>NC_056630.2:312779341-314190841 GCF_002870075.4 Lactuca sativa
ATTCCCAGAATCCCATCACAATATAAACATGAGGAGCGGTATGATCATGCCTTCGCCTTGCCACAGTCTCCTAAAGAACCTGAAAAAAACATAAAGCCACAACTGTAAGCCCGAAAGCTTAGTGAGATATCCCCAAAATACCAACCATATATACCAAACACGCATAACATGCCATATCATATCCGATCACAGAACAGCCATCCACCTTAGGTCTACTGTGTGACTAGTCCACCGCACCGGCCAACAGTCCACCTGGTCCACCCTCCGAGTCAAGCCATATGCCTCGAGTCAGCAGTGTGATTGGTCCGCCCGCACCGGGCCTTCAATCCACCTGGGCCACTCTCCGAATCTAGCCACATACATCGAGAGTGCAGTGTGATTGGTCCGCCCGCACCAGGCCTTCTATCCACCTGGTCCACTCTCTGACTCTACAGTATGACTGGTTCGCCCGCATCGGGCCTTCAGTCGGCCTGCTCCACTCTCCGAGCCTCGGCACGCCTGCTCCGCCCTCTTGGGGCCTACAGCCTATCCGGACCGCTCGCTGGGCCTTCGGGGCAACCGGTCCGCCCTAGGTATCTTGGCCTACAGCACAAAGCAGGACCTGCCTCAACCCAACTCCAGTCCAATCAACCATGTGCACATAACTATACAATCATATAACAATTCACAGACAACAAACCGATAAAACAGATCACATAACATATCACCAGCCTAACCAGGATACCGACCTAACCGGTAACTAGCATAGCATCACCCTACATCTCAGGATACCGACCTCAACCAGGTCCCTAACATATACCATCCTAGCTACCAGGATGCAATATATCAATGCAATATCATAACAACAAATACCCGGATCTCAATCCGATAAAGGGCCGGCCTTCGTGCCCTAGACCCTGTTGATATAGTGAGGATAACTCACCTCGAAATTACCGACTGAACAGATAAACCCAAGCTACTCCAACCACGGATACGATCTCCACCACTGGACAACCACCAAAACACTGAACTCAAAACAATAACCAACAATTACCAAAATGCCCCTGGAAGTCAACTCGTCAACCCTTGGTCAAAGTCAAAGTCAACCCCTGATTGACTCTACTCACCGAGTCCACCCGATGACTCGTCGAGTCCCCATGCTCAGAATTTTCCCTAATCCGCGACTCAACTCGCCGAGTCCAACAACTCTGAGCCCTTTCACACTCGACTCACCGAGTCATCCCTTGACTCACTGATTCATAACTCAACCAGAAGAAAGGATAGGACCTTACGACCAGACTCGCCGAGTCCAAGGCTATCTTCAACCTACTCGCCGAGTTGTTCATCCAACTCACCGAGTTCTAGAACATCTTCAATCAACTCGCCGAGTACACCCTTGTGACTCGCCGAGTGCCTCTAGATCTCATTCCAAACAGAACCTTCCAGGCCATGCAATTGATCCAAAATGTAGATCTAGCCTCCTACAACCCATCCATCATGTAAAGTGGCAAACTTTACATGAATCCAAAGAGATCTAGGCATTTTACACTTAAGGGTTTGGGTTTGGGACAAGATATCTTCACCAATAACTTATCACAGGGACTTTATGCGATTTTGGATCACCACTACTCCAGATCTGAGGTAGCATCCTCAGATCCATCTTCCAATCCCGAAATGACTCATGAAATCCTCCAAAAACCCCAAAAAAACCACCCTGGATGACAATAAGGGAAAAAGGGGTTCAATATAGAGGATTCTTACCCCAAAGATGAGGTTAAACTGATGTAGATTTCAGATCCACAAGCCCTCTTGGTGCTATCCTCGAATTCCTCCAACTTCTCTTCACAAATTCCTTCTTCCAAGCTTCAATCCTCTCAATAATGGAGTTTCTCACGATTAGGGTTTTCTCTGGAACTCTCAGGGTAAATAGAGGCTGAAGAGAAGGCATAACATCCTTTAAATAGGGGGCAAACCCCGAAGATTAGGGTTTTCTTCACCCAGGACCAACTCGTCGAGTCCAACCGCCGACTCGCCGAGTTGGCCACTTAACACGCGGCCAGAGTCGCAACTCTGCTCGCCGAGTTCACCCATGGACTCGCCGAGTTGCCCTTATACATTTTCACTTTGAACCCTAAACTTGCAGTCCTGAACTCGGGATGTTACAACAACAGATGAATTCTGATAATTTGAGTTAATTGTGCAACAGATAGGAGTTTGATCACATGTGTGATCCGAGACCTCAGGTACAATTTCCTCAATGACACAATTATTACTTAGTTGATGAAGTCTACCGAAGTGGGTTCTGATATCTTTTGGAAAAGTCTTTTCATTGACTGGAAAATGAAATTCTTGGTCCGGAGGGACATAAAGTCGCTCTTTGTTAAACCGGGGTGAGGAATACTTTGCGATAGGATATCTATCGGACCAACCTCAATTGTATGTGTTGTAGTCTGTAAGGACGACATCACATGTGTCATTAATATTGTCTATGAAAGGTTGACAGTCATGCATGTTATAGTTTAGAGTTTGGATCATGAGTTCTACCTGTTCGACGATGCTTAGAGTTCCATCCTTTGCCACGTAGCAGTAGTTTCTTTCTAGTTTTGTAGACCCATCATCATCAGCAGTTGCTAGCATGCAGATCTCTCCTTTTCCTTTGATATTGCTGATGGTTTCTTCTTCATCTCTGGATGATCAAACTTGATGGTCTCTTTTGACATGAGCCACATACGCCCTATCCTTTTCCTTTTCCTTTTCCTTTTCCTCAAATTCTTGAGCCATTCTAAGGTAGAATGCTTTGTCTTTCACCACATTAGCTTTGCAATCCTTTGCAAAATGATTCTCTTTGTTGCACTTGTGACATATTAAAACATCACTTTTGACTTCAGAAGGAGTACCGGAGTCAGAGGTTTGAATAGACTGCGGTGCCTCCTTTGGTTGAGTGTTTTGAGATTGCGGTGGTGGGTGAGAACTTTTAGGGTAATGAGAGTGATTCTTTTGTGAATTGAAGTTACGGTTGAAAGGAGGTTTATTGAATTGTTGATTCTTACGAAAAGAGGGAGGTGGTAGCGGGTTGAACTGTTTACTAACAAGAGCAATAGCCTTCTGAAATTCTTCTTCATCATCATACTCTGAGTCGGATTCGTATGACTGCGGTGAAGTGTTATACGAGGGAGAGTAAGATTGATTATGAGGAGCTTGTGCTACAAGAGCAAGTGGTCCTCCGAAGTCAGCATAGTCTTTGAGTACAGTGAATTCTTGTGCTTGCAGTTCTCCATAAAGCTTGTAGAGAGACAAGGAATGAATCTTTCTATCTCTTTGAACTATCATTTTAGCTGTAGTCCAATGTCTTCATACACCATTGAGAAATTGACGGTTTGTTTCATGGTTACTGCAGATCGTGCCAACATTTGATAACTTAGTGACTATCAGATTGAACCTTTTGAAAGAGTCTTCTAAACTTTCTCCAGTATGAGCCTTGAAGTTGTTGAATTCATTGAGTGCAGTTGTAAGCTTCTTATCTTGAGCTAGTTTTGAGCCTTCATACAATTTCATGATAACATCCCAAATCTCTTTTGTTGATTTACAGTTTATGATAATGTCGAAGTTGTCAGGAGCAACTCCATAAGAGATTTCATAAAAAGCAACAACATCATTTTTCATTTTATCAAGATCATCTTTGGTGGGACAGTTCATGACTGGTTGTCCTCCTCCTAGTCTGGCTATGGCGCCATCAGTTTGAACAGGTGTAAGAACAGGGACATGTGGTCCTTATTCAACAGATCGCCATACATCTCTACCAAGTCTCTTTAAGTATCTTTCCATTCTTTGAGACTAGTGATGGTATTCATTTGCCACCAATATTGGAGCTCGATTTGAACCACCAACATTGTTGGAAAAATTCATAGAAAGTGCTTGTGCCTTTCTTCTTTGTTTTTTTTAACAAATGAGCTTCAGTGATATAGAAGGCCCTTTGAAAATCAGAGGTTTTTTTTCAAAAAGCAACCACTATGTCTCTGATACCAATTGTTGAGACACACTTAAACAAACATTAGAACAAGTATAGTTACGGAATTAGTTAATCTCAATGGATCTAAAAGCTCAACAGTAATAAGTTAACGAGTTAGATAGTTAGATAGTTAGTTGCAAAAATGTAAGGAAGCATAAATGACAGCAGGAGATATATCAAGTAAACACATAAGTTGATTCATAACATGGAATGCATTCAAACCAAGTTAGTGAGTGAGATCAAACTTAGTGATAAAGTCACGAATGACTTGCTCCGAAGAGAAGTAATTATCAGTTAGGTTCGAGAGGATTTAGAGAGTAAGAAAGATATGGGATGCGTAAGAGAAATGTAATTTATTTACTTGAAGATAGTTTAGATTGAAAGATGTGAAAGATCCTTATAAACTGTGAATGAATGAGCTCTATATATAGAGACTCAGGAGTTACATTTGATCCACTCTCTATGAGTAGCCATGCAAGGCATACTGGACAATAGAGAGTATTACAGAAAAGATAGATAAAATTAAACTAAGTAAAGTAAGTAAGATTGCAGTTGGATAGATGACTTCGGATGAGGCTGCTGATGGGAGCTTGACTGCGGATCCTTGTGGGTTGTGGTACACTAAGTTAAGAGGGTCACTTCATGTTTGAACAGTTTATTTGTTCCTTATAGCTCTTGGAGGATTAAAATTGATATCTAGGCCCTTCGGTGATTTTGTTTTGACCTATGTGCCTGGCCCGATCAGAAACAGATTTATGTGTTCAGTTTAGTTTTATGTCAAACAAATCAAAAATCAAGAAACAAACTGCTAGACAATAAGTACGACATTGTTCCATGTATTTATCCGGCTAATATCTAGAACAGAGGATTATATGATCCCTTATCTTAAATGGTGCATCATCATCTTAGTTCCACAAGACTTTGAAAAAGCTACGATTGCTGATGGGTTCCTGAAGTCATACTTGCAATTATAGTTATTAGACTTATCCAAGTGGGAGACAGCTAAATTAGGTATCAAAGCCCATAACAATTTCTGAGATGTACTAGACCCAGTTGGCATGGTCCATTTAGGTTGCATCTTCATCTCAACTGTTGGATAGACAGAATGAGAAAAAGGATGCTTATGATTTGTTAATATATTATAAGTTCTAATATATTAATATGAAATCATATTATTTAATTAGTGTTGATCAAGAATTAATTTGGAATTAATTTGTGGTAAAAAAAGAGACTAATTAAATATATGGTGTTTGATTCGTAAATCATTCATTTTTATATAAAGTGGGTTTATGGTTCATGATTCACTACATTGGGCTAAGACCCATTAGGTGCTCCCTGGATGCTCCATGGAGGTTATAACCCATGGATCATGGGGAAAATGAAAGCCATGCACATTAAGTTTTACATGGTGTAACCCTACACTAATAGAAAACAACACTTTAATGACGTGCGAACAATGAAACGCACTGATTTACGATACCCTTTTTTTGTATGTCCTAAAAATAATATAATTTTTTAAAAATATGAAGGGTAGTGGACGCGCATTTTTGCGTGCCCTAAAGTTGGCGTCCAACAGAAAAAAATTTACAAACATGGAGGGCACCTATGTTAAACGGGTGTCATGTAAGAATCTTGTTTTATAATTTTTTGGGTGAAATGCGCCTCCATCCTTTATTACAAGGTGGGAAATAAAATCCCAAAAAATTCAAAACCCCGCTTGTTTTCCGATCCTCTCCCTTCTGATGTACAATCCTCTATAGAAGAAACCCTATCACGCCTCAATCGTTTTGATGTTGATGTTATCATAATGATGCATCTCCTCCTTCTGATGTAAAATCCTCTATCGAAGAAACCCTATTAGCACTGTGTAGTTGTGAATCTTTCTCCCTTTCATATTTTTTGTGCTCTGCAACCATGGTATCAACTATAAGCAACAATGAACCTTAGATCATGTTCAATACTCATCCGTCCCCCCATTCACCACTTGCTACCAGCTATCACCATTTTTATGGACTCCAAGCTCTGAATTAGGGTTTACTTTGGCGATGATTTCAAATTCTCTTACCCCCAGCATCCCAACTCTCTGGTCCTAAATTCCCCGCTGCTACTCCGCCTATTTTCTCTGGGATCTACTTCTCTTCGATGCTCGACTCCACTTCACTCTTCATAACTCAATCACCCATCCAAAATATCAATTCTCACATACCTCTCTCCTCTCCTTCTAAACGAACTTACACCCTTATAGTTGCCATTGATGGTACAGGGAAGGTATATAAACATGTTTTTTTTCATTTTAGATATTTTTTATGCACTATCAGATTTATTGGTTGATATATCACAAACATAATTTATCTGCTTATAACACAATTTTGTAGGGTTGTTGCCTTCAACAAGAATCGGTTACTGATGCACACAAGGTGCTCAACATAGTGTCTCTGTTAGGTTTTCACCCTAATGAGACCACTTTTGGCTACCTTGTCTATCTATATGCAACAAAATGACTCGATCACAAGATGATTGAACTACAAGACTTGGTATCTAGGTTCAATTATCCTAATAAATCCATTTTATTAGTAATCTGATTAGAAGGTTATATGAAGCTTTCTGGACAAAAACATCATTATAATTTATCAACCATCATTTTTAACCTAACTTTTTGCACAGGACAAACTTTTTTAACTCAAAAAGTATTGGAGATTTGACTAGTCGATTAGGATCAGATTGTCATGGGACACTATAACTAGATTGGATGAGAGTACTTCTTATTGTTGGTGGTGGGAACTGGGAAGTTCCATCCTTAGCATCAAAGTATGATTCTGCGATTCTTAATGCATTTGTTTGTATTGTTTATAATTAGTAATCCTGCTCTTTACACTTTTAGACTCTTATAAACTACCAATTTTGACATTACGTAAATTTTAAGAACATATCATGAATATGTGTCTTATGTATTATATATGATTGTGGTGTTTTTATTATTGATTTGTTTATGAATATAGGGTGTGATCGAATGTTCTTCAGCAAGATAATGAAAGAAAATTCTGATATAATGGGGTGTATTAGCTCTAGAGTCAGACATCTTGTCCAGCTTCATTGCAAAATTGGTATGCCAAGATAGTTACCACACTTGTTTCAATGTTTCAAAAATGATCAACAAGCACTTGTACTGGAAGGGCAGATGTTAATCAAATATGTTATCATGAATGCTATAGCTCTTAGGAAAATTCTTAAGAAATACGACAAAGTAAGCAAATATCCTATTCTTTCTTTAGATTTCTGTTTTTTCTTTTCTTTTTGGATTGATGTGTTGCGATTATGATTTATGTTTGTTTTTCAGGTGCACAACTTTGTAAGTGGTGTGAACTTCAGGTCTAATCTGCAGGCCGAACACTTGGAGATCTTACAATCAACATGGTTTATTGAACTGGTGGCTTCTTATATGAATTTCAGTGAATCAAATGAAATGATCTGTTGTGAGCTTTGTAGTTATTTCTCTTGTGATCTCAGTGTTATAATTTCAAAACTTGTATTGAAATTGGTGCTTCCAGATTATGTAGCTCTGGAATACAGTCTAACTTGTGTTGTTTGCTTGGTAAGACTGGCTATATATCAAAATTACGAAAAGTTCATAGCTTAAGATTACATAAATTGTAAAACGCTTTTACTCATGATCCTCAGATACTATTTTTCGTCCATATGCGTTGAGCCGTGGACATATCTTTTTCACGATGTGTGCTTGTTCATCGGGATCTGTTTTGATGTTTGAAGGGGTGAAATCTGCGAGCCCAAAGATGAAGTATTTGGTAATGCTGGACGCATAACTGAACTAGATTTACTTCTAAAACGAACGTAAACAAGCAGCGTGTTTTATTGCATTAAATTCTTGACATATTTTCATTTTAAACGAATCTTACTGAGCATTAAGGTGGAACTTACAAGTTTAGAAAAGAATGGGAGGAAAGACTTACTGAGCATTGATGTGATCGAGGGTAATTATGCCAATGCAATAAATGGTTTGAATAACTCCTTTTCATATTAGTCCATGTACTCATGCAAAATGCTTAGTCCATAAGGGCCATTAGGCCTTACATTACAACCTGAGAGCTATCGCTTGAGGGGCATAAAAAATTATTATTTCTTGAGTAATTTAATCCCTTTCTTTTCTTTATTTTCTCATATGTATTTTTCCTTGGACCAGTTGTAGATCATGTTCATGAATCACCCATTTTTCACAGTATAATGATCCTATAAAGGTACACAATTTTTTTTTAACTTTTTAAAATCACTTTCTGATTCTTTAAACTCATGTCATCTTTCTGTTGGATTAATGTCTAAGTCCATAACTATATTTGGTAAGACTTGACCCGACCCGGCATGGTCCATTTGGGTTGCATACCATCATGCACTTGAATGAGAGAAATAAGACACTTATGGTTATTAATATATTATAAGTTCTAGTATATTAATAATAAGAATAATAAGATTATTTAATTAGTATTGATCAAGAATTAATCTAGGATTAATTAAGTGATCAAAAGAAGACTAATTAAATATATGGGTTGATTGTGTAAATCATCCATACTTGTATAGTGGGCTAATGCTCCATGGATAATCAAGTTGGGCTAAACCCATAGGATGGTCCATGGATGCTCCATGGTGTATTTGTACCCATGGATCCAAGGAAATGGAAAGCCATGACAATTAAGAGTTTACCCTAATTGTGTAACTATATAAGCATCTTATTATTGAGGAAAAATTGGCCACTAGAGATAGTGAAGAAAGGGCTAGCCGATTTTGATGAGTGTAGAATTCTCTCAAGTCATTCCAAGTGTTTTGATGATTGTGATTCCATTTGAGGTGTCACACTTGGGGCACTAAGCACTCAAGCTTCATGAAGACTTACTACACCAAAAAGGTATGTATTCTATCCTACTATATCCATTGTTTTATATGCTAGATTAGGATAATACCTTGGAAGTTCTTATTTGCATGTATAATAGAGAAAACATAGATCCAAGGTATTTAGGGTTGCATGTACACTTAGGAAGTGTTAGAATGCTCAAAACCCAACAGTGGTATCAGAGCCACGGGTTGTTTTCTGTTATATTGATGCAAATATTTTATTTTCAAAGTTGGAAAAAAAAATGAAAAAAAAACATGAAGTTTGTCAAATTTTAAGATAATTACTTGTTCTTGTGAAAAACTAATTATTTGTAAAATTTGAATAATGTGCTTTATGAGTTGAATTAGGTCAAATTTAATAAAAGATAAAATAATATGATTATTTTATTAGTTTTAAAAGTTTGATCTAAAGAGTTTTATTTTTTTTGAAACCTCCATAAGTTATGGATATGAAAAGGTTTTTAAAAAAAAATTGATTCAAAGTTTTATGGAGTTACAAAAAATTTGGTGTTAATGTTTTAAAGGATTCCATAACTTAAGAATAAGTTATGGATCACCAAAAGTTTTTTGTGTTACCTTATTTTATGAGTGAATTTAGATTAATGAATAAAATTATGTGATAGTTGGTTTTAATCCAAATTAATCTAAAAGAAGTTCATAAAATGTGTTTATGTAACTTATATGTCACATTTATGAATCTTAAAACTCATAAAAGTTGGCAAAGGTTACAAAAATGAAGAGTCTAGTTCTAATTAAATGGCTTTATGACTCCATAACTTGTCCTCAAGTTATGGAGGACCAAGAGTCTCTTCATTTAATAAAAAAAAATAAAAAAAAAGTGTAACCTTAATTAATTCCATAAGTTATAAAATAAAGAAAAGTTAATTCTTTTATTAGTTTAAAGTCTTTCATAACTTGTCCTCAAGTTATGGAACTTGAAGAGTTTTTGGATTAAAACTACTTTAAACACATAAGTTATGGAATTAATTAGTTTTGAATAGTTTCAAAACTTGCCCTCAAGTTTTGGAATTTGTAAAGTTTTCTCTAATGAATACTTTAAATCCAAGTTAGCCCTTAGAATTTTAAAAGTTAAAATTCAACCCTTATACTTTATAATATTATAAGTTAATAATATATATATGTATAAGAGTAAAGTCAGTCTTACCGCTAGTACGCCTCATTCACGAAGCCGGTCTATAAGGTGGGTATAAGGTTGTTGCCTATAAAATGGCAACTTAATGGGTGTCCACTCTCACCCACCGCTTGCTTGACCGGTGGAGGGTCGTTAGCCGAACGGGTTTGACAGGACTATAATGCTCCCTTCATTAAAAGTATTAATGAAAATACTAAGTAACTAAACTTTTAATAATACCCAATCTTAGTTACTTAGGAAAAATGTGAATAAGGTGCTAATCCATGAAATTACACTTTACACTTTGTCTAAGTCGTTAGTGGAGCGTGTGTGGTTAACCGGCACACTAACTTGGACTTAACAAGGTAGGTAAAGGGTGACTTAATATTTATCATAGTATCGATGGAGCGTGTGTGGTTAACCGGCACATCGATTGAGGGGTAATTTATTAAGGGTACCAAGTGATTTGCATGGTTACTTCACACCTTGTTTTGTGATCCTCGGCATCCCAGTCACAAAACCTGAAGGGCACACTCGAGATTGAAACATGCCTTTGAAAAGTTCAATGAATCTCAAAGATCTAGGAGTTTCAAAACCAATTAAAACCTAATAATACATTTCGTTTATCTTGGTGGAAATTGGTGAATCGTCATTCACCTACCTTCAAATATTTTATAGCTTGGATTACGGCATACCTCTTCTAAGTTATAAAATAGTTTGTTGGGTCCTAGCCTTAATATTTCATATTGGGTGTCATATTAAGGACTTTAAATCAACTATCTTGAATATCTCCCAAAAGATGTCTGGTTTAGACACCTATGATCTTCCCAAATCTCTTGAAACAAGGTTTCCTAATGAAGATGATGTCCCATGGATATCATACTTCTTCACCTCTTCAAATTATTCTCCCTAACCCACAAGTTCTTGAAAAGTTTAAGGTCACTCAGGCCCTATTAGGCAAGGCAAGGTCTAGGTGTGGTCACATCTTGGAGATGTAGTCACATATTGACAAGCCGGGAGAGTTGGGTGTCAAAGTCTTGAGAAAGTTGGTGGCTCAATCACTTTCTAAGTCACATAGTGAGTTCCTTTGGGACACCTATGAAACAGACTATGACAAGACTCTTAATGATCTTATCTATTTGCTAAGATCAACTTCCTAAAACTTTATGGACATTGACAATGATGACATTGGATATCCAGTAAAGCATTCTCTTCCCAATGGAAAGGGATCGACTATAGTCAACTCGGTTGACCAAATGGTAAAGAGAAAAGCTAAGTCTGTGATAGTCCTGTGTACCATTATCAAAGGGTCCATATGTTTGTATTGCCAAAGAAAGGGCATTGGTTGCGAAGCTGCCAAATTTACCTAAGGATGTTAAAGTCAATAAGTTTGACTCTACTTCAGGTAAAATCCACTATCTAACTCTGTTAAGTTTCTATTCTGAGATTCTTGATACATGATGTGACTGGGTCACATGGAGATGTTTTAAGAATCAAAGGAAAAAAAGTGAAGAAACTTAAAGAAAGAATATGCTGAATCTGATCGCGTAGATGGATTTCTATCGCATAGTTTGAAAAATCGGATTCTTGAGCTACTTCTTAGGAGTTATGAGATATTGCCTAGGAATAGATAACAACAAGTTCTCATATGGATTGTAAGGATAAGTTTTTTCCGCAAAGTTTTAAAATAAAAGAAAATTTTTTGATTTTATTTATTTTAAAATATCCTTACGATGGCATTTGAGGAAAAATTGTTGCTTATATAATTCCGTTAAGAGCAAGAGTGGAAATATGAAATTGATTCTTTCATTTGTGGTAATGTCTAAATTTACCAAATAAGGAAAGATTCTCATCATCCAAGGTTCAATTGGACCGGAACTTGGAATCATGCAAGTTGTATAGCATGATGAATGAGAACTTTCAAGTTTTGGAAAATTAAGACTAATTACTTGTTCACATGGATGTGTGAGTCAAGTAAAGGACTTAGGGATCGAGTACACATTCTTGTGCACTGATTAAGTCCACCACTAAAGATCGTTAAGAAGAATCAAATTAGGCAGAAGGATAAAAGTTTCTCATATCTGAAAAGATGGGAGAGTACTTTAGTATCAGTTTTGAGATCATCTTAATGATTAAGAAACCATATCAAAATTAGTTCTCTAAGGAAATCTTAGTGCATTCTTATGACTAAGAAGAGAAACTTGAATTGTTGAAATGGTTAAATCAAGAAGATGAGTCATCCTTCGTTCCAATACAAGTCTTAGAGTCATACTCCAAGATTGTCATTTGAGTGACATGTCTTAAAGAAGGTTTAAAACACTTGTCAAATGTAAGAGTAAAAGTTTTTCTACTCTTGTACATTTGAAATTGGTAAGTTGTGATGTTTTGGATAAAACAAAGACCAACTTAGGCCAATTGGGTAAAGTGTTTTTCTTGATTAGAATCCGCACTATCTCTTAGATGTTTGACAAGGGAGTCTTATATGTCAAGAGGACAGTGGGAGTCTTAAAGGTCTTGAAAGTCTCAAGAAATAATCAAGAATAAAACCTGAAGTTCTTCGCTAGCACACGACTTGAGGTTTATAACCTATCGTGTTGACATATCTGTGCCCATTCCAGTTAAAGTTGGCTTTGCATATGAGTTCTTAGAGTTCTCAGTTTGTTGCATAACAACTTGGAAGCAATGGCAGGCCCTTGAGCTGCCAGGTGGCAAGAAGTTAAGATTGAGTTCAATCCATATGGTTTTGGATTTGTCATTATCTTTGTCTTGTGATTATGGTTTGACAAATTCATATGGGTAGGAACTCATACACCATATAAATCTAAGTGTCATAAGGTTTCTCTCCGATTCATGAAAATGATGGTGAGGAAACACTTTCACTAAGTAGATTTTATCTAGATAGCAATTGTGATATTTGCATTCTCAAAGTCGTTAGTGGAGCGCGTGTGGTTAACCGGCACACTAACCTGGACTTGTGAGAAGTGGCAAAAAGGTCTAAACATTATGATTACGGCATCCCTCTTCATAATTGTTTAGATACACAAGTGTGCTATCTAAGGGAAGGTGTATGATTTTGATAAAGACTTATCAAAACAATCTAGTATCAGAAATCTGAACTTTGGTAAGAAAGTCAGCTGATTTCTGAGTACATGTCAAAGCTAGTGGGAACATAAGTGTTATGCTATTAATCATCATGTTAGTGGGAGCATGATAATTATGATAAGTATTGCAAGTTAGCAATGTTAATTATAGAAAACAAAAGTTTCAATTGGGAAAGAGTTGTTTTGCTATAATTAAGGGAGAGGAAATTATACTTCATATCAAATCTATAAGGTTTAGATTTGAGGTTTTAATCATTTAGTCAAGGATATATATATGAATTTCATGTTGGAATGACTCAACATAAGGAAATTCTGTATATGAGTCCATTATTTGCGTTCTAAAATTCGATTATGATTACGGCATCCCTTTTCATAATCTGAATTATGAGAACTTGGCAAATTGAAATGGAAATGTTATAGCAAAAGACTGGTTTAGTCTTTATGTGAGACATCATGAATCGTGTCCCATATGCTTCGGATATAGGATCGATTACATGTGCTATAATCATCCGTTCTAAAATTTTCAAAAATGCCTGGGGCATTAAGAAGGGAAAAGGTTTAGAACTGGATATGACTAAAAGGATTAAACAATTGTCGAGGACAATCTAAGGTTTACCAAAGATTGGTTACTCAAGGACAATTGGAAGTATAGTGATAATTCTGGAAGGACCATATTGACATAATCTGTAAGGAGGCAACTCTTGTTCAGAAGTGATAGTCAAAATGGAATCTGGAAATGTTTCAAAGTTAGAATCGTCAATCTGTGTAAGATTAAGGAAACTTAATGCAAGAAGAATATTTCCATGGAGTTGATCTCCTTTGGAATACTCTGTAATGATTGTTGCCAAGTCTTTATGACTTTGTGCATAATCATTACGAGAGGATCAATGCATATAAGTTTAGAATCTAACAGATTTCAGTAAATGGCATGAATTTGGAATTCCTGCATTTGCGGTAAGGATTTGGGAGTGTGAAAAGAGAATCATTGAAGTTATGTTCAATGGATCTAGTTCACAAAGTAAAGATCATAGACAAACATAGTATGCATACTTGGTGTATGGCATGACTAGTGTTTAAGAAAACATAGTGTACATGCTTGGAGCATGGGACAACTATTGTTTTAAATTCAAGAATAAAGTTGATAGCTGAAACAGTATACAATGAATAATGTGTAATCATATGGTGATAAATAAAAGGTGTTTTATTTATGTTCAAAGGGTTGATACCATATTGGATTCTATTATTATTGTGTTTCACTTTGCATGTTTTGACTTCCCGAATAAATTGGGTTATTCTTCCGGAATGACTAAGTTATTCAAACCATCCACAGTCGGTCATATTTTGGAAGTATATATGAATTAACACTGTCATGATGGGTTGTAGAGGTCTAAGGTGTTGGACAAGGCTACAACAATCATGAGTGCTCATAAGTTCTGAGTATTGGATTCAACCCGCGCTCATTGGAATCACTTCATGGATTTTATCACGAGTGATCATGAGACGATAATATCTTATATTCTTCAAACCTAGAGATATGAGTTGTTACTATGAGTTGATAGTACATTGATAGCACGAAAACGCATTTGGTAACTCGGTGCTATAAAACGTGCCTTTGTGTATGATTCAACAAGTAGTAGAACAAGCCATATGAGTCGAAGTTTATCCGTTCCTTTTACCTTCGGGATAAAAGCGATATCTGTGGGCCCCTCGATGATTTGATGATGACAAATGGAAGTGCTCGGCCGGGCCAGGACTGATTTGATTTGTTCAATTAGTCAGTTGTCATAAATCGGAAATCGGGAAACAACAAATGGACAGAGAGAATGATTATAATCCATGTCTCAGTCCATATGATATCTAGAATGGAGGAATATATGATCCCTTATCTAATGGACAAGTCACTGACAAAGGTCAGAGTTCATCGACAAGGTTAGAGTTCGACAGAAGCTTTTGAGAGCTACGATTGCCAGTTGGTTCCTGAAGTCATACGCAATAATAGTTTTAGACTTATCCAAGTGGGAGACTGTTGGATTAATGTCTAAGTCCATAACTATATTTGGTAAGACTTGACCCGACCCGGCATGGTCCATTTGGGTTGCATACCATCATGCACTTGAATGAGAGAAATAAGACACTTATGGTTATTAATATATTATAAGTTCTAGTATATTAATAATAAGAATAATAAGATTATTTAATTAGTATTGATCAAGAATTAATCTAGGATTAATTAAGTGATCAAAAGAAGACTAATTAAATATATGGGTTGATTGTGTAAATCATCCATACTTGTATAGTGGGCTAATGCTCCATGGATAATCAAGTTGGGCTAAACCCATAGGATGGTCCATGGATGCTCCATGGTGTATTTGTACCCATGGATCCAAGGAAATGGAAAGCCATGACAATTAAGAGTTTACCCTAATTGTGTAACTATATAAGCATCTTATTATTGAGGAAAAATTGGCCACTAGAGATAGTGAAGAAAGGGCTAGCCGATTTTGATGAGTGTAGAATTCTCTCAAGTCATTCCAAGTGTTTTGATGATTGTGATTCCATTTGAGGTGTCACACTTGGGGCACTAAGCACTCAAGCTTCATGAAGACTTACTACACCAAAAAGGTATGTATTCTATCCTACTATATCCATTGTTTTATATGCTAGATTAGGATAATACCTTGGAAGTTCTTATTTGCATGTATAATAGAGAAAACATAGATCCAAGGTATTTAGGGTTGCATGTACACTTAGGAAGTGTTAGAATGCTCAAAACCCAACACTTTCAGGGTGTAGCTTCTTCAAATAAAGAAGGGTTGTTGTAGGGAGTGGGCCAATTTCTTCTCACTCTATTGCAGATCATTTCGCTATGAAACTCGCCTGGTAAGAATCTAAGGACTGTTTGGTAATTATTACAAAATCTGGGAAACTTTATGCTCTTAGTCAAAACTTGAGTGGTTGATCATAATTAGAGAATGATTTCCTTCTTAGATATTGGATCTCACAGATCACGTGTGGACAGAATGCTATTCAATGGCTTTGGTGTTTAAGTAATGAACAAATTTTATTAAACTCACATTTGTCTTGAACAAAGCCATGATCTTGAAAACGTCAGACACATCATCAAACCTTGCTCTTGGTCAACTAGGTCACAACTCATTACTGACATCATTCTTCATCATAGCAGGTTAGTTGAAAATTGAATTTCAGGACTCTGCTAGTTTTTGGGGCTAATTTTGTAAATTCTCATCTTTAATTTTTGATTTTGTTTTTTTCAGTGGAGGAAGAACAATGGTTTTCACTGAACTTTCTTGTGTGCTAGCGGGAGCACGCCCTCTTCATGGAGACATTCAACAATCTTTTGGTGAGGTGCATTTAAATCAAAATCATTCTACTCTATTTATTATTTTTGTATAAAGTTTTAAACTTCTTTTCATGATATTTTTTTATATATAATAATAATAGCAACACTTGCGGGATTCCGATCTGGCAGGTTTATGACACTAGTGGCCACGAATGTTGCAACAAGAGGCCTAGACATTAATGATGTTCAGTTAATCATCTAGGTACATTCTTTCAAATCAATTATATATCACAATTTTTTTTTGTTTTTGCTGAAATTACTATTTTACCCCTTCAGTGTGAACCACTACGTGATGTTGAAGACTACATTCACCGATCTGGGAGGACAAGAAGGGCGGGAAATTCGGGTGTTGCAATTACACTTTATAAGCCCAGAAATTCAAATATTTCAAAATTAGAGAGGGAGGTAGGTGTGAAATTTGAACACATATCCGCCCCTCAACCTGCGATATTGCTAAAGCTGTTGGTGGTGATGCTACAGAAGCTATAATTCAAGTTGTTGATAGGTAAAATACGTTGGTAGTGATTTTACGATTATAACCTTGACTTTTTAAATAACATGGTTGTTAAATTTCTTTTTGTAGTGTGATCCCTATTTTCAAGTTGGCTGCTGAAGAGTTGTTAAAAATTCCGGCCTAACACCAGTAGAGCTTCTTGCAAAGGCACTTGCCAAGAGCATTGTGAGTCTTTATATTTTTTGTATTTTAAAATTTGATTTTATATTTTTTCCTTATTTTATTACGGTTTATTTTTTATAGGGGTATACTGAAATCAAGCACATGTCACTCTTATCATATATGGAAAATCATGTCACTTTGCATCTTGAGGCTGGAATACCTGTTTACACACCTTTGTAAGATTTATACATATTTGATAAATAATAACTCAAGTTTTTGAAAATTGTATATGATTAGAAATAATGAAATGTTGGGAGTTAATTATAATTTAACCAGTCACAGGCTGAAGCCAAACTTTTATCATTCACCCTCTAATAATCAATTATGGGCTGTATCAGTCTATGATCAAAAAATTAGTAACCAGCGTGCTTCTGTTATCTCAAAGTCAAAAACACTAATTTTTTCATTAGTTAAAAAGTTGAGATATCGATATGATTTGTTTTATAATTAGTTAACATGCCTGGTAGGACCACTAGACATGATTTTTAGTACAGGTCAAAAGAGGAGTTAGTGAATTCACCTAGAAAAGCTTGAATACTGAAGTTGAAAAGGAGTCAGTTTGAAGTCAAAGTCCAAGTTTAGCTCTTTCCTTTTCATTATTCTCATATTTTCCCTGGATTGCACATTATCTTTACTTGTTTTCATATATTCAAATGTTTTTTATTATGTTGTGTTTAGTCTTGAGAAGGATTATGGAATGAAATATTGTCCATATGAAGCAAGTGTTGATTTTTTCTTGTCTGGATACGTTTTTCACTTGAAGATTTTACATGAGAGAGGCCTAGACTTGTTAAATGGACAATGTCAGAAAATTTTGTCATTTTCATTTTGAAATTCAATTAAAGGTTAAAAATAAGAACAAGGTAGAAATATAATGATTTGTATTTTGTCTTAATGCAGCTGAAAGTTATCAAGTAAAGAGAGTTTCCTCAAAGGTAGCAAGGAAAGAATTAAGAATGTTGAAGCTGGTGAGTGGATTTTATGTAAAAAATCTAAGCATTATATATTACAATTTTATCTAAATGCTTTGAATTATAAGAATAAATAGTAATTACAAAATTATAATATGTTGTCATAGGCTACAAGAGATGCTAGAGCTCTTAGAGAAGCAAAGGACAAACTGGAGAAGTGAGTTGAAGACCTGACATGGAAATTAGACTTTGAAAAGCATTTGAGGGTATATTTTTTATATTTCTTGTATCTAATTAGTTTGTAAATTTTTGTTACAACTTCTATTGATTTGTTTTATCTTTCCATTTAACAATTATTTATATGACATTAAATTTTATGCAATTGATTGTATTTTTTGTATATGATATTTTATTTTCTATTATGAGACATTGAATACAAATTTAATTTGAAAATTAGTAAATCTATAAATAATATTTTTTTAAACATATAAAATTATGATACACAAAAATGTGTGTCGTCTTCATTTATGACATGACCTTTCTTGACAGGGGCTTTAATGATACGCAATGCGAGTCGTAAATGCGCGTCGTAAGGTTACGACACGCAAATGTGTGTCATCTTCATTTATGACAGGGCCTTCCTTGATACGCAATGCGTATCGTAAACGCGCGTCGTAAATGCGTGTCGTAATGCACGTCGTAAATGTTCATCGTAAATAGACGACGCGCAATAGCATGTTGTATCTCGTTATAACAGGGCCTTTCTTGACACACATTTGCGCGTCGTCTGAGCCTTTTATGACACGCATTGCGCGTCATAAAAGGTTGTTTTTCTAGTATTGCTACATGTTGCACACTATATAAGAAGCTCCATAGCCAGTAAAATCGGCAACTATTGCAAGACAAGGAGGGCTAGCCGATTTTGTGATCAAAGTGTTCTTCTCTCAAGTTATTCCAAGAGTTGTGGTGTTGTGTGAAACATTTGAGGCATCACACTTGAGGTGCTAGGCTCACTAAGTCTTAAGGAATCCAAGCAACTACAAAGGTATGTCATTCTACTAGTTTTTATATTACAAGTACCCCATGCCATGCAAGTTAGGATGTAAACCTTGGAAAATATTTATTTTTATGAATATTAAAGAAACAATAGATCCAAGGTTTCTAGGTTTGCATGTACACCATAGGAGTGTTAGAATGCTCAAAACCCGTCATCACTTACTTGAGCTTGGCCGATTGCACACATCACAACCCCTTTTTCTTTATAAAAATCTTTTTACAAACTTCTATTCTTTCAAAAATTTACCAATTCCAAAGTTTGACTTCAGTCACACCCGAGAGTGTGCCCAAATCCCTCAAACCAAGGCTCTGATACCAACTTGTAACGTCCCAAAAAATTCACAGTAAAATTTTCAATCTAAAAGCAATTTAACCATACAAAAGAGTTGTTCCAAAACTAATGAAAGTGTTTATATCAATTGAAAATCAAAGTAAAAATCATAAATAGTCAAATGCAGAAAAATGATGGGTTTTGAACATACCAACACTCTTATGGTGTACATGCAACCCTATAAACCTTAGATCTATGTTTTCTCTATTATACATGCAAATATTTGGTATTCCAACGTTTCATCCTAACTAGCATAATATAAAGCAACAATACTACAAGAATCTAGTAGAATGACATACCTTTTGATGGAGTTGAAGTCTTGAAACTTTAAGAGCTTAGTGCCCAAGTGATGCACCACAAATGGTTCACACAACACCAAAAACCCTTGGAATAACTTGAGCATAAGGAAATTTGCAACAAAATCGGGTTTTCCCTCTTGTGTACACATACTAGTGCTCATTTCATGAAATAGGGACCTCTTTATATAGTGTGGAGGATTAGGGTTACATTCATGTAAACCCTAATACCCACGACCTTTCATTTCCATAGGATCCATGGGTTAAACACTCCATGGACTATCCATGAAAGCTTAGCCCAACCTAAATGAACTTGGCCCATCCTATATATATATATATATATATATATATATATATATATATATATATATATATATATATATATATATAAGCTTGCATATTTAATTAGTTCCTTTTTATCACTAAATTAATTCTAAATAAATTCTCGATCAAAACTAACTAAATAACATGATTTCATATTAATATATTAGAACTTATAGTATATTACTATAAATCACTAGTATCCTTTTTCTCATTTTTGTCTATCCAATTTTTCTGATGCCATGCAACCCAAATGGACCATGCCAAATCAGCTCAAGTACATACCAATTATAGTTATGGACTTAGACACTAATCCAACAGCCTCCTACTTGGATAAGTCTAAAACTATTATTGCGTATGACTCCAAAACCAGACTAGCAATCGTTGCTCTTAAGGCGGCTGTCGAACTCTAACCTAGTCAATGACATGTCCACTAGATAAGGGATCATATATTCCTCCATTCTAGATATCATATGGACTGAGACATGAAGTATAATCATTCTCTTTGTCCATTTGTTGTTTCCTGATTCTGATTTATGATGACTGACTAATTGAACAAATCAAATCCGTCTAGGCTTGGCCAAGCACATAGGCGTGTCATCACTAAATCATCGAGGGGCCCACATATATCGCTTTTATCCCTCCAAGGGTAAAAGGAATGGATAAACTTTGATTCATATTCTTGTTCTACTACTTGTTGAATCATACACAAAGGCACGTTTTATAACATCGAGTTACCAATGCGTTTTCGTGCAATCAATGTATAACCAACTCATAGTCAACAACTCATATCTCTAGGTTTGAAGAATATAAGATATTATCGTCTCATGATCACTCGTAATAAAATCAATGAAGTGATTCAAATGAGCGTGGGTTTAATCCAATACTCAGAACTGATGAGCACTCATGAATGTTGTAGCAACTCTTGCTATGTCCAACACCTTAGGCATCCACAAGCCAACTTCACGACAGTCTTTATTCATACCTACTTCCAACATATGACCGACTATGGATGGTTTGAATAATTTAGTCATTCGGGAAGAATGACCTAGTTGTTTTGGAAGTCAAAATATGCAAAGTGAAACACAAGAATAATCGAATCCAATATGATCTTAGAACTTATGAATATAAATAGAACACCTTTTATTTTTCAAATAATCAACTTAATACTTGAATTAAAACAGTAGTCATGTCATGCTCTAAGCATGCACACTATGTTTATTCAAACTATAATTATGCCATACACCAAGTATGCACCCTATGTTTGTCTATGATCCCTACTTTGTGGAATAGATCAATTGAACATAATTCCAATGATTCTCATTTCACAATCCTAAATCCTTATTTTAAATGTAAGAATTCTAAATTTCTGCCATTTATCAAAATCTATTAGATTCTAAACTTATATGCATTGATCCTCTTGTAATGACTATGCACAAAGTTATAAAGACTTGTCAACAGACATTACAAAGTATTCCAATGGAGATCAATTCCATGGAAACGAAGTCTCAAATTCAAATTACATTGCTTTGAACAACCTTCTTGCATTAATTTTTCTAATCTTACACATATTTAATGGATAACATCCACCTATGAAACATTTTCATATTCCCATTTTGCCTATCACTTCTGAACAAGAGTGGCCTCTTTTCAGAATATGTCAGTATGGTCCTTTCCAAAAATTTACACTATACTTCCACCTGTCCATGAGCAACCAATCTTTGGTGAACCTCAGATTGCCCTCGACAATTTCTTAATCATCTTAGTCATATAAAATTCTAGACATTTTCCCCTCTTAATGTCCTGGACATTTGGAAAATTTAGAAAGGATAAATATTATAGCACATGTAATCGATCCTATACCCAAAGCATATGTGATACGATTCATGATGTCTCACATAAAGACATGATCCTAGTTCAGTCTTTTGCTACAATATATTTTTTATTTGCCATGTTTTCAGAATTCGACTATGAAGAGGGGTGTCGTAATCATAATCGAATTTGAGAACGCAATATAAATATATATATATATATATATATATATATATATATATATATATATATATATATATATATATATATATATATATAATTTCCTTAAGTTTAACCATTCCAACATAACATTCATATATATATATATATATATATATATATATATATATATATATATATATATATATATATATATATATATATATATATATACTTGACTAAATTTGATTGAAATCTCACGATCTAAGCTTTTAGATTTGAAATGAAGTATAATTCCCTCTCCCTTAATTATAGCAAAACAACTTTTCCCAATTGAAACTTTTTTTTCTATAATTAACATTGCTAACTTGCAACACTTACCATAATTATCATGCTCCCACTAACATGATGATTATGAGCATAACACTTATGCTCCCACTATCTTTGACTTGTACTCAAAAATACGTTGGACTTCTAGTAATCAATACTTTATTTACTTTCTCAGCAAATTTCAGACTTCTAATACGAGATGCTTTGATAAAACTTTATCAAAATCATACACCTTTCCTAAGATAGCACCCATGTGTGTCTAAACAATTTTAGAACTATGAAAAGGGATGTCGTAATCATAGTCACAATTGTTTAGACCTTTGTAATTTCTCACAAGTCCATGTTAGTGTGCCGGTTAACCACACACGCTCCACTAACGACTTTGAGAATGCAAATATCACAATTGCTATCTACTTAAAATCACTTAGTAAAAGTGTTTCCTCACGATCATTTTCATGAATCGGACAGAAACCTTATGACACTTAGATTTTATGGTGTATGTGTTCCTATCCATGTGAATTTGTCGTAACCATAATCACAAGACAAGGTTAGTGACAAATCCAAACTCATATGGACTAAACTTATGCAATCTTAACTTATTGCCACCTGGCATCACAAGGGCCTGGCATTGCTTCCTAGTAGTTATGCAAACGACTGTGAACTTGTAGAGCTTAGATGCATACCTACTTTTGACTGGAATGGGAACAGAAATAAGAATGTGTCAACATGATAGCTTACAAACCTTAAGTTGTGTGCTAGTGATAACCAACAAGTTTTATTCTTGATTAGTTCTTGAAACTTTTTCAAGATCTTTAAGACTCCCACTGACCTCTTGATATATAAGACTCTCTTGCCAAGACCCATTCTTTGACAAACAAATATTCAAGAGATAGTGTGGATTCTTATCAAGACAAACACTTCACACAATTGGCCTTATTTGGTCTTTGTTTTATCCAAACATCACAGCTTACCAATTTCAAATGTACAAGAGTAGAACACATTTTACTCTTCATAGCCATAAGAATGCACTAAGATGTCCTTAGAGGATGAATTGTGATATGGTCTCACAATCATTAAGATGATCATAAAACATTATACTAAAGTACTCTCCCATCTTTTCAGATTTGAGAAACTTTTATCTTCCTGCAAATTTGATTCTACTCATTCGTTCTGCCATACATCGAAACTATTCCAGTGCTTCAGAATTATACTTAAACTTGTAAGTATAACCATATTTACTAAACTTTAGTAAATCATTACGAATATTCTTATCGATATTTTGTGGTGGGCTTGACCAGTGCACAAGAATGTGTACTCGATCCCTTAGTCCTTCACTTGATTCTCATATACATGTGAACAAGGAATTAGTTTTAATTTTCCAAAGATGAAAATTCTCATTCATCATACAACTTGCATGGTTCGAAGTTTCGGTCCAATTGAAAACTTCGGTGATGAGAATCTTTCCTTATTTGGTAAATTTAGACACTACCACAAATGAAAGACTCAAATTCATATTTCCATTATTGCTAGAAATATACAAACATCAATTTTCCATAAATGCCTTTGCAAGGAGATATAAAATAAACTAAAACAAAATTTTCTTTATTTATAAATGTGGAAAAAAAAACTTTTTCCTTGCAATGCCACTTTAAATTAAAACTATGCTATCACATATTTTCTAGCAATCTATCATAACTCCTAAGTAGTATCTCAAGAATTAGATCTTCAAACCATGCGATTGGAATCCATTTTTGCGATCGGATTCAGCATACACTTCCTTTAAGTTTCCTTCCCTTTGCTTGATCCAGCCAAACATCAAAATGTAACCGAGTCACATTTTGTATTAAGAATCATCAACTAGGAACTTAAAAGAGTTAGATATTGGACTTACCTGAAGCAGAGTCAAACTTTTGGATTCTTCTTTCTCTCAGATCCTTCAGGTAGTTAGGGCAGCTTCGCAACCAATTCCCCTTCTATAAGCAATGAAAACAAATAGACTCTTTGGGAATGGTACACATGGCTATCACAGACTTAGCCTTTCCCTTTACCTTTTGGTCAACCGGGTTGACCAACGCCGATCCCTTTCCATTGGGAAGAGAATGCTTTTCTGGACTTCCAATGTTACCATTCTTAATGTCCATGGAAGTTTGAGAAATATACCTTCCACCCATATTTGTGTGACCATTGTGCCAAATCATTTCCGATTCAGCAGCATCAAGCAAATAGGATAGATCTATTAGGGTCATGTCGTGGTCTGTCACATAGTAGTTCTTAATGAACTCACTATATGAATGAGGAAGTACCGAAGAACCTAGTCAATAGCCAACTTCCTTGGGACAACGACACCCAACATTCTCAACCTGTCAATGTGTGACTTCATTCCTAAGACATGAGTACACACGAGTCTTGTATCTTTATGTTTCATTGCGAGCAGGGCTTGAGTGATCTTGAACTTTTCAAGTCTCCGAGCTTGTGGGTCAGGGAGAGTAATTGGAGGAGGTGGAGGAAGAGAAATATGATTTCCATGATTCAATCGTGGGACATCATCTTCATTAGAAAAGCTTGTTCCAAGAGATTTGGGAAGATCATAATTGTCTGAACCAGACATCTACAATAGGATAAATTCAAGTTAGTTGATTTAAGTCCTTAATAGAACACCCAATATGCAATATTAACGCTAGGACACAACATAATATTTTATAACTTGGAAGAGGGATGTTGTAATCCAAGCTACAAAATATTTGAAGGTAGGCGAATGACGATTCACCAATTTCCACAATGAAAAATGAAATAGGTATTAGGTTTTATTTGGTTTAAAACTCCTGAATCTTTTGAGATTCATTGAACTTTTCAATGGCATGTTTCAATCTCGATTGTGCTCTCTCAAGTTTTGTGACTGGGATGCCGAGGATCACAAAACAAGGTGTGAATAACCATGAAAATATACTTGGTACTCATAATTTTTATCACTTGTTTGATGTGTTGGTTAACTACACGTGCTCCACCGATCTATGATAAACCTTAAGCCACCCTTTTCCAACCTTATTAAATCCAGGTTAGTGTGTCGGTTAACCATAGACACTCCACTAACGAGTTAAGCAAAGTGCAAAGTGTAATTTCATGGGCTAGCACCAAATTCACCTTTTCGTAAAGTAACTAAGATTGGGAATTTATAAAAGTTTTAGTTACTTTATATTTATCATTATACTTATAATGAAGGGAGAATTAGGGTCCTGTCAAACCGGCTCAGCTAACGACCCTCCACCAGTCAAGGAAGCGGTGGGTGAGATTGGACACCCATTAAACTGTCATTTTAAAGGCAGTAACCTTATACCCCCCTTATAGGGTGGCTTCGTGAATGAGGCCTACTAAATGGTAAGACTGACTTTGTTCTTATATATATATATATATATATATATATATATATATATATATATATATATATATATATATATATATATAACTATTAACTATTAATATTATAATAGTATAAGGGTTGAATTTTAACTTTAAAAATTCTAAGGTTTTAACTTGGAATTGAAGTATTCATGAGGGGAAACATTAAAAATTCCAAAACTTGAGGGCAAGTTTTGAACAATTCAAAAACTATTCAATTCCATAACTTATGAGTTTATAGTAGTTTTAATGAAAAACTCTTCAAGTTCCATAACTTGAGGACAAGTTATGGAAGACTTTAAAACATTTAAAAAGTGAGACTCTTCATTTTCATAACTGATGGAGATCTTATGAGTTTAAATAATCATATATGTGACTTTTCATATAACTTGAGGAAAAGTTACAAAAACACATATTATGAACAACTTTTAGATCAATTTGTATTGAAAACATATTATCACATAACTTTTCTATTAATCTAAATCAACTCATAAGAACAAGATAATTCAAATAAAACAATTTTCATGAAATTAGACTAACCATTAAACTAATACAAAACATGAATCTATTCACAATTATCTTTGAAATTCGATTAGCATGAACATTACCAGATCAAAAACAGGTTTACAAGTTCAAAAGCAACTTAGGATAATGGTCCTAGTTCAATTCCAGCCAAAAAAACTCAAAAATATGTTGTCTAAGGGTCCAACTCGTCGAGTGCATGAACTAACTCGACAAGTTTGATGATTTTATGCATGGACTCGGCGAGTCCATCAGTGGATTCGGCAAGTCCACTATCCAGAACAGCAGAAAATCAATTTTTTTTAGGATT
The DNA here is from genome assembly GCF_002870075.4 of Lactuca sativa. Classification (NCBI taxonomy): domain Eukaryota; kingdom Viridiplantae; phylum Streptophyta; class Magnoliopsida; order Asterales; family Asteraceae; genus Lactuca; species Lactuca sativa. Next base: position 312,805,946 of record NC_056630.2, read on the forward strand.
TTTCAGTAATTTGCATCAAATATTTGCATGTATAATAGAGAAAACATAGATTCAAGGTTTATAAGGTTGCATGTACACCATAGGAGTGTTAGAATGTTCAAAAAGTCCTTAACGTAACCACTCAAGGAAGCTTTTAATACCAGTTCCAGAATAAAGGTGGAGGCTTTATAGATATGCATATCCAAAACATGTGTAGAATCCATTTTAGGTCATAATAAGGAAAAAATTCTCAAAAACTCATGCAATGATACGAATCATATGTTGCTTCCTTTCAAACTTGATCAAACATGAAGAACATTGGACAATATCCTAGATCCAATCACATTAAGCCATAAACTTTGATCCTTTGGCACTTACAAAGGTCTAAAAGCTTTGTGAGATGCTGATGATGTTGGTTCCTTCAAAGTTCCACCAATAGAGCACCTTCTTATCCTTTTTCTTTTCTTCTCCAAGCCAACAATGCTCAAAATGGCCACAAATCACGAAGGGAATGAGAGATTAGGTTTATGTGAGGTATAAGGGTGTTGGAGGCTTGTAATGAACCGTAAAAATGGCTTAGAGGGGCTTAAATACAAAGAAAACCCTAAAAGAATCATCGGCTTAGGACAGAACACCTGTCACGTCATGACAATCCTTAGCCAGGTCGTGGTGGTCCACAAAGACACATGATCCTTCTAATCTTTGCCACATCACGGGTATCATTGCACCACGTCGTGGCACAAAATTTCAAATATTTGATCATTCACAAATTAAGTGAAATTTACATATGAATCAAAATATATTTCCATATACTTTATAATATTTTAGCATTTTGAATACTCGTAAAATAGTTTGTAAAATCAAAAAATGAAATTATTCACATATGAATCAAAATATATTTCCATACACTTTATAATATTTTGTTTTCTTAAACATCACTATGAACCTATGTTTAAAGAGTACAAAAATATGAATTTGGATATATTTATTAATTTTTTTGGATAAAAAGTAGACCTTATCTTTTCAAAAAATAATGAAAATGGAGTGGGTTTTCTGAAAAAAAAAAAGGTTCATTTTTTATATATCAATTTTGAATTCTATGGAAAGATAACAAAAAATCATGAACAACGGTATATTCAGTTTTTTTTCATGATAAAAAACCTTACCTAAAAATTAAACTAAAAAAAATAAGTAGGTTTTGTTATAATCCGGTGCATGTGCGTCCATTGTAAAAGTCTAAAATCATTCCTTTTGTCATTGACAATTTTAATTTCTGAAGCATTGGATTGGTTTGTTGATTAATAATGGTTCTCTATTGAACTTATCTATATATATATATATATATATATATATATATATATATATATATATATATATATATATATATATGTATATATATATATATATATATATAGAGAGAGAGAGAGAGAGAGAGAGGTTCAATTGTTTCTCACATCTATTATGTGCTAGAATTCACCAATAAGAATTGAGTAAACATTAAATGTATATTAAATGATATCCATATTTATAATTTCTTTTTATGGAGACTAATTTAATTCGTCATTAATGTCAATAATAATATTCTTTCAGAATGAATTCATATATAAAAAAATAAAAGTGTATTCTAGGAGAATGAGAGTATATTCTACTAGAATACACCTTCATTCTTCATATTCCATACAACTTTATTATATTTTAAGTGAGTGAGTCCTGAAATAATGTTATTGCTGACATAAAAACGTAGATACGAACTCATTCTGAAAAAATGTTATTGCTGACATTAATGACGAATTTAATTAATTTCCATAAAAAGAAAATTATAATTATGGATATCATTTGTTGTACATACAATTATAGAAACCATTTAATATCTATCATTATTTAATTAAATAATAATATAATTTTGCTAAATTTATATTGGTACATTCTAGCACACAATTGTGACAACCAAAAATTTCTGTTTATTTTAACGTCGTAACTAAGCACATCAAAAATTAGCCAATTTTATTTCAAAAATATTTTTGGCCGGATTTAAGCCCGTTGGAATATTTTAAATAATATTTGTCAAGCGAACCAAAAATAAGGAGGTATAATTTAAAATTTTCCGTGTTTAACGGAAGTCGCGAAAAACCCCGTTTGCGGTTAGTGTTGGGTGGACCCCCACGTAGGCTGTAAACTCAACCCTATATAAGGGTTGAGTGGGTTTCATCCCAACCTTTTTCATACCTTAGACACCTCCTCTCTCTACTTTCTCTCTCTACAAATCGGGTTTTGGTCAAAAATCACCCCTTCGAGCTTCAAAACGGTAAGTTAACATTCCTAGCTTGTTGTTTAGCTTATCACACTTGCAAATTCGTGTCTTAAACATCCAAAAACGCCAAGAACAAGAGTTTACGATTTGGGAACATCCCAAAACCGTAAACACCTTGAAAGAGGGCTTTGATGCCCAAAAACCCTTCCAAACCACTTATGGAGCTTAGTTATGACTCAGGGGCTAACATCAAAGGACTTAGAACACCAAAATCTTGATTTTGGGGAGTAAACATGACTTTACGGACCAAGAACATTCTTGGACCGTAAACACACCTTCAAGGACCATAAACACCTTTTAAAGTGTTAAAATGCTCCTTAAACACCTCCTATGCCTTGGAATAATGTCTAGAACCAACCTCCATTGTGATAGGGACCTTAAACATGAGATAAACCACTTCCTTAGGAGATTACGACCGTAAACCCCCCAAGGAATGGTTCCTGGGCCGTAAACTCCTCTATAGTGGTCAAATGGTGCCCTAACTTCCTTCCATGGCTTGTACATTGGACTAGAACCACTTGTGCTTAACATAGGACCACCAAAACACAAAAGAAAAGGGTAAGTAAGAGTTTACGGCGGTAAACTCTATGTTTACTGCCGTAAACTCCCCATAATGGTCCAGTTGATGATTAAACCACTTCCTATGCCCTAGAATTGAACCTAGCCTACTTCCACAAGTATTGTAAGACCTTTATCCATCCAAGAACACACTACCCATGAGTTTACGGCCGTAAACTCATGGGGGATATGGTTCCAAAACCGTAAACACCCCTAGACACTACCATTTGAGGAGTAAACTCCAAAGTGAGACTATACTCTCCTTATATGCAATCTTTAGTACTCCTAGCACTTGTAGCAAAGTGTTTTCAAGTAGTTGGGCGTCCTAACTTGCATAATTAATTGTTAAATGACTAATTGGATAATTAAATGTATAATTACATGTTAAATAGGAATTGCGTGTGTGGTCAAGTCCTCACTTGACACTTTGCATCCTATACCGTCCATTCATCCGAATCACCCACGACAGGTGAGTTCATACCCCTGAATTAACCTTTAAAATGATTTTAACTGCTTTTATAGGGGGGAATACAAGTTGAACTGTACAGTTATTAGATAAATCACATGTGATTAATAACTATATAGCAAAATAGATTTTTGCATGTCAAACTGTTTATCCAGATTAAAGGTTTCCAAATCATGTCTTCAAATCTTGTTAAAATATGGATATCTCTTTTTAGATCATCAAAGGTTATCCAAAGTTTTTCAAATTTTGTTTACTTAAGAGACATCCAGTCGTAATTCTTAGCAAAGGTTTTCTTCACTTAAACTGTTTTATACAAATCATTTTTCAAAGTTGTTTACAAAAGGTTCTTCAAAGGATTTCCAAAGATTTTCAAAGCTTGTTTTATAAATATGACATCAAGTCGTAAATTCTTATTTTTAAAGGTTTTCCAAAGGTTTTAGCCAAGTTTTCTTCTATGCTTCTATTTCGTTAAATTCATGACTATATTTGTATAGTTATATAAATAATGTTTAAAGGACTTAACAAGGCTAGTTCGCCCTATTTCCTTTTCCTCGTTGGGATGTGGTCTGGTGGGTATCGGATATTCGTCTGAAGGTCGTTTAAACATTATTTATATATAATGTATACATGTATAGACCTAAAGGTTTACATCGACAAGTTCATTTCCCTTGGGTAGCAAGGGCACCCTTCCATTCATCATTCATAGACCATAAACGCTAATAACTATTATAGAAATAATTAGGAGATTCTATTTACTCTTTCTAGTATGGAGAATTCCAAAGGAGTCAGTTCATACGTGAGTCTATATCATTATTCCAGTACTTACAATAGAATTCAAAATACGAGATGCATCTTCAAGACACGAATCTCCCCGTCGTCAAGTTGGTAACCAGAGTCTCCTGGAGGGAGAGCGGGCATTGTGTGTATAGATCTATATGGGACTGACACTCCCACACCCTGACTGCTAGCTACAATCCCCGGCCTACCAAGCCAAAGTCAAAATACGAAATGTCACATTTATTCCGACGCTTGCAGGGCGTCAAGTACTCTATTATCGATCAGTATGGTTACGAGTATCTCTACGTTTACCTAATAATTCATGGCCTTAAGGTAACACGGTATTTTGAAACAACCCACTTAGGATTACCGAATATTTTAGACTTTGCTAGTTGTGTCGTTCATTCGATGCTGTCTGGAGTCTGTATTTCCTTGTTTTAGACTTTGGTAGCTGTGTCATTCATTCGATGCTGTCTGGAGTCTATATTTCCTTGTTTTAGACTTTGCTAGCTGTGTCGTTCATTCAATACTATCTGGAGTCTGTATTTCCTTGTTTTAGACTTTGCTAGCTGTGTCGTTCATTCGATACTATCTGGAGTCTGTATTTCCTTGTTTTAGACTTTGCTTGTTGTGTCGTCCATTCGACACTGTCTGGAGTCTGTGCTTCCTTTAGTTTGACTGTGTCAGGCGTATCATTTATTCAATACTCTCCTGGAGTGTATGATTTCTTTTGCCTTAGTCAGCAGTATTACTGCTGAGGCATATGATATTTTCCCTTAATATTTTTACTAGTAATATTCTCATATTTTCTTTAAAGTCAATACCGTATTTTGGTAATGATAGTATTTTGGGGAAAATTACTCCTTAAAACATAACTCTGTCGGGTCTTGGTAGAAGACTGCTTTCATTTAGAAAATATAGAATTTTATTGAAAGGACGCTAATACAACATAGATTGTAAACTACTATCTTTCATAAAGTTATTTTGAATAAAAATGCTTACTTATACAAATGACATTGAATACTTATGGACTCACAGCATACACATGTACATCTCGGGAGCTTTTGCGAAGACAGCCTAGAACCGAGCTGCATCTATCATATTTCTTGTATTACTTTGATGTTGCTATGAAATGTAAACTATGTAAAATTATTACTATTAGTGCAATGGTTGTTTTACTTTGATTACTATACTGCATATGTTGTGATACTTGACATGACGTCATCCACCCCAGAATGTTTCCGCCGTTCCGGTTTTGGGGTGTGACAACAATAAATGTAAAAAACACTTTAACCTAGCCCTATATATATATATATATATATATATATATATATATATATATATATATATATATATATACACACACACACAAACACACACATACATATATGAAAAAGTTCAATAGAGAACAATTATTAATAAAGGAACCCAGGAACTAATCCAAAGCTTCGAAATTTAAAGCAATCAACGGCAAAAGGAAGGGTTGTAGACTTTTACAATGGACGCACAACAACGGATTATAACAAAACTTACTTATTTTTTTTTAGTTTAATTTTTTTAGGCCATGTTTTTTATCAAAAGAAAAAAAAATCGAATATACCGTTGTTTTGATTTTTCATTCTCTTTCCATACAAATCCATATTGATATAAAAAAAATGATTTTTTTTTCAAAAAACTACTTCATTTTCTTTGTTTGTTGAAAAATAGATCTATTTTTTATAGAAACAAATTAATAAATATATCAAAATTCATACTTTTGGTACTCGTTAAACATAGTTTCATATTGATGTTAAAAAAAATCGATATTTATGTTCAGATTCACATTGTGAACCTTCTCAGATTCACAGTGTGCATAATAGCAAGTCAGATTCACTATATAAATCTGAACAGATCGAACTTTTTCACATTGTAAATGTTAAAATTTAAAAAATATACAGTTTAGATTCACAGTGTGAAACTACAAGGATCGAGGTTTTTTTTAGTCGGTGTTGATGTTTATTAATAGAGTACAAAAAATAAATATTTTTGATATAATTAGTTTCTTTTTTTATAAAAATAAACTTAAATATTGAAAAAACTAACAAAATGAATTGAGTTTTTTTCGAAAAAAATCGGTTTTTTTGTATATTAATATGGATCTTTATGGAAAGTGGACGAAAAATCGAGAACAATGGTATATTCGGTTTCTTTTTTCGATAAAAAATGTTGCTTAAAAAAAATTCTAAACGAAAAAAAAAGGTGAGTTTTTTGGAAAAGATGTGAATTTTTTGGTATAATTTGGTGTACGTACGATCAAATGTATTAATGTACATCTATTTCTTTAGCCGTTGAACATTATGATTTCCGACGCTTACGATTGTTTCTTGTTTCTTTGTTAATTATCATTATCTATTAAAATATATATATATATATATATATATATATATATATATATATATATATATATATATATATATATATATATATATATATATATATATATATATATATATATATATATATATATATATATATAGAGGTGGTGATGAGTCCCATCATCGACAGGATGATAAGAAGATCATGTTCATATACAATGTTTGAAGTGTCTAGATTCTTGATTATTCATCAATCTAAAGAAAATGAAGTTTGTTTGGATTTATCTTCACCACCTACACATAATAATTATTAATTATTATTCAAGAAATGCCAAAACTAAACCTAAGTTTTCCATCTTTAGGGGATGCTCATAAAATATAATGCAAGAGTTGTTGCCAAAAGAAGGAATAATTAAAAGTGTATGCATGGTGATTAAAGCATTCCCTACTTTATTATAGTAGTATTATTTTATATGATTTGCGTTTTAAAGGGATTGTCATTTTTTATTTTGTGATATTATTTTAACAAATTGTTGACAAATGTTTGACACGGATTATTAAAATTTATCGTTTTTACTTTTTAGTATGTCATTGAGTATGTAATATTGAAATTAAAGCAAAAGGTATCGTGATTTTTATGAGTGATCCAAATAATGATATTTTCACCATATATGACGTTTTTGTGTTTTTGTGTCCATTTTGGTTATGTAGGTTTGAAAATACGTCATTTATTACTCGTGAAACTTTACGTAAAAATGCATATAAAAATTTAATATTTTTTTTAGTGTATCATCCTTTTGATAAAACATATTTTATCTTTTTTGTTGTTTCATAGACCCTATTATGTACAAAAAATAAAATTCTTCTCATACCCTTGGTTTACCCCTCTGAATTTTTATTTATTTTTAAATTTTTTTAAAATTTTTAATGAATATATATATATATATATATATATATATATATATATATATATATATATATATATATATATATATATATATATATATATATTAAAGTTGTAGACGTCTTAGGAACAGTAAAGTTTCTAGGACGTTGGCACAAATGGTCCTCGCATTATAGGTGATGTTGCAGTTTTGGATTATTTTTGGTGTGAGGGTATTTTATGGAAATAATCCTATTATGTGTACACGTGTTGATGATCGTGCATGCTTTGTTACTGTACTTCATGTTTATCCGTCTTCCTTACCTATCATCCGTCTTCGTCTAAAACTTCCGAATTTATCCTCCCTGTGATTTGGTCGGTGTGGAGGCTACGCGTTCTCTACCTACACTAAATATTTGTCCCCTCCACCGCCTCTAACCGATTTATTTTCATGTGCTCTTCTCCTGTCTTTCTCTCATCCTAAATCACGACAACGACCATGGTTTTCTCCCATATCCAGCATATTCAAGGCTGATAATCAATTTTGGATCATGAGTTTATTCGTCGGTGTTCCTCGCTTTGCTTCTCTATGTGTTTCAGTTGCTACAAGGTCCGTCCTCCTTTTCTCGATAAAGAGGTTGTCGTCCCTCGCTTTTTCCCCCCTCTTTGTCTCTGGCAACCACCGCCATGTAAAACTTCTTTTGAATCCACGTTCTGATTTTCTTCGCTCTATTTATCCCTCTCTTACACTCTCCAGAAAGATCTAACACGAGTATTGTTTCCGAAAAATAAACTTCAGCCTCCATGAAGATGAAGTTCTAGTACCAAAAAATGAAGTTCTAATCCACAAAATATTTCAACCATCAAATGTTTCTTTGGATTCGGATGATGAAAACATAGAAAACATTGACACAAGAACAGACTCAAGGGTTATCACACACTCATCCGCAATCCAGGGGGAACCTTTTCTATCTGCCCAAGATAAATCTAATCTTGCCTTCCCAGTTCAAGACAATTCTGCAGGATGTTCTCAAGTCCTGGGGGAACTGCCTTCTCCAACCGCAGAGTTTTCTGATATTGAAGACATTCCCTCCACCGTAGCTGCTGATCATCTGCAACCTCGTCTACACGTATGGACGAGAGACCACCGACCAGGTGAAATTATTGGCAACCTATCCACAGGAATCCAGACTCGATCATCCAAGGCAAGACTAGTTGGCAAGGGATATATTGGCAAGGGATATTGGCAAGGCCACACCATTGTTGGCACTAGATGGGTGTACAAGAATAAGTTAGATGAATTTGGTGCGGTCGTCAGAACCAAGGCAAGACTAGTTGGCAAGGGGTATAGTCAACTTTAAGTTATTGACTATGATGAAACGTATGCTCCGGTAGCACGAATGGAAGCCATCCGGATCTTCTTAGCATACATAGCACAAAAAGACATCAAGGTTCATCAGATAGATGTGACGAGTGGTTTTCTCAATGGCGAATTAAAAGAAGAGGTTTATCTTCAGCAACCTCCGGGTTTTGAAAGCATTGAATTCCCAAACCACTCCTACAAGCTCGAAAAAGCAGTCTACGATTTAAAACAAGCCCCTAGAGCATGGTATGAGACTCTATCTGAATTTCTTGTCTCTTCCGGTTACAAACAAGGAGTGATTGATCCCACTTTATTTCGAAAAGGAAATGGTGATCATCAATATGCTTGTACAAATATATGATGGTGGATGAATTTGCTAAGTTCATGACCAACAAGTTCCAAATGAGCATGAATAGAGAGATTAATTTCTTTCTAGGACTTCAAGTGAAACAAGTCCCTCAAGGGATATTCATTCATCAAGAAAAATACACCTCAAAACTGTTGAAGAAATATTCAATGGACAATTGTTCTTCGGCTAAGGTCCCCATGGCCTTCGGTTATAAGATATTTGTTGATCCCTCTGGTGAATCTGTTGATCACAAGTTTTATAGAGGTAGTATTGGGTCTCTGATGTACCTCACTGCAAGCCGACCGGATATAGTCTTTGCAACGGGTGTATGCACAATGTACCAGGCTGACCCAAAAGTGTCTCATATGACCGCAGCCAAACAAATTCTACGATACTTAAAGGGAAGCAAAACTCTTGGATTATGGTACCCCGTAGGAAATGATTTCAGTCTTCAAGCATTCACAAATGCGGATCATGTTGGATGCAAACTTGATCGCAAGAGCACCTCAGGTGGATGTCAATTTCTAGGTGCAAGACTAGTCAGTTGGTCCTCAAGGAAACAAAATTGTGTATCATTGTCTACCGCAAAAGCTGAATATGTGGCCGCAGGCAGCTGTTGTTCTCAAGTCTTATGGATGAAAACACAACTACTAGACTACAGATACAAAATGTTACGGATACCAATCTATTGTGACTCTGAAAGTGCCATAACGATTTCTCACAATCCTATTCAGCACTCCAAGACCAAGCATATTGAACTACGGTATCACTGCATCAAAGACCACATCCTGAAAGGTAACATTGAACTATTTTTTTTCCATACTCATGAAGAGATTGCTGATGTATTCACAAAGGTACTTGAGTCTACAAAACTCAACACTTTCTTACAAATGTTAGGAATGATGAATCCGGACCCACAAATCCTTTTAAATTGATAGGTACCGCAGACCATCCTTGGTCTCCGTTGCGGTCCTAGTTGAAGTTATTTATGTTAGATGGTTTTGATATATACTATGTACCGCAACCATATATATCATAATTATACTTCAATGCTCTTTATTGTTTGTTATTACTAATCTTTGTTCAAGTGTTCCTCTCAGTTCATCTACATCAGTCATCCATCCGATGACATATGATCCATCCACAATAAAGTTTCAATCCGTTGTCACTTTAATTGATTTTCAGACTGTTACATTCTTTTGAAAAATATAAAAAAAACATGGTGTGCTATTTAATGATCGTTCATTAAATAGAGAAAGCATTAAAGAAAAACATTATTTGTGCATCCGTCTCATTCTTTTGAATAGACCCCGTGTCAGACCTATTTTAGGTATGATGACAAGAAGAAAGATTTTCCAAATCAAATCCTTTTTAATATGTCTCTTCCTATTACCCTAAAACATCAAATCCATTACAACTTCCCTTTAACCAACGGACTGATCTCACCCTCACCACACGTTCTCCAGACGTGGTCAATAATCTGACATTTCATTAAATGCAAACCTTTTTGGTAAATCTCAAAATACAGATTTAATCTTTTCTTAATCTGTGGCTAAGATTAACGCTCTTAATTCGAAATAAACACCCAAATGTTTTACCCAAATTCACTTAGGGCAAAAAAACGTTTCCCGTTCCCTTAAGTCACTATAAACACCTTTTCTTCTTCCCAAAGAAAAGTTTATGCTCTCTAAACCATACACCTTTCTCTTGCATTATGTTTTCCTTCCTTCAAAGCTTCTTCGAAAACTCAACAATGGTGAAATCGGGTGCATCCAAGAAACCCTCCAAGGAATCTGGATTAGTGAACCCCACTGGTTCATACTCTGCCTCAAGACATCCCATGCCGACGATTTCATCAAGCAACTTTAGAGCTGTGTTCGAAGATCATTCCTCCTACAATGCCCCTACAAAACTGATCATCAAGTTCCTGTCCAATCACCCACTGTTTGGACCCTTTGATTTAGGCGTTGTTCCTCTCTCAACCCTCTTCAAGTGTGCTTTTTCAGCCTATCGACCACTCGAGAATCTTCAAGAACTGCATCTTAACCTAATCAACGATTCTTTGGTCATTCTGACCAAAGAGAAATTTCTCACTACCATTAACCTTCTTGTTCATCCACCCATCAAGATCATTACTCCATCAATGGCGGACATACTTTCTACGCTCTACCAAATGGGATACCAGAAGAAAATCAAAGGAATTAGGGAATTCAAGAAAAACCAATTGCCTACGGTCTGGCAATTCGTTTGTAATTTCATTATCCGCAGTCTATCCGGCAGAACCGGAGGCATAGACAACATGGGACTCGAGCTCCTAGAACTCTTATGGAGCATCTTCACGGGCCATGACGTCAACTACGGTCAGATTCTATGGGATGATTTTCTGCAATACATTCCAAAAGAAAGCGCAAGAGCAAACCCTAACGAACTCACTTTTGCAAGGTTTTGGTCTCTCTGCATCTCAGACCTCCATGCGGATGCAGGAATCAGCATGGGCAACGACATTCTATCTTCCCTCGGTCTTGAGACTGTCGATGTCTCGGATCACATTGAGGCTACGAAAGGTATTTCCCCATACCTTCCTACCCCTCCTCTTCAAACCCCATCCACAATCATTGACCCAGCTAGTATCGTAGTCCCATCTTCAACAACTCTTTCCAACATATCATTCTCCTAAAGACACAAGAAGATAGTCTCTGCTCGTCAAGGCCCCCGCAACACCAAGAAACTAGGAACTCCCAAAAAGGATGCTTCCAAGCAAACCAATCCCTCCAAGAAAAGGAAAATCACTCCACCTGTAATAACACTAGTCGAACCAAGCAAACGTCCCTCTAGTAGTGATTCTGATGAGGATGATCAACCTATCTCAATCCTCAAGAAATGAAAGACCGATCCCACAAGTCATATGCATGACCAGACTGATATCTCAGCCTCTCAACAGGCTCCGGTAGTCCTTGGGATGGCCGCACATCCATTCGAAACAACCATCCTATACCACTCAGGCACAAGTGGTGCGTCTAATTCACCGCAAGATGGAGACGCCCCCTTAGGTCAATCCTAAGAGGATGGATCCGGATCCCGCCGTAAGGTCTCCAAGGCTTATCGTCTTCATTTCTTTCCCCCTGAGGAGTTGCGCTCCATTCTTTTTCCTGTCACCCAAACACTTCAAACACCATCCCAACCACAAGGTGACTCTTCAGCCTTTGCCAGAACTAAGCCAAGGCTATACTTGACTTTAGGTCAAGGAGACCAAGGAAGCTCAGGAAATCCTACTCTGCTTACATCAGTAGCAGGTGGTTTAGGCACGATGAGCACAAATGTGCAAGGATCCGTGAACCCGAGGGACACCTCGGTGCGATACCAAAGAATTGACTATATAGATTTGAATGGCTCATGGAATAAGTATCAACCATCCAATGAAGTCGAATCCAAGAGATATGTCACTTTCCGTAGGTCATTCCAAGAAAGAAAGGCAAGACAAACAAAGCAGCTTCAACAGAAACAACAAGAAATTCAATCTGTAGCTAAGTATTGGGCAGAAGCAATCAACAATGCCAATACCGTAGCTACTTTCTGCAAGGTCAATACCATAATGGAGAACATGGTTGATACCATCTGCAAGGCTCAAGAGGCGACTGCTAATCAGACTCCTTCAAAGCCTCCTCTATCTCCAACTGTCAAAGACTCACAAGATGTAGGCACTGAAATCGAAGTTAGCTCTGCTCCCAACTTCAGTTTTGACGATGTTGATCTACAAGAGGTCAATCAGCCTAATCCTTTGGATGATGACCTCATGATGCACGTTGAAGAAGAGGAATCGAGTGGCTCTCAGCACTCAACCTCTAAGCCTAAGGAAAAAAAGAAGAAGAAAAAGATGGTCGTCTCAAGAAAAGAATGATGGGTTTTGGACATAAGAACTTTACCTATGTGCACAAACAACCCTATAGCTTGGATCTAGGTTTCACTAATTGAACATGCAATAATTCCAAGACTTTCATGGCTGGATCTAACAACAAAACATATGAAAAATGATCTAGAATAATATCTTCAGTTACTTGCTTGAAACCTTCTTCTTCTAGGAGCTAAGAGTCACGAATGTCACTCCTCTAATGGCTTACCAACACCAACTAGCAAGAAGGTGACTTGAGAGAGATGAGGAAGAGGGAAATCAGCTCTAGGGTTTCTCCACTCAATGATGATGGCCGATTTCCTCTACCCTATGGGTCTATTTATATTGTGAGCTCCTAGGGTTTCACCCTTAAACCCTAATTGGATAACTTAGCCTCAAAGCAATCCAAATCCCTTCCTGGATAAGCCCTTGGACGATTTCTAGGTGATCCATATCCCTAAAATCGTCCAACCCCATATCCATAAGGATTATCAGCTCAAAATACAACTTTCATACATTTGACAGTTTATACCCCTTTATTCAATTAATCTCTTTAAGTCACCAAATTAATTCCTAATTAATTTATGACTTATATTAATCAAATAATAATATTATTCTTTTAATCTATTATTCTTATAATATATTAATTATAATATCTCTTCTCTCTAAATCACCCTGTCAAGTTGCTATGGTGAAGGCAACCCAAAAGGACTATGCACAATCGGGTCAAGTACTTACCAAATATACTTACAACATTAGACACTAATCCAACAGTCTCCCGCTTGGATAAGTCTAGTAACTATAAACGCAAACACAATCCGAATAGCAATCGTAGCTCTCATAGACACTGTCAACTCTGATCTTATCAGTACCCTGCCATATAGATATGGGATCGTACAACCCTCTGTTTTGATATCGTGCAGACGATTTCATGAGACATAGTCATTCTCATCGTCGAGCAACTTTTTCTTGATCTCAGATTTATTTGACATAGAACTTAATTGAACACATCAATTTAGTCCTGACTGGGCCCGACACATAAGTCAAATCAAATCATCATGCGGCTGTGATACCGCTTTTACCTTCTTAGGATAAAAGTAACAGATAAACTTCGACTTATATGCATTTACTTATCAACTAACCAAATATACACAACAATGTGTTTTATGACATCAATTTACTGATGCAGTTTCGCATTATCAATGTACAACTAATTAGTAAATAATAAACCATACATCTAGGTTTTAAGACCATATGATATTATCGTCTTGTGATCACTCCAAAGTGATTCCAGCAAGCGTGGGTTTATTCCAATGCTCAAAACTTGTTCATAAGCACTCATGAACGTTGCAACAACCCTTTGCTATGTCTAATACCATTTAGAGAATCTACACACCAATTCATGACAATCTTCATTCATACCTACTTCCAACATATGAACGATTGTGGACTGTTTGAATAATTCGATTATTCTTAATAAACTTAATTATTCTAGAAGTCAAAACTTGCAAAGTGAAACAATAGCTAAACAATTAACATAAGACAGTAACAATACTTATAAATAACACTCCTTTATTTAATCATCAAATGTCAATTACATTTATCTATTACATGTTTCTAATACTATCTAATCTAAACTAATATCATCCCACACCCCAATACTCCTAGCATGCTGCAAGTGCATGACCCTACTCAGTCCCTTCGTAAGCGGATCTGCTGGGTTATCTTCTGATGATATCCTCTTAACCACGAGGTGTCCTTCTTCTACTCGATGCCTAATAAAGTGATATTTTATGTCGATATGCCGAGATCTACCATGATCCCTCGGTTCCTTGGTCAGGGAAACCGCTCCTTCATTACCACAGAAAATCTCCATGGGCTCCTTAATGGCTGGCACAACTCCAAGATCGCCAATGAAGTTCTTCAACCATATTGCCTCCTTTGACGCTTCGCTCGCTGCAATATACTCTGATTCGCACGTTGAGTCAGCTACAGTTTCCTGTTTGGAACTTTTCCAAGTTACTGCTCCTCCATTAAGGGTAAAGACCCATCCCGACTGCGAACGGTAGTTGTCCCTGTCGGTCTGGAAACTGGCGTCACTATACCCTCGCACCTTTAAGTCATCACTCACTCCGAGGACTAGAAACCATTCCTTGGTCCTCCGAAGGTACTTAAGAATGTTCTTGACCGCAATCCAATGCGCTCTACCAGGATTCCCTTGATATTTACTGACCATGCTCAAAGCGAAGACCACATCAGGTCGAGTACAAGTCATAGCATACATGATCGAGCCAAGTGCGGAAGTGTCAGGTACTCGGCTCATCTCAGCTATCTCAGCTTCGGTACTCAGACTTTGAGTCTTACTGAATTTGGTATTACTCTGTATCGGTAGTTCTCCCTTCTTCGAGTTTTCCATACGAAAACGTTTTAGTACCTTATCTAAGTAAGTATTCTAACTAAGTCCTATTAGTCTCTTACTTCTTTCTCTTACTATCCTTATTCCCAAAATATAGGAAGCCTCTCCGAGGTCCTTCATAGCGAAACACTTCCCGAGCCAGGACTTGACCTACTGCAGAGTCGGGATGTCGTTTCCTATGAGCGGTATGTCATTGACATACAAAACGAGAAAGCTAACTATGCTCCCACTGGCTTTGACATATACACATGATTCATCTTCGCTTCGTACATATCCAAACTCTTTGACTTTTTCATCAAAGCAAAGATTCCATCTGCGAGACGCTTGCTTAAGTCCATAGATGGACTTCTCAAGCTTGCACACTCTATTCGGATGCTTCGGATCGATAAAACCCTCTGGCTGAGCCATGTAAACATCCTCAGCCAACTTCCCATTAAGGAAAGCAGTCTTGACATCCATTTGCCATATCTCATAATCATGAAATGCGACAATAGCTAGCATCACTCTAATAGACTTTATCTTCTCAACTGGTGAGAAGGTCTCATCATAGTCAACTCCGGGAGTTTGAGTAAAGCCCTTCACAACCAATCGCGCCTTGTACGTGTGCACATTCCCATCCATGTCGGTCTTCTTCTTGAAGATCCATTTGCACCCAACCGTCTTACGTCCGGGCACATTGTCAACCAAATTCCAAACTTGGTTGTCATACATGGACTAAATCTCGTTGTCCATTGCCTCTTTCCATTTTTCAGACTACGGGCCTGCCATGGCTTCCTTATAGCTATTAGGTTCATCTAGATTTATTAGTGTACCATCACTAATATACGTGTCCTCTTCAGTAGTAATATGAAAACCATAAAAGTAGGGTTGAACTCTAACTCTTTCGGAACCTCTAAGAGGTAATGACTCGTCAATGGGTTCAACCAGAGTTTCCTCCTCGAGTTGAGCGCCAGCGGTTGAGGTTCCTTCATCATTCGACTCTTGAATCTCTTCAAGATCGATTTGCCTCCCACTGTCTCCTTGGCTTATGAGTTCTCTCTCTCGA
Source organism: Lactuca sativa (assembly GCF_002870075.4). NCBI lineage: Eukaryota > Viridiplantae > Streptophyta > Magnoliopsida > Asterales > Asteraceae > Lactuca > Lactuca sativa. The sequence continues at coordinate 312,822,336 of NC_056630.2, forward strand.
AAAACCCCTCTCCTCGCAACGAAGACCACATTGTCACTCGGTCTAAGAAGAGATATCCAAAGGATTTCTGCGAGTAGCCGATGAAAATACATCGCTCACTACGAGGTTCGAGCTTGTCATGAGTTTATCGTCTTACAAAAACTTCACAAACCCAAACCTTGATATGTACCAACGAGGGAGCTTTCACTGTTCACATCTCGTGAGGTGTTTTGGCAACCTTCTTAGTAGGGACTCGGTTAAGGATATGGGCGGCAGTCTCTAAGGCATACCCCCAAAATGAGATAGATAGTGAAGCACGACTCATCATAGAATGAACCATGTCCAACAAGGTTCGATTGCGCCTTTCTGCCACACCATTTAACTACGGTGTCCTAGGAGGCGTCAATTGCGAAACTATTCCACATTCCTTGAGATAGTCGTGGAATTCAAGACTTAGGTACTCTCCTCCTCGAACGGATCGAAGCATCTTGATTTTCCTGCCCAATTGATTCTCCACTTCATTCTTGAACTCTTTGAACTTTTCAAATGTTTCAGACTTGTGCTTGATTAAGTAAATATACCCATATCTACTATAATCATCGGTGAAAGTCACGTAGAAGCGGATTCCATCCTTTGTGGTGGATCTAAAGGGCCCACATACATCGGCATGTATGAGATCCAATAAACCCTCACCCCTCTCACAAGTTCCAGTGAAGGGTGACTTGGTCATCTTTCCTAGTAAACAAGATTCGCACGTGTCATCTTCCCTAAGGTTGAATGACTCCAACACTTCATCCTTTTGGAGTTGGGCTATGCGCTTCTTGTTGACATGTTCAAGACTACAATGCCACAAAGATGCCTTATCCATACTGTTGGAAGAATCTATACACAACACATCATTTCCTAGGTTATCTACAACCATAAAAGTCTCATAAATTCCATTACAAGGCATTGCTTCAAAGTATAAAACACCATTTAGATAAGCATAAATAGAACCATTCATATCATCAAACTAATATCTAAATCCTTGTCTAAACAAACCATGAAATGAAATGATGTTTCTTGCCATATCAGGCGAGTAGCAACAATTATTTAAATCTAGACCTAATCCATTACTAAGCACTAAAGAATACACTCCAATCTTGGTGACAGGCGACGATCTTCTGTTTCCCATTATTAGATTTATTCTTCCTTGCTCCACATCTCTATTTCTTCTTGGTCCCTGCAAATCAGAACAAATGTGGTAACCACATCCTGTATCAAGAACCCAAGAAATAGTGTAAGATGAATTACTAGATTTAATTGTGTATATACCTACAAAAGATGGCTTGATCTTTCCCTCCTTGATGGCTTGCAGGTATTCCGGGCAGCTTCCCTTCCAATTCCCTATGTTGTGGCAGTGGTGGCACTCAATCTCCTTCGGGTTAGGGTTGGGCTTAGCAGGATCAACTTTGGTCCCACTAGAGGAGGAACCGTCTTGGGACTTTCCCTTGCGGTGGCTCTTTAACGGATCCTTCCTCTTCTTACCCCTTCCCTACCCTATAGCCAAAACAGAGGCAGCGGTTAGTACGGGAGATGGTGCAACAAACTTGTCCTTTAGGTTGCTCTCAACAGTCCTAAGGTGTCCTTGGAGCTTGCTTAGGGTGACCTCTTCCTTGTTCATGTGGTAGGTTATCCTAAATTAGTTGTAGCATGAAGGCAAGGAATGAAGAACGATGTCGATGGCCAAATCCTCCCCAAAGTTAACATTTAACTTGCAAAGACGATCAACATATCGTTGCATCTTTTGCAAGCACACAGTCAACGATTGTCCATTTCCCATCTTAGCGGTGATCATATTAGTGATGATCTTGTAGCGCTCTTGCCTCACGCTTTCGTGGTACCTCTCCATCAAGTCTTGATGCATTTAATACGGATACATGTCCTCATAGGACTTTTGGAATTCTTGGTTCATTGTGGCTATCATGATGCAATGTACTTTCGTTGCATCACATTCGTGTGTCTCAAAGACAACCATCTCTTCGGGAGTAGCGATTTCCAGGTTGACCTTCTCGAGCTTTTCGTCCAGGACATACTCTTTGTCCGCATAGCGTGCAATGGTGCGAATGTATCTTATCCATTCGCTAAAGTTGGTACCATCGAAGGTCACCTTTTGGCAAAGACTCATTAAGGTGAATGAGTTGGCAGCAGCGTTGTTTGCGTTCGACATCTACCAATAGAAAGGACAAAGTTTGATTAGAATTTGGATACCTAATTAAACACCCAAAATGAAAAATTAGGGCTAGGACCCAACAACGTTATTCACATATTAGAAAAGGGATGCCGTAATCCAAACATGGAAATAATTTGGAGGTAAGTGAATGACGATTCACTAATTCTTCACCACGAAAACATAACGTTAAGTTTTATTGAGAATTCCTAGATTTTAGAGATTCATTGAACCTTTCAATGGCATGTTTAAATCTCGATATGCCCCTCTAGTTTGTGACTGGGATACCGAGGATCACAAAGCGGGTGTGAATTACCATGCAAATCTACATGGTGCCTTGATTGTTACAATCATCTATTCGATGTGCCGGTAAACCACACACGCTCCATCGAACTATGATAAATAATGAATCACCCTTTGCCACCTTTGCTTAGAACCAATTAGTGTGCCAGTAAACCACAGACGTTCCACTAACTTCTTAGCAAGGGTGCAAAGTGCAATTTCATGGGATTGCATCAATTCACTTTTCCTAAAGTTACTAAGATTGGGAATTTATAAAATAGTTTAGTTACTTTATAGATTCATTATACTTATTAATGAGGAGAAAGAGTTGTCGTATCCTACCCGTTCGGCTAACGATCCTCCACCGATCAAGCAAGCGGTGGGTGTGAGTGTACACCCATTAAGTGCCATTTTATATGCAGCATCCTTATACCCACCTTATAGATCCGCTTCGTGAATGAGGCCTACAAACGGTAAGACTAGCATTTTAATCTTACTTATATATTTATTAAGCTTTTAATAATATAATACTATAAGGTTTAATTTTAAACTTGTAAAACTCTAGGGGTTGAAATTTAAATTTTCTAAATTAAACTATTAATCACAAAATTCAAATTTCAAAACTTCGGGATAGAAATTGAACTTTTCAAACAATAGGGATCAAATAACAAATAATTCAAATTAAACAACTAATTTCATAATTATCTATATTTGAAATAATCCAATATTAGTCATTAGATAATTACCAAATAATCTTAAATAGTCCAATATTTATCATATAAATAATCAATATTTAAAAGATTTGAAATTATCTTTATTTACGTCAACGATACTCATTAAATTAAGTTAAAATTCAGATTTTTACATAATAAAACGATTTAGGTATCAATCCAAGACAAAACAGCAACAAAATCCAGAATTATCCTCTGTCTGACACTCGGACTCGCCAAGTCTAGCTTTGGGACTCGCCGAGTCCAAAAAACTGACTCGCTGAGTTGAGTCGACAGAGGGCAAGAAAAACGATTTTCAGCAAGTAAAACAGTTAAGCATCATATTCAATTGAAAACAACGAGTCTCTGATACCACTAATGGATTTTGGACATATGAACTTTACATATGTGCACATACAACCCTATAACTTGGATCTAGGTTTCACTAATTGAACATGCAATAATTCCAAGACTTTCATGGCTAGATCTAACAACAAAACATTTGAAAAAAGATCTAGAATAATACCTTGAGTTACTTGCTTGAAACCTTCTTCTTCTTGGAGCTAAGAGTCACAAGTGTCACTCCTCTAATGGCTTACCAACACCAACTAGCAAGAAGGTGACTTGAGAGAGATGAGGAAGAGGGAAATCGGCTCTAGGGTTTCTCCAATCAATGATGATGGCCAATTTTCTCAACCCTATGGGTCTATTTATATTGTAAGCTCCTAGGGTTTCACCCTTAAACCCTAATTGGATAACTTAGCCTCAAAGCAATCCAAATCCCTTCCTGGATAAGCCCTTGGACGATTTCTAGGTGATCCATATCCCTAAAATCGTCCAACCCCATATCCATAAGGATTATCAGCTCAAAATACAACTTTCATACATTTGACAGTTTATACCCCTTTATTCAATTAATCTCTTTAAGTCACCAAATTAATTCCTAATTAATTTATGACTTATATTAATCAAATAATAATATTATTCTTTTAATATATTATTCTTATAATATATTAATTATAATATCTCTTCTCTCTAAATCACCCTGTCAAGTTGCTATGGTGAAGGCAACCCAAAAGGACTATGCACAATCGGGTCAAGTACTTACCAAATATAGTTACAGCCTTAGAAACTAATCCAACAAAGAATTCCTCAATCTTCAATCCAAGGTTGACCAAATTCTAGCCGCAGTCAAGTCTACCCAACCGCAATCTGAAGACAATTATGTGTGTAACGACCGAAAAATACAACCAATTTTAAATTTTTCAAAAACAACTCGATTCCATTAAATCATTACAAAAAGGTTTTCAATACAAAACATTTAGCGTATTCCCATAATCACATTATGACAAAATCATGAGGAGCAGTACGATCACGCCTTCGCCTTGCCACGGTCTCCTGAAGAACCTGAAAAACATAAACCACAACTGTAAGCCCGAAAGCTTAGTGAGATATCCCCAAAATACCAACCACTCATACTATACATGCATAACATGCCACAACATATATGATCACAGAACAGCCATGCACTTCGGGTCTACAGTGTGATTGGTCCGCTCGCACCGAACCTTCAATCCACCTGGTCCACTCTCCGAATCTAACCACATACATCGAGTCTGTAGTGTGATTGGTCCGCCCGCACCGGGTCTTCAATCCACCTGGTCCACTCTCCGAATCTAACCACATACATCGAGTCTGCAGTGTGATTGGTCCGCCCGCACCGGGCCTTCAATCCACCTGGTCCACTCTCTGAGTCTACATTATGACTGGTCCGCCCGCACCGGGCCTTCAGTCGGCCTGGTCCACTCTCCGAGCCTCGGCACGTCTGGTCCGCCCTCTTGGGGCCTACAGCCTATCCGGACTGCTCGCTGGGCCTTCGGAACAACCGGTCCGCCCTGGGTATCTTGGCCTATAGCACAAATCAGGACCCGCCTCAACCCAACTCCAGTCCAAACAACCACGTGCACATATACATACAATCATATATCAATTCATAGTCAACAAGCAGATCAACAGATCAGATAACATATCATCATCCTAAACAGGATACCGACCTAACAGGTCACTAGCATAGCATCACCCTATCTTTGAAAATACTGATCTCAATCAGGTCTCTAACATATACCATCCTAGCTCTCAGGATGCAAACATATCAAAGCAGTAACACAACAACATCTACCCGGATCTCAATCCGATAAGGGACGGCCTTGGTGCCTTAGACCCTGTTGATATAGTGAGGATAACTCACCTCGATACTGCCGACTGAACAGATAACTCAAGCTGCTCCGACCACTGACACGAACTCCTCCACAGAACAACAACAAATCACTGAACTCAAAACAATAACCAACAATTACCAAAATGCCCCTGGAAACCACTGGTTAACCCTTGGTCAAAGACAAGGTCAAAGTCAACCCCTGATTGACTCTACTCGCCGAGTCAACCCGATGACTCGCCGAGTCCCCATACTCAGAACTTCCCTCAATCCGCGACCTAACTCGCCGAGTCACCCCGAGACTCTTCGAGTCCAACAACTCTGAGTCCACTCGCCCACAACTCACCGAGTCATCCCTTGATTCGCCGATTCTCGACTCAACCAGAAAATATTGGGACTCTTCGAGAAGACTCGCCGAGTCCAAGAACAGACTCGCCGAGTTGTTCATACAACTCGTCGAGTTCCAGGCCATCTTCATCCAACTCGCTGAGTTGTTCTTCCAAATCGTCGAGTTCCAGCTCATCTTCAAGCAACTCGTCGAGTCCACCCATGTGACTCGCCGAGTACCACCGGTCTGAATCCATACAGAAGCACTCCAGGCCATGCAATTGATCCAAAACATAGATCTAGCCTCCTACAAACCATCCATCACGTAAAGTGGCAAACTTTACGTGAATCCAAAGAGATCTATGCATTTTGCACATTAGGGCTAGGGTTTGGGACATGATAGCTTCACCCAGCACTCAACACAAGGACTTTATGCACATTTGGACCATCACCACTCCAGATCTGAGGTAGCAACCTCAGATCTAACTTCCAAACTCCACAACATACCAAGATAAGCTCCCCACAAACCCCAAAATGATGAATCCATAAGAGTAACAGCCCAAGGACGAGATATTACCTCAAATGAACGCCCCAACTGCAATAGAACTCGAATCCAAGCAAAGCCCCTTGCTACAAGCCTCCTACCCTTCAAGATTTCCTCAACAATTGCTTCTCCAAGCTCCCAAATGCAACTTGATCCACTCACATACGAAGTTAAGGGTTTCTGGACTTGAGGATAAGTAAAGAGGCTGGGGGAATGGATGTTATGTTCTTTATATAGGGCTCAACCCCGAGAATTAGGGTTTTCTCCGCTCAGCGCCTACTCGCCGAGTCCATCTTACTGACTCGCCGAGTCGGCTACTTAAAACGCAACCAAGTCGCGACTCTACTCGCCGAGTCCACCCATGGACTCGCTGAGTCGCTCTTTCCATATTTACTCTTTTAGCCCTTCAACTTCCACTCTTGATATTTCGGGATGTTACAATGTGCCACAGTCCTTGATCGAAAGGATTAAACGACTGGAAACAAGGGAACGATTGGCTGTTGAGAGAATTTCTCTCAAGGTTGAAATGGGAATTTGGTCCCTTGATAACAACAGTCAAGAGGATCACAAGGAATTTATGGCTGCTGCGGAGCGCCTCATATCTGAGGTATCCACAATCAAAGACAACGTGTAGGAAACCATTGCGGACCAATCTACTCTATCCCATAAACTGATAGCTGAGACTCACACTGCATATGAGTCCTCTATTTCAGTCCTCCATGCAACCATTAACAAACTCCAACGTTCCTTCTCATCAAACTTCCATGGCCCCGAAATTCTCCAACTAACAAAGGAGATTCATCGGCAGCTCTTCAACACCACCATTCCTGACAATCAGCAACTGGTTGAGGTTCTCAAAGTCCATTTCGAGGAGGTGTGTGCTAAATACGATGGCCTCAAAAAATGGCTTGAGGAGCCTCCGGGTCTGAACTCTTCAACGAGGGGAAGTAAAGAAGACCATCGAGAAGAAGACTATGAAGAAGATCATCATTCGAATAGTGGTTCTCGGAAAATCCCTTCTCCACAACCCTCATCGCAACATCAATCTCCTCCATATCAATCTCCACCACCGCAACAAAAAATTGTTCCTTCCCCTGAACGACCTAAAACTCCCCCCCCCCCCCCATTTCAAGAATCTGGCGGATCACATGTATTCTCCAAGCTCAAATGACTCTCCTGTCACTAAAAAGAAAAAAGTTGACTGGAAAGCAGTTAAACTTACAAAGCTTATGTAGAGAGAACGCGGTTTTGACACTGTGATGGATGAATCCTTGATAAATTCCTGGATCAATCCCCACCACAGACTTCTGGATGACGACTACAAACCATACCTCATGTATGACGAACCCCCTTCGGACGGCTACTGGGATGTTCCTATCTCCCCAAATGCTAAATACTGCACAGTATTTCAAAAGTTTGACCGCAACCTTCCTGATCATAAAAGACTACCAATGGAGTTCGAGAGACTAAACCGATTCTATGCAAAGCATGTCTCTCCCATTGAGAAGATCTGGTCCAACGACACACCATCAGCAGTCAAGAACTTCAAACCTCGCAAATTCATGAAGACCGACTTTGTGCAATACACACTCACTAGAAGGAATCAGGACTATGTCCGCACCCAAGCTGACTTCCCCTGTATGAACCCAAAAGAAGTTTTCCTGATAGCGAAGGTGTTCCAGAACAAGTTTGAAAAGCATCCGAAGATGAAGATAACACTTGAAAGGGAAAGTACTTACCTAAAAGAAACTGTTTGTGACTTCGCAAAGATCGATGCAGATATCCACCCAGTCATTGCCAAGAAGTTTGATCTACCTCCTCTTGATCCCGCACTGATGCCAACTGAAGGTTATGAAAAAAGATCCCTTGGTGCAACAAACTTTCCTGAACTTGGAGTCATCTTCAAAAGAAAGACTGATCAAGTCAAGTACGTCATCTCCATGGCCTGCATGAACCTCCTCACAAAGAAACAACTTGAAATCTGTCGAACCGCAATGGAAAAATCGAAACATATAACTGCCGAAGTCAAGTTCGAGATTTTAAGGAGGATCACTTGGTTGGAAAATATCAGGAAGTTTTGGTGGATCCTAATCAAGTTCCTTAAACTTGATAAGTGAAGAAATTTAGAGGTTACTTAGGGGGAAATTGTTGATACATGAAGTGACCCTCTTAATTTTGCCTACCGCAGCCTACAATCATCCGCAGTCAAGCTTCCATCGGCAGCCACATTCGAAGTCATCTAAAGGACCACAGTCTTCTTTCTGTACTTAGTTTATTTTTATCTATCTTTCTGTAATACTCTCTATTGTCCAGTATGCCTTGAATGGCTACTCTTAGAGAGTGGATCACTTGTATTTCTTGAGTCTCTATAAATAGAGCTCACACCTTATCAATCAATAAAAATCTCTCTTTACCCATCTCTAAATCTGAATTATCTTCAAGTTTTCCTTACGCATCTCATATCTTTCTTACTCTCTAAAAACCTCTCCAACTTCACTGATTAATACTTCTCTTCGAAGTAAGTCATTCGTGACTTATCACTAAGATTGATCTCACTCGCTAACTTGGTCTGAATGCATTCAATATTATGAATCAACTTATGTGTTTACTTGATATATATCTTACTGTCATTTATGTTTCCTTACATTTCTGCAACTAACTATCTAACTATCTAACATATTAACTTATTATTGTTGAGCTTTTGGATCCTTTCAGATTAACTAATTCTGCAACTATACTTTTTCTAACGTTTGTTCAAGTCTGTCTCAAGTTTTTCTCTCAACATAGTGTACTAGTAATGTTGTTTGAATGACTGAGTATGTTTGTACACCTTTGCTACCCAAAGGTGTTGAACTGATGTAAGAACTTATATATATATATATATATATATATATATATATATATATATATATATATATATATATATATATATATACATAAAATATAACTAAGATTCAAACGACACTCGGACAAACAACCGATGCCCTAAAGTGAGTTATCAGTCCTAAGCCCTTTCAACCTTATTTATATTACTATATCTATATAGACATGATTTTTACAATATATAAGTTTAAAAAAGTTTGGTAAAGAGTTTAGCATATAAAAGAGTTTTAACCATTTGAATGGTTATAGATCACTTGATGTCAGTTTATAAAATGTTTTGAAATAGTTTGTTTGATAACACAGTTTAAAGTATAAGAAATCCACTTTTTTGATAGTTATTAATCACATGTGATTAATATAATAACTATAATGTTTTCTTCTTGTATCCCCCCCCCCCCCCCAATAAAAGCATTTAAAATCATTTAAAAGATAAGTTAGGGGTATGAAATCATAGGGTTTTACTAGATTAAGAAAGGTATCAACTAATAAATGGAAGAATCACTTACAAATTTGTCGAGAATTAGAAGTGTTATTGATGATACTTGAGAGAGAAATGAGTGTTCTTGAGTAATGAAGGAATATCCTACATAAGGAAGGAGTTCATGCCCAACAATGAGATTACGGCCGTAATATCTTGTTTACGGTCGTAAGCTCCAAGTGATGGAGTTTTCCGGCTGAATGCTGCACACTGAACTCTAGAAGATACTTCCTAACACCCAATCTTTGAATGTACTAGGCTTTGAACACTCAAACAGACTCTTAACAATGCTAAAAGATAGCAAAAACAAGTCTGACTTGTGATTGAATTGAACGGCTTTACAAGATAGAAATTTCGGGTTGTCACAGTTTCGATTATTTTTGTATTCTTTTTTTCATTCATATTATCACTGTGTTATTTTTTTTTTGTTCCGACTGAAGGGTTATGGGGATCATTAAGTCACATTAAAGGGAAAGTGGAAACAACAATTATTGATCTTCAATAAAACCTAAACAAGATATATGAACAACCAATCTAATGCAACTTTAATATGCGATAATTCATAGCTTTTAAGGTTTGTAGAAATCTTCGTATATCCTTGACTGACTGATGAGAGCTAATAGTACAACGTAGAACTCCTCTTTCGTAGTCGTACCCAAGGCACTTAGATCAGCAACATTCTACAACAACCCACGCAACGAAAACTATGAACTAAGGCTCCAAAATTTATAGCTGTTGGAACAGTGATTTAGTGGTTATGTGAATGAAGAGCGGCAATCTAATATCTCTATTTATAGGGATGGATATTAAACCCTAAAAGATAATTATGTAGTCACATAATAATTATACATATAATTGGTAATTATTTGACTACTTAAATTATCTTATTTAATCCACCTGACCATTCCATAACTTCTAGATTTCATTTAATTAATTAAATGCTATTAATTAATTAACAAATCAACTCCTTATAATTTTCCCAAGTTATTTATTGTTTATTTATTACGTATAACCCAAAAGGACCCTACTATTAATAGTAATATTACCAATTGTTGTAATTGTGTTGTAACTGTAGGCACCATTCTTCGACACACACACTTGCACAAGTTACCAACACTATATGATCTAATATTAACTAGTAATGTGTACAGAACATACAATCAAATGTACCTGCCATACTCATGACATCGAGTCATGATATAGCCCTTAGATAAGTGATAAAATATTCCCTTGTTCTTCAAGATATCTATATGAATGTGAGACATGGATATAGTCAATCTCAAACGTTCAAGATTTTGTTTCTCGAAACTGACCTGTGGGAGCAAAGTTAGGACACCGTATAAATGTCGAATCCAAGGGACAATATTACTCCCACTGGATTCGACATTTATATGGACTATTTTTTGTTTCTCGTAGTTCAACTTTTGAATTTCTCATCAAAGCAAATGATCTAACCATGATATGCTTGTTAGAATCCATGGCCTACATATCTTTCACAAGAATGTTGGTTAGACTATATGTATGTTTCTTTCCATGTTTGTCATCTTTTGAAGATCTAAAAACACTATATGGGTTTAACACCAAGTGTTTGATCAATTCAAATTTCTAACATAGACTAAATCTCATTCCTCATAGTTGATAGAGTTAAATCATAGTATATCTGTGACTTACTTCCCTAGTGACTTGGAGCCAAGAAGGTCTATGATGTCACCTATTAGACCTGTGTGGAATATGTAGAAGGATCTCTTTTTCTTTAATTGTTTTTAACCTCTAATTAAGTATGAGTATGTTTCTGAAGGTTGTTCATTAATTAATTCTAGATTCCTATCAAGATCAATGTGGCACCCACGAGTTCTTTTGGATATAAACTTTCTCTTTCGAAAGACTACCCTATAGCAAAAAATACATTGTTCTCAGAGGGTTTCAAAAACATAGTTGGGACGTCTAATGAAATAATCTATTCCATGAAGTGTTTGATAAAACGTTTTTAGATAGTAATCGACCAAAGACTCTTGTAACACTTATTCGTGATATAATCCATGAATTGTTTCTATGCATAATCTGACACATCAATTACAAATCATACAATGATTTATTTCTCTATCCAACTCTATTTCTTTTGGAAATACATTGTTTTGTGCACTTTGTTTCTTATCATTTTGCTCCGTTGATTATGAACTTCGTTTTGTGATCAATCTTGAACGGAAAATTAGCGTGAATTAATTCCAACAATTAAGAGTGTCACAAAATGATTTGTAAGAACATTTAGATTATATAACATGGAAATAAAGATTTGATTATGTAAACAAAATGAATAAGAGAATGTAAATAAGATATGATATTTCATTATGAGAGTAAAGGTATGCTATTAAAAAGAAGTAAGATAACTTAAAAAAATACCCTCTACTTCCAACTAAATATCCCTTATACAATGCATACAAAGGAGTTAGTTAGGCTTTGACTAATAAGATCAGGACACGTAGGCTAACACAACTGTCAAAAGAAGCTAATATAAAACTGTTAAACCTAAGTTTACAAAAAAAAATACAAACACAGACTATCTCTTCACATCTACAAGTGAAGACCTATGAAATAAGACTACGAACACCCTTTTGATTATGAACTCAAACACAATATATGCAATTGCAAAATCCATCAATCTCCCCCTTTATGTTGAGTTGCAAAATCAATCTTCACTTGACTTCATCAAAAACTTCAAGAATAACAATGCAAATTCTTAACCACCATCTAATCATATCAAAGACACATTTGATATATGTTGAATTAGTGTCTAAGTCTATAACTAAAATTGGTATGTACTTGACCCGATTTGGCGTTGTCCATTTGGGTTGCATGGCATTGGAACAGTTTGATAGACAAACTGAGAAAGTGATACTTATGATTTATATTAATATATTATAAGTTCTTATATATTAATATGAAATCATATTATTTAGCTAGTATTGGTCAAGATTTAATTTAGAATTAATTTAGTGATAAAAAAGGAACTAATTAAATATGGACTCTTATATATATATATATATATATATATATATATATATATATATATATAGGATGGGCCAAGTTCATTTAGGTTGGGCTAAGCTTACATGGATAGTCCATGGAGTGTTTAACCCATGGATCATGAAAGGTCATGGGTATTATGGTTTACATGAATGGAACCCTAATCCTCCACATTATATAAAGAGGTCCTTAGATCATGATATGGGCACTAGTGTATTACACATGAGGGCAAAACCGATTTTATTGCAAGTATCCTTATTATCAAGTTATTCCAAGGGTTCTTGATGTTTTGTGAACCATTTGAGGTGCAACACTTGGGCAACTAGGCTCTTAAAGGTTCAAGACTTCAAGCTCCATCAAAAGGTATGTCATTCTACTAGTTTCTTGTAGTATAGTCACTTCATATTATGCTAGTTAGGATGAAACCTTGGAATAAAGAATATTTGCATGTATAATAGAGAAAACATAGATCCAAGGTTTATAGGGTTGCATGTACACCTTAGGAGTGTTACAATGCTCAAAACCCTTCAGTAGTATCAGAGCCTAGGCTTATTTTTAATTATACTAGATGCAAATTGTTGAAAAATGTTGAAAAAGTCGATTTTCTGCTGTTTTGGGCAGTGGACTCGCCGAGTCCACAAATGGACTCGCCAATTCCATGCATAAAATCATACAACTCGTCGAGTTGGTTCATGCACTCGACGAGTTGAACCCCCTGACAGCATATTTTTGACTTTTAAAGCTAGAATTGGACTAGAATCATTACCCTAAGCTGCTTTTGAACATATAAACCTGTTTTTAATGTGGTGATGATTATGCTAAACCAATTTCAAGGTTATTAATAGAATTTCAAGTTTATGTGTGTTTATGTAATTCTTGGAATTGTTGATATGATTCTTCATACACTTATGAGTTAAGGTAGATCATAGGAATTATTTGCAAATTGTTGTAAGTTAATTCTTGATCTAAATGTGTTTTAATGGAGTCCATAATTTGTTCTCAAGTTATGGATTACCGAAAGTGATTTCTTTTAAAGATCCATTAAAAAGCCATAGGTTACATAATTGAAGAGTATTTTCTCATAAATAGTTTTATGGACTCCATAACTTGTCCTCAAGTTATGGATGTTCAATAGTCTCTTCATTAAAAGTTTTAAAAACCTTAAATAAACTCATAAGTTATGAAAAATAAAAAAGTTTTTGAATTGTTAAAAACTTGCCCTCGATTTTGGGATTTGTAAAGTTTCCCTTCATGAATACTTTAATTCCAAGTTAACCCCTTAGAATTTTAAAAGTTAAAATTCAACCCTTGTACTATTATAATATTAATAGTTTATATTTATATTTATGTTTAAGAACGATGTCAGTTTTACGGTTACTAGGCCTCATTCATGAAGCCAGTCTATAAGGGGGGGGGGGGGGGGGGTATAAGGTTATAGCCTTTAAAATGGCAGTTTGATGGGTGTCCACTCTCACCCACCGCTTCCTTGACTAGTGGAGGGTCGTTAGCCGAACGGGTTTGACAAGACTCTAGTTCTCCCTTAAGTATAAGTATAATGATAAATATAAAGTAACTAAACCTTTTCTAAATTCCCAATCTTAGTTACTTTAGGAAAATGTGAATTTGGTGCTAACCCATGAAATTACACTTTGCACTTTGCTTAAGTCGTTAATGGACCGTGTGTGGTTAACTGGCACACTAACCTAGATTTAACAAGGTTGGAAAAGGGTGGCTTAAGGTTTATCATTGAATCGGTGGAGCGCGTGTGGTTAACCGACACATCGATTAGGTGATAAAAATTAAGAGTACGAAGTATATTTGCATGGTTATTCACACCTTGTTTGTGATCCTCGGCATCCTAGTCATAAACTTGAGAGGGCACAATCAAGGTTGAAACATGCCATTGAAAAGTTCAATGAATTTCAAAAGATCTAGGAGTTTCAAATCCAATTAAAACCTAATAAATTATTTTGTTTTTCATGGTGGAAATTGGTGAATCGTCATTTGCCTACCTTCAAATATCTTATATCTTGGATTACGACATCCCTCTTCCTAGTTACAAAATATTGTGTTGGGTACTAGCCTTAATATTTCATATTGGGTGTTATATTAAGGACTTAAATCAACTTACTTGAATATCTCCCGAAAGATGTCTGGTTCATACAATTGTGATCTTCCCAAATCTCTTGGAACAAGCTTTCCTAATGATAATGATGTTCCGTGGTTGGATAATGGAAATAATACTTCTCTTCCTCCACCTCCTCCAATTATTATCCCTAACCCACAAGTTCTTGAATAGTTCAAGGTCACTCAAGCATTATTGGCAAGTAAAGTCTATGTGTGCTCACATCTTGGAGATGAAGTCACATATTGACAAGCCGGGAGAGTTGGGTGTCAAAGTCTTGAGGAAGTTGGTTGTTGACTAGGTTCTTCAATCACTTTCTATGTCACATAGTGAGTTCTTTAAGGACTAGTATGTAACAGGCTATGACACGACCCTTAATGATCTTACCTATTTTCTTGATGCTGCTGAATCAACAATGATTTGGAGAACTAATAAAGCAAATTTATTTAGAAGATCAACTTCCCAAACTTCCATGGACATTCACAATGGTAACATTGGATATCCAGAAAAGCGTTCTCTTCCTAATGGAAAGGGATCGACCATAGTCAACTCGGTTGACCAAATGGTAAAGAGAAAGGCTAAGTCTGAGATAGTCTCATGTACCATTGCGAAAGAGTCCATATGTTTCTATTGCCAAAGGAAGGGACATTGGTTGAGAAGCTGCCCTAGCTACCTGAAGGATCTGAGAGAAGGAAGAATCAAAAAAAATTTGACTCTACTTCAGATAAGACCACTATCTAACTCTGTTAAGTTCCTAATTGATGATTCTTAACACAAAATGTGACTCGGTTACATTTTGATGTTTGGAAGGATCAAGAAAAGGGAAGGAAACTTAAATGAAGTGTATGATGAATCTGATCAGGAAGATTGATTTTGAATCGCATGGTTCGAAGATCGGATTCTTGAGCTACTAATTAGGAGTTATGATAGATTGCTAGAAAATATGTAATAGCATAGTTTTCATTTAAAGTTGCATTGTAAGGAAAAGGTTTTTTCCGCATTTATAAATAAATAAAATTTTGTTTTACTTTATTTTATATCTCCTTCCAATGGCATTAATGGAAAATTGATGTTTGTACGTTTCTATCAGTAATGGAAATATGAATTCGATTATTTCATTTGTGGTAGTGTCTAAATTTACCAAATAAGGAGAGATTCTCGTCACCCAAGTTTTTCAATTGGAACGAAACTTGGAATCATGCAAGTTGTATGATGAATGAGAATTTTCATCTTTGGAAAATTAAGACTAATTCCTTGTTCACATGTATATGTGAGTCAAGTGAAGGACTAAGGGATCGAGTACACATTCTTGTGCACTGGTCAAGCCCACCACAAAAGATAGATAAAGACTATTCGTCATGATTTACTAAAGTTTAGTAAATATGGTTTTACGTACAAGTTTAAGTATAATTCTGAAGCATTGAAAAAGTTTCGATGTATGGAATAACGAATGAGAAAAATAAAATTTGGCAGAAAGATAAAAGTTTCTCAAGTATGAAAAGATGGAAGAGTACTTTAGTATTATGTTTTATGATAATCTTAATAATTGTGAGACCATATCACAATTCATCCTCTAAGGACATCTTAGTGCATTCTTATGGCTAAGAAGATGAGTCATGAATTGTTGAAGTCGCTAAATCAAGAAGATGAGTCATACTTCGTTCCAAAACAAGTCTTAGAGTCATACTCCAAGATTGTAACTTGAGTGACACATCCTAAAGAAGGTTATTAACACTTATCAAATATAAGAGTAAAATGTTTTCTACTCTTGTACATTTGAAATTGGTAAGTTATGATGTTTTGGTTAAAACAAAGACCAACTAAGGCCAATTGTGTGAAGTGTTTGTCTTGATAAGAATCCACACTACCTCTTGAGTATTTGTTTGTCAAGGAATGGGTCTTGGCAAGAGAGTCTTATATGTCAAGAGGACAGTTGGAGTCTAAAAGATCTTCAAAAGGTTTCAAGATCTAATCAAGAATAAAACTTGTAGTTTATCACTAGCACATGACCTGAGATTTCTAACCTATCGTGTTAACATATTCCTATTTTTGTGCCCATTCCAGTTAAAGTTGACTATGCATCTGAGTTCTACAATTTGTGAGTTGTTTGCCTAACTACTTGGAAGCAATGGCAGACCCTTATGCTGCCAGGTGGCAAGAAATTAAAAATAAACAAGTTCAGTCCATATGAGTTTGGATTTGTCAATAACCTTGTCTTGTGATTATGGTTTTGACAAATTCACATGGATAGGAACACATACACCATAAAATCTAAGTGTCATAAGGTTTCTCTCTGATTCATGAAAATCATGGGAGGAAAGGCTTTCACTAAGTGATTTTAAGTAGATAGCAATTGTGATATTTGCATTCTCAAAGTCGTTAGTGGAGCATGTGTGGTTAACTGGCACGCTAACATGGATTTGTGAGAAATGGCAAAGGTCTAAAAAATTGTGACTATGATTATGTTATCCCTTTTCATAGTTCTAAAATTATTTACACACATGGGTGCTATCTTAGGAAAGGTGTATGATTTTGATAAAGTTTTATCAAAGCATCTTGTATCAGAAATCTGAACTTTGGTGAGAAAGTCAATAATGTATTGATTTCTAGAAGTCCAGCTGATTTCTAAGTACCTGTCAAAGCTAGTGGGAGCATAAGTGTTATGCTAGTAATCATCATGTTAGTGGGAGCATGATAATTATGGTAAGTGTTGCAAGTTAGCAATGTTAACTATAGAAAACAAAAAGTTTCAACTGGGAAAAGTTGTTTTGATATAATTAAGGGAGAGGAAATTATACATCATTTCAAATCTAAAATCTTAGATCGTGAGATTTTAATCAAATTTAGTCAAGTATATATATGAATTTTATGTTGGAATGACTCAACTTATGGAAATTCTATATATATTGCGTTCTTAAATTCGATTATGATTACGACACCCCTCTTCATAGTTGAATTATGAAAACATGGCAAATAAAAAATATATTGTAGCAAAAGACTGATCTAGGATCATGTCTTTATGTGAGACATAATGAATCGTGTCCCATATGCTTCGGGTATAGGATCGGTTACATGTTCTATAATATTTATCCTTTCTAAATTTTCCAAATGCCCAGGGCATTAAGAGTGGAAAAGGTCTAGAATTGGATTTGACTAAGATGATTAAGCAATTGTCAATAACAATCTGAGGTTCACCAAAGATTGGTTGCTCATGGACAGTTAGATGTATGTTGTAAATTTTTGGAAAGGACCATATTAATATATTATGAAAAGATACTACTCTTGTTTAGAAGTGATACTCAAAATGGGAATTTGGAAATGTTTCACAGGTGGAAGTTATCCATTAAATCTATGTAAGATTTGAAAACTTAATGCAAGAAGGATGTTCAAAGCAATTTACTTTGAATTTGAGACTTTGATCCATGGAATTGATCTCCATTGGAATACTCTGTAATGTCTGTTGACATGTCTTTGAGACTTTGTGCATAGTCATTAAAAAGACGATCAATGCATAAAAGTTTAGAATCTAACATATTTCGGTAAATGGCAGGAATTTGGAGTTCTTACATTTACGGTAAAGATTTGGGTTTGCGAAATGAGCATCATTGGGATCATGTTCAATTGGTCTATTTCAGAAAGTAAGGATCATAGGCAAATATAGGGTGCATACTTGGTGTATGGCATAACTATTGTTTAGAAAACATTGAGTACATGCTTGGAGCATGGGACAAATATTGTTTTAATTCAAGTATTAAGTTGATAAATTTGAAACATTATGCAATGACTAATGTGTAATCAATATGGTGATAAATAAAATGTATTCTATTTATATTCACAAGTTCTGAGACCATATCGAATTCGATTATTCTTGTGTTTCACTTTGCATGTTTTGACTTCCAGAATAACTAGGTCATTATTCCCAAATGAGTAAGTTATTCAAACCATCCACAGTCGGTCATATTATGAAGTAGGTATGAATCACGACTGTCATGAACCTGGCTTGTAGATGTCTAAGGTGTTGGACATAGCAAGAGTTGCTACAACATTCATGAGTGGTCATAAGTTCTGAGTATTGGATTAAACCCACGCTCATTTGAATCACTTCATGGATTTTATCATGAGTTATCATGAGACGATAATATCTTATATTCTTTAAACCTAGATAGATGAGTTGTTGACTATGAGTTGGTTATACATTGACTGCATGAAAACGCATTGGTAACTCGATCTTATAAAACGTGCCTTTGTGTATGATGCAACAAGTAGTAGAACAAGCATATGAGTCGAAGTGTATCCGTTCCTTTCACCTTTGGAGGGATAAAAGCGATATTTGTGGGATTCTCGATGATTTAGTGATGACACCCGTAAGTTCTTGGCCTAGCCTGGACTCATTAGATTTGTTCAATTAGTCAGTCGTCATAAATCGGAAATCGGGAAACAACAAATGGACAGTGAGAAGGATTATAATCCATGTCTCTGTCCATATGATATCTATAATGGATGAATATATGATCCCTTATCTAATGGAAAAGTCATTGACTAGGTCAGAGTTCGACAATGGCTTTAAGAGCTACGATGTCTAGTCGAGTTTTGGAGTCATACGCAATAATAGTTTTAGACTTATCCAAGTGGGAGAATGTTGAATTAGTGTCTAAGTCCATAACTATAATTGGTATGTACTTGACCCGATTTGGCATGGTCCATTTGGGTTTCATGGCATCGGAACAATTGGATAGACAAAAATGAGAAAAAAGATACTAGTGATTTATATTAATATATTATAAGTTCTAATATATTAATATGAAATCTTATTATTTAATTAGTATTGATCAAGAATTAATTTATAGTTCATTTAGTGATCAAAAAGGAACTAATTAAATATGGACTCTCATATATATAGGATGGGCCAATTTCATTTAGGTTGGGCTAAAGCTTTCATGGATAGTCCATGGAGTGTTTAACCCATGGCTTCAATGGAAATGAAAGGTCATGGGTATAGGGTTTACATGAATGTAACCCTAATCCTCCACACTATATAAAGAGGTCCCTAGTTCATGAAATGGGCACTAGTGTATGTAAAGATGAGGGAAAAACCGATTTTAGTTCAAGTATACTTATTCTCAAATTATTCCAAGGGTTCTTGATGTTGTGTGAACCATTTGAGGTGCAACACTTGGGGCACTAGGCTCTTAAAGCTTCAAGACTTCAAGCTCCATCAAAAGGTATGTGCTTCTACTAGTTTCGTGTAGTATAGTTGCTTCATATTATGCTAGTTAGGATGAAACCTTGGAATATTGAATATTTGCATGTATAATAGAGAAAACATAGAACCAAGGTTTATAGAGTTGCACGTACACCTTAGAAGTGCTGGAATGCCCAAAACCCTTCAAAATTTTCTTTAGAATTCATCTTACACATCTCAGCTCTAATAAGAATTTCATTGAGTGTATTTGAGCTATAACAATGTTTATCTTAGAGAAACTGTTGGATAAGGTGTCTAAGTCCATAACTATTTCTGGTATGTACTTGACCTGACCCGGCATGGTCCATTTGGGTTGCATGGCACCATGCAATTGGATAGACTAAATGAGAGAAATAACACTTGTGGTTATTAATATATTATAAGTTCTAATATATTAATAATATTATTTAATTAGTTTGATCAAGAATTAATCTTGGTATTAATTAAGTGATCAATCGATAACTAATTAAATATATGGGTTGATTATGTAAATCATCCATAACTTATATAGTGGGCTAAGAGACTCCATGGATAGTCAAGTTGGGTTAAACCCATTGGATGCTCCATGGGAGTTACAAACCCATGGGTCATGGAAATGAAGAGTCATGACACATTAGGGTTTACATGGTGTAACCCTAGATGTGTCAACACTATATAAAGCTCATGTGTTCTCCCAAAATCGGTTAGACAAGAAACAAGAGGGCTAGAGCCGATTTTAGTGTGTTATACTTTCTCTCCAAGTTTACTCCATAGCATTTGCTGTTGTGTGAAGCATTTGAGGCATCACACTTGGGGTGCTAGGCTCACAAGGTTTCAAGGATCAAAATCAACAACAAGGTATGTAATTCTATCTTTTATTCAAGTTAAAATTGTTCCCCATGTATGCTAGATAGGATCATAGCCTTGGAAATCAACTTTGCATGATAATTAGACAAACATAGATCCAAGGTTGTTAGGGTTGCATGTACACTTAGTGTTGGGTCATATTTTGAGTTGCGTCTATTGGGTCAATAAACTATTTACTGATGCCTCTTCCCTATTGAAATCTTTACAGGAAAGTGCTGAAGCCACCAACACTACGCTGGAACGCATTATCAACCAGTTGGCTACATCAGTCGCTTCTGAGCTGAAGTCGTTCGCTTCTCTCAGACAGTCTATTTCGGACGATAACTCAGCTTTCAGAACCACCATTGAGGAGCGTCTCTCCAAGCTTCAAGAAGACTTAGCTGCCGAGAACTCTCTCATGGATGCTCTCGCAAGGAAGACTACCGCTCTGAAGGTCAAGGGTACTCAACTCTCCACCTATCAACAGGAGATTGACTCTCTTCGATCTGAAAGAGAGGTGGTTAAATCGTGTGTTTCGAATGTCCACTTTTCTATTTCCAACATCCTTGAAGCACATGACCCAATCATCAATTATTCAGTACACCGTACCCTTACAGAGAAGCTCGCTCCCGCCCTTTCTCTACTCAACAAAATCGAAGGGCTACTTGATTTCGTGTCCATTCCGAAACAAGGTGGAGAAAAAGAACAAGTGTCTCAACCACCTCCCACTTCAACAGCAACACACACCACCGAACCTCCTCCAGTAGGCCAAGCCTCCGGTTTTGGTGTGAAAGACAAAGGCAAAAATATTGCTGAGGAGAGTGATGATGATGATAAAGAGACAACTGCCGACCTTCTGAAGCGTCAAGGTCGAGATAAAGAGGCTGACATTAGTGCTCGTGTGGCTAGAGAGGCTGAAGAAGCCGAAAGAAGACATAAAGAAGCCCACGACCTTCTTGAGAGCAGGAAAACTCTTTTTCCACCGTGGACTCTTGAGAGGCTGATTAAAGAAGCCATTGACACACCAAGTATCTTGTGGCAAGAATGTGTGATCTCTTTAGATCGTTCTAACACTGTCGACTCACAGTTCGTCATGCCACTGACCCGAAAGGCGTTTGTTTTTCATGCCTTTGACAACATTGCAGAGTTCCCTCATCCTCATCCACAGGTTGATCGGAACTTAATCGAATTTTATCTGAAGGCCGCTCAACCCGAATACCAGACATGGAGCGCTCAGAAAATTGTCAATGTTCGGGTCCTGAAGCCGTACAGGGAAGGCAACTTCACCAACGTTCGATTCAAGGTACTAAGGGGATCTGCCAAAGCCGAACATGCCATCTCACTTGCAGATCTTCCCAACCTTAATCCCCATGATTGGATTATCTTGCACAACATCCTTCTGACAAACGAAGCTGAATATGGTCCGATCATCGACCATTTTAAGAGGATGCTTGTATGCTATATCATGGAAGTTGCTTTGATGGATCAGGAGATTGCGAGCATATTTAAGAAGAAGCCTACCATATCTCCTGTTGGCTCTGCCAGTGATCTCAACATGATGCAGATAGGGAAGATTGACCCAAAGAGAAACTCCGTCATGTTTACCAGGAATGAAGGACAGAAATGCCTTTTCTCCACTGCATGTTTGGAACACGTTTTAGGGATCATCCATCGATGCAAGCAGAACACAGCGGATGATATCAAGTACTTTGATGATATGATTCAATGGTACATTCAGTTCAGACAGACTATCCTTGCTTTTATCACACGTCTGTTTGATACCGTAAAGAAGGCTCCCGCTGCTGGCCCAAGCAAGAAGAAGAAGTAGTCTCGCTCCAATTTGACGCAAAGGGGGAGATTGTTGGGTCGTATTTTGTGTTGCGTCTATTAGGCTCATTAGTTAGTTTAATATGTCTCTCCGGTATGGGCCTGTCCATCCGTGAGTTTAGTAGGGTTTTGTATATATAGGTGATTGCATGCATCTTAGAATGAGGACGATAAGTAACGTTTAGAGGTTTATTTGTTCAGCAAAGTTATCGTTCTTGTTTTTGTAACCCTAAGTATCCTCTACAGCGGAAGTTCTTAGTCGAGCTCTGCTGAGGATTGAGTAATCTAATCATTCAACACATCTTGATTCATACTTGTGTTTTGTTTACTGTTTTTTGTGTTCATCGCATACCTGTTACAAAGATCTAATCGACCAAAGAGTTAATTAATAACTTATCACTTAGGAAGTGTTAGAATGCTCAAAACCCATTAGAAACACCATTATGTTCTGAACTCTTCTATCTTCATTTAGTTTATAAACTATTCCCCATGGTTCTTTTTGGATAAAACCATCTCAAATATCATTAATGTCACTTGGTTGAGCACAAGGTTTTAAACTTGTGTGTTTATGCAAGGACCTAGCAACTTCAAAATCCATCTTACATAACTCCATGCAATAACGATATGATCATTCGCTTCAAGTGTTGGAATTGAGATCCAAACTTAGACTCGTTTTTCTTTAACATTATGAAAAACATGATCCAGTCATTAGGATTATTAATGGGGACATTAACAAAAGTAAAAAGTAATAATTCATTGTTTGTGCCTCTCAGAACAGTGAATTTGAAGCTTGTATATTCTCCCAACCTTATTTCTCCAATCTTCTTCACAACACTAATCTTATTTAACATCCATACTTCATACTGCAGATTTGAAAAAGTAATGTAGAACGTAAAGAGCTTCTTGTTTGCGACACTGTTGGATAGAGCAATCCAATAAGTATTTGAAAAATACATAAAGAGAAATGCTTTTGATTGCTTTGGGAAATCCAAATGACAATCACGTGTTTTTGTACCAAAAATGGTGATTGAGGTTTAACCAAATATTTTTCAACTTTCTTTATGGTTTCATTCCAAATTCTTTCAATGGTCCATTCTGGCCACGAAGCTTTTAGAGTAGTTTCTATTGCTTCTTTCTCTCTTTTCTTTGCATCTTGACGATTTAACTCAATCTCCAACTACCTCATTCTTTCTAGTTCTTCATCTTTCTTTAATTGTTCTTATTTTTCAGCTTCAACATCATTAGGATCAACTTCCTTGAAAGAAACAATATTTACTGATCTTGTTCCCATATCTGAACTAATTCCCACATCTGTTTCCAACTTAATTAGAATTTCAGGAGCAATATCATCCAATATACATTTGAGTGATCTATCAGTAACGACTATAATCACGTAAAGGTACGACCTTTACACTCATGCAATGACCATAAAGCTTCTTTGGGTGAAATGACCACTAAAATGGCAACGTAGGGCCATATCTCTAAAGGAATAACAAAAAGCCAAATGCATAGGACTCTCTGGACCTCTTAAGGTCCAGATCTAAGAAGGTCTCCACCATGGGAACTCACAAACATCGAACCCAATCCCAATAAGGCATAAGAAAACCCTAGATTCAACTAGAACGCCAAGAAGACGAGATTGAGCACATATTAGTACCTCAAGTAGCCTCCTCTGATGAAATGGGTGATAGATTTGAGCTCCTCAACCTTCCTTGTTTTCCCTCCTTCCTTCTTTCTTGCAAAAATCAACCCACAAAGATCAAAAATGGCTTCTTCCTCCTCACAAACACTCAAGCACACTTATAGTTTCTCTCAAGGGTCTGGTAGCCGCAAATGGTGGCTATAAGGGTCCATAAATAGGTCCCAAACCCGAGAAATTAGGGTTTCATTAAACAGCATGGAATCGACGAGTTCACATATGGACTCGCCGAATCCTCCAATAAATCAGGCCAGAACATCGCGATCCTACTCGGCGAGTCTGGACGCCTACTCGCTGAGTCCTTCTCTAAAATTCAATATAAAATACTTAAAATAAGATACATGGGAATCCGGATGTTACACATATGATTATGGATTTATGAAATTTCTCTTTTAATTAAACATTTAATCAATTTAATAAAGTCCATAAGAGTGTAATTTGAACTATTCAAAGGAAACATTAAGGCTCTAAATACAAAATTCTAAATTAAAACTATTTAATTAATTTTTGAAGTTATGAACCCAAGAGTCGCACCTTTTCAATTACTAGAGTTAATGTTTCATAAAAAAGACCTTTTAAGTTCCAAAACTTGATGGCATGTTTTGTAAGTCTTGAAAAACGTTTGGATTCCAAATTTGATGACAAGTTTTGTAACTCCTTAAAAAAAACTTTTGAGTTCCAAAACTTGATGGCAAGTTTTGCAACCTCTCAAAACCATTTAGATCAAGTTTTAACGAATAAAATAATCATATTATATTTTACCAATTTGAGCTAATTACAATTCATGTAGCAAGATAAATCAAATAATACAAATAACTAGTTTATCATATAATCCAGTAATTATTTTATAATTTGACAATTTATCTTTTAATTGGATGAGGATAATCATTACCTTATAAGAAAAACTAATTTTAAAAGACCAAAGCAGTTTGTGGTAATGATTCTAATCCAAAAATGGCCAAAAACATGAAAATCTACACACAGATGGTCCACCACGTCATGGTAACTTTAACCACATCATTGTCATCTGTTAGATTCCAAAAAAGGTTTGCTTTGAACAATCAACCAATGCATCTATATAACAGAAAACACCCATGGCTCTAATACCACTGTTGGGTTTTATGTACTCTAACAT
This sequence comes from Lactuca sativa, assembly GCF_002870075.4. NCBI lineage: Eukaryota > Viridiplantae > Streptophyta > Magnoliopsida > Asterales > Asteraceae > Lactuca > Lactuca sativa. The sequence goes on from NC_056630.2 coordinate 312,847,840, forward strand.
CCCTATGGTGCACATACAATCCTACTGCTTTGGATCTAAGTTTTCTCTAGTTATACATGCAATATTATTTTACAAAGCATGAAGCCTAACTAGCATACAAACGTTGATACATGAATCATAAAAACTAGTTGGAAGATTACCTCTTGGTTATAGCTTTTAGAACTTGGCTTTTCAAGAGCTTAGCACCTCAAGTGTGATGCCTCAAACAAGTCACAAACACCAAGAGCAATTGGAGGATAATGAGAGAGGGGCTAGGAGCACCAAAAACGACTAGGTTTACACCTTCGAATACTAGTGGCCAATTTTGCAAGCTTAGGGGTTCAATTTATAGTTTCGAGTTCCTAGGGATTCAACTTGTAAACCCTAAATCACTTAGGATTTTAATCTAATAACTAATTAGCCTTTTGGACTAACTCTTCATCGACTCTCACAAAGATTTAGTCTAATCCTAATCAACATGGATCATTAGCCCAAACTAGAAATATCATTGATTTACCTCATCAGTCCCTGCAAATTTAATTACTCTCTTTTGATCACTAAATTAACTCCAAATTAATTATTGACCAATATTAATTAAACAATATGATTTCTCAATTAATATATTATGCTTATAATATATTAGTAAATCACAAATAACCTCTTTCTCAAATATTTATCCTGTGAAATTGCTTTAATGAAGGACCCCCGAAATGGACCATGCTACTCTCGGGTCAAGTACATACCAACAGACTCACCTCACGGAGTAAATCAATATATCCCACACTTGAACTGCTGGTCTAGACTCCGCCTACAAATATCAAAATCATCTCTACTTAACAATTATATAAAACGTTAAGCTAACTCCTCTACAAAATCTCTTGAAAGGGTGAAAGACCATTTTTACCCCTCAATGATCTCCAAAATCCACAACTTGACCCAATCCTAAAAGTCAACGAAAGTCAACACTCAAGTCAACAATCCATGTTAACTCAACTCCTCAAGTGCAGCTCATGAACTCATCAAGTCCTCGGTACTCAGAAGTCACGAAAACCTGAGTCAACTCATCGATTTCCTAACCAACTCATCGAGTCCATGCAGAGTCCAGAAGACCGGGGAAAAAAGGTAACCACTCATCGAGTTGTCTCATCAACTCGTCAATTTCACTCTGAAACCAGAAACGGGAAAACCCCACTCAACTCATCGAGTTGGATGCCCAAATCGTCGAGTTCCTCAACCCGTTCTCATTAAACTCATTCCAGTCGATTCCAATGCTTCAAACTCCAGATCCAACCTCCTAGGATGGAGTTACCACGTAAAGTTGCTAACTTTATGATCATGCAAGGGCTCCCAAGGCTAAATAACCAAAAACTAAGCTAAAGAAGGGTTTACGACATCAAGATGGGTCAAAGCTTCATAAAAGCTTGAAGCTTTAGGTACATGGGACCTAGAAAAGTCCAGATCTGAAACTCATACCCTTTGGGAAGCTTAACTCGAGAATGGCCCTCATTTTGCACCAAAAGCCCATAAACTCGCATAAGAAGAGATCGAAGGAATGGAAAGCCAAGGTATAGACTTTTTACCACCCAATGGATCCCAACACGATGTAGATGTTGGATCTACAAGCTTTCCCTCGTTCCAAGCCTCTACGTCCTCAAGCGTCTTCAAGGAATGCTCCAAAAACACACATTTGGCCTCACACACACACACACACACTTAGCTTGCTAGGGTTACTCTCAGGACATGAAAGGTGGTAAGGGAGGCAAGGTAAAGGACTTAAGGTCCTTTAAATAGGTTCCACATCCGAGAAATTAGGGTTTCATCACACAACCTCAACTCATCAAGTCTATCCCTCCAACTCGACGAGTAGGATTCCTAACCCACGCGTCTTGATCAACTCATACACGAAGAATTGGGGCCAACCAACTCATCGAGTAGGCCCTTCAACTTGCACTAAATCCTCAAGTTTCCACATCTAGGAAATCGGGGTGTTACAATTCTCCACCACTTGAAATAGATTTCGCCTTCGAAATCAATCTTTATCAACACATCGATCGAAACAAATAACCCGAGAAGCACCACCGGAAAATCTCATATCATACAATGATCTCCTTCCCAAGACAATCGAAACTGACAGGAACTCCCAACCCAAAAGGACGGACCCCGTTTCCGATGCAGCATCGGCTCTGACTCTACAAAACTCGGAAATTGTAATGGTCTATCTCCTCGAAAGACCGCCCATGCAGAATATCACCATCCCAATCGCGCATCAAATCTTGGACCAATAATACTCCCAATACATATTATCTCATCACGACTGATGGGGACAACTCCCTGTCCATAATTGGTTCTTGATCACTCACACCAAACATACTAGGTGATCCCGATCGTAACTCAAAAGGAACGGAGGGGTCACATCTCACCAAGGACCAACCACCGGTATTGTTGTCAGAAACAATCTGAAAAATGAATCTCAATACTCTGATCTAAGGCACTAGAAGAATGACCATGCCCGGTCGGAACTATGTACTGATCTCTACAACCATAAGCCCCTGCTTCCTCTCAATGTTCCTCCCAACACTGAGTCCCAGGTCAGCTCTCGACCTAAGAGTTGAATCTCCATGGCTACCCCAGCCCATCCTGCAATACGACTTCATAGTCATCCTATCCAACCGATCTGACTCATCCAATCACACTGAACCCCACAATCACAAAGTTCACTTTACTACAAGTGATTACTACAACCGATTTGCAATCGCACCCCACATATGACCTCGGTCGTCTACTACTTGCTACTTCATGCGCGTCGTGGTCCTCCTCAAACCAACAAACTGATTCACGTAAGTCTAAAACATCAAATAGGAAACACATCCCACTCAAAATGAAATCCATCTGAAAACTCCGAAATCACCAACCTGCTCGTCCTCCACACAGATAGAGCCAAACTTACCCACAAGAGTCTTGTCTGATATAGAACTGGAACTACTCGTCCCAACCTAGTACTCAACTCATGAGCCATGTTCCACGAATCTACGCACGCATTAAACCTCAATCCTTCCGATTTGCGACAAACCCTCTCTAACTCAGCACACAACGGCTTCCGACCATTGCTCAGACCTCAGTCTCGCCCCTGGTTCGGCCACCAGGTTCCCACAGACTCAATTGGCAAGGCTACTCAAGTCTGAAACCCCTCTGCGTCACACTTTGACTAGAGAATGCTATGGCTCCCCTCAGTCTTATATCACTCTCTCGCTGACTTCTGGGTGCTACGGCTCCCCATAGTCTTACAACACTCCCTCTTATTGACTCGTGAATGCTACGGTTCCCCGTAGTCTTACGATACTCTCCCTCATTGACTTGTGAATGCTAAGGCTCCCTATAGTATTACGATACTTTTTCTTACTGACTCGTGAATGGCACGGCTTGTCGTAGTATTAGGATACTCTCTCATACTCGCCATGGGCTCACCCCATAGTTTTCCCTGATAGCCCTAAGTGATTACTCCAACCTGGATCCACTTACTCTCTTGTCACCCCACAATCTCACCATCAAGCTATCACGATACCACATTCACTAACTCATGCTCTACGGTCCAACATAAATAGGTGCGCTCACTTTCCTAAATTATGCATCATTACTCTTGATGAAAAATTATCGTAGACAAAGCACTTTCCCTGAGTACAGTTCACACCCCTGGATAATCCCTATATGGAAACAATTAACTGATTATCTCACATCTGGAAATATATTCGCTTGATGCTCCACTTGCCATCTTACAGACCCAAGTCTCATAGTAATCCAACAAATTAGGGCATCATACTCGGATACCTCGATACACCATCATAGAATCTCACAATGTCTTTCCATGACCACTAATCTTCCACTCAAACAAATCGAAGCCTTGAAGTACTCTAGCTCAAAACTTGAAGCATGAAGGAATTATCAATGACTAAAAACGCGTTGAAGACAATCTAAAACCCCATCCTCTACCGACCAGGCCCATGCGAAACTACTCATACCGACCCTGAAGTTGATTGAAAAATCAACTGCTGCCCTTCCCAGAGTACAGGTAGCAATCTATACGCAGAAATATCCATCTCTCAGTAATCGAAACTTGACCTCAGCAACCCGACTGTCACGAAACTCCAACATTGGAAAACTCGAAGAACACAGACCATAATTAGATTCCTATCAAACGGTCACCTGCCGTGAAGACACTCATTCTCTCCTGAGCCTATGCAACACACATCCTCTTTGTTATGTACTTGCCTTGACTATCACATGAATTCCGTCTCATATACTCGGACTACAGATCCCCATAACCTAAACTTCTGTACCACATCAGATTGAGGATCCTCCCCACAGAATACCCATTTCTCCCCCACTTAGGGTTCAAACCATTATCCCTTGACATACCAAACAAACAACACTACAGACTGGCTCACCAGATGTACCATTCCCGACTCATGGAAAGTACCACGCAACACTCGATCGTCTTCCAAATAATGACCAAATAACTCCAAGTATCCCGTATCTCAAATGAAAACCTTAAAATCCTCCCAATGTGACTGCCTCTAGTTACCCAAAATCTCATACCGACACCTCACCAAACATCTCGACTATCTCGAATTAGTAACGTCTCTCAACCTGAGAGTAATGAACTATCACACTCACACCTCATCTCTGATTAATCAGCCACCATGCCATCGTGTGAATTATCATAAAAGCAGGAGACCTCACTCTCACAGTAGATATACAACGCAAACAACGAGGGCCGTCGTCCCGATATACTCCTCTTGATTACCTGGAACTGCTATAAAAATGTGCCTTACTATACTCATCTAAGGCATATCCTTGTCCACATCCATCTCAGTGATGGGTTTTAGCTATAAGAACATCCTATGTGCTCATACAAACCCTAATACTTGGATCTAGGTTTCTCCATTGTACATGCAATTCATCCAAGACTATAAACCCTAATTCTAGCATACAAGTAATCATATTAACATAAGAATGGGTTTAAGATATTACCTTGATTGTTATGTAGCAATAACAATCCAAATTCCTCCTTGTAATGACTTTAGAAAGCTTAGAGTCACAAATGTCACTCCTCTAATGGTTCACAAACACCAAGAGCAAGAGGATGAAAAGGAGAAGAGAAGGAGGCTGCCCAAAACATGTGGAAACCCTAGAGAACTAGTTAACCACGTTTTTGGGGCATAAGGGTTCTATATATAGTGAGGCTATTAGGGTGATCTAACAAGGAAACCCTAATTTGGATGCTTAAGCCCTAAGCAACCCATGGACTCCTTTCCTTAAAGGCCTTGGACGATTTCTAATGGGTTTCCCCATAGAATTCGTGCATCCTTATAATATAAGGCAATCCATGGCCCAATTGCAATTATCTTATAATTACAATTCCAGTCCCTTAAGTTTAATTAATCTCTTTTAGTCACAAACTTAATTCTTATTAATTCTTGGCTGATATTAATTAAACAACATGATTTCTCCTTTAATATATTATTCTCATAATATATTAATAAATCATATTTAATCCTTTCTCTGCATAATTCATCCTATCAAGTTGCTTTGGTGAAGGCAACCCAAAAGGACCATGCACCATCGGGTCAAGTACATACAAATAGTTATGGACTTAGACATTAATCCAACAGTCTCCCACTTGGGTAAGTCTAATAACTATTATGCGTATGACTTCAGATCCTGATCTGCAATTGAAGCTTTCCAAAGCCGCTGTCAACTCTGATCCTATCAGATACGCGTTCCTTTAGATAAGGGATCATATATTCCTCCATTCTAGATATCTTATGAGACATGATTTCTAATCATTCTCTCTGTACTATTTCTCGACTTCCGATTTATGACGACTGACTAATTGAACAAATCAAATTAGCCCTAGCCCGGCCCAGCATTTACGTTTGTCATCGCTAAATCATCAAGGGGCCCAAAGATATCGCTTTTATCCTACTTTGGATAAAAGGAACGGATAAACTTTGATTCAATGCTCGGTTGAACTCACTCACCGAATGACACACAACAATATGTTTTATAACACCAAGTTACTGGTACGTTTACATATTATCAATGTGTAACCGATTCGCAAGATACAACTCACACATCTCGGTTTCAAGAATATAAGATGTTATCGTCTCACCAATCACTTGTGATACAATTCATGGAGTGATCCAAGTGAGCGTGGGTTTAATCCAATGCTCAAACCATATTCATAAGAACTCATGAACGTTGCAGCAAACATTTGCTTATTTATAATACTCTTTAGACAATCCACACACCAATTCACGACAGTCTTTATTCATACCTATTTCCAACATATGAACGACTGTGGTCCGTTCGAATAATTTGACTGTTCTAAACCAGTTAAATTATTCAGGAAGTCAAAACATGCAAAGTGAAACACAAGGATAATACTAATCCCATATGGCCTCAAACCTTTGAGTATAAATAAAACACCTTTTATTTAGCACCATATCGATTACTCATTATTTGTTGTTTCGGGTAATCAACTTCTTACTTGAATTATTACAACACTTGTCCCATGCTCTTAGCATGCACACAATGTTTACCTATGGTTCTTACTTTGTGAAATAGATCAAACAAACACATTTCCAATCAAACTCATTTCACAACTCCAAATCCTTTTCATAAGTGAAAGAATATCAAATTCTTGCCACTTATTGAATATGCTAGATTCTAACATTTTATGCAACGATCCTTTTGTAATGTCACTGCACTAAAGTCACAATGACTGTTGCCAATGAAATCACAAAGTCCTCTATCGGAGATTGTTACAATACAATTCCTTAGATGTGATGTCTCTCACTCAAATTACATTCCTTTGAACATCCTTTTGCATAAAATTTCTAATCTAGACATTGATTCTTAATATCCAACTCCCAATATGGAAACCATTCCATACTTACCATATGACAACTCATTATCAATAGAATCTTATCTATTCATAATAATGTCAATATGGTCCATCCAATACTATACTTCCAACTACTCACAAGCGACCAATCCTCGCGAACTTTGGATTGTCCTTTGATAGTTGTTTAATTATCTTAGTCAAAACCGATTCTCGTCCTTTTTCCGTCTAAATGCGCTAGACATTTGGAAAATTTTAGAATGGTCAAATATTATAGCATTTGCAATCAATCCTATACCCAAAGTGTATGGGACACGATGCATAATGCCTTACATGAAGATTCGATACTTTATCAATCTTCTGCCATAATATTTGATGTGCTACGTTCTCAAAATTCGAACTATGAAGAGGAATGCCGTAATCATAATTGAATTTTTAAGAATGCACCGTTGGATTAATGTCTAATTCCATAACTATATTTGGTATGTACTTGACCCGACCCGACATGGTCCATTTGGGTTGCACTTCACCGACACAATTTATATGGATAATCTTTTGAAAATAGTATGTTTATGATTAATATTAATATATTATAAGTTCTAATATATTAATATGGAATCATATTATTTAATTAGTATTGATCAAGAATTAATTTATAATTAATTAAGTGATCAAAAGGAACTAATTAAATATGGACTCTTATATATATGGAATGGGCCAAGTTCATTTAGGTTGGGCTAAGCTTTCATGGATAGTCCATGGAGTGTTTAACCCATGGATCCTAGGAAATGGAAGGCCATGGGTATTAGGGTTTAACCCTAATCCTCCACACTATATAAAGATGTCCTTGGTTGGTGAAATGGTCACTAGTGTGGTACACTAAGAAGGGCTAGCCAATTTCACTAGAGAGAACCAAGTATCCATATTCTCTAAAGTCTTCCAAGGTGTCTTGGTGATTTGTGATTCCACTTGAGGCTTCCACACTATTGGGGCTAAGCTCTTAAAGCTTGAAGACATCAAGCTACATCAAAAGAGGTATGTATTCTATCTTGCTAAGTCATTGTTTTGTATGCTAGATTAGGATAATACCTTGGAAGTTCTTATTTGCATGTATAATAGAGAAAACATAGATCCAAGGTATTTAGGGTTGCATGTACACTTAGGAGTGTTAGAATGCTCAAAACCCAACAGTGGTATCAGAGCCAAGGCTTGTTTTCAATTATACTTGATGCAAATTGCTGAAAAATGCTGAAAAACTCGATTTTCTGGCTTTCTGGGCACTGGACTCGCCGAGTCCACTGATGAACTCGCCGATTGTAACTTGAGTGACATGTCTTAAAGAAGGTTTAAAACACTTGTCAAATGTAAGAGTAAAAGTTTTCTACTCTTGTACATTTGAAATTGGTAAGTTGTGATGTTTTGGATAAAACAAAGACCAACTAAGACCAATTGTGTGAAGTGTTTGTCTTGATTAGAATTCACACTATCTCTTGGATATTTGACAAGGGAGTCTTATATGTAAAGAGGACAGTGGGAGTCTTAAAGGTCTTGAAAGTCTCAAGAACTAATCAAGAATAGAACCTGAAGTTCTTCACTAGCACACGACTTGCGGTTTATAACCTATCGTGTTGACATATTCTGTGCCCATTCCAGTTAAAGTTGGCTTTGCATATGAGTTCTTAGAGTTCTCAATTTGTTGCACAACAACTTGGAAGCAATGGCAGGCCCTTGAGCTGCCAGGTGGCAAGAAATTAAGATTGAGTTCAATCCATATGAGTTTGGATTTTTCATTATCCTTGTCTTGCGACTATGGTTTTGATAATTCACATGTATAAGAACACATACACCACTAAATCAAAGTGTTATAAGGTTTCTCTCCGATTCATGAAAATGATGGTGAGGAAACACTTTCACTAAGTAAATTTTAGCTAGATAGCAATTGTGATATTTTCATTCTCAAAGTCGTTAGTGGAGCGTGTGTGGTTAACCGACACACTAACCTGGACTTGTGAGAAGTAGCAAAAAGGTCTAACCATTATGATTACGGCATCCCTCTTCATAATTGTTTAGACACACAAGTGTGCTATCTAAGGGAAGGTGTATGATTTTGATAAAGTTTTATCAAAACAATCTAGTATCAGAAATCTAAACTTTGGTAATAAAGTCACCTGATTTCTGAGTACATGTCAAAGCTAGTGGGAGCATAAGTGTTATGCTAATAATCATCATGTTAGTGGGAGCATGATAATTATGATAAGTATTGCAAGTTAGCAATGTTAATTATAGAAAACAAAAGTTTCAATTGGGAAAGAGTTGTTTTGCTATAATTAAGGGAGAGGAAATTATACTTCATCTCAAATCTATAAGCTTAGATCGTGAGGTTTTAATCATTTAGTCAAGGATATATATGAATTTCATGTTGGAATGGCTCAACATAAGGAAATTTTGTATATGGGTCCATTATTTGCATTCTAAAATTCGATTATGATTACGGCATCCCTTTTCATAATTTGAATTATGAGAACTTGGCAAATTGAAATGGAAATATTATAGCAAAAGACTGGTTTAGTCTTTATGTGAGACATCATGAATCGATTCCCATATGCTTCGGATATAGGATCGATTACATGTGCTATATTCATCCTTTCTAAAATTTTCCAAATGCCTGGGGCATTAAGAAGGGAAAAGATTTAGAACTGGATATGACTAAAAGGATTAAACAATTGTCGAGGACAATCTAAGGTTTACCAAAGATTGGTTGCTCAAGGACAGCTGGAAGTATAGTGATAATTCTGCAAGGGCCATATTGACATAATCTGTAAGGAGTCAACTCTTGTTCAGAAGTGATAGTCAAAATGGAATATGGAAATGTTTCAAAGTTAGAAATTATTCAATCTGTGTAAGATTAGGAAACTTAATGCAAGAACGATGTTTCCAAGGAGCTGATCTCCTTTTAAATACTCTGTAATGATTGTTGTCAAGTCTTTCTGACTTTGTGCATAATCATTACAAGGGGATCAATGCATATAAGTTTAGAATCTAACAGATTTCAGTAAATGGCATGAATTTGGAATTCTTGTATTTGCAGTAAGGATTTGGGAGTGTGAAAAGAGAATCATTGAAGTTATGTTCAATGGATCTAGTTCACAAAGTAAAGATCACAGACAAACATAGTATGCATACTTGGTGTATGGCATGACTAGTGTTTAGAAAAAACATAGTGTACATACTTGGAGCATGGGACAACTATTGTTTTAAATTCAAGAATAAAGTTGATAGCTGAAACAGTATACAATGAATAATGTGTAATCATATGGTGATAAATAAAAGGTGTTTTATTTATCTTCATAGGGTTTGATACCATATTGGATTCAATTATTATTGTGTTTCACTTTGCATGTTTTGACTTCCCAAATAAACTAGGTTATTCTTCCGGAATGACTAAGTTATTCAAACCATCCACAGTCGGTCATATGTAGGAAGTATATATGAATTAAGACTATCATGGGTTGGCTTGTAGAGGTCTAAGGTGTTGGAAAAAGGGCTACAACACTCATGAGTGATCATAAGTTATGAGTATTGGATTCAACCCGCGCTCATTGGAATCACTTCATGGATTTTATCACGAGTGATCATGAGACGATAATATCTTATATTCTTCAAACCTAGAGATATGAGTTGTTACTATTAGTTGGTTGTACATTGATTGCACGAAAACGCATTTGGTAACTCGGTGCTATAAAACGTGCCTTTGTGTATGATTCAACAAGTAGTAGAACAAGCCATATGAGTCGAAGTTTATCCGTTCCTTTTACCTTCGGGATAAAAGCGATATCTATGGGCCCCTCGATGATTTGATGATGACAAATGGAAGTGCTCGGCCGGGCCGGGACTGATTTGATTTGTTCAATTAGTTAGTCATCATAAATCAGAAATCGGGAAACAACAAATGGACAGAGAGAATGATTATAATCCATGTCTCAGTCCATATGATATCTAGAATGGAGGAATATATGATCCCTTATCTAATGGACAAGTTCGTTGACAAGATCAGAGTTCGACAGCGACTTTAAGAGCTACGATTGCCAGTTAGGTTTGAAGTCATACGTAATAATAGTTTTAGACTTATCCAAGTGGGAGACTGTTGGATTAATGTCTAAGTGCATAACTATATTTGGTATGTACTTGACCCGACCCGGCATGGTCCATTTGGGTTGCACTTCACCGACACAATTTATATGGATAATCTTTTGAGAATAGTATGTTTATGATTAATATTAATATATTATAAGTTCTAATATATTAATATGGAATCATATTATTTAATTAGTATTGATCAAGAATTAATTTATAATTAATTAAGTGATCAAAAGGAACTAATTAAATATGGACTCTTATATATATGGAATGGGCCAAGTTCATTTAGGTTGGGCTAAGCTTTCATGGATAGTCCATGGAGTGTTTAACCCATGGATCCTAGGAAATGGAAGACCATGGGTATTAGGGTTTAACCCTAATCCTCCACACTATATAAAGATGTCCTTGGTTGGTGAAATGGGTACTAGTGTGGTACACTAAGAAGGGCTAGCCAATTTCACTAGAGAGAACCAAGTATCCATATTCTCTAAAGTCTTCCAAGGTGTCTTGGTGATTTGTGATTCCACTTGAGGCTTCCACACTATTGGGGCTAAGCTCTTAAAGCTTGAAGACATCAAGCTACATCAAAAGAGGTATGTATTCTATCTTGCTAAGTCATTGTTTTGTATGCTAGATTAGGATAATACCTTGGAAGTTCTTATTTGCATGTATAATAGAGAAAACATAGATCCAAGGTATTTAGGGTTGCATGTACACTTAGGAGTGTTAGAATGCTCAAAACCCAACAGTGGTATCAGAGCCAAGGCTTGTTTTCAATTATACTTGATGCAAATTGCTGAAAAATGCTGAAAAACTCGATTTTCTGGCTTTCTGGACACTGGACTCGCCGAGTCCACTGATGAACTCGCCGAGTGCATGATTAAAATCATCCCACTCGCCGAGTAGGTTCATGCACTCGACGAGTAGGAGCCCCAGACAACATATATTCGACTTTTTTGGCTAGAAATGGACTAGGAACATTACCCTAAGATGTTTTTGGACTTATAAACTTGTTTTTGATGTGGTAATGTTCATGCTAATCCAATTTCAAAGATAATTGTCAATAGATTCATGTTTTGTATTAGTTTAAGGTTTAGACTAATTACATGAAAAAGTTTGATTTGAATTATCTTGTTCTTATGAATTGCTTAGATTAATAGAAAAGTTGAGTGGAATAGTTGTTTTCAATCCAAATTAATCTAAGAGTTGATTCTAAAATGTGTTTTTGTAACTTCTCCTCAAGTTATATGAAAAGTCACATTTAAGTTTCATAAAACTCATAAAAGTTGGCAATGGTTACAAAAGATGAAGAGTCTTGTCCTTAAGTTATGGAGGTTCAAGAGTCACTTCATTAATAAATAAATAAATAAAGTGTAACCTTAATTAATTTCATAAGTTATAAAATAAAGAAAAGTTAATTCTTTTATTAGTTTAAAGTCTTCCATAACTTGTCCTCAAGTTATGGAACTTGAAGAGTTTTTGGATTAAAACTACTTTAAACACATAAGTTATGGAATTAATTAGTTTTGAATAGTTTCAAAACTTGCCCTCAAGTTTTGGAATTTGAAAAGTTTTCACTTATGAATACTTTAATTCCAAGTTAGCCCTTAGAATTTTAAAGATTTAAAATTCAACCCTTATACTTTATAATATTATAAGTTAATAATATATATATATATATGTATAAGAGTAAAGTCAGTCTTACCGCTAGTACGCCTCATTCACGAAGCCGGTCTATATGGTGGGTATAAGGTTGTTGCCTATAAAATGGCAACTTAATGGGTGTCCACTCTCACCCACCGCTTGCTTGACTGGTGGAGGGTCGTTAGCCGAACGGGTTTGACAGGACTATAATTCTCCCTTCATTAAAAGTATTAATGATAAATACTAAGTAACTAAACTCTTAATAATACCCAATCTTAGTTACTTAGGAAAATGTGAATAAGGTGCTAATCCATGAAATTACACTTTACACTTTGTCTAAGTCGTTAGTAGAGCGTGTGTGGTTAACCGGCACACTAACCTGGACTTAACAAGGTAGGTAAAGGGTGACTTAATATTTATCATAGTATTGATGGAGCATGTGTGGTTTACCGGCACATCGATTGAGGGGTAATTTATTAAGGGTACCAATTGATTTGCATGGTTACTTCACACCTTGTTTTGTGATCCTCGGCATCCCAGTCACAAAACCTGAAGGGCACACTCGAGATTGAAACATGCCTTTGAACAGTTCAATGAATCTCAAAGATCTAGGAGTTTCAAATCCAATTAAAACCTAATAATACATTTCGTTTATCTTGGTGGAAATTGGTGAATCATCATTCACCTACCTTCAAATATTTTATAGCTTGGATTACGGCATACCTCTTATAAGTTATAAAATAGTTTGTTGGGTCCTAGCCTTAATATTTCAGATTGGGTCTCATATTAAGGACTTAAGATCAACTATCTTGAATGTCTCCCAAAAGATGTCTGGTTTAGACATTTATGATCTTCCCAAATCTCTTGAAACAAGCTTTCCTAAATGAAGATGATGTCCCTAGGAAATCATACTTCTTCCACCTCCTCCAATTATTCTCCCTAACCCACAAGTTCTTGAAAACTTTAAGGTCACTCAGGCCCTATTGGCAAGGCAAGGTCTAGGTGTGGTCACATCTTGGAGATGTAGTCACATATTGACAAGCCGGGAGAGTTGGGTGTCAAAGTCTTGAGAAAGTTGGTGGTTCAATCACTTTCTAAGGAACATAGCGAGTTCCTTTGGGACACCTATGAAACAGGCTATGACAAGACCCTTAATGATCTTATCTATTTGTTAAGATCAACTTCCTTAAAACTTGATGGACATTGACAATAGTGACACAGGAAATCCCGGAAAGCATTCTCTTCCCAATGGAAAGGGATCGGCCATAGTCAACTCGGTTGACCAAATGGTAAAGAGAAAAGCTAAGTCTGTGATAGTCCCGTGTACCATTATCAAAGGGTCCATATGTTTATATTTCCAAAGGAAGGGGCATTGGTTGCGTAGCTGCCAAATTTACCTAAGGAAGTTAAAGTCAATAAGTTTGACTCTACTTCAGGTAAAGTCCACTATCTAACTCTGCTAAGTTTCGATTCTGAGATTCCTGATACATGATGTGATTAGGTCACATGGTGATGTTTTAAGAATTAAAGAAAAGTGAAGAAACTTAAAGAAAGAATATGTTGAATCTGATGGCGTATATGGATTTGTATCGCATAGTTTGAAGATCGGATTCTTGAGCTACTTCTTAGGAGGTATAAGATATTGCTTAGGAATAGATAACAACAAGTTTTCATATGGATTGTAAGGATAAGTTTTTCCGCATAGTTTTAAAATAAAAGAAAATTTTTGATTTTATTTATTTTAAAATATCCTTACAATGGCATATGAGGAAAAATTTTTGCTTATATGATTCCATTAATAGCAAGAGTGGAAATATGAAATTGATTCTTTCATTTGTGGTAATGTCTAGATTTACCAAATAAGGAAAGATTCTCATCACCCAAGTTTCAATTGGACCGGAACTTGGAATCCTGCAAGTTGTATAGCATGATGAATGAGAACCTTCAAGTATTGGAAAATTAAGACTAATTACTTGCTCACATGGATGTGTGAGTTAAGTGAAGGACTAAGGGATCGAGTACACATTCTTGTGCACTGGTCAAGTCAACCACAAAAGATCGATAACATTATTCGTCATAATTTACTAAAGCTTAGTAAATATGGTTATATTTACAAGCTTAAGTGTAATTCTGAGACATTGGAAAAGGTTCCAGTGTATGGCAGAGCGAATAAGAAGAATCAAATTAGGCAGAAGGATAAAAGTTTCTCAAATCTGAAAAGATGGGAGAGTACTTTAGTATCGGTTTTGTGATCATCTTAATGATTAAGAAACCATATTAAAATTAGTTCTCTAAGGAAATCTTAGTGCATTCTTATGACTAAGAAGAGGAACTTGAATTGTTGAAATGGTTAAATCATGAAGATGAGTCATACTTCGTTCCAAAAACAATTTTGAGAGTTATCCTCCAAGATTGTAACTTGAGTGACATGTCTTAAAGAAGGTTTAAAACACTTGTCAAATGTAAGAGTAAAAGTTTTCTACTCTTGTACATTTGAAATTGGTAAGTTGTGATGTTTTGGATAAAACAAAGACCAACTAAGACCAATTGTGTGAAGTGTTTGTCTTGATTAGAATTCACACTATCTCTTGGATATTTGACAAGGGAGTCTTATAGGTAAAGAGGACAGTGGGAGTCTTAAAGGTCTTGAAAGTCTCAAGAACTAATCAAGAATAGAACCTGAAGTTCTTCACTAGCACACGACTTGCGGTTTATAACCTATCGTGTTGACATATTCTGTGCCCATTCCAGTTAAAGTTGGCTTTGCATATGAGTTCTTAGAGTTCTCAATTTGTTGCACAACAACTTGGAAGCAATGGCAGGCCCTTGAGCTGCCAGGTGGCAAGAAATTAAGATTGAGTTCAATCCATATGAGTTTGGATTTTTCATTATCCTTGTCTTGCGACTATGGTTTTGATAATTCACATGTATAAGAACACATACACCACTAAATCAAAGTGTTATAAGGTTTCTCTCCGATTCATGAAAATGATGGTGAGGAAACACTTTCACTAAGTAGATTTTAGCTAGATAGCAATTGTGATATTTTCATTCTCAAAGTCGTTAGTGGAGCGTGTGTGGTTAACCGACACACTAACCTGGACTTGTGAGAAGTAGCAAAAAGGTCTAACCATTATGATTACGACATCCCTCTTCATAATTGTTTAGACACACAAGTGTGCTATCTAAGGGAAGGTGTATGATTTTGATAAAGTTTTATCACAACAATCTAGTATCAGAAATCTAAACTTTGGTAATAAAGTCACCTGATTTCTGAGTATATGTCAAAGCTAGTGGGAGCATAAGTGTTATGCTAATAATCATTATGTTAGTGGGAGCATGATAATTATGATAAGTATTGCAAGTTAGCAATGTTAATTATAGAAAACAAAAGTTTCAATTGGGAAAGAGTTGTTTTGCTATAATTAAGGGAGAGGAAATTATACTTCATCTCAAATCTATAAGCTTAGATCGTGAGGTTTTAATCATTTAGTCAAGGATATATATGAATTTCATGTTGGAATGGCTCAACATAAGGAAATTTTGTATATGGGTCCATTATTTGCGTTCTAAAATTCGATTATGATTACGGCATCCCTTTTCATAATTTGAATTATGAGAACTTGGCAAATTGAAATGGAAATATTATAGCAAAAGACTGGTTTAGTCTTTATGTGAGACATCATGAATCGATTCCCATATGCTTCGGATATAGGATCGATTACATGTGCTATATTCATCCTTTCTAAAATTTTCCAAATGCCTGGGGCATTAAGAAGGGAAAAGATTTAGAGCTGGATATGACTAAAAGGATTAAACAATTGTCGAGGACAATCTAAGGTTTACCAAAGATTGGTTGCTCAAGGACAGCTGGAAGTATAGTGATAATTCTGGAAGGGCCATATTGACATAATCTGTAAGGAGTCAACTCTTGTTCAGAAGTGATAGTCAAAATGGAATATGGAAATGTTTCAAAGTTAGAAATTATTCAATCTGTGTAAGATTAGGAAACTTAATGCAAGAAGGATGTCTCCAAGGAGCTGATCTCCTTTGAAATACTCTGTAATGATTGTTGTCAAGTCTTTCTGACTTTGTGCATAATCATTACAAGGGGATCAATGCATATAAGTTTAGAATCTAACAGATTTCAGTAAATGGCATGAATTTGGAATTCTTGTATTTGCAGTAAGGATTTGGGAGTGTGAAAAGAGAATCATCGAAGTTATGTTCAATGGATCTAGTTCACAAAGTAAAGATCACAGACAAACATAGTATGCATACTTGGTGTATGGCATGACTAGTGTTTAGAAAAAACATAGTGTACATACTTGGAGCACGGGACAACTATTGTTTTAAATTCAAGAATAAAGTTGATAGCTGAAACAGTATACAATGAATAATGTGTAATCATATGGTGATAAATAAAAGGTGTTTTATTTATCTTCATAGGGTTTGATACCATATTGGATTCAATTATTATTGTGTTTCACTTTGCACGTTTTGACTTCCCGAATAAACTAGGTTATTCTTCCGGAATGACTAAGTTATTCAAACCATCCACAGTCGGTCATATGTAGGAAGTATATATGAATTAAGACTGTCATGGGTTGGCTTGTAGAGGTCTAAGGTGTTGGAAAAAGGGCTACAACACTCATGAGTGATCATAAGTTATGAGTATTGGATTCAACCCGCGCTCATTGGAATCACTTCATGGATTTTATCACGAGTGATCATGAGACGATAATATCTTATATTCTTCAAACCTAGAGATATGAGTTGTTACTATGAGTTGGTTGTACATTGATTGCACGAAAACGCATTTGGTAACTCGGTGCTATAAAACGTGCCTTTGTGTATGATTCAACAAGTAGTAGAACAAGCCATATGAGTCGAAGTTTATCCGTTCCTTTTACCTTCGGGATAAAAGCGATATCTATGCGCCCCTCGATGATTTGATGATGACAAATGGAAGTGCTCGGCCGGGCCGGGACTGATTTGATTTGTTCAATTAGTCAGTCATCATAAATCAGAAATCGGGAAACAACAAATGGACAGAGAGAATGATTATAATCCATGTCTCAGTCCATATGATATCTAGAATGGAGGAATATATGATCCCTTATCTAATGGACAAGTTCGTTGACAAGATCAGAGTTCGACAGCGACTTTAAGAGCTACGATTGCCAGTTAGGTTTGAAGTCATACGTAATAATAGTTTTAGACTTATCCAAGTGCGAGACTGTTGGATTAATGTCTAAGTGCATAACTATATTTGGTATGTACTTGACCCGACCCGGCATGGTCCATTTGGGTTGCACTTCACCGACACAATTTATATGGATAATCTTTTGAGAATAGTATGTTTATGATTAATATTAATATATTATAAGTTCTAATATATTAATATGGAATCATATTATTTAATTAGTATTGATCAAGAATTAATTTATAATTAATTAAGTGATCAAAAGGAACTAATTAAATATGGACTCTTATATATATGGAATGGGCCAAGTTCATTTAGGTTGGGCTAAGCTTTCATGGATAGTCCATGGAGTGTTTAACCCATGGATCCTAGGAAATGGAAGGCCATGGGTATTAGGGTTTAACCCTAATCCTCCACACTATAAAAAGATGTCCTTGGTTGGTGAAATGGGTACTAGTGTGGTACACTAAGAAGGGCTAGCCAATTTCACTAGAGAGAACCAAGTATCCATATTCTCTAAAGTCTTCCAAGGTGTCTTGGTGATTTGTGATTCCACTTGAGGCTTCCACACTATTGGGGCTAAGCTCTTAAAGCTTGAAGACATCAAGCTACATCAAAAGAGGTATGTATTCTATCTTGCTAAGTCATTGTTTTGTATGCTAGATTAGGATAATACCTTGGAAGTTCTTATTTGCATGTATAATAGAGAAAACATAGATCCAAGGTATTTAAGGTTGCATGTACACTTAGGAGTGTTAGAATGCTCAAAACCCAACACGCACTATGTTCCCTTGACTAAATTATTAACATTCCACAATCTAAGCCTTTAAATTTTAAATGAAGCATAATATTCTCTCCCTTAATTATAGAAAAACAACTATTCAACCTTTACAACTTTGCAAGGTATGACTTTTGTTTTTCTATAATTAATATTGCTAACTTGCAATACTTTCCATAATAATCATGCAATCATAACATTTATGCTCCCACTATCATGCTAATTATTATAGACATAACACTTATGCTCCCACTAGCTTTGACATGTATTCAGAAACCAACTTAACTTCCAGAAAAACAATGCTTATTGAATTTCTTAAGTTCATGTTTCTAATACCTAATGCTTTGATAATCCTTTATCTAAGCTTATACACCTTTCCCTTAGATAGCTCATATGTGTGTCTAAACAATTCAGACTAATTGCCAAGTCACACAATTCGAATCATGTAAAGGGATACCGTAACCATAATCGAATTCGAGAATCCAGTTTTCACAGTCACTATCTTTTTAAAATCTCTCTTAGTCAAAGCATTTCCTCACAGTCATTTTCATGAAGGAGGGAATCTTATGACACTTAGATTTTAATGGTGTATGTGTTCCTATCCATGTGAATTTGTCAAAACCAAAGTTTACGACAAATTCTAACTCATATGGACCGAACTTTCTTAATCTTGACTTCTTTCCTTATGGTAACACAGCTGCCCACCATGTCTTCCAAGTAGTTAAGCAGCTCACCCTTTCCTATCAATGTACTTTCCATTGATCAAGGTGCCTACCTTTTATGCGCTCAAATGAGAACTCATAGAACTCACATGCATAATTAACTTAATTGGAATGGCACAGAAACAAAATAGTGTCAACACAATAGGTTGTAAACCTCAACTCGTGTGCTAGTGATGACCGATAAGATTTATTTTGATTTATTCTTGAAACCTTTCAAGACCATTAAGACTCCCACTAACTCCTTGAGATATAAGATTCTCTTGTCAATAAACATTTCTTGACAAACAAATATTCAAAAGTTAGTGTAGTTTTTATCAAAACACTTCATAAATTGGTCCTAGTTGGTCTTTGTCTTATCCGAGACATCACAACTTTCCATATTTGATGAATGTTATAAACCTTCCTAATACTTGTCACTCAATATAACAATCTTAACTCTAAGACTTGTTTCGGAACGAAGTATGATTGACTTTTTGATTTAACCATTTCTTCAATTCTTGATTCCTCTTCTTAGATATACAATTGCACTAAGACTCACTTAGAGGATCAATTGAGATATGGTTCTTAATCATTAATACATATCATAAAGCATAAAAGGTACTCTCCCTTCTTCTTAGAAAAGAGAAACTTTTATCTTTCTGCCTACTTGATTCTTCTTATTCGTTTTGCTATTGATCTAAACCCTTTAATCAATTCAGAATTACACTTAATCTTGTAAGTATAATCACATTTACTAAACCTTTAGTAAATCATGACGAATATCTTTATGATTCCTGTGGTGGACTTGATCAGCACACAACTTTGTGTACTCAATCTCCTAGTCCTTCACTTGACGCTTTGTCAATGAATTAGTCTAATTTCCAAATGTGAAATTTCTCATTCATCGTGCAACCAAGTTGCATGATTCCAAGTTTCTGTCCAATTGAAACTTGGGCGATGAGAAACCTTCCCTATTCGGTAAATTTCCGACATTTCCACAAATAACATAATTAAGAATCAAATCCATTATTGCTAATAATAGAAACATTTTAACATCAATTTTTTCATACACGCCATTGCAAGGATAAATAAATAATATAAAATCAAAATTTATTTTATTGTGGAAAAAATTTGTCCTTACAATGCAATTCTTTGAAAAACTATGCTAATACATCTTTCTTAGCAATCTAATTCTAACTCTAGGTAGCAGCTCAAGAATCTAATCTTCAAGTAATGTGATCGAAATCCATTCCTTCACGGTTAGATTCTGCTCACTTCTTCCCTAAAGCTTCCTCTCTTTTCTTTGATCCTACAAAACATGAATTGTAATCTTATCAAATTATGTATTAAGAATCTAGAATAGGAGCTTAAAAGAGTTAGTCAATGGATTTTACCTAAGCAGAGCCATACATTTTGACTCTCTCATCTCTTAGGTAAACAGGGCAGCTTCGTCTCCAATGCCCCTTCTCTTCGCAATATAAGCAAATTGACTCTTTTTGAACAACACATGGAACTACTTCATACATTGCCTTTCTCTTATGATCAAACTCTTCGATAATGGCATGTCATTCGTTGTCATTGTCTATATCCATAAAGGTCTTGAAGGTAGATTCACCAATCAACTTTGCTTTTCTGTTGTGCCAAACCATTGTTGATTCAGCGGCAATAAGCATATAGGTGAGATCTATAAGGGTCACGTCACAGTTCATCATATAGTACTCTCTTACGTACTCACTATATGAGTTAGGAAGTGACTGAAGAACCCAATCAACAGCCATCTCCTCACAGACAACGGATCCCAACATTCTTAACCTATCAATGTGTGACTTCATCCCTACGACATGTGCACAAACCGACTTTCCTTCTTTATGTTTACTTGCCAAAAGCGCTTGAATGAGCTTGAACTTTTCAAGCCTTCGAACTTGTGGGTTAGAAAGAATAATTCGAGGAGGTGGAGCAAGTGAAGCATGATTTCTTGTTCCTTGATCGAATCGTGGAATATCATCTTCATGTGGAATGCTTGTTCCACGGGATTTGGGAAGACCATAGTTGTCGTACTTTGACATCTACAAAACGAGAGAAAACGAATTCAAGTTAGTTGATTGATTGAGTCCTTAGTAAATCACCCAAATGAGATACTAAGGCTAAGACCCAACACAATATGCTACAACCTAGAAAAGGGATGTCGTAATCTAGTTGTAGAATATTTGAAGGTAAGTGAATGACGATTCACTAATTTCCACCATGAAAAATGAAAAAGAAATTGAAGTTTTAAATATATGAAAACTCCTAGATCCTTTGAGATTCATTGAACATTTCAATGGCATGTTTAAATCTCAATATGCCCCTCTTGTTTGTGACTGGTATGCCGAGGATCAGAAAGCGGGTGTGAATAACCATGCAAACTTACATGGTACCCTCACATGTTACAGTCACCTATTCGATATGCCGGTAAACCACACACGCTCCAATGAACTATGACAAACATTGAGTCACCCTTTGCTACCTTTTCTTAGAACCATTTAGTGTGCTAGTAAACCACACACGCTCCACTAACGTCTTCACAAGAGTACAAAGTGTAATTTCATGGAATTACATCAATTCATTTTTGCCTAAGTAACTAAGATTGGGAATTTGTAAATAATTTAGTTACTTTTGTACTTCATTATACTTATAATGGAAGGTTTTGTCCTATCCTACCCGTTCGGCTAACGACCCTCCACTAGTCAAGAGTGCGGTGGGTAAGAGTGGATACCCATTCAATCGCCATTTTATAGGCAATTTCCTTAAACACCCCTTATAGACCAGCTTCGTGAATGAGGCCTACTAACAGTAAGACTGACTTTTACTTATACATATATATAATGTTATACTTTTAATGATATATAT
Organism: Lactuca sativa; assembly: GCF_002870075.4. Lineage (NCBI taxonomy): Eukaryota > Viridiplantae > Streptophyta > Magnoliopsida > Asterales > Asteraceae > Lactuca > Lactuca sativa. The sequence continues at coordinate 312,870,075 of NC_056630.2, forward strand.
AGTATATGGTGTATTTTACACTTTTAAAAATACTATGTGGTCTAATTTAACAATTATACTTTTAATTCAATTAAATTGTAAACCTAAACTTTTATGGATTTATTAAACCTCCTTTAATTATACACCTTAATTAATTAATAAAACCATAAGGATGTGATTTGAACTTTTCAAAACAATACTAAGGTTTTAGAATTTAACATTCCTAAATTAAACTTTTAATCAACTTTTAAAGTCCAAAACTTGAGGGCAAGTTTTGAAACATTTCAAAACATTAGGGTTTAGAATTTAAATATACATCAAATTAAACTTTTAATCATGATTTAAATTCCAAAAGTTGAGGGCAAGTTTTGAAACCTTTTCAAAACATTAGGGTTTCAACTATTTAAATTTGAAAACTAAACTTTTGAGTTTAAATTTAAACTATAAAACCTAAAGGGAAAAAATTGAAATTTTTCATAAAACAAGGATCAAATAACAAATAATATAAATAGACAATTAATTTCATCATTATCTATATTTGACCTAATTTTCAATTTCTTGCAAAATAAGTTACCCAATTAATACAAATAATCCAATCTTTGTCATATAAGGAAGTTATTATCTAATCAATTGGTAATTATCTTGTGTTTTGGCAAGGATATTCATTAATAAACAATAAAATTCGTATTTTATAGGTTTAAAACGAATATGGTAATTATCCTTAAGCAAAACAGCAACAAAATCCAAAGTTTCCTCTGTCTGATGCTCCGCCTCGCCGAGTCACACTTTGGAACTCACCGAGTAGGGTTGACTCGCCGAGTCCAAGTAGTGACTCGCCGAGTCAGGTCGAACAGTAAGCCAGAATATGATTTTCAGCTACATAATGCATCAATACAATAGAAACCAATCAAGGCTCTGATACCACTTATGGGTTTTAGCTAGAAGAACATCATATGTGTTCATACAAACCCTAATGCTTGGATCTAGATTTCTCTATTGTAGATGCAATTCATCCAAGATTATAAACCCTAATTCTAGCATACAATTAATCATATTAACATAATAATGGGTTTAAGATATTACCTTGATTGTTATGTAGCAATAACAATCACAATCCCTCCTTGTAATGACTTTAGAAAGCTTAGAGTCAAAAATGTCACTCCTCTAATGGTTCACAAACACCAAGAGCAAGAGGATGAAGAGGAGAAGAGAAGGAGGCTGCCCAAAACATGTGGAAACCCTAGAGAACTAGTTCACCACGTTTTTGGGGCATAAGGGTTATATATATAGTGAGGCTATTAGGGTTATCTAACAAGGAAACCCTAATTTGGATGCTTAAGCCTTAAGCAACCCATGGACTCCTTTCCTTAAAGGCCTTGGACGATTTCTAATGGGTTTCCCCATAGAATTCGTCCATCCTTATAATATAAGGCAATCCATGGCCCAATTGCAATTATCTTATAATTACAATTCCAGTCCCTTAAGTTTAATTAATCTCTTTTAGTCACAAACTTAATTCTTATTAATTCTTGACTAATATTAATTAAACAACATGATTTCTCCTTTAATATATTATTCTCATAATATATTAATAAATCATATTTAATCCTTTCTCTCCATAATTCATCCTCTCAAGTTGCTTTGGTGAAGGCAACCCAAAAGGACCATGCACCATTGGGTCAAGTACATACCAAAATAGTTATGGACTTAGACACTAATCCAACACTCAGTCCCCTCTGGTGACTCTCTCATGATATATGAATGCCTCGCAGTAGACATACCACACATACTCTAGTGAAAATATCTCAACTAAATGCAACTTCACAGGGTTTACCTCCAAATTCTCAACTTCACACCACACGGGAAATAGAAATAGTGTAATTCTCGTCACAGAAAGTGACATCTCAACCATCGGCCGATCACTTAACCCAGACTACAATCCTCCACGGCGTATCATCTCCACTTTTCATCAACTCCTATGACTGCAACTGTCCGCTCACCAGTCAAACTCCTCGGGATCTAAACTCAATTTCCTTCGCAAGGTACACTATATCGATGCTCAACCATAGATATAATTGGCGTGTACTTGACCCGATAGTAGCATGGCCCATTTGGGTTGCATTAATCAAAGTGATTTGTTAGAAAGATATTTTTGAAAGAGGTTATTTGTGATTTATTAATATATTATAAGTATAATATATTAATTGATAAATCATATTGTTTAATTAGTATTGATTAAGAATTAATTTAGTGATCAAAAGAGACTATCTATATTTCTAGGGACTGATTATGTGAATCAGTGATACATATGGATTGGGCTAATGTTCCATGATTGATTTGTTGGTGGGATAAGCTTATAACATAGTCCATAAAGTTGTAGTCCAAATCAATTGGATCATAAACCTAAGTGTATGAACTAGAGTTACATGTGACTCTTTGAATTCTACACTATAAATATATACCCTAATGCCTAAAATCGGTTAACACTTGTATTCCAAGAAGAAGAATCTTATTTTGAGTCTCCTTAACCTAGAATATATTTATCCAATTGCTCGTGGTGTTTTGTGAACTATTTGAGGCATCACACTTGAGGTACTAAGCTTTCTTAAGGCCAATTTCTACAAGCAACAACACAAGGTAATATTCTAACTAGTTTTAATTATTCAAATATCACCTTGAATGATAGCTTAGGCTTCACCCTTTGGAAAAATGTTTATTTCATATATAATCAAAGAAAACTTAGATCCAAAGCATTAGGGTTGTATGTGCACCATATGGATGTTAGAGTACATAAAACCTATCAGTGGTATCAGAGCCCTGGGTGTTTTCTATTATATTGATTCAATTTTGTGATTTTTATGTAACAACGTAAATTTTCAAAACAATTTTTCATTTCTTTAAAACATAATTTCATTCAAGACAAACCATAAAATCCAATGTAACATGGTCATAATACAAAACATATCAATCCCAAGATCAATCACATCCAATTCCGCCTGTGTGTGTACGAGTCATGCCGGTGCCTTCCCACGGTCCTCAGTAGTACCTGAAACACATTACACATAAACACTCTAATCAAGAAGCTTAGTGAGCTCCCCAATATACCACTTACATACATACGCCTTTCCAGGCCATACTCCACACGACCTTCCGATCCATGTGTCTCAGGGGACTTCCGTCCTGACCCGGTAAACCTTCCGGTCCTACCCGTGTCGACCTTCCGATCCATAGCTCCCTAACCTTCCAGTCCACATCATATTGCCTTCCGGCCCATATCATAATGCCTTCCGGCCCATATCAAGCATAGATTACATATCACATACATAGCGCATACGAAACAGGCAACTCATAGCATATAATCCGTATATCTCATAGCATACCAGAGCTTTCGGTCACACATAGGTACCCTTCCAGGTACAGTATAGTGAGAAGACTCACCTCAGATGTCTCATTAAATCTCTGACTCAGAAGAAATATGATTTAGCCTTCACCTAATCACATAAAGTAAATACTCTCATAAATATATCTCTCGGGACTAGACTCAGCCCACTCTCGGCACCCTCAGAAGGGCAAAAGACCATTTTACCCCTCTCTGACTCAAAGGCCACAATGTTGACAAAATCCTATCAGTCAACAAAAGTCAACGGTCAAACTTTGACCCGACTCGTCGAGTGCACTTGGGTGACTCGGTGAGTCTACACGTGTCCACTAACCTTTTAGTCTCGTTTGGCACGTCGAGTCCTTCCCTTTGCTCGATGAGTCCCACCTGACATGAATCATGGGGCCACCCCGACTCAACTCGTTGAGTCTCAAGACCAACTCAGCAAGTTCCGCTTTGAACTTTACTCCTCTGATTCCCCCCCTGACTCACTGTGTTATTCTGCCAACTCGGAAAGTCCACTCACTGAGTGATTAACGGGAAACCCTAACCCTACTCGTCGAGTATGCCCTTGCACTCGGCGAGTTCATGCCATGCACAAACTCAAATGGCCTCCTGAGGTCAGATCTGTTCCTTGAATCCATAGATCTGACCTTCCCAAGCCTGATAAACACATAAAGTTCGAGTCTTGACACTCATGGGACGTCTAGGAGGCTTCACTTGACGATTTTGCCCCAAAAGCAACATCCTTAGCTCAACACCCCCATATCTCAACATAAAGCCGGATGAGATAAGCTCCATAGACCACTATGGGTCCAGATCTGAAATATCAAAGTGAATAGGGCCATATCCTCACAATCTTCTTCCAATAAAGGTCATAAAACTCTACATCTATGGATTCCTTCCACAACACAGATAAAGGAGTGATATAATACCTCAAAGATGAAGTCTCTTGCTCCAAATCCACAGATGCACAACCTCCTTCGTCTCCTCTAAGCTGGAAGCACCTCCTTCTTGCAAGAATCAAAAACAAAGATCAAGAAATGGCACCTATCCTCTCATAAACGCTGTAGCTCCTTTAGGGTTTCTCTTTGGGGTTCGGTAGCCGCAATTGATGGCCTAAGGGCCTTTAAATATGTCCCAAGCCCATGAAATTAGGGTTTCATTACACAGTGTGGACTCGCCGAGTCCACCTCCTGAACTCGCCGAGTCCAGCCATGAACCCGGATAAGAATCCGCGACCTTAGTCAGTGAGTCTAAGCACCAACTCGCCGAGCCCCCTCACAACCTCCAAAAATAAAAGAATAAATAATATACCTGGGAATCCAGATGTTACATTTTAAAAATCTGAAAAATGACATTTTTGGATTCTGCCAGGGCCAACTCGACGAATCCATCTATGAACTCGACGATCAGGTGCCTTATGAAGATGAACCCGTCAAGTTCATTAGTTCACTCGACGATTTGGGTCATCAGATGGAAGAATTTTCGAGTTTTTGACCAGTTTTGGATTAGGATCATTACCACAAACTGTTTTGGTTCATAATATTTGTGATCCCTGGCATCCCAGTCACAAGCTTGAAGGGCATAATAGAGATTTAAACACGCCATTGAAAAGTTAAATGAATCTCAAAAGAATCTAGGAATTTCAATTCATTTAAAACCTAATCTTCAATTTCATTTTTCATGGTGGAAATTGGTATATCGTCACTTACCTACCTTCAAGTATTTTACAATTGGATTACGACATCCCTCTTCCGAATTGTAAAATATTGTGCTGGGTCCTAGCAATATTATTTCATTTGGGTGCTATATTAAGGATCTTTATCTAATCTAAACATTGTCTTTCTTTTCAAATGTCTACTTCAAACAATGCTTCCAACCAAATTCCCTCCGGCTCTTTCTCCCTCATGAACTTATATGGGAGGGTCATATTTGATGGATCGAACTTCAATGATTAGATTCGAAACATCTGAATGGCTATTCGCTATGAGGACAAAGAATATGTCCTAGATAAAGAGCTTAAGGAGATTGATGAATCTACCGCTACTCCCGAACAAATTGTTGAATACAAGACCCATGAGAGGGACGCGACCAAATTGTCATGTATTATGATTGCTACCATGACTCTTGATCTTCAGAAGTGTTATGAGGACTTTTGGCCTTATGAAATGCACCAATATTTGATGGAAAGGTACCATCAAAATGAAAGACAGGAAAGGTATGAAATTATAGCCTCCTTGATTACAACCAAAATGAAGGATGGAGAGTCCATCACAGCCCACTTGGAGAAGATGCAAAGATTTGTGGATCGCTTGTTGAAGTTGAATGTCAACTTCGGTGAAGAGTTGTCCATAGACATTATTCTACACTCTTTCCCTTCTTTTATGATCAGTTTCGTATGAGCTATCATATAAACAAGGAGGAGGTCACTGTAAGCAAGCTTCAAGGCCTCTTGAGAACTGATGAAAGCAGTTTGAATGGCAAATATGTTGTACCTACTCCTACTACTATTGCCCTGGTCTTGGCAATTGGACATGGAAAGGGAAAAAAGAGAAAGGCTCCCTCAAAGAGCGACAAGGGAATGTCCCATGTTAGATCCTCTTCTAGTGGGACCAAAGTTAGTTCTGTCCCCCTCTCCAAATCCAAAGAAAACAGAGTGCTTCCACTGTCATGAAAAAGGGTACTGGAGACGAAGCTTCCCCAATTACACGTAGGACATAAAGGATGGGATGATCAAACCATCCTTTGTAGGTATTTATATTATTATGTCTAATAACTCATCACATGCTAATTTTTGGGTCCTTGATACTGGATGTGGTTTTCACATTTGTTTTGATTTGTAGGGTCTAAAAAGAACTAGGGATGTGGAGCACGGGAAGACGAACTTGATCATGTGGAATCGGAAAAAGTCGCATGTCACCAAGATTGGAGTTTATTCTTTATTTCATAGTAGTGGGTTAAATTTAGATTTGAATAATTGTTGCTACTTGTCTGATATGGCGAGAAATGTTATTTCCTTTCATAGTTTGTATAAATCAGGTTTTACCTTTTCTTTTTAATAATGAAATTGTTAGTATTAATTCTTATTATAATGGTGTATTTTATTTTGAAGCATTGCATTGCAATGGTGTATATGAAAATGTGATGGTTGTAGATAACTAAGGAGATAATGTGTTGCATATTGATTTGTCCAATGGTTTGGATAAAGCATGCTTATGGCATTGTCGTCTTGGACATGTCAACAAGAAGTGCATAGCCCAACTCCAAAAGGATGGAGTATTGGAGTCATTTGAATTAACGTCGGATGACACTTGTGAGTCTTGTTTGCTTGGAAAGATGTCCAAGTCACCCTTCATTGGTAGTTGTGAAAGGGGTGAGGGTTTGTTGGATCTCATACACACCGATGTGTGTGGACCCTTCAGATCTGGAACAAGGGATGCTAACCACTTCTATGTGACTTTTACTAATGATTACAGTAGATATGGGTATATCTACTTAATCAAGCATAATTCAGAAACCTTTGAAAAGTTCAAAGAGTTTAAACAAGAAGTGGAGAATCACCTAGGCAGGAAGATAAAGATGCTCCGATCCGATCGAGGAGGAGAGTATATTTGTATCGAGTTCCAAGACTGTCTTAATGAATGTGGAATTGTTTCACAATTGATGCCACCTAGAACACCACAGCTTAATGTTGTGACTGAGAGGAGCAATCGAACCTTGCTAGACATGGTTCGTTCCATGATGAGTCGAGCTTCGTTACCTATCTCATTATGGGGGTATGCCTTACAGACTGCCGCCAATATCCTTAATCTAGTCCCAACAAAAAAGGTTTCCAAAACACCTCACAAAATGTGGACATGGAAGGTTCCATCGTTAGAACACATCAAGGTTTGGGGTTGCGAGACTTTCGTAAGGTGAGAGACTCGCGACAAACTCGAACCTCGTAGTGAGCATTGTATTTTCATCGGCTATCCACATAAATCCTATGGATATCTTTTCTATAGACCGAGTGACAATGTTGCCTTAGTTACGAGAAGAGGAGTCTTCTGCAAGAGAGAACCTATATGTTAAGAGGACAGTGAGTGGTAAATTGACCTTGAAGGACTTCAAGAGTTAAGTGATGAAGGAACCTCAAACACTAGCGCTCAACCCGAAGTGGAAACTCCTGTTGAACCAATTGACTAGTCTGTACCTCTGAGACGTTCCAGTAGAGTCAATGTTCCACCTGTGTTATATGGTTTTCATATAGCAGCTGAAGGTGATACATTCATCAGTGATAGTACACTGATATATTTGGATGACCCTAACAACTACAGGAAGCCACGGCAGGCCCTGAGTCTGCTAAATGGAAAGAAGAAATGCATAGCAAAATTCAGTCCATGTATGGCAATCAAGTTTGGAACTTGGTGACAATGTACCAGGTCGTAAGACGGTCGGGTGCAAATGGATCTTCAAGAAGAACACCAACATGGATGGGAAAGTACACACTTAGAAGGCGCGATTGGTTGCAAAGGGCTTTACTCAAGCTTCTAGAGTTGACTATGACGAGGCCTTCTCACCAGTGGCCAAGATTAAATATTTAAGTGTTATGCTATCCATAGCTACATTTCATGATTATGAAATATGGAAAATGGATGTCAAAACTGCTTTCCTTAATGGGAAGTTGGCTGAAGATGTTTACATGAATCAACTAAAGGTTTTTGTCAATGTAAAGTACCCTAATAGAGTGTGTAAGCTTGAGAAATTCATTTATGGATTAATGCAAGCATCTCGCAGATGGAATATTTGTTTCGATGAGAAAGCCAAAGAGTTTGGATTTTCAAGAAGTGAACATGAGTTATGTGTATATATCAAAGCTAGTGGGAGTATAGTTAGCTTTCTGGTTTTGTATGTAGATGATATATTGCTCATATGAAATGACATCCCAACCTTGCAGGAGATTAAGTCCTGGCTTGGGAAGTTTTTCTCTATGAAGGACCTCGGAGAAGCTGCTTATATTATAGGGATAAGGATTTTGAGAAATGGGAGGAAAAGGCAAATAGGACTTAGTCAAAGTACCTACTTGGACAAAGTGTTGAAACGTTTCAGCATGGTAAAGATATGACAATTACCTATCTAGAGCAATGTCAAACTGAGTAAGACTCGGAGTCCGAGTAGCGATGTTGAGATAGCATAAATGAGTCGATACCATATGCTTTTGCAATTGGATCGATCATGTATGATTTGACATATACTCGCCCTGATGTAGCCTTTGCATTGATCATGGTTAGCAGATATCAACGGAATCCTGGTAAATCTCACTAGACTGCGTTAAAGAACATTTTTAAGTACCTGCGGAAGATTGAAGATTGGATTCTTACCCTCGGTGGGAGTGATGAATTGAGAGTGACAGGTTACAGTGATGCCAACTTTCAGACCGACAGAAATAATTTTCGCTCTCATTTGGGCTGATTATTTACCCTAAATGGAGGAGCAATAACTTGGAAAAGTTCCAAACAGGAGACTATAGCCGAGTCAAATTGTGAATCAGAGTATATAGCAGCAAGTGAAGCATCGAAGGAGGCGATATGACTAAAGAGCTTCATCAGAGACCTTGGAGTTGTACCAACTGTAAAGGAGCCCATGAATATTTTATGTGATAGCAAGAGTGCAATCGCCTTATCCAAGGAACCAAGAGATCATAGTAGATCCAGGAACATCAACAGAAAATATGACTTCATTAGACATCAAGTAGAGAGGGACTCCTCATAGTGAAGAGGTTATCGTCAGAGGAAAACCCAGCAGATCCCCTTACGAAGGGACTGAGTAGGGTTAAGCACTTGTAGCACGCTATATGTATCGGGCTGAAGGACGATATTAGTTTTAATGATTAAATAGACATTTAGAAACTTGTAATAGCTAAAATGTAATAGATTTTTGACGATTGAATAAAAGGATTTTTATTTATAAGTAAAGTTATTGTTTTGTGTCAATTATTTACTATCGTTTCACTTTGCATGTTTTTATTGGGTTTTGAGCATTCTAACACTCCTAAGTGTACATGCAACCCTATATACCTTGGATCAATGTTTTCTCTATTATACATGCAAATATCAATTTCCAAGGTATTTATCCTAACTAGCATATTATGAAGTACAAATAATATAGAATCTAGTAGAATGACATACCTCTTTGTTGGTGCTTGATTCCATGTAGCTTGAGAGCCTAATGCCCCAAGTGTGACACCTCAAATGGTTCACATACATCAAATGCATTTGGAATAACTTAGAGAGAAAAATAGAACATTTCAAAAATTGGTTTGCCCTCACGTGTTTCACTAGTGGCCGATTTCTTCAATAATAAGATCATTATATAGTTAGTCATAATTAGGGTAAACCCTAATTTTCATGGCTTTCCATTTCCTTGGATCCATGGGTTCAAATACACCATGAAGCATCCTATTGGTTTTACCCCAACTTGATAATCCATGGAGCATTAGCCCATTATATAAGTATGGATGATCTACACAATCAACCCATATATTTAATTAGTCTTCTTTTGATCACTTAATTATTTCTAGATTAATTCTTGATCAATACTAATAAAATAATCTTATTAATATATTAGAACTTATAATATATTAATAAACCTTAAGTGTTATTTCTCTCATTTTAGTCTATTGCATGATGCCATGCAACCCAAATGGACCATGACGGGTCGGGTCAAGTATATACCAATTATAGTTATGGACTTAGACACTAATCCAACAGTCTCCCACTTGGATAAGTTTAAAACTATTATTGAAAGTACCACTTCATAACCCGACTAGCAATTGTAGCTCTCAAAAGTCGTTGTCGAACTCTGAACAAATCAATGACACGTCCATCAGATAAGTGATCACATATTCCTCCACTCTAGATATCATATGGATTATAATCATTCTATCTGTCCATTTGTTGTTTCTCGATTTCTGATTTATGACGACTAACTAATTGAACAAATCAAATCAGTCCAGGCCCGGCCGAGCACTTCGATTTTGTCATCACTAAATCATCAAGGGGCTCACAAATATCGCTTTTATCCCTTTGAGGGTAAACGGAATGGATAGGCTTCGACTCATATTCTTGTACTGACTACTTGTTGAATCATACACAAAGGCACATTTTATAACATCGAGTTACCAGTGCGTTTACATGCAATCAATGTATAACCAAACCATAGTCAACAACTCATATCTCTAGGTTTGAAAAATATAAGATATTATTGTCTCATGATTCACTCGTGATAAAATCCATGAAGTGATTCAAATGAGCGTGGGTTGAATCCAATACTCAGAACTTATGCGCACTCATGAATGTTGTATCAACCATTTCTATGTCTAGTTCACCTTAGAAAAATCTTACAAGCCAGATTCATGACAGTCTTGATTCATATCTACTTCCAACATATGACCGACTATGGATGGTTTGAATAAAATAATTTTTCTGGAAGTCAAAACATGCAAAGTGCAACACAAAATAATACTAATATTGTATGGCCTTAACACTTTGAGTGTAAATAAAAACCCTTTTATCTAAGCATCAACTTAATACTTAAATTGAAACAATACTCATGCCATGCTCCAAGCATGCCCACTATGTTCGTCCAAACAATAGCTATGCCTTACTCCAAGTATGCACATTATGTTTACATATGTTCCTCTCTTTGTGAAACAGATCGATTGACAACATTTCAATGATGCTCATTTCACAATCCCAAATCCTTAACAATAAATGTAACAACACCAAATTCTTGTCATTTACCATAATCTTGGTAGATTCTAAACTTTTATGCAATGATCCTCTTGCAATGAATATGCACATAAGTCACAAAGACTTGGCAACATACATTACAAGGTTTTATGAATTCATTATTCTGATTATAGGCGAAACACCTAGAAGAACTAGTTGACTCTTGATATTTAAAAATAATGTGGGGCCTCATTATCGATGATCAATCAACTCTTATTTAGGTTTGAATATACATTATATACTTTAGGTGTTTGTGCTTTCCTTATTCCTTTTATTTGTCTTAGTAATCAATTAGCTTATCATAATATTTCTCAAAATAGGCCTACCTATTGTCCTTTGCATTTGAGTTTGTGGTTAGGTATACCAACTTAGAACACCCTTTTACCTATGGCTAACTGGATTTATTCTTCTTAACACTTCTTTCATGATAGCAAATCATAGGAGCATTTGAAGCTTTGAGTTCTATGCTTAGTCATGTTAGTTCTAAAAAGGTTCTTAGTGTGCTATGCAACTCCACAATGGATATTTCCAAGTTGTTCATGCCTAGTCAGAATCACCTGATCATAGCCAATTCCCAAGGCGTGGAATTCCACATTCCCTTAATCCTATCAATGTACTTAACCCATTGAAGCTTAGAGTCTCTCTACTTTTCCATGTAAATTCCAAAGCTACTCAGCACGAAATGTACTTCCACAATGGATCTTTCCAAACAGCTTATATCAGAATCACCTGATAATATGCATTAGTTGGCTAGTTGGTTAAGTTACCATAGTCATCTCCCACAAAGATGGAATTCCATATTTCTTCAATTTGTACACTTAGTATTTTCTAAGATGGATTTTCCCAAGTTGTTCATATCAAGTCAGAATAACCTAATTATATGTACATGTTAGCTAGTTTGTTATGTTTCCATAGTCAACTCCTAACCTGATGGAATTCCATGTTGCATCAATGCTATTGATGTACTAAGTGTATTTGATACTTGCTCCTTCCTATAGCTAAAGGTATGATCTTTCTTTTCATTTAAGAGAGTTATTCTCAAACCACGAACAAGATTGACTATTCCTTCTAGCTTATCCTTTTAAAAGCATTATATCAGTTAACTTTTAGTGGATACTTTTAAGACATCATGAAGTTAAGGATTAGATCATGTTTGTTTTATTGATCTTTAATGAATAATTACCTAATTGTTAAATTACTTCAAACAAAGCTAGGATCCATATTTCACTCCATGATGTGAAGTGGATTAACCAAAAATCGCAACAAGAAGCTATTTAGGAAGACAAATAATTATCAATCTCAATATTTATGAGATTCCTAGATCTTGCGAGATTTACTGGCACCATGTCAATAATATATTAATCTCTTTTTATGCTAATTTAGCATTCATGACTGGATTAGCCAAGGATCATCAATCCAAATGATGAAGCGACAATGAGAAGCAACATGATATTCGGCTCAAGTAACGCTTGAGAATCACAATTACCATATACCATGTTCTAAAAATATTTTTATTTGATATGCCAGTAAACCACCCATGCATAACTCCAAGAGAATACATACTACAAGGCGTAGTTTCCATGGAAAGCATAAGATTCACATTTTAATATACAAAGGGATTTTTGTTTTAATACTTATAATGTTAATACTTTTAAAAAGTCAAGTGTCCTATCAAACCCTTTTGGTAACTCTACTCAGAGATAGCACGATGGCAGTGAGGGTGGCGAGCACTAAATGCCTTTTAATAGCCAACCTCATTAGGAATCAAAGGGACCTCCTTAAACCTTAGCATGTAGAGTAGGTGAGCATAGTATTGGTAAGACTTACAATGAATTTTGAACCTGTAAGGACACAATGTGTGTAGAAACCCTAAAGGGTTATGAGGATCATTAAACAACATTAAAGGTTCAAGGGAAGCAATAAATATTGATCCTCAATAAGCCCTAAACCAAATCTATGAACAACCTATATAATACGACTTTAATATGCGAGAATTCATACCTTTTAAGGTTTGTAGAAACCCTCATAGATCCTTGATTTATTGATGAGAGATGAAGTTCAACATAGAGCTCCTCTTTCTTAGTTGCACCCATGGCACTCATATCAACAACATTAGACAACAACCCATGCAACAAACACTACGAATGAAGGCTCCAAAATCCATAGCTACCCGAACGATGATGCCACAACGACATAGGAATTGAGATTTGGTGGTTATGGGAATGAACACAGGCAGCCAAATTTCTCTTAGGTTTTTGAGAAAACTTCATCATCTAAATTTTTCCATAGTTCTCTATTTTTATAGGAAAGTATATAAAACCCTAAAAGATAATTATCTAGTCACCTAATAATTATCCATATAATTGGTAATTATCTGACTGCTTAATTATTTTATTTAATCCTCTATAACATTCTAGAACTTATGGATTTCATTTAAATATCTAAAGACTATTACTTAATCAACAAATAAACTCTTTATAAATTTTCCATGCCATTTTTTGCTTATTTTTGTCCTTGCGTGTAACCTAAAAGGACCCTACCTGTAAAGCCCGTATTTCTAGGCTAACCATTAATATTATAATGTAATAGTTAGGGTTAATAATTGTAAACTCTTTTGAAGTAATGAAGAGGAATTATTTGAGTATTATGTGTTTTATATGATTATATGAAATATACGTGCTTATAACGATGTAATAAAATAATAATAAAATATGCATCAAAAATGAAATAATAGATAGACTCAATATCTATGAAGAATGTTGAAGTGGTCGCAACAAGGATTTCAGGGATATAAAAAATATAGAAATCCGACTTATAACGAAGAATTTATGACTCGACAAAGTTTTGAAACAAAACAGGCACGACGCTGTGTGTCGTAAAAAGTGAGTTTGCGATAAAATAATTTTTAGCCTTAGCGATCTAAATGAAAGTTGTAGTACACGTTAAACCGAGAGGGTGCATATAGAGAACGTCCAAATATGACTTCGTTAAAGGAAGTTATGATTTTTCTAAGATTTGGCATAACAGTGCACAACCTGAAATTGAATTTTAGATCGATCGATTTTTAGCTGACACAATCTAAACGAGAATTGAAGATTTGGTTAACAGGAACTCAACGATATAAAGACAGATGAAAACGGACGTCGGATGAAAAAGTTATGAATTTTTAACCAACTTTATCTGTCTAAGTTTGTTAAAATGTAACTTTAAAAATAAAGTCAAAATTAGCCAACATAGTCGAAACGAAAGTGGTATCACGTCACTACCTACACATGGATATAAAGAATTTAAAAAACGGAGCTCGTACGTGATTGTTACGAAATTTAGAAGTTAATTAAGTTATGGGATTATGATGCGAGGCTAACACGTGGCAAGATCTGCACCCTGCGTTTCTATCCACGACTTCGCATCGGATTGTGACACCTGTCCTGCGTATGCCCAGCATAGGGTTTCGTACGCCCAACACAATCCGAAGTTACAGCCCGCATACTCCGAGCTTGCAGCTAAAAAATAAAGGCACAAATCTTCCATTTTTCTCACACCTTTCCCATTCTTTCTCTCTCAAATACCCCTCTTAGCCCCTCCCCTTCCCTAGCACTTCCCAAGTGTTAGAGGCGAGTCCTGGAGCGCCAGAAGTATTTGAGAAGAAGAGCTTTCGACTTAGTAGTTTTGCCCCTGTAGAGCCCGACTCCTCGCTAAACCCTATTGTAAGTGCGTTATGCTTACCCTACTTTAAGTATAACTTATGTTTAAGTTCATTATCATTATTATGAACCTATAAACAATACATGAGCTAAGTATTATAAATTATACAAAGTGTTATTATAATATCTTTTAACTGTTCGCTGTACGGGGAATCTGGTTTCAATGGTCGCATAGGGTTGTTGGATTTCGGAAAAGCTCAAAGGCCAAAATGGTCATGCCCTCCGGTGTTTCATGTCTAGCCCCTGTTTGTACATAGTAGTCGAAAAGTATTGTTTAACACTTATATAATACAAGAAAAACAATATTATTCGTAGAGCTCGAGTTAATGATAAATCCAGACTAATAATTAGTCGCAACAAATATTAGACTAAAATCTAGTGATAATGATACTAGGTTTCGTCGAAGGAAAATAAATTTGTTAGAAGCGAAACGCTTCCCGATTTTGGAATCATCAATTTAACAAGTGAGTGCATAGTTACTTTCATCTTACATATAGATATGATGAATTTAATATAAATTACGTGCTATGTGTTCATATTATCTATGTTCTTGATATCTATGTTAGATGAACAAAATTTTCATGTTTTATTTGATTTAAACTGTATATGTATTTTATACGTATATTATGATGAGTAAAGATGCGTAGATGATACAGATGATGAAATAAACAATGAGAGACCTCGATGATTAAGTCGATTTAGTCATCTAGCGGAGTATAGATGACGACCACGGACTATTCTAGACAGTCTAGCAGAACGATGGTAGGCTCACAACCTGTAGGTGTTTGTGAACGATGTGTTCACTGGTGTACTCCATCCCCCTCATGGTTGCCTTACTAATATATATTGCTGAAGAATCCCCTAAGCAGTAATCTCATCCTGATGATGATCCTTAACCTAGGTCCCTTGAATTAGATTTTTTAAGGACAGAAAGTTAGGATAACGGAAACGGGTAATCGGGTTGAATGATTTGATGAAATTGATAAATTTCATTATTGTGGGTTGAAAACTCTATGTGTTCATCAGGCTCCCAAGCTTAAACCACTCAGCTTCTTGTATTACAGGTAGTGACAATAGAGCATAGGACATCCCAACGTTTTTAATATAATGAAAACACATTTCTTCAAAAATGCTTTGATAATTTACTTATCATAATTTTGGGAGCAAATTCGCAACATATTTCTTCAAAACTATACTCTAATTTTCAAATAATGCATAAATAAATCGGTGTTTTCTGGCCGAGAAACTGAAAATGTCACACTACTATTAATAGTAATGTTATCAATTGTTGCAACTGTGGGTACCTTTCTCCAACGCCGACTACCTTTGTTTCAGATTATTTTTGTATTATTTTTTCATTCAGATTATCACAATGTTAATTTTTCGTTCGGACTTATTACTGTGTTATTTTTTTTATCCGACTATCTTTGCGTTGTTTTTTTCGGTTAGAGTTTCCAATGTTATTTTTCTTTTAAACTATTCATTCATTAATTTTTCTTTTTGTATGGACAATTCTTGTGTAATTTTTTCATTCTGACTATTTCTATTTTATTTCTCTGTTTAGACTATTTTTATGTTATTTTTCCATTCATAATACCATGTGTTATTATTTCGTTCTGACTATCATTATATTATTTTTCCATTCCAATTATCAATGTGATATTTTTCTCGTACTATCTTTGTGTTTTTTCCTTCCACTATCTATGTGTTATTTTTTTCGTTTGAACTATTATTATATTATTTTTTTCATTAAGACTATCCATGTATTATTTTTTTCGTTAAAACTATCATTGTATTATTTTTTTAGTTCGAACTATCTTGTGTTATTATTTTGTTGCGATTTTTGTAGCCGGTAAGTAAAACCCACACAAAAACATACATATATTTGTTCATAATTTTTTTTAAACAAAAAAAAAACACATGGTTATCGGAATGAAAAAAAATAATACATAGTTAGCCCGACCAAAAAAATAACAGAAATATAGTTGGAACAAAAAAATCACACATTGATAAACGAGAAAATAACACAAACATATGCATGCATAGTCCGAACAAAAATAATAAGGATAATCTAACCGAAAAAAATTAACGCAAGAATAGTCCAAACGAACAGAATAAATGAATCATAGTACGAACAAAAAAATAACACATGAAGTTCGGATGAAAAAAAATAACATAAAGATGGTCAAAATGAAAAAAATAAATAAATAACCCATTGATTGTCCAAACGGAAGAAAATAACACAGAGTTAGTCGGAACGGTACACATGGTTAGTTATATTTTTTTATTGAGTTTTATATATATATATATATATATATATATATATATATATATATATATATATATATAGAGAGAGAGAGAGAGAGAGAGGTAAGGGTTATACGGAAAACAAAAAAACCCTAGAAATCATAAAAATACATATTAATAAAATAATTATCTCACATTAATACGAGTTCCAGAAAGCATAAAGCAAACAGCATTCATGCAGTAACACTCCAAGCCACAGAACAGACAAATAACATGCCAAGCTCACTTACTACAACCATGCAAGGAACTTCCACTCTCATAGTCGGTTGCCTTATGCATGCAAAATATACACAACACTGGATCAAATAGATCGTCGAATAAAAGACTCTACCCTAAGACCACAACCCAACGAGGACCATGAAATAAGGCCAACTCAGTTATTCTAGAGCTATATGATCCTAATCGTAAACAATTTTTAAAGCATACACTTAGTAATTATTGTTACCAATACATATTCCTAATCATTGCAACCAATGCTTCATAGGCTACAAGGAATCACATATCAGGCCAATCTATCATGCAATTCCTGAAAGTATCCCTAGCCTTATCTTAGCTTGCAAACATTCATATCATATAACATATCACATGTGTGAGTATTCTGGGAATCACTTATTTGAGCTCAGCTGATTGCATGAACCACACCCCCTTTTTCTTTATAAAAGTCTTTTAAGAAAATTATTTTCTTTTAAAAGATTACCAACTCCTCAGTTTGAGTACAGTCAGACCCGAAAATGTGCCCGAATCCATCAAACCAAGGCTCTGATACCAACTTGTAACGACACAAAAACCATAAGATAACATTTTCATTTTAGTTCAACCAGAAACACTAATTATCCTTTTTCCAATCATTCAAAAAGTATTTCAGAATAATATAGTTATCAGAGTACAATCCCAAAATCATATAATTACGGAAACATGGGTGGATGCGCTGCAATCAAGCCAGACCCTTCCCTGTCGCACCCGAAGTACCTGAAACCATAAACATAAAAACCATAAGCAGAAATCTTAGTGAGTTCCCCAAAATAACACATACCACACATATCCTTGGGCCTAGCCCTCACATTGGGCCCCACCCACGGTAATTGAACTAGCCCGTCATATAATGGTTTTAGCCCAACATACAATGCGAGATTCATAGAGACAACTATCATCCTACATAACACACATTAGGCCTAGCCCTTCCTGATCCATGGGCCTAGCCCATCATACAAGTAGGCTTAGACTGTCATAAAGTAGGCCTAGCCCGTCATCCAATGGGCCTAGCCCAATATACCATGCAAGAGTCACAAAGACAACTAGCATAACAAATCCTAATGGGCCGACAGTAGTGCTTTCGATCCACGGGTATAGTGAGGAGACTCACCCGAATCACAAAACCGAATAACATAGCTCAAAACTGCATCAACCACGGCTAACTGTTTTCCTGGAAAAAGATGGGTGCAAAACACCTCCTGCCAATCCTTATAAGGCAAACCCTAAACCTTCCAAAAATTGAGATTCGCCAAAAATTCAACCCGTACAAAAAATCAGCGGTCCAATTCTATGGTTAAAGTTGACTTTAGATCACCGCCACGTCGTGGGCTTCACCCAACTAACTTACATGAAATTCCTAGTCGCCACGCCGTGGCAACCCATGGCCACGTCGTAGGCATTGGGGTTCCAACTACTTAATGGATTAAGCTGCATTTGTCGATTTTAAGAGCTCCAAAGCTCAGATCTGGTCCAAGTTATGGTCTAAATGAATAAAGTTTCCAATTTTATTAATTAAGACACCCAAAGAGATCAAGATCTCAAACCCTAGGTCTAAATAAAGCCAAAATCCATAATGTCTTAACCATTAAGCTTGTAATCCTAAAAAGTCCTTAACCCCAACTCTTCCAAAAGCTAAAAGGGGAACCAAAGGTCCATAAAAATGATTACATGATGTACATGCATGCCCCATGCATGTCCTTAACTCTTCTTAGGTCAAATGGCAAGAAAATGACCTAAAGTTATGCAAGATTCACTAATCACCACCAAACTTCATATACATAAGATATGACACTCAAGGGACACCAGAGAGAAATAAAGTTGCCAACTTTATTCCATCCATTCACTTAATCAACTCAATAAACTAAAAAGGGACAAAAACAACCTAGATCTAAGTGAATAATTCAAAATGAGAGACTTGAATCCTTACAAATGGTCAAGAAGGTCATAACCAAGATGATAAACTGTTTCTTGCTTGATCCTTGCACCAATTCTTCCTCACTTCTTTCCCAAAAGCACCAAAACCGCCCAAAATGAGCCAAAATTACCAAGAGTGAAATGATTACGGCTTATTTGAGGTTTGTCACACCCCTAAACCAAGGATGGGGGAAACGTCTGGGGGTGGAGGACTTCATGTATAGTATCATAATAACAATTGTAATAGTGATTAAAGTAAACACAACCAACATAAATATAATTGAAAGAGTTACATCTTTGTATGAGTTTACATGTTTCCAAATCAATTACATTATGTTGACAAAAATGAAATGTTTGATGCCTTAACGTTCCATCCTCAAAAGCACTTGATTACCTGTTTAGTGGTTGCTTGAGAATACAACTAATTTTTGAAAAAAGTGTCAACACAAAGGTTGGTGAGTTCATAAGTTTTTGAAGGTGATACTAAAATCCTTTCCTTGTAAAGGTAATGTTTGTTCAATAAAAATCCCATATATTCTTACGTAATGCGTTGTAATCTTAAAAGTCAAGACCGAAATGTACAAGTATTTTACCATACTTAAGGAAATTTGTGCAAGTTTAAATTGACATAAACTCGTTAAATTTAGAAGTAAAACCCGTAAATCTTATGTTTGTTAATACCACATGTGAGTTATTATAACCATACTATTGATGGGTTTTGAGCATTCTAACACTTCCTAAGTGTACATGCAACCCTAATAACCTTGGATCTATGTTTGTCTAATTATCATGCAAAGTTGATTTCCATGGCTATGATCCTATCTAGCATACATGGGGAACAATTTTAACTTGAATAATACATAGAACTACATACCTTGTTGTTGATAGTGTTCCTTGAAACCTTGTGAGCCTAGCACCTCAAGTGTGATGCCTCAAATGCATCACACAACACCAAATGCAAAGTGTAAACTTGAGAGAATACTCTAACACACTCAAAATCGGCCAAGCCCTCTTGTTTCACTTGTGTAGCCGATTTTGGGGAGAGACATGGTCTTTATATAGTGTGTTTCATTAGGTAAAACCCTAATTTAACATGACTCTTCATTTCTCAATCCATGGGTTAACTCCATGGAGCATCCGTGGAGCATCTTATGGGTGGAACCCAACTAGATAATCCATGGAGCCTTTTTGCCCAGTATATAAGATATGGAAGATTTACATAATCTACGCATATATTTAATTAGTTATCCTTTTGATCACTTAATTAATTCTAAATTAATTCTTGATCAAAACTAATTAAATAATATTATTAATATATTAGAACTTATAATATATTAATAAACCATATGTGTTATTTCTCTCATTTAGTTTATCCAATTGCATGGTGCCATGCAGCCCAAATGGACCATGCTGGGTCGGGTCAACTACATACTAGAAATAGTTATGGACTTAGACACCTTATCCAACAGTCTCCCACTTGGATAAGTCTAACAACTATAACTGTAGTACTTCAGGAACCGATCGGCAATCGTAGCTCTTTCAAGGTCTCTCGGAACTGAGAAGATGTTGATACGCCATTTAAGATAAGTGATCATATAAACCTCTGTTCTTGATATTAGCCGGACAATTACATGGAACAATGTCTTACTTATTGTCCAGCAGTTTGTTTCCCGATTTCTGATTTGTTTGACAAAGAACTAAATTGAACACATCAATTAGGTTCTGACCAGGCCCGGTACATAGGTCAAAACAAGATCATCGAGGGGCCTAGATATCAGCTTCTAATCCAAGAAGGAACAGATAAACTTCGACTCTTATGTTTGTTCTACTATTGGTTGAATCATACACAAAAGCACGTTTTATAACATCGAGTTATCAATGCGTTTTCGTACAATCAATGCATAACCAATTCATAGGCAACAAATCATATCTCTAGGTTTGAAGACTTATATGATATTACCGTCTCACGATCACTCGAGATAAAATTCCATGAAGTGATTCCAGTGAGCGTGGGTTGATTCCAATACTCAGAACTTATGAGCATTCATGATTGCCGTAGCCACGTCCAACACCTTAGACCTCTGCAACCAATCATGATAGTCTTACTTCATATCTACTTCCAACATATGAATGACTGTGGAAAATTGGAATAATATGTAAAATCATAACAAACAATTCTGGAAGTCAAAACATGCAAAAGAAATTATAGTAAACGATTGACAAAAGATAGTAACACTTTACTCATAAATATACACAACTTTTATTCATCATCAAATGTCAATTACACTTTACAAAATTCATAATTTATCTAACTACTAAAACTTATATCATCCTTTAGCCCTATGCTCCGAGCATGCTGAAGATGCTTAACCCTACTCAGTCCCTACGTGAGGGGATCTGTTGGGTTCTCATCTGATGATACCCTCTTTGCCACGAGGATTCCTTCTTCTATGCGATGTATGATAAAATGATATTTTCTGTCAATGTGTGTGGATCTCCCATGATCCCTTGGTTCCTTGGCTAAGGCTACAACACTTTCACTATCACAGAAAATTTCCATGGGCTCCTTTATAGCTGGTACAACTCCAAGGTCTCCAATGAAGTTCTTCAACCATATAGCCTCCTTTGCTGCCTCACTCGCTGCTATATACTCTGATTCACACTGTCTCCTGCTTGGAACTCTTCCAAGTGATTGCTCCTCCGTTTAGGGTGAAGACCTAGCCCGACTGAGAGCGGAAATTATCCCTATCAGTCTAGAAACGAGAATCACAATACCCTACAACTCTCATGTCATCACTCCCACCGAGGGTAAGGACCCAATCCTTAGTCTTCCGTAGGTACTTGAGGATATTCTTTACCGCAGTCTAGTGAGCCTTGCCAGGGTTCCCCTGATACCTGCTAACCATGCTCAAGGCAACGGCTACATCAGGTCGAGTACAAGTCACAGCATACATGATTGAGCCTACTGCCGAAGCATAAGGTACTCGACTCATTTCTGCTATCTCAGCCTCAGTACTAGGGCTTTGTGTCTTACTCAGTCTGGCATTACTCTGGATAGGTACTTCTCCTTTCTTGGAGTTCTGCATGCTGAATCTCTTCAACACTTTGTCCAAGTATGTACTTTGACTAAGTCCAATTAGTCTTTTACTCCGGTTTCTCAAAATCCTTATCCCTAGAATATAGGCAGCTTCTCCTAGTTCCTTCATAGAGAAACACTTCCCAAGCCAGGATTTAACTTCCTGTAGAGTTGGGATGTCATTTCCTATGAGTGGTATGTCATCCACATACAACACCAAAAAGCTAACTAAACTCCCACTAGCCTTGACATATACACAAGATTCATCTTCACTCCTAGAAAAGCCAAATTCCTTGACCTTTTCATCAAAGCAAAGATTCCGTCGGCGAGGTGCTTGCTTTAATCCATAAATGGATTTCTCAAGCTTACACACTCTATTAGGGTACTCGTTGCTAACAAAACCTTCTGGCTAACTCATGTAAACATCTTCAGTCAGCTTTCCATTAAGGAAGGCGGTTTTGACATCCATTAGCCAAATTTCATAGTCATGAAATGCAGCTATGGCTAACATAAACATAATAGACTTAATCTTGGCTACTGGTGAAAAGGTCTCATCATAATCCACTCTAGGAGTTTGAGAGAAACCCTTTGCAACCAGTCGAGCCTTATAAGTGTGTACATTACCATCCATGTCGGTCTTCTTCCTGAAGATCCATTTGCACCCTACAATCTTACGACCTGGTACATTCTTAACAAAGTTCTAAACATGATTATCATACATGGATTGTATCTCGCTATCCATAGCCTCTTTCTATTTCGCAGACTCAGGGCCTGCCATGGCTTCCGTGTAACTGTTAGGTTCATCCAGACCTACTAGTGTCTCATCACTAATAAGTGTCTCACCTTCCGCAGTAATATGAAAAACATAGTAATGCTCAGGTGCATTCCTAACTCTCGTGGAATGCCTCAGAGGTACAGACTCGTCAATTGACTCAACAGGAGTTTCCTCCTCAAGTTGAGGGATAGGGTTTGAAGTTCCTTCACCACTTGACTCTTGAAGTTCTTCAAGGTCAATTTGCCTCCCACTGTCTCCTTGGCTTATGAATTCTCTCTCACAAAAGACTCATCTTCTTGCTACAAAGACCACATTATCACTAGGTCTGTAGAAGAGGTAACCAAAGGATCTTTGTGGGTAGCCGATGAAAATACACCTCTCGCTTAGGGGTTCAAGCTTATCAAGAGTCTCACGTCTCACGAAAGCTTCACAACCCCAAATCTTGATGTGGTCTAGTTTGGGTACTTTACCAATCCACATCTCGTGAGGAGTTTTGGCAACTTTCTTTGTAGGGACTAGATTAAGGATATGGGCGGCAGTCTCTAAGGCATACCCCCAAAATGAGATTGGTAGCGAAGCTCGACTCATCATGGAACGAACCATATCCAACAAGGTTCGATTATGCCTCTCAGCTACACCATTCAACTGCGGTGTCCTAGGAGGTGTCAATTATGAGACAATCCCACATTCCCTAAGATAGTAGAGGAACTCTGAACTAAGATACTCACCACCTCGATCGGATCGAAGCATCTTAATGTTCATGCCCAATTGATTCTCGACTTCCTGTTCAAATTCCTTAAACCTTTCGAAAGTCTCTAACTTATGCTTGATTAATTAGACATATCCATATCTACTGTAATCATCAGTAAAAGTCAAATAATAATGATTAGGATCCCTTGTGGCATGTTTGAATGGTCCACACACATCCGTGTGTACAAGGTCCAACAAACCTTCACCCCTCTCACAAGAACCTCTGTAGGGTGACTTTTTCATTTTTCCAAGTAAGCATGATTCGCAACTATCATCTGACTTTAGGTCAAATGACTCCAAGACTCCATCCTTTTGGAGTTGGCCTATGCGTTTCTTGCTTATATGTCTGATATTGCTATATTTATACTTATTTTTAGGCAATATTTAAGTACATTTTTATTAATAACTTGATAATATGTTTAGAATAATGGTACTTATGACTTTAAATTGTTATTTTCAGTCAATTAAAAGGATTTTCGAAGAAAGGGACCAAAAGTGACAATATGTAGAACATGGGAGACTTGGAAGACAAGAAATGAATAAATCCACGAAAGATACTAAACCCACGACGTGGCAAGGTCGGCCACAACGTGGCATGATAATTCTAGAAGATAAAGATCGCGTTATGGAGGAATCCTTGCCCAGTACGGATAACTTGAAGCCCACGACGTGGCCTGGATAGCCACGACGTGGCGCGAGATTTTTGAGTCTATTTAAGTATTATTGATCATTACGAAAGGGAAACTTTTTGGCTAAAGAAAGGAGTTCTAGAAGACGATTTGGAGCGAAAGAAAGGTTCTGGAAAAAGGTTTTCAACACCAAAAAGAGTAAAGGTTTATATTTTAGTTAATTAAGAACATGCTTTTTATTACTTTAATTTGTGTTAGGATGATAGTTGCTATGATGAGCAGCTGAATCTAGCTACTCTTGTTTAGCTAGATGAAGCTTCTAACTTATGAATAGCTCAATTTTTATGGATTTATTTAGTTGGTAAAATTGCTTGTGTTTGATTTGTATTACCTAGCATGCTTATGTTTGTTGCTTTAATTACTTGATTGCATGTTCTGTGTAGCTTAGTGACCATTAACTGCATGAACTTGTTTACCTAATGATTTAGTGAACATTGAATTGTTAGAGCTAGGATTGACCAATTTTAGTTAGTAATTAGAGTAAAGGAGATTTCTCTATGCTAGAGAACGTGTATTGTGACTATAATTGCGTTTTTATAAACAAATCTTACATGGCATATTTACATTCATAATTAGTTCTATGTTTAATTGTGTGTGAATATACATGG
The DNA here is from genome assembly GCF_002870075.4 of Lactuca sativa. NCBI lineage: Eukaryota > Viridiplantae > Streptophyta > Magnoliopsida > Asterales > Asteraceae > Lactuca > Lactuca sativa. The sequence continues at coordinate 312,895,280 of NC_056630.2, forward strand.
TTTTACATGAATTAGTTAATTATTGGTAAAGTTAGAACAAAATTACTAATATAATTAAAACCAACTTGATAATCCATAATCATTAGTTAGCCATAAGAAAGAAGTGGATTCAATCTAAACAAGAGTGTGTTTTTACTTATTGAATTTGATTTAAGTTCATCTGATCTTGTAAAATCAGATAAAACCTCTTTTAAACTTGTTAATAATTAGGTTAATTTAATAGTAAGTAAATTAATTAGTAACACTGTTCCCTGTGATCGACACCCAACTTACCCAAGTTATATTGTAATCTGATTAGGTACACTACCTATAAGTGCGTAGTTAGTTTAAGTTTGTTAGGTTATAAATATTAAATTTAGTGGTTACTTTTGTGCACATCAAGTTTTTGGCACCGTTGCCAGGGAACGGCTTAGTTTTTAGCTTATTTATTTGCATTAAATTAATCGATCCTTCTTGTGGAGTAAAAACCACAAAAAGTTAATTTTTCAGCAAAGTATAATTTTTCTTTCAGTCACAGAGTCCACGACGTGGCCAGATACGTACCACGACGTGGACATGTAAAACACTAGATTCTTAGTTGTTAGTTAGTTTTTCTTATTTTAGTTCAGTTTTACGTTTTTTTAGCAAGTTGCAGGAGTTCATGACCAGAGGCTCAAACACACCCTTGGTGCCACCACTTGAAGATCCCAAGTCTGCAATTCACAAGAAAAAGACGCCCTTACAAGAATTGATGTCAGCTTTTTCAAGGAAGTCGGGAAAGAAGACAGGAGAGTCAAGTTCATCTGCGAGGCACAAGAGCAATTTTCTGCATTTGGATCAAACACCCGTCCAAACCAAGTCCGAATACGATACCGAGCCGGAATTTGAAGAGCACACAAGCGAACCCGAGAACGAGGCAAGGAACGAGATGGCAGCAATTGAAGAGATATCCATGGGAGCTTACAAGAAGCGGATCCGAGAAGATATGGGTCCCGGTTTAGTCCAACCCGCAATACCTGGCACTGCCACATTCGAGTTGAAGGGGCACATATTGACTGCACTGAAGGATATCCCATTTTTTGGGAAAGATCATGAGAATGCATTTAAGCATCTAGATGAAGTCAACGACATTGCGTATTACTGCAATGTCCCAAATGTCAACAGAAACACAATCTTGCTTAGGATGCTTCCCATCACTTTCAAAGGAGCTGCTAAGGAGTGCTTAAAGTCACTCCCACCGGGTACAATTACCACTTGGGATCAAATGCAAGAGCAATTCCTGGACCAGTTTTGCCCGCCGTCCAAGATAGCCAAACTCAAGAAGGCAATAGCCAACTTTGAGCAACAATCGGGGGAGTCATTATATGAAGCATGGGAGCGGTACAAGGGCTTGCTCATAAATTGCCCTCAGCATGATCTAAATGTGCAACAAGAGATGTCAATCTTCTATGATGGGGTCAACATTATGACGAGACAACTCCTTGATTCTCAGGTACCTTTGACAAAGAAATATCCAAGGGAGGTTAAGGAGCTGATTGAAGAATTCGCGAAGCACTCTTGCGAATACCACAACCCTAGGCAAGATGGAGTCAAAGGCGGTGGAGGGGCCCAAACTGAAGAAATAGCAGCTGTAATGGCCATGCTGAATAATTTGGATCGAAGGATAACACAAATGGACCAGTCAATACATGCCATAAGAGTGGGTTGCGAGAAATGTAGTGGTCCACACTTGACAAAGGACTGCAATGTAGATGAGTTTGGGAACAGAAAAGCTCAAGTCTGCTACTCTATTGGGGATAAGTTTGATGAGGACTGGAAAAAACCGAAGAAGGAGTGGTTGCCATATGAAGAGTATAAGAAGCAAAAAGAAGAGAAGTTTAGGCAGACAGGTCGAGGCTTTTATCAAAAGGAGCAGCCACCAGCCGAGAAGAAACCCGATCTAGAGACCATTTTGATGAAGTTTATGGAAGCTTCGGAGAAGAGACACGATGCCACTGATTCTGCTATTATGGAACAACAAACTTTAATAAAGAATCAGCAAGCCTCCATCCATAACCTTGAAGTACAATTTGGTCAATTAGCCACTTTGGTTCATGAAAAATTGTCCCCAAAAAATCCCGAAGTAAAAACCTAATCTCATGTAATGGCCATCGATACTGAAGAAGAAGCAATCTCTGAGTTCCTGGAGGCATTGGATAAGAACCACAACAGCCCGATCCAAAACCAAAGAAGCCAAAGTTAGAAAGTGAAAGGGTTTCTGAAACAGCTTCGCCATGACGTGGCACTCCTCTGGCGACGATGTGGCCCAAGTCTGATCAAAAAGTCTTTGAACCCATTCCGGTTTATCAGCCGCCCTTGCCATATCCATCCCGAGCTGCACTTAGTCTACTGGAGAAGGAGAATATAGAGTTTGTCAAGCGTGTGAGGGGGATCCCAATCAATAATCCCTTTGTCGAGTTCTTATCCAAAATTCCCAAGCACTAGAGTTTACTGCAAGATTTGATAGACACTCGCGAGAAATTAAAGAAGAAGTCTAAGGTGGTTCTAAGTGAACAAAGCTCAAAAGCCATGTTGGGAGAGACACCAGAGAATATGGGGGATCCTGGACGCCTCACTCTTCCGTGTGAGTTTGGTAATAAAATGAAGGTTAATGTTTTAGCCGATTTGGGGGCTAGCATTAATTTGATGCCTTTTTCATTGTATCAAAAATTGGAAATTCAGAAGATGAAGGCTACAAAATGACGATTCACATGGCAAACCGTTGAGTGACACAACCCCGGGGCATAGTGGAGGATATTTTGGTAAAAATTGGAAAATTTGTTTTTCCAATAGATTTTGTAGTGTTGGATATGAAGGAAGATCCCGATGTCCCAATTATCCTTGGTCGTCCATTGCTGAACACTGCTGCAGCTCTTGTTGATATTCGTGAGTCTAAACTCACTTTGAGGGTTGGAGATGAACAAGAAGTTTTTGGAATACAAGATGACTTCCAAGAGGATCATGTTCAAGAAGAGGTGTTCACAATTAACAAAGACAATGAACTAGAAGAACTGGAAAAGCTTATGGAAGAAGAGATCAAGGCAGTTCATCAAGTCAAAAGAACAAAACTGAGGGCATATGTTCCATTTTTGGTTGAATTCATAGCTTACAAGAGTCTGCCTTCTTGGGTGAGCAAAGAGGATGAGGAAATGACAAGTGATGAAGAGGAGGGCACTTCAAGAGTGACAAAGTCGGCGGTGAAAGAAGAGGAGGATGCTATAGAGTGCAAAGAAGAGGCTAAGGGCACAAAACGCAAGCTTGAAGAAGAGGTCAAAGCTAAAAAGGAGAATTCAAAGAAGGCATATAAAAGGCGACTTCAAGCTTACAAGAGGCGATTCAAGGAACAAAAGATTTTAGTGGTGGACTCTTCAGAAGATTCAACGTAGAAGGCACGAATTCCAGCTCAAGACTCCAAGAAAAAGAAGCGCTTCTCGGGAGGCAACCCGAGCTTGGTTTGCATTTTCTTTTCTTTTAATTTTTGAGTTTTTTTAGGAAAGATATCAACTCATCGTGTAATAACTGATACTTAGTAAAGAATTAGTTGTGGGGAGCTTTAATTAATAAATAAAATGCAAAGTAGTTAGTAAAATGTGTGATTTTACAAAATTTTGCGATTAGGCATATGTCACGTCATTGTCTGATAGAGCCACATCGTGGTAAAAAGTATAATCACGGGATCAGATGGAAATTTCAAAATCCACGACGTGGCAAAGCCAGCCACGACGTGGCCTTTAAAAAAGTCACGGGGGGACCATTTCTTTAAAACCCTTTGACCGCACACTCCCCATTCCCCATTTGCTACTGTCGCACGAACGTGAACAAGGTCCCCACAGCCAATTTCTTAATTTTCTTCCAAATTCCTTGCAAGTTCTTGTCATTTAACTCTACTTGGTATGTGTTCTACCCATTAATTGTAGTTATATCTTACAATTTTAAATTTTGATGGTTAGGGTTTATGTGAATAATGAGATTCATGAAATTGGTTGAAACTAGTTGTTGATTCTAGGTTGCATGTCCCTTAAATATCTATAGGAACAAACCCCAAGCATTATTTTTGGTTGAAATCGCATACAAATTAACCGATGTATACACAGGTTCCGACTGCGATCCACAACGTGGCGAGCCTGGCCACGTCGTGATTCCTGGCAAACAGTTTTATTTTTTTATTTATTTTTAATTTATTGGGTGTTTGCTTCTTTGGTTTAATTTTGGATGCAAAAATGGGGCCTCGAAGAGCAATTCCACAGGAGGAAAACCCGATTGATGTGGCGAATATACATCCTTTATATCAGTTTCCTCAAAACATTCCTCGACCATTGTTAACTACATATGAAAATCGGTTGGGATGGTTGTATAATAGGGAATTTGCAATAGCCCCAATTATCGATTGGGGATGGCTCGGTGGTGTGGAGATGGTTGCTGAGTTGGAACACTATTGGACGAAAACATACGAAGGGGATCAATTTTCTTTCACTTGTCACGGGAGGAGGAATTTGTTTGCAATTCAAGAACCCGTATATCGGGAGTTATCGGTGGAGTTTTTCTCTACCGTATGCTTCGAGGAATGCACCATTGATTTTACTTACAACCGGGCACTAGTGTTTCGTTTGGGTGGTGTTTATAGAGAGTGTAGTCTTCGGGAATTCGCTTGGCAGATGGGGCTTTATACCGAAGTGGAGACTCAATTCCATTTTTCATACCATTCCTCCTTGGATGTGTTCGGGATTTTAATCCCGGTATTATGGATGTCCAATTCTGGCGGGGTATTTCAAACCATGAGTATAACACTCGTGACTTGAGTGAGTCACAAACTCGGAATCCTATTTTCCGATTCCTACATCGCCTGATCACTTTTTCTATAAATCACAAGCATCATGGCGATAAAGTCCCTATTCAGAATTTGTTTTATCTGTGGACTCTTATTACCCCTCGGGTTTGCTGTGATTTACCGTATATGTTGGCGAGGTTCCATGGGGAAGAAAGCGGCTAATTCTAGGCCCAGGAGTCCGATTACAGGGGGACATTTGGTTACTCGCCTTGCTAGGTCGTATCATATTTTGACCCACAACTTTGTGAGGAATCTTACCCGATTCCCGGAAACTGATTTAACTATTCATGTCTTGGGAGTTATGCGGGCAGTGGTGAATATCGATGGTCGTTTTGTTATACCGCCGATAGATGAGGAGCAAGAGGAGGCGCAGCCAGGGCAGCAACCACCATCCAGACTGCGGCGTCGAAATGTACGAGCTAGAGGAGAGATGGAGAGAGAGCCTGCTACTTCACATCATGTACAGGGAGTGCCCACCGACCCTTTTCAGAGTCAGGTGGGAACTTATTTGGATAACCTTCGGGGGCACGCCATTTATCATACCCAACTTACTGAGGGTATTTATTCGCATTTGGGTGTGACCCGGCTGCCTTCTATGCCACCACAGTATCCTTATTTTCCGACATGGGAGGAGCTTTGGCGTCCACAAAATGACGAGGCAGGACCAAGTGGAGCGCAGGACCAAGGAGATGATGATTGATTTTATTTTATTTTTTGTTTTAAGTAGTGTTTTCTTTTATGTTTGAGTTTGGTTTGTAATGTAACACTTTCTTGAACTATGATGTTACTCTTTTATTTGGGTTGTTCGATTTTTTTCAGATTAGCATTGGAATTCTCAGGAGCATATAAGGATAAGTCTAGAGTCGTGTTTGTCTAGTCAAGTTAAGGCAGCTTAGAGTCATGAGTTGGAACCCACAATTCAAAATAAGTATGGGGTACGTTAGTAGGAGAGAGGTTACAGTTGGGAAGTATGTTTACATAGAAGAGTCTTAAACCATTTAGACATTGGTCAAGCTGCTAGGATGCATCAAGCAATAAGGCATTTTTGTTGATGTCCAGTGTCCACGACGTGGGCTCTTTCCGCCACGTCGTGGCGCTCATGAAACTTGAAGAATTAAAGCAGCATGTTGTTCGCGTTGTCATCTAATATCACGACGTGGTGCTCTTTTCCACGACGTGTATTAGTTTATCCTTTCCCACATTCTTCTACTTACTAGCATCCACTTTGAAGAATAGAAGTTTCGAGTCATGTTTGTGGTTTATTTACATATTCGTCCAGTTCTACACCAACTTTCTATATTTTCTGGAGGTCCATCTTCAGGATGCATGTTTTCCACACTTTTGGAGATGTTTACACCACTATCCCAGGGGAGTCTGTTCCTTTTTCTCCCTTTTCTTTAATTTTGATTTATTTTTATGCATACAATGAGGGCATTGTATGAAATAAGTGTGGGGTAGGTGTAGAAAAAGTAAGTTGCTAGATAATGATAGAATTTGATAGTAAAAATTGAAAATTTAAAAAATTGAAATTTTTAATAAATGAATCTAGTAATAATAATAAACTGTAGTTGCTAGTGTTATATGGGATGATCCGATAAAAGATCAAATGTTTAGTTGAGCCAATATACATTATAATGCATTTGTGGCTTCCCTTATTTTAGTGAAATCATGGAACAAAAACATAACCCCACTCGGTTTGAGGGATGCAATATGTTTAGCAGCCTAAACCTAAAATGTATCCAGGAAAATTCTTATCATTAACCAATAAATGTTGAGGTTGAGCACCTCTGCTTAAGCATGTAGGGTTTGATTGAAAAAGTGAGGTACATGTTGAAAAAAAAAAAAGAGAATTGCAAGAAAAGTTTGAAGAATTTTGGAGCAAATAAAGTGAAGATCAAAAGATCAAAATTCCAAGAAATTCCAAAAAGCTGAAGATACAAGAAATCAAACAACAAAGGTGGTGAATTCAAAGAAATCAAAGATCAAATTATCAAGGAAGTGAAGAATTCCAAAAGAGCTCCATAGTGGTATCATAGATTGTAATTCTAGATTAGGTATGCTTAGGTTGCTCAACTAAAAATACCTTGAGGATAAGGAGGTTTTCTGCGGATGGATTTGGAGGGTTGCATAAAATGAGCATTGTTCGGAAAAAGTGGGCGAGTGTTTATGAAGACTGTGAGTATTTAAAGTATGGGGGTACTTTAGGAAAATTTTAGACACAAATTCATGCGTTGAGGTCTTTGCATAATGGCTAAGCTGGAGTCGGATTGTTATATGTGATGTTAGTAATTAAGGGTTAAGTTTAAATTTGCTTGAGGGCAAGCAAAGCCTAAGTGTGGGGTATTTTGATATTGCTATATTTATACTTATTTTTAGGCAATATTTAAGTACATTTTTATTAATAAGTTGATAATATGTTTAGAATAATGTTACTTATGAATTTAAATTGTTATTTTCAGTCAATTAAAAGGATTTTCGAAGAAAGGGACCAAAAGTGACAATATCTAGAACATGGGATACTTGGAAGACAAGAAATGAATAAATCCACGAAAGATACTAAATCCACGATGTGGCAAAGTCAGCCACGACGTGGCATGAGAATTCTAGAAGAAAAAGATCGCGTTCTAGAGGAATCCTTGCCCGGTACAGATAACTTGAAGCCCACGACGTGGCCTGGATAGCCACGACGTGGCGCGAGATTTTTGAGACTATTTAAGTATTATTGATCATTACGAAAGGGCAACTTTTTGGCTGAAGAAAGGAGTTCCAGAAGACGATTTGGAACAAAAGAAAGGTTCTGGAAAAAGGTTTTCAACACCAAAAAGAGTAAAGGTTTATATTTTAGTTAATTATGAACATGCTTTTTATTACTTTAATTTGTGTTAGGATGATAGTTGCTATGATGAGCAGCTGAATCTAGCTACTCTTGTTTAGCTAGATGAAGCTTCTAACTTATGAATAGCTCAATTTTTATGGATTTATTTAGTTGGTAAAATTGCTTGTGTTTGATTTGTATTACCTAGCATGCTTATGTTTGTTGCTTTAATTACTTGATTGCATGTTCTATGTAGCTTAGTGACCATTAACTGCATGAACTTGTTTACCTAATGATTTAGTGAACATTGAATTGTTAGAGCTAGGATTGACCAATTTTAGTTAGTAATTAGAGTAAAGGAGCTTAGCTATGCTAGAGAACGTGTATTGTGACTATAATTGCGTTTTTATAAACAAATCTTACATAACATATTTGCATTCATAATTAGTTATGTGTTTAATTGTGTGTGAACATACATGGTTTTACATGAATTAGTTAATTATTGGTAAAGTTAGAACTAAATTGCTAATATAATTAAAACAAACTTGATAATCCATAATCATTAGCTAGCCATAAGAAAGAAGTGGATTCAATCTAAACAAGAGTGTGTTTTTACTTATTGAATTTGATTTAAGTTCGTCTGATCTTGTAAAATCAGATAAAACGCCTTTTAAACTTGTTAATAATTAGGTTAATTTAATAGTAAGTAAATTAATTAGTAACACCGTTCCCTGTGATCGACACCTGACTTACCCAAGCTATACTATAATCTGACTAGGTACACTGCCTATAAGTGCATAGTTAGTTTAAGTTTGTTAGGTTATAAATATTAAATTTAGTGGGTACTTTTGTGCACATCAATGTCCAAGACGACAATACCATAATGATGCTTTATCCAAGTTATTATTATTAATAGAATCAATACACATCACATTATTTCCTAAGTTATCTACAACAGACACAACTTCATACACACCATCACAAGGTAATGCTTTAAAATAAAGAACATTATTAAAGAAAGCATCAATAGAACCAACTTCATTATTAAATGAAAAGGTAAAACTTTGTTTATACAATGCATGAAAGGAAATAATATTTCTTTCCATTTCTGGCGAGTAACAAAACTTATTCAAATATAAATTAAACCCACTACTTAGCAATAAAGTATAAACTCCAATCTTGGTGACAGGTGTAACTTTCCTATTCCCCGTGATTAAGTTTATTCTTCCTTGCTCCACATTCTCACTTCTTCTTAGTCCCTGCAAGTCACAACAAATATGAATACCACAACCGGTATCAAGGACCCATGAGTTAGAATGGGGTGATTTATTAGATAAGATAGTGTAAATACCTCCCATCCTTCACATCTTGCTGGTACTTTGGGCAGTTCCGCTTCCAATGTGTCATTTCATGACAATAGAAGCATTCGACCTCTTTTGTGTCAGAAGAAGGAGTGATGAAACCTTTCTTGGTTCCACTTGAAGAAGAGCCATCAAGGGTCCTAACCTTGGTACCCTTCGAAGAAATCTTTCTCTTCTTCCCTCGTCCTTTCCCGATTGCCAAGACAGGGGCGGAGTTGGTAGGAGTAGGAGTAGTAACAACCGCCTTACCCTTAAGACCACTTTCCGCGGTCATTAAGAGTCCTTGAAGTTTGCTGAGAGTGACCTCTTCCTTGTTCATGTGGTATGTCATGCGGAATTGATCATAACATGAAGGTAAGGAGTGCAAAATGATATCTATTGCAAGCTCCTCGAGGAAGTTCACACTAAGCTTCAGCAAACGGTCAACAAATCTTTGCATTTTCTGCATGTGGCCCGTGATGGGTTCACCATCCTTCATGCGAGTTGTTATCATGGAGGAGATGATTTCATACCTCTCTTGACGAGCACTTTGATGGTATCTTTCCATCAAGTCTTGGTTCATCTCATAGGGTAGAAATCTTCATAGGATTTTTGGAGATTCGCGGTCATAGTGGCCATCATGATGCATGCAACTTTGGTGGTATCTCTTTCATGTGCCCTAAAATCAGCGATCTCTAGAGGAGTAGCAACTGTCTCATCAATCTCCTTAAGCTCCTTATCGAGGACATATTCCTTGTCCTCGTAGCGAGTAATCATTCTGATGTTTCTGATCTATTCATTAAAGTTGGATCCATCAAAAGTGACTTTCCCACACAACTTCATAAGAGAAAAGGAGCCACTAGGATTAGAGCCAGAAGCAGTGGTGTTTGTAGACATCTGAAAAGAGAAGAAAGAAGGGATTTAGTTTAGATATAGAGATAGTCCTTAATAAAACACCCAAATATAGTATTAAGGCTAGGACCCAATCACAATATATTATACTTAGAAGATGTATGCCGTAATCTAAGTAATAACATATTTGAAAGGTAGGTGAATGACGATTCACCAATTTCCACTAAAGGCGAAATATTAAAAAATATTTAATTTGGTTTTTAGAAACTCCTAGATTCTTTTGAGATTCAATGAACTTTTCAAAGGCATGTTTCAATCTCGAGTGTGCCCTCCAAGTTTTGTGACTGGGATGCCGAGGATCACAAAACAAGGTGTAAAGTAACCATGCAAATTACTTGGTACCCTTAATGTTTACCCCTCAATCGATGTGTCGGTTAACCACACACGCTCCATCGATACTATGATAAATATTAAGTCACGCTTTACCTACCTTGTTAAGTCCAAGTTAGTGTGTTGGTTAACCACACACACTCCACTAACGACTTAGACAAAGTTTAAAGTGTAATTTCATGGATTAGAACCTTATTCACATTTTTCCTAAAGTAACTAAGATTGGGAATTTAATAAAACATTTAGTTACCTTATAATATTCATCATACTTTTAATGAGAATTTATAAGTCCTTGTCTTACCCGTTCGGCTAACGACCCTCCCCAAGTCAAGCAAGCGGTGGGGGAGAGTGGACACCCATTAAGTTGCCATTTTATAGGCAGCAACCTTATACCCACCTTATAGACCGGCTTCGTGAATGAGGCGTACTAGCGGTAAGACGACTTTGATCTTATACATATATATATTATTATTAACTTATAATATTATAAGTATAAGGGTTGAATTTTAACTTTTAAAATTCTAAGGGTTGGAACTAAAGTTTTAATCAAGACTTTACTTGTTCCAAAACTTTAGGGCAAGTTTTGTAAACTTTCAAAACTTTTCATTTCTTGTAACTTATGAGTTAATTAGAGTATTAAAAATGAAGACTCTTCATTTTTATAACCCATGTGTTCTTTTAATGGTTTTTAAACAAAGTGACTTTTGGTTTGCCATAACTTGAGGACAAGTTATGGACTCCATTAAAACACATAATGATCACGAATTAATCTACCACATAGGTTACAAATAATTCCTATGATCATCTAAACATCATCAGATCAAGAACATGAATATGAACACTTTCATGAATCAAAAATTACACTTAAAACTTGTAATTATGATAATTTGTCATTGTAAATGGATTAACATGACCATTACACCAACTAAAACAAGTTTTAAAACACCAAAACAATTTAGGGTAATGTTCCTAGTCCATTTCCAGCAACAAATATCGAAATTCTGAAAACTACAGCCTCTACTCGTCGAGTGCATGAACTGACTCGACGAGTAGCTTGCATTTGGTCATGGACTCGTCGAGTCCCCCCATGGACTCGGCGAGTTCATACGGGCAGAAAGCAGAAAACTCGATTTTTCAAGCAATTTGCACAAAAATCAAACAAGCAAGCCTAGGCTTTGATACCACTGACAGGTTTTGAGCATTCTAACACTTCCTAAGTGTACATGCAACCCTAATAACCTTGGATCTATGTTTGTCTAATTATCATGCAAAGTTGATTTCCAAGGCTATGATCCTATCTAGCATACATGGGGAACAATTTTAACTTGAATAATAGATAGAACTACATACCTTGTTGTTGATAGTGTTCCTTGAAACCTTGTGAGCCTAGCACCTCAAGTGTGATGCCTCAAATGCTTCACACAACACCAAATGCAAAGTTTAAACTTGAGAGAATACTCTAACACACTCAAAATCGGCCAAGCCCTCTTGTTTCACTTGTGTAGCCGATTTTAGGGAGAGACGTGGTCTTTATATAGTGTGATGCATTAGGTAAAACCCTAATGTAACATGACTCCTCATTTCTCAATCCATGGGTTAACTCCATGGAGCATCTATGGAGCATCCTATGGGTGGAACCCAACTTGATAATCCATGGAGCCTTTTAGCCCACTATATAAGATATGGAAGATTTACATAATCTACCCATATATTTAATTAGTTATCCTTTTGATCACTTAACTAATTCTAAATTAATTCTTGATCAAAACTAATTAAATAATATTATTAATATATTAGAACTTATAATATATTAATAAACCATATGTGTTATTTCTCTCATTTAGTTTATCCAATTGCATGGTGCCATGCAACCCAAATGGACCATACCGGCTCGAGTCAAGTACATACCAGAAATAGTTATGGACTTAGACACCTTATCCAACACCTAGTTCCCAAGGATTTCTGAAGTGATTACCAGAATCGCGAGGTAGATCGACTATCCCGATCTGAGATAATGGACTTTGGTACCCCATGCAATCTAAGGATTTCCTTGATGTACAGCTTTGTCAGTTTCTCCATCTTGTCGGTCTCTTTCATTGGTAGAAAGTGGGCTGACTTGGTCTTTATATAGTGTGTTGCATTAGGTAAAACCCTAATGTAACATGACTCTTCATTTCTCAATCCATGGGTTAAATCGATGGAGCATCCATGGAACATCCTATGGGTGGAGCCCAACTTGATAATCCATGGAGCCTTTTAGCCCACTATATAAGATATGGAAAATTTACATAATCTACCCATATATTTAATTAGTTATCCTTTTGATCACTTAATTAATTCTAAATTAATTCTTGATCAAAAAAAATTAAATAATATTATTAATATATTAGAACTTATAATATATTAATAAACCATATGTGTTATTTTTCTCATTTAGTTTATCCAATTTCATGGTGCCATGCAACCCAAATGGACCATGCCGGGTCGGGTCAAGTACATACCAGAAATAGTTATGGACTTAGACACCTTATCCAACAACTATGACACAAACGGCCTCGTAATACAACGTTCTTCAGGCGTTGCAAGTTAAATGACACTTGTAACCTCAGACCTGCCGGTCTAGCTGTTGCATGCAGCTCAGGTGTGGGTTTGTTAGACCCAATATAGATCTATACACAACTATCACGTTCTCCCTACAAGAGACTCTGGTTACAATTTACAGGACTTTTGATTTTGTTATATGGATGTAACACAAATCGAGTGTCTCAAAAATTTATTCATTAACAGATTTACGTGAACTGAGAACCTTTGGTAAAGAGTTTGATATGTAATGAAACATAAACTATACCTAGTATAGTTTATTATAATCGTTTATAATGTAACAACAAGATAAAATATACTTCGATAGTTTATCAAATATTTGCATGCCATGGTTGTAAACTTTGTTTATAACATTAAAGTAATTTACCATTCTTGAGAAGGTAAAAATCTATTTTTCTACTGATACATGTCTAATTACCAAGACAAAATAGCATATAATGTAATAATATATGATCACATAATGATATACACCTTGATCAACAAATTACAAGGTGGAATGAAATTGATAGCATTTTTCTGTTGTTAAAATTTTCTATTGCTGTTCTTAGAAAATTTATTGAAAAATTATCAAAGGTCCAAATCAAAATCCGTAAATTCTGGCAGTTTGGAAAATGAGTCTAGTTTGTTCATAATTTTTATTATGATTTTTAGTGACCTCAAACTTGTGTGAAAAAAGTCCATAATCACATACTGGTCCAGATTCGTTCTTGAAATGATAGACAGTTTTGTAAAAATCACCATATATTGTAGAAAAATAGTATGGAGATGTGCAAGTAGTCATTTTAAATTTAAGAACTTGAACTATTTTCACCTAGTATAGTTTTGAAAACTAAAATGTTTAAGTTGCCCAAAACTGTCCGTGAATGGAGTCCAACTTTTCTGATGAAAGCTGTTGGAAGAGTTTAGTTGTTTTCTTGTTGTTCTAACTTGTATTCTCCCCTTAAAAATTAAGAAAACATGGAAAGATAGGGGTATGAACTCACCTTATTTGATTTCAGTGGATGGATATTGAAGAAGAGAAGTGTTCAACTCAAGAACACTTAGAAGATACCTTGAAGAACCGAGAACCTAACATGAAGGTGACGATGTTTGTGTAAGGTTCTTATGATTTTGAGTAGAAGGGTGTGTAATAATCATAAGATGAATGAATTATATTTACCAAGAGTGGAAGAAAGTTTGATGATCAGCCTTGGAAGTCTCGAAATTTGGAGAGAATTGTGAGTGAATTTGGAGTGTGATCCTTGGAGGAAAAATGAGAGAATGAGGGAAGTGTGAGGTGAGAGAGGGGGTTGTCCAGCTCTTAGGACATCATTATGGCTGAGAAATGAGTGGGAAAAGTACTCTTGAATGACCAGGTATGGTGGGGAGGGGTCTGGGTTAGTCATGGAGTGGGTATGGGGGTGGTTGCTTGTGTTTAACACTATGGGAAAGTCAACACTCTACCACAAGATCTTACTTAATGGATTTTTTTCTTAAATAAGGATTTCCTTAAAAATATGTTGAATTTATGAATACATGGGACCTTATATGTCAAAATATTAGTTTGGGTGAAAATCCCCCTTTAAAATAATAAAAAAATGGGCTTAAAACGGAGTCGTGGTCGAAAACCGGGTGAAAAGTGGAAAATCCGAAGTCAACAGGGTGACTCCGGTCTTAACAGCCTTAGGTCCGAAGTGGGTTTTGGTCGCTGAAGTGGATACGAAGGGTAACGGACTACGGTCCGAGCAGGTACCGCAGGTGGGTTTGTCAGGAGGGTCCGAAGAGAAGGTTGGTTGCGGTGTGAGGTTCCAGGTTCGGTTCCGCTGCAGTCTTCAGCAGCCTCGACCTCGCAGCTCCAGTCCTTAACCATTGCAGGCCGAAGGCTGCGGTTCCTTAAGGGGCTGCGGTCAGATGGTTGCGGCTACTCAAGGAGACTCCGATTTTGCTTCTTGGGACCTCGGTTCAAGGAGGGTTTGGCCCCTATAAAGAGGCTTCGGCTCTAAAAGGCTATTTTCCAAGATATCACCCCTTTTCGAGTGGTTTTTCACCAAGTCAAGTGTCGGGATGCCCCAAATGATTATAAAACTCAAAAGACGTTTTGAGACAGACTTGGGAGACATTTCACATACTTGGAGAGATTTCACATACGGAGAGAGATTTGGGAGAGATTCCACATTCTTGGAGAGATTTGGGAGAGATTTGACATACTTGGAGAGATTTCACATACGGAGAGAGATTTGGGAGAGATTCGACATTCTTGAAGAGATATGGGAGAGATTTGACATACTTGGAGAGATTTCACATACAGAGAGAGATTTGGGAGAGATTTTTAATATAGAGAGATAGAGTGAAAGGGATTTATAGAGACTTCTTTGTGACCTTTTTGAGTGTTTGGCTTCGCATCGCAAGGTCCGCAAGCCCCGTTAAGCCATGTTTAAGGATCTTACACACTCCCGATGAGTATGCAACATTGTTTTATCGGTTTGGTTCATTACTTGCCACAGTTCTAGGTTATGAAATCTAGATATACAAACTTTTCAGTTGATGATTTCTTATTAGAATAGCGAGTTATATTGTAATTACATAGCGTAAACCCTAGTATACAAGGGTTAACTGAGTTGACCGGTTTGACTGGTTGACTTTGACTTGACCAGAATTTGACGGTTGTCACATCATCCCCTCGTTAGAGGGAATTTCGTCCCAAAATTTGCATTTTAGCTGGGACTTCAAGAGTTCGGGAAGAGATGTGGGTATTTTTATTTCATTTGATCCTCGCGTTCCCAGATGAACTCGGGTCCTCGTTTTGCATTCCATAAAAACCTTCACAATGGCAATACGACTTTGCTTTGTTCTTTTGATTTCCCGATCCATGATCTCAACCGATTCTTCCACGAAGTGGAGATTCTCGTTAAATTTGATTTCCTCAAGTGGTATTACGAGGGTCTCGTCGGATAGGCACTTTTTCATGTTTGATACGTGGAAGGTAGGGTGTAGTTATTAAGTTCTTGTGGTAGTCGGAGTTTGTACGCCACGAGACCAATCTTGACAAGGATTTCAAACGGAACGATGTACCTTGGGTTTAGTTTCCCACGTTTACCGAAACGTATCATTCCATTCCAAGGGGAAACTTTCAATAGTACCCGATCACCGACCTGGAATTCCAAGGGTTTGAGTCATTTATCCGCGTAACTCTTTTGCCGATCTCGGGATGCTTTCAGTCTTTCCCGAATTTGAACAATCTTTTATGTGGTGTCCCTTATGATTTTAGGACCAGTGAGGGTGCTATTAGGGACTTGCCCCCTAGCTAGCTGAGTGTCCCCCACTTCTGCCCAACATAGGGGTGATCGGCACTTGTGACCATAAAGAGCTTCGAATAGGGCGACTTTGATGGTAGTGTGATAGCTGTTACTGTAGGAGAATTCGATAAGTGGTAAATGGGTATCCCTTGCATTACCAAAATCTATCACATAGGCTCTCAACATGTCTTCAAGCTTTTGTATGGTTCGCTCGCTCTGTCCATCGGTTTGTGGGTGATAAGTTGTACTCATGTCCAACCTAGTGATGGGTTTTTAGCATTCTAACACTTCCTAAGTGTACATGCAAACCTAATAACCTTGGATCTATGTTCGTCTAATTATCATCCAAAGTTGATTTCCAAGTCTATGATCCTATCTAGTATACATGGGGAACAATTTAACTTGAATAATAGATAGAACTACATACCTTGTTGTTGATAGTGTTCCTTGAAACCTTGTGAGCCTAGCACCTCAAGTGTGATGCCTCAAATGCTTCACACAACACCAAATGCAAAGTATAAACTTGAGAGAATACTCTAACACACTCAAAATCGTCCAAGCCCTCTTCTTTCACTTGTGTAGCCGATTTTGGGGAGAGACATGGTCTTTATATAGTGTGTTGCATTAGGTAAAACCCTAATGTAACATGACTCTTCATGTCTCAATCCATGGGTTAACTCCATGGAGCATCCATGGAACATCCTATGGGTGGAGCCCAACTTGATAATCCATGGAGGCTTTTAGCCCACTATATAAGATATGGAAGATTTACATAATCTACCCATATATTTAATTAGTTATCCTTTTGATTACTTAATTAATTCAAAATTAATTCTTGATCAAAAGTAATTAAATAATATTATTAATATATTAGAACTTATAATATATTAATAAACCATATGTGTTATTTCTCTCATTTAGTTTATCCAATTGCATGGTGCCATGCAACCCAAATGGACCATACCGGGTCGGGTCAAGTACATACCAGAAATAGTTATGGACTTAGACACCTTATCCAACAGTCTCCCACTTGGATAAGTCTAATAACTATAACTGCAGTACTTCAGGAACCGATCGGCAATCGTAGCTCTTTCAAGGTCTCTCGGAACTGAGAAGATGTTGATACACCATTTAAGATAAGTGACCATATAACCCTCTGTTCTAGATATGAGCCGAACAGTTACATGGAACAATGTCTTACTTATTGTCCAGCAGTTTGTTTCCCGATTTCTGATTTGTTTGACAAAGAACTAAATTGAACACATCAACTTAGTTCTGACCGGGCCCAGTACATAGGTCAAAACAAAATCATCGAGGGGCCCATATATCAACTTCTAATCCAAGAAGGAACAGATAAACTTCGACTCATATGTTTGTTCTACTACTAGTTGAATCATACACAAAAGCACATTTTATAACATCGAGTTACCAATGCGTTTTCTTCTTGGAGATCCATTTGCAACCAGTCGAACCCTATAAGTGTGTACATTACCATCCATGTCAGTCTTCTTCTTGGAGATCCATTTGCACCCTACAGTCTTACGACCCGTTACATTCTCAACCAAGTTCCAAACTTGATTGTCATACATGGATTGTATCTCGCTATCCATAGCCTCTTTCCATTTCACAGACTCGGGGACTACCATGGCTTCCGCGTAACTGTTAGGATCATCCAGACCTACTAGTGTCTCATCACTAATAAGTGTCTCACCTTCCGCAGTAATATGAAAACCATAGTAATGCTCAGGTGCATTCCTAACAATCGTGAAACGCCTCAGAGCTATAGACTCGTCAATTGGCTCAACAAGAGTTTCCTCCTCAAGTTGAGGGCTTGGGTTTGAAGTTCCTTCACCACTTGACTCTTTAAGTTCTTCAAGGTCAATTTACCTCCCACTGTCTCCTTGGCTTATGAATTCTCTCTCACGAAAGACTCCTCTTCTTGCTACAAAGACCACATTATCACTAGGTCTGTAGAAGAGGTAACCAAAGGATCTTTGTGGGTAGCCGATGAAAATACACCTCTCGCTTCGGGGTTTAAGCTTATCACGAGTTTCACGTCTCACGAAAGCTTCACAACCCCAAATCTTGATGTGGTCTAGTTTGGGTACTTTACCAGTCCACATCTCGTGAGGAGTTTAGACAACTTTCTTTGTAGGGACTAGAGTAAGGATATGGGCGAGAATCTCTAAGGCATACCCCCAAAATGAGATTGGTAGCGAAGCTCGACTCATCGTGGAAAGAACCATATCCAAAAAGGTTCGATTACGCCTCTCAGCTACACCATTCAACTGTGGTGTCCTGGGAGGTGTCAATTTTGAGACAATCCCACATTCCCTAAGATAGTCGAGCAACTTTGAGCTAAGATACTCACCACCTCGATCGGATCAAAG
Source organism: Lactuca sativa (assembly GCF_002870075.4). Classification (NCBI taxonomy): domain Eukaryota; kingdom Viridiplantae; phylum Streptophyta; class Magnoliopsida; order Asterales; family Asteraceae; genus Lactuca; species Lactuca sativa. Next base: position 312,913,789 of record NC_056630.2, read on the forward strand.
CATCTTAATGTTCCTGCCCAATTGATTCTTGACTTCCTGTTTAAATTCCTTAAACCTTTCGAAAGTCTCTGACTTATGCTTGATTAAGTAGACATATCCATATCTACTGTAATCATCAGTAAAAGTTAAATAATAACTATTATCATCCCTTGTGGCATGTTTGAATGGTCCACACACATCCGTGCGTACAAGGTCCAACAAGCCTTCACCCCTCTCACAAGAACATGTGAAGAGTGACTTTTTCATTTTTGCAAGTAAGCATGATTCGCAACTATCATCTGACTTTAGGTCAAATGACTCCAAGACTCCATCATTTTGGAGTTGGCCTATGCGTTTCTTACTTATATGTCCAAGACGACAATGCCATAATGATGCTTTATCCAAGTTATTATTATTAATAGAATCAAGAAACATCACATTATTTCCTAAGTTATCTACAACAGACACAGCTTCATACACACCATCACAAGGTAATGCTTTAAAATAAAGAACATTATTAAAGAAAGCATCAATAGAACCAACTTCATTATTAAATGAAAAGGTAAAACTTTGTTTATACAATGCATGAAAGGAAATAATATTTCTTGCCATTTCTGGCGAGTAACAACACTTATTTAAATCTAAATTAAACCCACTACTTAGCGATAAAGTATAAACTCCAATCTTGGTGACAGGTGTAACTTTCCTATTCCCCATGATTAAGTTTATTCTTCCTTGCTCCACATTCTCACTTCTTCTTAGTCCCTGCAAGTCACAACAAATATGAATACCACAACCAGTATCAAGGACCCATGAGTTAGAATGGGGTGAGTTATTAGATAAGATAGTGTAAATAACTGCATGGTTGGGTTTGACTTTCCCATCCTTCATATCTTGCGAGTACTTTCGGCAGTTCCGCTTCCAATGTGCCTTTTCATGGAAATAGAAGCATTCAGCCTCTTTTGGGTCAGGAGAAGGAGTGATGAAACCTTTCTTGGTTCCACTTGAAGAAGAGCCATCAAGGGTCCTAACCTTGGTACCCTTCGAAGAACTTTTTCTCTTCTTCCCTCGTCCTTTCCCGATTGCCAAGACAGGGGCGGAGTTGGTAGGAGTAGGAGTAGTAACAACCGCCTTACGCTTAAGACCACTTTCCGCGGTCTTTAAGAGTCCTTGAAGTTTGCTGAGAGTGACCTCTTCCTTGTTCATGTGGTATGTCATGCGGAATTGATCATAACATCAAGGTAAGGAGTGCAAAATGATATCTATTGCAAGCTCCTCAGGGAAGTTCACATTAAGCTTCAGTAAACGATCCACAAATCTTTGCATTTTCTGCATGTGGCCCGTGATGGGTTCACCATCCTTCATGCGAGTTGTTATCATGGAGGAGATGATTTCATGCCTCTCTTGACGAGCACTTTGATGGTATCTTTCCATCAAGTCTTGGTTCATCTCATAGGGGTAGAAATCTTCATAGGATTTTTGGAGATCCGCGGTCATAGTGGCCATCATGATGCATGCCACTTTGGTGGTATCTCTTTCATGTACCCTAAAATCAGCGATCTCTAGAGGAGTAGCAATTGTATCATCAATCTCTTTAAGCTCCTTATCGAGGACATATTCCTTGTCCTCGTAGCGAGTAATCATTTTGATGTTTCTGATCCATTCATTAAAGTTGGATCCATCAAAAGTGACTTTCCCACACAACTTCATAAGAGAAAAGGAGCCACTAGGATTAGAGCCAGAAGCAGCGGTGTTTGTAGACATCTGAAAAGAGAAGAAAGAAGGGATTTAGTTTAGATATAGAGATAGTCCTTAATAAAACACCCAAATGTAGTATTAAGGCTAGGACCCAATCACAATATATTATACTTAGAAGAGGTATGCCGTAATCTAAGTAATAACATATTTGAAAGGTAGTTGAATGACAATTCACCAATTTCCACTAAAGACGAAATATTAAAAAATATTTAATTTTGTTTTTAGAAACTCATAGATTCCTTTGAGATTCAATGAACTTTTCAAAGGCATGTTTCAATCTCGAGTGTGCCCTCCAAGTTTTGTGACTGGGATGCCGAGGATCACAAAACGAGGTGCGAAGTAACCATGCAAATTACTTGGTACCCTTAATGTTTACCCCTCAATCGATGTGCCGGTTACCCACACACGCTCCATCGATACTATGATAAATCTTAAGTCGCCCTTTACCTACCTTGTTAAGTCCAAGTTAGTTTGTCGGTTAACCACACACGCTCCACTAACGACTTAGACAAAGTGTAAGGTGTAATTTCATGGTTTAGCACCTTATTCACATTTTTCCTAAAGTAACTAAGATTGGGAATTTAATAAAACATTTAGTTACTATATAATATTCATCATACTTTTAATGATAATTTATAAGTCTTTGTCTTACCCGTTCGGCTAACGACCCTCCACCAGTCAAGCAAGTAGTGGGTGAGAGTGGACACCCATTAAGTTGTCATTTTATAGGCAACAACCTTATACCCACCTTATAGATCGGCTTCGTGAATGAGGCGTACTAGCGGTAAGACGACTTTGATCTTATACATATATATATTATTATTAACTTATAATATTATAAGTATAAGGGTTGAATTTTAACTTTTAAAATTCTAAGGGTTGGAACTAAAGTTTTAATCAAGACTTTACTTGTTCCAAAACTTGAGGGCAAGTTTTGTAAACTTTCAAAACTTTTCATTTCTTGTAAATTATGAGTTAATTAGAGTATTAAAAATGAAGACTCTTCATTTTTATAACCCATGTGTTCTTTGAATGGTTTTTAAACAAAGTGACTTTTGGTTTTCCATAACTTGAGGACAAGTTATGCACTCCATTAAAACACATAATGATCATGAATTAATCTACCACATAGGTTACAAATAATTCCTATGATCATCTACACATCATAAGTTCAAGAATATGAATATGAACACTTTCATCAATAAAAAATTACACTTAAAACTTGTAATTTTGATAATTTGTCATTGTAAATGGATTAACATGAACATTACACCAACTAAAACAAGTTTTAAAACACCAAAACAATTTAGGGTAACGTTCCTAGTCCATTTCCAGCAACAAATATCGAAATTCTGAAAACTGCAGCCTCTACTCGTCGAGTGCATGAACTGACTCGACGAGTAGCTTGCATTTGGTCATGGACTCGTCGAGTCCCCCCATGGACTCGGCGAGTTCATACGGGCAGAAAGCAGAAAACTCGATTTTTCAAGCAGTTTGCACAAAAATCAAACAAGCAAGCCTAGGCTCTGATACCACTGATGGGTTTTGAGCATTCTAACACTTCCTAAGTGTACATGCAACCCTAATAACCTTGGATCTATGTTTGTCTAATTATCATGCAAAGTTGATTTCCAAGGCTATGATCCTATCTAGTATACATGGGGAACAATTTTAACTTGAATAATAGATAGAACTACATACCTTGTTGTTGATAGTGTTCCTTGAAACCTTGTGAGCCTAGCACCTCAAGTGTGATGCCTCAAATGCTTCACACAACACCAAATGCAAAGTTTAAACTTGAGAGAATACTCTAACACACTCAAAATCGGCCAAGCCCTCTTGTTTCACTTGTGTAGCCGATTTTAGGGAGAGACGTGGTCTTTATATAGTGTGTTGCATTAGCTAAAACCCTAATGTAACATGACTCCTCATTTCTCAATCCATGGGTTAACTCCATGGAGCATCTATGGAGCATCCTATGGGTGGAACCCAACTTGATAATCCATGGAGCCTTTTAGCCCACTATATAAGATATGGAAGATTTACATAATCTACCCATATATTTAATTAGTTATCCTTTTGATCACTTAACTAATTCTAAATTAATTCTTGATCAAAACTAATTAAATAATATTATTAATATATTAGAACTTATAATATATTAATAAACCATATGTGTTATTTCTCTCATTTAGTTTATCCAATTGCATGGTGCCATGCAACCCAAATGGACCATACCGGCTCGAGTCAAGTACATACCAGAAATAGTTATGGACTTAGACACCTTATCCAACACCTAGTTCCCAAGGATTTCTGAAGTGATTACCAGAATCGCGAGGTAGATCGACTATCCCGATCTGAGATAATGGACTTTGGTACCCCATGCAATCTAAGGATTTCCTTGATGTACAGCTTTGTCAGTTTCTCCATCTTGTCAGTCTCTTTCATTGGTAGAAAGTGGGCTGACTTGGTCAGTCTGTCGACGATTACCCATATGCTATCAAGTCCGCCTGATATTTCAGGCATCTTGGTTATGAAATCCATGGTTATTCGTTGCCACTTCCAATCCGATATATTAGGCTGTTGTAGTAGTCCGGAGGGTTTCTGGTATTCCACTTTGACCTTGGCGCAAGTCAGACACTTGCCCACATAAGTAGCAATCTCAGCTTTCATGTTCGCCCACCAGTACAACTTCTTGAGGTCTAGATACATCTTATCTGAACCTAGATTGATGGAATATCGAGTCTTGTGTGCTTCGTTCATGACAACGTTTCGGAACCCACCAAACTTCGGTGTCCAGATCCGGTTCATGAGGTAATGAACTCCATCTTCCTTAACTTCTAAGTTTTTATCCATCCCTCTCAATGCCTCACCTGTCACGTTTTCTAGTTTCAAGGCTTCAAGTTGAGCTTCCTTGATTTGTGTGAACAGATGTGAATGGATCGTCACCGTTAATGACTTCACCCGATGACCCGAATATTGCTTCCTGCTTAGGGCATCGACTACAACATTTTCCTTGCCCGAATGATAGCGAATTTCACACTCGTAGTCATTCAGCAGCTCTACCCATCTTCTTTGCCGCATGTTGAGCTCTTTTTGATTGAGGATATGCTGAATACTTTTGTGATCGGTGAAGATAGTGCACTTTGTGTTTTAGAAGTAGTGCCTCCAGATCTTTAGGGCGAACACTACTGCTCCCAGTTCAAGGTCGTGCATAGTATAATTAATCTCGTTTGTCTTAAGTTGCCTTGACGCGTAAGCGATGACCTTCCATCTCTGCATGAGCACACATCCGAGACCTTGATTTGAAGCATCGCAACACACCACGAAATCATCGGTTCCTTCTGGAAGAGACAAGACTGGCGCACTGCATAGGACTTGTTTTAATGTTTCAAAGGTGCCTACTTGTTTATCTCCCCACTTAAACATCACACCTTTTTGAGTCAAGGTGGTGAGTAGTTTAGTGATCTTGGAGAAGTTTTGGATGAACCTTCGGTAGTATCTCGCGAGTCCTAAAAATTGTCGGATTTCTGTCGGCATTGTAGGTGCTGACCAGTTTTCGATCACTTTGATTTTTGAGGGGTCCACATGTATCCCTTTCTCGCTAACCAAGTGGCCAAGGAATCCTACTTCTCGGAGCCAAAATTCTCACTTTGAAAATTTAGCATAAAGCTTCTCAATTCTTAGAGTCTCCAATACTAGTCGCAGATGTTGGCTGTGCTCTTCTTTGCTTTGCGAATAGACCAAGATATCATCGATAAATACGATCATGAATTTCTCTAAGATGGGTCGACACACTCGGTTCATCAGATCCATGAATATCGCAGATGCATTTGTTATTCCAAAGGGCATCACGACAAATTCGTAATGTCCGTAGCGCGTTCTGAAAGCTGTCTTAGGAATATCATCCTCTTGAACAGGCAGTTGGTGGTAACCCGACCTCAAGTCGATTTTTGAAAAGTAGCTTGCTCCCTGAAGTTGATCGAAGAGGTCGTCGATTCGGGGTAGGGGATATCCATTATTGATAGTAAGTTTGTTTAAGTCCCGATAGTCGATGCACATACAAAAGGATCCATCCTTGTTTTTCAGAAATTCGACTGGTACACCCCAGGGTGAAAAGCTTGGTCTGATGAACCCCTTTCTTAATAGTTCGTTCAATTGACTAGACAGTTCTTGCATTTCTGCCAGTGCAAGGCGATATGGAAGTTTGGCTACGGGGGTAGCTCCAGGAACCAAGTCGATTATGAATTCAACATGTCGTGCGAGTGTTACACCTGGCAGATCTTCTGGGAATACGTCGGGAAATTGCACACTTCTGGAATGTCTTTGATATCCTTCACCCCTTTTTTCTTATCTATGACGTGGGCTAAGAATGCATGGTATTCCTTTCAAAGGTACTTTTGAGCCTTGACACAAGAAATGATTTGTAGATTTGTATTGGGTTTATCGCCGTAGACGAGAATGGTTTCGCCATTTGGCATATTAAGGCGGACGACCCTTTCGTAACATAAAATTTTGGAATGATTAGAACTTAACCAATCCATACCAATGATGATGTCGAAACTTTTTATTCTGACTGGAATTAGATCGATTTTGAACGAATGGTTGTCTAGAGTGAGGGTACACCCTATGGAAATATCATTAGTCCGCTCAACCTTTCCGTTTGCCATTTCTACGACGTATGAATCTTTTAATGACTGGGGATTTTCTTTAAGTAAATGTTTGAATTGGTGGCTCACGAAACTCCTTTCTGCCTGACAATCGAAAAGTACGCATGCATAAGAGTTATTGAGGAGGAACGTACCAATAACCACCGTGGGGTCCTTGACTGCTTCTCCATGCCCTAAATCTAGGACTCTTCCTGCACCTCTAGCATTTGTTTTTCGTGCTTTTGGGCAGTTTCTTTTGAAGTGCCCTGCCTCTCCACAGCCGTAACAGGTTTGGCTTGCTCCGGTGTTAGCGGTCGGGGCGGCTTGAGTGACGGATTGAGCTGGCACTTTACAGAATCGTGCAGTGTGTCCCTTCTTGTTGCAATTACTGCAGTGCATTTCCCGACAAGCACCGGTGTGGTGGAAGTTTCACTTTTTGCACTTGGGAAGAGTTTTGGCGTATTGCTTCTGTGGGGCTGGAGTGGAGGGAGTAGTGACAACATGGATGGAAATAGTTTCTTGTTTCTTTGCGGGGTCCTGCGCTGGTTGCTTATTTTTATGGTTCAGAACTTCCTCTTGTTGTTCCCTCCCTTTGCTTGATCGGAGGGGTTGGCACCATGACATGGCTGGACCGATGATCAATGAGTTGTTGTGCCAGCTCCTTGGCACTGTCAAAAGTGGTTGGCCTTGAGGCCAACACGCTATCTTGAATCTGGGGTGATAGGCCCCAGAGATATCGTTCCACCTTCTTGTTTTCCGGTGTAACCATCGTCGGACAGAGCAATGCTAGATCATTGAATCGGGTGGTGTAAGCTGCAAGGTCAGAGCGCGTCATCTTGAGATTCCACCGTTCCTGTTTTAATTTTTGCACTTCACCCCTTGGGCAATATTCCTTCAGCATCATAGTTTTCAATTCTTCCCAACTTGACGAATTGGCCATAGAGAGTGTCAGCGATTTAACGTGGCCGTTCCACCAAGTGAGGACCCTGCCGGAGAAAGTGAAAGCTACGGATTTGACTTTGTCTGTTTCGGGGCATGTAAAAATCTCAAAGACGGATTTAGTCTTCTCGAACCACTGCATCAAAGCAACGATGCCCCCGCTTCCATTGAAAGAATAGGGTTTGCCATTTGTGAAGTCTTTATAAGAACATTCTCTCGAACTCCCTTCGCTATCCCCTTGGGTAGAGATGTTAATACCACTACCTGTCCTTTTGGCACCGTCAGTGCTGATTTGGGACATATCAGCTGCCACTGCGGCTGTAACCGTAGCCTGGAACATAACAGGATCATACTGGGGAGGCGGCGGGGGTGAATTTGTTTGCATTCTCTCAGTGCGTCTAGCAGATCTACGAGGTGGCATTTTTCTATCATTAAATATCAAAGATGAAATGGGTATAAGTCTTTTAGTAATGGATATAAGTCGAGTGTCATGAAATTAGTTCATTAGTTTTTAAGTATAGTATTTCCCAACTTCCATATGTTTGCAACAAATTCATAGTAAAAATCTATATGAATAAACTTATGAATTCACTAGTAAGATCTAGTGCCAAACATCCAATGAAATAAAATGTATGCCAAATTCATTGATAAACTTTTAGTACATATTGTTTTAGGGAAAATTTGACCTCATAGGGGTCCACATTACATCAATATAAAGGATAATTTTTGGCAGCACAAAAGCCCTTTGACTAGTGCAATCACTTAGTCGCGGGGTCAATCTATTCGCAAGAAAGAGTAGCACCAACGCATACTTGAAATCCTAGTTTTATAACAAAACATGATCAGTGCAAACACTACTCGCGGCGGGTGGCATCTGGTCCATGGTGGCCCTGAGATGAGGTCGAGGCTCCCTGAAGCTCCGTAATCCGGCGTTCGGCCACGATCACTCTCTCCTCGGGAGCTGTGTGCCTCTCCTGGTACTCCCTTACCTCCGCTCGAGCAGTGGTAAGGTCCTCGATAAGTAGGTCCACTGGATAGAAGTTCCTTTCCAACTCCCTGGTGCGTACATCGGTGGCTGCCGTAACAGCGTTGAGATTTCGAACATGATCTGCCATTTCCTACTCTGGTTCCCCAAATTTGTGATATGCTGGACCATGACGGGGAGGGCTCTATCATTTGGTCCCTTATGGCTGAGGTCGTAGTAACCACATTGGTCTCCAGATGGTGACCGTTGGCGTTGTTGTCGGCTCCACCTCTCGATCATTGTTGCCCAACGGGGCTCAGGCCCTTTGTGACCGAAGTAGTTCGCAGGCACCCTGGCGATGTAAGGAGGGCTGAAGACTTCCTCCTCTGGTTCCTCTTCTTCTTCTTCCTCTTTCAATTCTTCTTCTTCATCCTCTATATCATCTTCCTCCTCAGGTTCTTCTTCTTAGTCAATCTCCTCCAGGTCCTCCTCAGGATCCTCCTCGATTACCTCCTCGAGTTCTGCCTCGATCCATCCGACGTTTCCCTCATTAGGGAAGTAAGGGTCTCCAGTTAGGTTAAATCTTTTGGATTAATGTCTAAGTCCATAACTATAATTGGTAAGACTTGACCCGACCCGGCATCGTCCAGTTGGGTTACATGGCATCATGCATTTGGATAGACTATAATGAGAGAAATAACACTTAAGGTTTGTTAATATGTTCTAATTTCTAATATATTAATACGGTTATTTAATTAGTATTGATCAAGAATTAGTTTGGAATGAATTAAGTGATCAAAAGGAGACTAATTAAATATATGGGTTGATTGTGTAAATCATTCATTCTTATATATGTGGGCTTGTGATCCAAGATTCCTTATGGTGGACTAAGTCCATGGGGTGATCCATGGATACTCCATGGAGGTTAAAATCCATGGAGCATGAGGAATGGGTAAAGTTATGAGTTGCATGGTGTAACCCTAATAGCCACCATATAAAAGAATCATATGGCTCAAGAAATCGTGCACTAGTGTGTGTATGAGGGCTAGACGATTTCAAGGAGTGTTCCAGTCTCTCAAGTCATTCCATGTGCACTTGATGTTGTGTGAACCATTTGAGGTGTTACACTTGGGGCACTAGGCACTCAAGCTTCATGAAGACAAGCTACATCAAACAAAGTTATGTATTCTATCCATTTGATTACCCAAGTATCAAGTATTGTATGCTAGATAGGGTAATACCTTGGAAAGTTCATATTTGCATGTATAATAGAGAAAAACATAGGTCCATGGTATTTAGGGTTGCATGTACACTTAGGAATGTTAGAATGCTCAAAACCCATCAAAATCTGGCCATGTCGTCTGCGCGAGAATTTGGGTTGTAAGAAGCATGTAACGGATAAATATAATAATAATATTGCGCTATAGCAACATAAAATACTCCTATAGTATTTTAAGTGTTTAGATTTTGTTTTTAGAGCATTCTTTGTAGAGTGAAGTTAGGTCGTTAGATTTGTTGCCCATTACGACTATCCCCCAGTATGTGCAAGTCGCTTCTCGAACGGATATAGTTGATCAGGCTATATCCTTCCCAAAACTGATTACACATGCCAAGGCATACTCGTAGTGTTCAACTCCTCTTCTTTTACTTTATGTTCTCCCTGGTTACGACACTATGCGAGCATGTATGTATACTTTAAACAAGAAAACTATTTATTTTCTAAAAGTATAACCAATTGAAAAATGTTCAAATCAGATACTTTTAGTCCCAATTGTGTCTATAGTTTGTATATCTTATGTGGTTTGATATACTTAATTCACTATAAACCGTGCTCTGATACCAATTTGTCACACCCCCAAACCAAGGATGGCGAAAACGTCCGGGGGTGGAGGACTTCATATAAAGTATCATAACAACAATTGTAATAGTCATTAAAGTAAACACAACCAACATAAATATAATTGAAAGAGTTACATCATTGTATGAGTTTACATGTTTCTAAATCAATTACATTATGTTGACAAAAATGAAAATGTTTAACGCCTTAACGTCCATCCTCAAAAGCACTTGATTATCTGTTTAGTGGTTCCCTGAGAATACAGGTAGTTTTGAAAAAGTGTCAACACAAATGTTGGTGAGTTCATAAGTTTTTGAAGGTGATAATAAAATCCTTTCCTTGTAAAAGTAATGTTTGTTCAAGAAAAATCTCATATTTTCTTACGTAATGCATTGTAATCTTAAAAGTCAAGACCGAAATGTACAAGTATTTTACCATACTTAAGGAAATTTGTGCAAGTTTAAATCGACATAAACTCGTTAAATTTAGAAGTAAAACCCGTAAATCTTTTGTTTGTTAATACCACATGTGAGTTATTATAACAATACTATGACTCAGACAGCCTCGTAATACAACGTTCTTCAGGCGTCGCAAGTTAAATAACACTTGTCACCTCAGACCTGCCGGTCTAGCTATTGCATGCAGCTCAGGTGTGGGTTTGTCAGACCCAATATAGATCTATACACAATTATCACGTTCTCCCTATAGGAGACTCTGGTTACAATTTACATGACTTTTGATTTTGTTACATGGATGTAACACAAAGCGAGTGTCTCACAATTTATTCATTAACAGATTTACGTAAACTGAGAACCTTTGATAAAGAGTTTGATATGTAATGAAACATAAACTATACCTATTATAGTTTATCATAATCGTTTATAATGTAACGGCAAAATATCAAAAGGCAATGTTAAGAGTTTTTTTGTTTTTTGTTTTTTGTTTTTTTATTAGGAATTTGTCATTGAATAAATATTAGTGTTTTTTTTTTTTATCTTTTCTATGTCAAATTATTAACGTTCATCAGAAGTCAAGTAAAACGAGTTCACAAAAAAAAAATTAAAACTAGTTCAAACGAACACAATACCTTTGTTTCATGGTATCAGAGGTTATTTTATATATTTCGAAAAATAAAGAGGAAATTACATGAATGGTCCCTATGGTTTGGGATAATTTGCGCGTTTGATCCCTAACATATTTTTTTAACTTAAAAGGTCCTTACTGTTTGTTTTTGTTACGTGTTTGGTCACTACTATTTGTTTTTATTACGTGCTTGGTCCTTATCTTACATAAAAAGACTATTATTTAAATAGGAAAAAATGATAGAATATGTAAGATAAGGTGAAGGGGGGTGAGGTTGGAGGTGTGCTTATTTAAATAAATTAAAAAATCAAGGACAAAATAGCATTTTTAGGTAAGACAAGGACAAGCGCGTAACAAAAACAAACAGTATGGACATTCCGAGTTAAAAAAACAAGTTAGAGACTAAACACATAAATTACCCTAAACCATAGGGACCATTCATGTAATTTACTCAAAAATAAAACGATTATCCTGAAATATGTATTTACTATTTATGATCAACTTTACAAAAAGAAATCATATAATGATTTATATGATCTTTGGTTTAAAGTCGGCTGTCATTGATATTAAAATGACAATCATAGATAAGCATAAATAATAATATTCAATTCTAGTCATATTAGACTGGTCGGAGTGGTTGTGTTTGGTTGTGCTTGTGACTTAGACAACGGTATATCACATAAGCCATGTCACACATCTTCTCTAATATGTAGCTTAGGTTAAGCTCGGCACCCCCAAGCCTTTCGTCTCTCTCTCTCTCTCTCTCTCTCTCTCTCTCTCTCTCTCTCTCTCTCTCTCTCTCTCTATAGCTTAGGTTAAGCTCGGCACCCCCAAGCCTTTCGTGTCTCTCTATCTCTCTCTCTCTCTCTCTCTCTCTCTCTCTCTCTCTCTCTCTCTCTCTCTCTCTCTCTCTCTCTTTAGCTTAGGTTAAGCTCGGCACCCCCAAGCCTTTCGTCTCTCTCTCTTTCTCTTTCTCTCTCTCTCTCTCTCTCTCTCTCTCTCTCTCTCTCTCTCTCTCTCTCTCTCCTTTTTTTTTTTTAAATTCATTTTTTACTTTATATAATACCCTTCATCAATTTTACCACAATAAAAAATAGCTCTTTCATTTTGTGTATTGTTTTTAAATTTTTTATGTTTCAAATTTCATGTTATAATTAAATAAAATCGTTGCTTATTGATTTTTTTATAAATATATTATTATGAAATTTTCTAACGTTTGTTTATAAAGTGATAACAAATACATTTTTTTTTTTTATCATTTTCGAAACATGTTTTAGTTTATAAAAAACTTAGTTTTTATCTATATTAAATTGTTTAAATAAAATTAAAAAAATAAATATGTCGTTGTATGACATTAGGAAGAGATATAACCTTCATCTATGTTTTTTTTTTTCTTTTAGTTCTTAGATATTTTTAATTTGATGTTTTTTTTTAAGTTTTTAGGTTTTCTAGTTTCATGTTATGTTTTTTAGTTATAAGTTTTTAGTTGTTTTTATTACATGTAATGTATTTTTAATATAACTTAATGAACTTTAAGTCTTAATCAAATTAAATAGAATAAAAAGAATTATAGAAAAATCAATGGATAATGGTGACCATTTCATGTGTGTGGCATGAAATAATGAAATTACGGTAAATTTGAGGTGGGTTTAATACAACGATGATGTGGCAGACAAAAGAGTATGATAAAAATGATGCCATTCATTTCAAACTTATAAAAGATGAATACACTTTTTAAACATTCAAGCTTGTGATTTTCAAGCCTTGATGCCCTAATTAGAATACAGTGAATCCTGATTTGTTTATTTTTACATTTAACCATGTAATTATACAATAGAAGTGACTTGCTAAAACTGTTTTTAATAATAAACAATAATTTATATTTTATAAAGTTTTATAATATAACTTTTTAATAGATAAATTGTTATGAACGAAGAAAAATTAGTGCAAACGAATCATCTCTCAATTATATAACGGGAAAACTGCAATAAAGTCCCAACATATTAGCTTTATAATCGATTTAGTCTCTCTCTCTCTCTCTCTCTCTCTCTCTCTATATATATATATATATATATATATATATATATATATATATATATATATATATATTAGTCAATTAAGTATCAAATATCGGTAATCGTATTCAATTCAACCCTATGACCCGGTCAACAGGTCATCCAACTTTTAAAAAATACATTTTTGGCCCAGATTTCAAAATTTATAACAAATTTGATCCAAAATTTACACTTTTGGCCCAGATTTTAATTTTTGTTACAAATTTGGTAAAAACCTTACCATTTTCCCCCAAAATTTAAAATTTTATTATGAATTCATCATAATTTTAGTTTTTGTACAAATTTTTTTCTCAAAGAATTGTTTCTAATATGTTTTTTCTTTATAAAATCATATTTATACAAAAAAAAAATCTATTTTCACATAAAAATCTTATATTTTCTATATAAAAAGTTTTTTTAAAAGTTTTTTGTGTATGAAATATCTAGTTATAAAAATAAGTATTTATTAAGAATATAAATATATACAAATCCGTTCTATAACGTATTTTACAAAAAAAAAAATGTTTACAAACACCTATTTTATCTACATTTTTTTATAAAATCGTTTTTGTTCACATTTTTTTTTTAAAACATGTTTGAATAATTTTTTATATAATATGTTTTTGTATACATTTTATAAAATGTACACAAACACGATTTTATAAAATATATACAAACACGTATTATATAAAAAATTATTCAAACACGTTTTTATAAAATGTATACAAACACGATTTTATAAAATGTATACAAACGCGTATTATATAAAAAATTATTCAAACACATTTTTATATAAAAAATATAAACAAACAAAATCTTATAAAAAAAATATAGATACACACATATTTGTCTCTCTCTCTCTCTCTCTCTCTCTCTCTATATATATATATATATATATATATATATATATATATATATATATATATATATATACATATAGGTGATAGGTGTTTGTGTACATTTTTTTTTTAAAATACTTTTTTTATACATCTTTTTTATAAAAACGGATTTGTATATATTTATATACTTAATAAATATATATATTTTTATAACTAGATATTTTATATATAAAAAACTTTTTAAAAAAGCTTTTATATAGAAAATATAAGATTTTTATATGAAAATACGTTTTTTATTTGTATAAATATGATTTTATAAAGAAAAAACATATTAGAAACAATTTTTTGAGAAAAAAAAAAGTTGTAAAAAAGCTAAAGTTAGGATGAATTCATAATAAAATTTCAAAATTTAGGAAAAAGGATAAAGTTTGGACCAAATTTGTAACAAAATTTAGAATCTGGGCCAAAAGTATAAATTTTGGACTAAATTTCTAATAAATTTTGAAATTTGAGTCAAAAATATAATTTTTGAAAATTGGATGAACTGTTGACGAGTCAAAGGGTTAAATTGAATATGATTACCGATATTTGGGACTTAATTGAATAAAAATATATATATAAAGACTAAATCAATTATAAGGATAATATGTAAAAACTTTATTGCAGTTTTTCAATTATATAATATATACAGATTTTGAATTTCTGATTTTTTTTTTTTAAAATAATTCTTATATGCTTAAAATATATTTTTTAAGTTATTTACAAAAGCCAGTATTAATATAAAATTAGCGAGAGTCTTCATTGAGATCTAGGCATATCTTCTTGGACCAAACAAACCACATTAATCAATACCCTAAAAGCATATATTTAAGTGGATCAAAGTCATGACTTTTATTTTTTAATAGACAAGCTACGTTTGGTGTAGACAAATGTTAGAAAGTGGGCCCAACAAAATAGATTTTAATGCTTTTTGGGCATGTTTTTAATAATAATAAAATCTTAATTATGATATATTTAAATCTCTTGTTTTATTCCATTGTCTCATACTAGAAAAAAATAATCTTCAAATTTGGTGGATAAATTACTTCCCACCACCATTAGATCACTAAATTCAATTCCCACTTCTTTAAAAGAATTGTAATCTTTTCGGATTGCTTTAAAGGAAAAATTCCAAGTAGGTATGGTGTCATCATAAACATATTACATTATTGGAATTAATTAGTTATTTAATATGTTAGTACTGTTAAAATCAAAATTAAACATTTTCTTTGTCTTTTGAAGGTCTTTTATTCTGTTATTACCATCGAATCATTTCTGATCAAATCAAACAGGCTTTTAACCTAAATTAAAATGGAATCGTTAGCATAAAAGCTCTATTTAATATTGAGCCTTTTTTAAATTGGGTTTATATATATATATATATATATATATATATATATATATATATATATATATATATATATATATATATATATATATATATATATATATATATATAAAAGTTATAATGTGGATGGACAAATATTGTGTGGACGTATGAACAATGTTATTCTATAAGAATTACTAAGAGAATAAGTTGTTTAGTAATGTGAATACATTCAACCTCACAACCATTGTCACTTCCATGAATTCTTACAAATTCTTATTCATTTTTGTTCTGACGCATCGTTTTTCACTTATTTTCAGTGCTACAAAATAGCCAATAAACATTCTGACAGAATGAAAATAATAAAAAAAGTTTATAATAATCTTATAGACGATTCAATTAGTAAAAATGCGTGATAATGAAAATAGTTATGTAAAATTGAACATAATCAGATTATCAAACAACATATTTTCTTTGTCATTCTCACATAATAGCATTGTCCACACGTCCGCACAATAGATGTCAATCCACATTTAAACTTAAGAACATGTTGCCGATGAAAACCACCTGGTGTTGGAGCCCAGGGACCAAAACTATCAATGTAACAAATTATTGTAGCCAACGTCTAAAATACCCTATTCATAACTCCATCCACACACACATACACACACACACACACACACACACACATATATATATATATATATATATATATATATATATATATATATATATATATATATATATATATGGAGTTATGCATAGTAAACTTCTGTTATTTTAGACTTTGGCCACAATAATTTGTTACATTGGCATTTTTGGTCCTTGGGCTGCAACACCACTAGGTGGTTTAGATTCAAGTGTTTTTCATTGACAATGTGTTCTTTTGTTATCTGTCTGCTTCACCGCTTTCTGCATCCAGTTGTTTTAATCCATCTATGTGTATAATGGCATCGTTATCCTAATTTCATCTATTTTGCTATCACTACCATCTCATCTTTATGCTATGTCTTTCCACCACTCCTCTTTCATCCAACCCATCAAACACTAAATCGACTCTCTCACTGACTTTGATCTGAAATCGAAATCATTAATGTCTTCCATCTATTGTATGTTCTTTTAAATTGATTGAAGCTTCACCTTAGATACTAAATTGATTGAAGTTTCACTCCATACTTTCTTTGTTCCCGGCCCTTGCATTTGCTTTCTTTGTTTTTTTCTACCAAACTTCATTGGCCTCGTGATTGTCTTCGTATGGTATTTTTGAATTCCTTTCTTTTCCCTCTATCTACCGCACCGATTACTTTCCTCTAATTGTCGTCCTGTCTGTAAACTTTTCAATTCCAAGTGAAGTGCTTACAAAACGGTTTAGGGTCAAGGAAGAGAAAAAAACAAGCATTTACCCTTCAAGAAATAACGTACAGAGGAATTGTGTGTTTGTAGTAGTCAAATCATACCATAACGTCAGAACTTTATCTACTTTTTTTCATTGTTTTTATTGAATTGAATTCGAATCATATTGTCATTAGTTTGTGATTCGTGAGTTAATAAACAAACATTGCAACTTCAATATGTGTCCATAAGGTAATGGAACTGACAAAAGTAAAGTGCAGAGTAATTCTGTGTTAATAAAGGAAGCATCAAAATACTAAAAAAGTTAGTTAAACTCTACTTTTTTTTTTCTAATATTTGCTTCTGGTTCTACTTAAACTTTGAACATGCTTGTGGTTGTACTTCTGTTTGACTGCACTTCTCAAAATCAAGCGCATTTGATGGTTAGTAGTCGAAGTATGTCCTAGAACTTCAATTTGTGTCCATGTTGTTGACACATTCCTCAATCTTTTGTTTGACTGCACTTCTGTTTGACTGCACTTCTCAATATCACAACTTTATTCATTTTTTTAATTACATATGATCGCTTCCAATCTTACTGTTTTCATGTTCTGAATGACTAGTCAAGAAATATGTCCTGGAACTTCAATTTGTGTCCATGTTGTTGACGCATTCCTCAATCTTCAGAAGGTATGTTGGTGAAAAAAAGTTGACTCATAATTTTCAATTGCTTTTATTCGATTCCCCAATCATACACTTTTCATTTTTGTGAATCAGGAGTCTAGAAACAGGTTCAGTAGCTTTACTTTTTCTCCATGTTGCTGAGAAAATCTTCACTTTCAAAAGGTATGCTGCTAAATAAAAACCAAATCATAAACATATATACCATATGAACTTGTATTTAGTAGATTAGCCACCTTTTTAACAAGATCGTTGGTTTCAAAATCCTATATATTTCTTTCATTACTTTTACTCAGTTCTTATCTGACCTTTTTCATATTTCCAAGTCACTAATAAAGAAACAGGCTTACTACTTTCAATTTGTATCCATGTTGCTGATAGAAGTTTCAATCTTTAGATTATATGTTGAATTTCCTGTTGTATGTCTATAATTGTTAACCACATAATCTTGACAATTGTAAATGGTTGTTTCCTTCCATGAAACAGACGAAAAATTATAAACCATGAAATCAACACTTTGATTTTAAACTACTGCTCTTATCAAATCTAGTATCTAAAACAACAAAATTTTTACAATTCATTGATTATGTGGACCTAATCTAGAATGGAGTCTGCCTCGAGAAGAACCATAGGTGTCTGTTATGAATACAATGATGAAGCCTTTAGATTTTAAATCTTTTCATTAGTTAAGGTATGGATTTGATGTTCTTTTTAGTTTTCCTGACAGATTCTTGATCCCAATGGTGACCTTAGGCCTGGTGCTTCATACAAGGTTGCAACATACCGCATTTCTACTGAAAGGTATGTACATCAATCTTCAATATAATCTCAAACCATATTTGGTGTTTCTTTGAAGATCTAATGATTTTTTTCATTGCTAGATCAAATAAGTAATAATTCTTAATTTCCTCAATGGAATTTTTTAAAATTCATACACCTTAAAAGCCAATACATAATGATAATCATTCATATATTTTTACAAAAGACGTTTTCAGTGTCTGATTCTAATCTTCATTCATATACATATGATAAAAGACGTTTTCAGTGTCTGATTCTAATCTTCATTCATATACATATGATATACTTCCTTACATTTTGCAGGATATGGATAAATTACAAAAATGAATCAATAAGCCATGTTATACTTATATTATTTTGTAGGAAGTAGGTATCTATTAGTTTTAATTTGAAAGCAAATGGATTATTGTTTGTGTTGATTGAATCCGTATGAAGTGGGAGTTTTTGATTTATTGCAATAACTTGGGTCGCAATTTCAAACCGTTGGGTTTATGAGGATTATCAAAATTGGATTATTATTGGTCTTATCTATTTCTAATATCCGTATAATACTATATTTTTAATAAATCATGTTCAAAATATGCAACATAAAGTACAACTAGATCTTATTTTCCATACTCGAACCTTATAATCTTATACTTGACTCGGCTCTTTATCCTGACTCTTATCACAACAAAAAGGTTGCTTTTAACCTTTAACTATTACTTTTTAGATGGTTTCATGCTATTTTTTATGTTTTCACATTGCTCTTGACCATGTTATTTTCTTATTGAATTTTAACTAAAAGTTGTTTCAGTTTTCATGTAATACAACTAGAAAAACCTTAGTTTTTATTTATTGTGGTTATATTTTGTTAGGCTTTAGAGATGTTATCTGGGATAAACCAATTGTATGTTGGATTAAGGTATCTAGGCTCATAACTAAATTGGTATAAACTTGAAAATAGAAGCAAAGTTCTTTTGAGTTGGCATCATAATTAGAAATAGCTAGAAGTTATATTAGAGGAGAGAGAGAGAGAGAGAGAGAGAGAGAGAGAGATGTTTTGTTCATATATTGTAACATCACAAGTCCAGGTATACTTCGAGAACCTTGATCTATCAAGTTATTGTCTATTCTAGCCCTTAATATAAAGAGTAAAAATGAGTATGCGGGGCGTACCTGAGGTGTACGCTTAGCGTACTCGTCAGCGTGCATGTGACGTGGAGGTTACCTAGTATGTTGGGCATACCCGTGAGTATGCTGGGCGTACTAGGCCCAGAGTGCAACCCTAATTTGGGATGAGTCCCCTATATAAGGGATATTATGGCCTCATTTATGGCTACCATTCCCATAGAGAAAACCCTAAGAGTGCCCTAACCCTCGTTCTAAAGCTTGTGTGTGTGTGGTTGAGCCTTGAGAGTGTTTGTGTGATTTTGAAGAGGAGATAAGGTCTTGAAGAAGGAGGAGTTGGAGTCCAAGCTTCTAGATCCGAGCAAATTAGAGTGAGAAGCTTCTTATTGAGGTATAAAGCTTCAAGCTTTCTTCTCCTTTGCTTTGGTTCTTTCGTTTGGTGTATTTGTTGGATTAATGTCTAAGTCCATAACTATAATTGGTAAGACTTGACCCGACCCGACATGGTCCATTTGGGTTGCATGGCATCATGCACTTGGATAGACTAAATGAGAGAAATAAGACACTTATGGTTATTAATATATTATAAGTTCTAGTATATTATTAATAATAATAATAAGATTATTTAATTAGTATTGATCAAGAATTAATCTAGGATTAATTAAGTGGTCAAAAGAAGACTAATTAAATATATGGGTTGATTGTGCAAATCATCCATAGTTATATAGTGGGCTAATGCTCCATGGATTATCTAGTTGGGCTAAAACCCATATGATGCTCCATGGATTCTCCATGGTGTTTTTGTACCCATGGATCTTGGAAATGAAAGGCCATGTCAATTAGGGTTTACATGGTGTAGTCCTAACTATATATACATCTTATTCTTGACCAAAATGGGCACTGGTATCATGCTAGAGAAGGGCTAGCCGATTTTCATGAAGTGTGAAGTTCTTTTAAGTCATTCCATTTGTATTTGGTGTTGTGTGAACCATTTGAGGTGTCACACTTGGGGCACTAGGCACTGAAGCTTCATGAAGACATTCTACATCAAAGAGGTATGTATTCTATCTTGTTATATTCATTGTTTTATAGCTTAGATTAGGATAATACCTTGGATGTTCATATTTGCATGTATAATAGTGAAAACATAGATCCAAGGTATTTCGGGTTGCATGTACACTTAGGAACGTTAGAATGATCAAAAACCAACAGTGGTATCAGAGCCTAGGCTTGTTTTCTTGTTATACTTGTAAAAGTAGCTGAAAAATCGAGTATTGATGTTGTCTGCCCAGCAGACTCGCCGAGTCCATGAATGGACTCGCTGAGTCCAAGGCAAAATGCATCCAACTCGCCGAGTTGGTTCGTGCACCCAATGAGTTGGACCCCCAGACATCATAAATTCGACTTTTTTGGCTGGAATTGGACTAGGAACATTACCCTAAGATGTTTTTGGACTTATAAACTTGTTTTTGATGTGGTAATGTTCATGCTAATCCAATTTCAAAGATAATTGTTAATAGATTCATGTTTTGTATTAGTTTAAGGTTTAGACTAATTACATGAAAAAGTTTGATTTGAATTAACTTGTTCTTATGAGTTGCTTAGATTAATAGAAAAGTTGAGTGAAATAGTTGTTTTCAATCCAAACTAATCTAAGAATTGATTCTAAAATGTGTTTTTGTAACTTGTGCTCAAGTTATATGAAAAGTCACATTTAAGTTTCATAAAACTCATAAAAGTTGGCAAAGGTTACAAAATGAAGAGTCTAGTTCTAATTAAATGGTTTTATGACTCCATAACTTGTCCTCAAGTTATGGAGGACCAAGAGTTTCTTCATTAAATAATAGTAAAAAAAAGTGTAACCTTAATTAATTCCATAAGTTATAAAATAAAGAAAAGTTAATTATTTTATTAGTTTAAAGTCTTCCATAACTTGTCCTCAAGTTATGGAACTTGAAGAGTTTTTGGATTAAAACTACTTTAAACATATAAGTTATGAAATTAATTAGTTTTGAATAGTTTCAAAACTTGCCCTCAAGTTTTGGAACTTGAAAAGTTTTCACTTATGAATAATTTAATTCCATGTTAGCCCTTAGAATTTTAAAAGTTAAAATTCAACCCTTATACTTTATAATATTATAAGTTAATAATATATATATATATATATATATATATATATATATATATATATATATATATATATATATATATATATATATATATATAAGAGTAAAGTCAGTCTTATCATTAGTAGACCTCATTCACGAAGCCGGTCTATAAGGGGGGTATAAGGTTACTGCCTATAAAATGGCAGTTTAATGGGTGTCCACTCTCACCCACCGCTTCCTTGACTGGTGGAGGGTCGTTAGCCGAACGGGTTTGACAGGACTATAATTCTCCCTTCATTAAAAGTATTAATGATAAATAGTAAGTAACTAAACTCTTAATAATACCCAATCTTAATTACTTAGGAAAATGTGAATAAGTTGCTAATCCATGAAATTACACTTTACACTTTGTTTAAGTCGGTTAGTGGAGTGTGTGTGGTTAACCGGCACACTAACTCGTATTTAACAAGGTAGGGAAATGGTAACATAATTTTTATCATAGTATCGATGGAGCGTGTGTGGTTAACCGGCACATCGATTGAGGGGTAAACACTTAAGGGTACCAAGTAATTTGCATGGTTACTTTACACCTTGTTTTGTGATCCTTGGCATCCCAGTCATAAAATCTGAAGGGCACACTTGAGATTGAAACATTCCATTGAATAGTTCAATGAATCTCAAAAGATCTAGGAGTTTCAAATCCTATTAAAACCTAATAACACGTTTCGTTTATCTTGGTGGAAATTGGTGAATCGTCATTCACCTACCTTCAAATATTTTATAACTTGGATTATGGCATCGCTCTTCTAAGTTATAAAATTGTTTGTTGGGTCCTAGCCTTAATATTTCATATTGGGTGTCATATTAAGGACTTTAAATCAACTATCTTGAATATCTCCCAAAATATGTCTGGTTTGGACATTTATGATCCTCCCAAATCTCTTGAAACAAGCTTTCCTAAATGAAGATGATGTCCTATGGAAATCATACTTCTTTCACCTCCTCCAATTATTCTCCCTAACCCACAAGTTCAAGGTCACTCAAGACCTATTGGCAAGGCAATGTCTAGGTGTGATCACATCTTGGAGATGTAGTTACATATTGGCAAGCCCGGAGAGTTGGGTGTCAAAGTCTTGAGAAAGTTGGTGGCTCAATCACTTTCTAAGTCACATAGTGAGTTTCTTTGGAACTCGTATGAAACAGACTATGACAAGACCCTTAATGATCTTATCTATTTGCTAAGATCATCTTCCTACAACTTTATGGACATTGACAATGGTGACATTGGATATGCAGTAAAGCTCTCTCTTCACAATGGAAAGGGATCGGCCATAGTCAACTCGGTTGACCAAATGGTAATGAGAAAAGCTAAGTCTGTGATAGTCCCGTGTACCATTACCAAAGGGTCCATATGTTTATATTGCCAAAGGAAGGGGCATTGGTTGCGAAGCTGCCAATTTACATAAGGGTGTTAAAGTCAATAAGTTTGAATCTACTTCAGGTAAAGTCCACTATCTAACTCTGCTAAGTTTCTATTCTGAAATTCTTGATATATGATGTGACTAGGTCACATGTTGATGTTTTAAGAATCAAAGAAAAGTAAAGAAACTTAAAGAAAGAATATGTTGAATCTGATTGCGTAGATGGATTTCTATCGCATAGTTTTGTAACACCCCGAGTTCAGGAGTGCAAGTTCAGGGTTCAAAGTGAAAATGTGAAAGGGCAACTCGGCGAGTCCATGGGTGGACTCGGCGAGTAGGTTCGCGATTTTGGTCACGTGTTTAGTGGCCAACTCGGCGAGTCGGTGGCTGGACTCGACGAGTTGGTGCTGAGTTGAGAAAACCCTAATTCGGGGGTTGAGCCCTATATAAAGAACATGATGTCCTCTCCCCCAGCCTCTTTACCTTTCCCTTGTGTTCCAGAAGCCCTAGATTCGTGTGTGCTTTCCTTGTGAGAGATTGGAGCCTTTGTGGAGGGAATCTTGGGGAGAAATCGAAGAGCAAGAAGGTTAGAGCAAGGGGCTTTGCAGAGATTCAGCTTATTCTTCAGTTGGCGCTTTCATTTGAGGTAATAATATGCTGATTGAGCTTTTGTGCATCTAGATCTATCATTTGTGGGGGTTTTGGGGCATAAATGAGGTCCATCTCAAGTTTGGTGTAAGATCTGAGGTTGCTACCTCAAATCTAGGTTGTTATTAATCTAGAAAGCCATAAAGTCTATGCACAAGAGTTGTAGGTGAAGTCCTTTTGTCCCAAACCCTAGCCCTAGAGTGTAAAATGCTTAGATGTACTTGGATTCACGTAAAGTTTGCCACTTTACGTGATGGAGGGGTTGTAGAAGGGTAGATCTATGGTTTGGATCATCTGCATGGCCTAGAAAGCTTATTTAAGGATTAAGATCTAGGGGTACTCGGCGAGTCACAAAGGTGTACTCGGCGAGTTGCTTGAAGATGGGCAGGAACTCGACGAGTTGGAAGAACAACTCGGTGAGTTGGTTGAAGATAGCCTTGGACTCGGCGAGTCTGTTTTTGGACTCGGCGAGTCTGGTTGTGAGGTCCTAACCTTCTTCTGGTTGAGCCGTAAATCAGTGAGTCAAGGGAGGACTCGGTGAGTTGAGTGCGAGGGGACTTAGAGGTGTTGGACTCGGCGAGTCGCGGGGTGACTCGACGAGTTGAGTCGCGGTTTGGGGAAGTTCTGTGCATGGGGACTCGGCGAGTCATCGGGTTGACTCGGCGAGTAGAGTCAGTCAGAGGTTGACTTTGACTTTAGCTTTGTCCAAGGGTTGACCAGTTGACTTCCAGGGGCATTTTGGTAATTGTTGGCATTTGTTTGGAGTTCAGTGTTGGTGTTGGCTAGTGATGGAGATCGTGTCAGTGGTCGGAGCAGTTCGGTCGTATCTTTTCAGTCGGCAGTTGCGAGGTGAGTTATCCTCACTATATCGACAGGTCTATGGCACCAAGGCCAACCCTTTATCGGATTGTGATCCGGGTATCGTTGTTATGTTATTGCTTTGCTATGTTTGCATCATGTTAGTTAGGATGGTATTATGTTAGAGACCTGGTTAAGGTCGGTATCCTGGTATATAGGATGATGCTATGTTAGTGACCGGTTAGGTCGGTATCCTGGTTAGGATTATGTTATATTATGTGATCTGCTAGATCGGCTTGATTGAATGTGAACTATTATATGATTGAATGTTTATGTGCACATGGTTGTTCGACTGGAGTTGGGTTGAGGCTGGTCCTGCTTTGTGCTGTAGGCCAACATACCCCGGGCGGACCGGTTGTCCCGAAGGCCCAGCGAGCGGTCCGGATAGGCTGTAGGCCCCAAGAGGGCGGACCAGACGTGCCGAGGCTCGGAGAGTGGACCAGGCTGACTGAAGGCCCAGTGCGGGCGGAACAGTCATACTGTAGACTCAAAGAGTGGACCAGGTGGATTGAAGGCCCGATGCGAGCGGACCAATCACACTGTAGACTCGATATGTATGGCTAGACTCGGAGGGTGGACCAGGTGGACTGAAGGCCGGTGTGGCGGACCAATCACACAGTAGACCCAAAGCGCATGGCTGTTCTGTGTTCTGTTATGATATGGCATGTTGTGCGTGTATGGTATTTGTGGTTGGTATTTTGGGGGTATCTCACTAAGCTTTCGGGCTTACAGTTGTGGTTTAATGTTTTTTAGGTTCTTCAGGAGACCGTGACAAGGCAAAGGCGTGATCGTACCGCTCTTCATGATTATGTTTTATGACGTGGTTCAGGGAAGACTCTGATAATAATTGTATTGAAAACCTTTTTGTAATAACTTAATCAAATGGGGTTGTTTTTGAAAAGTTTAAATTGTTCGAAATTTTTAGAGCGTTACAAGTTTGAAGATCGAATTCTTGAGCTATTTCTTAAGAGATATGAGCTATTACTTAGGAATAGATAACAATAAGTTTTCATATGGATTGTAAGGATAGTTTTTCCGCAAAGTTTTTAAAATAAAAGGAAAAATGATGATTTTATTTATTTTAAAATATCCTTACAATGGCATTTGAGTAGAAATTGCTGCTTATATGATTCCATTAATAGCAAGAGTGGAAATATGAAATTGATTCTTTCATTTGTGGTAATGTCTAAATTTACCAAATAAGGAAAGATTCTCATCACCCAAGTTTCAATTGGACCGGAACTTGGAATCATGCAAGGTGTATAGCATGATGAATGAGAACTTTCAAGTATTGGAAAATTAAGACTAATTACTTGTTCACATGGATGTGTGAGTCAAGTGAAGGACTAAGGGATCGAGTACACATTCTTGTGCACTGGTCAAGTCCAACACAAAAGATCGATAAGATTATTCGTCATAATTTACTAAAGCTCAATAAATATGGTCATACTTACAAGCTTAAGTGTAATTCTAAGACATTGGAAAAGGTTCAAATGTAAGGCAGAGAGAATAAGAAGAATCAAATTAGGCAGAAGGATAAAAGTTTCTCAAATCTAAAAAGATGGGAGAGTACTTTAGTATCAGTTTTTATGATCATCTTATTGATTTAGAGACCTTATCATAATTCATCCTCTATGTGCCTTCTTATAGCTAAGAAGAGGAGCTATGAATTGTTGAAGTGGTTAAATCAAGAAGATGAGTCATACTTCGTTCCAATACAAGTGTTAGAGTCATACTCCAAGATTGTAATTTGAGTGACATGTCTTAGAGAAGGTTTAAAACACATGGCAAATGTAAGAGTAAAGTTTTCTACTCTTGTGCATTTGAAATTGGTAAATTGTGATGTTTTGGATAAAACAAAGACCAACTTAGGCCAATTGTGTGAAGTGTTTGTCTTGATTAGAATCCACACTATCTCTTGAATATCTGACAAGAAAGTCTTATATGTCAAGAGGACAGTGGGAGTCTTAAAAGTTTTGAAAGTCTCAAGAACTAATCAAGAATAAAAACTAAAGTTCTTCACTAGCAGACAACTTGAGGTTTATAACCTATCGTGTTGACATATTCTGTGCCCATTCCAGTTAAAGTTGGCTTTGCATATGAGTTCTTAGAGTTCTCAATTGGGTGCATAGCAACTTGGAAGCAATGACAGGCCCTTGAGCTGCCAGATGGCAAGAAATTTGATTGAGTTCAGGCCATATGAGTTTGGATTTGTCATTATCCTTGTCCTGTGACTATGGTTTTGACAATTCAAATGGATAAGAACACATACACCATTAAATCTAAGTGTCATAAGGTTTCTCTCCGATTCATGAAAATGATGGTGATGACACACTTTCACTAAGCAGATTTTAGCTAGATAGCAATTGTGATATTTGCATTCTCAAAGTCGTTAGTGGAGCGTGTGTGGTTTACCGGCACACTAACATGGACCTGTGAGAAGTGGTAAAGGTCTAAACAATTAAGACTATGATTACGACATCCCTTTTCATAGTTCTTAAAAATTGTTTAGACACACCTGTGAGCTATCTAAGATAAGGTGTATGATTATGATAAAGTTTTATCAAAGCAATCTAGTATCAGAAATCTGAACTTTGGTAAGAAAGTGAATAAAGTATTGATTTCTAGAAGTCGAGCTGATTTCTGAGTACATGTCAATGCTAGTGGGAGCGTAAGTGTTATGCTAATAATCATCATGTTAGTGGGAGCATGATAATTATGATAAGTATTGCAAGTTAGCAATGTTAATTATAGAAAACAAAAGTTTCAATTACGAAATAGTTGTTTTGCTATAATTAAGGGAGAGGAAATTATACTTCATCTCAAATCTATAAGCTTAAATCGTGAGGTTTTAATCATTTAGTCAAGGATATATATATATATATATATATATATATATATATATATATATATATATATATATATATATATACGAATTTAATGGTTGAATGGCTCAACATAAGGAAATTCTGTATACGGGTCCATTATTTGCGTTCTAAAATTCGATTATGATTACGACATCCCTTTTCATAATCTGAAGTATGAGAACTTGGCAAATAGAAATGGAAATGTTATAGCAAAAGACTGGTTTAGTCTTTATGTGAGACATCATGAATCGTGTCCCATATGCTTCGGATATAGGATCGATTACATGTGCTATATTTATCCTTTCTAAAATTTTCCTAATGCCTGGGGCATTAAGAAAGGAAAAGGTATAGAATTGGATATGACTAAAAGGATTAAGCAATTGTTGAGGACAATCTAAGGTTTACCAAAGATTGGTTGCTCAAGGACAGTTGGAAGTATAGTGATAATTCTGGAAGGACCATATTGACATAATGTGTAAGGAGGCAACTCTTGTTCAGAAGTGATAGTCAAAATGGAATCTGGAAATGTTTCAAAGTTAGAAATTATTTAATCTGTGTAAGATTAGGAAACTTAATGCAAGAAGGATGTTTCCAAGGAGCTGATCTCCTTTGGAATGCTCTGTAATGGTTGTTGTTAAGTCTTTCTGACTTTGTGCATAATCATTACAAGAGGATCAATGCATATAAGTTTAGAATCTAACAGATTTTAGTAAATGACATGAATTTGGAATTCTTGCATTTGCAGTAAGGATTTGGGACTGTGAAAAGAGGATCATTGGAGTTATGTTCAGTTGATCTATTTCACAAAGTAAAGATCATAGACAAACATAGTATGCATACTTGGTGTGTGGCATGACTAGTGTTTAGAAAACATAGTGTACATGCTTGGAGCTTGGGACAACTATTGTTTTA
This sequence comes from Lactuca sativa, assembly GCF_002870075.4. Classification (NCBI taxonomy): domain Eukaryota; kingdom Viridiplantae; phylum Streptophyta; class Magnoliopsida; order Asterales; family Asteraceae; genus Lactuca; species Lactuca sativa. Next base: position 312,941,992 of record NC_056630.2, read on the forward strand.
AATTCATGAATAAAGGTTATAGCTGAAACAGTATACAATGAATAATGTGTAATCATATGGTGATAAATAAAAGGTGTTTTATATATGTTCATAGGTTTTGATACCATATTGGATTCAATTATTCTTGTGTTTCATTTTGCATGTTTTGACTTCCAGAATAAACTAGGATATTCTTCCGGAATGAGTAAGTTATTCAAACCATCCACAGTCGGTCATATGTTGGAAGTAGATATGAATTAAGACTGTCATGGGTTGGCTTGTAGAGGTCTAAGGTGTTGGACAAAGGGATACAACACTCATGAGTGCTCATAAGTTCTGAGTATTGGATTCAACCCGCGCTCATTGGAATCACTTCATGGATTTTATCACGAGACGATAATATCTTATATTCTTAAAACCTAGAGATATGAGTTGTTACTATGAGTTGATAGTACATTGATTGCACGAAAACGCATTGGTAACTCGATGTTATAAAACGTGTCTTTGTGTATAATTTAACAAGCAGTAGAACAAGCCATATGATTCGAAGTTTATCCATTCCTTTTACCTTCGGGATAAAAGCGATATCTGTGGGCCCCTCGATGATTTGATGATGACAAGTGGAAGTGCTTGGCCGGGCCAGGACTGATTTGATTTGTTCAATTAGTCAGTCGTCATAAATCGGATATCAGGAAACAACAAATGGACATAGAGAATGATTATAATCCATGTCTCAGTCCATATGATATCTAGAATGCAGGAATATATGATCCCTTATCTAATGGACAAGTCATTGACAAAGGTCAGAGTTTATTGACAAGGTCAGAGTTCGATAGAAGCTTTTGAGAGCTACGATTGCCAGTCGGTTCCTGAAGTCATACGCAATAATAGTTTTAGACTTATCTAAGTGGGAGACTGTCGGATTAATGTCTAAGTCCATAACTATAATTGGTAAGACTTGACCCGACCCGACATGGTCCATTTGGGTTGCATGGCATCATGCACTTGGATAGACTAAATGAGAGAAATAAGACACTTATGGTTATTAATATATTATAAGTTCTAGTATATTAATAATAAGAATAATAAGATTATTTAATTAGTATTGATCAAGAATTAATCTAGGATTAATTAAGTGATCAAAAGAAGACTAATTAAATATATGGGTCGATTGTGCAAATCATCCATACTTATATAGTGGGCTAATGCTCCATGATTATCTAGTTGGGCTAAAACCCATATGATGCTCCATGGTGTTTTTGTACCCATGGATCATGGAAATGAAAGGCCATGTCAATTAGGGTTTACATGGTGTAACCCTAACTATATATGCATCTTATTCTTGACCAAAATGGGCACTAGTATCATGCTAGAGAAGGGATAGCCGATTTTCATGAAGTGTGAAGTTCTCTCAAGTCATTCCATTTGTATTTGGTGCTGTGTGAACCATTTGAGGTGTCACACTTGGGGCACTAGGCACTCAAGCTTCATGAAGACATTCTACATCAAAGAGGTATGTATTCTATCTTGTTATATTCATTGTTTTATAGCTTAGATTAGGATAATACCTTGGATGTTCATATTTGCATGTATAATAGTGAAAACATAAATCCAAGGTATTTAGGGTTGCATGTACACTTAGGAGTGTTAGAATACTCAAAACCCAATAGTATTTAGGGTTTTAGTCCCAAAAGGTGGAGACTTTATGAGTATATGAGCTCCAAGCACCTTGATCTACCCCTTTTCAGTGTATATTGTGACATAGAGGCATAAATATCCCATATTGGACGTTAAGAGTGAGCCATGCATGAGATGTGAGCTTCTTAAGGAAAGGGGGTTGTGTGTTTTGAGTGTTGTTGACCTTTTTAGCCATGCAAAGGCTTAAAGTCACTGACTTTATGAATTAAGGGACTTTAGAATGACCAGATCTGAAATATGAGTCCATGTCTTAACTGATTAAGACCAAAAACATGAGGAGTGTGAAACTGGGGTGTACGCTAGGCATAACCCCAAGTACGCGCATCGTTTTGGTCGAGCACCCACCGACTCTGTGTAGCAGCGGAGTACGCCTAGCGTAGGGAGGTGGCACGCGCAGTGTACTCCCTGTTGTTGACTTTGGTTGACTTTTAGGGTTTGGTTAAGATTAAGGACTATTAAGCCTATGGAGGGGTAAAATGGTCTTTTACCCTTCTGTGAGTTGTAGAAGGGATAGTCTAGCTTCTTGAGGGCCAATATTAATTAGGGATAATTATTATGTGTTTAGGCGGAGGTTAGACCGGCGGGTAGAGCTCGAGATCCCGAGTACGAGATTTTCATTCACTAGCTTACAAGGTGAGTCTTCTCACCATACTTACCTTGAGTGGTAACTTATGTGTAACTACTGGGTCTTATGTGCATGTGCTTAGTATTGAGATATCTTGCTATTTGTGTTGTGATATGTTTACTGTGTAGTATATTGATTTGCTGAATTGAGGGACCAGAGGGTCCACCTGAGTTGTGGAATGGAGGGCCCCACTGAGACACATTGACTAGAGGGTCCTACAGAGTTATAGCCTCGAGTGGCTAATGTGTGATATGTGGTATTTTGGGAAACTCTTTAAGCTTTATGCTTATCATGTTATGTGTTATGTGTTTTAGGTGGTTCCGAGGATCGCAACAAGGTACTGGCATGATTGTACACACCGGCTAGAGATTGTCTTTATGATTCTGGGATTTGTGTTTTATTTGTTGACATTTGAGACATATGTGATTTAAGAACTATGAAATGAGTTATGTTATGTTTTTAAAATGAGAAAATTTGTTTTGAAAATTTACGTCGTTATAAGTTGGTATCAGAGCCTTGGTTTGAGGGATTCTGATGCACCCTCGGGTGTGTTTGGATATTAGGAGTAGGGTGGCCTGATTTGTGATGCCTTAGCCTAGGGATTTCTGCTATCAGTGATTTTCTTTGAGTATGAGTATTTAGCAAGAGCGAGCCAGTGAGAAGGTTTTCTGTGAGAGTAGCTTGTGAGACATAGATTACTTGTGATTGGGATCCGAGGAGGAGGACTTGGGGTGAACACTGATTGGGTGTCGAAGGTGGTATTGGGCCCGTACTACTGGAAGCACCGGATCTGTGAGCAGTCCAAGTAGGAATCCTTAGGATGCTAAGGAAAAAGTATGGACGAGTGATTGAGTGCGAGTATGCTCGGGCAAGTCTCTGATAATTTTGTGTTGTATTTCATAGACATCATGGTGGGAACTTGCCATAATCCTGGGGGCAGTTGGAGTACCAATTAGGAGATACGGAGGATGATCCACGAGGAGGTGGCTGTAGCTATCCGAGCAGAGATTCGAGAGATGTTTGGGTCTATCAAGAACACCTTGATACAGACGTTTGATGAGCGATATGCTGCTATCATTGAGGCTGCTGCTGCCGCGGCCACTGCAGCTGTCGTCACTGCTAGGCCTTAGGGAGGTGATTCACTGTTGTTCCGGGAGTTTAGCAACACGAAGCCACTAGATTTTGATGGGACGCAGGATCCAATTATTGTGATGAGGTGGATCTCTGATATCGAGGGATGTTTTTACAAGTGTTCGTGTCCTGACCATTTGAGAGTTCGGTTTGCGCTGAACCAGCTTCGCTTGGGAGCGAGCGACTGGTGGAAGTTTGCGATAGATGGTTTTACCATTACAGATCATGCTGCAGTGACATGGGAGAGGTTTGTTATGATGTTCTGGGACAAGTATGTTCCTCCAGTAGAGAGGGAACATTTGGCGCAGTAGTTTCTGTCTCTAAGGCAGAAGACAGAGTTAGTGACTGAGATCTCGAGGATGTTCCATGAGAGGGCGATGTTTTGCCCTGAACACGTGTCCACTGAGCAGGCACGTGTGAGCCGATATCTGAGCATACTGAGGAGGGATATATGAGAGTTTGTGGCGAACTCGTCGTACCGGACATTGGCCGAGCTTCAGGCCAATGCCAGGAGGAGGGAGTATGAGCTTGAGTTGTAGACCAGGGAGGATGAGGAGGAGTCACAGGGGAGGGACCAAAGACCAGTGCAGTCGCAACCGCAGACGAAGAAAGCCAAGCCCGCTGATACCAGAGTAGGGGGCTAAACGGGACGCACTTGTAGAAAGTGAGTAAAGAGCCATGAGGGTTCTTGCCGATAGAGGATTTGCTACAAATGCAGAAAAGAGGGGCACATGGCGAAGGATTTCCCCAAGGGATTCACGGTTTGATTTCATTGCAACCAGACCGGCCACTAGAAGGCTGAGTGCCCCCAGCTCGTGTATGGATCAGCCCAGGGATCTGCACCTACTTCTGTGCGTGCTACTGAGAGCTGGCCAGTGAATGTCGAGACACGAGGGTTTGTGGGATAGTGTTTCAGCTGACGACGGAGGAGGTCTGTGCAACACCTGACGTTGTGGCCAGTACGTATTATTATTTTATTCTTTTAAAATTTTTGGTACTTATATTGTGTTTGTGTATAGGTAATTTTCTTTTGAGTTATGTGCTTGCCTCGGTATTGTTTGACTCGGGTTCAAATCGGTCTTTCATATCTCTAGCTTTTAGTCAACACCTCAGTATCCGTGGAGAGGCGTTGAGTCGACCTCTGAGACTTTCCATAGCAAACGAGCATGCGGTGTTTTCAACTAATGTTATCCAAGGATGTGTGGTTGAGATTTTCGAGTTTGAGTTTTCGATAGATCTGGTGGTGATCGTGATGAGGGATGTCCGTTTCATCATGGGCATGGATTGGTTGAGTCGATTTGGAGCTGTGATCGACTGTGAGCGTTAGTTGGTGGCTATACGAGACCCTAGTAGGAGAGTACTTACGATATACAACGAGGGTACCAGATCTGGATCAGCACTCTACTCTGCTGCCAGGGCGAGGCAGAGTTTACAACAGGTATGTATGGGGTTTCTGGCATATGTGATAGATGCACGAGCTACTGCGGAGAGATTGAGTTCCATCTCCAAGTTTCCGATAGTGTGCGAATTTCCATATTTTTTCCCGAGGAGTTACCGGGTGTTACTCCTAAGAGGCAGGTGGAGTTCCCGATTGATTTGGTGTCGGGTGCAGCTCCTATTGCCAATGCACCCTATCGCCTTGGGCCACCAGAGATGCATGAGTTATCCTCACAGCTCCAGGAGCTGCTGGGGAAAGGGTTTATCAGACCGAGTAGCTCGCCCTGGGGAGCTTCGATTCTTTTTGTTAAGAAAAAGGATGGTTCACACCGGATGTGCATTGATTACCGGGAGCTGAACAAGCTGACGATCAAGAACCGTTATCTACCTATAAGGATTGAAGATCTATTCGATCAGTTGCAGGGTGCATCTTGGTTTTCGAAGATCGATTTGAGGTCTAAGTATCATCAAATGATGGTTTGCGAGGAGGATGTCCTGAAGACGGCCTTCAGGACATGTTATAGGCACTATGAGTTCACGGTGATGCCCTTCGGGATCACTAACACACCGGCGGCGTTCATGGATCTAATGAACCCGGTGTGTAGGCCCATGTTGGATCGTTCGGTGATTGTGTTCATCGACGATATCTTGGTGTATTCGAGGTCTAGAGAGCAGCATGAGGAGCATCCAAGAGAGATTCTGGGGGTACTGAGATCGGAGAGGCTCTACGCCATGTTCTCCAAGTGTGACTTCTGGTTACGAGAGGTCTAGTTCCTGGGACACATCGTTAATAAGAAGGTATTTTGGTCGATCCGGCTAAGATTGAGGCAGTTATGATATGGTAGGTGCTGATATCATTCTCTGAGATTAGGAGTTTTCTAGGGTTGGCCGGGTACTATCGGAGGTTTATCAGGGGTTTCTCCAAGATTGTCGTCCCTTTCACCAGTTTGACCCGGAAGGGCGTCGTGTTTACTTGGGGTCCCGAGCAGTAGGCCTCATTTGAGACCCTTCGCCAAAGACTGTGCGAGGCTCCCGTATTAGCCTTTCTGGAGGGAATGGATGATTTTGTAGTTTATTGCGATGCATCTATTTCTGGCATGGGTGTGGTACTGATGCAGAGAGGGCACGTGATAGCGTATGTATTGACTCAGTTGAAGCCTCATGAGACTAGATATCCCACCAATGACCTGGAGCTGGGGGCAGTGGTGTTTGCCCTCAAGATCTGGCATCACTATCTTTATGGAGTTCGGTGTACCATATACACGGACCACAAGAGTTTGAAGTATCTTATGGATCAGCCCAACCTTAACATGAGACAGAGGAGATGGTTGGATGTGGTGAAAGATTATGAGTGCGAGATCCTGTATCATCCGGGAAAGGCTAATATGGTAGCCGACGCCCAGAGTCGTAGAGCAGAGAGTACCCCGATCCGATACGTTTGCATGAGGATGACAGTGATGACTCCATTCTTTAATATCATTCAAGAGGCCAAGGCGGAGGCTGCGAGACCAGCGAACCGCAAGAGAGAGTGGGTGATTGGGCAAGTGTCCAAATTTGTGACAGACAACCGGGGGCTTATGACCTTTCAAGGGAGGATTTGGGTGCCCTTTTCGGGTGGAGCACGGCGTGTACTGATGGAGGAGGCGCACAGATCGAAATTCTCGATCCACCCTAGGGCCACTAAGATGTATATGGACCTGAAAAGAGACTATTGGTGGCCCTGTATGAAGAGGGATGTGGCTTGGGTGGTCGACAGGTGCTTGACCTTTCATCGGGTTAAGGCCGAGCACCAGCATCTGCATGGAAAGTTGCAGCCACTAGAGGTTCCCCAGTCGAAATGGGAACAAATTTCCATGGATTTTATCACCAAGTTGCCGAGGACCGCACGGGGTATCGGCGCGATTTGGGTGATTGTGGGTCGGTTCACGAAGAGCGCTCACTTTCTTGCTATCAGTGAGAGATCTTCTGCTGAGAGGCTGGCAGAGATATATGTGAGAGAGGTGGTAGCTCGACATGGAGTGCCGACATCTATAGTGTCCGATCAGGATGTGCGTTTTACTTGCAGATTGTGGAAGAAGTTCCATGAGGACTTGGCAATGCGATTGCGTTTTAGTATAGCCTACCACCCTCAGACAGACGGACACAGTGAGCGGAGGATTCAAACGCCCGATGACATGCTTGGAGCATGTGTTTTCGACTTCGGTGGAAGTTGGGACACATACCTACCCTTGGCTGAGTTTTCTTAAAACAACCACCATTCCACTATGGGTATGCCTCCTTTTTAGCTTCTTTATGGGAGGAGGTTTCGGACCCCCATCTGTTGGGGAGAGCTGGGGCAGAGAGTGATGGGTAACACTGAGATAGTGCTAAAGACGACTGAGCAGATTCAACAAGTCAGACAGAGGTTACTGACAGCTCAAAGTCGCCATAAGAGTTATGCGGACATGCGACGATCCGAGCTCGAGTTTCAGGTTGGAGATTTCGTTCTCCAGAGGGTATCCCCGTGGAAAGGGGTGATACGGTTCAAGAAGAGGGGCAAGCTGGGACCCCGATACATCGGCCCCTTCAGGGTGACGGCTAGAGTGGGTAAGGTAGTGTATCGTTTAGAGCTACCTGCGGAGTTGAGCCAGATCCATAACACCTTCCACGTGTCCTAGTTGAGGAGTTGTGTGGCCGATGAGACGGCAGTGGTACCGCTAGATGATATTTAGATAGATACGAGCCTGAATTACATCGAGAGGCCGATTGTGATTTTGGATCGGAAAATTAAGGTTCTGAGGAAAAAGGAAGTGCCTCTGGTTCAGGTCCAGTGACAACATCGGAGAGGGTCCGAACTGACTTGGGAGCCAGAGTCGGAGATGCGAGAGCAGCATCCAGAGTTATTCGTGGAGCACGACTTCGACGACGAAATCTAATTCTAGTGGGGGATAATTGTAACATCCCAAGTCCAGATATACTTTGAGAACCTTGATCTATTAGGCTATTGTCTATTTTAGACCTTAATATAAAAAGAGTAAAAACGAGTACGCGGGGCGTACCTGAGGTGTACGCTTAGGGTACTCGTCAGCGTGCATGTGATGCGGAGGCCACCTAGTATGCTGGGCGTACCAGTGAGTACGCTGGGCGTACTAGGCCCAGGGTACAACCCTAATTTGGGGTGAGTCCCATATATAAGGGATATGATGACCTCATTTCTGGCCACTATTCCCAGAGAGAAAACCCTAAGAGTGCCCTAACCCTCGTTCTAAAGGTTGTGTGAGTGTGTGTGTGTGTGTGTTTGAGCCTTGAGAGTGTTTGTGTGATTTTGAAGAGGAGAGAAGGTCTTGAAGAAGGAGGCGTTGGAGTCCATGCTTCTGGATCCGAGCAAATCAGAGTGGGAAGCTTCTTATTGAGGTATAAAGCTTCAAGCTTTCTTCTCCTTTGCTTTGGTTCTTTCATTTGATGTATTTATGGTTTTAGTCCCAAAAGGTGGAGACTTTATGAGTGAATGTGCTCCAAGGACCTTGATCTACCCCTTTCCAGTGTATATTGTGACATAGAGTCATAAACATCCCTTCTTGGACGTTAAGAGTGAGCCATGCATGAGATGTGAGCTTCTTAAGGAAAGGGGGCTGTGTGTTTTGAGTGTTGGTGACCTTTTCAGCCATGTAAAGGCTTAAAGTCACCGACTTTATGAATTAAGGGATTTAGAGTGACCGGATATGGAATATGAGTCCATGTCTTAACTGATTAAGACCAAAAACATGAGGAGTGTAAAACTGGGGCGTACGCTGGACGTAACCCCAAGTACACGCAACGTACTGGTCGAGCACCCCCCGCCCCGATTTTGTTTAGCAGCCAAGTACGCCCAACATTGGGAGGTGGGACGCGCAGTGTACTCCCTGCTATTGACTTTCGTTGGCTTTTAGGGTTTGGTCAAGATTAAGGACTATTAAGCCTTTGGAGGGGGTAAAATGGTCTTTTACCCTTTTGTGAGTTGTAGAAGGGATAGTCTAACTTATTGAGGGCCAATATTAATTAGGGATAACTATTATGTGTTAGGAGGAGGCTAGAGCGGGGGGTAGAGTTCGAGATCCCGAGTACGAGATTTTCATTCACTAGCTTACGAGGTGAGTCTTCTCACTATACTTACCTTGAGTGGTAAATTATATGTGACCGATGGGTCTTTTGTGCATGTGCTTAGTATTGAGATATCCTGCTATTTGTATTGTGATATGTTTCACTACAAGAAAAAGACCCTTTTACAACGCGCAAACAACGACACTCGGAGATTTATGTTACACAAAAGAGAGTGACATTAAAAAAGTGTTATCTCTTCAAAAATTTTAAGAATTTAGGTCGCGCATTATTGCCTGCCCTTAAATTAGTGTCTCATGTAAAAAAATTAAAAACACGGAGGGCACTTTATCTAAAAGGTGCGCCGTCTATGAATTTCGTTTTATATTTTTTTAAGGAACACGCTTCTCCTTAGAGGGAAAATGAAATCTCCAAATTTTTTAAACCCCCGCCTTCTTCTCCCTCGTCTCCACCCCCTAATCGAAGCTACCAGTTGAACAACCCCTAATCCACACCACCACCTTCTTGTCTCTCCTTCTCCACCAGGTTTTCTCTCATCTCTATACTCCACCTTCTGGATAGTAAAGGCGTCATTTTATAATTCTTTTACCAAACGCACATCCATTATCCTCAATTACAAAAGGCGTCCAAATCTAGGGCTTTTTTTTTTCATAAGATCTCATTCCACCTTACCTCATACTCACCTCTACACAATCGACCGTCACCACCATTATCCTCAATTACAAAAGGCGTCCAAATCTAGGGATTTTTTTCAAGAAGAAACCAAACGGGAGTGCTCTCTACAACATTCGCTACCTCCACTCGCCCCACCTGCCGTCGACCTTGGTTCTTATATCCTCCCAGTTTTTTGCGTTCTTCTTTCAGAAATTTAATCGAACAAGATCTTGTGCCAGGCAGTTAATCTAATGATGGCGACATTCTGATTTTGATCTCCAAATACATCAAATACGTGCTTCTGCTGGAACTGATTACCTATATATGTTTTCCTTTATGGGATAAATACATCGAATACGAGTACCAACAACAATAGTGGTCCAATCTTACATTGATATACACACGGATATCGGAGCATCCTAATCAGCAATTGGACCGCTATTATAACAGGTGATATAAATTTTTTTACCTAGAAGAGCCTCTAGCTTTTGTTAGGTCCAAAATAAACTAAACATGGTCATACTCTTTCCTACAGTTTACGGATTTAGGGATTAATAGCAAGTCGCCCTTTATCTGAATTGAAAAACCCTGAGGAAGTTGCGGCTGCAACAAATTCTAAAGACGAAGCCAATATTGAAGAAAGTGAATGGGAATTTCATCCGGATGCAGTGGAGAAACCTTCTAAACCTATAAGTGAAGGTGTAACAGAAGCTGAAGAGGTGGAGTCTTATATTTCCATTAGAGAAGAGCTGTACAAGAAGGCTAAAGAATTTGATTCCAAGATTATTGATTTTGAGACTGCTATCAGAAGACCCTACTTGCATCAGGTTTTTAACATTTTTTTTATAATGTATACATAGGCAACCGAAGATTCACCTATTCACTTCATCGTACTTGTGAACTTTGAATATGTGTGGGTCCGAAGAGCTTCATATGGACGGAAAAGTGATATAGGATAACGAAAGGAATATAACTATTAACAGTTGATCAAAATCAAAAGATACAATTGGTATTCTTTGTTTAGGTTTTGTTACTGCTTAATATATAACTTCTACATGTTAATTGCCACAGAGACGACAACCTTTAGGGTTTGCGTTAAGGTTGATTGTTACAGAGATATGGAAATTTTAATGAGAAAGCTTAACTGAAGAACTTATAAAAAGACTAGAGTATAGAGTTTCCTTGGCTGATGAATGGATTATCTCTAATTATGTAGTAGGTACTCCACACTCAAACAAACACTGATATAGTTTCATAGGCTTTCATGTTTCAATATTGTATTCCTATTTAACATACTGAGTCTACTCTTGCAAAAGTTGTGGCGACTTTTTTTTTTCTTCATGCAACTGTATCACAAATATAGCTAACTGGAAATATTATTATGATTAGGTTATCTAGTTCTTCATTTAGACCTCTACTTGTATTGCCAAGTTAAAATATATAACTTTTTGCACTTTTTGTGTTTATTTGGACTGATTAGATGTTACATGGTTGAGAATTTGGAACTGCTATCACCTTTGTATGGTTACCTTGGTTGTTCACGGTTGTTATCTTCTATACAGGTTTAAGATACAATCAATCACCTATTTACTATGGGTGATAGTGAAACAGTTGTTGCTCAATCATCAGCTATCCAAGAGCATCCATCAACTACAGTTAATAGAGGTTTGGCTGCTTCTACAGGTATCGATACCATGGATGTAGACAATGTCATTCCTCATGATGATGATCGAGCATCCATCTAGGTAGTATCTTACTGCTAGTATAGCAACCCCCTATGTTCTTTAGAGTTCTTGGGCATAAACTTCCTCTTTTTGCTTCATATGGTGGCTTTTTTATATATATTTGTAGAAAACCATGTTACACATCACCCAAAAAACAAAATGAAAAGAAACTGAACAAAAAAATATGAGTTTTGATTTATGTTATAGATAATAAAGGGCATTTGATTACTTAATAGTTTTTAGAATCAGTCAGGAGTCTTTCCAAGAATTCAGAAAGTTTTCAAGAATCAAAAGCTATAGACTCTTCTTTGCACTTTTTGAATAGCAACTAGCAATTCCCTTCAATCTTAATGTTCTTTATATAACTTATTTGCTGCATGAAATCTTTTCTTGATGCATAAGAATTTCATGCTTTCAGACTTTACTTACATGGTTTCTTTTTATATCAGGCATCACCCGAACATTATTCTATTGCTTTTTATCAAGAGGGGTAAGAACTAAGAATTACTTTCTTATTTTATCTTTTTCTGTTATTTTTTCAATCTGATAATTTATATATATTTAAAATGACTTGTGATATTAATTTGTCCAATAACTTTTGATGAGCATGTGCGTAGGGGTAAAACGGGAAGAGGAAATGCTCGGGAGATGGGCTTTGAGAGTTTTCTTGACTTTGTTCTAGCCCTGGAAAACAAAGACACTCCAGAGGGAATTACATATCTTTAATGATGTTTAGATCTTAATGGAAGAGGCTTCTTTACAACAGCTGATATTCACACCCTTTTCAGGTATAACTAATTATTATTAGGAAATAGGAAATTGAAAATTGGAAGTAAAGGAGGGGAGCATTTAAAGTTTAAATGTTGCATGATATACCCTTCCTACAACAAAAAATAAAAATGAAAATCTCTGCTTTTCCTAGTTGTTGCACGCGATACATATTTTCACCATATATTAGTAATAAAAAAATAAAAAATTGATTTGTCAATTGATTGGTACACTACACTACAGGGATGTGCACCAAAATTAAATTTATTTACTACTAGTGGAATTCAAGATATGTATAGGAGTGTCTGTTGCCTTTATAATTGGTACAGTGCTAACATGGAGGACCTTGGCATTGACAGGTTTTAAATTAGTCTAAATTATATTTATTTACTACTAGTGGCATTCTTATGGATAAAGAAAATAAATGGTGATGAATTCTAGTGTTCTGTTTGCAGGATTAATCCCTTGTGCTGTTCTATTAGTGGGACTTTTCTTTGTACCAGAATCTCCTAGATGGTTGGTATGTGAAGTATCATGATTCATGAAGCTGTTTAATTTATCTTCAAGAAATTATGTTTGACATCATGCATGCAGGCAAAGATTGGAAGAAAGAAAGAGTTTGATGCAGCCTTAAGAAAACTTAGAAGGAAGGATGCTAATATATCTGAGGAGGCGGATGAAATCCAAGTGTTCATTTCAAAGCTCTCAACTTTTTTTCTTATTTTTGTTAACGAATAAAAATTATAGAATTCTTTTTATGTGTTATCAATGGGGTCTTGAATATGTTGATAGGATTATATAGAAACACTACAAAAGCTCCCGAAGGGCAAAATATTCAATTTGTTTCAGAGAAGATATTTGCGATCTGTCACTGTAAGTTTATTTTCTTGACAACTCTTGTTGGCTACTTTTAAAAAAAAAATTTTATAATTGTAGTCTGAATCTTGTTTTGACCATACATGGTACTTTTTTTATTTTCTGTAATTGTAGTCTGAATCTTGTTGGCTACTTTAAAAAAAGATTTTTCTAACTTGCTCCTGGACGTGATTGTGCTATTGAGTTTGATCTTGGAAGTGGAAGCTATAATGTAACTTGCTATTGCTCATACAACTTTTGCATAATTCATGCATTTTTATAAAAGTTTAAAATATTAGTTTATGTTTTTTCTATATAAAAGATAAAATATTTTTGTTGCTATTGTTGTAGTGTACAAAAGAAACTCATCGCCTTGTGGACTATGAAACTGTGTCCAAGTGGATTATGAAGAAAAGTGCAGAGTCTGAAAATATGAATTGGTAAAGGTCTAAACTGCCCCTTGGCAGGTATGCTGATCGAAGTGCTAATACTAAATGGGAAGTTAAAGAACATGAAATGGAACGCAAAGGTGATTATTTTTAATTTTAGCACCAAATATTTAAAAATATCATTTTTTATGTTAAATCATAACTATGACTCAAGGTGCTATATCTTTTATCTGCTGTTTGTAATGTTGATATGATAATATTAGTTAATAACATATTTATATAACAACTCTATCAGTTAGCTAAAACAGATTATGTCATTAATATATTAATTTTCATAATTATTATTTATTACATTGATGCTTTTAATATGTTCTTTAGTTGCTTACACCATCAGTTCTCATTGGTCGATTGGTTAATGCCCACCAACATCTCCTAGCACTAAGGATATCTGATTATCTTGGAATAGACCAAGTTCTGTGATATTTCCAATACCAATGATAAGGAGGAATTACAATCTGGTGTTATGGAAGGAGTCAATCTCTTAGGGAAGTAATGGAGCCAAAAGAAGGTAGTCTACTCTAGGTGCAGTTTGTTATTATTCTATTGGTGATTTGAAGCATGGAGTTGATTCCTCCTGCAAGTGAAGTTACTTAGTTCGAATTTGATGTGCATAGTAGATTAGATGCAAATTTATATATTGTAAGAAATAGAATTGTATAACATTAAATTTAAGCAATGTATTCTATTTTTTGTATATGATATTTTATTTTCTATTATGAAACATTAAATACAAATTTAATTAGAAAATAAGTAAACCTATAAAGATTATTTTTTTAAACATTTGAAATTATGATATGCAAAAATGTGTGTCATCTTCATTTATGACATGGTCTTTCATGACAGGGGCTTTCTTAATACGCATTACGTGTCATTAACATGCGCGTCGTAAGGTTACGACACGCGAATGCGTGTCGTCTTCCTTTATGACAGGGCCTTCCTTGATACGCATTGCGTGTCGTAAACGTGCATCGTAATTGCGCGTCGTAAATGAGCGTCGTAAATGCGCGTCGTCTCTCTTTATGACAGGGACTTCCTTGACGCGCATTTGCACGTCGTCTGAGCCTTTTACGACGCGCAATGAGCGTCGTAAAAGGATGTTTTTCTAGTAGTGTTTACTGTGTATTATATTGAGTTGTTGAATTGATGGACTAGAGGGTCCACTTGAGTTGTAGGACCGACATGCCCTACCGAGACACATTGACCGGAGGGTCCTATAGAGTTATAGCTTCGAGTGGCTATTGTGTGATATATGGTATTTTGGGAACTCACTAAGCATTATTCTTACCGTGTTATGTGTTATGTGTTTCAGGTTGTTTCGAGGATCACGGTAAGGCACCGACATGATTGTACACACTGGTGAGAGATTGTCTTTATGATTCTGGGATTTGTGTTTTATTTGTTGACATTTGAGACATAAGTGATTTGAGAACTATGATATGAGTTGTGTTATGATTTTAACATGAGAAAAATTGTTTTGAAAATTTACATCCTTACATATATTATGTGATTAATATATTAACTTGGAATAGATAATTGATATGATAATTTGTTATGTGATTAATAAATTAACATGAGATAAATAGTTTTATAATTGATTTGCTAATTTATGTGGTTGATAATTTAATAAAAAATCAATTAGAATTAATTAATTATTAATCAGAACTAATCTACAATTAATTTGGAATTAATTAGAATTAATTAAATGTGCAAGGGGTGAATTGTAATTGTGTAATAGTTGAACAAAAGAAGCAATTCTAGAAACCTCCATGGCATGGACGATTTTGGAGGTTCCTCTAAAGTTTCTAGAAGCCTCCTGGTTGCATAAAAGGAAAAGAGTTGAATTATGATTAAATCTATTATTTAATCAATTCAGGTCCTGCTTTGCTTGCAAGTTACTTAAACTACAAATAGGTCCTTAAGACCATTAGTTTTCTCTCATGACCTTCTTAATAAACAATGGAACGAAAATGATTCCTATATTGTCTCTCTTCTCTTCATTCTAGGGTTTCTAGGGTTTTGGTGTGTGTCATTGGAGACATTAGATTTCTATTGCTTGCTTTCCAAGGTTTTCAAGAAGGATATTGGTGTGATTATTTGCTACAATAATCAAGAGGTATGTAGACCCTAATTCTATGTAAATTTTGAATATTATAGAGTCCCCTTAGGGTTCTTGATTCTCATAGGTTATTGCTATCAATAGAAAAAACATATATACAAATAGGTTGCATGTGAACTTAAGAGTTAAGTATTTTTCCGCCTCATGCATTGATTTTTAACCTATAAATCCCATCAGTGGTATCAGAGCCATAGTTTTCTATTTGATTGTGCACAATAGTGAATAGATCAAAATTAGGATTTATAGAAATTAAACCCTAATAGCCGTGTATTTTCGATTTTGCTAGGGTCTCTTAAAACCCTAGCCTCCTTTTCTATATTTTCAAAAATGGGGAGTTACTTTAGATTTTATCTTGTTTCCTTAATTATAGTTTTAATATCCTTAAAATAGAATTATTAAAATTGCAATAACCCATAGTTTTATCTTGTTTCCTTAATTATTGTTTAAATTATAGAAGTGATTAATCGAGTGTATGAAATAAATCAGAGTAAAACAATGTAATTGGAACATACAAAGTAAATAAGATCTTGTTTCAGCTCAATTATACTTTCAACATAAAATGATTAGACATAATTGATGCTAGAGTTCTATCTATCTTAGAGTATCATTCCTATTTATAAGAGAACTGAAATTATACAAAAATACTAAGGACACGACATTTAGACATCGAAACTAAAATGAATTAGTAAATAGATTACATAACATTTGAAACTGACTCACCAAACTTTGACACATTACAACATATTTGACTCAACATTCTTCCCCTTTGTAATCAGTGTTGAACTTTAGTTTGTGAGAATTTGAGCAACAAAATGCATCATTCTTCAAATTTCGGTGTACCATCTCATCATCTTCTTTTATTCAGCTTTATTACCTTCGTTTTTCTTTTTTACAGTTTTTCATACGAACAATAAAGTTCGTATACTGAGTTGTTGTATATCTTTCAACTTCTGAAGCTTGAAATAAAAGTCTCTTTGTTTTTCCCTTCTTGTCTTTTTCTGAAAAGACTAACCCCATTGGCTTTAAAAAAATTTCTCCATCAGCAAACTTCTTAAGTTCAACTTTAGACTTCACAACTTCTATATGATGGACAACCTGTAGATTTTCATGCAAGGAAAATCTGCTTGTGTCTTGATGTAATCGTCGCCTCTTATTGCCAGTGTGTACTGGATGAATTTTATCTTTATAAATTTCCTTATGTTGAAACTCTTGACTGTAGAGGGTATATCGTTAAACCAAATGCTCTCAAAAGTAGATCCATGCTTGGCGTGGAATCTGTTTAATCATTTAAACTCAAGAGGTAGCCTTTGGTCATCAGGAAGACTGCGGTCGAAGGGTTCAAAGATAGTGAAAAATTTGGCATTGGGAGAGATCGAGATATCCCAATATCCATCCGAAGGTGGTTCTGCATATGTCAGAATTGGCCTATAGTCTTCATCGAGCAATCTTCTTGTAGGATTAAACCAGGAGTAAATCAGGGTTTCATCCATAGTCATGTTAAATCCATGATCCCTCCTTACTTTTTCAGAAAAGTTTGCAGCTCTCTAGTCTTGTTTCCTTTGAAGAGTGGTAGGAGAGTCAATGGAGTGAGCTGATGACATTGATGATTCAAAATTTTTGAACTGTGGAGGAGTTTCTTGACGAGCAGGGGATTGATGTTGAACTTGTTCCGGGGAGTTTTGTTGTAGAGGAGGAGAATGATGAGATTGCACTGGAGATTGCACTAGAGTAGTTTGGGAGAAGGTTGCGGTGTTGGTTGCTGAGTTTCAATCCTTTTATGAGATGTACCAAAATGGGATGGACCAAAATTTGGAATAGGAATTGTTGCTGTAGATTGATGATGTTAAGGATTCAAGTGTTCACTTCCCCCTTTTGAGGAAGAAACAACTTGTTGCTCCTCAAACCACTGTCTGAGGCCATCAATCATAGAAAGTTTTTGATAAAACCGAGACTTGATCACATCGGAGATTTGAGCATTGGAAGGAATGTCGACATTTAACAGCAAGTTGTAAATCTCTTTGGTTAACCTCAAGATCTTGTCAACACTTGAGTTAGCCATGAGAGAACGTCTCAAGCTATAGATGGTTGAGTGAAGCACTGCCAGGGCAGATGCATACTCATTGTGCGTTTCGTGTACTAGGTTCTAAAAGTTAGCAGCTTGACGGTCAAGAGTGTACTTGCTCTCTTTTTGATTGCTGTCATCTCTTGAATAAGAGTTTCAGCTGTTGAAAGGAACTGTTTGTGATCCACATTACGAGCGTTGTCAAGGGTTCGAATACCCATCTTCGTAGCTAGACGCTCTCTAGCTTCTAATCTTTCCACCCGCTCTGCTAGGGACTGCGGCCCAACAATTTTTGACTATTGCGGTTGAAGAATTGTGACTGCGGCCAAAATTTGGTCGACCTTAGACTGTAGGGAGATAAATTCCTTTCGAGATACTGTCAACTTCTTCTTTTTCTTCTTTTCTTTAGGCTTGGAGGTGGAATGTTGGGAGCCACTTGACTCTTCTTCTTCATCAAAGATCATTACAAAATCATCTGAATGAGCAGGCTGATCGATTTCATCAACATCTAGATCATCAAGTCCAAACATAGAACTTGAAATGATTTCAATCGCAGTTAGCATTTGAGCCATGTTTCTTAGCATTTGAAGGCTGATATGGACCAGCACCACCTTTAAGAGTTTGAGCTTGTTGAACCGTAGCTTACGTTAATTTGGATGGATCATATTGACATGATTCTGGATTGAGATGACTCTTGATCAAAATTGACGATCATATGGAAATATGGAAATGTTTCTATGATGAGAGATACTTGTAAAATCTACATGTAAGTTGGTAACTTTAATGCAAGAAAAGGTGTTCAAGGATTGTAGCTTGAATCTAAACCTTCATTACCAAGGAATTGTTTTTAGTAATCAAGTTCCAATGGGATATTTTGTAATATCAACGATTCAGTGTTTGAGACTTTGGAATCTCGATATCACAGGATATTAATTCATGTAAAGTTAGAATTCCATCACATCTTGGATAGTCATAAGAATTAGAAATTGTGAAATGGGCATCATTGGAATAATGTCTAGTTGATATGTTCACAAAGGAAGGACCATAGAGAGGCATAATATGCATGTTCATAACATGGTATGACTGATGTTTAATTCAAGTGGTTAGTTAATTACTCAAAACATTATACAATGAATAAATTCGTAATTACTATAGTGATTAAATAATAGAGATTATTTATATTCAATAGTTTTGAGAACATAGTTAATTAGTTTATTATTGTGTTTCATTTTGCATCTTTTACTTCCTGAATGATTTGATTATTCGAAATTCCAAAGTCGCTCTTAGTTTTTGAAGTAAGTAGTGAATTAAGATAATCATGAATTGAGTTGTATTTTGTCTATGAGGATTACAAATTGCAATAAGATTTCTATAATGTTCATGAGTACTTAGAAAACTGGGGATTTTGAGTATTAGATAAGCCCACGCTCAGAGAATTACTTCATAGATTCTATCATGAGTAATTATGTGACGATAATATCTTTTATTCTTAAAACGGAGATACATGAGTTGTAATCTGCAAGTTGGTTGTGTATAGGTATTGCAAAAGCGCATCAATAACGTGATGTCATAAAATGTAGTGTGATGCATGATTTGGTGAGTAAAATATGCCAACATATAATTGGAAGTTTATTTGCTCCTTTTGCTCTAACGGGAAAAGCGATATCTTTTAACTCCTCATTGATTTGTTGTGTTTAATTAATACTTTGAAGTGCTTGTGTTCGATTAATATGCAACCACATAATTGGAAGTGCTTGGCCAAGCTCGTAATGAATTGATGTGTTCAATTAATACTTTGAATTCAGCCGTCAAAAATCAGGAAATCGAGAAATAAAATCTTGGGCCATGTCATTGATTCGAATACATGTCCCATGTCCGTACGATATCTTGTAGAACAAAGGAATATCTTATCCATTATGTTAGGGCAATGTATGATTAGATTAGAGTTTGAAAGTGGCTTTGGAAAGTACTCTTTGTGTTTTGGTTATACTTGCAATTGTAGTTGTAGACTTATCTAAGTGGTAGACTATTGGATTCAGGTGCTTAAGCTCATAACTAAATTAGTATAAACTTGAAGTATCTAGTCCACCATTTAGAAAGGCACTTTTGACGTCCATTTGGTAGACCTTAAACCCTTTGTGAGCTGGATAAGCAAGAAAGATTATGATGGCATCAAGACGGGCAACAGGAGCAAAGGTCTCATCGTAGTCAAGCCCTTTGATCTATGTGAATCCTTTGGCCACCAATATTGCTTTATTCTGAATGATGACTCCAACATCGTCTAGCTTGTTTTGAAACACCTATCTTGTACCAACAATGGGATGATTTTGAGGAGGAGGAACGAGAGTCCATACTTTGTTTCGTTAAAATTTTTCTAACTCTTCCTGCATGGTTGTAATCCAATCAACATGATCTAACGCTTCCTTGATGGATTTGGGTTCAACCATTGAGATGAATGCTGAGAAATGACATTATTCTTGAGTATTTGTGGCAGAACGAGTTTGAATGTCGATGTTTAGGTTTCCAATCACTTGGTTCGGAGGGTGATCCTTAGTCCAGATGTGTAGTCTAGGAAGTTTTTGAGCAGCAAAAGATCTTATATCTACGATCAGTTTAGGTTTCACCCCCTGAATAATTTGAAATTGCAGATGATGCTCCCTATGAACTTCTGAACCAGACACATTTACGTCGTCATCACGTGGGAAATCAAAGAACTTTGCATCTTCGTTGTTGTTGATCGAAGTGGTATCAAATTCAACAAATTAATCTGCTGCATCTTGGAATCCATACACATTTGATTCAAGGGAGGGTTGACCATTCTCCCCCTCAACATGAGAAGGTTGAAATGGTTCTTAATCAAATGAATAAAAGTTGGGTGTCGGACCTGAAACATTTTGTGAAACAGGAGCTTCAGTTGACGAGATTTGTCTTGTACGAGATTCAAAATCAAGAGTTGTTTAAGGTCCGAACAAAGTTTAAAGTCAACTTCATAAATTGTTTGTTAGTTTGGACATCCTGGAGCTGGAGCATCGGAGTCCATGATGTGGGTAGTAACATGAGTTGGGCCAGAATCTGAATGTAGTTGTCATGAAAGGTGACATCAAAACTTTCTTTAAGAACATAGGTTCGATGGTTTAGAACTCGGTAAGCTTTTGAATTGGCTGCGTATCTAAGAAAGATTTCTTCATCGACTTTGGGTTAAAACTTTGTAAGCTGATCACAGTTGCCTTTTATGAAGCATCTGCATCTGAAAACGTGATGGAAAGAGATACTCCGCTTACGACCGTTCATGGCTTCGTACAGTGTCACATTAAGGCGTTGATTAATGATACTCTGATTCTGAGTGATGCAAGTTGTTGCCATGACTTCGGCCCAGAGATAAAGTGGAAGATTTTCAAAGTTAAGCATAGATCGAGCAGCTTCAAATAGTGTTATGTTGCATCTTTCAACTAAACTGTTTTGTTGTGGAGTATAAGGAGCATAGAAGTTATGGTCAATTCGTTTCTCGGAATGGAATCTCTCAATGTTGACATTAGTAAACTCCGAGCCATTATTATTTTGGATTCGACAAACAGACAATTTTACAAGAAGTTCAATACCATGATGAAGGTAATAAGTTCCGAGGCATTTTCTGACTTTAGCCTGAGGAAGAAAACCAAGGTGAACCTTGTAAAATCATCCACAATCACAACAATGTATTTCTTATGATGTAGACTTTCTACCATGGAGGATCCACATAGATCAATGTGTAGCATCTCTAATGGTTCCGAGATTGATTTTTCAATAATGACAGGATGACCTTTCTTCGATTGCTTTCCAGATTCACAGGCAGCACATAGATGGTCGTTTTAAAACTTGAAGAGATGTAAATCTCTGACCATTTCACCAGAAACAAGATCGTTCACATATAAAAAGTTTAGATGAGCAAGCCTTCCATGCAAAGTTTACCAGACATGAATAGTGAAACATGTGGAAACTTGACACCTGTCACATGTCACAAAGCCTCATCAGGTGGAAGCTTGAGTCCTAGATTATCTGAGCATGAAAACTGGTAGCATGTAGTGTAATTAGTCTCACATGAAGCTTTCTTCCTGCACCAATTTCTATATTGATATTGTTTTTGACATATGATTAGAAGTTATGATGCTGAAAACATCCTTGAAATGACAGATTCACAAGCTACTACAAATATCTAGATTTGTGGCAAGTATTAACACTAATGAGTCCAGTACTCTGGAGATCATGCTTGATCGTTTAACAAACCATACATATGCTATCCAGGACAGAAAGGTGGATTCCCTTATTGTGGAAACATTTGGTAGAATTATAGAGAATCTATTACACTGAGTTTTTCCTTTTCTTTTCTGGTATAACAAATGTACTTTGTTTTCTTCTATTATGGGTAAACACTAAGTAGATCTTCATTCATATTGGTATTGAAAAGAGAGTAAAGTAGGTTTTGCTTTTACAGGCACTTTGGTCTTCTTTTCTCCAACTTCATATTTTTTTATTGCTTTTAGGTCCTTGCATTGGAGTATTTACATTCTTTGAATATCATTCACCGAGACCTGGAGCCAAACAAGTTGTTGATTGGTATAGATTGCCATATCAAGGTAAACATCTTTGTTTAAAGAAAAAAATAAACTGAATTTGTTATAAATATAAAATGATTATTTGTTAAAGCTGTCAGATTTTGGGCTATTTATGGTAGGTCTGATCAACATTACTGAGGACTTATCAGGGGGACATCAGAAAATAGGACCTCTTTCATCTAGTAGGTAGTGATTAGTGAGTAAACTTTCTTTCTCACTTAAAGACCTTTTTGTCATCTCAAATTACCACATTATCTATCCCTAGGACATTGTCAATTCTAGTGAGGTAACTTATATTGTATATTGGAAACATGAATCATATTTTTCTTTCTTACATAAATTCTGTTGAAAACAGGTATGAAACTTTATGATGGCTTCAAATTTATCCTTTTGTCTAGAGTATGGCTCCAAGCTAAATTTTATTATTTTATTCAGGTATGGGCTGTATTGAATTGCTGCAATGATAATTGACAAAAGGTATTTTACTATTTCACTCTTTTATATTAACTTTTATAATCTACATGTGTATTAAATTTTAATATTTTATACATGTATGGGCTGTATTGAACCCTGGATTCTTGGCAAAAGGTATTTTACTACATGTGTATTAAATTTTAATATTTTATAACATAGATTGATGATGCTTGATGCCTTTCTGAATACTAATGTGTTGATGATGAAAACAGGTATCTTGTGGAAACAAATGCATAATAATAAGAAGTAGAAACAAGAAGGTGTTCCTTAATAACAATGTAGTACTAGGTTATATAGTTAGGGAAAACATATTAATAACAATGTACAATCAGATCCCCTTAATACCAATGTATTACAATTTTTTGACATGATGTTATTGGTTGAAATTGATTGTTTTGGTATATATTTTTTCTATATTTTTGTATTATGCGTAAATGAGTATTGTAAAGACGCATCGTTAATGTATATCGTAAATGGTTGCTGAAGTTTATGACACGCAAATGGGTGTCATCTTCATTTATGATAGGGGATTTAATGATACGCAATGCATGTCCAAAATTCGTGTCATAAGGATACGACACACAAATGCGTGTCATCTTCCTTTATGACAAGGCCTTCCTTGACACGCAATGCGTGCCGTAAACGCGCGTCGTAAATGCGTGTCGTAATTGCGCGTCGTAAATGCGCATCATAAAGAGACGACACACAAAATCGTGTCGTCTCTCGTTAAGATAGGGCCTTCCTTGACACGCATTTGTGTGTCGTGTGATCATTTTACAACATGCATTGTGCGTCGTAAAAGGTTGTTTTTCTAGTAGTGTTGGGTGAACGGAGTACTGAGTCCTGTAAGCTTCATTCATGACAACTTCCTTGTAACCACCAAACTTTGGGGTCTAGATCTGGTTCATGAAATAGTAAACTCCGTCTCCCTTGATCTCTAAGTTCTTCTCCATTCACCTCAAGGCTTCGTCCATCACGTTCTCTGGTTTTAAGGCTTCCAGCTAAGCCTTTCTGATCTGGAAGGACAGATGGGATTGGATGGTTGTAACATCCCGAAATTCAGGTAAGACTATTTAGCCCTTCCTTTTTGTCAAATGGTCAAGATTAGTCATTGAGTGAGTTCTTGTAGCACATGAGTACGCTGGGCGTACTCATGCACTTAAGTTTGATGCGGACTCACCTGGGTACGCTGGGCATACCCATGGTTACGCTGGGCGTAAAGGGTAAATATGAAAACCCTAAATGTTTGGATTGTGCACTATTTAAAGGATGCTAAAGCTCATTTCCCAGCCCCCATATCAGAGAGTAAAACCCTAAGAGAGAGCCTTCCATCATTCTTAGCTTGAGTGTATGTGTTTTGGAGCTAAAAGTGTCTTGGTGTGTTAGTGAAGAAGAAGAAGAAGAAGAGCTTGTGGAGGCTAGGGCTTGAAGTGAAAGTTTGGATCTGAGATCTACAGAGAAAGGAGCTCCATCTAGAGGTATAAAGTTCAAAACTTTCCTCTTTATTTGGTTTTTATGAGTGCATGTACCATTTATAGGGTTAAAAGTCCCAAAGGTGGAGACTTTATGAGTGTAATGTACTCCATAGACCTAGATCTGTCCCATTTCAGTGATATTTGTAATATAGATCAATAAAGTTTACATCTTTGTTGTTGTTATGAGGTCATGCTGGAGTTATCAGCTTTCTAGAGTTGGGAAATGGAATGTTATGGGTGTTAGTGACTTGTTCAGCCATGCAAAGGCTTAAAGTCACCAACTTCATGGATTAAGAGGCTTAGAAATGGTCAGATCTAGAAGTTGGACGTGGGTCTTAACTTTTTTAAGACCTCAAGAGCTTAGGATCTGAAACTGGGAGTTACTCGGGGCGTAATCCCAGCACGCGCGACATTAGGGGTCGCGCACCCTGTTTCTGTGAGGACGCCGGGTATGCCCAACGTACATGTTTGGTTCACGCAGCGTAGCCCGGAGAGTTGACTTTTATTGACTTTTAGGGTTTGGTCAACTTTAGAGGCTTCGAGCTATGAGAGGGGTAAAATGGTCTTTTACCCACTAAGAGTGCTAAGAGAGAGAGTATAGTCTAGCCTTGATAGATGTATTGATTAAGAGTATTTATTTCGTATGATTAGGCGGAGGGTAAACCAAATTATTACAGAGTTCGAGATTATCGAGTTACTCAAGGTGAGTCTTCTCACTACACTTTACCTAGAGTGGTAATTTGAGTTATGTGACAGAGTATTTTGTATGTTTTTGCATGATGTGGTTTCTATGTGATTTATGCTATGTATGTTACAAAGTTTTCAGAGTTAGGACCGGAAGGTCCACAGAGTTAGGTCCAGAGGGCCCACAGAGTTATGGGACTGGAGGGTCCCACTGAGACACATTGACCAGAGGGTCAAACAGAGTTATAGCCTTGAGTGGCTAATATGTGTTGTGTGTGGTATTTTGGGGAACTCACTAAGCATTTATGCTTATAGTGTTGTGTTATGTGTTTCAGGTATTAGTGAGGATCGCAGGAAGCCGCCGGCTTGATCAATACACACACAAGGAGTTTTTATGCATTTTGATCTTGGGATGTGATGTTATGGATTATTATGTGATACAATGATATTTTTATAACAATTATGAATGGAAGTGTGTTTTTAAAACGTGAAAATTATTTGAAAATTTTAGATGTTAAAAGTTGGTATCAGAGCCTTGGTTTGAGGGATTCAGGTGCACCTTTGGGGGTATCTGAGCTCAAACTGAGGATATGAGAGATTTTCAAAATAAAAATTCACAAATTTTTCTCAAGAGTAAAAAGTTTATGAAAGAGCAGAGCAGAGCAGTGTGTACGAGTAGCCTGCGCCCGAACGGTGATTTCCCAAAATACCCTTACATTATGAGTTATGAGATATGTTATGATATGATATGCATGCTAGAGTAGGCTAGGTATTCTTATTAGGACTAGAGTGGCCTGATTTGTGATGCCTTAGCCTAGGGATTTTGCTGCTAGGAGATGCTTGAGAGTGAATACATAGCAGCGAGGAGCTTATGAGAGACCTACTAAAGAGTAGGCTATGTATAGAGAGAGTAGAGTACTTGGGACTTGGGATCCTAGGAGGAGGACTTGGGGTGAATATTGATGCGGTGTGGACGATAGTATTGGGCCCGTACTACCGAGGATAGCGTATCAGTGCGCAACCCAAGTAAGAATCCTTAGGGTACCAGAGACCAAGTAGGAATGGGATATTGAGTGTGTGAACACTCGAGCGAGAATCTGATATCTTGTGTTGTATTTTAGAGAGACATCATGGTTGGGACACACCTCAGGCCAGGGACAAACAAGGGGACGTGAGCAATGAGGAGCTCCGCCAGATGATTCATGATGAGGTGGTTGCGCCCATCCACACTGAGATACCAGAGATGTTTGGGTCTATCAAGACCACACTGATTGTGTCTTTTGACGAGCGGTATGCTGCTCTTACTGATGTTGTTGTTGCTGCAGCCACTGCAGTCGTTGCGGCTGCCAGGCCGCAAGGGGGTGACGTGTTGCTATACCGGGAGTTCAGTAACACGAAGCCACCAGAGTTTGATGGTACTCAGTCCAATAGCCATGATGAGGTGGATCTCTGACATTGAGGGGTGCTTCTACACATTTTCATGTCCGAAGCATCTGAGAGTTCGGTTTGCGCTGAACCAACTTTGCTTGGGGGCGAAGAACTGGTGGAAGTTTGTGATAGCGCACTATTCTTCTGCAGAGCTTGCTGCAGTGACCTGGGAGAGGTTCACCGCTATGTTTCATGACGAGTACGTTCCCCCGGTTTAAAGGGAGCGTTTGGCCCAGGAGTTCTTGATCCTCAAGCAGGGTACTTAGTATGTTACTGTGATCTCTGGGATGTTTCATGAGAGGGCGATGTTCTGCCCTGAGCACGTGTCTTCCGAGCAGGCACGTATGAGTCGGTATTTGAGTATTTTGAGGAGAGACATCCATGATTCCGTGGCGAACTCGACGTACCGGACATTTTCCGAGCTTCAGGCAAGTGCCCGGACGAGGGAGATTGAGCTGGAGAATCAGGCCAAGGAGGAGGCGGAGTCTCAGGGGAGGGATCGGCGACCGACACAGTCCCATCCGGCTGCCAAGCGGGCCAAGCCCGCCGATTCGAGATCAGGGAACCAGAAGGGCCGCACTTGTGGTAAGTGCGACAAGATTCATGAGGGGGTGTGCAGAGCAGGGTCTTGCTACAAGTGTGGCAAAGAGGGGCATATGGCCAAGGATTTCCCCTAGGAGTTTGTAGTTTGTTTTCACTGCAACCAGACCGGACAACGAAAGGCCAAGTGTCCGCAGTTACGATGGTCAGCTCAGGGAGCTTCTCAGGGATCTGTTCTTGCTGCTGTGCGAGCTACGGAGAGTCGGCCGGTGAAGGCCGAGACGCCGAAGGCTCGTGGGAGAGCCTTCCAGTTGACAGAAGAAGAGGTCCGCACAACACCCGATGTTGTGGCTGGTATGTATTCTTTCATCTGTTTATTTTGAGTTTGTGGTGTTATGCTTATATTATGATATGCGTAGGTACATTTCTTGTGAGTTCTGTACCTACTTTGGTGTTATTTGACTCGGGTACGAGTCGGTCTTTTGTGTCGTTAGCCTTTAGTCAGCACATCAGTATTCGTCGAGAGGCGTTGAGTCGACCTTTGCGAGTTTCCATAGCTGACGAGAGAGCGGTGTATGCCACTGAGGTGATTCGAGGATGTGTACTCGAGATCTTTGGAGTTGAGTTTCCGATTGATTTAGTCCCGATTGCCATGGGAGATGTCTATGTCATTGTGGTCATGGACTAGTTGAGTAGATTTGGAGCGGTTATCGACTGCGAGCGATAGCTGGTGACCATACGAGACCCTACTGGGGGAGTTCTTACAGTTTATGGCGAGGGTACCCAATCTGGGTCGGCATTTTGTTCAGCCGCGAGAGTGAGGCAAAGTCTACAGTAGGGTTGTAGTGGGTATGTGGCTTATATGTGGATATGAGGGTAGGTGCAAAGAGGCCGAGGTCGATCGATGAGGTCCCGATAGTGCATGACTTCCCGGATGTTTTCCCCGAGGAGTTGCCGGGTGTGCCTCCCAAGAGGCGGGTGGAGTTCCGTAACGATTTGGTTCTGGGGGCAGCGTCTATCGCCAAGGCGCCCTATCGCCTTTCACCTCCAGAGATGCAGGAGTTATCCTCGCAGATTCAGGAGCTGCTGGGAAAAGGATGTATACAGCCGAGTAGCTCGCCGTGGGGAGCATCGATCCTTTTTGTCAAGAAAAAGGATGGTTCACATCGGATGTGCATTGATTACCGGGAGTTGAACAAGCTGACGGTCAATAAACATTACCCTTTACCAAGGATCGACGATTTGTTTGATCAGTTGCAGGGAGCGTCTTGGTTCTCCAAGATTGATTTGAGGTCTGAATATCATAAGATGAGGGTGCGTGACGAGGATATTCAGAAGACAACGTTCAGGACTCATTACGGGAATTATGAGTTCGTGGCGATGCCCTTCGGGCTCATGTTGGATCGTTGGGTGATCGTGTTCATTGATGATATATTGGTGTACTCGAGATCCAGAGAACAGCATGAGGAGCATTTGAGGGAGATCCTTGGACATTTGAGATTGAAGAGGATTTATGCCAAACTCTCCAAGTGCGATTTCTGGTTATGAGAGGTTCAGTTTCTGGGACACCTCGTCAATCAGAATGGGATATTGGTCGATCCGGCCTAGATTGAGGCGATGATGAGTTGGGAGGTGCCGAGATCCCCTTCGGAGATCAGGAGTTTCCTCTGGTTGGCCGGTTATTATCGGAGATTCATCCAGGATTTCTCCAGGATTGTTGTCCCTCTCACCAGGCTGACCCGGAAGGGCGTGGCTTTTAGTTGGGGCCCGGAGCAGAAGGCCTTATTCGAGACACTTCGCCAGAGATTGTGCGAAGCACTAGTTTTAGCCCTTCCGGAGGGAATGGAGGATTTTGTGGTATATTGTGACGCATCGATATCGGGATTGGTTGCAGTGCTGATACAGAGGGGTCATGTGATAGTATAACCATCGAGGAAGTTGAAGGCTCATGAGACGTGGTATCCTACTCACGATTTGGAGTTGGGGGCTATGGTGTTTGCCCTCAAGATCTGGCGCCACTATTTGTATGGGGCTCAGTGTACCATATACACGGACCACAAGAGCTTGAAGTATCTAATGGATCAGCCCAACCTGAACATGCGCTAGAGGAGATGGTTTGACGTGGTAACGGTTTAAGAGTGTGAGATCCTGTACCACCCGGGCAAGGCTAACGTGGTAGCCGATGTCTTGAGTCGTAGGGCAGAGAGTGCCCCATTGCGAGAGGTTTGTTTGAGGATGACAGTGATGACTCCGATTTTGGACACCATGAGGGAGGCCCAGGTGGTGGCTATGAGACCGGAGAACAGCAAAAGGGAGTGGGTGATCGGTCAGATATCTGAGTTCGTTGTCGATAGCCGTGGGCTTATGACTTTCCAGGGCCAAATTTGGGTGCCATACGAGGGTGGGGCACGTGCCATTTTGATGGAGGGGGCGCACAAGCCGAGGTTTTCGATACATCCTGGGGCTACTAAGATGTATTTAGACCTGAAAAGAGACTATTGGTGGCCGAGCACCATTGTCTGCATGGCAAGTTGCAGCCGCTTGAGGTTCCCGAGTGGAAGTGGGAACATATTTCCATGGATTTTATCACCAAATTGCCGAGGATTGCGAGAGGAGTCGATGCAATTTGGGTGATCGTTGACCGGCTGACAAAGAGCGCCCATTTTCTTGCTATCAGTGAGAGCTCTTCTGCGGAGAGGTTGGCAGAGGTGTATGTGAGGGAGGTGGTATCGTGACATGGTGTACTAATCTCGATTATGTCAGATCGAGATATGCGTTTCACTTCCAAGTTCTGGAAGAAGTTCCATGAGGAGTTGGGTACTAGGTTGCATTTCAGTACCGCTTACCACCCATAGACGGATGGACAGAGTGAGCGGATGATTTATACGCTCGAGGACATGCTTCGGGCATGTGTTTTGGACTTCGGAGGGAGTTGGGACACGTATCTGCCTTTGGCTGAGTTTTTATATAACAACAGCCACCATTAGAGCATCGACATGCCTCCCTTTGAGTTGTTGTATGGGAGGAGGTGTCGGACTCCCATCTGTTGGGGAGAGGTGGGACAGCGAGTGATGGGTAGCACTGAGATAGTGCTTCTAACGACAGAGCAGATACAACAAGTTAGACAGAGGTTGCTGATGGCCCAGAGTCACCAGAAGAGTTATGTGGATAGGTGTCGGTCCGAGCTAGAGTTTCAGGTTGGAGATTTTGTGCTCCAGAAAGTGTCTCCTTGGAAAGGAGTGATCCGATTCAGGAAAAGGGGCAAGATGGGGCCCTGATACGTTGGACCGTTTAGGGTGATCGCGAGGGTGGGCAGGGTAGCGTATCGAAGGAGCTACTTGCGGAGTTGAGCCAGATCCACGATACCTTCCACGTGTCTCAACTGAGGAAGTGAATAGCCGATGATTCGGTAGTGGTACCGTTGGAGGATATCCAGGTGGACACGGGTCTGAATTATGTCGAGAGACAAATCGCGAACTTGGACCGAAATTTCAAGGCCCTGAGGAACAAAGAGGTGTCACTGGTTCAGGTCCAATGGCGGAATTGGAAGGGGTCCGAGCTAACTTGGGAAACAGAGTCAGAGACACGGCAGCAGCATCCGGAGTTGTTTACAACATGAGACTTCGTGGGCGAAGTCTAGTTCTAGTGGGGGAGAATTGTAACATCCCAAAATTCAGGTAAGGCTATTTAGCCCTTCCTTTTTGTCAAATGGTCAAGATTAGTCCTTGAGTGAGTTCTTGTAGCACATAAGTACGCTGGGCGTACCAGGGTATGCTGCGCGTACTCATGCACTTAAGTTGGACGTGAACTTGCCTGGGTGCGCTGGGCGTACCCCGGGTTACGCTAGGCGTAAAGGGTCCACATGCAAACCCTAAATGTTTGGCTTGTGCACTATTTAAAGGATGCCAAGGCTCATTTCCTAGCCTCCATATCAGTGAGTGAAACCCTACGAGAGAGCCTTTCATTGTTCTTAGCTTGAGTGCGTGTGTGTGTGTTTTGGAGCTAAAAGTGTCTTGGTGTGTTAGTGAAGAAGAAGGAGAAGAGCTTGTGGAGGCTAGGGATTGAAGTGCAAGTTTGGATCTGAGACCTACAGAGAAAGGAGCTTCATCTAGAGGTATAAAGTTCAAAACTTTCCTCTTTATTTGGTTTGATGAGTGCATGAACCATTTCTAGGGTTAAAAGTCCCAAATGTGAAGACTTTATGAGTGTAATGTACTCCATGGACCTAGATCTGTCCCATTTCAGTGATATTTATGTTATAGATCCATAAATTTCCATCTTGTTCGTTGTTATGAGGTCATGCTGGAGTTATGAGCTTTCTAGAGTTGGTAAATGGAATGTTATGGGTGTTAGTGACGTGTTCAGCCAGGCAAAGGCTTAAAGTCACCAACTTTTTGGATTAAGAGGCTTAGAAATGGTCAGATCTAGAAGTTGGACATGGGTCTTAACTGTTTAAGACCTCAAGAGCTTAGACTCTGAGACTGGGACTTACGTGGGGCGTAATCCCAGTACGCGCGGCGTAAGGGGTCGCACACCCCGTTTCTCTGAGGACGCTGGGTACGCCCAACGTACACTTTTGGTACGCGCCGCGTAGCTCGGAGAGTTGACTTTTGTTGACTTTTAGGGTTTGGTCAAATTTAGAGTCTTTGAGCCATGAGAGGGGTAAAATGGTCTTTTACCCTCTAAGAGTGCTAAGAGAGAGAGAGTATAGTATAGCCTTGAGAGATGTATTTATTAAGAGTATTTATTTCATATGATTAGGTGGAGGCTAGACTAGATTATTACAGAGTTCGAGATTATCGAGTTACCCGAGGTGAGTATTCTCACTATACTTTACCTAGACTGGTAATTAGAGTTATGTGACAGAGTATTTTGTATGCTTTTGCATGATGTGGTTTCTATGTGATTTATGCTATGCATGTTACAGAGTTTTCAGAGTTAGGACCGGAAGGTCCACAGAGTTAGGGATAGAGGGCCCCACAAAGTTATGGGACCAGAGGGTCCCACTGAGACTCATTGACCAGAGGGTCAACCAGAGTTATAGCCTCGAGTGGCTAATATGTGTTTCAGGTATCAGTGAGGATTGCAGGAAATCGCCGGCTTGATCAGTACACACACGAGGAGTTTTTATGCATTTTGATCTTGGGATGTGATGTTATGGATTATTATGTGAGACAATGATATTTTTATAGCAATTATGAATGGAAGTGTGTTTTTAAAACGTGAAAAATTATTTGAAAATTTTGGGTGTTACAATGGTCATGGTCAGTGCCTTCATTCTACGACCTGAGTAATCTTTCCGTGGCAGCTGCTACCACATTGGCCTTGCCGGAATGATAGCGTATTTCACACTCATAATCATTGAGTAGCTCTACCCATTGCCATTGCCTCATGGTCAGCTCCTTCTGATAAAAAATGTGCTGAAGGCTTTTGTTGCCGGTGAAGATGGTACACTTGGTTCTGTAGAGGTAATGCCTCCATATCTTTAATGTGAAGACCATTTCTCCCAACTCCAGATCGTGAATTGTATAATTGACTTCGTGTGCCTTCAACTATCTTGAGGCATATTCAATAAATTTTCCTCTCTGCATGAGCACACAGCCTAGCCCCTGATTGGTTGCATCACAGAAGACAACGAAGTCCTTCGTCCCTTTTGGAAGAGACAACATAGGTGCGCTGCATAAGGCCTTCTTCATTGTTTGTAATGCAGTGTCTTGTTTGTCTGCCCAACTAAAGGCTACACCTTTTCTGAGTCAGGGTGGTAAGAGGCTTAGCAATCCTAGAGAAGTTCTGGATAAACCTGCGATAGTAGCCAACAAGACTAAAAAATTGATGGATTTCCGTGGGCGTCTTCGGTGCTGACCAACTCTCAATCGCATTAATTTTTGAAGGGTCCATGTGTATGCCTTCTTTGCTAAACACGTGATCGAGGAAAGTTATCTTTCTAATCCAGAATTCACACTTTGAGAATTTTTCATATAATTTCTCCACCCTTAAAGTTTCTAGCACTTGTCTCAAGTATTGTCTATGATCTTCCTCACTCCAAGAATAGAAAAGTATATCATCTATGAATACTATCATGAACATGTCTAGGAAGGGGCGGCACACCCGATTCATTAGATCCATGAATACAACAGGTGCATTGGTTAGACCAAAGGGCATTACTACAAACTCGTAGTGACCATATCGATCCCGAAATGTTGTCTTAGGAATATCACCCTCACGGACTCATAATTGATGGTACCCTGATCTCAGGTCTATTTTTGAGAAGTAGCTGGCTCTTTGGAGTTGATCAAAGAGGTCTCCGATTCGGGGTAAGAGGGTAGCGGTTCTTGATGGTGACCTTGTTTATTTCGCGATAATCTATGCACATCCGGAAGGATCCATCCTTCTTTTTCACAAATAAGATCGGTGATCCCCAGGGTGAGAAGCTGGGTCTAATGAATCCCTTGTGGAGTAGTTAATTTAGCTGGCTTCGGCACTAGACGGTAAAGGGATTTGGAACAGGGGTAGCTCCGGGGATTAAGTCGATTCGGAACTCGACTTGACGTTCGGGAGGAACTCCTGGAAGATTTTCGGGGAAGATATCCAGAAATTTGTTGACTTTGGGGATGCTCTCAAGGACTTTAACTTCCTGCTTTTTTTTAACTACATGGGTTAGGAATGCATGACACTCCTATCACATATATTTTTGGATTTTAATGCATGATATGATACGAAGTTCTGTGCTAAGTTTATCGCCATAGATGATGAGGGCTTCGCCATTTGGCAGATTGAGGCGAATGGCTTTTTCAAAACAAAGAATATCCACATGGTGAAGACTTAACTAGTCCATGCCGATGATGACATCGAAGCTCTTAATGGAGACCGACATAAGATCGATAGGAAAGGAATAACCATTTAGGGTAAGGGTATAGCCTATGAATACGTCATTAGTGCTCTCTTTCTTTCCGTTAGCTATCTCGACAATGAATGTTTCAGTTAGAGGTTGGGATTTGTGTTTGAGAAGGTGCTTAACTGCATGACTAAAAAAATTCTCTCCGCACAACTATAAAAAAGAATGCATGCATAAGAGCTGTCGAGGAGGAACATACCCATAACTATAGTGGGATCATCGACTGCCTCCTCCTGGCCCGTAGCTGACACGCTCCCTGTTTTGCCATCTATCGTTTCCTTAGGGAAATTCCTCTTGAAGTGCCCAGTTTCACCACAACCATAGCCGGCTTGGCTTACTCCAGATCCAGGAGCCTGATTAGTTGGTTGGACTTGTGTCTCGCAAAAACGGGTTGTATGCCCTTTTCTGCCACAGTTGTTCGATTGCATAACACAACACGGCCCGTGATTATGGAAATTACACTTGTCGCACCTTAGGAGGGTTCCAATATATCTACTGGCAGGTGCTTGAGTTTTGGGGGCAGCAGCAGGAGTGGTAGCAGCATGAACTGCCACTATCTGTTGTTTCTTGGAGGGCTCCCGCAAAGATTTTCCCTTGTGCTTGTTCTAGAACTTTTTCTTTCCACCGCTCTCCTTGGGTGGTTCGTGGGTGGTTGGCACAGGATCTTGATGATCCCCATGGTATATCAATGTCTGCACCAATCGTTTAGCACTATTAAACGCCAGTGGGTTGGCAGCCATCACATTCCCTTGTGTTTGGGGAGTTAATCCCCGTATAAATCTCTCTACCTTCTTGCTCTCCGTGGTGACCATCCCCGGGCATAGAAGAGCGAGATTACTAAATCTTTCAGTGTTTTCAGTACTATCGGAGCCCTTCATCTTTAGGCTCCATAGCTCCTGCTCTAGCTTCTTCATCTCGCCCCACGGGGAGTATTCGGCGAGCATCAACTCCATCAAATCATCCCAACTCATGGCATTAACAACCGAAAGAGTTAGGGATTTGACTTGGCTATTCCACCAAGTTTGTGCTCTGTCGTTGAACGTGCAGGCTGCGAAATTCACCTTGTTGGATTCATGGAAAGCACATATCTCGAAAATTTATTTGGTCTTCTCGAACCAACGGGTTAGGGCAATGACACCTCCAGTGACATCGAAAGACCGAGGTTTGGCGTTTGTGAAATCTTGGTATGAACACTCCTTCATGTGTCTATGACTGTCACCGAGATTGGATGGGTTGGCACCACTACTTGCCCAGCTAGTGCCAATAGCATTGATCAAGGACATGGCGGCATCTACGGCGACTGTTACTTGTGCTTGAAATACAGCAGGATCGCACTGAGGAAGTGGCAGCGACGGATTTGTCGGAGGGTTGATGTTCTTTTTGTTGGGTCTCTTCTTTGGAGGCATCTTACTCTAAAATAATTAAAGAAAAAGGATGGTAAGTCCTTTATGATTCAGAGTCAGGGTCGGCTCAACGAGTTTGGGGGCTCTAAGCGAACTAAAAATTTGGGGCCCTTTGAAATTAACTATACTTAATGTTATAAACCCTTTGTTACTATGTTTACTTGTATAGCTTTATCCTAACAATTTCATAAAAGATAAAATATAATAGACAAAGCAAATATTTATATGGCATGCCAATCTATTGTTGATTTGGTCAATGGACCATAAATTGGAAGTGTAACTGTAACATATGGCATAATCGTTCGTTGGTGAGTTCATATTAATTTTTTCTAATATAATTAAGCACTACTACAAGAGTAAAATTTAATCCAAATCAGTTGAAATAAACCGATCATATTTGACTAGAATCAACCATATATGATCACTACTACAAAAGTTTGACCAAGTTCAACCAAACCAAATGTTTATACAAAGACCAAGAAAGTTCTTTCATGTCTTGAAGTTCTTCATCCTTCAGCAACCTAAATAAACGATAGACTAGATTAGCAAACAAGAGATTAGAGATGGATTGTACCTTCAAATTGTTAATTAGTGACAGGCTCAAAGAAGCCGAGAGCACGAGACATCAAGAGATGAGAAGCCAATAATGCGAGACTGTGGAGCACTTGGAAGAAATGATCGAAGAAGAATTGAAGAATGGTAGAATTGATTCCCAGTGTCCGACTATGGAGAATTGGAGATAAGAAGGGAAGTTGAATCGTTCGACGTTTATGTGAATGAATCGGCAGTTTGCAACGTAATTTTTTTTGGGGAATGGGGGTATTGAGTATCGGACATGGATGGATTGAAACTAAATGGGGCCCCTCAAAATTTGGGGCCCTAAGCCCTACCTTTACATAATTAAACATAAGGCCGACCCTGTTCAGAGTCAGGTGATATTGACTAAGATATATCTCAACCTGATAGATAAAGTGTTCTACTAAGAAATTATAGAGGAATTCAACTAATACAAGTAAACAATCGCTAGAAAATAAATAGCAATGCTTAGAATGAAATCTGTACACTGTGTTTGGCTGTAGATAAAATAATCCTATAGTATGTTAGGTTGTGTGTTCTGTTCTATTGTTCCCTTCTTGTATAGAGTTACGTAAGTTTTAGACTTGCTGTAACACCACAATCACTCCCAAACAAATGTTGGTCGTATCTCAAATAAATATAGTTCATCAAGCTATATTTATCCAAGATATGATTACATAACTATCCATGTGTAACTACAGTGTCCAACATCTAAATACTTTTTTTTGTTCTCCTTGTAATATTGTTTCTGGTATGTATAGATACTTGTATACTTCTTATAAAATACTTATATTTTTAAACTATACTTTTAGTTCAAAGCACTTCGGCCCCTTAGTGTTTATAGTTGTATATCATGTAAGGCTTGATATACTTAGTTCACTATAAACAATAGCTCTGATACCAATCTGTCACACCCCCAAACCGATGCGGCGGAAATGTTCGAGGGTGAAGGACGTCATGTGCAGTATCACAACAATTGCATCATAGTAATCAAAGTAAACACAACCATTACATTGAATATATATAAGGTATTTATATCGGTTTGGTACATATTTTGTATAAAAAAATGTAAAAGACGTGACTCTATATGCTTTGTCTTCTCAAAAGCTCGCGGGAGGACCTCTCTACTGATTCCCTGAGAGTACAAGCGATTTTGAAAGTGTATCAACATTTAACTTGGTGAGTTCATAAGAATGATTTTGTAATGAAAACCTGCCATTGAATCTGTAATATTGTTTGTTTGTTTCCCAAGAAACCCGATATTTCTTTTTAAGTGAATGGTAGTCTTAAACCCTAAGACTAAAATGTATGTTTGTTACTGTATTCTATAGTAGTGTATGAAAATGTTAGTTTGTGTGCCTGGTTACCACCAGCTGTATTGTATAACATTTTTTTGTATGAAAACCCTAGCTACCACTAGTATGTAAAATAGTTTTATTACTTAAAATAAAACCAAGTGTTGTATCCCTTGGAATCCTCCAGTTGTAGTGTATAATAGTTCTATTAATGAAAAAAAACTAATTAAGAATAAGAACCTTTAAACATATGGTTCGTTTATACTGTTGTGAGTTGTTGAGAGAAAAACTTGGAGACACACTTGAACAAACGTTAGAACAAGTATATTGCGGAATAGTTAATCTCAAAGGATCTAAACGCTCAACAATAATATAGTTAGATAGTTAGATAGTTAGTTGCGGAAAGTAAAGAAGTATAAATGACAACAATTGTTATATCAAGAATACACTTAAACTGATTCGTAACAAGGAATGCATTCACTTCGAGTTAATAAGGAAAATCAAGTTTAGTGATTAAGTCTTAAAGACTTGCTCCGGAGAGAGGTTATAGTTTGATATGTTTTAGTAGCAATTTAGAGTAAGAAAAGTATAAGGATAGAGAAATGAAGAAGATAACTTGGGGAAATATATTCAGAATAATTCACAAGTCATCGAGTGATAAGAGAGACGGTTGAAGAAGAAATCGTGTGTAGTACGAAGTTGTATTAATACATCAGAAAGAGTCTCTATTTATAGAGTCTCAGAAATAAACAACTACTCTATAAGCAGCCGTGCAAGGCATGCTGGATAATAGAGTACATTTCATAAAGATAAGAAAAACATAACAATGGACTGCAGATGCTGAAGAAGAACTGACTCCGGGTGCTGAGATGATCGCGGATGGTGAACCGTTACGGTAGATAGATGGTTGCGGTATCATAGTTTAAGAGGGTCACTTTTATGTTTCAACATGAGTTTGGTATAAGCATGCTTGATATAACCTAGTGACCTCTGTGAAGTTTTTCAGGCATCAAAATGGTATGATATTTGTCACATGAGGCATGCCTGCCTATTTGTAGCTAGCAGTTTACGTGTAGGATTGTCAGTCCCGAATAGATCTATTCACAAATCTCATGCTCTCCCTTCAGGACACTCTGGTTATACTATGGTAGGATTTAGTCTGCACCCCGAAGGGTACAATTGAAGCAGTGCCTCACAATCTTGTATTAACTACTTTACGTGTAGTGTTGTAGTGTTCTCTTGTACTTGAAACTCTATGTATACTTGTAGAGTAAAAATAAGTATACTTAAATAATTATTTAGTGTTGTACTCTTGTGTTCGGGAAATAGTATCGTATGTCCTAAACTACATATATCATAGTTTATATTTTTGTTAATGTATAAGCTCTGGTATTGATAAAACCGCGTAGGTGAAAACTTTGCAATTATGGTCGTAGTTGAAAACATCCCTTATGCACTGCATGTTACAAAAGGGATAAAATATCTAAATATTTTATAAAAAAAAAGTAGTGATCTCTTAGTTGTATCAATTGCATAAGTTTTAATTATGTTGAAATCCTTTGTATAAATCACAATTTTTATCACGTGTTTGGCTTGTATTCTCCCCCTAAAAACGTTCAAATAGTAAAAGCATAGGCATATGAACTCACAGTTGGTTATGTGTATGTGTCGGACAGCGAGACTAGAAAGATGTCCCTTGAGTTGTTGTATGTGGAATTAACGGTATCCTAATGATAATTAAACACATAATTGTATTTTAATTAGCGAAACCGTTAATTATAGTGTTAGAAAACACTTGTTTCTAGGTTAGGAATGTTACCAAGACTTGTTTGAAGTGGGAAAAGAGGGTTTTCAGCCAAGGTTCACGGTTCAAGGCTGTTTGTGGTTGGGATCTTGGGTTTGCGGTCGTAAACTATTTGTGGTTGTGAACGGTTTGAGGCTGTGAACGGGTTTGCA
The DNA here is from genome assembly GCF_002870075.4 of Lactuca sativa. NCBI lineage: Eukaryota > Viridiplantae > Streptophyta > Magnoliopsida > Asterales > Asteraceae > Lactuca > Lactuca sativa. The sequence goes on from NC_056630.2 coordinate 312,980,885, forward strand.
GTCATGAACTAGTTTGCAGCCCTTGAAGATATGAAGGCTGTTCTTGGTGAACAACTTAAAGATCTGAAGGTTTTATCTTGATGATATGAATGTTCTTGGGAGGTTCTTAGGAGCAATTTGAGAGAGTTTTTGGGTGAAAAAGATGAAAAATGAGATATCTCTCCGAGAAAAACCTTTATACAGGTTGGGTTTGTGGTCAGAATTGGGTTCTCGGCGGTAAACGGGTTTATGGCCCAAGGGTTTGCGGCCCAACGGTCTACGGCAGTAAACGCATGGCTGAACGAGTTTGGTGATTTTTCAAAGGAAAACTTGATTTTTAGAGTGATTTTGGTTCCGAAACTTATATAAATTAAATGATTTTCTAATCCACAAGAATTTAACGAAACAAATAAAATTCAAAATTTTATTTAATAGGATTTGACTTTTGTTGACTAGAAAAATATTGAGTTGTCACAGTTGTGTACAAGAGAGCGAACAACGATGTCAAATACTTCATTCCCATCACTGCTATGCACCACCTAACCCCCAGACAACTTGAAGTCACCTTGACTTCAGTTAAGAGAACCAATAATACAATAAATGAAGTGAAATTCGAGATCACTGGGAGGATTACATGGCTCTGAGAAGTGTGGATGTTTTGATGGCTGGTTATCAAGTTTCTGAAGCTCAAAAAGTAATGAAAATAACTTGAAGAGGTCACTTAAAGGGGAAATGTTAATGCAAAAAGTGACCCTCTTAAACTTTGTCATCCACAATCCTCTCAGTCTAGCACAATCTGCTTCTCCACTATCGTAACACTTGTCTCTACCGCAATCTCTTCCCTACTACCGCAACTCAGATGTGAACCACAATGAAGACTTTGATTTTGTACTCACGTGATAGCATTTGTTTATCCATTAGACATTGTATGGTGTTTTTAGCCAATGTTTCTTAATAGTTTATCTTTATTGTAATTCTTCGCGACTCTATATATAGATTGCTCTCTCATTGTATCAACTACCACTTCTGCAATTTCTAATCACATCTGAATTATCTTCTCTACTCCTTATCTCTTATTACTTATCACTTCTTATATCTCATACCTCAATCATACTTACTGATCATCATCGAAGATCTTCACTTTAAACTGATCTCACTTACTAACTCGTGTTTGTTTGTAAACCATGTTTCGTATCAGTTTGGTATTTACTTGATATAACTTTTCTTTTACATTTTCTTTATATTCAACACTTTACATTTCTGCAACTAGCCAATCAAACATCTAACTTATTATATTTGAGCTTTCATGATCCTTTAAGATTAACTTATTCCACAATTATCTACTTGTACCAACGTTTGTTCAAGTGTTTCCTGAAGTTGTTCTCTCAACAAATCATAAATCTTCCATACGATATCCGTTCTCGACTGTCTTTATAAAGAAAAAATCCTATCAACTAGATTTCAACTCTTGTTTAGATTGTTTTGCCGAAAAATCAACATTTTAATTTCGGTTTCTCAGTCGCACATTGGTACGCTAAAACTTCGAAAAATCATAATTTCCTTATATAAAGTTAGATTTGGATATTCCTTATATGTGACATAATAAAAATATAGATAAAATTTTGTTTTTAATTTAGTTCAAATCACATAATACTAATAGCAAAATAGTCAAAAGAGTATCACAGTAACATGTTATCACATTACAAATTCCCAAAATCTCTAAATGCTGAAATCATAGGGTGATGCAGTGCAATCAGGTCGGGCCCTTCCCCTTCAAACTGGAAGTACCTGAAACATAATCTGAGAACTGTAAGCATAAAGCTTAGTGAGTTCCACCTAAAATACCACATACTAAACAATTATGCTGCCAAGCATATATGGGTGCTTGCCTAGCCCTTCGGTCTATTTCAACTAAATACTATCAATCATATCTGGGTGCTTGCCTACCCCTTCGATTTATATCAACTGGATACTATAAATCATATATGGGTGCTCGCAATCCCCTTCGGTTTATTTCAACCAGATATCGGGTCTATTTCACACCTACTACTACCACATATTATCAAAACAGAAATTACAGAGTCATCAAGTAAATACAGGCACAAATAATAATGGTCACAAAGATAATCATCACACTACACCATAAACTAGTGGGCCAACATTGGTGCCTTCGACCCATGGATAATGCGAAGGAATACATACCTCATACTGAATATATTAAATTGTACTCAGCGAATGACTCACGAAAACCTCTTCCTAACGCAGAAGCATAAAACCCTAATTAGAAATTAGGTCACAATATAACATAAGGTAAAAAGGGCTCATTTATTCTTGCCTCAATGGGCCTCCCTCCCCCTTAAGGCCTAACTCCATAAAAAAGCCCAAAAGGCATCCAAACAAAACTACAAGGCCTCTACGGCCCAATGTGGCCTAAGAACCCTAAACATGGCCTTAAGCCCACAAATGACCTGCTACCATCAGGTGCCCGAGGCCCATACTCAAACAAATCCAAAAGGCTCAACACGAATCGAGCCCAACACAAACTAGGTACATGCGGTGTACATGGCTTGTATGCCCAACATATGTTGATGACCAACCGAAATTGAGGCACTGACCTAGTACGCCCAACGTACTGGCCAGTTAGCCCATACTTATTTCCAAGTCTTAATCCCCTGAGCCATTATGTCCAAAACATAGATCCACGCTCAAAATAACGTCTTAATCCATAAAGTTGCAAACTTTATGCTCTTGCACGCGTGGATGGGGCTCAAATCATGAATTAAGTCCATTAACTCACTTGGATGGTTACTAACACTTGCATGGTTGAGTCTTAACCACCAAGATTCAATTTTTATGAATCAAAACACTCATAAGATTCCAAAAGGCCACCTTAAATGGCCTATAGTTGCTCATACTCCAAGAAACCAAACTATGGGAGCAAAAGATGCCATATTCTACCTTAAACCTAGATGTAAGATTGTAACAATCAAGGTTGAAACTTTATACCTTCACTAGGCTGGAAATGGTGCACAAGCTTTGGATCTACAAGCTCCTTCTTCTCCTTTTCTTCCTCCCAAACTTCCTTCTCCTTCAAAACCACCAAAGAACACTATAAACACTCAAGGCATGCTCAAAATGCACATAAAGAGGCTAGGGTTCGATATTTTCACTAAAAGGGAAGTCGAGGCTGAAAGGGTAGAGGACTTGAGGGACTGAAGGTCTTTAAATAGGGTGTAAACCCAAAAAATTAGGGTTTTCCCCTGGCTCGATTATGCCCAACATACACCGAGGATCCCCCGATGATGCATATGCATGGAGTACGACCTGTGTACCTAGTGTACGCTAATCATACTCACAATACTATAACACATTGTATTTGAATTAATCATTGAATGAACCAATAACTCATACCTAGCGACTCGAGTGCTAAAATTCTCCCTCACTTGAACCAGAATTCGTCCTCGAAGTCCGCTATCGGAAAATAAGTCTGGGTAATGCTTCCTCATTTTATCCTCTGGCTCTGACGTCCGTTTTAAGCCATTGTGGTGTAGCCACTGCACCTTAGCCAACTCAACCACCTTGTTCCTCAGGGTCTTTGTCATCTTGTCGAGGATCGTTACTAGTCTCTGGACGTAGTTCTGGCGGTCTTCCAACTAAATGTCCTCCAATGGAACCACAACAGAAGCATCAGCCAAACATTTCCACAACTATGAGACATGAAATGTAATATTAATCTAAATGAGTTCCTCCAAAAGATCCAATCGATACGTTGCCCTGCCCACTCAGGCTATAACCATAAAAGGACTGATACACCCGGGGCCCATATTGCCCCGCTTCTTGAAGTAGATGACACCTTTCCAAGGTGACACCTTTAGGAGAACTGTATCCCTAATCTGAAACTCCAAGTTTGATCAGCGCTTCTCTGCATAGCTCTTCAGCCGACTCTAAGCTGTTTGAAGTCTTCTACGAACCTACCAAATCAAATCAGTGGTCTTGAGTACAACCTTGATACTCCCCATGACTCGCTGACCGACCTTGCCCCAATATATCTGGGTCCTGCATTTCCTCCCATAGATAACCGTAAAAGTAGGTCTATCGATGTTGTTATACGAAAACTCCGCCAAAGGGAAATACATATCCCAACTTCGACCAAAATCCAAAATACACGCCTGAAGCATATCCTCCAGTCCGCTTGGTCTAACCTTCGGTCTGCGGGTGGAAGGTCATACTTAAATGAAGACGAGTACCAAACTCGTCGTGGAACCTCTTCCAAAATCTGGAAGTAAATCAGACGTCCCTGTCAGAAACCATAGAAACTGGCACCCCATGCCATACTATGACCTCCCTGATGTATATCTCAACAACTTCTCTGCTAAGATACTCTCCTTAATCGGGATAAAATGAGGGCTCTTGGTCAGTAGATCTACGATTACCCTAATCGAGTGAACTCCGCGCGTAGTCTGTGGCAAGTTCATAATGAAGTCCATAGTAATCTCCTCCCATTTCCAAACGGCCATACCTAACGGCTGCATCTATTCATGAGGTCGCTGATGCTCAGCCTTGAGTTTCCTGAAAGTCAAGCACCTCTCCATGTACCAAGATACATCCCACTTCATGCAGGTCCACCAATATTTAGGACAAAGATCCTATACATCTTCGTCACCCCAAGATGAATGGAGAATCTTGACTTGTGCGCCTCTTCATTCAGAATTTGATGCACAACACCCTAACATAGAACTCATACTCACCGATGAAGATTCAATAACCCTCGACTATCATAATCAAAGGAAGTCACCTGACCCACTATGCGCTCACTCATCCGGTGCTTAACCTTCATAACCTTAATTTGTGCCTCTCGAACCTGCTCCAAAAGTGGAGTAATTTGTTGGGTTTGGATCATTCTAACACTCCCATGGTGTACATGTTGGATTAATGTCTAAGTCCATAACTATAATTGGTAAGACTTGACCCGACCCGGTATGGTCCATTTGGGTTGCATGGCGTCATGCATTTGGATAGACTATAATGAGAGAAATAACACTTAAGGATTATTAATATATTATAAGTTATAATATATTAATAGGATTATTTAGTTAGTATTGATCAAGAATTAATTAAGTGATCAAAAGAAGACTATTAAATATATGGGTTGATTGTGTAAATCATCCATACTTGTAAAGTGGGCTAATGCTCCATGGATTATCAAGTTAGGCTAAAACCCATAGGATGCTCCATGGTGTATTGGAACCCATGGATTCAAGGAAATGGAAGAACATGACCATTAGGGTTTACCCTAATTGTGACACTATATAAAGATCATATCATTTGGAAAATCGACCACTAAGTGTGAGTGAAAGGGCTAGCCGATTTTCATGAAGTGTGAAGTTCTCTCAAGTCATTCCATTTGTATTTTGTGTTGTCTGAACCATTTGAGGTGTCACACTTGGGGAACTAGGCACTCAAGCTTCATGAAGACTTTCTACATCCAAGAGGTATGTAATTCTAACTTGATATATGTTGGATTAGTGTCTAAGCCCGTAACCATATTTTGTAAGTACTTGACCCGGTTGTGCATGGTCCTTTTGGGTTGTCTTCACCAAAGCAACTTGACTAGAGAAATTAAATAGAGAGAGAGGTTATTGTGATTTATTAATATGGTATAAGAATAATATATTAAAGGAAAAATCATATTTGTTTAATTAATATTGGTCAATAATTAATTAGGAATTAATTTTGTGATCAAGTGTAATTAATTAAACTAGAGGGGCTGAATTGTAATTATAAGATAGTTGCAAGATAGGGCAATATTTATCCTTGTTAAAGGATGGAAGAATTCAAGGATAAGGATATCCTTAAAATCATCCAAGGATAAGTAGATAAGGGTTTTTCAAGGCTTATCTTGTGGTTGCTTGGTGGGCAAGCAACTGGATAAGGATAAGGACTGAAACCCTAATCTAAACCCTATATAAAGACCCCTAGGCCTTTAGAATTCGAGTACATGCTCCTAAGAGGTCCCAAGGACGAATTCCATCTCCTCCCTCCTCTATCTTAAGCCTCTCCAATTGCTTGTGGTGTTTGTGAGCCATTAGAGGCACTACACTTGTGGTGCTTGCTTTCAAGACTTAGGATTTGAAGATTTAAGTTGTTATTGCAATATAACAACAAGAGGTATGTAATCCAACCTTATATGTTAATTTCGAAAATAGCAATGCACATTAGGGTTTTATTCTTGTGTTCATAATGTTGTGTATCTAATAGTGAAAACATAGATCCAAACTAGGGTTGCATGCACACTTAGGATTGTTTGTATAAAACCCATCAGTGGTATCAGAGACTTTGGTTAACTTGTTTTCAATTAGTTTTATTCAATTGTACGAACTTGACAAATTAGTGTTTATAGCCAATAAACCCTAGGAGGCCATAGATTTCGAGATTAGGGTTTCCTAACCCTAATTTGCGAAAATCTTGAAAGGGTTTTTGAATCCTTTCCTTTCAATCCAAGATTTCGAAATCTAGGGTTTGCAAACCCTTAGATTTCGAGATTTGCCTCCTTCCCCAAGATAAGATCCTAAATTTTGGGGATTTGGATAATCCCATATGTTGTAATTATCCTTTAATAGTTAAATATGGTAATTAAAGATCATGAATTATCCCATCCCTATTTTTGAAATTTATACAAGGATTTAAGGGATTATGATAACTTAAATGTTTAAATGGTAATTATCTTTTAGATTTAGATAATCCCTTATGATTTGATAATTTAAATTAATAGTTTCATTTAAGATAATTATTAAATCAAGAGTTTTAATAATTAAAATTTTAATTTAAGTGACATTAAATTTCGAAAATTTTAATTGAAGATTAAAACCCTAGTATTTTTGAAATGTTTAAAATACACCCTATACTATTATATTATTACAAGCTTAATAAATATATATATATATATATATATATATATATATATATATATATATATATATATATATATATATATATATGTATAATTAAAATGCTAGTCTTACCATTAGTAGGTTCATTCACGAAGCCGGTCTATAAGGTGGGTATAAGGTTGCAGCCTATAAAATGGTGCTTAATGGGTGTACACTCACACCCACCGCTTGCTTGATCGGTGGAGGGTCGTTAGCCGAACGGGTAGGATAGGGCAACCTCATTCTCTCATTAAAAGTATAATAAGAAATACAAAGTAACTACATGTTTTCTAAAATTTCCCAATCTTAGTTACTTTAGGAAAAGTGAATTTGATGCAATTCCATGAAATTACACTTTGCACCTTGCTAAGAAGTTAGTGGAGCGTGTGTGGTTTACCGGCACACTAATTGATTCTAAGCGAAGGTGGAAAAGGGTGATTCGTTGTTTATCATAGTTCGATGGAGCGTGTGTGGTTTACCGGCACATCGAATAGCTGATCCTTACAACGAAGGCACCATGTGAATTTGCATGGTAATTCACACCCGCTTTGTGATCCTCGGTATCCCAGTCACAAATGAGAGGGGCATATCGAGATTTAAACATGCCATTGAAAAGTTTCAATGAATCTCATCCGAACCTAGGAATTCTCAATACATTTAGAACTTAGAGTTAAGTTTTTCATGATGGAGAACTAGTGAATCGTCATTCACTTACCTTCAAGTTATTTGCATTTAGATTACGGCACCCCTTTTCTAAGATGTAAATATTGTTGTTGGATCCTAGCCCTAATTTTTGTTATTGGGTGATAATTAGGGATTCGTATTCTAATCTATCTTCTCCTTTTCCTTTGTAGATGTCGAAATCAAACAACACTGCCGATAGTTCCTTCTCATTGATGAGCCTTTGCCAAAAGGTTACTTTCGATGGAACGAACTTTAGCGAATGGATAAGATACATTCGCACAATTGCTCGCTACGAGGACAAGGAGTATGTCCTTGATGAAAAACTCGAGAAGATCAAACCAGAAATCGCTACTCCGGCTGAAATGAGTGCTTTTGAGACTCATGAGTGTGATGCAACGAAGGTTCACTGGATCATGATAGCCACAATGAACTCCGAATTCCAAAAGTCCTATGAGGACATGTATCCATACGAGATGCACGAAGACTTATTGGAGAGATACCACCAAAATGCGAGACAAGAGCGTTATGAGATTTTCACTAACATGATTTCCGCTAAGATGGGTCATGGAGAGTCTCTTACCGTGCACCTGCAAAATATGCAAAGGTATGTCGATCGTCTTCGCAAGTTGAATGTTATCTTTGGGGAAGACTTGGCGATCGACATGGTGCTTCACTCATTGCCTCCGATGTACAATCAATTTAGGATGACCTACCACATGAACAAAGAAGAGGTCACCCTAAGCAAACTCCAAGGTCTCTTGAGGGTCGCTGAGAGCAACTTCAAGGACAAGTCTGTTGCACCAACTCCCAATCCACCCGTTGCTCCTGTCTTGGCTATTGGTCAAGGAAACGGAAAGAAGAGGAAGGCTTCGTCTAAAAACTATCGCAAGGTTAAATCCCGAGATGGTGCCTCTTCTAGTGGGACCAAAGTTGATCCCCCTAAGCCCTGCCCTAACCCTAAGGAGGCAGAGTGCCACCACTGCCACAAGATAGGACATTGGAAGAGAAGCTGCCCAGAGTACCTACAAGCCATCAAAGAAGGAAAAATCAAGCCATCTTTCGCAGGTATATACACAATTAAATCTAACGATTCTAGTCATGCTATTTCTTGGGTTCTTGATATCGGTTGTGGTTACCACATTTGTTCTAATGTGCAGGGACTAAGAAGAAGTAGGGATGTGGAGCAAGGAAGAATCAATCTAATCATGGGGAACAGAAGATCGTCACATGTGACCAAGATTGGAGTGTATTCTTTAGTGCTTAGGAATAATTTATGTTTAGATTTGAACAATTGTTGCTATTCGCTAGAAATGGCTAGAAACATCATTTCATTTCATGGTTTATATAGACAAGGTTTTAGATTTTCTTTTAATAATGAGAATGGTTCTATTTTAGCTTATCTAAATGGTGTCTTTTTCTTTGAAGCTATACCATGCAATGGAATTTATGAAACTGTTATGATTGTTGATAACTTAGGAAATGATGTTTTGAATATAGATTCTTCCAATAGTTTGGATAAAGCATCCTTGTGGCATAGTCTTCTTGGACATGTTAACAAGAAACACATAACCCAACTCCAAAAGGATAGAGTGTTGGAGTCATTCGACCTTAGGGAAGATGACACGTGCGACCCTTGTTTGCTTGGAAAGATGACTAAGTCACCCTTCGCTGGTACGTGCGAAAGGGGTGAAGGTTTATTGGACCTAATACATACCGATGTATGTGGACCGTTTAGATCAACCACGAAGGATGGGAACCGCTTCTACGTGACTTTTACCGATGACTATAGTAGATATGGGTATATCTATTTAATCAAGCAAAAGTCAGAAACTTTTGAAAAGTTCAAAGAGTTTAAGAATGAAGTGGAGAATCAATTGGGCAGGAAGATCAAGATGCTTCGATCCGATCGAGGAGGAGAGTACCTAATTCTTGAATTCCACGATTATCTCAAGGAGTGTGGAATAGTTTCACAATTGACGCCTCCTAGGACACCGCAGTTGAATGGTGTGGCAGAAAGGCGTAATCGAACCTTATTGGATATGGTTCGCTCTATGATGAGTCATGATTCACTACCAATCTCTTTTTGGGGGTATTCCTTAGAGACTGCCGCCCATATCCTTAACCGTGTCCCTACTAAGAAGGTTGCCAAAACACCTCACGAGATGTGGACAGGGAAAGCTCCTTCATTGGCACATATCAAGGTTTGGGGTTGCGAGGCTTTCGTAAGACGAGACACTCACGACAAACATGAACCTCGAAGTGAGCGATGTATTTTCATCGGCTACCCGTAGAAATCCTTTGGATATCTCTTCTATAGACCGAAGAACAATGTTGTCTTTGTTGCGAGGATAGGAGTTTTCCGAGAGCGAGAACTCATAGGCCAAGAGGACAGTGGGAGGCAAATCGAGCTTGAAGAGATTCAAGAGTCGATCGATGAAGGAACCTCTACCGCTGGCACTCAACCCGAGGAGGAAACTCCGATTGAACCAATTGACGAGTCCTTACCTCTTAGACGTTCCGATAGAGTTAGAGTTCAACCCCAGTTTTATGGTTTTCATATTACTACTGAAGGGGACACGTATATTAGTGATGGTACACTAATAAATCTTGATGAACCTAATAGCTATAAGGAAGCCATGGCAGGCCCGAAGTCTATGAAATGGAAAGAGGCAATGGATAGCGAGATCCAATCCATGTGTGATAACCAAGTTTGGAATTTGGTTGATCATGTGCCCGAACGTAAGACTGTTGGGTGTAAGTGGATCTTCAAGAAGAAGACCGGCGTGGATGGAAAGGTACACACATATAAAGCGCGATTGGTTGCGAAGGGATTTACTCAAACTCCCGGAGTTGATGATGAAGAGACCTTCTCACCAGTTGCGAAGATAAAATCTATTAGAGCGATGCTAGCTATTGCCGCACTTCATGATTATGAGATTTGGCAAATGGATGTCAAGACCGCTTTCCTTAATGGAAAGTTGGCTGAGGATGTTTACATGGCTCAGCCAGAAGGGTTTGTGGATCCGGAGCATCCAAATAGAGTGTGTCAGCTTGAGAAGTCCATTTATGGACTTAAGAAAGCATCTCACAGATGGAATCACTGCTTCGATGAGAAAGTCAAAGAGTTTGGATTTGTACGAAGCGAAGATGAGTCGTGTGTATATGTCAAAGCCAGTGGGAGTATAGTAAGCTTTCAAGTTTTATATGTCGATGACATATTACTCATAGGAAACGACATCCCGACTTTGCAGGAGGTTAAGTCCTGGCTCGGGAAGCGCTTCGCTATGAAGGACCTCGGAGAAGCTTCTTACATTTTAGGAATAAGGATAGTAAGAGAAAGAAGTAAGAGACTAATTGGACTTAGTCAGAACACTTACTTAGAGAAAGTACTAAAACGTTTTAGTATGGAAAACTCAAAGAAGGGAGAATTACCGATACAAAGCATTGCCAAATTGAGTAAGACTCAAAGTCTGAGTACCGAAGTTGAGATAGCTGAAATGAGCCAAGTTCCATACGCTTCCGCAGTTGGCTCAATCATGTACGCTATGACTTGTACTCGCCCTGATGTAGCCTTTGCTTTGAGCATGGTTAGTAGATATAAAGGGAACCCTGGCAGAGCACATTGGATTGCTGTGAAGAATATCCTAAGTAACTTCGGAGGGCGTAGGAATGGTTTTTAGTCCTCGGAGGGAGTGATGACTTGAAGGTGCGAGGGTACAGTGATGCCAGCTTCCAAACCGATAAGGACAACTATTGTTTGCAATGGGGCTGGGTCTTTACCCTAAATGGAGGAGCAGTGACTTGGAAGAGTTCCAAACAGGAAACAGTAGGTGATTCAACGTGCGAATCAGAGTACATAGCAGCGAGCGAAGCGTCGAAGGAGGCAATATGGATGAAGAACTTCATTGGTGACCTTGGAGTTGTACCCGCTACAAAGGAGCCCATGGAGATTTTCTGTGATAATGAAGGAGCGGTTGCCTTGACCAAGGAACCGAGGGATCATGGTAGATCTCGACATATCGACAGAAAATATCACTTCATCAGACATCGTGTAGAAGAAGGACAACTCGTAGTGAAGAGGATATCATCAGAAGATAACCCAGCAGATCCGCTTATGAAGGGACTGAGTAGGGTTAAGCACTTGCTGCATGCTAGGAGTATTGGGCTGAAGGATGGTATTAGCATAGATTAGATAGTTTTAGAAACGTGTAACAGATAAATGTAATTGACAATTTTTGCAATTTTTGCATGTTTCAATTTTTGCATGTTTTGACTTCCATAATAATTGAGTTTTTTAGGAATAATCGAATTATTCAAATTGTCCACAATCGTTCATGTGTTGGAAGTAGATATGAATGAAGATTGTCATGAATTGGTGTGTAGATTGTCTAAATGGTATTAGACATAGCAAAGGGTTGCTGCGACATTCATGAGTGCTTATGAACTGGTTTTGAGCATTGGAATAAACCCGCGCTTGCTAGAATCACCGTATGGAATATGATATATAAGAGGTGATCGCAAGACGATAATATCATATAGTCTTAAAACCTAGATATATGGTTTATTATTTTCTAATTGATTGTACATTGATAATGCGAAAATGCATTGGTAACTCAATGTTATAAAACGCATTGTTGTATAGTTGATTATTGAACAAGTAAATGCATATAAGTCGAAGTTTATCTGTAAATTTTATCCTAAGAGGGTAACAGAGATATCTCGGCCACTCGATGATATGATTTGACTTATGTGTCGGGCCCGGTCAGAACTAAATTGATGTGTTCGATTAAGTTCTATGTCAAATAAATCGGAGATCGAAAAACCTAAATGGTTGACTAATCATTCCATAGAATTGTCAGCATGATATCTAACAGAGGACTATACGATCCCTTATCTAGAGGACAGGTTACTGATAAGATCAGAGTTTTACAGCGTCTTTGAGAGCTACGACTGTTAATCGGGTTGCACGTTACATTTCTGGTTACTAGAATTATCCAAGTGGGAGACTGTTGGATTAGTGTCTAAGCTCGTAACCATATTTGGTAAGTACTTGACCCAGTTGTACATGGTCCTTTTGGGTTGCCTTCACCTAAGCAACTTGACTGGAGAAATTAAATAGAGAGAGAGGTTATTGTGATTTATTAATATGTTATAAGAATAATATATTAAAGGAAAAATCATATTTGTTTAATTATTATTGGTCAATAATTAATTAGGAATTAATTTTGTGATCAAGTGTAATTAATTAAACTAGAGGGGCTGAATTGTAATTATAAGATAGTTGCAAGATAGGGCAATATTTATCCTTGTTAAAGGATGGACGAATTCAAGGATAAGGATAACCTTAAAATCGTCCAAGGATAAGTAGATAAGGGTTTTTCAAGGCTTATCTTGTGGTTGCTTGGTGGGCAAGCAACCGGATAAGGATAAGGACTGAAACCCTAATCTAAACCCTATATAAAGACCCCTAGGCCTTTAGAATTCGATTACATGCTCCTAAGAGGTCCCAAGGACAAATTCCATCTCCTCCCTCCTCTATCTTAAGCCTCTCCAATTGCTTGTGGTGTTTGTGAGCCATTAGAGGCACTACACTTGTGGTGCTTGCTTTCAAGACTTAGGATTTGAAGATTTAAGTTGTTATTGCAATATAACAACAAGAGGTATGTAATCCAACCTTATATGTTAATTTCGAAAATAGCAATGCACATTAGGGTTTTATTCTTGTGTTCATAATGTTGTGTATCTAATAGTGAAAACATAGATCCAAACTAGGGTTGCATGCACACTTAGGATTGTTTGTATAAAACCCATCAATATATTCATTTGAATCAATATTATTATGCTAGTTAGGATGAATACCTTGGAAAGTTCATATTTGCATGTATAATAGAGAAGACATAGATCCAAGGTATTTAGGGTTGCATGTACACTTAGAAGTGTTAGAATGCTCAAAACCCATCAATAAATCCAACCTTATATACCTTGGATCTATGTTTTCTCTATTATACATGCAAATATCAATTTTCCAAGGTATCATCCTAACTAGCATATTATGGAGTATATACAATACAAAATATAGTTAAATGACATACTTTTTGTTGTAGCTTGATTCCTTGGACCTTAAAGAGCTTAGTGCTATAAGTGTTGCTCCTCAAATGGTTCACACAACACCACTAACAATCAAAATAACTTGAGAGAAGATTATACACACTCAAAATCGGCTAGCCCTCATGTGTTTATCACTAGTCACTCTCTTGTGCCAATTTCATGAGCTATGAAGCTTCTTATATAGTATGCACATTAGGGTTACACCATGTAACACATGAGTTTCCATATTCCTCATGATCCATGGGTTTTAACCTCCATGGAGTATCCATGGGTCACCACATGGGTTTAGCCCAACATGAAGAACTATGGGTCATAAGCCCATTTTATAAGAATGAATGATTTACCAAATCAATCCCCATTTATTTAATTAGTCCCTTTTGATGACAAAATTAATTCCGAACTAATTCTTGATCAATACTAATTAAATATTATTAATATATTAGAACTTATAATATATTAATAAATCATAAATATCCTCTTCTCACAAAAGTATATCTAAATTGTTCCGATGCCATGCAACCCAAATGGACCATGCTCAATCGGGTCAAGTACATACCAGTTATAGCTATGGACTTAGACACAATTCCAACAGTCTCCTACTTGGATAAGTCTAATAACTATTATTTCAAGTACGACTCCAACCAGACTAGAAATTGTAACTCTTAAAGTCGTTGTCGAACTCTGACCTAGTCAATGACGTGTCCATTAGATAAGGGATCATTTATTCCTCCATTTTGGATATCATATGGACTGAGACATGGATTATAATCATTCTCTTTGTCCATCTATTGTTTCCTAATTTTCGATTTATGATGACCGACTAATTGAACAAATTAAATCAATCCAGGCTTGGCCAAACACTTAGGAGTGTCATCACTAAATCATCGAGGGGCCCACATATATCGCTTTTATCCGCATGGGGTAAATGGAACGGATAAACTTCGACCCAAATGTTCGCTTGTACTTACTCATCAAATTACACCGAATGATATGTTTTATAACATCCAAGTTATTGGCGCGTTTACATATGTTAATGTGAAACCGACTCGCAACTACAAATCACACGTCTCTGTTTGAAGAATATAAGATATTATCGTCTCATGATCACTCGTGATAAAATCCATGAAGTGATTCAAATGAGCGTGGGTTGAATCCAATACTCGAATCTTATTCCAGGAGTACTCATGAACATTGCAGCCACTTTGTCCTAGAAAAACTACAGACCCATTCATGATTGTGTTGCCTCAATACCTACTTCCAAAGTATGATAGACTGTGGATGGTTTGAATAACATAGTTATTCATGAAGTCAAAACATGAAAAGTGAAACACAAGTATATACTAATCCTATATGGCCCCAAAAAAATTTGAGTCATATTGATTAGTCATTATTCATTATATTATGGTTCGAATAATCAACTTAATACTTGAATTAAAACACTAGTTATGACATTCTCCAAGCATGCACATTATGTTTGTCTAAACAATAGTAATGCCATGCACTAAGCATGCACATTATGTTTGTCTATGGTCCTTAGTTTGTGAAATAGATCAATTGATATACATTTCAATGATGCTCATTTCAAAATTCCAAATCCTTATTGCAAGTGTAAGAATTCCAAATTCTTGTCACTGCCAGAGTGTGTTAGATCTTAAAGTATCATGCAATGATTCTTTTGTAATGACCAGTTGCCAAAAGTCACAGAGACTTGACCAATGATATTACAAAATTATTCCTTTGGAGATTGTTACAAGACAATTCCATGTAAATAAAGTCTCAAATTCAAAGTACATTCCTTTGAACATCCTTCTTCAATAAAAGTTTTTAATTTTCTCATCTATTCTTCAACCCCCAATATGGAAACATTCTATATTTTCCATACGACAACTCATTGTTAATAGACTCATCTCTATTCATAATAACGTCAATATGGTTCATCCATTACTAACTTCCAACTGTCCTTTAAGCGACCTATGTTTGGCGAACCATAGATTGTCCTTAACAGTTGTTTAACCACTTTAGTCATATCCAGTTCTATTCCTCTTTCCCTGTTAATGCCTTAGGCATTTGGAAAATTTAGAACACAAGAATATTATAGCATATGCAATCGATCGTAAACTCGAAGCATATGGGACACGATTCATAATGTCTAACATAAAGACATGATACTTGATCATTCTTTTCCATAATATTTCTATTTGCCATGTTATAAAAAAAATTGATTATGAAGAGGGATTCCGTAATCATAACCAAATTTTTGAGAATGCAATTAACCTTTCCATAAATATAGAATTTCCTTATGTTGAACCATTCCAACACAACATTCTTATATATTTGACTAAAATTGATTAAAATCTCAATCTAAGCTTTTAGAATTGAAATGAAGTATAAATTCCTCTCCCTTAATTATAGCAAAGCAAAATTTTCAAATCAACAACTTTGTAAATTGAAACTTTTGTTTTCCATAATTAACATTGCTATCTTGCAACACTTAGCATAATAATTATGCTCCCACTAGCATTATAATTATTATATTACTAGCATAGCACTTATGCTCCCACTAGCTTTGGCATGTACTCAGAAATCGGTTGGACTTCTAGAAATCGATACTTATTGACTTTCATTACCAAAGTTCAGATTTCTGATATGAGACGCTTCGATAAGACTTTATCTAGGCTTCTCAAACTCATACACCTTTCCTTAAATAACTCACATGTGTGTCTAAATAATTTAAGAACTTACAACAATAAGTCTCAAATGTTTAGACCCTTTTCCATTTCTCATAATTTGAATTATGAAAAGGGATGTCATCATCATAATCGAATTTGAGAATGAAAATGTCACAATTGCTATATCCTTAAAATCTACTTAGTGAAAGCATTTCCTCATAATCATTTTGATGAATTTGAGAGAAACCTTATGACACTTAGGTTTTATGGTGTATGTGTTCTTATCCATGTGAATTTTTCATGACCATAATCATAAGACAAGGTTTGTGACAAATCCAAACTCATATGGACTGAACTTGTTCATTCTTAATTTCTTGCCACCTGGCAGCACATGGGCCTGCCATTGCTTCCAAGTAGTTATGCAAACAACTGAGAACTCATAGAACTCACATGCATAGTCAACTTTAACTGAAATGGGTAACGAAACAAGAATATGTCAAAATGATAGGTTACAAACCTCAAGTCGTGTACTAGTGTTTAACAATAGGTTTGCTCATGATTAGTTTTTGAAACATTCAAGATCTTTAGGACTCCACTGACCTCTTGACATATAAGATTCTCTTGTCATGAACCATTCATTGACGAATCAAATAATCAAGAGTTAGTGCAAATTTTTATTAAGACATTCACTTCACACAATTGGCCTTAGTTGGTCTTTGTTTTATCCAAAACATCACAACTTACTAATTTCAAATGTACAAGAGTAGAAAACATTTACTCTACATTAGATAAGTGTTTTAAACCTTTCTTAATTTAATTTCACTCAAGTCACAATCTTGGAATATGACTCTAAGATTTGTTTTGGAAACAAAGTATGAATCATCTTATTGATTTAACCATTTCAACAATTCACGATTCCTCTTCTTAGCCATAAAAATGCACTAAGATATCCTTAGAGGATCAATTGCGACATGGTTTTTTTCATAATCATTAAGATGGTCATAAAACACGATACTAAAGTACTCTCCTGTCTTTTCAGATTGGAGAAACTTTTATCTTTCTGCCTAATTTAATTCTTCTCATTCACTCTGCCATACATTGAACCTTTTTCCAATGCTTCAGAATTATACTTAAACTTGTAAGCATAACCATTTTTACTAAACTTTAGTAAATCATGACGAATAGTGTCACAGCCCAAAACCGAGAACGGCGGAATACGTTCTGGGGTGGAGGACGTCATGTACAATATCATAACCATTGCATAATAGTAAAAACAAACGATAACAACCATTTCATTAATATAGTAATTATAATTACAAATGTGTTCTGCATAGTTAATAGACACCAAAAGTATAAACAAAAATAAAAGATGAATCTTGTAGAAGTTCCATCTTCCCAAAAGCTGCACCAGTACCTGTGTATCTTTGACCTGAGGCTACAAGTTATTTTGAAAACGAGTATCAACATAAAGCTGGTGAGTTCGTTATAATTTAGTGTCGTTGTTTGTATAAAGGTGTTTACGATCATGTAATGTAAAAGCTGTAATTACTGTTTTAGAATAGAAGAAAATCCTATATTTTCCAAAATTGAGCATTTATAAGTTAAATCCTTCATGTGTGTCAAAGTATTTCGATTGAAACTTCCTTCAAGTAACGTAAATGAGGAAAAGTATTGCCGGTTGGCTGTAGCAGTGTTGCAAACTTCAATTAGTAATATGTATTTATTTACTTCGAGAAATTTGCTTAGACTTTAAGTCTTAGTGTGTTAATTTAGATATGAATGAGATCTCTCATGTAACCAAACTGAATGATAAGAGGGGGTCTGATGACCTTCCCGGTCATATGTAGTGTAGTGATGTAGTGCCACCCCTGGGCCTAGTTGACTCGGACTATAGTTAACAGTCGGGATGTAATAGTGTCCATCCTGTATAGATCTATACATGTAGTATTGGTTTCCTTATGGGAAGCTCTGGTTACATGGTATTTGCGTAGTAGAATGTCGAATAGGGATAGAGTGTTATACTTTAGATTAGTGTATTCTCTTGTGTTATAGTATAGTAAACTTTTAGTATATTTCTTAGAGTGTTCTCTTCAACATGCGTTAAATTATAGTAGTAGTAGTTATAGTGAGCATAGTAGTGATACAGGTAACGAGCAGTAGTCTTAACTATACCTATTATAGTTAAATAGAGTGTGGGATTTCATGCCTTTGATTTACCAGGGTATCGAATAAGATGAAGACTTTCATATCTAACACAAATATACATGATATATAACTAAGAAATCAATGACCGTCGGACGGATAACACTATACCCTAAGACGACAATCAAACAAGAACAGGAAATAAGGCGAGCTATCGATCCTAAGTCCTTCAAGTCTTACTTATATAAATATATTAGGGTAGACACAGTTTGAAAATAGTTTAACAACAATCTAACCTTGAAAATGCGTTTGATAAGTATTTAAAACAATTTTGTTGATAAGTAGCTAAAAGTATAGAAAATCGTTTTTTAGTTGCAGGTTATAAATCACATGTGATTTGGTATTAACGCTTGTTGCATTTAACTTATATCCACCCCTAAAACATGTAAAAACATTTGAAAAGATTCATTAAGGGGTATGAACTCACCTGCAGCGAGTTTAGTGGGTGAAGTTGCCGGGTAGAATGCTAGACGTCAAATGAGAATGTGAACACTCACACGAATCCTATGAGACACGTAGTGACACATAATGGTGTCTAATTAGTTATATAATCACTAAATAAGTAACTAATTACACCTTAATCCATGAAACACTTTGTTTTAAATGCTAGAAGGCTATTGGGTTGCAAGGAACTAGTGTAAAGCCTCACTATGGAGTTTACTCCTCAAATACTCACCTTAGGTGAGTTTACGGTTGAGGGACCTATTCCCCCATGAGTTTACGGCCGTAAAATAATGGGAGGAGTATATTTGTGTGCCTTAAGGTTTCTTCTATCACTATGAAGGGTTCTAGGGTCAAATCCAACGCTTGAGGGGTGTTTAGGGTTCAAATGGAGCACTCCCTTGGAGTTTGCGGTCCTTGGACCAGTCCTTGGGAGTTTACGGTTGTAAACACTAGGGTTTACGGCCGTAAACCCTTTAGCACATCATTCACTTCGTGTTTTGTGGCCCTAAGCTCAAACATACAAGTCTCTAGCCCAAGAATCATGTTAAGGAAGGAGTTAGGGGCACCAAAACACCACTTTTGGTGTTTACGGTTTTTGTGTTTACGGTTAATGAATATTCATGGACCGTAAACCCATTTTACCCTCCTAAACGCCCGATTTTTGGTTTCTAGCTTCATGCATGTATGTTTCTAAGTGAACGACGAGTATTAGAAGAGTTTCAGAGGGATTTCAGGCTTTAGAAACCCCCTTAAGGGTGTTTACGATTTTTGGGAGGTATTCCCAAACCGTAAACTCGAGTTTTTAAGGTTTTCGAGCGATTAAATCTCGAGTTTGTACGAATGCAAAGCTAGACAACAAGTTAGGGAGTATTACCTACGATTTGGAGCTTGAATGAGGTGATTCTTGAATAAACCCACTTCTAGAGAGAGAAAGTAGAGAGAGTGACTAGAGTGGTAAAAAGCTCGATCTAGTGCCCACTCACCCTTTATATAGGGGTTGGGTTTGGGGCTAGGTGGGAATCTACCCGATACTGACATTAGACGGGGTTTAAAATTTTACCCGATTAAATGGTCGTAATTAAAGACTTTTTCCAAATAAATTGGAGGGTATTTTACGTGTTCTTATTTATTTCATTATGAAAATAATAAAATAAATAAAATAAAATAGAACACTTATTTATTTGTCCACCCCAATATTAACAGAATCTTAATAAAATTAGAATATTCTATTAATGGAAACGGGTTACAACAACGGAATAAGTTTCGGGTTGTCACATCATCCCCCCGTTAGAGGAAATTTTGTCCCGAAATTTAGAATTCAAGCAGCTAAGTATTACAACACAACTAAGAAAAGAGATGAGGATATTTATGTTTCATTTGATCCTTGCGCTCCCATGTGAAATCCAGTCCCCGTTTAGCGTTCCAGCAAACCTTCACAATTGAGATGCGGCTCAGTTTCGTTCTTTTGACCACTCGGTCGATGATCTCTATAGGTTCTTCGACGAAGTTGAGGCCCTTGTTGACCTCGATCTCATCAAGTGGGATTACGGGAGTCTTGTCAGATAGGCATTTCTTCAGGTTAGAGACATGGAAGGTAGGATGTATGTTACTGAGCTCACGAGGTATGTTGAGATTGTAAGCTACGGGGCCGATTCTGGCGAGAATCTCGAAAGGCCCTATGTACCTTGGGTTCAGCTTTCCACGCTTTCCAAAGCGTATCGCGCCCTTCCAGGGTGAGACTTTCACAAGGACTCGGTCTCCCACCTAGAATTCCAAGGGTTTTCTCCGTTTGTCTGCATAGCTTTTCTGTCGATCTCTAGTGGCATTTAATCGTTCGCAAATTTGTAAAATCTTCTCGGTCGTTTCTCGAATGATCTCCGGACCCGTGAGAGCGCTGTCAGGAAATCGTCCTTTAGCTAACTGAGTGTTACCCACCTCAGCCTAGCACAAAGGGGATCTGCACTTCCAGCCGTAGAGGGCTTCGAACGGGGCTGCCTTGATGCTCGTGTGATAACTGTTATTGTAAGAAAACTCTAAAAGGGGTAAGTAGGTATTCCATGCCTTACCAAAGTCGATCACACAGGCCCGCAACATGTCCTCCAGGGTTTGGATGGTCCTCTCACTTTGCCTGTCAGTCTGCGGATGGTAGGCTGTACTCATGTCCAACCTCGTCCCTAAGGCGCTTCGTAGCGATTGCCAAAATCTCAAAGTGAACCTACTGTCTCTATCGGAGATAATAGATATAGGGACACCGTGCAGCCGTACAATATCCTTAATGTATGTTCTTGTGAGTTTCTCCATCTTTTTTGTCTCTTTGATGGGTAGGAAGTGTGCGGACTTGGTCAATTTGTCGACGATGACCCATATGGTATCAAGCCCACCTGTTGTCTTGGGTAGCCTGGTTATGAAATCCATAGTGATCCGCTCCCACTTCCACTCTGGTATCTCCGGTTGCTGGAGAGACCTGATGGCTTTTGGTATTCGACCTTGACCTTCGCGCAAGTAAGGCATTTACTCAAGAAGGTAGCAATCTCTGCTTTCATGTTAGGCCACCAGTATAACTTTTTGAGATCCAGATACATCTTATCTGAACCTGGGTGAACGGAATATCGAGTGTTGTGTGCTTCCATCATGATCAAGTCTCTGAAACCAATGTGACGCGGTGTCCAGATTCGGTCCATGAGATATAAGGCCCCGTTACCCTTGACCTCCAAGTTCTTATCCATTCCTCGTTGGGATTCTCCCGCCACATTCTCAGGCTTCAAAGCTTCGAGCTGAGCTTCCTTAATCTTTGCGAATAGATGCGAATGGATAGTCATGGTTAACGACTTGACTCTTTGTCCAGAATACTCTTTTCTACTTAGGGCGTCTACTACCACATTGGCTTTTCCCGGGTGATAACGAATCTCGCAGTCGTAATCATTGAGTAGCTCGACCCACCGTCGTTGGTTCATATTGAGCTCCTTCTGGTTCAGTATGTGTTGGAGGCTTTTGTGGTCAGTGTATATGGTGCTCTTCGTACCATACAGGTAATATCTCCAGATCTTTAGAGTGAATACCACCACTCCTAACTTGAGGTCGTGTGTGGTGTAGTTAACCTCATGTGTCTTTAGCTACCATGAGGCATAGGCGATGAACTTACCTCATTGCATCAGGACACAACCGAGTCCTTGGTTTGATGCATCGCAGTACACCACGAAATCATCTGTCCCTTCGGGAAGGGACAATACCGGTGCGGTGCATAAGGCTCGCTTCAGGGTTTGGAATGCCTTCTCCTGTTTCACTTCCCAGTCAAATGTCACGCCTTTCTGAGTCAATGTGGTGAGAGGTTTCGCAATCCGAGAGAACTTCTGAATGAATCTATGGTATTAGCCATCGAGGCCTAGGAATTGACGAATATCAGTAGGCGTCTTCGATGCCGACCAGATCTCGATAGCTTTAATCTTGGATGGGTCCACGTGGATTCCTTCCTCACTAACCACATGTCCTAAGAATTCGACTCTTCGGATCCAAAATTTGCACTTAGAGAACTTCGCGTATAATTTCTCCAATTGTAGGGTTTCTAGGACTCATTGTAGATGATCTTTATGTTCTTCCTCACTCCGAGAGTAGACAAGTATGTCATCAATAAAGACCATGACGAACTGATCTAAGTAAGGATGACACACCCTATTCATCAAGTCCATGAATATTGCGGGTGCGTTAGTTAGTCCGAAGGGCATCACTACGAACTCTTAGTGTCCGTAACGAGTTCGGAAGGCTGTTTTCGGAACATCCTCCTCAAGCACTCGTAACCGGTGATACCCGGACCTAAGATCAATCTTGGAAAAGTAATCTGCCCCTTGCAGTTGGTCGAATATGTCATCTATACGGGGAAGAGGGTAGCGATTTTTTACCGTGAGTTTGTTGAGCTCCCTATAATCGATCCACATATGGAACGATCCATCCTTCTTCTTCACAAACAAGACCGGAGCTCCCCAGGGTGAGAAGCTCGGTCTTATAAAGCCCTTGCTGAGCAGCTCGTTAAGTTGACCGGACAGTTCTTGCATCTCTGTCGGCGCTAAACGATAAGGCGATTTAGCTACTGGGGTAGCTCCTGGGGCTAGGTCGATTCTGAACTCAACCTGATGTTTGGAAGGTAAACCTGGGAGCTCCTCTGGAAAGACGTCGGGGAAATCGCATACGACGGGGAAGTCTTTTAGATCTATAGTTTTCTGGTTCGTGTCAACGACGTGTGCAAGGAACGCACGATATTCCTTATGTAAGTACTTCTAGGCTTGAATACTTGAGATGATACAGAGGCTCGTACTGGGTTTGTCTCCGTAGATTAACAAGGTTTCGCTATTTGGCAGATTTAGGCGGATGGCTTTGTCGAAGCATAGGATATCTGCGCGATGGATACTCAACCAGTCCATGCCAACAATGACATCGAAACTCTTGATCCAAACTGGTATGAGGTCGATTGGGAATAAATGATCATCTAGCGTGAGAGTGCATCCTATGTAGATTTCGTTAGAGCTTTCTGTCTTGCTGTTAGCCATTTCTATGACGAATATTTCCTTTAGTGGTTGAGGGGATTGTTTAAGTATGTGTTTAAAGTTTTGGTTTATGAAGCTTCTTTCTGCACCACTATCGAATAAGATACAAGCATAAGAGTTGTTGAGAAGGAACGTACCGGTGACTACTGTGGGGTCCGCTACTGCTTCATTGTGGCCAATAGCGAGTAGTCTTCCTGTTCCACCTGCATTCCCAGCCCTCAGATAGTTTTTCTTGAAATGGCGAACTTCACCGCATCCATAGCAGGCCTGGCTTACTCCCGAGCCGGAGACCTGAGAAATGGATTTGGGTTGGGATCTGCAAAACCGGACGGTATGGCCCTTCCGGTCGCAGTTGGTGCAGTGAAATTCACGGCAGGGGCCGTTGTGATGGAAGGGGCACTTGGGGCACTTGGGTAGGTTCCCAACATAGGTTTTTTCTGGTATAGGGGTAGTAGGAGTGGTGGTGGCATGGAGAACCACTACTTGTTGGTTTTTGGAAGAGGATTGAGCTTTCTTGTCCCTCTTTTTGTCCCACCTTTTCCTCTTGTTTTCGGATGCCTTGAGCGGTGCAGCGGCAATTGTTGTTGTTGTTGATGGGGTGGAAGGAGTTTCATGATCAATCAACCTGTGGGCCAACTCCTTGGCGCTGTCAAAGGTTGCAGGATGTGAAGATAGAAGGTTTCCTTGATACGGGGGCAGTAAACCCCAGATGTATCGTACAATTTTCTTGCTCTCAGAAGGGATCATGTTAGGGCACATAGCTGTTGGATATAGTGTCTAAGCCCATAACTATATTTGGTATGTACTTGACCCGACCCGGCATGGTCCATTTGGGTTGCACTTCACCCGAACAATTTATGGATAATATTTGAGAATAGTACAAGTTATGATTTATTAATATATTATAAGTTCTAATATATTAATATAAGATCATATTATTTAATTAGTAGTGATCTATAATTAATCTAGGATTAATTTAGTGATCAAAGATATTACTAATTAAATATGGGCTTCTATATTTATATTGTGTGGGCTAATGCTTATTTAGAATGGGCTAGGCTTGGATGGAAAAGTCCATGGATACTCCATGGAGCTTTGACCCATGGATCTCATGGAAATGAAGAGACATGGGTATTAGGGTTTACATGGATGTAACCCTAATCCACCACACTATATAAAGGAGGCTTTGGTTCTTGAAATCATACTAGTTGACACTTGTTGAGGTGAGGCCGATTTCAAGATAGTAGTATTTATTCTCTCAAAGTTCCAAGTTTGTGGTGATTTGTGACTTTCATTTGAGGCATCCACATTATTGGTGCTAGGCTCTAAAACTCCAAGCAATCAACTACAACTTCAAGGTAAGCATTTCTACTAGCTTTATTTGATTCATGTTCCCCATGCCATGCTAGTTAAGATATGAACCTTGGAAAAATAATTATTTGCATGTATCTTAGACAAACATAGATCCAAGGTTTATTAGGGTTGCATGTACACTTAGGAAGTGTTAGAATGCTCAAAAAACCCTTCAGTGGTATCAGAGCCTAGGTTTATTTGTTTGATACTTGATGCAAAAAAAAAAATTGGAAAAGTCGGAAAAAAAAAAAAGGAAAAAAAAAAAAAAAAAAAAAAAAAAAAAAAAAAAAAACGGAATTTCGGCTTTAGTTGCTGGAAATGGATTGGAAACATTACTCTAAACTGTTTTGGTACTTGAAAACTTGTTTTAGATGGAGTAATGTTTTTGCTAATTCATTTACAACAACTAGTTATCAAAATTACAAAGTTTTATGTGATTTTGATTCTTGAAAGTGTTCATATTCATATTCTTGTTCTTATGATGTTTAGATGATCATAGGAATTATTTGTAACCTATGTGGTAATTTAATTCTTGATCATAATGTGTTTTAATGGAGTCCATAACTTGTCCTCAAGTTATGGAAAACCAAAAGTCTCTTGGATTAAAAACCATTAAAAGAACATAAGAGTTAGAAAAATGAAGAGTCTTCATTTTATTACTCTATTAAACTCATAAGTTACAAGATATGAAAAGTTTTGAAAGTTTACAAAACTTGCCCTCAAGTTTTGGAACAAGTAAAGTTAAGTTAAAACTTTAGTTCCAACCCTTAGAATTTTAAAAGTTAAAATTCAACCCTTATACTTATATTAGTATGATTTAATAATTATATATATATGTATAAGAACAAAGTCGTCTTACCGCTAGTACGCCTCATTCACGAAGCCGGTCTATAAGGTGGGTATAAGGTTGTTGCCTATAAAATGGTGACTTAATGGGTGTCCACTCTCACCCACCGCTTGCTTGACTGGTGGAGGGTCGTTAGCCGAACGGGTAAGACAAGGACTTATAAATTCTCATTCAAAGTATGATGAATATTATAAAGTAACTAAATGTTTTATTAAATTCTCAATCTTAGTTACTTTAGGAAAAATGTGAATAAGGTGCTAATCCATGAAATTACACTTTACACTTTGATTAAGTCGTTGGTGGAGCGTGTGTGGTTAACCGGCACACTAACTTGGACTTAACAAGGTAGGTAAAGGGTGACTTAAAGGTTTATTATAGTATCGGTGGAGCGTGTGTGGTTTACCGGCACATCGATTGAGTGATAAACCTTAAGGGTACCAAGTGATTTGCATGGTTACTTCACACCTCGTTTTGTGATCCTCGGCATCCCAGTCACAAAACTTGGAGGGCACACTTGAGATTGAAACATGCCTTTGAAAAGTTCATTGAATCTCAAAGAATCTAGGAATTTCTAAGAACCAATCAAAAACCTAATATTTAAACATTTCGGTTTTCGTGGTGGAAATTGGTGAATCGTCATTCACCTACCTTTCAAATATGGTATAGCTTAGATTACGGCATACCTCTTCTAAGTTATATTATATTGTGATTGGATCCTAGCCTTAATATTACATTTGGGTGTTTTATTAAGGACTCTCTTATATCTAAACTAATCTTGTTCTCTTCTTTTCAGATGTCTTCAAACAATGCTTCTGGCTCTAATCCTAATGGCTCCTTTACCCTTATGAACTTGTGTGGGAAAGTCACCTTTGATGGATCCAACTTCAATGAGTGGATCAGAAACATCAGGATGATTACCCGCTACGAGGACAAAGAATATGTCCTTGACAAGGAGCTTAAGGAGATTGATGAGACCACTGCAACTCCTCAGGAGATCGCTGACTTTCGGGCACATGAAAGGGATGCTACGAAAGTGGCTTGCATCATGATGGCCACGATGACAGCGGAACTCCAAAAGTCTTATGAGGATTTCTACCCTTATGAAATGCACCAAGATTTGATGGAAAGATACCATCAAAGTGCAAGACAAGAGAGGTATGAAATCATCTGCTCCATGATAACAACCATGATGAAGGACGGGGAATCCGTCACGAGCCACATGCAGAAAATGCAAAGGTATGTGGATCGTTTGCTGAAGCTTAATGTGAACTTCCCTGAGGATCTTGCAATAGATATCATTTTGCACTCCTTACCATCGTGCTATGATCAATTCCGCATGACATATCACATGAATAAGGAAGAGGTCACACTCAGCAAACTTCAGGGACTTCTCAAGACCGCAGAATAAGGTCTTAAGGGGAAGTCGGTTGCTATCATTCCTACTCCAAACTCAACTCCGGTTTTAGCAATTGGGAAAAATCGATGGAGGAAGAGAAAGAGGTCCTCGAAGGGTACCAAGGCTCGGACCCTTGATGGCTCTTCTTCAAGTGGAACCAAGAAAGGTTTCGTCACTCCTTCTTCTGACCCAAAAGAGGCTGAATGCTTCTATTGCCATGAAAAATCTCATTGGAAGCGGAACTGCCCAAAGTACCAGCAGGATGTGAAGGATGGGAAAGTCAAACCCAACCATGCAGGTACTTACACTATCATTTCTAATAACTCACCCCATTCTAAATCTTGGGTCCTTGATACCGGTTGTGGTATTCATATTTGTTGTGACTTGCAGGGACTATGAAGAAGTGAGAATGTGGAGCAAGGAAGAATAAACTTGATCATGGGGAATAGGAAAGCTTTACCTGTTACCAAGATTGGAGTTTATACTTTATCGCTAAGTAGTGGGTTTAATTTAGATTTGAATAAATGTTGTTATTCGCCAGGAATGGCAAGAAATATTATTTCCTTTCATGCTTTGTACAAACAAGGGTTTACCTTTTCATTTAATAATGAAGTTGGTTCTATAGATGTTTTCTATAATAATGTTTTTTATTTTAAAGCATTACCTTGTGATGGTGTGTATGAAGCTGTATCTGTTATAGATAACTTAGGAAATAATGTTTTGTGTATTGATTCTACTAATTATAATAACTTGGATAAAGCATCATTATGGCATTGTCGTCTTGGACATATAAGCAAGAAACGCATAGGCCAACTCCAAAAGGATGGAGTCTTGGAGTCGTTTGACCTAAAGTCAGATGATAGTTGCGAATCATGCTTACTTGGAAAAATGACAAAGTCACCCTTCACAGGCTCGTGTGAGAGGGGTGCAGGTTTGTTGGACCTTATACACACGGATGTGTGTGGACCATTCAAACATGCCACAAGGGATGCTAATCGTTATTATTTGACTTTTACTGATGATTACAGTAGATATGGATATGTCTACTTAATCAAGCATAAGTCAGAGACTTTCGAGAGGTTTAAGGAATTTAAACAGGAAGTCGAGAATCAATTGGGCAGGAACATTAAGATGCTTCGATCCGATCGAGGAGGTGAGTATCTTAGTTCAGAGTTCCTCGACTATCTTAGGGAATGTGGGATTGTCTCACAATTGACACCTCCCAGGACACCACAGTTGAATGGTGTGGCTGAGAGGCGTAATCGAACCTTGTTGGATATGGTTCGTTCCATGATGAGTCGAGCTACGCTACCAATCTCATTCTGGGGGTATGCCTTAGAGACTGCCGCCCATATTCTTAATCTTGTCCCTACAAAGAAAGTTGCCAAAACTCCTCACGAGATGTGGACTGGGAAAGTACCTAAGCTAGACCACATCAAGATTTGGGGTTGTGAGGCTTTCGTGAGACGCGAGACTCATGATAAGCTCGAACCTCGAAGCGAGAGGTGTATTTTCATCGGCTACCCACAACAATCCTTTGGTTACCTCTTCTACAGACCTAGTGATAATGTGGTCTTTGTAGCAAGAAGAGGAGTTTTTCGAGAGAGAGAATTTATAAGCCAAGGGGACAGTGGGAGGCAAATTGATCTTGAAGAAATTCAAGAGTCAAGCGGTGAAGGAACTTCAAACACTAGCCCTCAACTTGAGGAGGAAACTCCTGTTGAGCCAGTTGATGTGCCTGTACCTCTTAGGCGTTCCACAAGAGTTAGGAATGCACCTGAGCATTATTATGGCTTTCATATTACTGTGGAAGGTGAGACACTTATTAGTGATGAGACACTAGTAGGTCTGGATGAACCTAACAGCTACACGGAAGCCATGGCAGGCCCTGAGGCTGCCAAGTGGAAAGAGGCAATGGATAGCGAGATACAATCCATGTATGACAATCAAGTTTGGAACTTGGTTGAAAATGTACCAGGTCGTAAGACAGTGGGGTGCAAATGGATCTTCAAGAAGAAGACCGACATGGACGGTAATGTACACACTTATAAGGCACGACTGGTTGCAAAAGGTTATTCTCAAACTCTGGGAGTTGATTATGATGAAACCTTTTCACCAGTGGCCAAGATAAAGTCTATTAGGGTTCTGTTAGCCATTGCTGCATTTCATGATTATGAAATATGGCAAATGGATGTCAAAACTGCCTTCCTTAATGGAAAGTTGGCTGAGGATGTTTACATGGTTCAGCCAGAGGGTTTTGTCAGTACAGAGTACCCCAATAGAGTGTGTAAGCTCGAGAAATCCATTTATGGATTGAAACAGGCACCTCGCAGATGGAATCTTTGCTTTGATGAGAAAGTCAAGGAATTTGGCTTTTCAAGGAGTGAAGATGAATCTTGCGTCTATATCAAGGCTAGTGGGAGCATAGTCAGTTTTTTGGTACTGTATGTGGATGACATACTACTCATAGGAAATGACATCCCAACCTTGCAGGAAGTGAAGTCCTGGCTTGGGAAGTGTTTTGCTATGAAGGACCTTGGTGAAGCTGCCTATATCCTAGGGATAAGGATTTTGAGAAACAGGAGTAAAAGACTAATTGGACTTAGTCAAAGCACCTATGTGGACAAAGTGTTGAAAAGATTCAACATGCATAACTCCAAGAAAGGTGAGTTACCTATTCAGAGTAATGCCAGATTGAGTAAGACACAAAGCCCTAGCACTGAGGCTGAGATAGCAGAAATGAGTCGACTACCTTATGCTTCAGCTGTAGGATCGATCATGTATGCTATGACGTGTACTCGACCTGATGTAGCCTTTGCTTTAAGCATGGTTAGCAGGTATCAGGGGAACCCTGGCAAGGAACACTGGACTGCGGTAAAGAATATCCTCAAGTACCTGCGAAGGACTAAGGACTGGGTCCTTACCCTCGGTGGGAGTGATGACTTGAGAGTTGTAGGGTATAGTGATGCTAGTTTCCAGACTGATAGGGATAATTTCCGCTCTCAGTCAGGCTGGGTCTTTACCCTAAACGGAGGAGCAATTTCTTGGAAGAGTTCCAAGCAAGAGACAGTGGCAGATTCAACTTGTGAATCAGAGTATATAGCAGCAAGCGAGGCAGCAAAGGAGGCTATATGGCTAAAGAACTTCATCGGAGACCTTGGAGTTGTACCAGCTATAAAAGAGCCAATGGAGATTTTCTGTGACAGCAATAGTGCGGTTGCCTTAGCCAAGGAACCAAGGGATCACGGGAGATCCAGACACATCGACAGAAAATACCATTTTATCAGACATCGAATTGAAGAAGGACTCCTCATGGCGAAGAGGGTATCATCGGATGAGAACCCGGCAGATCCCCTCACGAAGGGACTGAGTAGGGTTAAGCATCTCCAGCATGCTCGGAGCATAGGGCTGAAGGATGATATAAGTTTTAGTAGTTAGATAACCCAGAAATTTGTAAAGTGTAATTGACATTTGATGATGAATAAAAGGTGTTTTATTTATGAGTAAAGTGTTGCTATCTCTTGTCGATCTTTTACTATATTTCTTTTGCATGTTTTGACTTCCAGAATAATTATGTTTGGTATATCATATTATTCAAACCTCCACAGTCGGTCATATGTCGGAAGTAGGTATGAATCAAGACTGTCATGATTGGTTGCAGAGGTCTAAGGTGTTGGACAAGGCTACAACAATCATGAGTGCTCATAAGTTCTGAGCATTGGACTCAACCCACGCTCACTGGAATCACTTCATGGAATTTTATCTCGAGTGATCGTGAGACGGTAATATCATATAAGTCTTCAAACCTAGAGATATGATTTGTTACTTACGAGTTGGTTATGCATTGATTGTACGAAAACGCATTGGTAACTCGATGTTATAAAACGTGCTTTTGTGTGTAATTCAATGAGTGGTAGAACAAACATATGAGTCGAAGTTTATCTGTTCCTTCTTGGATTAGAAGCTGATATCTGGGCCACTCGATGATTTTGTTTTGACCTATGTACCGGGCCCGGTCAGAACTAAGTTGATGTGTTCAATTAAGTTCTTTGTCAAACAAATCAGAAATCGGGAAACAAACTGCTGGACAATAAGTAAGACAATGTTCCATGTATTTGTCCGGCTGATATCTAGAACAGAGGATTATATGATCACTTATCTAAATGGCGCGTTCTAGTTCAACAGAGTTTAAAGAGCTACGATTGCTGATCGGTTCCTGAAGTTATACTTGCAAATATAGTTACTAGACTTATCCAAGTGGGAGACTGTTGGATATAGTGTCTAAGCCCATAACTATATTTGGTATGTACTTGACCCGACCCGGCATGGTCCATTTGGGTTGCACTTCACCCGAACAATTTATGGATAATATTTGAGAATAGTACAAGTTATGATTTATTAATATATTATAAGTTCTAATATATTAATATAAGATCATATTATTTAATTAGTAGTGATCTATAATTAATCTAGGATTAATTTAGTGATCAAAGATATTACTAATTAAATATGGGCTTCTATATTTATATTGTGTGGGCTAATGCTTATTTAGAATGGGCTAGGCTTGGATGGAAAAGTCCATGGATACTCCATGGAGCTTTGACCCATGGATCTCATGGAAATGAAGAGACATGGGTATTAGGGTTTACATGGATGTAACCCTAATCCACCACACTATATAAAGGAGGCTTTGGTTCTTGAAATCATACTAGTTGACACTTGTTGAGGTGAGGCCGATTTCAAGATAGTAGTATTTATTCTCTCAAAGTTCCAAGTTTGTGGTGATTTGTGACTTTCATTTGAGGCATCCACATTATTGGTGCTAGGCTCTAAAACTCCAAGCAATCAACTACAACTTCAAGGTAAGCATTTCTACTAGCTTTATTTGATTCATGTTCCCCATGCCATGCTAGTTAAGATATGAACCTTGGAAAAATAATTATTTGCATGTATCTTAGACAAACATAGATCCAAGGTTTATTAGGGTTGCATGTACACTTAGGAAGTGTTAGAATGCTCAAAAAACCCTTCAATAGCTACCAAGTCGCAGAACCTGGCCGTATAAGCCACTATGTCTGTTCCCTTCATCTTGAGTTTCCAGAGTTCCTCCTCAAGCTTCTGAACCTCACCTCTAGGGCAGTACTCCCTTCTCAGTAGGTCCTTTAGTGTGTCCCAACCCATGGCATTGGCTATTACTAAAGAGAGTGAATTGACATGGCCATTCAACCATGCCAGGGCCCTTTTAGTGAAGGTGGCAGCGACGAACTTGATTTTGCTTTCTTCGGGGCATGAGCACATTTCGAAACGGCTTCGGCTCTTTCAATCCATTGGGAGAGATCAAGGATTCCTCCGGTCCCATTGAAAAATGTTGGTTACAGTTCATGAAGTCCTTATAAGTACACCCATGTGTACGTGAGGGAATTTCACCATGTCTGGAGTTGGTGCCCATTCCAGCTCCACTAGCATCGCCAGAATTCATTTGGGCCATGGCTGCCATCACAGCTGTTTGAAACAACACTGGATTGAACTGGGAGGAGGAGGTGGGGTCTGAGTCGCAGGTCTGCCTCTGTTCGGGCGCTTGCGAGGAGGCATCTTTTATTGAAAGTTCATACAGATGATGACAATAGTAAGAGTCTATTGCAAGTATGATAAGAGTGTTTTATGGACTAAATCAACATAGCCCAATAATCAGAGAGAGAGTCATAGCAACATAGTAATTAACTGCCAAATTTACTGGTATTAATGATGTAATACAAGTTCGGGAAAAGTGACCTAACAGTAGGTCTTACATCAAACCATAAGGGAAAATGTTGGCAGTATAGAGGCCTAATTAGAGTACTTTCAAAGTTAGGGATGTTTACAGACAAGCGCTCGACCGAGCATAGAAAAGAAAAGGCTAGTACTTAAACAAAAGAGTGAGATGTTTTGACATCCTCTACTGGCGATGGCTACCCATTGGGTGAACCCTCAGATCAGCTAGTTGGCGCACAAATTCCTGAATATGTCGTTCATGAGCCCTTTGACGTGCTCAGAGTTCCCTAACTTCGGCTCGGGATGCAGCTAGCTGTTGTTGTAGAGCCTCATTGGCTTTCCTCGTCTAATCCATAGCTTCTTCCAGTTGGCGAATGCAAACAGTGTTGATGTTAGAGTTGGCATCAACTTCCACAACTCGGCCAATAGCTGCTTGACCTTGCTCGACGTTCCTGGAAATCCTTCGGACCATGATGTGCAAAACTCGGTTCGATGATCCTCCTTCGCTTATGTTGTAGAAGCTTCGGTCTCCATTGAAAGGTACGGGCTGACCCTGCTCATCGCTCCATCGGTTCAAGGTTATTGCCCACTTGGGAGTGGGACCTTGAAATGTCGGACGGGGGTTAGGGTTTGGAGCTACAAGGGGTAGGTTGTTAACTTCTGGCTTGGAGCTGCAGCTATCCGAAAAGCCTTCTGCATGGTGATCATCCAAAGGAATCGGGTGGTCATCTTCTGACTCCTCATCGAGCCATCCCCCATTGCCTTGGTTTGGGTAGTACGGATCGTTGGGATGGTGAAAGCCAGCCATGCTATCTACGCGAGAATGGGGAAAGAAAGGTTAATATACGTACTAATCTACGATACTTATAAGATGATCGTTATTAGTCGACCCAATACTTGCATAATGCATACCAATTACATGTAACTGAAGCAAGATAGTCCTTCGAATAAGCGACCCTAACTCCAGATCCCCAATCAAACAAGAATAGGAAATGAAGCAAAGGTCACAGATTCTAAGTCTATAGCGCCCTAGTCACATGTAACCGTGGTGTATCCACTTAGCAACTATTGTCGTACTAGTAACGACCCTTTTCGTTATCACATATGTAGTTAGTAGAAGGCAGAATACTCCTATAATATTCTTGTTCTAACGTTCTTGTGGTAGTATTGGTAAGTTTTTAGACTTGTTGAAACACCACAACCACTCTTAGGCACATGCTAGTCACTCCTAGAAATATGTAGTTGATCAGGCTACATCCACCCAGATGTGACTATATGTCTCTAAGATTAATTGTGTTGTTCAACAATCTTAATACTTTTGTTCTGTTGTAGTATGATACTGACCCTTTGTATGGGTGAATGTATATATATATATATATATATATATATATATATATATATATACTTAATTAAATGTTTTAGTATTTAAGAGTATATATATTTTATCAGAGTGTTTTAGTCCCGAAGTGTTTATAGTTCGTATATCTTTTATGGGTTGATATACTTGATTCACTATAAACAATGCTTTGATACCAATCTGTCACACCCCAAAACTGAGAACGGCGGAATACGTTCTGGGGTGGAGGACGTCATGTACAGTATCATAACCATTGCATAATAGTAAAAACAAGCAACAACAACCATTTCATTAATATAGTGATTATAATTACAAACGTGTTCTGCACAATTAATAGACACCAAAAGTATAAACAAAAATAAAAGATGAATGTCGTATAAGCTCCATCTTCCCAAAAGCTGCACCAGTACCTGTCTATCTTTGACCTGAGGATACAAGTTGTTTTGAAAACGAGTATCAGCATAAAGCTGGTAAGTTCATAAGAATTTAGTGTCGTTGTTTGTATAAAAGTGTATACCATCATGTAATGTAAAAGCTGTAATTACTGTTTGAGAATATAAGAAAATCCTATATTTTCCAAAATTGAGCATTTGTAAGTTAAATCCTTCATGTGTGTAAAAGTATTTCCATTGAAACTTCCTTCAAGTAATGTAAATGAGGAAAAGTATTTCCGGTTGGATGTAGCAGTGTTGCAAACTTCAATTAGTAATATGTATTTATTTACTTCGAGAAATTTGCTTAGACTTTAAGTCCTAGTGTGTTAATTTAGATATGAATGAGATCTCTCATGTAAACAAACTGAGTGATAAGAGGGGGTCTGATGACCTTCTCGGACATACGTAGTGTAGTGATGTAGTGCCACCCCTGGGCCTAGTCAGCTCGGACTGTAGTTAAAAGTCGGGATGTAATAGTGTCCGTCCTGTATAGATCTATACATGTTATATTGCTTTCCTTCTGGGAAGCTCTGGTTACATGGTATTTGCGTAGTAGAATGCCATATAGGGATAGTGTGTTATACTCTAGATTACTGTATTCCCTTGTGTTATAGTATAGTAAACTTTTAGTATATTTCTTAGAGTGTTTTCTTCAACATGCGTTAACTTGTAGTGGTAGCAGTTATAGTGAGCATAGTAGTGATAGAGGTAACGAGCAGTAGTCTTAACAAAACCTCTTATAGTTAAATAGAGTGTCCGATTTCATGCCTTTGATTTACCAAGGTATCGAATAAGATGAAGACTTTCATATCTAACACAAATATACATGATATATAACTAAGAAATCAATGACCGTCGGACGGATAACACTATACCCTAAGACGACAATCAAACAAGAACAGGAAATAAGGCGAGCTATCGATCCTAAGTCCTTCAAGTCTTACTTATATAAATATATTAGTGTAGACACAGTTTGAAAATAGTTTAACAACAATCTAACCTTGAAAATGCGTTTGATAAGTATTTAAAACAGTTTTATTGATAAGTAGCTAAAAATATAGAAAATCATTTTTTAGTTGTAGGTTATAAATCACATGTGATTTGGTATTAACGCTTGTTGAATTTAACTTATATCCCCCCTAAAACATGTAAAAACATTTGAACAGATTCATTAAGGGGTATGAACTCACCTGCAGCGAGTTTAGTGGGTGAAGTTGCCGGGTAGAATGCTAGACGCCAAATGAGAATATGAACACTCACACGGATCCTATGAAACACGTAGTGACACATAATGGTGTCTAATTAGTTATCTAATCACTAAATAAGTAAGTAATTACACCTTAATGCATGAAACACTTTGTTTTAAATGCTAGAAGGCTATTGGGTTGCAAGGAACTTGTGTAAAGCCTCACTATGGAGTTTACTCCTCAAATACTCACCTTAGGTGAGTTTACGGTTGAGGGACCTTTTCCCCCATGAGTTTACAGCTGTAAACTCATGGGAGGAGTATATTTGTGTTCCTTAAGGTTTCTTGTATCACTATGAAGGGTTATAGGGTCAAATCCAAGGCTTGAGGGGTGTTTAGGGTTCAAATGGGGCACTCCCTTGGAGTTTGCGGTCCTTGGACCACTCCTTGGGAGTTTACGGTCGTAAACAGTAGGGTTTATGGCTGTAAACCCTTTAGAACATCATTCACTTCATTTTTGTGGCCCTAAGCTCAAACATACAAGTCTCTAGCCCAAGAATCATGCTAAGGAAGGAGTTAGGGGCACCAAAACACCACTTTTGGTGTTTACGGTTTTTGTGTTTATGGTTCATGAATATTCATGGACCGTAAACCCGTGTTTACCCTCCTAAAGGCCCGATTTTTGGTTTCTATCTTCATGCATGTATGTTTCTAAGTCAAGGACGAGTATTAGAAGAGTTTTCGAGGGATTTCGGGCTTCAAAAACCCTCTTAAGGGTGTTTAAGATTTTTGGGAGGTATTCCCAAATCGTAAACTTGAGTTTTTAAGGTTTTTGAGTGATTAAATCTCGAGTTTGTATGAATGCAATGCTAGACAACAAGTTAGGGAGTATTTCCTACGATTTGGAGCTTGAATGAGGTGATTCTTGAACAAACCCACTTGTAGAGAGAGAAAGTAGAGAGAGAGTGACTAGAGTGGTAAAAAGCTCCATCTAGTTCCCACTCACCCTTTATATAGGGGTTGGGTTTGGGGCTAGGTGGGAATCTACCCGATACTAACGTTAGACGGGGTTTAAAATTTTACCCGATTAAATGGTCGTAATTAAAAACTTTTTCCAAATAAATTGGAGGGTATTTTACGTGTTCTTATTTATTTCATTACGAAAATAATAAAATAAATAAAATAAAATAAAACACTTATTTATTTGTCCACCCCAATATTAACGGAATCGTAATAAAAATAGAATATTCTATTAACGGAAACGGGTTACAACAACGGAATAAATTTCAGGTTGTGACAAATAGTCTTATTGATCTCTGTGGTGGATCTTGACCAACGCACACCTAGTGTACTTGAGCCTCTAATCCTTCACTTAACTCACATATACATGTGAAAAAGGAATTAGTCTGAATTTACCAAAGATGAAAATTCCCATTCATCATACTATACAACTTGCATGATTCCAAGTTTCTTTCCAATTGAAACTTGGGTGATGATAATCTTTCCTTATTTGGTAAGTTATGACACTACCACAAACCAATGAATCAAATTCATATTTCCAAGACTGCTATTAATGGAACCATATAAGCAACAATTTTTCACAAATGTCATTGTAAGGAAATTTTAAAATAAGATAAATTTGAAAAATTTCCTTTATTTGTAAAAATTGCGGAAAACTTATCCTTACAAAACAAATACAACTAAAAAGATGTTGTTATCTATTCCTAAGAAGTCTGTCATAACTCTTAAGTAGCAGCTCAAGAATCTGATCATCGAATCATGCGATCGAAATCCATTTCTTCGCGATCAGACTCAGCATGCTCTTACTCTTAAGCTTCCTCTTTATTCTTTGATTCTACAAAACATCAAGATGCGAACTAGTCACATCATGTATTAGGAATCACCAAATATGATCTTAATAAAGTTAGACAATAGACTTACCTGAAGTAGAGTCAAGCTTTGGCTTTACCATCCCTGTGGTCTTTCAGGTTAATATGGCAGCTTCGCAACCAATGCCTCTTCTCTTGGCAACAGAAACATATGGACTCTTTGGCACATGGGACAATTTCGGACTTAGCCCTTCTCTTTACCATTTGGTCAATCGGGTTGACTATGGTTGGTCCCTTCCCATTGGGAAGTGAAAGATTTTCTGGACTTCCAGTGTTCCCATTATCAATGTCCATGGAAGTTTGAAAAGTAGATCTTCCAACCAAATTTGCATTACCAGTGCGCCAAATCATTTCTGATTCAACAACAATTAGCAAATAGGTAATATCAATAAGGGTCACGTCGTGGTCTGTCAGATAGTGGTCCTAAAGTGAATGATGAACCCAGTCAACAACTAACTTCCTTGGGAACACAACACCTAACTCTCCCAGCTTGTCAATATGTAATTTGATCTCTAATACGTGAGCACATACAAACTTTCTTTCCTGCCAATAAGGATTTGAGTGACCTACAACTTGTGGGTTAGGGAGAATTCTTTTGAGGAGGTTGAGGAAGTGAAGTTTCACTACATCACAAAGCAGGGATTAATCTTTAACCTTGATTGTCTTGTGGAATATCATTTTCATGAGGAAAGCTTATTCTTAAAGATTTGGGAAGACCATAGTTGTTTGAACAAGACATCTACAATGGGAGAAATTCAAGTTTAGTTGATTTTAGTCCTTAATATAACACCCAAATGAAATATTAAGGCTAGGAGCCAACACAATATTTTACAATTTGGAAGCGGGATGTTGTATTCCACACTGCAAAATATTTGAAGGTAGGTAAATGACGATTACCAATTTCCATCATGAAAACAGAAAAAGAATTTTAGGTTTTAATTGAATTGAAACTCCTAGATCCTTTGAGATTCATTGAACAATTCAATGGCATGTTCAAATCTCGATTGTGCCCTTCAATTTTGTGACTTGGATGTCGAGGATCACAAACAAGATGTGAATAACCATGCAAAATAACTT
The DNA here is from genome assembly GCF_002870075.4 of Lactuca sativa. Lineage (NCBI taxonomy): Eukaryota > Viridiplantae > Streptophyta > Magnoliopsida > Asterales > Asteraceae > Lactuca > Lactuca sativa. Next base: position 313,019,728 of record NC_056630.2, read on the forward strand.
GGTACACCCAATATTAAACCGCCTAATCAATGTGTCGATTAACCACACACACTCCAATGATCTATGATTAACATCAAGCTACCATTTGCCACTCACTATATGTCCTGATTAGTGTACCGTTTAACCACACACGCTCCAATACCGACTTAACAAGGTGCAAAGTGCAATTTCTTGGGTTAGCACCATATTCACATTTTCCTAAGTAACTAAGATTTGGGAATTTATGAGGGTTTAGTTACATTATATTTATCATTATACATTTAATTAAGGGAGAATTAGAGTCATATCCTACCCGTTCGGCTAACGACCCTCCACCAGTCAAGGAAGCGGTGGGTGAGAGTAGACACCAATTAAACTACCATTTTATAGGTAGTTACCTTATACCCCCCTTATAGACCGGCTTCGTGAATGAGGCATACTAATGGTAAATTGACTTTGATCTTCTACATTTAGATAAATATTAAACCTATAATATTATAATAGTATAAGGGTTGAATTTTAAACTTTTAAAATTCTACGGTTTGGAACTAAATGTTTCAAAAGTTAGACTTTTACATTTACAGATTCCAAAACTTGAGGGCAAGTTTTGAACAATTCAAAAAACTTTTGGAATCCATAACTTACGAGTTTAATATAGGTTTAAATTAAAAGACTCCTGAAAATCCATAACTTGAGGAGAAGTTATGGAATTCATAAAACCATTTATGAAAAAGACTCTTCATTTTCTATAATGTGACAAACTGAAACTTCTACCTGGTACATATAGTCAGTTAATCTAAGTTAAACTCGTTCCTTTTAACTCCTAACACTGATTAAGGGCTCATTTCAGCATTTAAATCCTTGAGTACAACCAATGTTTGAATTAGGGATGGGTTGGCTTAAGATATAGGGTTGCAAAAACGCCAAACACTCCATCAAAACGAGTACGTGGCCATACTCACCACAAGAAAAAGAGTGTAGGACTAGCACTTGTGACCAAAATATCTTGTAGGGAGAGCGTGATTGTTGTGTATAGATCTATATGGGACTGACAATCCCGCACCTTGCTGCTAGCTACAGTCGGAACGGCAGGTCTACGGGTGACAAATTCATAAAGGATATCGGCTGTTGCGGACCATATCCAGTCAGTTATGGTGATGCCAATCACAACCTTGATAGTAGAGATTTACTTTTGTAATAATGATTCAAGTGAACTAACCTCAAAGTAATAACCGGTTTGATTACTGGAGGGTATTAATAGTACCTTCAGGATTTAGTTCAACACGTTTTCCTTTATTAGTTTTATTTATAAAATAGGGCTAATATACCTCACTGGGAGTAACCAGGGTTTTTAAAAGAAAACTACGTTTACCGATATAAGTATGGTAGATACATGTACACCTCAGTTTAGAACGGATAACCAACCATCAACTTTTTGGGAAAATATAGGATTTTCCTGGGATAACTTGGCTATTCATAAACGGATTGTTTTGACATGTACTAACGGATATTCATATTCATTCCACGACTCCTTGGATTGTACATACCTTGTATGAATCTGGGAGTCATCGAAGGAATGGGTTTTCAAACACGGTTTTCATAAGAAAATAAACGATTTTCTTGAGGAACAATTTTCAAAAGGATTCAAGGAAACATTTTTGCACCAAAACTTAATGCTTATGAACTCACCAGCTTTATGCTTTTCAAAACTTCTTGTAGTCTCAGGGATTTAGTAGATAAGTACTTCCAGGCTTTTGGAGAAGTCGGCGCGTTAGTGTAACGTCTTTCGATTTTACTTCTGTCATGAACAAAACTATGTACTAAGGCAATGTAAACCTTATTCATATATGTATACAGTGTTTTTTTGTGTTTACTATGATTGCTATTATACAACTTTTGTGATACTACGCATGACGTCAACCACCCCCGAATGTTTCTGCCATTCCGGTTTGGGGGTGTGACAAATTGGTATCAGAGCTCTTGTTTATAGTGAACTAAGTATAACAAACCTTACATGGTATACAACTATAAACATCAAGGGGCGTAAGTGCTCTAAGCTAAAAGTATACTTTCAAAATATAAGTATTTTTATAAAAGTATACAAGTATACTTAAATACCTGAATCAGCGTCATAAGTCGAAAAAAATAAAATTATTTGGATGTTGGACATCGCGGTTGAACCTGGGCAGTTATGTAATCATATCTAGGGTTAATATAGCCTGATCAACAGTATTCATTCGATACATAACCAACATGTTCTTGGGAGTGACTGTGGTGTTGCAGCAAGCCTAAAACTTACCTAGAAACCAGAAGAGTTCTGGAATCGAACATAAGGGTTAAAATACTATAGGAGTATTTTCGGATGCTATAACGACCGAACAAGAGACTTACCCAAGAATCCATCCCTCAAGAATCAATCATGTAGCCATAATACATTGGAAGTATTATTATATTTGATGCCTAATAACTATCCCTTTACCCCTTATCTCGCATAGATAGCATGGCCGGATTCCATCTCCCTGACGACCCGTACTTTCCCAACTAAGGAGATGATGGATGGCTCGAACCAGCGCTAGAAGAGAACCATGAGATTCCTTTGGACGATGACTTCGCCGAACCATTTCCTAAAGAGACTGACTTAGAACCCGAAGTCGAGAACGTACCTCAAGTAGCCCCAATACCAAATCCTAACCCCCAACCTGAGTTTGAAGTCCCAAAGCCTATGTGGGTCGGAAGCCTGGATAGGTGGAGTCATAAACAAGGCCAACCCCGCCCGTATAATGGGGATTTCCGCTTCTATAATGCGATCGAGGGAGGCTCCACAGACAGATCCATTCCACTCATAGTCCGCCGAGTGGGCCGCAACGTTGAACTAAATGTGGCAGTCATTCAACGAACTATGGAGCCTGAGGCAGACTCGGATGCCAACATAAACCGCATTCGAAATCTTGAAGTTGATCATGGGAGAACTATACGGGATAATCAAGCTATGTAACAAGAGCTAGCTACCACTCGAGTTGAGGTCGTAGAGCTCCGAGCACGCTAGAAAATATACGAGAGCTGCCTGCTTGACATGGAGCGCTAGCTGGCTATCTTAAGGATCCGTCCGAGGAGTACCCGTCGCCGATAGGAGAATACTTTACTCATCCTTCCTTTTTAGTCTAAGGAATAACTTTCATATCTATATGTTGAGTAGTACTTTTCCGTAAACATCTCTGTCTTTCATGTTGCCAAGATTTTTCTCTTTATTAGTTTGACTTAGACTTACTTTTAGGTCAAGAATCCTGAAAAATGTGTAATTTCAGTTTCAGTTATAGTGGCAACAAGCATGTATCAGTTAAAGATCATCATTGTTTAAAGTATATTTTAGATCGATAGCATGCAAATTAAGCAACTTTATGAAGGTCCTATCACTATTTTGTCCTCAAAACATGTATCCTAGGATATACTTAGACCATCATTCCTTTTCCCCATCGATTTCATATCAGTCTCCATGAAAAGCTTTGATGTCATAATCAACATGAGATGGTTGAGCCCCAAATCGTGATGATGTCCTTTGCACTCGAAAGGGTGACTCGTCTCAATATTTTCCCCTGACAAATCCCTCACTGGTTATAGTGATAAGATTTCTTTGAACCTTCGTATCATTTCTTGCGCCAAGGCCCAGAAGTATCTGCGAAAGGGATTCCATGCATTCCTGGCTCATGTGGTTGATGAGATGCAAAAAGTTAAAGAACTTGAGAGCATCCCCGAAGTCTTCCACATTCCTGATGTCTTCCCCAAGGACATTCCAGGGATTTCTTCCGAGTGTAAAGTTGAATCCCGTATCGACTTGATCCCTAGAACTACCCTTATAACTAAATCTCTATAACGTCTAGAGTCGACGAAAATGTGAGAGTTATCCAGCCAGCGTAATGAACTGAACAACAAGGAGTTCGTTAGTTTATTGTATGTGGACATTATTGCGATCAAATCTTTATTTATTCTTGTTAGGACCACATCATGGGGATGTGAGTTGAATCAATGAGAGTCTGATAGCAAAACCGGAAAACTTAATGCATAAATAAACATTTAGGATACATACAGAGGCAACCATCGTTGCTCAAAATCTCCTTTTCTTGACATGTGGCAGATCATGCCTCTGAAGAAACATAACCAACCCACAAGTAAGACGCTAATCCTCCAGATGGACTCAGCTATGTTCCAAGTTACTGTCACCGTAGCGGTGGCAGCTTTCCTAGCTGTTCTTAACGCTAACAACACAAATGTGGGTGCAAGTATGAATGGCAATCCAAGTCTTGGTGTTGACCAATATCAACAACAAGTGACTACTAGAAAGGACACACCTGATCTCCAACCTAACATCCTAAAATGAAAGTTGAAAGGAAGTTGTTCAACCCAAAGGCCTACTGAGAGGCAACGAATTGGGACAATCAGTATCCAAGTCATCCCTACTGTTCCAACACCAACCATACCTTACTGTGGAAATCTCCCACACTGCAGCAAATGCAACTACCATCTTCATGGAGTCTACCGAGTGTTGCATTGCACTAGATGCAACAGGAAGGGACACACCGCCCGCAGTTGTAGAACCCTAGTTAGGTTCATCACTTCGACTACCAATGTTGGGACAAGTCCAACCTGTTACCTCTGTGGAAGTGTTGGACATTTCAAAAGAGACTGCCCAACAGAGAAGAACAATGAAGAAACAGGAGGAGTCTGACTTTAGAGAATGAGGAAGCGTCAAAGAACCCTGCTATGTTTTAGTAAGCTTTCGAAAACCCCTATAATTGCTCATAATCGTGATAATTTCCACGTCCAAATTAAATCACGACATTCTTATAAGATTTAAAGCTCCAATGAGTAAGTTATGACAGCTTAATGAATACCTTAAGTTCAGTTGTAATTATACACGGCTTGTGTACACCAAACGATCATAGAGAGATTTAGTAAGAACCATTTCATGAAAGTTCATAGTTTCAAGACATCAGAACCCTCGTGTTAGTAGTACCTGTGAACTTCGAATTAAGCACAACAAACACCAAAGACATTCATCCAGAGGCACCAATGTGCTAACGAAACGATCATTCCGGATGAACTTAACGTGCGATTCTACGACGTCATCCTGTTTAGTCCGACTGAGTCTATGTTATACCAAACCCTTTTTTCTTAAATCTTTCTTTCGCAAAACTTCCATCAATCGTAATGACAATTAGATGCGAACTTAGAAAATTCATCTCTCTTTGAAACCTGAAGGTATTCATGCGAAGAGTGTGAATTTGAACCAACGAATACGACAGTGAAGATCCGCTGAAACATCTTGCGAGATCCCGAGTACAAAAAGGAGAGACTCACCTGCATATACCTTTGAGAAGTAATCCGTTTTCATGGGATACCTGTAATCATGGCCTCCGATTGGGTTAGCAAGTTTACCTCGAGAACATAGCAATGTACATCCCGTATTTCATGTGTCAAACCTAAATAAGTGTCTGTTCGATGAGACACTTATGATTCCCCTTGACAATATCGAGTTAAACGAGAGTCTACACTTCATGTAGGAATCATTGGAACTCATAGACCAGGAAGTCCAGCGCACGAGACGAACGTCATATCCAGTTAGTGAAGGTTCACTGGGATACCAAACGAGAAGTTGAATTCACTTGGGAGCAAGAGAATCCAAGGAAACAGAAGTACCCCCATTTTTTCTAGGTCCGCTAGTCGTATCACTATTCTTGAATTTCGGGGCCAAAATTTCTCTAACGAGGGGATGATGTGACAACCCGAAACTTCTACCTGGTACATCTAGTCAGTTAATGTAAGTTAAACTCGTTCCTTTGAACTGCTAACACTAATTAAGGGCTCATTTAAGAATTTAAAGCCTTGAGTACAACCAAAGTTTGAATTAGGGATGTGTTGGCTTAAGATTTAGGGTTACAAAAAGGCCAAACACTCCATCAAAAGGAGTGTGCGGCCACACAAATGAGTGTGTGGCCGTACACCCGAGTGTATGGCCGCACACATGAGTGTGTGGCCGGACACCCGAGTGGATGGCCCCACACATGAGTGTGTGGCCGCACACCCGAGTGTATGGCCACACACCTATTATCTATCTATCTATCTATCTATCTATCTATATATATATATATATATATATATATATATATATATATATATATATATAGGAGGCTCATTTTCACTTCATTTCCCCTCTCCTCAACCGCACACACCTCTCTCTCTCTCAGGCTTCTTCAACCACAAACCCTCCAAAGACTTCAAAAACGTGACTAATCAATCCCTTAGCTTGTTGTTCCTGAAGAACCACTTAATCTAAGCCAAGAATCATTGAGTCCCGTCATGTTATTAATCTCTTTGAAGGAGTGCAGCCGCACACCAACACAAGGTGGCCTCACACTCCTAAAAGACCCTCCAAAGTGAGAGTTGGACTTCGATCTTCGAGTTAGACATGACCAAAGCCTTGCAGCACCTTAGAATATGCTTTTTAGACATCATCATGTAGGCTGTATGGTCGCACACACCTGTGTACAGCCGCACACAACCTTGTGCGGTAGCACACTCCCGTGTGCAACCACACACACACCCTAGGACCACAAACCCACTTCTAGGACCCTTAACTTGCACTTCAATCGAGTATAGACCTAGAACACTTGTTGGGTCAAAATATGGTTTATACTTTACTTTTCTGGGCAATTGTTTTTTTCTGTAATAATTGTGGAGTTTTTGGCCTAGTTTTACGGCTGAGTTTACGGCCGTAAACACCTTACGGCCGTAAACTCATTTACGGCCCATTTGTTTTGTCCGACCCATATTCAAGTATAAATAGGGGTGTTAGGGTGAGGAGTAAAGATTGATGAACACGAAGTAGTTTACGACCAAAGAGAGAAATCGTGTGTGAATCTTTTGTATCCGGATTATAATTCATATCAATACATACAAGATTCATATTAATTCTTCTTCTCCTTCTCTTCTATTTTTGATCTTACATCATCCGTTTGATTGGGATTCCGCACCATCAAACGGATCTGACTGATACACGGGAAACTTAGGGACTTACAATTGGTATCAGAGCCAAGTTGTATCAGTCAAAAGGTTTTATTTTTTCGTTTGGAATCTGAATAGTTGGTGTTTATGGTCCAAGCTTACGGCCGTAAACACCGAGTTCTTGGGTCGTAAACTCTATTTGGATCAATATTTGATCTTATTTTCGAAATATTTTTGCGTTTTTGGATAGATCTTGCAAAAATAAGGGGTGTTTGTTCTTTGTGTTTTTCATAAAAATGGGTTTTTGATTGACTTTTGGAGCTTCAAAGTCGAAAAATCGCTGTTTTTCACGTAATTGTTGAAGGGTTTTCGGCCGGAGCTTACTGCCGGAAACAGTTCACGGCCGGAGTTTACGGCCGGAAACTGTTTACGGCCGGCGGCGGATTCGTGTTTGCGGCTCGGAGTTTGCGGCTCAGTTGGAAGTTCTCGCCTCGTAATTCGGCTCGGCGGCTTAGCGGCTTGAAGAATCGGCTCGGCTCGGCAGCGGCGCTTCAATAAAAAGAAGGGCGTGCAACGATTTAAGGGGTGCAGGGATTCGAACTCGGGTCTCCCCCATAGAAGTACAGCGCCTTAACCATCTCCACTAGCTGATAACTTGTTACATTCCTTCGAAAATTAAAATATAACCCGTCTTTTTCGCACCAAATTTCGAATTTTGACACTTTTAACCCAAAAATCAATTTCCTTTTATTTTAAAATTCATTTTTCATCCAAAATTAAAATAATAATAATAATAAAAATAATAATAATAATTATAATAATAATAAATTGTTTCTATTTTTTTTTCTTTATTTTTGACTTTTTATTTCAAATTTTGATTTTGACTTTCAGGTTTGACCTTTGATTTTAAACTTTGACTTTTTCGTTTAATTTTTAAATTTTCAAATTTAGCTTTTCGATTTGACTTTTAAGTTTGACTTTTCAAGTTCAACTTTTGAGTTTGATTTTTTAAATTTGACTTTTAAGGTTGTTTTTAAAAATAAAAAAAAAACAAAAAAAGGCATTTTAAATTTGACGTTTAATTTTTATTTTAGCTTCTAGTTTTTTTTATTATTATTATTGATTTTAAGGTCTACGAGGGAGTTGAAAACATGAAAGAAAGTCGTCAGGATATGTTAAGACAAAATTTCAACATTTTCGATTATATCCCTGGAGAAACCCTCGAAACTCAATTGTAGAGGTTTACTACACTCACTACTGAGATGAATATAGCTGGGATCTTCTTGTCTAAATTTGAGATAAACAAAAGGCTATTGAATTCACTTCCAAAATCGTGGGATATGAATGTAGCTCTCATCAAGAAGACAAAAGATCTCAATCGTCTTAGTATGGCTGTAGTAATTGAAGAGCTTGACGCTTTAAAGAGTTATGTAAATCTTCCGGTCAATGAAGTGTCATGTTCTCATTCATGTGAAGTTTCATGTTCTCAATCATGTGAAGATACGATTAAATTTCTTCGGGAACAAATTGATTTATTTAAAAGAGAAGTTGAGGACCTGAGATATGAAGGATGTCAACTCAGGAAAGGACAGAAACCCCTGAAGGTTGAGTTAGAAGCTAAAACCAAGGACTTTAGGAAACTTCAGGAAGACTACAGTAACAAATGTGAAAAATATGATTATGTAGTCAAACAAAATGCTGAGCTAGTGGCTGAAGTTGAATCTTTGAAAGGAAAGTTTGAAACTGCCAAACTTGATGTTATAAAATATGATTTCTCAAGTGAGGTGGTTGCAAATATGATAGACCAAAGCATGCAGTTTAAAAGGAATCAACACAAGGGTCTAGGGTATCATAGTGTACCTCCTCCTTACAATTATAACTACACATCCATCCCTATGAAACAAGAAGAAATTGATAGGGAGACACATCTTAAATACGGAAAACCAGCTGGATTTGTGTCAGGAGGGGTTATTAATGTTGAAAATATTGATGTTTCTGTTACATGTGCAGGTAAAGTAGCAGAGGATGAGAACAAGGAGATTTCTTCTGAACAAACCAACGACCCCTTGAACTGTAAATCTGCTGCTTATGCTCAACCTGCCGTTGGTAAATACAGGCCTCCAATTCCAACGCAACAGAGTGCTTGTTGCAAGTATGCATGTGGGAACAACAAGAAACGAGGCAAGGATACGCCACCAGGCGCAAGAATAAATAACTTCACAGTGAAGAAAAAGACATGTTTTCACTGTGGAACACCTGGACACATTGCCAGAAATTGTCCTAATCGCGTGTAGGCCAAGAGGGAGACACTCCAAAAGATACCCCTCGAGATCACGTTCAGACATTGACGATTGGAATGCCAAGAAGGCCAAGAATGTAACCCCCAAGGCCAAGAATCAAACTCCAAAGGACAAGCATCCGAATCCCAAGGGCAAGAAGGAAATGTCAGCCAACAAGCCCAGTTCAAGAGATCCTCCTATAAAGCCAAGACCGGCTAGGTCAAAGTCATCTCGAAGATTGGCTTCAAGTGCCAAATCAACTGCCGAGGCACCCATCGGATCGAACAAGAAATGGGTTAAACCCGAATATAGATGGGTACCAAAGGTGAAAACTCCCAAATCTCCTAATGCTTCTAACGTTTCTACATCTTCTGTTTGTGATAAGCAGGATATGTCATGGGAGAGAGTATCGTGCATTGATGACAAAGGTCAACCCAGTTTCAAAATGGACTAGGTTCCGAAGACCAACTGATCGCGCTCTGTGCTGGAGCAGCTATGGAGGCATATCATCAAACTTCAATTTGTTGGTAGTGGCTGTTCCTGGCATATGATTGGGGACATCTCTCAACTGTACAACACTCATAACATTGTTTGAGAGCATGTGTCCTTTTGCGGGAAAGGAAGAAAATAAGGGATCACACGGGGTTTGTGCTTAAAGACATGAAGAATTTTTGGATCTGTTATGAGGTTATGCTTGCTGTTCTCAGACCTTCTGAATGCAGATTCAATCGGTGAATTACGGTTTGCATTTTCTTCTCTATACTCCTGAGTTTTTCTTACTCTGATTCGTTTCAAAGACAAATTTTTTTTTTAGGATAGTTTAAATTTGCGCATTTACTTTCGTTTCTCTCCTATGCACAAATTTAGGGGGAGAAATAAAAACAAAACAAAAATTAGAAAATTTTAAAAAATCCAAAACCATCAGAAAATCAGAAATAAAAAAATATATTGGTTATGAATCTGTGTTTGAGGGAGATCTTTTGGGAAGTGATATTATCAAGTGATAACAGGCAACCTGAGTCTACGTAACGTACCCGAAGTTGAAGGGTCTATGCTCTGACTTGATGCGTCGGTAGGCACGAAAAATTTTAAATGGACATGAGTAGGCAGAGTTGAACTTAGGAAATTTATAGACTTAACAAATCTTGACCTAGTTAGATACGTTCAGCCTGACAATACGACGCTCGGATAGGTTGAGTAGGGAGATATATATGGGAATCTACTCGTCACATTAATTGAACCCGTACTTGGAACCGTGGCTTAACTTTTCCTCGATGTGCGGATTTTGTCCTTAATTCCGGTTGGATGGGGCGACTGGTAAATTCCGATAAATTAGGTCTGTAGAATATCATTTTCTTTCTTTGCATCTGTTAGTCATATGTTGTCTCCTTTGCGTGACTTCTAACCCGACCTGGTACACAACATATGCAACTCTATTTCTCTACAGGCTATATATATATATATATATATATATATATATATATATATATATATATATATATATATATATATATATGTGTGTGTGTGTGTGTATGTGTGTGTGAAATATATGTGTGAAATACTTCTCATCTATTAGCCATATGTTGTCTCCTTTGCGCGACTTCTAATCTGACCTGGTACACAGCATATGCAACCTTCTTCTTCTCAACCCCTCTGAAGTAGTTAGCAATAGAATTATGAATCTCTTCTCTCTCTGAATGGTTGTCTGCTCACCTGGTGTAAGGAGTACTCTGGAAGTTCTTGATGGACGGGGCATATTAGGAAGCGGGAAACACGTTCCAGTACACTTAAAATTGAACACATACAGATTGTCTATAGATCTCGCTGCTCAATTTAGGTGGACAACAATATCCCTGGTCGTCGTCAGATGAATGGTCCTTAAGATATAGTATCTAAGGAATTAGGATCAGATATAATTTTTAGGAACTTAAGTTCACCTTGTCTTGTATCAAATAGTATGTCCTAAATAAGTCACAATTTTTCGTGTTTAAGTGGACCACAATACCGACGATCAACCAGAAAAAGATGTGGATATGGAAGGTACCAACAAGTGGATAAAGGCTGTCTAAAAACTTTGATCCCAAATCACTCTTAAAGTTAGATATCATTTTTATTTTTGTTAAATTTGTCATAGTTTCGTCTAATTTAAATATTAGGGGAGAATTAAAAAAAAATAATGAAAATCAAAAATTAAAAAAAAAATTAAAAAAATTTAATTAAAAAATCAAAGAAAAATCAGAAAAATAAAAAAAAAAATTCAAAAAATAGTGTTATTTCTGTTTTATTTTGTCGTTCAGAAAAATCAAAAATCCAAAAATATTTTTGTTTCTGTTTTAATTTGTGTGCTAAGTTTTCTTTTAGTTTTGTTTTGTCTTGAAAAGTGATTTCAGGTATAGATAAGACTCATGGAGTTTGTGTTGAAGATTTATGAGCCAAAGGCTTCGTCCGTGAGCATTGAAGAATTCGCATTCGAAGGAGCAAGAAATGAAGATCATTCTTTCAACATTCAATCCTTCAACCCCAGAAGCAAGGTGAAGCTGCAATTGAAGATTATGTGACGGATTGCATTGAAGCCTCCTCAATCAGTCTGTTGCTATTGTTGTACCTACTGAAGTGATCTAGAAGATTTAGTTCTCTCTGATGTTCTCTCTGAAGATTCTCAAGCTGAAAGCGCAATCTTTCAAGAATCAGTACATCAAGCCTCCTCACCCAACGTGCGTTCAAAGCCAAATTCTGAAGAAATTCCCAACCGCTCAAGATGAAGTCATTCATTGAAGATTCATCAAGTTCATCTTGAAGTCATGAAGAATGTGAAGATTAATGTTGAAGCCAAGTTCCCAATGAAGATTATCAAGAAAGCCAGCTACTTTTTAGGGGGAGCTTGTTGGGTCAGTTAAGAAAAGAAAGTTATAAACAAAGGGGGAGATTGTTGGGTCAAAATATGGTTTATCCTTTACTTTTCTGGGCAATTGTATTTTTCTGTAATAATTGTGGAGTTTTTGGCCTAGTTTTACGGCTGAGTTTACGGTCGTAAACACCTTACGGCCGTAAACTCATTTACGGCCCATTAGTTTTGTCCGGCCCATATTCAAGTATAAATAGAGGTGTTAGGGTGAGGAGTAAAGATTGATGAACACGAAGTAGTTTACGGTCAGGGAGAGAAATCGTGTGTGAATCTTTTGTATCCAGATTATAATTCATATCAATACATAAAGGATTCATATTAATTCATCTTCTCCTTCTCTTATATTTTTGATCTTACATCATTTGTTTGATTGGGATTCCGCACCATCAAACGGATCTGACTGATACACAGGCAAATTAGGGACTTACAACACTTAATGGATGCAAGTATGGACGTTGAAAACATCTCAAAAGTACCTTCTATCATGAGTGTAGGCCCGCACACGCATGGCCGTACACACCCTTATGGTGGCCATACACCGCCCTCATGCAATCCTTTAATGTTCTAGCACTTAGTGCAAGTAGTCCCAAGTTCTTAGAGTGGTTCTCCATCACATTTAGTATAGAAATACCTTCATTTAACAACTTTATCTGTCACTACATGTTAATTAGGATCCAATCGTGTTCACAACTGCACTTGACCATCCGACATTCTGTATCAATCTTCCATTCAAATCGCACGAGGTGAGTTCATACCCCTATGTTTTTCCGAGTTTTCATGTTTTCAGGGGGAATACAAGAAAAAGTACAAGGAAACTTGTGCTCAAAAAAATATTATTTTGTTTAATATAATTATATTTTTAGTATGCTTTTAACATGGAAAACAGTTTTACCACACGATTAACAAATCAACTCGTAGAAACATTTTTCTAAACTAGAGCAATGAACTTATGAATCATGTAGCCAAATGTATCGTTTTATAAAGGATTCATGTTAACCAGAAATGGATTTTCTATATTATTACTTGTAAAATTGTTAGTGTAAGTTAGAGACACGTCATTGGTAACACTCACCACAAGAAACAGAGTGTAGGACTAGCAATTGTGACCAAAATATCTTGTAAGGAGAGTGTGACTGTTGTGTATAGATCTATACGGGATTGACAATCCCGCACCTTGATGCTAGCTACAGTTGGACCGGCAGGTCTACAGGTGACAAAGTCATAAAGGATATCGGTCGTTGCGGGCCATATCCAATTAGTTATGGTCATGACAATCACAACCTTGATAGCAGCGATTTACTTTTGTAATAATGAATCAAGTGAACTAACCTCAAAGTAATAACCGATTTGATTACTGGAGGGTATTAATAGTACCTTCAGGATTTAGTTCAACACGTTTTCCTTTATTAGTTTTATTTATAAAATAGGGCTAATACACCTCACTAGGAGTATCCAAGGTTTTTAAAAGAAAACTACGTTTATCGATATAAGTATGGTAGATACATGTACACCTCAGGTTTGAAGGGATAACCAACCATCAACTTTTAGGCAAAATATAGGATTTTCCCGGGATAACTCGGCTATTCATAAACGACTTGTTTTTACATGTACTAATGGATATTCATATTCATCCAACCACTCCTTGGATTGTACATACCTTGTATGAATCTAGGAGTCACGGAAGAAATGGGTTTTCAAACACGCTTTTCATAAGAAAATATAGGATTTTCTTGAGGAACACTTTACAAAAGGATTCAAGGAAACATTTTCCACCAAAACTTAATGCTTATGAACTCAGCAGCTTTATACTGATATTCTTTCAAAACTGCTTGTATTCTCATGGATTTAGTAGACAGGTACTTCCAGGCTTTTGGAGAAGTCGGCGTGTTAGAGTCACATCTTTCGATTTTACTTTTGTCATGAACAAAACTATGTACTAATACAATGTAAACCTTATTCATATATGTATTCAATGTTTGGTTGTGTTTACTATGCTTGCTACGATACAATTGTTGTGATACTACGCAGGTCGTCAACCACCCCCGAACGTTTCCGCCGTTCCGGATTGGGGGTGTGACATATAATGTAACATCCCAAAATTCAAGCCCAAAAATTTAAATTTTGATTAATTAGTTCATAAAACATTCATCAGTAAATATTGTATAAACACGTCATCTCAAAACCAAGTATCATATTAGAAACCCACAACCATGAACAAATGTCATATCAGAGTACAATCCCAGAAAACACTATGCGGAAAATCATATGTGTGTGTGTGTGATGCCATGCTACACCGCCGGCTCATTCCCCTTAGATGAAGAGGTACCTAAAACCAAAACTGAAATCGTAAGCACAAAGCTTAGTGAGTTCCCCCATCATACCACATACCATACAATACCATCAGTATCTTTCAACTAGTAATCATCATCGGTATCTTTCAACCGGTAATCACCATCGGTATCTTTCAACCGGTAATCGTCATCGGTATCTTTCAACCGGTAACTGGGGACTATTCCAACCCCTACCACTAGTATACAATAGCAAGATATATGCACACAGCCAGATATATTGGGGTACTGACCTACCCCTTGGTCCTAAGGACCACTATCAGGGAAACTATCCCTATCATGCAACATATCATATAGATATAACTCAAAACCAACACATACCAGACCAAGATAAATTATCACAAAGACAAATCATCTTTTAAGTACTCCTCAATGGTGGGCCGCCATTGTGGCCTTAGACCCACCCCTACTAGAAGGTAACTCACCTCGTAACTGCTGAACTGTGCGGGAATCCTCTGACTGATGTCGCTGCTGCCCCGGAAATCCCCTGGCTTCCAAATACTACAAATGATGAACCAAAATCGAATCCTTTAGTCCCCTCTTGATCCTTCTATTCTCTTCCTTCTTCCTTGAGGTCAAAACTCACAAGAATCACTCAAAAAGCCTTAGATCTACTCAAAAACAGCTACGGTTCACTATGAGGAGTGTTTGGGAGCATAAAGGGGGAAATGAGGCTGCATAAGGTCGTTTAAATAGGGTGTAAACCCCTAGATTTGGGTTTTTGTCCAAACAGCGGCTACTCGCCGAGTCCGGGACCCGACTCGCCGAGTCCGCAGCTCAAACTCCGCGCCTCATCCCGCTTCTACTCGGCGAGTCAATCCTTCGACTCACCGAGTCGAAGGCTAAAATGCAAAAATAAATGAAGATTTAATAACAGAATACATACCAAGAACCAGGTGCTACAAATCTCCCCCACTTATTTTAGACTTCGTCCTCGAAGTCTGCCGCTCGATCCTGAAACTGCTCGGCGTAGTGCTCCATCATCTCACTTATCGGCTCCCAAGTCCACTCCGACCCCTTCCGGTGCTGCCATTGTACCTTCACGAGTTCTACTCTTTTGTTCCTCAGATCCTTCGACTTCCGGTCAAGGATCGCTACAGGCCGCTCGATGTAATTCAGGCTGCCATCAACCTGAATGTCCTCCAAGGGTACCACCGTCGTATCGTCCACTAGGCACTTCCGCAGCTGAGAGACGTCGTATCGGTGCTCCCCATGACTCTCTGGCCAACCTCGCCCCAACATATCAGGGTCCTGCACCTCCTCCCATACAACATCTCGAAGGGAGGATGGTTGATACTCGCATGATAGCAGTTATTATACGAGAAGTCCGCCAATGGGAGGTAGGTATCCCAACTACCTCCGAAATCTAAAATGCATGCCCGCAGCATATCCTACAGAGTCTGGATGGTCCGCTCGCTCTGTCCATCCTTCTGCAGGTGAAAAGCGGTGCTAAATGCAGACGAGTACCTAGCTCGTCATGAAACTTCCTCCAAAACCTGGAAGTAAACTGCACATCTCTATCTGAAATCACTGATACTGGCACTCAGTGCCGCGCCACCACCTCCCTGATAAGATATCGGCCAATTTCTCAGCCGAGATGCTCTCCTGAATCGGAATAAAGTGGGTGCTCTTGGTCAATCGATCCACGATGACCCATATCGAATCTATCCCCCACGTGGTCCTGGGAAGCTTCGTTATAAAATCCATCGTAATATCCTCCCATTTCCATAGCAGAATATCCAACGGCCGCATCTTGCCGTGTGGTCTCTGATGCTCGGCCTTGACCTTCCTGCAGGTCAAGCACTGCTCCACGTACCATGCCACATCCCGCTTCATGCAGGGCCACCAATAGTCCAGACGAAGATCCCTATACATCTTCGTCACCCCGGGTCGATTGGAGAATCCGGATTTGTGCGCCTCCTCCATCAGGACCTGGCGCACACCTCCATGATAAGGGACCCACACCATATGGTGAAGAGTCAATAACCCTCGGCTGTCATAGTCGAAGGAGGAAACCTGGCCCGCAATCCGCTCACTCTTCCGATGTTCCTCCTTCATAGCCTCCTGCTGAGCCTCCAGCATCCGTTCCAGAAATGGAGTCACCACTGTCATCCTTAGACAGATATCCCTGATCGGTGTTGCCTTGCGGCTAAGCGCATCGGCCACGACATTGGCCTTCCCTGGATGGTAGAGGATCTCACAATCATAATCCATCACCACATCAAGCCACCGACGCTGCCTCATATTCAGATTTGGCTGGTCCATGAGATTCCTCAAACTCTTGTAATCCGTGTAAATCGTACAACGAACCCCATAGAGGTAATGATGCCAAATCTTGAGGGCGAACACAATAACCCCCAACTCCAAATCATGGGTCGGGTAGTTTGCCTAGTGAGGCTTCAACTGCCTTGACGCGTAGGCGATGACATGCCCCCTCTACATCAATACCGCTCCCAAACCTGTGATGGATGCATCACAATACACAACGAAATCCTCCATGCCCTCTGGCAAGGCTAAGATTGGCACCTCGCGCAATCTCTGTCTCAGCGTCTCAAATGTGGCCTGCTGCTCAGGCCCCCAGTGATACACCACCGACTTCTTAGTCAGTCGGGTGAGCGGAACCGCTATCTTGGAGAAGTCCTGAATGAATCAGCGATCATAGCCTGCCAATCCTAGAAAGCTCCGAATCTCAGATGGAGACCTCAGAACCTCCCAATTCATTACGGCCTCTACGCTGGCCAGATCTACCGCAATCTTGTTTTGGTTGACAAGGTGCCCATGAAACCGCACCTCGCGCAACCAGAACTCACACTTGGAGAACTTAGCATACAAGTTCTCCCTCCTCAAAGTCTCCAAAACCTCCCGCAGATGCTCCTCATGCTGCTCCTGCGTCTTGGAGTAAACCAAGATGTCATCAATAAATACTATCATAGACCGATCTAACATCCGTCTACACACGCGGTTCATGAGATCCATGAATGCGGCAGGAGCATTGGTGAGCTCGAAAGGCATAACCACAAATTCATAATGATCATAACGCGTCCGAAATACGGTCTTCTGCACATCGTCCTCTCTGACCCTCATCTGATGATACCCTGAACACAAATCAATCTTGGAGAACCAAGATGCTCCCTGTAGTTGGTCAAAGAGGTCATCAATCCTCGGGAGTGGGTAGCGGTTCTTCACCGTTACCTTGTTCAGCTCCCGATAATCTATACACATCCGATGTGACCCGTCCTTCTTCCTCACAAACAGAATCGGGGCTCCCCAGGGTGAACTGCTCGGTCTAGTGAAACCTTTGTCTAACAGCTCTTGCAGCTGTGTAGACAACTCCTACATCTTAGGAGGAGCCAACCGATACGGTGCCTTGGCTATCGGAGCCGCACCAGGAACTAGGTCGATCCTGAATTCCACCTGTCGTTCCGGAGGTATCCTAGGCAACTCCTTGGGGAATACATCCGCAAACTCCCGTACCATAGGTACATTGTCCACCATTGCCCTACCTGTTTCCCGGGTATCCATAACATACATGACATAACCTGCGCAACCCTGCTGAAGGTAACGCGTAGCTCTCGCTGCTAAACATAAACCTGGTCCTCGATGTGGCCTCTCACCTTGAATCACCAGCTCTCCCCCACTTGGGGTCCTGACCCACACCAACTGCTGCGCATAGTCGATCACTACCCCATTAGGGCTGAGCCAATCCATGCCTATAATCACCTTGTTCCCACGCAATGGAGTGGGAACCAAGTCTACCAAGTAGCGCTCCTCAAATAACCTCAGCACACAATCTCGAAATTCCGTCGATGCACGCACCGAACGGTCGTCTGCAATCTCTACCTCTAGAGGGAAATCCAACATGCCCGAAGACTCGGAAAATCACTTGCTAAGCGCAAGAGACACAAATGATCGGGTAGCACCCAAGTCAAACAATACCTAAATCGGGATGTCTTTCACATGGAACGATCCTAAACAGAGCACATATCAATATCACAACACAGCAAAAAGAAGATAAGAGGGAAAGAATTATACCCGTCACCACATCAGGTGCAACGCGTGCCTCCTCGGCTGTCAGCTGAAATCCTCAGCTCCGCACCACTGGAGCCTCTGCCTTGACCTTGCGGCCATCTGTAACCCGCGCCGTCACTAAGATTGGCGCTGTCGCTGGCACCGCTGCTGACACTGCTGTCAATCTTGGGTAATTGGCCCTTTTGTGGCCCCTCTGATTGCAATGGAAGCAAATCAGGTCAGTCATCTGTACCGCAGGGGTAGGGGCAGTACAATCCTTGCCAAAATGCACTATGCCACACTTATAGCAGCCCAAACTCGGCCCAGTGCGACAAGCTCCCTCGTGTGACCGATCGCATTTCCCACAGCGGTCCCGTCCTGCCTGGCCTTTTGGCCTACCATCAGATCCCTTGGGCTTCTTCCCCGAAGCCCCAGTCGTCAGCCCTTCCACTGCCTTCCTCTTCAAGACGTGCTCCAGATCAATCTCCCTCTCCCTAGCCCTGGCAATCATGGAATCCAAGGTAGGGAAAGCTGAAAAACTAACATGCTCCCGAATGTCAGCTTGTAGCATGTCGTGGTAGCGGGTCCCCCTCATATCCTCATCACCCGCATACTGGGGCACCAACAATGCCCTCTCCCGGAACTTGGCGGTGATCTTCACCACAGTCTCCGTAGTCTGCCTCATATCCAAAAACTCCCTGGCCAGCCGTTGAAGCTCTACAACTGGCGCAAACTCCGCCCTGAATCTGGTCACAAAGTCCGACCAAGTCATAGCCTTAACAGCCGAGGCTCCCAATGTGTCACCAACAGACTCCCACCAATCACTAGCCCTGTCTCACAAGCATCCTTCTACATATCTCACCTTCGACCCCTATAGGCAGAAGCTCGTCAGCTGCGCATACTCAATGTCTATGATCCATCTCCTAGCAGCAATGGGGTCTTTCACCCCATGGAAATCCGGCGCACCACTTCCGTAAGAGTCCCTAAAGGACAATGTGCGTGTACCCACCTGGCCAGACGCCATATCACTCCTGAATGACTGGAGATGATCCTCCATCAGCTTAACAATCCCCTCCTTGATCAACCCGAAGATAATAGGGATGCCTCTCGTGATCTCAGACGCGATGAAATCACGTAGCATGTCATCAACCTGCTCGGATCCCGAACCCGAGCCCGATCCTGATCCTAATCTGGAACCTCCTGCTCCAAGTCGTGTGGTCACCATACTGAAAACACACACATAAAAGTCAGGATCATATATATACTTGAGGGATCTAACATGCTCTCCAAGGTTCCCGATTTCATCTAGGCCCTCCTTGATTTGAGTACGGGTCCTCTGCTTTCAGTAGTACGGGCCCATACTACCTTCCATATCTACCCGTGCTTTCCTCAAGGATTGCTTCGACTTCACCAGGTGCTTTCCACTAACCTCATCCTAGGCTTCCCTAGGGCACTCTCTGACCTACACTCCGCCATCAGCTGAACCAGGAGCCCCTCCCATTTCCACCTAACTAACTTGCAGGTACTGTTACATATCCGCTCCATAGATAGTTGGAAATAGCCAGAACTCCCATAGCACAAAGCAAGCAGCATTCGTGCATCGAGTAATAAAATCAGGCATAACCTATACAGGCCATCCTACTGCTACCTAAACAGTCCTAGCACACAGCTCATACAATAGGCATATAAGGCATCCTCCTAGATACTTAGCCCTAACTACCATGCGATTATCAGAATCATATATCAGGCACACAAGGCATCTTACTAGATCCTTTGTCCTATTCTAGCATGCAATTCTAAATCAAGCCATATAGCATAACATAACATCTATGGGAATCTTGGGGAAAACTTAATTGAGCCCGGCCGGTCGCATGCATCACACACCTTGTCTTTCGTAAAATCCTTCCGTTTAGATTTTTAGAAAACCATTTTATTGTAAAAATCTTTTAGCCCCTTAGTTTGAGTCCAGACACCCCCGAGGGTGTGTCCGAATCCCTCAAACCAGGGCTCTGATACCAACTTGTAACATCCCAAAATTCAAGCCGAAAAATTTCATTTTTGATTAATTAATTCATAAAACATTCATCTGAACATATTGTATAAACACGTCATCTCAAAACCAAGTATCAGATTAGAAACCCACAACCATGAACAAATGTCATATCAGAGTACAATCCCAGAAGAGGTACCTGAAACCAAAACTGAAACCGTAAGAACAAAGCTTAGTGAGTTCCCCCATCACACCACATACCATACAATACCATCAGTATCTTTCAACTGGTAATCATCATCGGTATCTTTCAACCGGTAATCACCATCGTTATCTTTCAACCAGTAATCGTCATCGGTATCTTTCAACCGGTAATCGTCATCGGTATCTTTCAACCGGTAACTGGGGACTATTCCACCCCCTACCACTAGCATACAATAGCAAGATATAAGCACACAACCAGACATATCCGGGTACTGACCTACCTCTTGGTCCTAAGGACCACTATCAGGGAAACTATCCCTATCATGCAACATATCATATAGATATAACTCATAACCAACACATACCAGACAAAGATAAATTATCACAAAGACAATCATCTTTTAAATACTCCTCAATGGTGGGGCCGACATTGTGGCCTTAGACCCACCCCTACTGGAAGGTAACTCACCTCATAGCTGCTGAACTGTGCTGGAATCCTCTAACTGATGTCGCTACTGCTCCGGAAATCCTCCAGCTTCCAAAGACCGCTAATGATGAACCAAACTGGAATCCTTCAGTCCCCTCTTGATCCTTCTATGCTCTTCCTTCTTCCTTGAGGTCAAAACTCACAAGAATCACTCAAAAAGCCTTAGATCTACTCAAAAACAGCTACGGTTTGCTATGAGGAGTGTTTGGGAGCATAAAGGGGGAAATGAGGCTGCATAAGGTCGTTTAAATAGGGTGCAAACCCCTACATTAGGGTTTTTGTCAAAACAATGGCTACTCGCCGGGTTTCGGACCCGACTCGCCGAGTCCGCATCTCAAACCACGCGCCTCATCCTGCTTCTACTCGGCGAGTCAGTCCTTCGACTCGCCGAGTCCAAGGCTAAAATGCGAAAATAAACGAAGATTTACTAACATAATACATAACAAGAACCAGGTGCTACATATAACCTATGAGTTTTAATGACTTTTAAAAGAAAGACTTTTCACTTTTCCATAACTTGAGGAAAAGTTATGGATATCATCAAAAAACATTCAGACCAAAATTGTAACATACAAAATACAATCAATTTATCTATGATCTAAATTAAACACATAAGCAAAAGACAATTCATATCAAACAAATTTCATGTAATTTTCCTAACCATATAAACTAATACAAAACATGAAACTTTGACAATTATCTTTTAAATTGGATTAGCATGATCATTACCACATAAAAAAAAGGTTTATAAGTTCAAAAACAGTTTAGGGTAATGATCGTAGTCCGATTCCAGCCAAAACATCGAAAATATGTTGTTAAGGGCTCCAACTCGTCGAGTGTATGAACCAACTTAGAGAGTTGGATGAGTTTGTACTTGGAATCGACAAGTCCCCCAGCGGACTCGGCAAGTCTACTGTTGGGTTTGGAGCATTCTAACAGTCCTATGGTGTACATGCAACCCTATATACCTTGGATCTATATTTTGTCTATTATGCATGCAAATATCAGTTTTCCAAGGTATCATCCTAACTAGCATATTATGGAGTATATAGAATACAAAATATAGTTAAATGACATACCTGTTGTTGTAGCTTGATTCCTTCGAACTTAAAGAGCTTAGTTCCCCAAGTTTTGCACCTTAAATGGTTCACACAATACCACCAACAATTGGAATAACTTGAGAGAAGATTATACACACTCAAAATCGGCTAACCCTCATGTGTCTATCGTTAGTCACTCTCTAGTGCCAATTTCATGAGCTGTGAGGCCTCTTATATAGTGTACACATTAGAGTTACACCATGTAACTCATGAATTTCCATATTCCTCATAATCCATGGGTTTTAACCTCCATGGAGTATCCATGGGTCACCACATGAGTTTAGCCCAACGTGAAGAACTATGGATCATATGCCCACTTTATAATAATGAATGATTTACCAAATCAATCCCCGTTTGTTTAATTAGTCTCTTTTGATGACAAAATTAATTCCAATCTAATTCTTAACCAATAATAATTAAATATTATTAATATATTAGAACTTATAATATATTAATAAATCATAAATATACTCTTCTCACAAATGTTTATCCAAATTGTTCTGATGCCATGCAACCCAAATGGACCACGCTCAATCGTGTCAAGTACATACCAATTATAGTTATGGACTTAGACACTAAGTCAAAATAATCATCGTCGTCCTCAGACAAATATCCCTAATCAAAGCCATGACCGCCTTATAGCTAAGAGCATCGGCTACCACATTGGCCTTCCCCAAATGGGAAAGGATCTCATATTCATAATCCTTCACCAGATTCAACCACCAACGCTACCTCATATTCATATTCGGATGATCCATAAATTACCTCAGGCTCTTGTGATCCATGTAAATATTACAGTGGACCCCATACAGGTAATCTCGCCAAATCATGAGGCCGAAAACCACAACCCCCATCTCTAAATCATGTGTCTGATAGTTCGCCTCATGACATTTTAGCTGCCTCGAAGCATATGTAATAACACGACCCCTCTACATCAAGAATGTGTCCAAGCCCATGATGGACGCGTCACAAAAAACCACAAAATCCTCAACACCTTATGGTAGGGTCAGAATCAGTTACTCGCACAATCTCTGTCTTAGGGTCCCAAATGTTGCCTGATGACCAGGCCCCCAGCAAAAAGTGGCAGTCTTCTTCGTCAGCCGTGTCAGGGGAACCACTATCTTGAATAAATCCTGAATAAATCTCCGGTAATATCCTGCGAACGCAAGGAAAATCTGAATCTCAGATTGAGACCTTAGAACCTCCCACCTCATCACGACCTCTCGCTTGGACGGATCGACCAGAATACCATTCTGGATAACAAGGTGCCCCAGATACTGCACCTCGTGTAACCATAACTCACACTTGGAGACTTCGTACACAGTCTCTCCTTCCTCAAGTTCTCCAACATCTCTCGCAAGTGCTCGTCATGCTACTCCTAGGTCTTGGAATAGACCATGATGTCATCAATGAATACCATCATAGACCGATCCAACATCTGTCGGAACTTGCGTTTCAGAACTAAATTGATGTGTTCAATTGAGTTCCATGTCAAACAAATCGGAAATCGGGAAACAAAATGCTGGACAATAAGCAAGACCATGTTCCATGTATTTGTCCGGCTGATATCTAGAATAGAGGATTATATGATCACTTATCTAAATGGCGCGTTCTAGTTCAACAGAGTTTAAAGAGCTACGATTGCTGATCGGTTCCTGAAGTTATACTTGCAAATATAGTTACTAGACTTATGCAAGTGGGAGACTGTTGGATATAGTGTCTAAGTCCATAACTATATTTGGTATGTACTTGACCCGACTCGGCATGGTCCATTTGGGTTGCACTTCACCCGAACAATTTATGGATAATATTTGAGAATAGTACAAGTTATGATTTATTAATATATTATAAGTTCTAATATATTAATATAAGATCATATTATTTAATTAATAGTGATCTATAATGAATCTAGGATTAATTTAGTGATCAAAGATATTACTAATTAAATATGGGCTTCTATATTTATATAGTGTGGGCTTATGCTTATTTGGAATGGGCTAGGCTTGCATGGAGAAGTCCATGGATACTCCATGGAGCTTTAACCCATGGATCTCATGTAAATTAAGAGACATGGGTATTAGGGTTTACATGGATGTAACCCTAATCCACCACACTATATAAAAGAGGTCTTGGTTCTTGAAATGACACTAGTTGACACTTGTTGAGGTGAGGGAAATTTCAAGATAGTAGTGACTATTCTCTCAAAGTTCCAAGTTTGTGGTGATTTGTGACTTTCATTTGAGGCATCCACACTATTGGTGCTAGGTTCTAAAACTCCAAGCAATCAACATCAACTACAAGGTAAGTATGTCTTCTAGCTTTATTTGATTCATGTTCCCCATGCCATGCTAGTTAGGATATAAACCTTGGAAAATAATTATTTGCATGTATCTTAGACAAACATAGATCCAAGGTTTATTAGGGTTGCACGTACACTTAGGAAGTGTTAGAATGCTCAAAACCCAACAGAACCATGTCCAACAAGGTTCGATTACGTCTCTCAGCTACACCATTTAACTGTGGTGTCCTAGGATGTGTCAATTGTGAGAAAATCCCACATTCCCTTAGATAGTCGAGGAACTCAGTACTAAGATACTCTCCACCACGATCGGATCGAAGCATCCTAATGTTCCTGCCCAATTGATTCTCGACTTCCTGTTTAAATTCCTTAAAATTTTCGAAAGTCTCTCACTTATGCTTGGTTAAGTAGACATATCCATATCTACTGTAATCATCAGTAAAAGTCAAATAATAACGATTAGCATCCCTTGTGGCATGTTTGACGGGCCCACACACATCTGTGTGTACAAGATCCAACAAACCTTCACCCCTCTCACACGAACCTATGAAGGGTGACTTTGTCATTTTTCCAAGTAAGCGTGACTCGCAACTATCATCTTACCTTAGGTCAAATGACTCCAAGACTCCATCCTTTTGGAGTTGGCCTATGCGTTTCTTGCTTATATGTCCAAGACGACAATGCCATAATGATGCTTTATCCAAGTTATTATCATTAGAAGAATCAATACATATTATATTATTTCCTAAGTTATCTACAACAGACACAGCTTCATACACACCATCACAAGGTAATGCTTTAAAATAAAACACATTATTAAAGAAAGAATTTATTCCACCAATTTCATTATCAAAAGAAGAGGTAAAACCTTTTTTGTACAAAGCATGAAAGGAAATACCATTTCTTGCCATTTCTGGCGAATAACAACATTTATTCAAATCTAAAGTAAATCCACTACTAAGCAAGAAAGTATAAACTCCAATCTTGGTGACAGGTGAAACTTTCCTATTCCCCATGATTAAGTTTATCTTTCCATGGTCCACATTCTCACTTCTTCTTAGTCCCTGCAATTCAGAACAAATATGAATACTGCAACCGGTATCAAGGATCCAAGAGTTAGAATAGAGTGAATTATTAGATGATATAGTGTAAATACCTGCATGGTTCGGTTTTACTTTCCCATCCTTCAAATCTTGCTGGTATTTTGGACAGTTACGCTTCCAGTGCGCCTTTTCGTGGCAATAGAAGCATTCGGCCTCTTTGGGATCAGAAGAAGGTGTAACGAAACCTTTCATGGTTCCGCTAGAAGAGGAGCCATCAAGTGTCTTACCCTTGGTACCCTTCGAAGGGTTCTTTCTCTTCTTCCCTCTACCTTTCCCGATTGCCAGGACAGGTGCTGAGTTTGGAGTAGTAGCAGGAGTGGTCACAACCGACTTACCTTTAAGACCTGATTCTGCGGTCTTCAGGAGTCCATGAAGTTTGCTAAGTGTAACTTCCTCCTTATTCATGTGGTATGTCATGCGGAAATGATCATAACACGAAGGTAAGGAGTGCAAAATAATATCTATTGCTAACTCCTCAGGGAAGTTCACATTCAACTTCATCAATCGATCCACATACATTTGCATTTTCTGCATGTGGCTTGTGATGGGTTCGCCATCTTTCATTCGGGTTGTGATCATAGAGGAGATGATTTCATATCGCTCTTGAGGAGAACTCTGATGGTAGCGGTCCATCAAATCCTGGTGCATCTAAAAAGGATAGTAGTCCTCATAGGACTTTTGGAGCTCGGCTGTCATGGTGGCCATCATGATGCATGCAACTTTGGTAGCGTCTCTTTCTTGAACCTCATATTCAACAAGCTCCTCATGAGTATCAACTGGCTCAAGCACCTTGAGCTCCTTGTCAAGAACATATTCCTTGTTCTCGTAACGAGTGACCATCCTGATGTTTGTGATCCAGTCAGTAAAGTTGGATCCATCAAAGATGACTCTCCCACAAAGATTTATGAGAGAGAAGGAGCCAGTAGGGTTTGAGCCAGGAGTAGAATTATTGGAAGGCATCTGAAGAGAAAAAAGATAGGTTTAGTTTAGATATAGAGATAGTCATTAATAAAACACCCAAATGTAATATTAAGGCTAGGATCCAATCACAACATATTATAACCTAGAAGAGGGATGTCGTAATCCAAGTTATAACATATTTGAAAGGTAGGTGAATGACGATTCACCAATTTCCACCATGAAAACGAAATATAAATTATTAGGTTTTATTTGGTTTTTTAGAAATTCCTAGATTCTTTGAGATTCATTGAGCTTTTCAATGGCATGTTTCAATCTCGAGTGTGCCCTTCATGTTTTGTGACTAGGATACCGAGGATCTCAAAACAAGGTGTGAAGTAACCATGCAAATTACTTGGTACCCTTAATGTTTTTCACTGAATCGTTGTGCCGGTAAACCACACGCGCTCCTTCTGACCTCATGAAAAACCTTAAGTCACCCTTTGCCTTCCTTGTTTAGTCCAAGTTAGTGTGCCGGTAAACCACACACACTCCACCAACGACTTAAACAAGGTGCAAAGTGTAATTTCATGGATTAGCACCTTAGTCACATTTTTGCTAAAGTAACTAAGATTGCGAATTTATAAAACATTTAGTTACTTTATAATAATCATTATATTTTTAATGAGAATTTTTAAATCATTGTCCTACCCCTTCGGCTAACGACCCTCCACCAGTCAAGCAAGCGGTGGGTGAGAGTGGACACCCATTAAGTTGCCATTTTATAGGCAGCAACCGTATACCCACCTTATAGACTGACTTCGTGAATGAGGCGTACTAGCGGTAAGACGACTTTGATCTTATACATATACATATTATTATTAACTTATAATATTATAAATATAAGGGTTGAATTTTAACTTTTAAAATTCTAAGGGTTGGAAATAAAGTTTTAATCAAGACTTTACTTGTTCCAAAACTTGAGGGCATGTTTTGGTAAACTTTCAAGACTTTTCATTTCTTGTAACTTATGAGTTAATTAGAGTATTAAAAAATGAAGACTCTTCATTTTTCTAACTCTTGTGTTCTTTTAATGGTTTTAATTCAAGTGTGACTCTTGGTTTTCCATAACTTGAGGATAAGTTATGGACTCCATTAAAACACATTATGATCAAGAATGAAACTACCAAGTAGGTTACACGTAATTCCTATGATCATCTAAATTCATAAGATCAAGAACACGAATATCCGTATCAAAGTTTCAAGTCCATATGAACACATATAATCAAGAAAATTGATATTTGCCATTGTAAATGGATTAGAACAAACATTACACCATCTAAAACAAGTTTTATAACACCAAAACAGTTTAGGGTAATGTTTCTAGTCCATTTCCAGTAGCAAAAGTCGAAAATTTGCATTTTGTGGCTCCTACTCGCCGAGTGCACGAACCTACTCGGCGAGTAGGTTGAAGATACACATGAACACGGCGAGTCCCCCCATGGACTCGGCGATTTCATCAGGCAGATTGCACAAAATCGACTCTTTTCAACTATTTAGCAGAAATAACAAACAAACAAGCCTAGGCTCTGATACTACTGATGGGTTTTGAACACTCTAACACTTCCTAAGTGTACATGCAACCCTAATAACCTTGGATCTATGTTTGTCTAATTATTATGAAAAGTTGATTTCCAAGGCTATGATCCTATCTAGCATACATGGGGAACAATTTTAAATTGAATAAAAGATAGAACTACATACCTTGTTGTTGATTTTGATCCTTGAAACCTTGTGAGCCTAGCACCCCAAGTGTGATGCCTCAAATGCTTCACACAACACCAAATGCTATGGACTAACTTGGAGAGAAAGTATAACACTCTAAAAATCGGCTCTAGCCCTCAAGTATGCATGTGTAGTCGATTTTGGGAGAAACATGAGCTTTATATAGTGTTGACACATTTAGGGTTACACCATGACCCATGGGTTTGTAACTCCCATGGAGCCTCAATGGAGCATCCAATGGGTTCAACCTAACTTGATTATCCATGGAGCCTCTTAGCCCACTATATAAGTTACGGATGATTTACATAATCAACCCATATATTTAATTAGTTATCTTTTGATCACTTAATTAATTCTAAAATTAATTCTTGATCAAACTAATTAAATAATATTATTAATATATTAGAACTTATAATATATTAATAAACCACAAGTGTTATTTCTCTCATTTGGTCTATCCAATTGCATGGTGCCATGCAACCCAAATGTACCATGTCGGGTCGGGTCAAGTACATACCAGAAATAGTTATGGACTTAGACACCTTATCCAACACATGCACCAACTAGCACTCACAATCAATCACCACCCCATTGGGGCTCGGCTAATCCATCCCCACTATAAGCTTGTTCCCGCACAAAGGAAAGGGAACCTAGTCGATTGAATACCACTTGTTAAACATCTCTAGAAAGCAATCCCGATAAACCGTCAATACTCAGACAGATCGATCATCCTCAGTCTTAACCTCTTAGGGATGATCCAACTCACTAGGAGCAAGAACAAACCTCTTGCTGAGTGCAAGAGACATGAAAGATCGGGTAGCACCCAAATCAAACAATATCAAAGCAGATATGTTGTTCATAAGAAACGGTCCTTAAACAAAACATACAAATATAAGCATACAAATCAAGATAATGTTAGGGTGCACAGTCACTTTTGGATTTCATGTCTGCTTACTCCTTTGTATGTGTGTAATGAGTTGTGTTTCCTTTATAAGGAGGTAATTGACACTCAATTTATGTAAGGAGCTTTAAAAGAGATTAGTTTAGAGAAAGTGAATTATTGGAAACCCATTTCTACACTTTCTAAAAACTAATAAGAACTTACAAGATATTTATTAACTTTTGTGTTCTTCAAGTTCATGATTCTTATATTATTCACTAAGTCATTTCATAGTCTGCATTCTTCATCATGATTAGCACCACTACAATTGGTATCAAAGCGGGTGTTCTTGATTTTCTCAAGAGTTTATCCATGATAAAAATTTTGATTTGGTGATTCTTCATTGTTATTTGATCTTCGTGTTTTAGAGAGTTTTTGGATTCTAGAAATTGAATTTTTCCTTGATTCATTTCATAATTCGATTTTCTTCACTACAATTCAAGTGATTTTTGCTTTCTCTCTCTAGAAAAACCCAAGATCTTATCGATTGATCAAAGATGGTGAACTTGTGTTATGATTCTTGGATTGTGATCATTGAAGATGTCAAATACAAAGTCAAGGAAAATCAATTCTATGGATTATTGTTGAAAGGTGGGTTGATTTGACGGACAACTTTGGTTTCTTATGGAGGGCTGAAAGATGATCATGGAAGACTGATAATTCAACCACTTTGGAAGATTGAATGTTTAATTCAAATCATCTTGAACATATTTACTTTGAGTGAAAATAAAACGATGGAGGAGATAGAGGATTTTTTGATAAGAAATACACTTCTCTTATTTCAACCACTTTGGAAGATTGAATGTTTAATTCAATTGATTTTCATGCTCTTAAGTATGTTAAAGTTGAATACTATGGAGTTCAATGTGATGTTCTTGATGTTCTTTAAGTTCATGACAAGAAGATTCAAGTTGATTCTCCTAAAGATGAAAATGTTTTTTTCTCGATTGGAGTTCAAACCGATGATATTTTGTGTTCTTGTGACTCGTTTGAAGGAATGATTTCTTATCGAAAGTCGTCAATCCAAGAAATTCACAAATATCAAACTCCAAAAGATTTGATTCAAACTTTAAAAGTTGAAGTTGTTCTTGAATCCAAATATTCAAGATGCAAAAAGATGAGAAAGAAAAAGAAGAAGAAGATCAAACGTAAGAACAAGTGGGTTTATTCACAAAAATCATAAAATGTTGTTGTGAAACCAAAATCCATTAAACAAATTTGGGTTCCAAAGCAACAATGTCCAAATGTTGTAATGAATTTCAATTCAAAACCCAAAAATGTTGATTGCTCTTACGAAGATGGTGTTAGATCGTTGAAGAAAATGAAGAACAAGCTGTACAACACGCATCATGGATGGTAAAATGTTCGATTTGGTGATTTCCTTGTTCTAACTAAAGAACCAAGATCTTTAAAGCTTGATTCATTCATTTCAAAATGGAACTCGGATCATGAAAAATGTATATGAAATGATCAAATGGATTCCAATACGTTCATGATTTTGATTCGTGCTTTGTGTTTTTCATTTTGATCGTTTTGTCTCGGTTAGATCAAATTTGTTTCAAAACCCAATTCAAGATCCAATCTATTTTCCTTCAATGATCATGTCCAAACCAAATTCAAAATCAAATGATTAAAAAAAAATTCATGCTCATGATCCATCATCCAAAGCCCATGATTTTGAACATTATTGTTCATGAATAATTTTGAGCCCATATATTTTTTTAATCTGATTTCATTAGTTGAGCCCAAGGATTAAATTCCTGTGACGTTAAACCCAATTGTTTCGTCATAGCTTTAAGATGTTGTTCGGTCCAAGTTTTTTTTTTCTTTCAATTAATGATCACAATTTTTCTTGAGTTCTCGTTCTCATTTTCTTGTTTCTTTTAACCGATTAGTATTTTTTGATAATCTGGAGTTGTATATCCATTTCTTAAGATGTGTTCTATGCCAAGTCAATTTTGTTCAAATTGAAGTTGAGAAATCATCAAGTGATGTTTTGATTTTGATGAAATTGACGAACACTTGAATATGATGAAGAACATTTGATTGATCACGTTTTGATCCGAAATTTGTTGTTAGAATCATCAATTTCATGTTTGTTGATCTTTGACTTTGAAAAGTCAAGCACATAAAATGTGAAACTGGTTTTTTTTGTGACGAATCAATGAATACGAGTTGTATTTGGGCTATGGATGTCGAAATTAAGTTTGATTTGGGGTTCGATTTCGAAAATTGGCTGGGTCTACGTTCTTGATGTCGAACATAGTAAATGAGTTTCATTTGACACTTAAACAATGATTTGGAAATTGAACTCTTATGGTCAATGATGATTTCGAAATATGGAGACTTGATGTTGAGAAGAGTCATTTTGACATGTGCTGTTAATTTTGGTGTGGAATCAGTTTTTGATATCGAATGTAAGTGAATGTACACGGCTTGGGAACGAAAGAAGATGAACTAGAATCGAACAGTATTAGAGACGAACCTTGGAATCGATCGATCGTAAATTGATGTCGAGGGTCTGTCAATGGCATCGATGTTGATGGTTGTAATCTGATTTCGAAGGTTGTTACCGAGTATTGGAGTCAATAGTCAATGTCACTTGGAATTGAATTCGAAGGGTTACTTTGGTATTCAAATTCAATTTGATGTCGATTGGTGAACTTTAGAGTTGAATTTGGTGATATTTGGGTATCGATGTTGATGTCGATGGTCATTGAATAGGAAGATTGATTCTAAGGGTATTGTTCGATGTGTGGGTTCCTTTATTATCTGGAAAGCGAATTGGAGGTCAAAGCTTTTATAAGGAATCGATGGTCATAACCTGATGTCAAGGTTGAGTGACTAAAAGTGAAGTCTATGTATTCGATGTCGAGGTTGAGTTACTGAAAGCGAAGGATATGTATTCGATGTCGAGTGTCGATTTTGAAGACTTAAAAATTCGGTCATGGTTTGGAGTTTAGTATTGGGATTCGAATGGGAAGGTGATACTTGGTCGATATTGATGTCGATAGTCGACTAGGAGTGGCTAATAATGAAAGGGCAGAAGGGTAATCGAGGTTGATGTCGAATGACTTGGCCATGGGTAAATCAATTTTGACTTTTCTATGGTCAACACTCACCTTCGTTTCTAACAATTGGGGAAGAAAAACAGTTTCAATATGCAACCCTCGAACTTTTAAGAAATGGCAAAATACACCTAAATTCGAAACGGAGATAAACATTTGTGAAGAATGAAGAATTTTCGTGTTGCAGCGCTGAAGTTTTGAAGTATTGGCAGAATTTACCTAGTTTCGAAATTGGGGTGAAAATTCTGAGAAATGGGAATATTTTTGAAACAGACCCCTGTAGTTAATGCGAAATGACACTTTATGACCAGTTTTGCATCTGAGACAGTTTTTGGCACAACAGATCCCTGTAGAATTATGATATTGGCAATTTTTACCCTGATTTTCGAAATTCTTGCAGCTCTCACCCAAAATTTGAAAATTTTCACAAAAACTTGAAAATTTTCATGACTTTTCATGATTTTCTTTTTCATGCAAGTTTTTCGTGGTTTTATTTTTGGCACACATCAAGTGGATATCTGTGAAGTTTATTCCCCGGGCGCTTATCAAAGTTAGTGGATTTTATAATCATTTGTTAATTATAAAAAGGGGGAGAATGTAGAGTGGATATTCGAAGCTTCTCGGGGTATTTATTTATGGATTTGATGACCGACATACTTCGAGGGGAAGTTGGTCTTGACCATGCGAGATCGTCGGATACTGAAGCCTTGACATCCAATCCTAACTTTGAAGGGGAGAATGTTAGGGTGCAAAGTCACTCTTGGATGTCGTGTGTGCTTACATCTTTGTATGTATGTAATAAGTTGTCTTTCCTTTATAAGGAAGTAAGTGACACTCATTTAATGTAAGGAACTTTATGAGAGATTAGTTGAGAGAGAGAGAGAGAATCATTGTAAACCCATTTGTACTCTTTCTAAAAACTAATAAGAGCTTAAACGAGATTTATTTACTCGTGTGTTGTTCATGTTCATTATTCTTGTATGATTCACTAAATCATTTAATATTCTAAATACGTCATCCTGAATAACACCACTACACATAAATAAAGAGTTAAGGAGAAAATGCATACCTGTCACAACATCTGGTGCAACATGTGCTTCCTCGGCTGTCAGCTGAAAGGCCCTACTCCTCACAACAGGCGCATCTGCCTTGCCCTGGAAGCCATCTGCAATTCGTAGGGTCGTTGGAGTAGGTGCTGCTACTGTTCCACTTAAAGCTTAACTCAGGCAGTTGGACTTCTCGTGGACCCTCTGATTACAATGAAAGCAAATCAGGTCTGATGTCTGTGTGGTGGTGATAGTAGCAGTACAATCCTTGCTAAAGTGGCCTGACTTGCCGTACATGTAGCTGCCCGAACCACCCGCCCTACAAACCCTTTCATGCGACCTGCCACAACGACTTCATGCATGTTGTCCCTTCGACCTAGAGTCGAAACCCTTGGGTTTCTTCGCTAAAACACCAACTGTATACCCAGGATCTGCCTTCCTATTCCATATGTGTTCAAGATCAATGTCTCGCTCCCGTACCCTGGATATCATATCATCTAGAGGATGACTGAAAAACTAACTAACTCCTTTATGTCAGATCTCAACATATCATGATATCAAGTCTTCCTCGTCTCCTCATCAGCTGAATATTAGGGTACCAACAATGCCCTCTTTTTGAACTTGGTGGTGATCTCTGCCACAGTCTCAATCGTCTGCCTCATGTTAAGAAACTCCCTGGCTAATTGTTGTACCTTGACAGTTGGTGCAAACTCCACTCGAAACCGGGTCACAAAATCTGGCCAAGTTATGGACTCAATGGTCGGGGCTCCCAAGTCATAGACGACCTCCTCCTACCAATCTCAGGCTCTGTCCCTCAAACATCATGTAGCAAACTTGACCTTCTACCTTTCGGGGTAGAAGCTCATCATATGAGCATACTCAGTGTCGGATATACAACGCCTTGATGCAATGGAGTCCTTGACCCCAAAGAAATATAGTGCCCAACATCCCCTATAATCCTTGAAGGAGAGTGTGTGGGCCCTTGACTAGATAGCAACCAAATCGTCCCTAAAGATCTGAAGGCGATCCTCCATCAGCTCCATGATACCATCCTCGATCGACCCGAACATCACCATGGCTTTAGTAATCTCTGGTGCAATGAACTCACGTAATTCGTTATCAATTGGTTCGGTGCCCGTGCCCGAACCAGGTCCAGATCCTGAACCTCCTATTCCGTGACGTGTCACCACCATACTAAAACATAACCATATATATGATTAGCAAAAACAAGAGAAGGTTCACACTATTGAATTTACTAGATTCATCGTGGTCTTCCTGGTCTTAGGTATAAATAATGGGCTTTCAGTAGTATAGACCCAATACTACCTTCCACACCTATTTACACCCTCCTCAAGGACTACCCCGAATCTTCCAAGTCATTATTCCCAACTATTACATTTCTCAAACTATAAGGCATCCTATGGACCAAAACATCTCATAGGGACTCATTAAGACTCCCTTTCTCAACTGTCTCTGCTATCAACTGCACAATGAACTTCTATAAATATAACCTAACTACTGCATGAACACAATTACATACTACTGGTACTAGATAATTCTTCAGATGACCGTTACCACATTACAACGGTTGGAGTCAAACAAGAGTTTTGCAATAGAGTTAAACGTATCCTTCTAAAATTATCCAATCACAATAATATGTAACGTAACGCAATCATCCACTAGTTAGCTAGTACCAACATAATTTACTAAGGCAAAAGCATGCAACATTCGAGCATCATAAAATTTAACTCAAAACATACCTGTCACACCCCAAACCCGATGGCGGAAACGTTCCGGGGCGGAGGTGACGTCATGCATAGCATCACAACCAATGAATAATAACAAGCATAGTAAACACAACCAGACATTGAATACATATTTGAAAAAGGTTTACATTGTTTCATACATAGTTTTGTTCTTATCAAAGGTAAAATAGAAATTCACGACAGTAATGCTTTGACTTCTCCGAACTCCTGGAAGTACCTGTCTACTAATTTCCTAAGAATACAAGCAGTTTGAAAGTCAGCATAAAGCTGTTGAGTTCATAAGCATTTAGTTTTGGTGGAAAAGTGTTCTTTGAATCCTTTTTGAAAAGTGTTCCTTAAGAAAATCCTATATTTTCTTATGAAAAGCGCGTTTGAAAACCCATTCATTCCATGACTTCCAAGTTCGTACAGAACGTGTACAATCCAATGTGTCGTGGAATGAATATGAATATCCGTTGGTTGAAAAACAATCCGTTTTGAATAGCCGATTTATCCCGGGAAAATCCTATATTTTCCCAAAAGGTGGTTGGTTGATTATCCGTTTTAAACTGAGGTTTGCAAGTGTCTACCATAGTCGTGTATATATATAAGCAGTTTTCTTTTAAAGAACCTGGTTACACCTAGAGATATATTAGTCTTAAAAGCTAAATAAAAGAAACCGTGATGAACTATGTCCTGAAGGTATTATTAATACCCTCTAGTAACCTAACGGTTGTTTCTTTGAGGTTAGGTCATTTGATTCATGATTACAAAGTAAATTCTTGTTATCTAGGTTGTGAGTTTTGTAACCATAACTGGCTGGACATGGCCCGCAATGGCCGATACCCTTAAGGACTTTGTCACCCGCAGACCTGTCAGTCCAACTGTAGCTAGCAGTGAGGTGTGGGATTGTCGGTCCAACTAAGTCCTGAAGTTATTATTAATACACAACAGTCACACTCTCCCTACAAGAGATTCTGGTTACGAGGGCTATTCCTCCACTCTGTTTAATGTGGTGAGTGTTACCAAGGACGTGTCTCAAACATTGCCTAACAAATTTACATGTAAAAACACCGAAAATCCTGTTTATGATTTGCATGAATCCTTTATAAAAGAATACATTTTACTATATGCTTCACAAGTTCCTTGTTCTATTTTTGAAAAAAAAAACTCTTTCTACGAGTTGACTTCTTAATCATTTAGTAAGACTATTTTTCGTGTCAAAAACATGTTGAAATATGGTTATCTTAAACAAAATAATATATTTTGAGCACCAGTTTCCTTGTACTTTTGCTTGTATCCCCCCCCTTAAAACATAAAAATAACTCGGAAAAACGTAGGGGTATGAATTCACAATTGTTTCGTGGAGTTGTTGACTGAAATGAAGATTACCGATTTGTTGTGCGTGACACTTAACGAAATCCTATTATCATATGAATATGTATATGTATCTAAATTAGCGATTTCGATAAATAAAGTGTCGAAAACACTTGAATTTGGTTGATGAATGTTACCGAGACTTGCTTGAATCGAAGGAATGAGTTGACAGCCTTAAAACACGAATTTACAGATTTTGAAGGTGAGTTTACGGCCTTAGAACACGAGTTTACGGTTTCTACAGTTTGCCAAGTTTACGGTCATAAACTCATGAACTGAATTTACGGTCTTTGAAGGCTGGACCGTAAACTCGGAAAATGGGGTTTGGATGCTGATTTCGACGAGCTGAGTGATTCCAGACGTTTCGAAAGACTCCAAACATGGTTTTATCGATGCTCTCCGAAGTTTGAAGGCGTTTTGAGTGTTTACGGCCGAGGTCTAGAGAGAGAAAGAGAGAGAGAGAGAGAGTTTTTGGCCAGAAATATTATAATGAAGGTGGGGGCATCGTATTTATAGGGGTGAGGTGAGGGTCCAATTTCCACTGACCATAAACATGTTTACGGTCGTAAACGAGTTTACGGTCGTAATCCCATTTTAGACCGAAAATGTAGTTTTATCGAGATATTCGGGTTTCCGTGCGATTTTTGGTTCCGACTCGTTAATAGTTTAATTAAATATAACTAGATTATTTTATTAAACCAAAATTTTGACGGAAAAATTAATGAATTCGAAACTTTATTAACAGAAATCGCATGATAGAAACGGATAAAGTTTCGGATTGTCACATCATCCCCCCGCTAGAGGGAATTTCATCCCGAAATATGAACATGGAATACAAATAATGGATTTGGAAAGAGATGTGGATACTTCTGCTTCATCTGATCATCTTGCTCTTAAGTGAATCCAAGTTCCTATTTAACATTCCAGCGGACCTTCACTATCGGGATACGACGTTATTTTGTTCGCTTGACTTCTCGATCCATGAGTTCAAGTGACTCTCACACAAAGTGTAGACTCTAGTCTAACTTGTGGTTTTCGAGGGGAATTTGCAGGTGTCTCATCGGATGGACACTATTTTTGGTTCGACACGAGAAAGAAGGGATGGACTTTGTTGAGTTCTCGGGGTAACAGGCGTTTGTATGCTTACGGGACCGATCCTAGCAAGGATCTTGGTCGGTCCAACGTGTCTTCATTTTTGCTTTCCACACTTTCCGAAGCATATCAGGCCTTTCTAGGGTGAGACCCGCAAGAGATGCGTCCACCCATCTGGATCTCCAATGGTTTTTGTCTCTCATCGGCGTAGCCACTTTTGCACGATCTTCTCGGTCGTCTGTCGGATGATTTCAGGACTTGTGAAAGTGCTGCCGGGAACTTAACTCTTGACTAGTTGCGTGTCATCTACCTCAGCCCAGCACACATGGGATCTGTACTTATGACCATAGAGGACTTCGAAGAGGGATGGATTTTTGAGGTTCGCATATAATTTTCCGTTATGAGGAACGGGAGTTTTGCGATTGAACGATTTTAAGACAAAAGGGTTTAGTATGACATAGACTCGATCAGACTAAACTGGACGACGTTTTAGGATCGCGCGTTAATTTCATCCAGAAAGATCGTTTCGTTAGCACATTGATGCCTCCGGGTGCATGTCTCTGGTGTTTGTTGTGTTGAATTCGAAATTAACAAGTACTACTAAAACGAGGGTTCTGATGTCTTCAATCTATGAACTTTCATGAAATGGTTCTTACTAGATTTCCCTATGATTGTTTGGTGTACACAAACCGTGTATAATTACAACTGACCCTAGCGTATTCACTAAGTTATCATAATTTGTTCATTAGGGCTTTTAAATCTTATAGGAATGTCGCAATTGAATTTGTACGAGAAATTAATCACAATTATGAACAATTATAAGGGTTTTCGAAAACGTACCAAAACATAGCAGGGTTCGTTGATGCTTCCTCATTCTCTGAGGTCAGACTCCTCCTGTTTCTCCATTGCTCTTTTCTGTTAGGCAGTCTCTTTTGAAATGTCCTAAACTTCCACAGAGGTAACAGGTTGGACTTGTCCCAGCATTGGTAGTTGGAGTGATGAACTTGACTAGTGTTCTACAACCGCAGGAGGTGTGTCCCTTCCTATTGCATCTGCTGTAATGCAGCACTCGGCAGACCCCATGATGATGGTAGTTGCATTTGTTGCAGTGCGGGAGATTTCCACAGTAGGGTATGGTTGGTGTGGGAACAACAGAGCTGACTGGGGTACTGACTGTCCCAATTTGTTGCCTCTCAGTCGATCTTTGGGTTGAACAACTCCCGTTTAACTTTCGTTTTAGGATATTAGGTGGGAGATTAGGTGTGTCCTTTCTAGTAGGCAGTTGTTGTTGAGATTGGTTAACACCAAGATTCAGATTGCCATTCACACTTCCACCCACATTCGTGTTGTTAGCGTTAAGAACAGCTAGGGCGGCTGCTACAGCTACTGTGACGGCAGCTTGGAACGTAGATGGGTCTATCTGGATGATTGGTGTCTTAATGGTGGGTTGGTTACGTTTCTTCGAAGTCATGATCTTCTACATATCAAGGAAAGAAGATTGTGAGCAACAATGGTTGCCCCCGGATATATCCTAAATGCTCATCTATGCGTTGAGATTTCCCGTTAAGCTATCGGTCTCTCAGTGATTCGACCCACATCCCCATGATGTGGTCTTAGCTATGATAGAAAAGGTTTGAACACACAAAGTTCACATATAATAAGTTTACGAACTCCTAGTTGCTCAGCTCATCGGACTGGCTGAGTAACTCCCACATTTTTGTCGGCTTATGAAAATATGGAGATTTGGCTATAAGGGTAGTTCCGAGGATCAAGTCGGTATGGGATTCAACTTGGCACTCGGAATAAATCCCTGGAATGTCTTTGGGGAAGACATCGGGAAAGTTGCAGACTTCGAAGATGCTCTCGCGGTCTTTAACTTCTTGTGTCTCATTGTCAACATGAGCCAAGAATGCATAACATTCCTTTCGCAGATGCTCCTAGACTTGACGCAGGAAATGATACGAAGGTTTGAAAAATCTTATCACTAAGACCAGTGCGGATTTCGTTGAAGGGATGAATTGCTTTCCCCGAAGCAAGGGATATCAGCATGATTTGAGGTTTAACCATTTCGTGCCAATTAGGATATCGAAGCTGACACGAAATAGATGGGGAAAGGAATAATCGTCTAAGTACATCTTATGATTCACATTTTGAGGATAAAATAGTGATGGGACCTTGATAAAGTTGCTTACTTTTCATGCTATCAATCTAATGTACACTTTTGACAATGAAAATCTTTAACTGAAATATGATAGTTGCCACCATTATCGATATCAATATTACACATAGTTTGAAGAATTTGACCTAGGGGTAGGTCTACCACATACCAACAGAGGAACAATTTGACAACATAAAGAACTTGCAAAGCAAGAATGTCTACAGAGAAAGGAGCTACTTGGAACATAAATAGGGAAGCTATTCTTTAGACCAAAAGGAAGACAAGTAGGATATTTCCTATTGGCGACGGGCACTTCTCGGGAGGAACCTTAGCTTAGACAACTGGCGCTCCATTTCAAGCAGGCGACTCTCGTATATTGATTGACGTGATCGGAGCTCCATGACTTCAGCTCGAGTTGCAGCTAGTTCTCACTGCTGGGCTTCGTTGTCTCTGAAAATCATCCCATAAGCAACCTCGAGACTACGAATACGGTTTGTGTTGGTATCCGAGTCTGCCTCGAGTTCCACAGTTCGTTGAATGGCCAGCACATTCATCTCGACATTGCGGGCTACTCGGCAGCATATGATTGGAAGGGCTCTATCTGTGGAGCCTCCTCCGTCCACATTGTAGAAGTAGCGATCCCCATTATACGGGCGGGGTTGGCCTTGTTCGTGACTCCACCAATCCAGGCTTCAAACCCACATGGGCATTGGGCCTTCGAGTACAAGCTGAGGGTTGGGATTTGGTATTGGGGACACTGGGGGTAAGTTCTCAACTTCTGGTTCCGAGTCAGTCTCTTCAGGAAATGGTTCGGCAATGCTATGAACATGGAATCCAGCCATGCTATCTACGTGAGGCGAGGGTAAAGGAATAGTTAATAGGCATCGAATCTATAATACTTCTAATGTGTTATAGTTACATGATTGCTTCTCCTGGGTTAATCTCTGGTTCGGTCATTATAGCACTCTAAAATACTCCTACAGTATTTTAATCCTGATGCTTGGTTCTAGAACTCTTCTGGTATCTAGGTAACTTTTAGACTTGTTGCAACGCCATAGTTACTCCCGAGCACATGTCGGTCATGTCTCAAATGATTATAGTTGATCAGGCTATATTGACCCTAGACATGATTACATAACTGCCCAAGTTTAACTGCAGTGTCCAACATCAAAATACTTTTGTTTTGTTCTACTCACGACACGGATTCTGATACTCTGGTATACTTATATACTTTTATAAAAATACTTGTATTTTCGAAAGTATACTTTTTAGTTTAGAGCACTTAGGCCCCTTAATATTTATAGTTGTATACCATGTAAGGTTCGGTATACTTAGTTCATTATAAACAAGGGCTCTGATACCAATCTGTCACACCCTGAAACTGATGGCGGAAACATTCCGAGGCGGAGGTGACATCATGCATAGCATCACAACCAATGAATAACACCAAGCATAGTAAACACAACCAGGCATTGAATACATATGTGAAAAAGGTTCACATTGTTTAATACATACTTTTGTTCTTGTCAAAGGTAAAGTAGAAATTCACGACACTAACGCTTTGACTTCTCCGAACTCCTGGAAGTACCTATCTACTAATTTCCTGAGAATACAAGCAGTTTGAAAGTCAACATAAAGCTGGTGAGTTCATAAGCATTTAGTTTTGGTGGAAAAGTTTTCTTTGAATCCTTTTTGAAAAGTGTTCCTCAAGAAAATCCTATATTTTCTTATGAAAAGCGCGTTTGAAAACCCATTCATTCCATGACTTCCAGGTTCGTACAGAACATGTACAATCCAATGTGTCGTGGAATGAATATAAATATTCGTTGGTTGGAAAACAGTTCGTTTTGAATAGCCGGTTTATCCCGGGAAAAACCAATATTTTCCCTAAAGGTGGTTGGTTGATTATCCGTTTTAAACTGAGGTTTGCAAGTATCTACCATAGTCGTGTATATATATATATATATATATATATATATATATATATATATATATATATATATATATATATATATATATATAAGTAGTTTTCTTTTAAAGACCCTGCTTACTCCCAGAGATATATTAGTCTTAAAAGCTAAATAAAAGAAACCGTGATGAACTAAGTCCTGAAGGTATTATTAATACCCGTCAGTAACCTAACGATTGTTACTTTGAGGTTAGTTCATTTGATTCATAATTACAAAGTAAATTCCTATTATGTAGGTTGTGAGTTTCGTAACCATAACTGACTGGACATGGCCCACAACGGCCGATATCCTTAATGACTTTTTCACCCGCAGACCTGCCGGTCCAACTGTAGCTAGCAGTGAGGTGCGGGATTGTCAGTCCCGTATAGATCTATACACAAAAATCATGCTCTCCCTACTACAGATTCTGGTAACAAGGGCTAGTCCTCCACTCTGTTTAATGTGGTGAGTGTTACCAAGGGCGTGTCTC
Source organism: Lactuca sativa (assembly GCF_002870075.4). Taxonomy (NCBI): domain Eukaryota; kingdom Viridiplantae; phylum Streptophyta; class Magnoliopsida; order Asterales; family Asteraceae; genus Lactuca; species Lactuca sativa. The sequence continues at coordinate 313,061,976 of NC_056630.2, forward strand.
AAACATAGCCTAACAAATTTACATGTAATAACACCGAAAATCCTGTTTGTGATTTGCATGAATCCTTTATAAAATAATACAGTTTACTATATGCTTCATAATTTCCTTGTTTTAGCTTTGAAAAAAAAAAACTGTTTCTACGAGTTGACTTCTTAATCGTTTGGTAAAACTATTTTTCGTGCCAAAAGCATGTTGAAATATGGTTATCTTAAACAAAATAATATATTTTGAGCACAAGTTTCCTTGTACTTTTGCTTGTATTCCCCCCTCCCCTTAAAACATAAAAATAACTCGGAAAAACATAGGGGTATGAACTCACAGTTGTTTCGTGGAGTTGTTGACTGAAATTAAAATTCCCAAGTTGTTGTGTGTGACACTTAACGAAATCCTATTATCAAATAAATATGTATATTTATCTAAATTAGCGATTTCGATAAATAAAGTGTCGGAAACACTTGAATTTGGTTGATGAATGTTACCGAGACTTGCTTGAATCGAAGAAATGAGTTGACAGCCTTAAAACACGAATGTACGGATTCTGAAGATGAGTTACGGCCTTAGAACACGAGTCTATGGATTTTGTATTTTGCCGAGTTTACGGCCGTAAACTCAAGAACTGAGTTTACGGTCTTTGAAGGCTGGACCGTAAGCTCTGAAAATGAGTTTTGGATGCTGATTTCGACGAGCTGAGTGATTCCAGACGTTCCAAAAGACTCCAAACGTGGTTTTCTCGATGCTCTCCGAAGTTTGAAGGTGTTTTGAGTGTTTATGACCGAGGTCTAGAGAGAAAGAGAGAGAGAGAGAGTTTTTGGCCAAAAATCTTCTAATGAAGGTGGAGGCATCGTATTTATAGGGGTGAGGTGAGGGGTCCACTTTCCACTGATCGTAAACGAGTTTACGGCCGTAAACTTGTTTACGGTCGTAATCCCATTTTAGACCGAAAATGTAGTTTTCTCGACATATTCGGGTTTCCGCGCGATTTTTGGTTCCGACTCGTTAATAGTTTAATTAAATATAACTAGATTATTTTATTAAACTAAAATTTTGACGGAAAAATTAATGAATTCGAAACTTTATTAACGAAAATCGCGTGACAGAAACTGAAAAAGTTTCGGGTTGTCACAATACCCTATACATGCCTTGCTAACAAGTAACTGATATGATGTTAGCACGCAAATCTAAAAGCTCATACATATTGGCATATAAAGGTATCTCTCCTAGAATTCTATCATGCCATCGTGAGCATATCTTTATCCGTAATCTAGCATGCACTTATCATATCATAACATAAAATATATGACTTATATGGGTATTTTGGGAAGACTTACTTAACCTAAGCTGATTTGTAACATCCCGTATATTATATAAATAAATAGATAAGGGTTATTATGAATAATTTGTTGGATTAATGTCTAAGTCCATAACTATAATTGGTAAGACTTGACCCGACCCGGCATGGTCCATTTGGGTTGCATATCATCATGCACTTGGATAGACTATAATGAGAGAAATAAGACACTTATGGTTATTAATATATTATAAGTTCTAGTATATTAATAATAAGAATAATAAGATTATTTAATTAGTATTGATCAAGAATTAATCTAGGATTAATTAAGTGATCAAAAGAAGACTAATTAAATATATGGGTTGATTGTGTAAATCATCCATACTTATATAGTGGGCTAATGCTCCATGGATAATCAAGTTGGGCTAAAACCCATAGGATGGTCCATGGGTACTCCATGGTGTATTTGAACCCATGGATCCAAAGAAATGGAAAGCCATGACAATTAAGGATTTACCCTAATTGTAACACTATATAATGATATTATTCTTGACAAAAATCGGTGACTAGAGAGTGTAACAAAGGGCTAGCCGATTTCATGAAGTGTAGGACTCTCTCAAGTTATTCTAAGAGTTTTGATGATTGTGATTCCATTTGAGGCTTCCACACTATTGGGGCTAGGCACTCAAGCTTCATGAAGACTTTCTACATCAAAGAGGTATGTATTCTATCTTGATATATTCATGTTTTGTATGATAGATTAGGATGATACCTTGGATATTCTTATTTGCATGTATAATAGAGAAAACATAGATCCAAGGTATTTAGGGTTGCATGTACACTTAGGAGTGTTAGAATGCTCAAAACCCAACAGTGGTATCAGAGCCTAGGCTTGTTTTCTTGTTATACCTGCAATAGAAGCTGAAAAAACGAATCTGGTGCTGTCTGGCCATCAGACTCGGCGAGTCCATCAGGAGACTCGACGAGTCCATGCCTAAAAAGTGATGAATTCGATCCAACTCGCCGAGTTTGTTCATGCACTCGACGAGTTGGACCCCCAGACAGCATATTTTCGGGTTTTTTGGCTAGAAATGGACTAGGAACATTACCCTAAGTTGTTTTTGATCTTATAAACTTTTTTTTGATGTGGTAATGTTCATGCTAATCCATTTTCAAAGATAATTGTCAATAGATTCATGTTTTGTATTAGTTTAAGGTTTAGACTAATTACATGAAAAGGATTGATTTGAATTATCTTGTTCTTATGAGTTGCTTAGATTAATAGAAATGTTGAGTGAAATAGTTGTTTTCAATCCATTTTAATCTAAGAGTTGAGTATAAAATGTGTTTGTGTAACTTGTCCTCAAGTTACATGAAGAGTCACATTAAAGACTCATAAAACTCATAAAAGTTGGTAATGGTTACAAAATGAAGAGTCTTGTGTCATTGAACTTTTTTTTATGACTCCATAACTTGTCCTCAAGTTATGGAAATTCAAGAGTCACTTCATTAATAAATAAATAAATAAATAAAGTGTAACCTTAATTAATTCCATAAGTTATAAAATAAAGAAAAGATTAATTCTTTTATTAGTTTAAAGTCTTCCATAAGTTATGGAACTTGAAGAGTTTTTTGGATTAAAACTACTTTAAACACATAAGTTATGGAATTAATTAGTTTTGAATAGTTTCAAAACTTGCCCTCAAGTTTTGGAATTTGAAAAGTTTTCACTTATGAATACTTTAATTCCAAGTTAGCCCTTAGAATTTTAAAAAAGTTAAAATTCAACACTTATACTATTTATAACATTAATGGTTAATTATTATATATATGTATAAGAACAAGTCGTTTTACCGTTAGTAGGCCTCATTCACGAAGCCGGTCTATAAGGTGGGTATAAGGTTGTTGCCTATAAAATGGCGACTTAATGGGTGTCTACTCTCACCCACCGCTTGCTTGACTGGTGGAGGGTCGTTAGCCGAACGGGTAGGACAATGACTTTAAATTCTCCCTTCATTAAAAGTATTAATGATAAATACTAAAGTAACTAAAATCTTAATAATTCCCAATCTTAGTTACTTTAGGAAAAATGTGAATTTGGTGCTAACCCATGGAATTCACACTTTGTACCTTACCAAGTCGTTGGTGGAGCGTGTGTGGTTAACCGGCACACTAACTTGGACTAGTAAGGACCACGAAGGGTGACTTAATGTTTGTCATAGATCAATGGAGCGTGTGTGGTTAACCGGCACATTGATTAGGTGATAATATTAAGGATACCAAGTCAATTGGTATGGTTATTCACACCTTGTTTTGTGATCCTCGGCATCCCAGTCACAAAATTTGAGAGGGCACACTCGAGATTGAAACATGCCATTGAAAAGTTCAATGAATCTCAAAAGATCTAGGAATTTCAAATCCAATTAAAACCTAATAAATTATTTCGTTTTTCATGGTGGAAATTGGTGAATCGTCATTCGCCTACCTTCAAATATTTTATAGCTTGGATTACGGCATCCCTCTTCTAAGTTATAAAATAGTTTGTTGGGTCCTAGCCTTAATATTTCATATTGGGTGTCATATTAAGGATTTTAAATCAACTATCTTGAATATCTCCCAAAACATGTCTGGTTTAGACATTTATGATCTTCCCAAATCTCTTGAAGATGATGTTCCTCAACATCATGCTTCACTTCCTTTATCTCCTCCAATTATTCTCCCTCACCCACAAGTTCTTGAAAAGTTTAAAGTCACTCAAGCCCTATTGGCAAGTTAAGGTCTTGGTGTGGTCACATCTTGGAGATGTAGTCACATATTGACAAGACGGGAGAGTTGGGTGTCAAAGTCTCGTGAAAGTTGGATGTTCAATCACTTTCTTAGTAACATAGCAGGTCACTTTGGGACTACTATGAGACAGACTATGACACGAGCCTTAATGATCTTATCTATTTGTTTTGTGCTGTGGAATCAGCAATGATTTGGAACACTAGTAAAGCAAATTTTGTTAGAAGATCAACTTCCCAAACCTTAAATGGACATTGGCAATGGTAGCATTGGATATCTAGAAAAGCATTTCTCTTCCCAATGGAAAGGGATCGGCCATAGTCAACTCGGTTGACCAAATGGTAAAGAGAAAGGCTAAGTCTGAAATAGTCTCATGTGCCATTATCAAAGGGTCTCCATATGTTTATATTGCCAAAGAAAGGGGCATTGGTTGCGAAGCTGCCCTATTTACCTGAAAGGTCATAAGGTTGATCAAGTCAAGAGGTTTGACTCTACTTCGGGTAAAATACACTGTATAACTCTGTTAAGTTCCTATTTGGAGATTCTTATTACATAATGTGAATGGGTCACATGCTGATGTCTTTTAAGAATCAAAGAAAAGATAGGAAGCTTAAAGTAAGTATATGCTGATTCTGATTGCGAAGATGGGTTTCGATCGCATGGTTCGGTAATCAGAATTTTGAGCTGTTGCTTAAGAGTTATAATATATTGCTTGTGAATAGATAACAACAAGGTTTTCATGTGGATTGTAAGGATAAGTTTTTCCGCAAAGTTTTAAAATAAAAGAAAAAAAAAGGTTTTAATTTTATTTATTTTAAAAATATCCTTACAATGGCATCGGTGGAAAATTGTTGCTTATATGTTTCCAGTAATAGCAATATTGGAAAGTGGATTTGATTCTTTCATTTGTGGTAGTGTCTGAATTTACCAAATGAAGAAAGTTTTTCATCACCCAAGTTTCAATTGGACAGAAACTTGGAATCATACAAGTTGTATTGTATGATGAATGAGAATCTTCATCTTTGAAAAATTAAGACTAATTCTTTGATCACATGTATATGTGAGTCAATTGAAGGACTAAGGAATTAGGTACACTGGGTGTGCGCTGGTCAAGGTCCACCACAAAGATTGATTTGTCATGATTTACTAAAGATTAGTAAATATGATTATACTTAGAAGGTTAAGTATAATTTTGTAACATTGGAAAACGAATAAGAAGAATCAAATTAGGCAGAAAGATAAAAGTTTCTCAAATCTGAAAGGACGGGAGAGTACTTTAGTATCAGCTTTGTGATCATCTTAATGATTAAGAAACCATATCAAAATTTGTTCTCTAAGAAAGTCTTAGTGCATTCTTATGACTAAGAAGAAGGGATCTTGAAATTGTTGAAATGGTTAAATCAAGAAGATGAATCATACTTCGTTCCAATACAAGTCTTGGAGTCACACTCCAAGATTGTAATTTGAGTGACATGTCTTAAAGAAGGTTTAAAACACTTATCAAATGTAAGAGTAAAATGTTTTCTACTCTTGTACATTTGAGATTGGTAAGTTGTGATGTCTTGGATGAGACAAAGACCAACTAAGACCAATTGTGTGAAGTGTTAGTCTTGATAAGAATCCGCACTATCCCTTGAATATTTGTTTTATCAAGGAATGGTTCTTGACTAGGAAAACTTATATGTCAAGGGGACAGTGGGAGCCTTAAAGATCCTGAAAGAGTTTCAAGATTTAATCAAGAGTAAAACCTGTAATTTATCACTAGCACACGACTTAAGGTTTTCAACCTATCGTGTTGACATAATTCTTATTTCTGTACCTACTTCAAATAAGTTGAATTTACATGTGAGTTATCAGAGTTCAACTTGGAAGCATTGGTGGGCCTTGTGTTACCAAGGTGACAAGAAACTAAGATTGAATAAGTTTAATCCATGTAGGGCTGAATTTGTCACTAACCTTATCTTGTGATTATGGTTTTGACAAATTCGCATGGATAGGAACTCATACACTATTAAATCTAAGTGTCATAAGGTTTCTCTCCGATTCATGAAAATGATGGCGAGGAAATGCTTTCACTAAATAGATTTTAAGTAGATATCAATTGTGTCATTTGCATTTTCAAAAGTCATTAGTGGAGCGCGTGTGGTTAACCGGCACACTAACATGGACTTGTGAGAAATGGCAAATGACTAAGCAATTGAGACTATGATTACGGCATCCCTTTTCATAGTTCTGAAAATTGTTTAGACACACATGTGAGCTATCTAAGAAAGGGTGTATGAATCTAAATTTCAGAAGTCCAACAGATTTCTGGAAATGTGTCAGAGCTAGTGGGAGCATAAGTGTTATGCTGATAATCATCATGTTAGTGGGAGCATGACTATTATGATTAGTATTGCAAGCTAGCAATGTTAATTATAGAAAACAAAGTTTCAATCCGTGAAGTTGCAGGGGTTGAAAAGTTGTTTTGCTATAATTAAGGGAGAGGAAATTATACTTCATGTCAATTCTAAAGCTTAGATTGAGATTTTAATCATCTTTAGTCAAGAATATATGTGAATTTTGTGTTGGAATGGTTCAACTTGAAGAAATTCTATATATATTGCATTTTCAAAATTCGATTATGATTACGGCATCCCTCTTCATAGTTAAATTTTGAAAACATGGCAAATAAAAAATATTGTAGCAAAAGACTGGTCTAGTGTCATGTCTTTATGTCAAACATCATGAATAGTATCCCATATGCTTCGGATATAGGATCGATTTCATGTGCTATAATATTCATCCTTTCTAAATTTTCCAAATGCTTAAGGCATTTAGAAGGGAAAAGTCTAGAACTGGATATGACTAAAGTGATTAAGCAATTGTCGAGGACAATCTGAGGTTCGCCAAAGATTGGTTGCTCAGGGACATTTGGAAGTCTAGTGTTAATTTTGGTAGGACCATATCGACATTTTCTGAAAAGAGGTAACTCTTGTTCGGAAGTGATAGTCAAATAGGACTATGGAAATGTCTCCATAGGTGGAAGTGATTCAATCTATGTAAGATTAGGAAACTTAATGCAAAAAGGATGTTCCCAAGGAGCTGATCTCCTTTGGAATGCTCTGTAATGGTTGTTGTCAAGTCTTTCTGACTTTGTGCATAATCATTACAAGAGGATCAATGCATATAAGTTTAGAATCTAACAGATTTCAGTAAATGACATAAATTTGGAATTCTTGCATTTACAATAAGGATTTGGGATTGTGAAATGAGTATCATTGGAATCATGTTCAATTGATCTACATCACAATGTAAGGATCATAGACAAACATAGTGTGCATACTTGGGGTATGGCATAACTATTGTTTAGAAAACAAAGTGTACATGCTAGGAGCATGGGACGACTGTTGTTTTTATTCAAGTCTTAAGTTGATTATTTGAAACATTGAATAATGTGTAATCAATATGGTGATAAATAAAAAGTGGTTTTATTTATATTCAAAAGGGTTCTGAGACCATATTAGATTCGATTATTATTGTATTTCACTTTGCATGTTTTGACTTCCAAAATAGCTAGGTTATTCTTTCCGGATGACTAAGTTATTTAAACACTCCACAGTCGTTCATATGTTGGAAGTAGGTATGAATCAAGACTGTCATGAATCGGGTTTGTAGATGGCTAAATGAGTTTAGTCATGGCAATGGTTGCTACAACATTCATGAGTACTCATAAGTTATGAGTATTGGAATAAACCCACGCTCACTTGTATCACTTCATGGAATTTATCTCGAGTGATCGTGAGACGATAATATCATATAAATCTTCAAACCTAGAGATATGAGTTGTTACCTATGAGTTGGTTGTGCATTGATTGCACGTAAACGCATCAGTAACTTGATGTTATAAAACGTGCCTTTGTGTACAATTCAACAAGTAGTAGAACAAGCATATGAGTCGAAGTTTATCTGTTCCTTCTAGAAATAGAAGCGATATCTGGGCCCCTCGATGATTTTGTTGTGACCTATGTACCGGCCGGTCAGAACTGAATTGATGTGTTCGATTAAGTTCTTTGTCAAACAAATCGAAAATCGGGAAACAAACTGCTGGACAATAAGTACGACGTTGTTCCATGTATTTGTCCGGCTGATATCATGAGAACAGAGGATTATATGATCCCTTATCTAAAATGGACAAGTCATTGACAAGATCAGAGTTCATCTACAAGGTCAGAGTTCGACAGAAGCTTTTGAGAGCTACGATTGTCGGTTGGTTCCTGAAGTCATACGCAATAATAGTTTTAGACTTATCCAAGTGGGAGACTGTTGGATTAATGTCTAAGTCCATAACTATAATTGGTAAGACTTGACCCGACCCGGCATGGTCCATTTGGGTTGCATACCATCATGCACTTGGATAGACTATAATGAGAGAAATAAGACACTTATGGTTATTAATATATTATAAGTTCTAGTATATTAATAATAAGAATAATAAGATTATTTAATTAGTATTGATCAAGAATTAATCTAGGATTAATTAAGTGATCAAAAGAAGACTAATTAAATATATGGGTTGATTGTGTAAATCATCCATACTTATATAGTGGGCTAATGCTCCATGGATAATCAAGTTGGGCTAAAACCCATAGGATGGTCCATGGGTACTCCATGGTGTATTTGAACCCATGGATCCAAAGAAATGGAAAGCCATGACAATTAAGGATTTACCCTAATTGTAACACTATATAATGATATTATTCTTGACAAAAATCGGTGACTAGAGAGTGTAACAAAGGGCTAGCCGATTTCATGAAGTGTAGGACTCTCTCAAGTTATTCTAAGAGTTTTGATGATTGTGATTCCATTTGAGGCTTCCACACTATTGGGGCTAGGCACTCAAGCTTCATGAAGACTTTCTACATCAAAGAGGTATGTATTCTATCTTGATATATTCATGTTTTGTATGATAGATTAGGATGATACCTTGGATATTCTTATTTGCATGTATAATAGAGAAAACATAGATCCAAGGTATTTAGGGTTGCATGTACACTTAGGAGTGTTAGAATGCTCAAAACCCAACATAATTATCCTAAAGTAAATAATATTTAGCAGGGTGTTGCTGTTGGGGAGCCAATTGATACAATTTTAGAAGTTGGTAAATTATTGGGACTTAATTTGAAGAGATTTGTGAGGCTCAGGGGATACATGGTAAGTTTTGGACCTAAAATCAAAGGATATTATAGAATCAAGGGCTTTATGGTAACTTATGGTTCGGTTTTGAAAAGATCTTGTGGGGGAGGGGCTAATGTTGTAAAAATGATCAAATGTTTGAATGAAGGCATGGGATTAGAGCGGTGACTCCTTTTCCTTCTCTCATTGGAGCGTATGAACACTAAAGCTAATCTTGATCAGCCGCCTCCATGGAGCTCTGTTAGTCGCCGCCACCTGTTGTGTCATCCGCCTTTTGCTACCGTGTCGTTGAAGAACCGCCACCACAACCTGCTGCCAGCGACGCCGAGATCAGTCGAGAGTACGCCAATCGGAAGGAGGCGCTAGGTTGTCGTGTTTGGGTCGTGAGTCACTGGAAACCCACGGTTAGTTCAGTTGTAACCCATCCTTGCTCCTTCTCTCCCTCATTCTTCTGTGAGTGTGACGTCGGAGTCGTCGCTGCCACCTAAGAGGTGGTTGAATGTGCCACTGTTGCATTTTCTAGTGACGCCTGACGCCAAGTGGTGGCTGATTGTGCTTATGTTTGATTGTAATGGTTGTTATTGATATTTGTGATGTGGATTGTGTGTATTTGTGGCCGAGAACCCCGATGGTCGCATTTTGTGATTTTGTGATTTATGCTTATGTTGTGTTGTGTTGTATTGAGATGGGACCAGAGGGTCCAGTCAGAGTAGTGTATTGTGGACCGGAGGGTCTTAGTACATTATTGACCAGTGGGTTTTGATACTTTATTGACTAGAGGGTTTTAATTATTATACTATGATATGTTTCATCATGCATACTGTCTTTGTGACTTATGCTATTATAGTAATCTATGTATATGTTGATCTTATGTGCTTATACTGAGATACATGATATCTTGCATTCTGTTTTGTGATTTATGTCGTATATTATCATGTGCATTGTGGGATAGGACTAGAGGGTACACCCAAGTTGTGGAACAAGAGGATTCCACTAAGACACATTGACGGCAGGGTCATATTGAGCTAGCCTCGAGTAGCAAATATGATGTATGTGGTATGTGACAACCCAAAATTCTCTATAAGCATCATATTATTCACCAAAATCGGCCACTAGAGAGAGTAAGAAAGGGCTAGCCGATTTTCATGAAGTGTAGAATTCTCTCAAGTTATTCCAAGTGTATTTGGTGTTGTGTGAACCATTTGAGGTGTCACATTGGGGGAACTTGGCACTCAAGCTTCATGAAGACTTTCTACATGAAAGAGGTATGTATTCTATCTTGTTATATTCATTATTTTATATGCTAGATTAGGATAATACCTTGGATGTTCATATTTGTGTGTGTAATAGAGAAAACATAGATCCAAGGTATTTAGGGTTGCATGTACACTTAAGAGTGTTAGAATGCTCAAAACCCAACAGTGGTATCAGAGCCTAGGCTTGTTTTCTTGTTATACTTGCAAAACTGCTTAAAAAATCGAAATTGTTGTTGTCTAATCATCAGACTCGGCGAGTCCATCAGGAGACTCGGCGACTCCATGCCTAAAAAGTGATCAAGTCGATCCAACTCGCCGAGTTGGTTCATGCACTCGACGAGTTGGACCCCCAGACAGCATAAATTCGACTTTTTTGGCTGGAATTGGACTAGGAACATTACCCTAAGATGTTTTTGAACTTATAAACTTGTTTTTGATGTGGTAATGTTCATGCTAATCCAATCTCAAAGATAATTGTCAATAGATTCATGTTTTGTATTAGTTTAAGGTTTAGACTAATTACATGAAAAAGTTTGATTTGAATTATCTTGTTCTTATGAGTTGCTTAGATTAATTGAAAAGTTGAGTGAAATAGTTGTTTTCAATCCAAATTAATCTAAGAGTTGATTCTAAAATGTGTTTTTGTAACTTGTCCTCAAGTTATATGAAAAGTCACATTTAAGTTTCATAAAACTCATAAAAGTTGGCAAAGGTTACAAAAAATGAAGAGTCTAGTTCTAATTAATGGTTTTATGACTCCATAACTTGTCCTCAGGTTATGGAGGACCAAGAGTCTCTTCATTAAATAATAAATAAATAAATAAAAGTGTAACCTTAATTAATTCCATAAGTTATAAAATAAAGAAAAGTTAATTCTTTTATTAGTTTAAAGTCTTCCATAACTTGTCCTCAAGTTATGGAACTTGAAGAGTTTTTGGATTAAAACTACTTTAAACACATAAGTTATGGAATTAATTAGTTTTGAATAGTTTCTAAACTTGCCCTCAAGTTTTGGAATTTGTAACGTTTTCTATTATGAATACTTTAATTCCAAGTTAGCCCTTAGAATTTTAAAGAGTTAAAATTCAACCCTTATACTTTATAATATTATAAGTTAATAATATATATATGTATAAGAGCAAGTCAGTCTTACCGCTAGTACGCCTCATTCATGAAGCCGGTCTATAAGGTGGGTATAAGGTTGTTGCCTATAAAATGGCAACTTAATGGGTGTCCACTCTCACCCACCGCTTGCTTGACTGGTGGAGGGTCGTTAGCCGAACGGGTTTGACAGGACTAGAATTCTCCCTTCATTAAAAGTACTAATGATAAATACTAAGTAACTAAACTCTTAATAATACCCAATCTTAGTTACTTAGGAAAATGTGAATAAGGTGCTAATCCATGAAATTACACTTTGCACTTTGTTTTAAGTCGGTTAGTGGAGCATGTGTGGTTAACCGGCACACTAACTCGTATTTAACAAGGTAGGTAAAGGGTGACTTAATGTTTATCTTAGTATCGATGGAGCGTGTGTGGTTAACTGGCACATCGATTGAGGGGTAAACACTTAAGGGTACCAAGTAATTTGCATGGTTACTTGACACCTTGTTTTGTGATCCTCGGCATCCCAGTCACAAAACCTGAAGGGCACACTCGAGATTGAAACACGCCATTGAACAGTTCAATGAATCTCAAAGATCCAGGAGTTTCAAAACCAATTAAAACCTAATAATACATTTCGTTTATCTTGGTGGAAATTGGTGAATCGTCATTCACCTACCTTCAAATATTTTATAGCTTGGATTACGGCATACCTCTTCTAAGTTATAAAATAGTTTGTTGTTTCCTAGCCTTAATATTTCATATTGGGTGTCATATTAAGGACTTAAGATCAATTATCTTGAATATCTCCCAAAAGATGTCTGGTTTAGACATTTATGATCTTCCCAAATCTCTTGAAACAAGCTTTCCTAAATGAAGATGATGTCCCATGGAAATCATACTTCATTCAGCTCCTCCATTTACTCTCCCCAACCCACAAGTTCTTGAAAAAGTTTAAGGTCACTCAAGCCCAATTGGCAAGGCAAGGTCTAGGTGTGGTCACGTCTTGGAAATGTAGTCACGTATTGACAAGCCGGGAGAGTTGGGTGTCAAAGTCTTGAGAAAGTTGGTGGTTCAACTACTTTCTAAGTCACATAGTGAGTTCCTTTGGAACACCTATGAAACAGACTATGACAAGACCCTTAATGATCTTATCTGTTTGATAAGATCAACTTCCTCAAAACTTAATGGACATTGACAATAGTGACACATGAAATCCAGAAAACCATTCTCTTCCCAATGGATAGGGATCGGCCATAGTCAACTCGGTTGACCGAATGGTAAAGAGAAAAGCTAAGTCTGTGATAGTACCGTGTACCATCATCAAAGGGTCCATATGTTTATATTGCCAAAGAAAGGGGCATTGGTTGCGAAGCTGCCAAATTTACCTAAGGATGTTAAAGTCAATAAGTTTGACTCTACTTCAGGTAAAGTCCACTATCTAACTCTGCTAAGTTTCTATTATGAGATTCTTAATACATGATGTGACTGGGTCACATGGTGATGTTTTAAGAATCAAAGAAAAGTGAAGAAACTTAAAGAAAGAATATGCTGAATCGGATGGCGTAGATGGATTTCTATCGCATAGTTTGAAGATCGGATTCTTGAGCTACTTCTTAGAAGTTATGAGATATTGCTTAGGAATAGATAACAACAAGTTTTCATATGGATTGTAAGGATAAGTTTTTCCGCATAGTTTTAAAATAAAAGGAAAATTTTTGATTTTATTTATTTTAAAATATCCTTATAATGGCATTTGAGGAAAAAAAATTGTTGCTTACATGATTCCATTAATAGGAAGAGTGGAAATATGAAATTGATTCTTTCATTTGTGGTAATGTCTAAATTTACCAAATAAGGAAAGATTCTCATCACCCAAGTTTCAATTGGACCGGAACTTGGAATCATGCAAGTTGTATAGCATGATGAATGAGAACTTTCAAGTATTGGAAAATTAAGACTAACTACTTGTTGACATGGATGTGTGAGTCAAGTAATGGACTAAGGGATCGAGTACACATTCTTGTGCACTGATTAAGTCCACCACAAAAGATCGATAAGATTACTCGTCATAATTTACTAAAGCTTAGTAAATATGATTATACATACAGGCTAAAGTATAATTCTGAGACATTGGAAAAGTTTTGATGTAAGGTAGAGAGAATAAGAAGAATCAACTTAGGCAGAAGGATAAAAGTTTCTCAAATCTGAAAAGATGGGAGAGTACTTTAGTACCAGTTTTTGTGATCATCTTAATGATTAAGAAACCATATCAAAGTTAGTTCTCTAAGGAAATATTAGTGTATTCTTATGACTAAGAAGAGGAACTTGAATTGTTGAAATGGTTAAATCAAGAAGATGAGTCATACTTCGTTCCAATACAAGTCTTAGAGTCATACTCCAAGATTGTAACTTGAGTGACATGTCTTAAAGAAGGTTTAAAACACTTGTCAAATGTAAGAGTAAAAGTTTTCTACTCTTGTACATTTGAAATTGGTAAGTTGTGATGTTTTGAATAAAACAAAGACCAACTTAGGCCAATTTTGTGAAGTGTTTGTCTTGATTAGAATCCACACTATCTCTTGAATAACTGACAAGAAAGTCTAATATGTCAAGAGGACAGTGGGAGTCTTAAAGGTCTTGAAAGTCTCAAGAACTAATCAAGAATAAAACCTGAAGTTCTTCACTAGAACACGACTTGAGGTTTGTAACCTATCGTGTTGACATATTTTGTGCCCATTCTAGTTAAAGTTGGCTTTGCATATGAGTTCTTAGAGTTCTCAATTAGTTGCACAACAACTTGGAAGCAATGGCAGGCCCTTGAGCTACCAGGTGGCAAGAAATTAAGATTGAGTTCAGTCCATATGAGTTTGGATTTGTCATTATCCTTGCCTTGTGACTATGGTTTTGACAATTCACATGGATAAGAACACATACACCATTAAATCTAAGTGTCATAAGGTTTCTCTCCGATTCATGAAAATGATGGTGAGGAAACACTTTCACTAAGTAGATTTTAGCTAGATAGCAATTGTGATATTTGCATTCTCAAAGTCGTTAGTGAAGCGTGTGTGGTTTACCGGCACATTAACCTGGACTTGTGAGAAGTGGCAAAAAGGTCTAACAATTATGATTACGGCATCCCTCTTCATAATTGTTTAGACACACAAGTGTGCTATCTGAGGGAAGGTCTATGATTTTGATAAAGTCTTATGAAAACAATCTAGTATCAGAAATCTGAACTTTGGTAAGAAAGTCAATGAAGTATTGATTTCTAGAAGTCCAGCTGATTTCTGAGTACATGTCAAAGCTAGTGGGAGCATAAGTGTTATGCTAATAATCATCATGTTAGTGGGAGCATGACAATTATGATAAGTATTGCAAGTTAGCAATGTTAATTATAGAAAACAAAAGTTTCAATTGGGAAAGAGTTGTTTTGCTATAATTAAGGGAGAGGAAATTATACTTCATCTCAAATCTATAAGCTTAGATCGTGAGGTCTTAATCATTTAGTCAAGGATATATATGAATTTCATGTTGGAATGGCTCAACATAAGGAAATTTTGTATATGAGTCCATTATTTGCGTAAAAGTTTATACACAAGTATCACCCCAGACCTGCCGGTCTAACTGTAGCTAACAGTTTAGGTGCGGGATTGTCAATCCCATATAGATTTATACACAAGTATCACGCTCCCCCTACAAGGGATTATGGTATACAATACATGAATTAATAATGCATACTCGAAAGTACGTGAAATGTCTCACAAAACCTAGTATAAAGCAGATTTACGTATGAAAATGTCCATTTGTTCTTGTATATGAAAATATCTCTTTGATATGGTACTTGTAGTATGTAAAATTTTATGTATATCTAGTACACTATCTGATGTAATCGTATCTCTTGTAATTGTATTGTCTTGAAATTTGTATGCCTTGTAATTGTATATAATCGTATCTCTTCATATAGTATGTAATGTATTAGTATAGACTCATTAATAAACTGACTCTTGTGTAATTCCTTGTACTTGGAATGGTATGTAGTATATCCTAACTATACCTATTATAGTTACTAGTATTGTGCATGTATAACCGAAGTATGCCTTTGCTACCCAAAGGTATTGAACCAACTGATGGAAACTTTTATGTATATATATGTATACATGATATATATATATATATATATATACACGCATGCATTTAACAATAAAAATATAACAAAAGTTTTGTAAAACCTTTGAAAAGTTTAATAAATAAGAGATGATGACTTGATGTCAGTTTATAAAACGATTTGAAAGTAGTTTGTTTGATAAGAACAATTTTAAGTATAAGAAGACTTTTGTTTGAAACACGATTCTAACAGCGTTTGAAAGGAAACATAAAGTATGTAAGACAATTTGATAAAGAGTTTTTAACATGTAAAAATGTTTGTCGTAAACTATTATAGTTTTTCCAAAAGTTTGTTTCGTTATATAATAAACCCTAGTGAAATGCTCACTTGTAATGTAAAGTGTAACTTTTGTAGTGACATAAATGAGCACACATACTCAAAGTATAAATAAAGTGTTTGGTTCGTATATGTAAAACAACATATTTAATTTCAAGGGACAAGATGATATCGTGATAAGTTTCGCGTACGAAAGGTTCCATGTAGTGTTTATGAATTACATATGATTTACTTGATAAAAATGAGTATTTAGAGAAACTTTGGGTTGCACACGATAAAAATCGTGTGTTTACTTGTATTCTCCCCCCCCCCCTTAATAGCGTATATAAAAAGTATTGATAACACATTTAACATTGTAGTTTATAGGGGTATGAACTCACTCGTTTGGTTTAAAGAGAGAGAGGCTAGAGTTGAGCAGAACTTCGACCGCGGAAAGCTGCGTCTTCGGGCTCTTCGGGGATCTCGGTAGCGTAGATCTTTCGTCGGGGGCTCTGGTACGGAAACCGAGGGTGTCGGGATGGTCTCTGGAGCTCTAGGGTGTGTGAAAGTGAGAGAGGATATGAGAGATATGTGTCAAAACCCGTAGCTCAAACCCTCTATTTATAGTGCTGTAGGATCGCGTACGCGGGGCGTACCACTGGAGTACGCTGGGCGTACGCGTTACACGGGGCGTAAAAAATGCATCACG
The DNA here is from genome assembly GCF_002870075.4 of Lactuca sativa. Taxonomy (NCBI): domain Eukaryota; kingdom Viridiplantae; phylum Streptophyta; class Magnoliopsida; order Asterales; family Asteraceae; genus Lactuca; species Lactuca sativa. The sequence goes on from NC_056630.2 coordinate 313,078,718, forward strand.
GCTTACGACTTCGGTCTAGCTAGCGTAGAGCACTCGAGCCGATGGGACTTGACACGGGGTCTAGTACGCTGGGCGTAATCCAGTCTCCCATCTTCTAAATTCCGTAACTTTCGCGTACGTGCTCCGTTTTTCGCGTTCTTTATATCTACGCGTAGGTGAGATTATGCTCTACAACTTTCATTTAGGCTCTGTCGGCTAGTTTTGAATTTATTTTTAATGATATATTTTTAATACGCCTGGACTGCTAAAGTCCGTTAAAAATTCATAGTTTCTTTATTCGACGTCGGTTTTCGTTTGACTTTTTATCATTTTACTCCTATTGTTGGGGTCTTCAACTTTCGTTTAGGTTGTGTCGGCTAAAAATCGCTTGATCTTTATTTCGAATTTTTAGCTGTCTACCGCTGTTATGAAACTTAGACAATTTGTAACTTCTTCATACGAAGTCCGTTTTGGGCGTTCTTTTTATGCATGATCACGGTTTAATGTAATCTACGACTTTCGTTTAGATACCTATGGCTAAAAATTATTGTATTGAAACTTTGCGTTTTTCGCTAAATCGGTGTTGCCGGGTTTCGTCGCGAATCTTAGATTGGTCATAACTGCTTCGTTATAACCCGGATTTTTGTGTTCTTTATATGTACGAAAAGCTTGATACAATTCCTACCACTTTATCTAACCCAAATAATATTTTAGGAAAGTAATATTTTGGCCTAAATTTGACTGGTGTTACATTATATTGTCTCAAAATGTCGGGTTGTCACAAAATATACCACTTTCAGAATTCTACAGGGAACCGTTGCGCCAAAAACAATCTTAGATGCGAAACACTACCCCAATTGTGAAATTAGGCATAAAGCGTTAAGTCACATTAACTGTAGGGGCTAAACTATAAATTTATCCATTTCTCAAAATACTCAGTCCTATTTCGGAGTTGAATAATTTCAATCAACATTTCGAAACTGCAGGGACTAAATAAGAAATTCTTCCTTCTTCAGAAAATTTTTACTCCATTTTGAATATGGGTGAAAATTGCCAAATCATTGAAAGATCATGGACCTAAATCGAAACTTGTTTATTTTCTTCCCCACTTCGTTATCAAACACTCCTATTCCAAAATCACATCCTTCGCTTTTAGTTTTCAACCCTTCGATTTTAATAATCAAGCCTTCGATCCTCGAATCATTTATCAAAAATTAAAGTCGATTTTGACTCAAAAAGTATATTCCCAGTTCGTATTCAACCATTGACCATCGACCTGTAACAATTTGAAATCAAAATCAATCCTTCCAAGTCAATTCCAAATATCGACTAAACATTCAATAGCATTCGATACTCAAACCCAAATTGACCTTCGATTTTCATCTATTCAACCTTGACCCTCATGTCTATTCTGATACCCTTGGTTATCAGCTACCTTATATGCAAGAATCAACTTTCCCATTCGATTTCCAGAATAATTTCAAGATGTGAACAAGAACCATCACACAGTGTTTGACATCAATAACAAAAACCCAATCAATTTCAGAGATCGAGTACTCCAATCAAACATAATTTCGAAACAAAACAACCTTTGTTCGACATTTAACAATCAATTTCTAACTTCAATCCCTTGAATCAAGACTTAAATGAATGCTGACATGAGAAATATTGAAAATCAAGAATGAAATTGATTAATCAAAGATCGATTAGCTCATGAACAGTGAATAGATAAAGAAAATATTATTGATTCATCTGAATAGAATATCAAGAGGTCTTTCTGAACTACATCGAGAACGATTGATCAATAATGATCGAGAACTATTGATCAATGATTGTCAATGAAAAGAAGACCTAGAATCAATTTGATAGTCTTTTGGACAATTAAACATTTTCGTGGATGGATGAACAGTGATCGATCAATTATGGAGTATTAGACTCAAAATCATATCATGAACCGTAAGAATTTGGTTTGGGCTTACGAATCCGATAGATAGTAAAAGAAAAACAAATTTTGAATTTTATTTTTATTTTTAAGATTTTGATCTAAACTAAAATAATTGGATCAATCAGTAGGGTAGAAACGGATTTGATCCAATGAGACAAAGCGATCAATAATGAAAAACACAAATCAAGAACAGAAATCACAGACGCTTTGGAATCCATTTGAGAATTTGAGATACCTTTTTGACAATCCGAGTTCCAATTGCAACGAACATATCAAATTCTGAAGATCTAGGTACTTTTGTTGGAATAAGAAAATCTCCAATTTGAACATTGTACCACCCACGATACGTGTTGTACAACTCGTTCTTCATGTTCTTCAACGATCTAAGAACGTCTTCACAAGAACCATCAAAACGTTTTGGTTTTGACTTGGAATAAAATGCAACACTTGGAGATTGTTGCTTTGTAACTGAAATTGGCTTCATGGATTTTGGCTTCACAACAACATTTGATTATTTTGTGAATAAACCCGCTTGTTTTTATGTTTAATCTTCTTCTTCTTTTTCTTTTTCATCTTCTTGGAACATGAAGACTTGAATTCATGAACAAACCCATTTTCCACAACTTCAACTTGACAAAGTTTGGATCATATCTTTTGGAGTTTGATATTTGTGAATTTCTTGGATTAATGGCTTTCGATAAGGACTCATTCTTCAAACGAATCACAAGAACACAAAATTTCATCGATTTGAACTCCATTCGTGCAAAAATCTTTTTCATCTTCATGAGAATCAACTTGAATTTTGTTATCATGAACTACAATAACATCAAGAACATCATATTGAACTCCATAGTCTTGAATTTTAACATACTTAAAAGCATGAATATCACTTGGGTTTTCAATAAGAGAAATGTATTTCTTATTAAACTAATACATTTCTTCTCCTTCTGTTTGATTGTCACTCCAAGATATCATGATCAAGGAGATTTCAACCAAGCATCCAATCATCGAAAGTGGTTGAAAAATTAATCTTCCATGATCATCCTTCAAACCTCCATAAGAAACCATAATATCCCATGGAATCAAGCCACCTTTCAAAAATAATACATAGAATTGATTTTCGTTGACTTTGTATTTGACATCTTCGATGGTCACAACCCAAGAATCATAATGCAAGTACACCATCTTTGATCCATCAATAAGATCTTGAGTTTTTCTATAGACAAAGTGATTTTGAATGGGTTTTCTAGAGAGAGAATGCAAAAATCACTTGAATTCTAGTGAGGAAAATCAAATTATAAATCGAATCAAGGACGAATTCGATCTATAGTATCCAAAAACTCTTTAAAAAACTAAGATAAAAAATCAAATGATGATCACCAAATCTAGAATGCCATCATGGATCAATTCTTGATCAAATCAAGAACACCCGCTCTGATACCAATTATAGTGTTGTTGATTATGATGACATATGCAGAATTGATTAGATCTAGTGAATCATTGTAAGAATCATGAACACAAGGAGTAAATAAATATGGATTAAGTTAACTCTCCAAATAGTTTCTTGTACAAATCTCTCTATAATCTAACTCTCCAAATGAACATTACATAAATGAGTGCCACTCACTTCCTATTTATAGGAAAGACAGCTCATTACATAATACATGAGGGTAAGAACAAATTAAATTTAAGTGTGGCTTTGCTCCCTAACATTCTCCCCCTCAAAGTTAGGATTGGATGTCCCGGCTACAATATCCAACGATCCCACGCGATCAAGACCAACTCCCCCTCGATGTACTACCGGTCTTCAAATCCGCAAATGAATACCTGTGAAGCTTCGAATATCCAATCTTCATTCTCCCCCTTTTTATAATAAAAAATGCTTATAAAACCCTTTAAGGTTGAGAAGCACCCGAGGAATAATCTTCACAAAACTCCCCCTTGATGTGTGCCAAAAATGAAATCGCGAAAAACTTGCATGGAAAAAAAATCATGAAAAAGTTATGAAAATTTTCCAATTTTGTGAAAATATTCAACTTTTGGGTGAGGTTTCCATGATTTTACAAAATCCAGGTAAAAGCTACCACTTTCAGAATTCTGCAGGGACCCATTGCGCCAACACAATCTCAGATGTGAAACACTACTCCAATTGCAAAACTGGGCATAAGGCATTAAGTCGCATTAACCGTAAGGGTTGAACTATAAATTTTTCATTTATCATAATTGTTAGTCCTATTTTGAAGTTGAATAGTTTCTGCCAACATTCTGAAAGTGCAGGGACAAAATGAGAATTTCTTCCTTCTTCACAAACTTTTTACTTCATTCCAAATCTGGGTGAAAATTGGCAAATCGTTGAAAGATCAATGACCCAAATCGAAACTTGTGTGTTTATCTTCCCCACTTAGTTATTAAACAATCCTATTCCAAAATCACATCCTTTGCTTTTAGTTTTTAACCCTTCGATTTCAATAATCAAGACTTCAATCCTCGAATCATTTATCAAAAATTAATGTCGATTTTGACTCCAAAAGTATATTCTCATTTCGTATTCAACCATCGACCATCGACCAGTAATGATTCGAAATCAAAATCAATCGTTCCAAGTCAATTCCAAAGGTCGACTAAACACCTAATACCATTCGATAGTCAAACCCATATTGACCTTTGATATTCAGTTATTCAACTTTGACCCTAATGTCTATTCTGATACCCTTCATTATTAGCCACCGTATATGCGAGACTCAACTTTCCCATTTAATTTCCAGAATACTTTCAAGATGCGAACATGAAATTTCACACAGTGTTCGACATCAATAACACAAACCCAATCAATTTCAGAGGTCGACTCCAATCAAACACAATTTCAAAACAAAACAATCTTTGTTCGACATTTAACAATCAAATTCCTCCTTTAATCCCTTGAATCAACACTTGAAAGTCTAATTTTGACTTTTTCAATTTTGGCTTTTACAATCAATTTTCGAGAAACAACTAACCGACAGTTTTTTAGAACAATTTCATATCAAACATTCTATTCCAGTTGTTCTTTAAATCCGTTCAATATATCTCCAAATAACACAACTAAAATACATATTGAAGCAAGATCAATTTTATCATCTCAATCCAAAATCCCTGATGTGAATCACTATTTGATTTCTCGATTAAATGAATGTCGACATGAGAAAGATTGAAAATCAAGAATGAAATTGATTAATCAAAGATCGATCGGCTCATGAATAGTGAATAGATAAAGAAAATATAATCGATTCATCTGAATAGAATATCGAAAGTTCTTTATGAACAAGATCGAGAACTATTGACCAATAACAATCGAGAAATATTGATCAATGATTTTGAATGAAAAGAAAACTAAGAATCAATTTGATACTCTTTTGGAAAATTAAACATATTTGTGGATGGGTGAACAATGATGAAGCAATTATGAACTATTGGACTCAAAATCATATCATGAACAATAAGAATTTGGTTTGGGCTTACGAATTGGATGAATAGTGAAAGAAAAACAAAAAAGTTGAATTTGATTTTTATTTTTGGGACTTTAATGTAAATAAAAATAATTAGATAGATTAATGGGGTTGAAACGGATTTGATCCAATGAGACAAAGCGATCCATAATGAAAAACACAAAGCACGAATCGAACTCATGGACATTTTAGAATCTATTTGAGAATTTGAGATACATTTTTGACGATACGAGATCCATTTGCAACGAGTGAATAAAATTTTGAAGATCTTTTTTCTTTTGTTGGAATAAGAAAATCTCCAATTTGAACATTGTACCACCCACGATGCGTGCTGTACAAGTCGTTCTACGTGTTCTTCAGGGATGTGAGAACATCTTTAGAAGAACCATCAACACTTTTGGGTTATGACTTCAAATTCAATGCAACACTTGGAGACTGTTGCTTTGTAACCTAAATTTGCTTCATGGATTTCCGCTTGACAACAACATTTGATTATTTTTGTGAATAAACCCGCTTGTTTTTACGTATAATCTTCTTCTTCTTTTTTCTTTTTAATCTTTTTGCAACTTGAAGATTTGAATTCATGAACAACCCCATTTTCCACAACTTCAACTTGACAAATTCTGGATCATACCTTTTGAGTTTGGTATTTTTGAATGTCTTGGATTAACGGCTTTCAATAAGGAATGATTCCTTCAAACGAATCACAAGAACACAAAATATCATCGGTTTGAACATTAACCGAGAAAAAACCTCTTTCATCTTCATGAGAATCAACTTGAATCTTCTTATCATGAACTTCAAGAATATCAAGAACATCACATTGAACTCCATTGTCTTGAAATCTAACCTACTTAAGAGCATGAAGATCACTTGGGTTTTCAATAAGAGAAATGTATTTCTTATTAAACAAATCTATTTCTTCTCCTTCCATGTGATTGTCACTCCAAGAAACCATGATCAAGGAGATTTCAACCAAGCATCCAATATTCAAAAGTGGTTGAAAAATCAATCTTCCATGATCGTCCTTCAAACCTCCACAAGAAGCCATAGCATCCCATGAAATCAAGCCACCTTTCAGTAATAATCTATATAATTGATTTTCATTGACTTTGTATTTGACATCTTCAAATATCACAACCCAAGAATCATAATGCAAGTACACCATCTTTATTTAATCAATAAGATGTTGAGTTTTTCTAGAGAGAGAATGTGATTTTGTATGGGTTTTCTACAAAGAGAAAGCAAAAATCACTTGAATTCTAGTGAAGAAAATAGAAATATGAATTGAATCAAGGAGGAATTTGATTCCTAGAATCCAAAAAATCTCTAAAACACCAAGATCAAAAATCAAATGAAGAATCACCAAATCTAGAATGCCATCAAGAATCAATTCTTGATCTAATCAACAACAACCGCTCTGATACCAATTGTAGTGGTGTTGATTATGATGAAATATGCGGAATTGATTAGATCTAGTGAATCATTGTAAGAATCATCAACACAAGGAGTAAATAAATCTGGGTTAAGCTCTCATTAGGTCTAGAAAGAAAATACAAAGTGGGTCTTGTACAAATCTTTGTTTCGTCTAACTCTCCAAATGAACATTACATAAATGAGTGGCACTCACTTCCTATTTATAGGAAAGAAAACTCATTACACAATACAAGAAGGTAAGAAAAAATTACATCCAAGCATGACTTTGAACCCTTACATTCTCCCCCTCAAAGTTAGGATTGGATGTCCCGACTTTAATATCCAACGAGCTAGTGCGAACAAGACCAAATCCCCCTCGAAGTACTACCGGGATACAAATCTGCAAAGGAATACTCGAGAAGCTTCGAATACCCACTCTTCATTTGTAGTGGTGTTGTCTATGATGACATATGTGGAATTGATTAGATCTAGTTAATCATTGTAAGCATCATGAACACAGGTAGTAAATAAATCTGGGTTAAGTTCTCATTAGATCTAGAATGAAAATATAAAGTGGATCTTGTATAAATCTCTCTCTAGTCTAACTCTCCAAATAAACGTTATATAAATGAGTGTCACTCAGTTCCTGTTTGTAGGAAATACAACTCATTACACAATACAAGAGGGTAACCACGATTTACATCCAAGCGTGACTTTGGACCCTAACACCCCATCTTCGCCTTTCCACAGCCCATTAAAAAAAATACTCAACAACACCCTCAGTTAAATTCGAGCACACCAAATCATCCAATTCAGAATCTAAAACAAACCCACCCATGAGTGATGTAGGAGATGATAAGCAGAAGACTGTCAAAGAATGGGCAACACAAGAGGTTATACAACAACCTCTATATAGCACTTTTCTAGAACCTCAAAACCTTGAGCAGAATTCTAGATTAATCCATCTGCTACCCTCTTTCTGAGGCCTTGAAAATGAAAACTCGCCTAAATTTCTCAAGTTAAGGGCATTCCCGTTTTCAGTTCACGAAGCAGCAAAAGAGTGGCTATACGATCTCCCTTATGGATCTATCATTCGACATCCCCAAATTCAAGGTGAATTTAAAAATTCTATTTATGCTTTTTTGGAAATAAGAGTATTCATTTTAAAGAATAATATTACGGAATTTGTTCCCAGAAAACATGATAAATATATTACCAAAGCATTTTCGAAGAAATGTATTTTGTTTATATTAAAACATTGGGATGTCATCGTCAATAAAGAAACATAAGCATAAGCAAACCTTACATTCATTTACACTAGTGATTGACATCTCCTTTAATCTCTCAATGTAATGTAGCTTCGTATCGACACCTGCCATACAAATAAGTTGAATGGGTCAGGTTGGGAAACGTAGTGAGAACATAGGGTTTTCAAACCACAATAATATAGTAAATTTTTTCCTTCACATAGTTCATGTCAAACAATTAACCCGATTACCCAAATTCATTTTCTTCATATAATGTTCCCTAAATATTAATCGTAAGGGTCATCTCCTACATCATATTTACCTCTCATCTCTTTACATCACATTTCCTTATATGTTTGTTCCTGAGGACTTTTCCTAGGGATCCTTGCCTATATCGCATAGACAATACTGATTTGGTGACTACTCCCCCAATACGAGTCTAGTAAGGGTTAGGGTATCATCGCATGAATACGTAGTTACAACATCGCATGAACTCGTAATTCAAAGTAAGGGTTAGAGTATCATCACATGAATAAGTAGTTACAACATCGTCTGAACTCATAATTCATCATGTAAAGCTTATGAGTTTGATGGTGTTTCCACATGACTATCTAGAATAGTCCATGGTCACCATCTATACTCTGGTGGATGACTACATCGCCTTATCACAACATCGTAGGTCAATGTTATGGCATCTACACACATCTCACATCACCTATTTATCATCACCTATCTATCGTTACCTAGTTATCATCACCCTTCTATAGTCACCTGTCTCTCATCACCCATCGCTACCCAATACATACTTATAAGTATAAAAAGGCATATATAGTTTAAATCAAGCAAAACATGTATATTTTGTTCATCCAGCATAGATATCAAGAACACGGGTAATATGCACACATTGCACGTAATTTATATGAAATACTTCATATATATGTGTAAGATGAAAGTAACTATGCACTCATTTGTTAAAGTCATGATTCCAAGCTTGAGGAGCGCTTTGCTTCAAACAATTCTATTTTCCTTCGACAAAACCTAGTATCACTACCTCCGGATTTTAGTCTAATATTTCTTGCGACTATTTACTAGTGATATTGTTTTATAAGTGTTAAACAATACTTTTCAACCACTATGTATAAACAGGGGCCATACATGAAACATCGGAGGGTAGGACCATTTTGGCATTATAGCACTGCTGAAATCCAACAACCCTATGTCGCCTTTCAAACCAGATTCTTCGTACCACGAATACTTAAAAGATATTATAATAACACTTTTTGTACTATATTTTATGATACATATATTGCTTATAAGTTCATAATAAGGATATTGAACTTAAACATAAACTATACATAAAGTAGGGTAAGCATAACTCACTTACTAAGAAGTTTGGCTAGGAACCGAGCTTTGTGGGGGCAGAACTTCCATGCCGAAAGATCTTCTTCTTGGAGCCTTCTGGCGCTTTGGGACTCGCCTGTAGCACTTGGGAGGTGCTAGGGAATGGGAGGAGCTAAGAGGGGTGTTTGAGAGAGAAAGAATGGGAAAGGTGTGAGTTTTAGGGGTGATTTGCGCCTCTATTTATAGGTTGTGTCTGATGCGAAGGTGGGGAGTTGTCTTCCTGAACGTTGGGCGTTCGTCGCTAGGTGTCATCATCTCATGCCAAAATTGTGGTGAGGAAGCAGTGACTCATATCATGCCATGGTTCGCTCGCTGGTTACTCCAAATACTAATTATCTTCTAAAATTCGTAATGTTTGCATACAAGCTCTATTTTTGATGTTCTTTATGTCCAGGCATAGGAATCGACAGGATCTACATCTTTCGTTTAGACTTCGTCGGCTAATTTTTAATTTATTTTCAAACTTTTATTTTAACAGACTTAGATAGTTAAAATCCGTTAAAAATTCATAACTTTTTCATCCGACGTCTTCTTTCGAATGTCTTTATATCGTTAAGCTCCTATTAATGAGATATTCAATTCTCATTTAGGTTGTGTCGGCTAAAAATCGATCGATTTAAAATTCGATGTCCGGGTTGTGCGTTGTTGTGCTAAATCTTAGAAAAATCGTAACTTCCTCTACGATGTCATATTTGGACATTCTTTTTATGCACGTTCCCGGTTTAACATATAATATGACTTTATTTTAGATTTCTAAGGATAAAAAGTATTTTATCGCAAAATCACTTTTTACGTCACACAGCATCGTGTCAGTTTTGTCGTGAAACTTTGACATGTCATACCTTCTTCGTTATAACTTGGATTTCAACGTTCTTTATGTGTATGGCACCATTGTGACATATACTATAACTTAGTTAAGATTATTTATTCTAAATAATCTTCTATCAAAAAGTGATTTTTTGATGCTTATTTTCTCTAAATTGACTAGCCCGAATCTGTAGGCGTTACAATTATCTCCCCCTTAGGATGATTACATCCCGGAATCATCAACGAGACAGGGCTTGTATAATGACTCCATACGTTATCTTTTCATCCTAGGTAATAATCGTAACTACTATGTTCCTTCGAATGAGTATCTAACTCTTGGAGTTCATGACTGCAGGCGTTGCTCAATCTTGCACCCGCTCTCCATCTCGCATTGGACTTTAAATCGTAACCTTTGAGCTACAATAACAATCCTTATTGGAGACTCCCACTTCTTCTTAAAGTAAGATAAGTTCTTTACTTCGACTATCGTAACAGACCGATGGGTCATGTTCTAATGACCTCATGTCGTATGATGCAATGCTTAGACTCAGGTCTTTTCTAGTCAAATTCCACAGTGGATGATTCCTTCCTTCATGTTCTAATGAGGTATAATCACATTCTAGCATGTAGCACTTCTAGCTACAAGCTTCTTACTTTAACAACGATCACAATACTTCTATTGATTGCTTCGATTTTTTATTTTTTTTACTTTCATCTTCTAGCTTAAGTTAGATCTTACATCAATCTTGGTTCTCTAAACCACATAACATACTCATCTTATTCGGACTCGGTTTGATATGACCATTAGGGTCGGAATAACATTCATCTTCTTAGTTATCACTGAAACGATGGTAACGACATACATGAATAAAACGGAATCAATTACTAACGCTTTGGTAACCTTGTGACTTTCCCAGATCCAAGTATGAGTCCTGTGCTTCCTGTAGAGGCCTATACTACCTTTCACACCTACTCATACTCATCCTTTCCATGTCAACATACAAGATTTTCACTTAGTCATTTAACACATCGAATAACATAAATAAGGTTTATATTACTTCTCAAAACGATTGCAGGGGTATTCAATTTCACCCTACACTAGGTCCTCTTATATTAGGCTACACCACATGATACTATATAGCTACTTTATTAATCCTTACTTCTAATCTATTGTGTTTTCACCTACTTCATCAAGGATCTTCTGGAATGCTCTCGTCTTTGGCTTCAGCGACACATTTTGCCTTACAACTTCGTTCTTCTTTGGCCAGTTCTTTGAAATATGCCCACCATCTCCATATTCGTATCACTTCCTGTTGCCGAATGTACAATCTCTGGAATAGTGACCATCCCTACCACACTTATAGAAAGTCACTTATCTATCGCATCTTTTGAAGTGCTTCTTCTTGTACTTCTCACACCACTTGGTTTCACCACTACCTCTATACTTTTGGTCGTCCAGTTTGGACTTAATGAATCTTCCTTTCTTATCAGATCTTGAGGATACCTCCATCTTCCTGTTTTATCCTGCCTTATGTTTTTCTAGATCCTTTTCTCTTATATGGGTCTCTACATTCTTAGCTGCTCTAACAATAGTCTTCAAAGTAGTTTCCATTTTGACCGTTGGTCCAAAGTCCGGTGGAAATCTATTAGCAAACCTATCTATCTTGGAGATTTCAATAGGCAACAAGCAGGGGAATAGCTTCATCCTCTCAGTGAATGTGGTGGCATACTCATCAACACTCATCTTCCTTTTCTTCAACTTCTGAAACTAATTGCTTACGTCTATCAAATCTATCTCTGAGCAGTATTGCATTATCAACTTCTCCATGAATGCTTCACAAGACATATGCATGGCTTCTCCCCGTGGCATTGTATCTTCCAACAACTTCCACCAACTTAAAACTCCGGTCTTTAGTTTTCTGACTGCAAATACGGTCTTTTGCTTATCGTTGTAGTTGCGGCTTTCAAATACCATTTCCATATTGGAGATCTAGTCCATAATTTCTACTGCCTTTGGGCTTCTAGAAAGACTTGGTGGTTTGGTAACCAAGAAGTTCTTATACATGTGCCTATCCCTGTTAATCCTTCTGTCCTGGTCGTTCCTCCTGACCACTCAAGATCCAACTTGGCTTACAGTACGACTATAATTTCCCTCCTCTGAGTGTTCTTCATTTAGTTTGGGCTGCACAATAGGCATAGTAGGTTCATCCCTATTAAGAAACATTTGCCTCATCTCCTCCCTTCGTTCAGCCATCGTATCCCGAATCAATACCTGGACTCATGCGATTGTGATTGGCTCGGGTGTTGTTTCTACCTCTAGTGCATGCTCAATCACAGGCTGCTGATTAGCATTATCATTTCCATTAGAGTTTCCAAATCTGCTTCGAGTTCTCACCATGTCTATCTATTCACCAAATCAGAAGTTTGGTGTGTAGTGACAAGAATTTAGATAGCAAAGCTTTAGTTACGATAGACAAATAAATCTCCTTATCTTTGCGAAAAGTTACATTCTAGTTCTAATACCATAATTTAATGTTTAGAAATTAGAACACATAAACATTCTTGATCCGGTCGGCAATAGACCATATATCCGATCAAACGATAGCATCATAAAGCAACACAAATCATTTATCACATAAAAGCATTTTAGGCATCTTCCCTAAATAAGCTAGTGCTTGTGTCTATTCAGGTGTACTGCCTAAATTGTATTAGAGACACTCAACTCACAATCATCGCTTCGCATTCTAAGTTTATGTCTAGAAATACATCCTTATTCCTAGTTCTCTTAAACTAATGCTCTGATACTAATTGTGACATCCCCAAATTCAAGGTCATTTTAAAAATTTTATTCATGCTTATTTCAAAAACAGAGTATTCATTTTAAAGAATAATATTGCGGAATTTGTTCCCAAAAAACATGATAAATATATTATCAAAGCATTTATGATGAAATGCATTTTGTTTATATTAATGTTTTGGGATATTATCGTTAATATACAAACATAAGCATAAACAGACCCTACATTCATTTACACTAGTGATTTACATCTTCTTTAATCTCTCAGTGTAATGTAGGCTCGTATCGACACCTATCATACAAATAAACTGAGTGGGTTGGAAACATAGTGAGTACGTAGGGTTTTCAACCCGCAATAATATAATCAATTTGTTTCTTCACATAATTCATATCAAACAATTAACCCGATTACCCATTCCCATTTTCTTCATTTAATCTTCCCTAATGATTTATCCTAAGTTTCATCCCCTACATCGTATTTACCTCTCATATCTTTACATCACATTTCATTATATGTTTGTTCCTATGGACTTTTCCTAAGGATCATTGCGCACATCGCATAGACAATATTTATTTGGTGATTACTCCCCCAATACGTGTCTAGTAAGGGTTAACGTATCATCGCATTAATACATAGTTGAAACATCGCCTAAACTCGTAATTCAATGTAAGGGTTAGACTATCATCGCATGAACTCATAGTTCATCACCTAAAGGTTATGAGTCTGTTGGTGGTTCCACATGACTGTCTAGTATAGTCCGTGGTCGCCATGTATATTCTGGTAGATGACTACATCAACACATCGCAACATCGCAGGTCAAGGTTATCGCATCTCCTCACATCTCACATCTCACATCACATATCTATCATTACCAAGTTATCATCACCATTCTATCATCACCTATCCCGCATCACCCATTGCTACCCACTTCATATTTATAAGTATAAAACACATATATAGTTTAAATCAAGTAAAACATGTATATTTTGTTCATCCAGCATAGATATCAAGAACACAGGTAATATGCACACATAGCACATAATTTATACTGGCCACTTCCTATCTATGTGTAAGATGAAAGTAACTATGCAATCACTTGTTAAAGTGATTATTCCAAGCTCGGGAAGTGCATCGCTTCTAACAATTCTATGTTCCTTCGACGAAACCTAGTATCATTGTCACTTGATTTTTGTATAATATTTATTGCAACTATTTACGAGTGATATCATTCTATTAGTGTTAAGAATACATTTCAACCACTATGTACAGACAGGGGTCAGACATCAAACGCCAGAGGGTAGGACCATTTTGGCACTATAGCACTTCTGAAATCCAACAACCGTATGTGGCCATTCAAACAAGATGCCCTATACCGCGAGTAGTTAAAATATATTATAATCAAACTTTCTGTACTATATTTTATAACACATATATGGTTTATAAGTTCATGATAACGATATTGAACTTAAACATAAGTTATACTTAAAGTAGGGTAAGCATAACTCATTTACTAGGAGGTTTGGCTAGGAACTGGGCTCTTCGGGGGCAGAACTTCCGAGCTGGAAGCTCTTCTTCTCGAATCCCTTTACTGCTTCAGGACTCGACCCTAGCACTTGGGAAGTGCTAGGGAATGGGAGGGGCTAAGAGGGGTGCTTGAGAGAGAAATAATGGGAAAGGTGTGAGTTTTTTGGGTGATTTGCGCCTCTATTTATAGGTTAAGTCGGGTACGAGTGTGGGGTGTTCCCTTATTGAAAGTTGGGTGTTCATGGTTAGGTTTCATCATCTGGTGCCAATCCGTGGTGAGGAAGCAATTGCTCAGAGCACGCCACATGTCGCTTGCAGGTTACACCAAAAATGAATTATCTTCTAAAATCCATAACTTTTGCATACAAGCTCCGTCTGGTAATTTTGATTTATTTTTAAAGTTATAGTTTAACAGTCTTAGATAGTTAAAATCCATTAAAAGTTCATAACCTGTTTTCGATTGTATTTATATCGTTGATCTCCTATTAACGAGATCTTCAATTCTCATTTAGGTTGTGTCGGATAAAAATCGAACGATCTGAAATTCGATTTTCGGGTTGTGTACTATTATGCTAAATCTTAGAAAAATCATAACTTACTCATATGAAGTCACATTTGGACGTTGTTTTATACACGCTCTCAGTTTAACGTATACTACGACTTTCGTTTAGATCACTAAGGCTAGAAAGTATTTTTTTTGCAAACTCATTTTTTACGTCACAAAATGTCATGTCGGTTTTGTCGCGAAACTTTGTCATGCCATAACTTCTTCGTTATAACAGGGATTTCAGCATTCTTTACAAGTATGGAACCCTTGTGACATATACTGTAACTAAGTTAAGATTATTTATTCTAAATAATACTCTATCAAAAAGTCATTTTTCAACGCTTATTGTCTCTAAATTGACTAGCCCGAATCTGCGGGCGTTACATATCACCACATGGAACAAGCTGGCAAAGCTTTTTGTTGTAAAATACATTCCAGAGGCGAAAGAGTCTAATGTTCACAGAGAAATCGTCACCATAAAATACGGAAAAAGTGAAGCTCTCCACACCTATTGGGAGCGTTTCAAGAAGTTGCTAGTCTGATACTCGTAACATGGGATTTGTGATTATCAACTTTGTTAGTGTTTCGGTGAAGGCTTAACACCAAAGGAGAGGAAATCGATCAATGCTTCTAGTGGTGGTTAACTTGCAGATTTGATGCCAACTAAGATCCGGGCATTAATAAAAAATTGGCAATCAAATCAAAATTGTAATATCCTGTTTCGAATTGTCTGTGGTTAGGGATCGCGGGCCACGAGCTGGGCATGAGGAAGTCTCGGGTTGCGGAAAGTTGCTAGAAGCGTAGGACATCTCGTTACCTTTCCTTAGGTATGTAAATATTGGGAATCACAGTTGCATCAAGGGAGCTCAGGAAGTTTGGGGTTTTGGCAATTAAAGCCCCTAAGTTGAGAAATGTTGCAGCAAAGTGCGTTGGGTGTACATATGTGTACGCTTAGCGTACGTGTGCACATGATCCTTAAGAAAGAGCCACCCAGTACGTTGGGCGTACCAGGGGGTATGTTGGGCATACTAGGCACATAGTGGGAACCCTAATATTTTGAGTGACCCTATACAAAGAATAAGATGGCCTCATTCCTGGCCACCCACCCCAGAGAACAAACCTTCCAAAACCTTTAACCTTCATCCACGAGAGATTATGAGTGCATAAGGGCCCTTGAGGATGACTTTGTGAAGTCCTTGAAGTGAAGAAGGAGCATTGAAGGGAAAAAAGATGGAGTTTAAACTTTGGATCTGAGCTTTTATGGGGATGGAGCATCAAATGAAGGTATAAAGTTCAGAGCTTTCATACTCCTTTTGATTTATGCTTAGTATGGTCCATTTTAGAGTTTTTCGTCCCAAAGCTTGAAGCTTTGTGAGTTGTTAAACTCTGGAGCCCATTATCCATCCTTTTGAGTGTTTTTGATGGAGTAGGTTCATAAAAAAGAGATCTTGAAGATTAAGATCAAGTCATGCATGAGTGGAGAGCTTAATGAGTAAGGAGAAGGAGTAGTTTGTGTGTTGTGTTCACATCAGCCATGAAAAAGCTAAAAGTCTCTGACTTTATGGAATAAGGACTGTTAGGGAGCCTAGATCCAAGTGATGGGCTAAGATCTTAACGGGTTAAGACCAGGGGAAACAAATCTAGCAAACTGAGAGTACACCCCACATAATTTTAGTACACCCTGCATACCGCGTTGAGGTCCCCGATTATATTCATGCACGCTGGGGTACACTAAGCGTACCAAAGGGGAACACCCCACGTAACCCCTCTGTGGGCTTTTGGGCTAGAGTTGTTGTGGGCCTTAGATGTTGAGCCTCAATCTATGGGTTGTGTAAATGAGACTACGAGTAGAGAATATTATCATTAAGCCTTGGGCCTTGTGTTGGGCATGTCCTATAGATTGAGGTTTGGGCCTCGGGGAAGCCCATTTATTAGTGGGCCTAATGGGTTTAGGGCAGTGATGGGCTGGTCAGTGGTCTATCTTTAGACTTAATAAGTGAGGAGTTAGGCTTAGCTCCTAATTGAGATAATTGTTGGGTTGGCACGGTGTTAGAGGCCAATGTGTAGCAGCAGTGTTTGTAGGAGTTGTTCTTCTCCCGGGGTGAGTCTTCTTACTATACTTTACCTAGAGTGGTAATTAGAGTTATATGACAGAGTATCTTGTACGTTATTTATGTGATTGTGATACACTGCATTATTTCTATGTGATTCATGCTGTTTAGGTTGCAAAGTTTACAGAGTTAGAACCGGAAGGTTCACAGAGTTAGGACAAGAGGGTCCACAGAGTTAGGACCGGAGGGTCCACAGAGTTATAGCCTCGAGTGGCTATTATGTGTTATATGTGGTATTTTGGGGAACTCACTAAGCTTCGTGCTTACCGTGTTATGTGTTATGTGTTTCAAGTTTTTCTTCTCGGGGTCGCGAGAGGGCACCGACTTGATTGTACACACCAGAGAAGAGTTAGGAGGATCCTGGATTTATAATGGAGTTGTGCTTTGTAATTGAATAAAAGAGATTTTTATTAGATATGTTATGAAGAATATGCATTTTAAAAATGAAAAATTGTTTTAAATTTTCACGTCGTCACAAGTTGGTATCAGAGCCTTGGTTTGAGGGATTCGGATGTACCTTCGGGTATATCTGGACTCAAATTGAGGAAAATGAGGAAATTTTCAAAAAAAATGTTTTTACTAAAACGAGCAAGAGTTTCTAAGAGAAAGCGGGAAGGAACAGTGTGTACAATCAGCCAGAGCCGAACGGTGATTTCCCAAAATACCCTTACTTTTGTATTATGAAATATGCTATGAGATATTATGCATGCTAGAGATAGGCTAGGTATTTAATATTTTTGGGCTAGAGTGGCCTGATTTGTGATGTTTTAGCCTAGGAGTTGCTGTTATATGTGATGCACTTTTGAGTATGTGTTGAGTAAGAGTATCCAGTAGGAATCCTATGTAGAAAGGGATTTGGGTAAAGGAGTAATCTTGGAGAGATACCTAGATTGGAATTTGTGGAGCCTACTGAGAGAGTAGCTAGACACCCGCAGGGGTAGAGTTGCAGAGTTCGGTGATATCTTTTGAGTATGAGTAGAGCTAGTGGAGTTATCACCTGAGCGGGTTATAGGTGTTAATTCGACACCTGAATGCTACTTGTTACGTGCTTTGTGGAACTCCCGATGATGGGAGTCAACTATGAAGTGAATGTGACGATGTTCAGGAGGTAGATGACTGGCATCATAAGGAGTTTCTCAGCAGCTAATGGCGGAGAAGTGTGAGAACCTGGAAAGAGTCTAGGAAGTGACCTGAGTCAGATAAGTACGCTGACAGAGTAGAGCATTGGTGATGAGAAAGTTAAGAAGCTGCTTAGGGAATCTGGGATGGTCCGTGTAGAGAGTATGGGTAGATGTGGAAGGTAGTATGGGTCTGTACTACTAAAAGTAGAGGACCCATACTCGATGCAGGGAGTATTCCAGGGGTTCTAAGTAGCAGATCGAGAGGTGATGTGATGGTTCGAGTACCATGATTGGTAGCAGATCGAGAGGTGATGTCATGGTTCAAGTACCATGATTGGTAGCAGATCGAGAGGTGATGTTATGGTTCGAGTACCATAATTGCTAGCAGATCGAGAGGTGATGCCATCTTTAAAGCACCATGATTGGTAGCAGATCGAGAGGTGATGTCATGGTTCGAGTACCATGATTGGTAGCAGATCGAGAGATGATGTCATGGTTCGAGTACCATGATTGGTAGCAGATCGAGAGGTGATGTCATGGTTCGAGCACCATGATTGGTAGCAGATCGAGAGGTGATGTCATGGTTCGAGTACCATGATTGGTAGCAGATCGAGAGGTGATGTCATGGTTCGAGTACCATGATTGGTAGCAAATCGAGAGGTGATGTCATGGTTCGAGTACCATGATTTCAGGCAGGTTGAGAAGAGAAGACATGGTTCGAGTACCGTGATATGTGGCGGCTAGTGCTTTTGGTTTTGCCGATTATTCCGCAGTGATTATCTAGACCAAGGTCGGATGTGAAAGAGTATGGGCCCAAAAGGCCAGGGTGAGCGAGTTTTAGTGGAGCATCCCTTGTTAGGGAAACCGAGTTAGCTCCGAGGGATTATTGGTGATATGCCAGTATAGTCGCAAGGCTTAGAGATGAGTCGGGACGGTTCGTTATGGAAGGATATGGTCTGAGCTGGAAACCGGCGGATAGTAGATATGTCACCTTCTGTGACCCGAGTGGTGCTATTTCCGTTTCTTGTGGGAGACGTAAGAGGTGTTGAGATTTCAGTTTCTGAGTTGGGGGTGAGCCCTATGGGATCGCTCTGATGGTGATTTTCAATCAGAGTATTTGGCAGTAGGTCTGTCGCGAGGGAATGATATAGCTTGAGCAGGTTGACAGTGGGGACTGAGATGGTCAAGGACCAGTATACACCCTATTTGACTATAGTAGGGCATGTGTTAGCTGCAGCGTTGGACAATCAAGAGGAGTATATCAGGGCGGTGACTCTTATTTTCCTTGATGGGTATAGAGAGTGGAAATGTGGTTTCTGCACTTATGATAAGGACATGTCCGAGCGTTAGGCAAGGAGTCGAGGATGAGGAGTATGATGGTTCATTATTTCCAGATTAAGAGTCAGGGTTAATACTGGATAGTTGGGAGGTCCGGTGGTGGTATAGTGTGAGACTCTGAATGACTAGTGGCAGTCATGATGGTAGGTTCTAAGGGTTTACATGAGATTTGGGTATTTGGAGGTGTTAGTCTCTGTCATGGAGATCATTGAGCATTGCGTAGCACCATCAGGGATTAGGTGCGATGATACTGGTGGAGACAGTCTGTGAGATAGAGTGTTGGTGCACCATTTGGTGATGGTTCGAACCCTAAGTGGGGGAGGACCAGGTATTTTGTTGAAAGGATCAGAGATTTGTTCGACATCGGTTAGAGATCTAGATATAGAGACATGCAGAGTGGTTTCATGTGATCAAAGTTATTGGTATTTGAAGCAAGGTACTTAGCGAGATAATGCATGTGGTATATGTTTGGTAAAGGCTGAATGTCTCCACGGCAATTGGCCATCAGTCTAAGACGTTGTGGTGGATAGGAATTGTTCGAGGTGGTTGGTTCGTAGGGTTGGTTCGGCGGTGGAAGAATTCTGGTTCAAATGTTTGGGCTGTTATGCAGTTTGGAAAGGACAGAAGTTGATTAGTCAACTAATTTCAGAGTCATTATGAGTATTCTGGCATGGGTATGAGCAAAAAAGGAGTTTCGGATTGCCATCAACATGTTTTGGGTCTTTGACGACCCCTCCATATTTGAAGGTGAAAATTCGAAATATTCCGAATTTCGGGTTGTATATCAGGAAGATCAGTGGGTGAGGCGAGACATCATGAGGTTCTAGGGTGGTGTATCGAGGTATCCAAATTTAATGTATTGGATTTCGGATAATTTTGGGGTCGTGAGTTGAGATGGAAAGTGGATTATTTATGACAATGGATTGCAGCTAGGAAAGGTGTTTTCTTATGAAGATTGTTATCAGTTATAGTGGTGCATAATTCGGGTAGGTGCGTGCACCTAGCTATGGATGGTCCGCAGAGCATGAGTAATGATCACAGTGTGGCGTCAATCTCAGAATGAGATTTTGAAGTGGTAAGAGTTAGTGGGGTGAGACTGCGAAGAGCTGCAGTTCAATGAGTTAGTCCAAAGGGGTTTGGTGATACTACAGGGAGCTGTAATATCCACCAGATAGCGAGAAGGTCGATGTGATGCTACGGGGAGCCATAGTACTCACTAGTCAGAGTGGAAGGTTGTTGTGATATTACGGGGAGCCGTAGTACTCACTAGTCAGAGTGGAAGGTTGTTGTGATGCTACGGGGAGCCGTAGTACTCACTAGTCAGCGATAGGGTGTTGTGATGCTACGGGGAGTCATATTACTCACTAGTCAGAGAGAGGGTGTTGTGATGCTACAGGGAGCCGTAGTACTCACTAGTCAGAGAGAGGGTGTTGTGATGCTACAGGGAGCCATAGTACTCACTAGTCAGAGAGGGGGTGTTGTGATGCTATGGGGATCCGTAGTACTCACTAGTTAGTAAGAGGTTGTCGTGATGCTACGGGGAGCCGTAGTACGCACTAGTTAGCGAGAGGTTGTTATGATGAAGGACTATTGATCAGAGCATGACGCAGAAGAGATTTAGGCTTGAATAGCTCTAATTTATGAGTTTATGGGAGCCTGGCGGCCGGACCAGGTGTGAGACCAGGGTCTCCTCAATGATTTGGAATCATTATATTCTGAGTAAAGTGTGGACATCACAATCCGAAGGAATTGGATAAGTGAAGTACGCATGGATTGCGAGTCACGAGTCATGAGTGGAATGGGTCATTGGGACAAGTGGTTCCAACTACGGGTCGGACCAAACTCTCGAGTTGAGTTGAGTCCTGGTGCTGTGTTGGATGGACGAGATGAGATTCTGGAATCGGATGTGGGTTCCATGTGAGGGGTATTGTTCGTCATCTGATGTCTTAGACATGAGTAGGTCAGGGCCTTGGTTCGGGAGGTGCATCGGGATGCACGGAACTATTGAGCAGTAATCGATAGAGTTCAGGGGTGATCCGATTTTCAATAGAGTTGTAGTATTCGCTTGGGGGAAAGCGTACTGCGTGACTTGTGCGTCACTAAGAGTTGAGGCGGTTATTATAAGATAGGAATCGGTGAAACCTTTTTGGTTATGCGATGGGTGAGCTTGAGGGTCATCTATTGGGTTTATAAAGGTCAGGGAATATTCCCAGGCGAGCATGATCTTCTCCTTGAATATGAGATTAGAGTTTTGGGTTCTTTCTCTCTAATGGATCCTGATGATTTCCCTTGCATGGTTTACTGGAGGGAGAGGTAGATTATTACCCTTCCGTCCTTTTTGAGTTGCGATCGGGATTGATCAGGGAATCAGGGTTGGAAGGGTGTTCTTAGAGTCTTTTAGTCGGTGGGGGATTAACATGATAATTTTTCGAGGATGGTCTGGCAAGGAATTAGACCGCAAGAGTTTTCAGTTATGGAGAGTCAGATTGGGTACCGCAGCGGTAGTTGGGTATGCCCTTTCAGGTCGGAAGTCCCCGGTGGGAACAAGTATCCTTGGAAGTGATTGTCGTATGGTTTGAGGACCTTCAGTGGTGCATCTCGGTTTGTTGGGTCCGATCTATGTGTTAACAAAGAATGATTTCGAGGGCGAAATCTAATTCAAGTGGGGGATAATTGTAACATCCTGTTTCGAATTGTCCGTGGTTAAGGATCGTGGGCCACGAGCTGGGCTTGAGGAGGTCACGGGTTGCGGCAAGTTGCTAGAAGCATAGGACATCTCGTTACCTTTCTTTAGGTATGCGAATATTGGGAATCATAGTTGCATCAAGGGAGCTAAGGAAGTTTGGGGTTTTGGCAATTAGAGCCCCTAAGTTGAGAAATGTTGCAGCGGAGTACGATGGGCGTACATATGTGTACGCTTAGCATATGTGTGCGCATGATCCTTAAGCAAGAGCCACCTAGTACGTTGGGCGTACCAAGGGGTACGTTGGGCGTCCTAGGCGCAGAGTGGGAACCCTAATATTTTGACTGACCCTATATAAAGAATGAGATGGCCTCATTTCTGGCCACCCATCCAAGAGAATAAACCTTCCAAAACCTTTAACCTTCGTCCATGAGAGATTATGAGTGCATGAGGGCCCTTGAGGATGACTTTATGAAGTCCATGAAGTTAAGAAGGAGCATTGAAGGGAAAAGAGTTGGAGTTCAAACTTTGGATTTGAGCTTTTATGGGGATGGAGCATCAAATGAAGATATAAAGTTCAGAGCTTTCATACTCCTTTTATTTTATGCTTAGTATGGTCCATTTTAGGGTTTTTGGTCCCAAAGCTTGAAGCTTTGTGAGTTGTTAAACTCCAGAGCCAATTATCCATCCTTTTGAGTGTTTTTGATGGAGTAGTTTCATAAAAATGAGATCTTGAAGATTAACATCAAGTCATGCATGAGTGGAGAGCTTAATGAATAAGGAGAAGGAGTATTTTGTGTGATGTGTTCACATCAGCCATGCAAAGGCTAAAAGTCTCTGACTTTATAGAATAAGGACTGTTAGAGAGTCTAGATCCAAGAGATGGGCTAAGGTCTTAACGGGTTAAGACCAGGGGAAACAGACCTAGCAAACTGAGAGTACCCCCCGCGTACCGGGTTGAGGTCCCCAATCAGATTCAAGCACGTTGGGGTACGTTATGCGTACCAAAGGGGTACGCCCCACATAACCCCTCTTTGCGCTTTTGCGCTAGACTTGTTGTGGGCCTTAGATGTTGGGCCTGAATCTGTGGGTTGTGTAATTGACACTATGAGTAGAGAATATTATTATTAAGCCTTGGGCCTTGTATTAGGCTTGTCTTGTAGATTGAGGTTTGGGCGTCGGGGAAGCCCATTTATTATTGGGACTTGGTGGGCCTAATGGGTTTAGGGCAGTGATGGGCTAGTTAGTGGTCTATCTTTAGACCCAATAAGTGAGGAGTTAGGCTTAGCTCCTAATTGAGATAATTGGTGGGTTGGCATAGGGTTAGATGCCAATGCGTAGTGGCAATGTTTGTAGGAGATGTTTGATGGGTTTGAGCCATAAGAACATTCCTATGTGCACATACAAACCCTAATGCTTGGATCTGGGTTTCTGTAATTGAACATGCAATATATCCAAGACTTTGATTGATAGATCTAATGAAAACATTCAAATTATAACACTTGAAATCAGATCTGATGGATTACCTTGAATTGCTCGCTTGAATCTTCTTGTCCTTGGAGCTTAGAGTCACAATTGTCACTCCTCTAATGGCTTACAAACACCAACTAGCAAGAGGGTGATAATAGAGGGAGAAAGGAGGGTGAGAAATCGGCCAGGGTTACTCCAATACCAAGGGTGCTGATTTCCTCAACCCTATGGATCTGTTTATACTAGTGAGCTTCCTAGGGTTTCACCCTTAAAACCCTAATTGGATAACTTAGGCCCTAATCAATCCAATATCCTTATTGATAAGCCTTGGACGATTTCTAGGCTCTTTCAAACCCTAATCAAATAACTATATTATTATGATTCAATTGTATGACAGTTTATGCCTCTTTATTTAATTAATCTCTTTAAGTCATCAAATTAATTCCAAATTAATTTATGACATATATTAATCAAATAACTATATTATTATTCCTTATATTATTCTCATAATATATTAATAATATTTCTTCTCTCATTATAAATCGTCCTGTCAAGTTGCTATGGTGAAGGCAACCCAAAAGGACCATCCACAACCGGGTCAAATACTTGCCAAATATAGTTACATCCTTAGACACTATTCCAATAGTCTCCCACTTGGATAAGTCTAGTAACTATATATACAAGCATAGTCCCATTCACAACCGTAGCTCTCAAAGACGTTGTCAAACTCTGATCCTATCAGTCCTGTCCTTTAGATAAGGGATCGTATAGTCCTCTGTTCAAACATCACGCAGACATAATCATTGTCCAACGTTTAGTTTCTCGATCTCAGATTTATTCGACATAGAAATTAATCGAACACATCAATTTAGTTATGACCGGGCCTGACACATAAGTCAAATCAAATCATCGAGTGGCTGAGAGATCATTTTTACCCTCTTAGGATAAAAGTAATAGATAAATTTCGACTTATATGCGTTTACTTATTCACTAACCAATTATACACAACAATGCGTTTTATAACACGAATTTACTGATGCGGTTTCGCATATTCAATGTACGACCAATTAATAAATAACAAACCAGATATCTAGGTTTTAAGACCATATGATATTATCATCTTGCGATCACTTACAATATATATATATATATATATATATATATACCTTAAAGTGATTCCAGCAAGTGCGGGTTTGTTCTAATGCTCAAAACTAGTTCGTAAGCACTCATAAACGTTGTAGCAAACCTTTGCTATGTCTAATACCATTTAGACAATCTACACACCAATTCATGACAATCTTCTTTCATATCTACTTCCAACATATGAACGATTGTGGACCATTTGAATAATTCGATTATTCTTAATAACTCAATTATTCAGGAAGTCAAAACATGCAAAGTGAAACAATAGTTAAACAATTAACATATGAAAGTAACTTTACTCATAAATAATACTCATTTATTTAATCATCAAATGTCAATCACATTTATCTATTACAAGTTTCTAAAACTATCTAATCTAAACTAATATCATCCTTTAGCCCAATACTCCTAGCATGCTGCAAATGCTTAACCCTACTCAGTCCCTTTGTAAGCGGATCTGCTGGGTTATCTTCTGATGATATCCTCTAAACCATGAGTTGTCCTTCTTCTACTCGATGTCTAATAAAGTGATATTTTCTGTCGATATGATGAGATCTACCATGATCCCTCGGTTCCTTGGTCAAGGCAACCGCCCCTTCATTATCATAGAAAATTTCCATTGGCTTCTTTATGGCATGTACAACTCCAAGGTCACCAATGAAGTTCTTCAACCATACTGCCTCCTTTGACGCTTCGCTCGCTGCAATGTACTCTGATTCGCATGTTGAGTCAGCTACGGTTTCCTGCTTGGAACTTTTCCAAGTTACTGCTACTCCATTAAGCGTAAAGACCCAGCCCGACTGCGAATGGTAGTTGTTCCTGTCTGTCTGGAAGCTGGCGTCACTATACCCTCGCACCTTTAAGTCATCACTTCCCCCGAGGACTACTGACCACGCTCAAAGCAAAGGCTACATCAGGGCGAGTACAAGTCATAGCATACATGATTGAGCCAGCTGCGGAAGCGTATGGTACTCGTCTCATTTTTGCTATCTCGTCTTCGGTACTCGGACTTTGAGTATTACTCTACTTGGCATTACTTTGTATCGGTAATTCTCCCTTCTTCGAATTTTTCATACTAAAACGTTTTAGTACTTTATCTAAGTAAGTGTTCTGACTAAGTACTATTAGTCTCTTACTTCGTTCTCTCACTATCCTTATTCCCAAGATATTGGAAGCCTCTCCGAGGTCCTTCATAGTGAAACACTTCCCGAGCCAGGACTTAACCTCCTGCAGTGTCAGGACATCGTTTCCTATGAGTAGTATGTCATCGACATACAAAACGAAGAAGCTAACTATACTCCCACTGGCTTTGACATATACACATGATTCATCTTAGCTTCATAGAAATCCAAACTCTTTGACTTTTCTCATCGAAGCAGAGAATCCATCTGCGAGACGCTTGCTTAAGTGCATAAATGGACTTCTCAATCTTGCACACTCTATTGGGATGCTTTGTATCGACAAAACCCTCTGGCTGATCCATGTAAACATCCTCAGCCAACTTCCCATTAAGGAAAGAGGTCTTGACATCCATTTTCCATATCTCATAATCATGAAATGCAGCAATGGCTAACATCACCCTAATAGACAATATTTTCGCAACTGGTGAGAAGGTCTCATCATAGTCAACTCTGGGAGTTTGAGTAAAGCCCTTCGCAACCAATCGTGCCTTATATGTGTGTACATTTCCATCCACATCGGTCTTCTTCTTGAAGATCCATTTGCACCCAACGGTCTTACGTCCGGGCACGTTATCAACCAAATTCCAATCTTGGTTGTCATACATGGATTGAATCTCGCTGTCCATTGCCTCTATCCATTTTGCACACTCCGGGCCTGCCATGGCTTCCTTATAGCTATTAGGTTCATCTAAGAGGTAAGGAATCATCAATTGGTTCAACCGGAGTTGAACACTAACTCTTTCGGAACGTCTAAGAGGTAAGGACTCGTCAATTGGTTCAACCGGAGTTTCCTCCTCGGGTTGAGCGCCAGCGGTGGAGGTTCCTTCATCACTCGATTATTGAATCTCTTCAAGCTCGATCTGCCTCACACTGTCTCCTTGGCTTATGAGTTCTCGCTCTCGGAAAACCCCTCTTCTTGCAATGAAGACAACATTGTCATTCGGTCTATAGAAGAGATATCCAAAGGATTTCTGCGGGTAGCCGATGAAAATACATCTCTCACTACGAGGTTCGAGCTTGTCATGAGTATCTCGTCTTACGAAAGCCTCGCAACCCCAAACCTTGATATGTGCCAACGAGGGAGCTTTCCCTGTCCATATCTCATGAGGTGTTTTGGCAACCTTCTTTGTAGAGACTCAGTTGAGGATATGGGCGGCAGTCTCTAAGGCATACCCCCAGAATGAGATAGGTAGTGAAGCCCGACTTATCATAGAACGAACCATGTCCAACAAGGTTCGATTACACCTTTCTGCCACACCATTCAACTGCAGTGTCATAGGTGGCGTCAATTGTGAAACGATTTCTCATTCTTTGAGATAATCGTGGAATTCAAGACTTAGGTACTCTCCTCCTCAATCGGATCGAAGCATCTTGATTTTCCCGCCCAATTGATTCTCCACTTCATGTTCGAATTCTTTGAACTTTTCAAACGTTTCTGACTTTTGCTTGATTAAGTAAACATACCCATATCTACTATAATCATCGGTGAAAGTCACATAGAAGCGGTTTTCATCCTTTGTGGCGGATCTAAAGGGTCCACATACATCGGTATGTATGAGATCCAACAAACCCTCACCCCTTTCATAAGTACCAGTGCAGGGTGACTTGGTCATCTTTCCAAGCAAACAAGACTCACACGTGTCATCTTCCCTAAGGTCGAATGACTCCAACACTCCATCCTTTTGGAGTTGGGCTATGCGCTTCTTGTTGACATGTCCAAGACGACAATTCCACAAACATGCTTTATCCATACTATTGGAAGAATCCATTCATAAAACATCATTTCCTCGGTTATCTACAATCATAATGGTTTCATAAATTCCATTACAAGACATTGCTTCAAAATATAAAACACCATTTAGATAAACATAAATCGAACCATTCTCATTATTAAAAGAAAATCTAAATCCTTGTCTAAACAAACCATGAAATGAAATGATGTTTCTTGCCATATCCGGCGAGTAGCAACAATTATTCAAATCTAAACTTAATCCATTACTAAGCACTAAAGAATACACTCTAATCTTGGTGACAGGCGACGATCTTCTGTTCCCTATGATTAGATTTATTCTGTCACGCTCGACATCCCTATTTCTTCTTAGTCCCTGCAATTCAGAACAAATGTGGTAACCACACCCGGTATCAAGGACCCAAGAAATAGCATGAGATGAATCATTAGATTTAATTGTGCAAATACCAGCGAAAGACGGCTTGATCTTTCCATCCTTGATGGCTTGCAGATATTCCGGGCAGCTTCTCTTCCAATTCCCTATTTTGTGGCAATGGTGGCACTCTACCTCCTTCGGGTTAGGGTTGTGTTTAGCAGGATCAACCTTGGTCCCACTAGAAGAGGAACCATCTCGGGACTTTCCCTTGCGGTGGCTCTTAGACGGAGCCTTCCTCTTCTTGCCCCTTCCCTGCCCAATAGCCAAAACAGGAGCAGCGGATGGATTGGGAGTTGGTGCAACAGACTTGTCCTTGAGGTTGCTCTCAGCAACCCTTAGGAGACCTTGGAGTTTACTTAGGGTGACCTCTTCCTTGTTCATGTGGTAGGTCATCCTAAATTGGTTGTAACACGGAGGCAAGGAATGAAGTACCATGTTGATAGCAAAATCTTCCCCAAAGTTGACATTCAACTTGCGAAGACGATCGACATACCTTTCCATCTTTTGCAAGTGTACGGTTAGAGAATCTCCATGTCTCATTTTAGTAGTGATCATGTTAGTGAAGATCTCGTAACGTTCCTGCCTCGCGTTTTGATGGTATCTCTCCAACAAGTCTTCATGCATCTCGTACGGATACATGTCCTCATAGGACTTTTCGAATTCGGCGTTCATTGTGGCTATCATGATGCAATGAACCTTCGTTGCATCACGTTCATGAGTTTCAAAAGCAGTCATTTCAGCTGGAGTAGCGATTTCTGGATTGATCTTCTCGAGCTTCTCGTAAAGGACATACTCCTTGTCCTCGTAGCGAGCAATCGTTCGAATGTATCTTATCCATTCGCTAAAGTTCGTTCCATCGAAAGTCACCTTTTGGAAAAGGCTCATTAGCATGAATGAGCTAGCAACAGCGTTGTTCGCATTCGACATCCACAAATAGAAAGGACAAAGTTTGATTAGAATTGAATCCCTAATTATCACCCAATATGAAAAATTAGGGCTAGGATCCAGCAACATTATTTACATATTAGAAAAGGGATGCCGTAATCCAAAATGCAAACAATTTGAAGGTAAGTGAATGACGATTCACTAATTCTCCACCATGAAAACATAACCTTAAGTTCTAAATGTATTGAGAATTCCTAGGTTTCGATGAGATTCATTGAACTTTTCAATGGCATGTTTAAATCTCGATATTCCCCTCTCGTTTGTGACTGGGATGCCAAGGATCACAAAGTGGGTGTGAATAACCATGCAAATCTACACGGTGCCTTCATTTTTACAATCACTTATTCGATGTGCCAGTAAACCACACTCGCTCTACCGAAGTATGATAAACAATGAATCACCCTTTGCCACCTTTGCTTAGAACCAATTAGTGTGCCGGTAAACCACACACGCTCCACTAACTTCTTAGCAAGGGTGCAAAGTGTAATTTCATGGGTTTGCATCAATTCACTTTTCCTAAAATAACTAGGATTGGGAATTTGAAAAACATGTAGTTACTTTGTATTTTAATATTATACTTTTAATGAGGAGATAGGGTTGCCCTATCCTACACGTTCGGCTAACGACCCTCCACCGATCAAGCAAGTGGTGGGTGTGAGTGTACACCCATTAAGCGCCATTCTATAGGCCGCAACCTTATACCCACCTTATAGACCGGCTTCATGAATGAGGCCTACTAACGGTAAGACTAGCATTTTAATTATACATACATATATATATATATATATATATATATATATATATTAGTCTTGTAATATTATATTAGTATATGGTTGAATTTTAAACTTGTAAAATTCTAGGGTTTTAAATTTAGATTGTCTAAATTAAACTTTTAATCACAAAACATAAATTTCAAATCTTGAGAACAAGTTTTAAAGTTTTAAAAACATAAGGGATCATATAACAAATAATTTAAATTAACCATTTAATCTCAAAATTATCCATATTTGATTTATTTAAATGTTTCTTGCAAAACAATTCACCAATTTAATTAAAATAATCAATTAATATCATATAAGGAAATTATTATTCAATTAATTGGTAAATATCTTTTTTTTGGTCAAGGATATACTCACATATATGTTGAAAATCGGATTTTATTGACCCATGAAGATTAAGGCAACTTTCCATAAGAAAAACAGCAAGAAATCCCGAAACTAGCTCCTTTTGATGCTCGAACTCGCTGAGTACCACAATGGATTCGCCGAGTTGAGGCCTACTCGCTGAGTTCACTGTGGTACTCGCTGAGTTCATCAGGCAGAAGGACAAAAAATGATTTTTGCAATCAACAATCAAGCCACCAATGCATCAATTCAATAGAAACCAACCTGGCTCTGATACCACTGATGGGTTTGAGCCATAAGAACATTCCTATGTGCACATACAAACCCTAATGCTTGGATCTAGGTTTCTCTAATTGAACATGCAATGTATCCAATACTTTGATTGGTAGATCTAATGAAAACATTCAAATTATAACACATGAAATCAGATCTGATGGATTACCTTGAATTGCTCGCTTGAATCTTCTTGTCCTTGGAGCTTAGAGTCACAATTGTCACTCCTCTAATGGCTTACAAACACCAACTAGAAAGAGGATGATAATAGAGAGAGAGAGGAGGAGGGTGAGAAATTGGCCAGGGGTACTCCAATACCAACGGTGCCTATTTCCTCAACCTTATGGGTCTATTTATACTAGTGAGATTCCTAGGGTTTCACCCTTAAAACCCTAATTGGATAACTTAGGCCCTAAGCAATCCAATATCATTATTGATAAGCCTTGGACGATTTCTAGGCTCTTCCAAACCCTAAAATCGTCCACCCTCTTATTCATAAGGAATCACAGCCCAAAATACAACTATCATACAATTGACAGTTTATGCCTCTTTACTTAATTAATCTCTTTAAGTCATCAAATTAATTCCTAATTAATTTATGACATATATTAATCAAATAACAATATTATTATTCCTTATATTATTCTCATAATATATTAATAATATTTCTTCTTTCATTATAAATCATCTTGTCAAGTTGCTATGGTGAAGGCAACCCAAAAGGACTATGCACAACCGGGTCAAATACTTGCCAAATATAGTTACATCCTTAGACACTATTCCAACAATGTTCTTCTCCCTAGGTGAGTCTTCTCACTATACTTTACCTAGAGTGGTAATTAGAGTTATATGACAGAGTATCTTGTATGTTATTTATGTGATTGTGATACACTACATTACTTCTATGTGATTCATGTCGTGTATGTTCCAGAGTTTACAGAGTTAGAACCGGAAGGTTCACAAAGTTAGAACCGGAAGGTTCACAGAGTTAGGACCAGAGGGTCTTCAGAGTTAGGACCGGAGGGTCCACAGATTTATAGCTTCGAGTGGATATTATGTGTTATATGTGGTATTTTGGGGAACACACTAACCTTCGTGCTTACCGTGTTATGGTGTTGTGCTTTGTAATTGAATAAAAAAGATTTTTATAAGATATGTTATGAAGAATATGCATTTTAAAAATGAAAAATTGTTTTAAATTGTCACATCGTCATAAAAAAATTATGCAAATGAAGAAGAATGGTACCCAGATCAGCCAATAGGAGTAAAAGAGATCACCGATGTCCACCTTGAGTCTTATATTTTAGAATTGATGAAGGTTTTTCTCTTACTGACAAAAGAAAATGGTAACAAAACAAAAGCCAAATTATAACATCCATAAATTTTACACCAAATTTAAACCTTTTCAATCATAGATAAAACCTAATGGTATTGTTTACATAAAATGGTTTCAAATCATTATTCAACCAGAGTGTCCCAAAAGCCAGATCATAAGGATGAAGAGTTGTATGGTCACACCTTCGCCTTGCCATCATCTCCTGAAGTACCTGAAACAATAACTGAAAAATGTAAGCCTGAGGGCTTAGTGAGCTACCCCCAAAATACAAATACCACACTGATAATACCATATCAATAATAATTAATCAATCAACATGCATACTGGGCCATCGGCCTGACTGGACCGCCCTACAAGGCCTACAGTCTAAGTGAATATATACCGAGCCTACGACATGACTGGACTGCCACGTGACCCTATAGTCTCCCGGAACCGCTCATAGGGTATGTTGGCCTTCAGCACAAAGCAGGACCGCCTCAACCCAACCAACGAGCAAATAATCATGTGCACATTACTAGCATATACTGGCATATATACAGACATCAAATATATATATATATATATATATATATATATATATATATATATATATATATATATATATATATATATATATATATATATCTTACTGATCATCAATCATAGCAATCCCTCATAACAAGAGCACCGGCCGAGCAGGCCACTAACATACCAATCCCTAAGGTTCATAAAAACATAACATATTGTCTATCCTGATTCCGATCTATCAGATCATAATTTCATACATATCATATCATAACCATAACAACTAAAGGGTTGACCTTGGTGCCTTAGACCCTTTTGATACAGTAAGGATAACTCATCTTGCAGATGTCGACTCGGTACATAAACTCCAACTCCCGGATCACTTTCCAAAGACTCCACCACCTATTACCATAATACGAATATAGCCGTAAGTCCTCAACCTTACAAAGTACTTCATAAACCAACTATTCAACCCTTGGTCGATGTCAAAGTCCTTAGTCAAGATCAACAATCCATGTTGACCGTGACTCTCTGAGTACCTTCAGCTACTCGCCGAGTTCCTTGAACTACGTGCCCACTCGCCGAGTCACCGGGGTGACTCGTCGAGTTCCTTCGCTTTACAATCAAAACTCTACGACCACTGGTGAGTTTCCTTCATGTAAATCGATGGATACGCACACATACATAACTTGGGGAAATCTCATCCGACTCGTCGGAGTTGTTCATAAAACTCGTCGAGTCTATGGCAATATCCAACGGACTCGCCGAGTTGTTCTTCTAACTCGTCGAGTTCATTCCTATCTTCATATGACTCGCCGAGCCGACCATGCAACTCGCCGAGTCCCTTCAGTCCTTTTTTCCATACAGACTCATTTGAGCCATGCAATGGCTCCAAACTACAGATCCAAGCTTCTAAGGCATGTTTTTCACGTAAAGTTGCAAACTTTACGTGCATGCATAGCTATAAAGGCTCCAAATGTCCAATCCAAACCCGAAATGGGCTTTCCTACCCAAGGGAGGTTTCATTCACGTCCAAACCAGAAATTTTATGACTCTAGGATTTAAGAAGGGTCCAGATCCGAAGTTACAACTTCAGATCTAGTCCATAGTGCACCTTGTCAACTCAATGATCCATAAAAGCCCTAGATCTCAACCAAAAGAGGTCTAGAAGAAAGAGGAGGTAAAGGTGACGACTTGATACCTCCAAATGATGCTATCTGAGGTAGACTTCAGATTTCCCACACCGCCTTGCCCCTAGCCTTTTGTCCTCCAAGCTCTTCTTCCCAAAAGATCCCTCTCCAAAGCTTTAAACACACAAGAATGAAGCACCACACGAATTTGGGTTTTCAGAGCTCTCAATGGACTGCAAAGAGGCAAACGGAGGCTTATGGTTCCTTAAATAAGGTGCAAAACCACCGGATTTAGGGTTTCAACTGCCAGCTTGTACTCATCGAGTCCCTTAATGGACTCGGCAAGTAGGTCACTAAACACGCGATCCCACCTTGCTGCTACTTGATGAGTAGGGCAACCACCTCGTCGAGTTGGACTTAAAACCAAAGAAATTCTTATTTAAATCAATACCTGAGAATCGGGGCATTACACAAATCTTGTGGGATATCCTTGAAGACTGGGCACCCAATTGATATGTACCCAATATTGCATTAAGACATTGAAGCAATCCAGCCCATGGGAGGTTATCAAGCACAATAGAGACAGTTTGACGGACCTCTCAGCAATCAAGCTTAGGGAGGATTCAATAACAACAACTTTCAGCAAAGGCCCCAACGAAGACAACTGTACCAACATCCACCTGGGTTCCAACCTGCTTTTCAGCAAAATCAACGACAACCAACTTACTAACAACCACATGTTCAACAACAAGCCAACAATTCCAACATGTCTCTATAAGACATTGTAAAAAGTCTTGCTACAAGTAACCAAGCCTTTCAGAATGACACCAAGGATAGTATCAAAAATCTTAAGTAGCAAGTATCACAACTCGCAGACTCTATGAGCAAGTTGGTAGCACAAGGAAAGTTCCCATCTAAAGCTGAGAAAAACCCAAAGCATAATGCTTGTGTTGTGACTCTCAGAAGTGGTAAAAACTACAACAGACCATATTTGAATGAAGATAAATAAGAAGAGATGGTCATTGATCAAGAAGCTGAATTAACTAAAGAGGTATAAAAAAAGAGAAGCCTAAAGTTGAGGTAAAACTTAATCCTCCTCCTTCTCCTTCAAGACTGAAAAGCACAACAAAAAAAAGGAGGACTGACATATTTTGGACTTTTTCAGAAAGGTTGAGGTAAGCATCCCACTTCCAGATGCTATAAAATAGGCACCCCATTACGCAAAATTTCTGAAATAATTATGTGCTTTTAAAAGAAAACTAATAGGTAATGAAAAAGTTAAAGTCACCGGAAATGCTTAACCTATTTTATAGAAAAGGTTACCCCCAAAATGCA
The DNA here is from genome assembly GCF_002870075.4 of Lactuca sativa. Classification (NCBI taxonomy): domain Eukaryota; kingdom Viridiplantae; phylum Streptophyta; class Magnoliopsida; order Asterales; family Asteraceae; genus Lactuca; species Lactuca sativa. The sequence goes on from NC_056630.2 coordinate 313,113,726, forward strand.
AGGATCTATGAGTATTTACTATTCCTTAAGTTAGGATGCAAAGCTCTTCATTGGATGGTGTCTTAGGCTTTCCCTTATTCGATATGGGTTATGGGTTGAGATTGCCTATACAGTATATTTTTATATAGGTTAAGAGAGATCCTATCGTATTGATGAGTAGTCTACTTTTATATATATATATATATATATATATATATATATATATATATATTGAGAAAGTGAGAGAGAGAGAGAGAGCGAGAAAGAGTATTATAGCAAGCATGCACATGCTTCTACATTTTTGTACTACTCCATTATCTATACATCTTGTGGTTAAATGTTAGATCGGGTATTCTCGATTATGCATTGATTCTTAATTTCGGTTTTTGATATCTTCCATGGGATCCTACTTGTGGCATCAGAACTGAATCTTTGAGGTTTAACAACTATTTCATGATCAATGATCCTAGATGACAACAATTTTGCATAATCTACTAAAAGATTTGAAATCTTTGGTGAGTATCTCTGTTGGATCTATTTTATTTTAATTCCAAAATTGTTAATCCAATTATCTTTTGATTTAACCCAAAATTTGATTTGTTTTATTCAAAATTAAGCCTAAAGTTTATTTATCTTTTGATATACATCATATTCAATTTCTTTATCCTAATTTTGATCGATTACTATTCTTTCATTCATTTGAACCCAAATTCATCTCAATTGATTCATATGAAATCTCATTTGGATATCCCTTTTACATAATCCAATAAGTTTTGGTTCCTTCTCATCGTGTTTTCTTTAATGCACTAATCTGATTTGTGTTCAAAACTAGTTCGATTATCATGATTTTTATTGTTTGTCGCTACAATCATTAAAGCTTAAATCAAATTGATATTGTTTCTATTTTATTATCATTCATATTTGAGTCTCGCATCAGTTATCAATTTGTAGTAGGTCTCGTGATTGCAACACAAGAATCTGATTGTTTTCATACAATCAATCATTGATTATTATTGATCTTGATTTATTCTTAGTGATGATTGATTTGTTGTTGCTAAATTTTTTTCGGATTAGATGAAGTGATTATTGGTCGATCACATGGGATTTTGACTTTCTTCACTGGAAACTTTAACGGATGGGGATGGAGATGAATATAACTGAAATTGGATTTTTACTATAAAAAATGGTTAAATGATATAATGAATTCGATATATGTGTTTGCTCGATCGGAAAATTTGAGATGAAACTAGTTTTGATTCAACTGTTGATGAACATAATGAAGAATTGATGAAGAACAAATGTAGAAAGACGAAGAACAAATTGATTATTAATTAATGATGTGTAAGGGCCAAGATCCCGAACAATATTCAGGATCCCGGATCTTCATGAACATTCAGGATCCCGAACATATCTCAGGAACCATTATTATAACTATTATTTCCTAACATTTCTAACAGATATATTTCTAGACTTTTTCTCACATGTGCAAATTAGTCAATATAAGACCTGTTCTCAATGAAGAAACGTTTAATTGATGAAAAAACCACGAAATACCAAATCAAAACAATGTGTTCATTTTTCTTCGAGAGGGTCCCAAGAACATCATACTTGTTTTTACTTATACTAGACTATAAATACACATGTATTTTGCACGCTAAACACACCTAGACTCAATGCAATACTTGTACGTATTTACTTACTTTCATTTCTATAATAAGTTATTCAATCAATACAATTAAACAAGGCAGGTGATCTTTATCACCTCCCTAGGTTTTGTGCTGGAGATCCTAGCAAGAATCAAGGGCTTTCCTTATAAACCACTTGTGCAATATTGTTCTAGTTTCGAATATTACTTTACAAACAACACCATAGCCTCTCATACAAATTGGTTAATATCTAATCAGTAGATTTTTTACCACAACAATTTGGTGCCCACCATGGGGACGTGGTGTTTATAATCCTCGAAAATCACGTCTTTACAACCAACTGTCTCTTCTTCCTCTATTCCCACTATTCCTTCAAAAAAATCTTCAACCTCCTCCAAGAAGACGCCCTGGTCAGAAGAAGACTTTCGATGTATCAAAGAAGAACACTCCTCCGGTTGCTCCAAGATCCTTAGGATCATAGGATCCTTCCACCTCATTCTCAGATAACGAAATCTTCACCTTGATGAAGACAATGCCAAAACAAGTGGCTCAACAACACGTAGACAACAAACGCTACTTAAGGAAGTGGAAAGGATAAGGGTAGAGATCCGCAAACCTCATGGAGGTGACATCTTCAATCTTACAATTGAGGATCCTGAATTTCGACAATCCAGGATCCCTAAGGAAATGTTAGGAATCGATACCTCCAACATTCGTTGCAACCCGAACAGGGAGAGAAACCCCAAATATCCAAACTCGTATGGCCCAGGATCGTGATGAGACTTTCAATACTTCTAATAACAAAAATATTGGTAACTTCTTTAATAATAACTCTATGGATCTTTATGCAGGAGTAAGTCCAATTATTGTCAAAGAACTCCAACAACTAAGATAGATGATCTCAAGTGCACCAGGGGTGATGAAGCCTATACCGGAAGCATCCCGCACCAATCACAATATCTCATGATTTTTCACTTCAATAGTTGATACCAAAGTTCCTAAGCGCTTCCAAACTACTAGCATGAAAGCCTTACGATCGAACCACATATCCTGAAGAACATATCACACAATATAGGGAGAGAATGGATATCGCTCCCATTCTACCACACTTGAAAGAAGCCTGTTTAGGCAAAGGCTTCAGATCGAACCTTACAACCTTAAAATGGCGTCTTAATGTTCCTCCTTATTATATTACCTCTTTTGCCTAATTAGTTAATCTTTTCAATAATCAATTTTCTTATAGCATAATATTTGAAAGAATCACTACTTATCTCTATCGGGTGGTCCAAGATCCCAAAGAATCCTTAAGGGACATTGTAAGCAGGTTTCGTAGAGAAGCCTTAAACATACCAAACATCGACACGGTCACTGCTGTGGAGGCCTTTAAGATGAGTAAGAGGGATTCCCCATTTTACGAAGACCTTGTGATGACTCCATGCAAACGTATGGATGAAGTTAGAAGTCGAGCACTAAGGTTCATCATATTGGAAGAAGACAAAAAAATACAAAAGAGCCCAACATTCCAAGTTTCTATGATAATCCCAACAGGAAGGATGAATCCTCAACCCAGAGATCCTATAAGTCAAAACTATATTTCAAACCCGATCATGACAGGGTTAATGCCCTTTATGATGAAGTAGAAGAATACGAATTTCCTAAAATTATTGATTATTGCTTCTCTGTGGATGTTTCAGGCCTAATATTTACCATGCGGGATGTTGGTGAAAAATCAAGATGGCCAAGAAAAAAAGAAAAGTCGAACAAATGGAAATACAAATCCTAGTGGTGTGCATATCACAAGGATTTCGGTCACAACAATGAGGATTGCATAACCCTCAAGAAGGAGATTACTTATCTCCTGAGCAAGGGTTATCTCAAAGAAATCCTAGGAAGGAAAAAAGAAAGATCTAGGGAAAAATAGCAAGACCTTGTGAAGATCTAGGAAAAACCAGGATCCCCTCCTTCCGATACCAAGGTGACCAATGTCATTTTCTGTAACAACCCGAAATTCACATCCCTAAATGTAACCCTACTCGCGACTCATTCCGATCATCCAATCGCCGTTTCCGATTTCGTTTCCGATTCCGGCATTTTATTAAGTCATTAATGTATATTTTATTTTATGAATTAATGAGTGTCTTAATACCCTTAGAACTCATTCTAACGTCTCATATTAATGATCGGAACATTTCTAGAATCAACCATATCGGGTTATGGCAAATTGGCCGGGTGCGACCAAAAGCCCCGTCTAACGCTGGTATCGAGTAGAATTCTACCGTGTCCCGAACTTGGACACTATTTAAAGTGATCCAAGTCTTCATTTTGAAGCTTTTGCTCCATTCTACAACTTTCACTCCAACCTCTCTCCTCAAACTAGATTTAAAGGTCCAAATCTCAAGTTTAAGGTCTCAAATCTTCAAGGTATCTTCCTATACTCATTTTGCATCATATTGAGCCTTCAAATTCGAGTTTAAACCATGGATTAGGACCATTATCAAGAGTTTACGGCCCTAGAACAGTCCTAGGCCGTAAACTCATATAAATGGGGGTTTTTGGAGCAACAAAACCCTTCCAAACCACAATTAGACCTTAAATATGGCTAGATGACTTTATGAAGTGGAATTAGAATGCCTCAAACCATGATTTAGAGCCTTATATATGAGTTTACGGCCCAGGATGGTGCTTAGGCCGTAAACCCATATTTAAAGGGTTTTTAAGCCCTTAAACCCTTCCATGGCTCAAAGAAGACTTAGATACGACTTTTAGAATATTGGTTATGGACCTAGAACACCTTAGACATAAATTTTGAGGGGTTTGTATGAGTTTACAGCCAAGGCATGTGCTTGGGCCATAAACAGCTCAATCATGGGTGTAAACTCACTCCTAAAGTGTTAGAAAGCCATCCAACACCACCAAAAGCCTTGGAATAAATCATAGAACCAACCAAAAATAGTTTAAGGGCCTTAAACATAACAAAACTCTTCATTTGAGAGTTTACGGCCATAGAAGGTGCTCCATGGCCGTAAACTCCTAAAAGCATGTCATTTTTTGTCCAAAAATCATTTCAAGGCTTGTAGGAATTTTTAGAATCACATGTGATTAACTTTTGGAGCTTAAAAACAATTATTCAAGGGAGTATGAGATTTTACGGCCATTGGCTCCATGCCAAGGCCGTAAACTCCCTTAAGTGTTATATTTGGTGATTTTAATTCATTCCAAGCCTTAGGTAAAATTGTTCCAACCCTTTCCAAGTGATAATAGACATATATGACCCTTTAAGCACCACAAATCTTGCCAACATGAGTTCACGGCTGTGAACTCATGTGTGAGTGGTGTATAGGCCATAAACTTCATTAGGGAGTTTACTCTTGGGGAGTAAACTCAAATCCCAAGTCCCTCGCTTCAATTCCCGTCCGTAGATGTCACCCGGGTTACTCCAAACACCCGTTTTGAGGTGTTTTCGTTCGTTGGAGTGTAACTTCATATCTAATTAGAGTTTTTGAATCTAATTAGATATATTTGTATGCCATTTCATTTTACATAGGAACCTCGCGTGTTATTTGATGGGTTTTAGGCATAAGAACAATCCTATGTGCTCATACAAACCCTAATGCTTGGATCTAGGTTTCTCTATTGTACATGCTTTGAATCCAAGACTAATAAACTTAGATCTAACATATTATAAACTGAATTAGGGTTTATAGAATTACCTTTGATTGTTATATAGCAATAACAATCAATTCCTTGCTTGGATTGGCCTTAGAAAGCTTAGTGCCTCAAGTGCTGCACCTCTAATGGAGTCACAAACACCATATACAACTTGGATGAAGAGGAGAAGAAGAGAGACTGCCCAAAAACGGCTGGAAACCCTAATGGAAGACTTGTCCACGTTTTTGGGGCATAGGGGCCCTTTATATACATGTAGGCTATTAGGGTTTACAACTAGGAAACCCTAATTTGACTGCTTAGGCCCTAAGCAGCCCATGGACTCCTTAAACATATCCCTTGGACGATTTCTAATGGGCTTCCCATAGAATTCGTCCAACCTATATATTATTAGGTGATCCATAGCCCAATTATAACTATCTTATAATTACAACTTCAGTCCCCTAAGTTTAATTAATCTCTTTTAGCCACAAAATTAATTAACAATTAATTCTTGACTAATATTAATTAAACAATATGATTTCTCCTTTAATATATTACTCTCATAATATATTAATAAATCATATTTAAACCTTTCTCTCCTTAAATCATCCTACATATTGCTATGGTGAAGGCAACCCAAAAGGACCATGCTCATAATCGGGTCAAGTACATACCAAAATAGTTATGGACTTAGACACTAATCCAACATTATCAGGCCTCGATTCGACGTTTAGCATCCGAAACCAACACACTTCCGCGTCCGGTGAGTTCATACCCCTACCCTTTTTCAATGGTTTTTTTTCAATGTTTTCAGGGGGGGAATACAAGCAAAAGTACAAGAATATCTTGTACTTAAACTTACGATTTCAGTTAAATGGTTTCATATTTGTACATTTTTAAGAATTGAAAACCTCTTAACAACTATTTAAAACTTGTAGTGTTGTTTGTTTTAACCCGATTTTCAATTCTTATCATATACTGTTATATTGTATACTTTACATATGATTGTTCACACATATATTCATAGAAAACATAAACCATTGTAATTTCTGTAACAAAACACTAAGGTTCGAGTGTAAAAGTCAGACACCATCGGAAAACATAAAATATCTGTATGTCCTTAACAATACACCTAGGTTCGAGTGTGAAAGATAAATACCATCATGACACACAAATCAATTGTAACGTCCTTAATAAGACACCTAGGATCGAGTGTAAAGGACAGTCATCATTAGATAACACCTAGGCTCGAGTGTAATGTCCTTAATAAAACACCAAGGCTCGAGTGTAAAGGAGAGGTACGTTTGGAACTTTGCTAGTCGTAAATACTACTTTCCTAGTCGAAAAGTAAAGAGGAATCCTAAAGATTGGAGACACGTCCTCGTAACACTTCCATGGCACAAGATAGTGGAGGACTGCCCCTGTAACAAGAATCTCCGTACATAGGAGAGCATGGCTTGAGTGTATAGATCTATACGGGACTGACAATCCCACACCCGGCTGCTAGCTACAGCCGAACCGAAAGGTTCAAGGGTGACGAATGTCATAAAAAGGATATTGACCCTGGTCTGAGTCATATCTAGTCTGAGTATGGTTAAGGACTCGCAATCAGGATTATTAACACTTTATGAGTATTTATTAGTTTTATGCACGTAATAAAACTAATGTACGTTCAAGGATGACAGGCACACACATACACATAGTCAGGAGAACATGGGGTTTTCCTGGGGATAACATTGAACATATTTGGAATTGGTAACAGTTAGCATACATAGGATTGGTAGCAGTACACACACATTTAGGAAAACATGGGGTTTTCCTGAGAAGAACATTGAATATAACAAGAACCGGTAAAGATACACACACACAGTCAGGGAAACATGGGGTTTTCCTGGGAAGAACATCGAACATAATCAGAATTGGTAATAGTTCACACACATATAGTCAGGAGAACATGGGGTTTTCCTAGGGACTACATTGAACATAATCGGAATCGGTAACAGTTTGTATAAACAGAGTCAGTAACAGCTCACACACACACATATAGGAAAATACAGGATTTTCCTGAGTAGCAGTAGTATGTAACCAGAAAAGTGTAATAAGTTAAATAACTGAACTACAATTCACAAGAACAATCATGTTTTCATTATACATTGTTTACTTTACTTTTCGGATATGGAAACTAACTTTACATAAGAAAATATGGGATTTTCTTGGATAACCACGTTTTCAGAAAACTAAGGGAACTCGTACATTTTCAGAAAACAAAATCGCTTATGAACTCACCGGCTTTATGCTGATTTTCAAACCGCTTGTATTCTCAAGTTCACATTAGACAGGTACCCGACGATCTCTTTTAGTGAAGAAGAAATACGTAGAAGACTCGTTTCACGTTTATTATATATACTATGTATCACATGTATAACTTTTTCTTTTGAAACAAATGTAAAACTTTCATATATGTAATGTAATGGTTGATTTACTTTACTTACCATGTACATTGGATTTGATACTCAACGTGGAGTCAACCCCGGAAATGTTTCCGCCTTCGGTTTTCGAGGTGTGACAGATTGGTATCAAAGCCCTTGTTTATAGTGAATGAAGTATACCAAACCATACATGGTATAAAACTATAAACATTGAGGGGCCTAAGTGCTGTGAACTAAAAGTATCCTTCAAAATATAAGTATTTTCGAAAGTATAAAAGTATACCGACCCGTCGAGATCCGTAACTACAAGTAGAACAGAACATAAGTAAATGGGTGTTGTACGCTGTGGTTAAACCTAGGCAGTTATGTAGTCGTGTCTAGGATCAATATAGCTTGGCCAACTATATTCATTCGAGACACGGCCAACATGTGCTTGGGAGTGACTGTGGTATGCGGCATGCCTAAAACTTACCCTAATACCACAAACATCGAGCTAGTGTCGTAACGAATCCTGAAATACTATGGGAGTATTTCTCGAGCCAATCCTTGGTAGAAATCCTCATTCATACATTGTTCTTTGATCATTCTCTTAGCGATAATTTTCTTGTCTTGATAACTCTATCCTACTTTATCCCTTATTCAGCATATATCTGTCATATCTCTTGATTCAATTCAGAGGACTTATCATCCTCTATTCCTTGATCTTATTAGATCAAGATGCCTCCAAGAAAGAGACCCAGCTCCAAGACCAACAACCCTCCACCACCACCTCCTCCTCAAATCGACCCTGTAGTATTCCAGGCAGCTCTTACAGCCGCGGTGGCAGCTGCCATGTCTCAACGGAACTCCGACGGTTCCGGTGGTTCAGGAGGTGATACCCAAACCCAAAACCAAGAAAACAAACAGGGTCGCTGGAAAGAGGGTTCCTATAAGGATTTCATGAACGCAAAACCCCCATCCTTTGATGGCACTGGAGGTGTCATTTCCCTCACCCGATGGTTCTAGAAGATCGAATCCATCTTCGAAATTTGCGCCTGTTCAGATTCAGACAAGGTGAACTCTGCCGCCTGCACCTTTATCGACAAATCCTTGACTTGATGGAATGGCCGAGTCAAATCCATAACCTTACCTGTAGCCAACGGCATGGGTTGGGAAGCCATGAAGGAACTTCTGTTGGTTGAGTACTGCCATCGGGGCGAAATGCAGAAGTTAGAACACGAACTCTGGAACCTGAAGATGAAAGGTTCCGATATCACTGCTTATACTTCCAGGTTCGACGACTTGGCACTACTCTGCCCGGGAATGGTTACCCCGGAGAGTAAGAAGATAGAGAGATTCATCTGGGGTCTGACCCAGCCAACGAAAGGAAACATCATAGCGAGGCCGGATACATATGGCAGCGCCAAACGCTTAGCACAGATCCTAATCGATCATAGTGAGGACCTTGAGGAGGCAACTACCACTCCTAAGTCGACAGTGAGGAGTGGGGAAAAAAGAAAACTTGGGAAGAAAGAGAAAAGTCAGGCATCGCACGAGTCTTTGAAGAGATAACAAACGATGGCAGTTCACGCTGCCTCTTCCCCTGCAACTGTGTCTGTTGATAGATCCTCAACCCGAAAACTTGCCAATAGGTATACTGGAACCCTTCCTAGTTGTGACAAGTGCAACTATCATCATCTTCCTTCCAGTCCATGTATCGAGATAATTTGCAACAAATGTGGCGTAAAGTGTCACATGGCGAAAAACTGTAAGACACCAACCCAATCAACGAGTCAAACTTCCGGAGCGGGCATTGGTCGAGCCTGCTATGGTTGTGGAGAACCTGGACATCTTAAGCGAAACTGTCCCATGGCTGTAACACCTGGCAACACCGGATGAGTTCTAGCAATAAGACAAGAGGAGACAGCCACCGATCCCACCGTTGCCACAGGTATATTTCTCATTGTTGAATTATATGTCTGTGATTCTTTTCGATTCTAGCACCGAAAGAAATTCATTAACCATCCATTTGAAAATTTTCTAACCCCTTCGAGATGGTTATCACGTGAGAACGAGAACGCTTGTGTCATATCCGTAAATTGTATCCTCAATCCAAACAATTATTCTTTTCCATTCGACCTATTGGCAAACTTTTTATGAGATGCTTTGATGTCACCTTTATCATGTAATAACTGAGCCTCATTCATGCTGTCTTTCCTAGTTTCAAGAAAGCCATTCGTTCCAACCTTCCTCCGACTCGACTTTCATGATTTTCGTACATCAAAGCTTAAAAAGTCTTTCCATGTATTTCTCGTCCGAGTGATCATCGAGAAACGAGAAGTCTACGATTCCTTCCCTGATACTGTTTCCAAAACAATTCTTGGTAATTCTTTCCGAACGCACAGTCCAGTCTCGCATCGACCTAATCCTAGGAATTTCCTCGTAGCCAAACCTCAGTAAGCACGATATGTGCAAGGCAACAATCAGGGCATGATACGATCACTACGAGGTAGTAGTGTCGCCCGTCGGTCGAACCATTTTCTTGGTCATGTAGTTAAGCAAAGCAGTCATACTCGTAAACCTTTCCAAAAGCTAAAGCAATAAAGAATTAGTCGACACCAGGAACACCCATGGAAACCTGTCGATTCTTGGGTTCCGCCGACTATAATCATAGACTCGTGTAGAAGTTTCCCTTAGAACCATCGGACCCTTAGTTACTCTTCCATGTAACAATGTACCCACTTGTTGGAGGTTTTACCCTGGAAAGACATAGTACACCTTAAGAAGTGCGGAAAACATAACTTGTGGAACCTTAGACCCTTCGATATATTCGTTAGGAATCGATTCCATAGCCCTCTCCGAGCTATCTTCAGGACTCAGTAGCAACCATCTGATATTCTGCATATTTATTCATAAGGCTTGCCGACCTGACGAAAACCTTAGTCACCCTTGACGAGGTCAAAACTGTGACAACTCGAAATTTCCATTTTGTACGAACATTAGCTATTCAATAGAAGCTATTCCAGTTTCAATGAATTTTAGACTTTTCCGAATAAGTTTGTGTACATTAGGGTTTATGTTTAAGGAGATATTAGGAGAGTGGATGCTCGTGGATTTGTGAAACTTGAGCATTTCAAAACTTCATAGTGTTAGAGTCCAATTCTGGAATAAAAATATTTTCTGCCAAAATATTGTAGGACTATAAATAGATTTATGAACTAAATTCATTCATTATACACATTTCCAACTAGAGAAAAGCCATTTTCTCTCTCACGGATCTTCGGGTTTTCATCCCAAATCGTGAGTACACTTCTCTAGTTGTTTTATAATGCTTGTTTTATGCTTAATAACATAGATTGGTTGTCAAATATATGTGATTCGGGAGTTTACCGCCCAAGAACGTTCTTGGGAAGTAAACTCCAAAACGAAGCTTAAAGGCCATCTAGTTCCATTTCCTTGTTAGGTAACTAGGTTAGGATAATATGTATGATCATTTGAGACTAGAAAACAATCAAGAACACATAGCTTTAGGTGTTTACGGCCCAAGAGTTTCTTGGACCGTGAACACCAAATTCAAGGGCTTAAATGTGCCCTAATCACTCCTAAAGGCTTTAGACTTTAACCCTCAACTACTTCTATCTAATATTGGGACATTAACACATCAAAAACACCCCTTAAAGGGAGCTTACGGCCATGGAATACTCTTGGGCTGCAAACACCAAATAAGGGCACCAAAGTGTGCCTAGGGTCCTCCATAGCCTTAAACAAATGCCTAGAAATTATCCTACTTGTGTTTGGGACTTGAAAGAATTAAAACACCCATCCCATGAGAGTTCACGGCCGTAAACTCTAAGGGATATGGTCTTTTGGCCGTAAACTCCTCAAAGGAGTATTATATGTGCCCTAAACTACCCAAAGGATTAAACCACCAAGTTAGGCTTATTCTAGAAATCAAATAACACTTCAAAACACACATTACCACCAAGATTGGAGTTCACGGCCGTAAACTCAAGGGTTTACGACCGTAAACTCCTTGAGTGGGGTTTATTGGGTAGTAAACTCTTATATAAGGCCCTTTGGTACATTAAACCCCTTTAGCCTTGTCCCATAACAACCTAGAAGCAACCCTTAGGACCTATAACACTTATACCAAGTGTTTACAGGTTCCTGAGTGTCCCAACTTATTTCATTAAGTTATTATTTGGCTAATTAGTTATATATATGCTCATTATATGACAACTAGGCTCATGTGTGTGAACAAGTCTCCGTTTGCCACCTAGCACGGTATCCGACACTTCAATCCAATCCACTCACCACAAGTGAGTTCATACCCCTTTAATTAACCTTTGAAATACTTTTAAATGTTTTAAATACTTTTCTGGGGGGAATACAAGTTAAATGCTTATAGTTATTACATTAATCACATGTGATTAATAACTAGAAAACCAATGATTTTATCACTGTTCAAACTGTTTTACTTCAAAATGTTCTACAAACTCTATTACTTATCAAATGCTTTTATTAAACTTTGTTTTACTTCTTATAAATTGCATGCCCATGTATGTATAGATATATAAGCAATGTTTAAAGGACTTAGGAAGGCCATCCGCCCTATTTCCTTTTCGTCGATTTGGATGTGGTCTGGTGGGATTTCGGGTAGCCCTCCGAAGGTCGTTTCAATATTAATTATATATCAAATGTAAATATATAGACATAAAAGTACTCCTTTATTCATACTTATCTGTACATCATCAGTAAGTTACCATCGGGGTAACACAGGATCATACTACTACAATTTCTAGATCAATGAGTCAGTTCATTTATGAGTCTATACATTACATTACTATGAGAACATATACCACTATACTAGAAAGAGAACATATACAACTATAATAGAAAGAGAAAATATACAACTATACTAGGAGGAGAACATATAGAACTATACTAGAACGAGTAACATTACATTACATATACAAGAATACATTAACAATTGTGATCCATTATATTGGAGCATGCCTTAAACGTCATGGCCCGAGTTGTAGCCAAAATTCTCTTGGAGGGAGAGCGTAAGTTTGCGTATAGATCTATACTGGATTGACTATCCTACACCTTGATGCTAGCTACATCCGGACTTGCAGGTCTGCGGGTGCCAAACGTCATTCCGTTATTACGACCATTCGTATGTTGTTGTTACCAGTTGATAGTATGGTGGAATTAGTCACATTATACCTTAATATAAATCCAGTTTAAGGTAGTTAGTACAACAGTAGTTCATATAATACAACACTACAGTACTACAATGATTTACCCATTACATACATTTAGTGATTATTTCACTTAAACATTAATATACAAACTATATTTTGTTAAATGATAGTTACACTTGGGAAATTACACACTTTTACAACAAACGAGCATACAAAACAGTTAAGCCTTGGTAGAAGGATACTTTAATAGAAAATATAGATTTTTTTGAGCGATTCAAACTTTTACAAACACTTACAAACATTTTCTTACATTTTACAACTTATACTTGAGACATGTTCAAATGTTTTTGGATAAAAAACACCGACACTAAAATACTTATGAACTCACCAGCTTAATGCTGATAAACTCTTTCAAAATAACTTGTATTCTCAGGTCATCAGTAGACAGGTACTGAGGCCAGCTTTTCAGAAGACGGAGCGCATCAAAGACTCATCTTATTATTTTGATTTACATTATTTTTGGTGTCTATAACTGTACAGAACACGCTTGTATTAAAATTATATATTTAATGCAATGGATGATGTTGTTTGCTTATTTACATTTACTGTGTTGTGATACTTTACATGACGTCCTCCGCCCCAGAACGTTTCTGCCATTCTTTTTTTTTTTGGGGTGTGACAGATTGGTATCAGAGCATTGTTTATAGTGAATCAAGTATATCAACCTATAAAAGATATACTAAACTATAAACCCATTAGGGATTAAAGCACTCTGACCAAGAGTCTATACTTTAAATATTAAAATATTTAATTAAGTATACTAGTCTGCATTCATACTAAAATAAGTGTCACAATGACAAGAACAAAAGTATTACGATTGTTAAATATCACAAGTGAGCTCAGGGATGTATGGTCAGTCCTGGGAATGGCATAGCCTGATCAACTATGCTGGTCCTAGGAGTGATTAGCATATGCCCTAGAATGGTTGTGATGTGTTAACAAGTCTAAAAACTTACCAACAATACCACAAGAAGATCAGTAGAGCTTAAACTTAAAATACTATAGGTGTATTTTGTACTACTAGTTATATGTATACTATATTCTTATACCTCTCTTCTCGGGTAGATTTAAATGGCTGGATTCCATCACGGCGACCCGTACTTTCCAAATGAAGGCAATGCCGGGTGGATCGAAGAAGAGCCCGAAGATGAGCATCTAATCCCTATGGATGATCACCTCGCCGAAGGCATTTCTGATGGATCTGACTTCGAGCCTGAAGTCAACAACCTACCGCTAGTAGGTCAAGCCCCATACAACAACCCCCGACCAGCTTTTCCAGGTCCTACTCCCTTGTGGGCAACCAACTTGAATCTCTGGAGTGATGAACAGGGTCAACCCTTACCTTACATTGGGGACCGAACCTTTTACCACGTTAGCGATGGTGGCTCTGTAGTTCGAGCTCTGCCCGTCATTATCCGCAAAATAGCTCGTAATGTTGAGCAAGGTCGAGCAGCCATCGACCGGGTCATGGAGATTGATGCCAACTCTGGTGTCAACACAGTCCGCATTTGCCGTCTTGAAGAAGACATGGAACGGACCCGGAGAACCAATGAAACCCTGCAGCAACAGCTGGCTGCCTCCCGAGCTGAAGTCTTGGAACTTCGAGCCCGTCAGAGGGATCAGGAGGTGTTTCGTCAAGTGTCAGACCTCAGGGCTCGCCCGAGGAATTCCCATCGCCGTTAGATGATGTCTAGTACATCTCTGTCTTTTGGTTAATGAATAGCCTTTAACATCTGTGCTCTATGTAGCACTTGTCTATAAAATATTCCTAACTTTCAGTACTCTAATTAGGAATCTAAGAACTTTCAAACTTTTTTGTATGGTATGATGTAAGACCTACTGTTAGGTCGATTTTCCCTGAACTTATTACATCAGTAATACCAGTATTATTGACATGCATCTAATCTGTGGGAAAAATCGATACATTTGTGTTTTCCTACTAATATTCCTTGATGTGATCTCAAACACTCATTCAACTGTTGGGCTATGGTTAGTTAGTCCATGTGTCACGCTCACCTTACTTACAAATTGATTCTTACCATTTTTCTTATCTTTATAAACTTATAGCTGAATGATGCCTCCTCGCAAATCTCCCAGGAATAACCCTGCACCTCCACCGCCTCCTCCGCCTCCGGTCATCGATACTGCAGCCCTGAATGCTGCCGTAGCTGCAGCAGTGGCAACTGCCATGGCTCAGTATCACTCATCTGATGCCAGCAGAGGTGGAACCCCTGTGCGCTCGAGAGAGTGCTCCTACAAGGATTTCACCAATTGTAAGCCAAAGTCTTTCCATGGCACCGGCGGATTCATTGCCCTCTCGCAATGGTTCGAGAAGACTGAATCAGTCTTCGAAATCTGTTCATGCCCTGCTGCGAGCAAAGTCAAATATGCCGCATGCACCTTTGAGTGAAAGGCCCTGACGTGGTGGAACAGCCACGTTAAAGCTCTAACCCTCGTCGTAGCCAACGACATGGGCTGGGAGACGATGAAAGACCTCATGATGGAGGAATACTGCCCGAGGGGCGAAGTCCAGAAATTGGAGCAGGAACTTTGGAACTTGACTATGAAGGGCACCAACGTGGTCGCTTATACTGCCCGATACAGCGAACTGGTGGCCCTCTGCCCCAATATGGTTCCCACTGAAGGGAAAAGGATCGAAAGGTACATATGGGGGCTAGTGCCTCCGTATCAGGGGAATGTCCTATCATGAAACCCCACTACCTTCGACAGTGCCAAGCGACTGGCCCAACGACTCATTGAACATGGAGTAAAAACCCTTGCAACCACAACAACCCTAGCCATCCCAGAACCCTCCAAACCCGCTGACACCAAGCGGAAGTTCTGGGACGAAAACAAGAAGCAGCGAGCTGCCAAAAAGCAGCAAATTGTGGCAGTGCATGCCGCGGTAACCCCTGCTGCTGCTACTGCTCCGATGAAGCAGTATGTTAGGAGTTTGCCTAAGTGCAACAAATGCAACTTCCACCACAACGGCCCCTGTCGTGAAATGCAGTGCTCCAACTACAACAGGAAAGGACACACCATCCGTTTCTGTAAGTTCCCGGCAAAACCGATCACCCAAGTCCCCGGCCCTGGCGCGAGCCCGACCTGCTATGGATGTGGCGAAGCAGGCCACTTTAAGAGGGACTGCCCCAAAGCGAAGAATGTTGGAGGAGTACGGAGGGTACAAACTATAGGCCACGGGGAAGCAGTTGCTGACCCGACAGTGGTGACTGGTACGGTCCTCCTCGATAACTCCTATGCATGCATTCTGTTCGATAGTGGTGCAGAGCGAAGCTTCGTAAACCACAATTTGCTCGCATGCTTAAACAACAACCACACACACTTAAGGAACAATTCACAGTAGAGATGGCTAATGGGAAAACTGAAAGTACGAATAGCATATAATTAATTTGTACCCTAACTCTAGATAACCATTCATTCCCAATCGACCTCATGCCGGTCTCAATAAAAAGCTTCGACGTTATCATTGGCATGGATTGGTTTAGTCTTCATCGCGCCGACATCATGTGCTACGAGAAAGCAGTCCGTCTAAACCTCCTGTCTAACGAAACTCTTATCGTCTACGGTGACAAACCTAGTGCGAGTCTTCTTATAATATCAAGTATTCAAGCACAGAAGTATCTGCGTAAAGAATACCATGCATTCCTTGCTCACGTCGTCGACACGAGCCTCGAAACGAAAGAACTAAAGAACATCCCAGTAGTGAGCGACTTCCCCGACATTTTCCCAGAAGAGCTACCTAGATTACCTCCGCAACGATAGGTCAAGTTCAGAATCGACTTAGTCCCAGGAGCTACCGCAGTAGCCAAGCCGCCCTACCGCTTAGTACCAGCTGAGATGCAGGAACTCTATGGTCAACTTAACGAACTGCTCAGTATGGGCTTTATAAGACCAAGTTTCTCACCTTGGGGAGCACCGGTTTTGTTCGTTAAGAAGAAAGACGGATCATTCCGTATGTGTATCGACTATAGAGAACTCAACAAACTGACGGTCAAGAATCGTTACCCTCTGCCTCGCAAAGACGATCTATTTGACCAACTGCAAGGGGCGAGCTATTTTTCCGAAATTGATCTGAGATCCGGATATCACCAGTTACGAGTACTAGAGGAGGATGTGTCGAAGACAGCCTTCTGAACTCGTTACGCACACTATGAGTTCGTGGTGATGCCACTCGGATTGACAAATGCGCCCGCAGTCTTCATGGATCTGATGAATAGAGTATGCCGACCTTACTTGGATCATTTCGTCATCATTTTCATTAACAACATCCTGATCTACTCCCGAAGTAAGGAAGAACATGGAAATCACCTGCGACAAGTTCTAGGGACATTACGAAAGGAGAAAATTTATGCAAAGTTCTCGAAATGTGAATTTTGGATCCGAAGAGTCGAATTCTTAGGACACGTGGTAAGCGAAGAGGGAATCCACGTGGACCCATCCAAAATTAAAGCCATTGAGAACTGGTCAGCACCCAAGACGCCTACAGAAATCCGTCAATTTCTAGGCCTCGCTGGTTACTACCGTAGATTCATACAGAACTTCTCCTGAATAGCGAAACCCCTTACAACCTTGACCCAGAAAGGCGTCACCTTTGACTGGGAAGAGAAACAGGAGAGAGCGTTCCAAACGCTCAAGCGAGCCTTGTGCATCGTGCCAATACTATCCCTCCCTGAAGGGATAGAAGACTTCGTAGTCTATTGCGATGCATCAAATCAAGGGCTCGGGTGTGTTCTGATGCAGCGAGGTAAGGTCATCGCCTATGCCTCGAGACAGTTGAAGACACACGAGGTTAACTACATGACCCACGATCTTGAACTGGGAGCAGTGGTGTTTGCTCTGAAGATCTGGAGACATTACTTGTACGGAACAAAAAGCACTATTTTTACCGACCACAAGAGTTTACAACACATTTTCGAGCAGAAGGAGCTCAACATGAGACAACGACGGTGGGTCGAGCTACTCAGTGACTACAAATGCGATATTCGTTATCATTCGGGTAAAGCCAACGTAGTAGCAGATGCCTTAAGTCGGAAGGAATATTCTGGTCGCAAAGTCAATTCATTGTCAATAACCATCCATTCAGACTTGTCTAAGCAAATTCAGGCGGCCCAGGGTGACTGAGCCTTATATTTCATGAACCGGATCTAGACACCGAAGCACGGTGGTTTCTGAGACTTGGTCATGAACGAGGCGCACAACACTCGGTATTCCGTCCACCCAGGTTCAGATAAGATGTATATGGATCTTAAAAAGCTATACTTGTGGCCTAATATGAAGGCAGAGATTGCTACCTTCGTAAGTAAATGCCTTACTTGCGCAAAGGTTAAGGTCGAGTACCAGAAGCCCTCTGGTTTACAGCAACAACCAGAGATTCCAGAATGGAAGTGGGAGCGGATCACTATGGATTTCATAACCAAGTTGCCCAAGACAACGGGTGGACTTGATACCATATGGGTTATCGTCGATAGATTGACCAAGTCTGCACACTTCCTGCCTATCAAAGAAACTGACAAGATGGAGAAACTTACGAGAACATACATTAGGGAAATCGTACGGCTACATGGTGTACCTATGTCCATTATCTCCGATAGAGATAGTATGTTCACCTCAAGATTCTGCCAATCCCTACAGCATTCCCTAGGAACAAGGGTAGACATGAGCACAGCCTACCATCCACAGACCGACGAACAGAGTGAGAGGACCATCCAAACACTGGAAGATATGTTTTGAGCCTATGTGATTGACTTTGGAAAGGCATGGGATACTCATTTACCCCTTGTCGAGTTTTCCTATAATAACAGTTACAACACGAGCATCAAGGCCGCTCCATTTGAAGATCTCTACGGCCGAAAGTGCAGATCCCCTCTGTGTTGGGCTGAGGTGGGTGATACCCAATTAGCCAGGGGGCAAGCTTCCGAAAGTACTCTCACCGGTCCGAAGATCATTCGGGAAACGATAGAGAAAATCGTTCAGATTCGTGAACGATTGAAAGCCTCTAGAGACCGACAGAAGAGCTACGCTGACAAGCAAAGAAAACCTTTGGAATTTCAGGTGGGAGACCGAGTCCTTCTCAAAGTCTCACCCTGGAAGAGCTTGATACGCTTCAAAAAGCGTGGGAAGCTTAATCCGAGGTACATAGGGCCTTTCGAGATTCTTGCAAGAGTCGGCCCCGTAGCTTACAAACTCGACCTACCCGACGCACTTCGTAACGTACATTCTACATTCCACGTATCTAACTTGAAAGAGTGTCTGTCTGACGAGACTCTTGTAATCCCACTCGAGGAGATCGAGATCAACAAGAGCCACAACTTCGTGGAAGAACCGGTAGAGATCATGGACCGTGAGGTCAAGTAGACGAAGCAAAGTCGTATCCCTATCGTGAAGGTTTGCTGGAACGCAAAGCGAGGACCGGAATTCACTTGGGAACGCGAGGATCAGATGAAACTGAAATACCCTCATCTTTTCGCTTAATTGTTTGTAACTTCTTGTTTGCTTAAATCTAATTTTGGGACGAAATTCCTTCTAACGGGGGGATGATGTGACAACTCGAAATTTCCATTTTGTACGAACATTAGCTATTCAATAGAAGCTAGTCCAGTTTCAATGAATTTCAGACTTTTCCGAATAAGTTTGTGTACATTAGAGTTTATGTTTAAGGAGATATCAGGAGAGTGGATGCTCGTGGATTTGTGAAACTTGAGCATTTCAAAACTTCATAATATTAGAGTCTAATTCCGGAATAAAAATATTTTCTGCCAAAATATTTCAGGACTATAAATAGATTTCTGAACTAAATTCATTCATTATTCACATTTCCAACTAGAGAAAAGCCATTTTCTCTCTCAAGGATCTTCGGGTTTTCATCCCAAATCGTGAGTACACTTCTCTAGTTGTTTAATAATGCTTGTTTTATGCTTAATAACATAGATTGCTTGTCAAATATATGTGATTCGGGAGTTTACCGCCCAAGAACGTTCTTGGGGAGTAAAGTCCAAAATGAAGCTTAAAGGCCATCTAGTCCCATTTACTTGTTAGGTAACTAGTTTAGGATAATATGTATGATCATTTTGATGGGTTTTAGGCATAAGAACAATCCTATGTGCTCATACAAACCCTAATGCTTGGATCTAGGTTTCTCTATTGTACACGCTTTGAATCCAAGACTAAGAAACTTAGATCTAACATATTATAAACTGAATTAGGCTTTAGAGAATTACCTTGGATTGTTATATAGCAATAACAATTAATTCCTTGCTTGGATTGGCCTTAGAAAGCTTAGTGCCTCAAGTGCTGCACCTCCAATGGAGTCACAAACACCATATACAACTTGGATGAAGAGGAGAAGAGGAGAGGCTGCCCAAAAACGGCTGGAAACCCTAATGAAAGTGTTGTTTACGTTTTTGGGGAATTGGGGCCCTTTATATAGATGTAGGCTATTAGGGTTTACAACTAGGAAACCCTAATTTGACTGCTTAGGCCCTAAGCAGCCCATGGACTCCTTAAACATATCCCTTGGACGATTTCTAATGGGCTTCCCATAGAATTCGTCCAACCTATATATTATTAGGTGATCCATAGCCCAATTATAATTATCTTATAATTACAACTTCAGTCCCCTAAGTTTAATTAATCTCTTTTAGCCACAAAATTAATTAACAGTTAATTCTTGACTAATATTAATTAAACAATATGATTTCTCCTTTAATATATTATTCTGATAATATATTAATAAATCATATTTAAACCTTTCTCTCCTTAAATCATCCTACATATTGCTATGGTGAAGGCAACCCAAAAGGACCATGCTCATAATCGGGTCAAGTACATACCAAAATAGTTATGGACTTAGACACTAATCCAACAGTCTCCCACTTGGATAAGTCTAATAACTATTTTCCGTATGACTTTAGAACCTAATCAGCAATCGTAGCTTTCAAAAGCCGTTGTCAACTCTGATCTTATTAGATAGCGTGTCTTCTAGATAAGGGATTATATATTCCTCCATTCTCAAGATATCGTATAGACAAAAGACATGAATTTCAATCATTCTCTCTATACTGTTTCTCGACTTCCGATTTATGATGACTGATAACAGACTACAATTGAACACATCAACTTAGTCCCGGCTTGGCCAAGCGCTTAGGTGTCATCACTAAATCATCGAGAGGCCCACATATATCGCTTTTATCCCACTTTGGGTAAAAGGAATGGATAAACTTCGACTCAAATGCTCGCTTGAATTTACTGATCGAATCACACACAACAATAAGTTTTATAACACCAAGTTACTGGTGCGTTTACTTATTATCAATGTGTAACCGACCAACAAATAACAACTCACACGTCTTGGTTTCAAGAATATACAATATTATCGTCTCACTAATCACTTGTGATAAAACCATGAAGTGATCCAAGTGAGCGTGGGTTTAATCCAAGACTCTAATCTTATCAAAGCACTCATGAAGTCTGCAGCAAACTTGTGCCATGTCTAAACACTTCAGACAATCTACAGACAGATTCATGACAGTCTTTATTCATACCTACTCCCAACGTATGACCGACTGTGGATGTTTGAATAACCTAGTTATTCTGGAAGTCAAAACATGCAAACTGAAACATGACAATAATACTTAATCCTATATGGCCCCAAACTTGTGAGAGTAAATAAAACACTTCTATTTATCCACCATATTGATCACTCATTATTTATCATTTAATGTTTCGGATAATCAACTCATTACTTGAATTACAACAACAATTGTCCCATGCTCTAAGCATGCACACTTTGTTTCCTATGGTCCATGCTTTGTGAAATATAACAATTAAAAACTTTTCCAATGATTCTTATTTCACAATTCCTCAATCCCCCATTATTAGTGTAAGAACACAAGGTTCTTCCACTACTAGAATATGCTAGATTCTAACATTTTACGCAACGATCCTTTCGTAAAGTCATCGCACAAAAGTCACCAAGACTTGGCTAATGAAATTACAAAGTACTTTCTTAGAAATTGTTACAAGACAATTCCATAGACGTGAAGTCTCACATTCAAAGTACATTCCTTTGAACATCCTTCTTGCATAAAGTTTTCTAATCTAGACACAGAATCTCAATATCCAACTCCCAATATGGAAACATTTCCACATTTTCCATATGACAGCTCATTCTTAATAGAATCTTATCTATTCATAATAATGTGGATATGGTCCATCCAATACCATACTTCCAACTACTCACAAGCGACCAATCCTCAGCGAACTTTGGATCGTCCTTTGATAGTTGTTTAATAATTTTAGTCAAAATCCATTCTAGTCCTTTTTCCCTTTTAATGTGATAGACATTTGAAAAAATTTAGGATGGTAAAATATTATAACATTTCCAATCGATCCTATACCCGAAGCGTATAGGACACGATGCATAATGTCTTACATAAAGATATGATACTTAACCAATCTTTTGCCATAATATTTTATGTGTAATGTTCTCACAATTCAAACTATGAAGAGGGATGCCGTAATCATAATCGAATTTTAAGAACACACAATGTATCCTTTGACTGAAAATATTAAAATTTCTCAATCTAAGCTTTAGATTTTGAAACGAAGTATAATATTATCTCCCTTAATTATATTAAAACAACTTTTCAACCCATGCAACTTTGCAAATTGAATCTTTGTTTTTCTATAATTAATATTGCTAACTTGCAATACTCGCCATAATAATCATACAAGCATAACACTTATGCTCCCACTATCATGATGATTATTATCATATAAGCATAACACTTATGCTCCCACTAGCTTTGACATGTATTCAGAAAACAAATGAACTTCCAGAAAAACAATGCCTGTTGAATTTCTAAAATTCATATTTTTAATACTAGATGCTTCGATACGCCTTTATCTAAGCTTCTTGAACTTATGCACCTTTACCTTAGATAGCTCATATGTGTGCTTAATCAATTTAGAATCTATGTTACTAAGTTCCAAATGTTCAAACTAATTGCCAAATCTCACAATTCGAACTATGGAAAGGGATGTCGTAACCATAATCGAATGTGAGAATACAATTTTCACAATTTATCTTCTTAAAACCTCTCTTAGTGAAAGTATTTCCTCACAGTCATTTTCATGAAGGAGGGAATCTTATGACACTTAGATTTTATGGTGTATGAGTTCCTATCCATGTGAATTTGCCAAAACCAAGGTTTGCAACAAATCCAAACTCATATGGACCGAACCTTCTTAATCTTGATTTCTTGCCCTATGGTAACACGAGTGCCCACCATGTCTTCCAAGTAGTTTAGTAACTCGTCCTTACATATCAATGTACTTTCCATCGACTAAGGCTCTAGTATGCATTCAAATGAGATCTCATAGAACTCACATACACAATTAACCTAATTGGAATGGCATAGAAACAAAATAATGTCAGCACGATAGGTTGTAAACCTCAAGTCGTGTGCTAGTGATGATCTATAAGGTTTATTCTTGATTTGTTCTTGAAACCTTTTAAGACCATTAAGACTCCCACTGACTCCTTGACATATAAGATTCTCTTGTCAAGAAACATTTCTTGACAAAGCAAATATTCAAGAGTTAGTGTAGTTCTTATCAAGACAAAACACTTCACAAATTGGTCCTAGTTGGTCTTTGTCTTATCCAAGACAGCACAACTTTCCAATTTCAAATGTGCAAGAATAAGAAAACTTTTCCAAATTCCACATTTGATGAGTGTTATAAACCTACTTAAGACTTTTCACTCAATGTCACAATCTTGACTTTAAGACTTGATATTGGAACGAAGTATGATTGACTTATTGATTTAACCATTTCTACAATTCTTGATTCCTCTTCTTAGACATGCAATTGCACTAAGACTCACTTAGAGGATCAATTGAGACATGGTTCTTAATCATTAAGACTTATCATAAAACACAATAAAAGGTACTCTCCCTTCTTCTTAGAATGGAGAAACTTTTATCTTTCTGCCTTCTTGATTCTTCTTATTGTTCTGCTATTGATTGAAACTATTTCAATCAACTCATAATTACACTTAATCTTATAAGTATAATCATATTTACTAAACTTTAGTAAATCATGACGAATATCTTTTTCACTCTTGTGGTGGACTTGATCAACGCACAACCTAGTGTACTTGATCTCCTAGTCATTCATCATACAATACACATTGCATGATTCCAAGTTTCTGTCCAATTGAAGCTTGGGCGATGAGAAACTCTCCCTATTTTGTAAACTTTTGACATTTCCACAAAAATCATAATTAAGAATCAAATCCATTGTTGCTAATAATAGAAACATTCAAACATCAATTTTTTTCATAAATGCCATCGCAAGGATAAATAAATAAGATAAAATCAAAATTCATTTTATTGCAGAAAAAATTTGTCCTCACAATGCAATTCAATCTATTCTAACTCCAAGTAGTAGCTCAAGAATCCATTCTTCAAGTAATGCGATCGAAATCCATTTCTTCACGATTAGATTCAGCTTACTTCTTCCCTTATGCTTCCTCTTTTTTCTTCGATCCTACAAAACATCAAAATGTAATCTTATCACATCATGTATTAAGAATCTAGAATAGGAACTTAAAAGAGTTAGATAATGGATTTTACCTGAAGTAGAGCCATACATCTTGACTCTCCCATCTCTTAGATCTCTCAGGTAGTTAGAGCAACTTCGTCTCCAATGCCCCTTCTCTTGGCAATAAAAGCAAATGGACTCCTTTGGCACAGCACATCGGACAATCACAGACTTAGTTCTTTTTGGACTTCCAATGTCGCCAGTATCCATTGAAGTTTGGGAGTTTGATTCACCAGACAAATTTGCATGATTAGCACGCCAAATCATTGCTGATTCAGCAACTATAAGCAAATAGGTGAGATCAATAAGGGTCACGTCGTGGTCCATCATATAGTACTCTCTAACGAACTCACTATATGATTCAGGAAGTGACTGAAGAACCCAGTCAACAACCAACTCACTTGAAATCTCGACACCCAACATGTTTAACCTATCAATGTGTGTTTTCATCTCTAAGACGTGCGCACACACAGGTTTCCCATCTTCGTGTTTACTTGCCAAAAGGGCTTGAGTGAGCTTGAACTTTTCAAGCCTTTGAACTTGTGGGTCAGGGAGAAGAATTGGAGGAGGTGGAGGAAATGAAGCATGACTCTCATTTCCTTAATCGTATCTCGGAACGTCATCTTCATTTGGAAAACTTGTTCCATGGGATTTGGGAAGACCATTGTAAGATTCAGAAATCTACAAAACGGGAGAAAATTCAAGTTATGTTGATTAGAATTCTTGATGTAACACCCAAATGAAACATCAAGCTAGGATCCAACACAATATTCTACAACCTAGAAAAGGGATACCGTAATCTAGTTGCAAAATATTTGAAGGTAGGTAAATGACGATTTACCAATTTCCACCATGAAAAGCAAAAAGGAAGATTAAGTTTTAAATGAATTGAAACTCCTAGATCTTTTGAGATTCATTGAACTTTTCAACGGCATGTTTAATCTCGATTATGCCCTACTATTTGTGACTGGGATGCCGAGGATCACAAACAAGGTTTGAATAACCATACGAATCATGTGGTGCACCCAATGCTACAATCATCTAATCAATGTGCCGGTTAGCCACACACGCTCCATTGATCTACGACAAACATCGAGTCACCCTTCGCTACCAATGTCATCCCCAAATTAGTGTGCCGGTTAACGACACACGCTCCACTAACGTTTGACAAGGGTACGAAGTGTAATTCCATGGGTTAGCATACAATTTCACATTTTGCCTAAAGTAACTATGATTTGGGAATTTGAAAAAGCATTTAGTTACTTTATACTTCATTATACTTATAATGGAAGGTTTCTGTCCTATCCTACCCGTTCGGCTAACGACCCTCCACTAGTCAAGAGTGCGGTGGGTAAGAGTGGATACCCATTCAATCGCCATTTTATAGGCAATTTCCTTAAACACCCCTTACAGACCAGCTTCGTGAATGAGGCCTACTAACGGTAAGACTGACTGTATACTCATATATAATACTAGACTTTTAATGTTATATATAGTATAGGGTGTATTTTACACTTTTAAAATACTAGGTGGTTTAACTTAGTAAAATTATACTTTTAATTTAATTAAATGTAAACCAAAACTTTATGGGTTTATTAAATCACTTTTAATTATACACTTTAATTAATTAATAAAACCATAAGGGTGTGATTTGAACTTTTCAAATTACTAGGGTCTCAGAATTTAACATTTCAAAAAATTAACCTTTTAATCAAATTTAAAATTCCAAAACTTCAGGACAAGTTTTGAAACATTTCAAAACATTAGGGTTTAACTTATTTAAATTTCATAAACAAAACTTTTAAGTTCGAATTTAAACTATAAAACCTAAAGGGTGCAATTGAAACTTTTTCACATCACAAGGGATCAAATAACAAATAATATAAGTTAAACAATTAATTTATTCATTATCTATATTTGACCTAATCTTATTTTAGTCATTAGATAATTACGAAATAACTTTAAATAATCCATATTTATCACATAAACAACTAATATTTAAAAGATTTGAAATTACCTATTGTTTTGGCAAGGATATTCACTAATTTAAGATAAAAAAAATGGATTTTAACTTCAAAAAACAAATTAGGCATCAAATCCAAGTCAAAACAGCAGCAAAAACCCGAAATTCCCTCTGTCTGACCCCTGGACTCGCCGAGTCAGGGAATGGACTCGCCGAGTCAGACAGACTCGCCGAGTTCCTCCATTGACTCGCCGAGTCAGGTCGGGCAGAAGCCAAAAATTGTTTTTTCAGTAAATAATTCAACATAGCATCACATACAACTGAAACCAATCAAGGCTCTGATACCACTGATGGGTTTTAGGCATAAGAACAATCCTATGTGCTCATACAAACCCTAATGCTTGTATCTAGGTTTCTCTATTGTACACGCTTTGAATCCAAGACTAAGAAACTTAGATCTAACATATTATAAACTGAATTAGGCTTTAGAGAATTACCTTGGATTGTTATATAGCAATAACAATTAATTCCTTGCTTGGATTGGCCTTAGAAAGCTTAGTGCCTCAAGTGCTGCACCTCTAATGGAGTCACAAACACCATATACAACTTGGATGAAGAGGAGAGGAGGAGAGGCTGCCCAAAAACGGCTGGAAACCCTAATGAAAGTGTTGTTTACGTTTTTGGGGCATAGGGGCCCTTTATATACATGTAGGCTATTAGGGTTTACAACTAGGAAACCCTAATTTGACTGCTTAGGCCCTAAGCAGCCCATGGACTCCTTAAACATATCCCTTGGACGATTTCTAATGGGCTTCCCATAGAATTCGTCCAACCTATATATTATTAGGTGATCCATAGCCCAATTATAATTATCTTATAATTACAACTTCAGTCCCCTAAGTTTAATTAATCTCTTTTAGCCACAAAATTAATTAACAATTAATTCTTGACTAATATTAATTAAACAATATGATTTCTCCTTTAATATATTATTCTGATAATATATTAATAAATCACATTTAAACCTTTCTCTCCTTAAATCGTCCTACATATTGCTATGGTGAAGGCAACCCAAAAGGACCATGCTCATAATCGGGTCAAGTACATACCAAAATAGTTATGGACTTAGACACTAATCCAACACATTTGAGACTAGAAAACAATCAAGAACACATAGCTTTAGGTGTTTACGACCCAAGAGTTTCTTGGACCGTGAACACCAAATTCAAGGGCTTAAATGTGCCCTAATCACTCCTAAAGGCTTTAGACAGTAACCCTCAACTACTTCTACCTAATATGGGGACATTAACACATCAAAAACACCCCTTAAAGGGAGCTTACGGCCAAGGAATACTCTTGGGCCGTAAACACCAAATAAGGGCACCAAAGTGTGCCTAGGGTCCTCCATAGCCTTAAACAAATGCCTAGAAATTATGCTACTTGTGTTTGGGAGTTGAAAGAATTAAAACACCCATCCCATGAGAGTTTACGGCCGTAAACTCTAAGGGATATGGTCTTTCGGCCGTAAACTCGTCAAAGGAGTATTATCTATGCCCTAAACTACCCAAAGGATTAAACCACCAAGTTAGGCTTATTCTAGAAATCAAATAACACTTCAAAACACACATTACCACCAAAATTGGAGGTCACGAACGTAAACTCAAGCGTTTACGACCGTAAATCCTTGTGTGGGGTTTATTGGGTAGTAAACTCTTATATAAGGCCCTTTGGTACATTAAACCCCTTTAGCCTTGTCCCATAACAACCTAGAAGCAACCCTTAGGACCTATAACACTTATACCAAGTGTTTACAGGTTCCTGAGTGTCCCAACTTATTTCATTAAGTTATTATTTGGCTAATTAGTTATATATATGCTCATTATATGACAACTAGGCTCATGTGTGTGAACAAGTCTCCGTTTGCCACCTAGCACGGTATCCGACACTTCAATCCAATCCACTCACACAAGTGAGTTCATACCCCTTTAATTAACCTTTGAAATACATTTAAATGTTTTAAATACTTTTATGGGGGGGGGGGGAATACAAGTTAAATGCTTATAGTTATTAAATTAATCACATGTGATTAATAACTAGAAAACCAATGATTTTATCATTGTTCAAACTGTTTATCAAACTGTTTTACATCAAAATGTTTTACAAACTCTATTACTTATCAAATGCTTTTATTAAACTTTGTTTTACTTCTTATAAATTGCATGCCCATATATGTATAGATATATAAGCAATGTTTAAAGGGCTTAGGAAGGCCATCCGCCCTATTTCCTTTTTCTCGATTTGGATGTGGTCTGGTGGTATTTCGGGTAGCCCTCCGAAGGTCGTTTCAATATTAATTATATATCAAATGTACATATATAGACATAAAAGTACTCCTTTATTCATACTTATCAGTACATCATCAGTAAGTTACCATCGGGGTAACACAGGATCATATTACTACAATTTCTAGATCAATGAGTCAGTTCATTTATGATTCTATACCTTACATTACTATGAGAACATATACAACTATACTAGAAAGAGAACATATACAACTATACTAGAAAGAGAACATATACAACTATACTAGGAGGAGAACATATACAACTATACTAGAACGAGTAACATTACATTACATATACAAGAATACGTTAACAATTGGGATCCACTGTATCGGAGCATGACTTAAATGTCATGGCCCGAGTTGTGCCAGAATTCTCTTGGAGGGAGAGCGTGAGTTTTCGTATAGATCTATACTGGATTGACTATCCTACACCTTGCTGCTAGCTACAGCCGGACCTGCAGGTCTGCGGGTGCCAAACGTCATTTCGTTATTACGACCATTCATATGGCGTTGTTACCAGTCGATAGTATGGTGCAATTAGTCATATTATACCTTAATATAAATCCGGTTTAAGGTAGTTAGTACAGCAGTAGTTCCTATAATACAACACTACAGTACTACAATGATTTACCCATTACATACATTTAGTGATTATTTCACTTAAACATTAATGTACAAACTATATTTTGTTAAATGATAGTTACACTTGGGAAATTACACACTTTTACAACAAACGAGCATACAAAACAATTAAGCCTTGGTAGAAGGATACTTTAATAGAAAATATAGATTTTTTTGAGAGATTCAAACTTTTACAAACACTTACAAACATTTACTTACATTTTACAACTTATACTTGACACATGTTCAAACGTTTTTGGATAACAAACACCGACACTAAAATACTTATGAACTCACCAGCTTAATGCTGATAAACTCTTTCAAAATAACTTGTATTCTCAGGTCATCAGTAGACAGGTACCGAGGCCAGCTTTTGAGAAGATGGAGCGCATCCAAGACTCATCTTATTATTTTGATTTACATTATTTTTGGTGTCTATAACTGTACAGAACATGCTTGTATTAAAATTATATATTTAATGCAATGGATGATGTTGTTTGCTTATTTACATTTACTGTGTTGTGATACTTTACATGACGTCCTCCGCCTCAGAACGTTTCCGCCGTTCTTGGTTTTGGGGTGTGACAAAAACCGATAAACATCCGAACCTTCATGGATGAATCAATTGAGATCGTGGATGGAGAGGTTAACCATGCGTAACAAAGCCACATCCTGACAGTGAGGGTTCGCTGGAATGGTAAGAGGAGATCCGATTCCACCTAGGAGCTTGAAGACCCGAAGCAGTAGATTCATTCTCATATCTCTTTTCACTTCGTGATCTGTGTTCGAATCTTTGAATTTCGTGATGAAATTCCCTCTAACGGGGGGATAATGTAACAACCCGAAATTCATATCCCTAAATGTAACCCTACCCGCGACTCGTTCCGATCATCCAATCGCCGTTTCCGATTTCGTTTCCGATTCCGGCATTTTATTAAGTCATTAATGTATATTTTATTATATGACTTAATGAGTGTCTTAATACCCTTAGAACTCATTCTAACGTCTCATATTAATGATCGGAAGATTTCTAGAATCAACCATATCGGGTTATGGCAAATTGGCCGGGTGCGACTAAAAGCCCCGTCTAATGCTGGTATCGGGTAGAATTCTACCGTGTCCCGAACTTGGACACTATTTAAAGTGATCCAAGTCTTCATTTTGAAGCTTTTTCTCCATTTTACAACTTTCACTCCAACCTCTCTCCTCAAACTAGATTTAAAGTTCCAAATCTCAAGTTTAAGGTCTCAAATCTTCAAGGTATCTTCCTATACTCATTTTGCATCATATTGAGCCTTCAAATTCGAGTTTAAACCATGGATTAGGACCATTATCAAGAGTTTACGGCCCTAGAACAGTCCTAGGCCGTAAACTCATATAAATGGGGTTTTTGGAGCAACAAAACCCTTCCAAACCACAATTAGACCTTGAATATGGCTACATGACTTTATGAAATGGAATTAGAATGCCTCAAACCATGATTTAGAGCCTTATATATGAGTTTACGGCCCAGGATGCTGCTTAGGCCGTAAACCCATATTTAAAGGGTTTTTTAGCTCTTAAACCCTTCCATGGCTCAAACAAGACTTAGATACGACTTTTAGAATATTGGTTATGGACCTAGAACACCTTAGACTTAAATTTTGAGGGGTTTGTATGAGTTTACGGCCAAGGCATGTTCTTGGGCCGTAAACTCCTCAATCATGGGTGTAAACTCACTTCTAAAGTGTTAGAAAGCCATCTAACACCACCAAAAGCCTTGGAATAAATCATAGAACCAACCAAAAATAGTTTAAGGGCCTTAAACATAAAAAAACTCTTCATTTGAGAGTTTACGGCCATAGAAGGTGCTCCATGGCCGTAAACTCCTAAAAGCATGTCATTTTGTGTCCAAAATCATTTCAAGGCTTGTAGGAATTTTTAGAATCACATGTGATTAACTTTGGGACCTTAAAAGCAATTATTCAAGGAAGTATGAGATTTTACAGCCATAGGATCCATGCCAAGGCCGTAAACTCCCTTAAGTGTTGTATTCGGTGATTTTAATTCATTCCAAGCCTTAGGTAAAATTGTTCCAACCCTTTCCAAGTGATAATAGCAATATATGACCCTTTAAGCACCATAAATCTTGCCAACATGAGTTCACGGCCGTGAACTCATGTGTGAGTGGTGTATAGGTCGTAAACTTCATTAGGGAGTTTACTCTTCGGGAGTAAACTCAAATCCCAAGTCCCTCGCTTCAATTCATGTCCGTAGATGTCACCCGGGTCACTCCAAACACCCGTTTTGAGGTATTTTCGTTCGTTGGAGTGTAACTTCATATCTAATTAGAGTTTGTGAATCTAATTAGATATATTTGTATGCCATTTCATTTTACATAGGAACCTTGCGTGTTATCAGGCCTCGATTCGACGTTTAGCATCCGAAACCGACACACTTCCGCGTCCGGTGAGTTCATACCCCTACCCTTTTTCAATGGTTTTTTTCAATGTTTTCAGGGGGGGGGGGGGGAATACAAGCAAAAGTACAAGAATATCTTGTACTTAAACTTACTATTTTAGTTAAATGGTTTCATATTTGTACATTTTTAAGAATTGAAAACCTCTTAACAACTGTTTAAAACTTGTAGTGTTGTTTGTTTTAACTCGATTTTCAATTCTTATCATATACTGTTATATTGTATACTTTACATATGATTGTTCACACATATATTGATAGAACACATAAACCATTGTAATGTCTGTAACAAAACACTAAGGTTTGAGTGTAAAAGTCAGACACCATCAGAAAACATGAAATATCTGTATGTCCTTAACAATACACCTAGGTTCGAGTGTGAAAGATAAATACCATCATGACACACAAATCAATTGTAACGTCCTTAATAAGACACCTAGGATCGAGTGTAAAGGACAGTCATCATTAGATAACACCTAGGCTCGAGTGTAATGTCCTTAATAAAACACCAAGGCTCGAGTGTAAAGGACAGGTACGTTAGAAACTTAGCTAGTCATAAATACTACTTTCCTAGTCGAAAAGTAAAGAGGAATCTCAGAGATTGGAGACACGTCCTCGTAACACTTCCATGGCACGAGATAGTGGAGGACTGCCCCTGTAACCAGAATCTCCGTACGTAGGAGAGCGTGACTTGAGAGTATAGATCTATACGGGACTGACAATCCCACACCTGGCTGCTAGCTACAGCCGAACCGAAAGGTTCAAGGGTGACGAAAGTCATAAAAAGGATATTGACCCTGGTCCGAGTCATATCTAGTCTGAGTACGGTTAAGGACTCGCAATCAGGATTATTAACACTTTACAAGTATTTATTAGTTTTTTGTACGTAATAAAACTAATGTACGTTCAAGGATGACAGGCACACACATACACACAGTCAGGAGAACATGGGGTTTTCCTGGGGATAACATTGAACATATTCGGAATCGGTAACAGTTAGCATACACAAGATTGGTAAAAGTACACACACATTTAGGAAAACATAGGGTTTTCCTGAGAAGAACATTGAATATAACCAGAACCGGTAAAGATACACACACAGTCAGGGAAACATGGTGTTTTCCTGGGAAGAACATCGAACATTATCAGAATTGGTAATAGTTCACACACATATAGTCAGGAGAACATGGGGTTTTCCTGGGGACAACATTGAACAAAATTGGAATCGGGAACAGTTTGTATAAACAGAATCAGTAACAGCTCACACATACACACATATAGGAAAATACAGGATTTACCTGAGTAGCAGTAGTATGTAATCAGAAAAGTGTAATAAGTTAAATAACTGAACTACAATTCACAAGAACAATCATGTTTTCATTATACATTGTTTACTTTACTTTTCGGATATGGAAACTAACTTTACATTAGAAAATATCGGATTTTCTTGGATAACCACGTTTTCAGAAAACTAAGGGAACTCGTACATTTTCAGAAAACAAAACCGCTTATGAACTCACCAGCTTTCTGCTGATTTTCAAACCGCTTGTATTCTCAGGTTCACATTAGATAGGTACCCGACGATCTCTTTTGGTGAAGCAGAAATGCGTAGAAGACTCGTTTCGCGTTGTTTATATATACTATGTATCACATGTATAACTTTTGCTTTTGAAACAAATGTAAAACTTTCATATATGTAATGTAATGGTTGATTTACTTTACTTACTATGTACATTGGATTTGATACTCAACGTGGAGTCAACCCCGGAAATGTTTCCGCCTTCGGTTTTCGGGGAGTGACATTTTCGGAGGATTTGAAATTTATGGAACTTGTTATTCTTCAGCTAAAAGGCATGCCAAAGTGTCCAAGACGGAAAGGAGGAATCCAACAAAAACATCGATAAAAAGTATCAAGGAGATCATCTTTAATGAAACAAGACCTTCGCTTGGAAGCATGAGAATATGACAGGTATAGATAAGAAAATTATAACTCATAAACAAAATATAGATCCTTCTTTCAGGCCTATACACCAAAAAAGAAGGAAATTTGCACCTGATAGGATCCAAAAAAGAACGAAATAAGTCTAGAAGAAGTTGAAAAACTTATCAGAATAGGGATGATTAAAGAAGTGAAGTTCCCAAGCTGGCTAGCTAACGTTGTAGTGGCCTAAATGGAGAATGGAAAATAGAGAGTGTATTTGGATTACATCGATCTAAATAATGCATGCCCTAAGGATCCATTTTCGTTTACCACACATAGACACAATGATAGATGCCACGACAAGACACGAGCTACTAACATTCATGGACACTTCAGCAGGATTCCAACAAATAAAGATGGAACCATCTGATCAAGAGGATACTACCTTCATAACCCCCACATGTATATATTGTTATATTGCCATGCCTTTTGGTAATAAAAATGCAGGAATAAGATACTAGAGGCTAGTTAATGGAATGTTCAAGGACAAACTAGGGAACACCATGGAAGTATACATTGATGACATGGTGGTCAAGTATAAGAGAGTTGAAGATCACCTCAATGATCTTAAAGGAGCCTTCAACATTTTAGACAAATACAATATGAAACTGAGTCCTCCTAAATGCCAATTTTAGAATAAAGGTAGGAAATTATCTTGGATATATGGTCACCAAGAGAGCAATAGAATCCATCCCTGAACATATCAAAAGCATAATTAATCTAAGACCCCCAACTATGACCAAAGATATCAAAAAGTTGGCTGGAAGAGTAGTGGATCTAAACAGGTTCATTTCAAGATCCTCAAAGAAGTGCAAATCGTTCTTCGACATCCTAAAGAGTAACAAGAAGTTCGAATGGAACGTAAAACATGAAAAAGACTTCAAAGACCTCAAAAAGTATTTAAGTTCGACACCCCTACTATTAAAACAATTAGATGGAGAGCCACTCCTCCTAAACCTTTGAGTATCCTGGAACACCGTAAGTGTAGTCTTGGCCAAAGATCTTGACAGTGACCAACATCCCACCTAGTATGTAAGTAAAAGTCTACTGGATGCTGAAACTAGGTATTTTTATCTCAAAAAACTAATACTACAACTCATAATGACTTTTACTAAGTTAAGACACTATTGAAACTCATACCATACATGTAAGAACTAATTATCCAATTAAGAATGTTATGAGAAAACCATAGTTTTCATAAAGAATAGCCAAATGGTTGGTATAGCTCAACACATTCAATATAAAGTATGAGGAAAGATGTATAATAAAGTCACAAGCAGTAACAGACTTTGTACTTAACTTTAATGATGATCTACAAGCCGAAGAGGAAATGGAGACAAGACAAATCCTGGAAGAAGAAAACATGGAACAATTGGACGCTCTTCACAGATGAAGCATCCAAACAAATAGGAACCAGCCATGGGATCATACTGAAATCACCACAGGGGGGACATACTACCCCTGGATGTTAGCTATGAGTTAGATGCAACCAACAACGAACCAGAATATGAAGCACTGATTATGGGATTGCAACTAGCGAAGGATCTTCAAATCAAAGATCTTCAGGTATTCATAGATTCGTTACTAATTACTAACCACTTTAATGGATCATGTGCAGTTAAAGGCAAAACGCTAGCATCATATCTTCAAATTCTTAAAAAAATTAGCCTCCAGATTCAAATCCATTATCCTGAACCAAGTTCCCAGGAAAGATAATGCCAAAGCAGATGCATTGGCCAACTTAGGATCTTCCCTTAGGACCCCACCATCCATGAGGATTCCAATAATCTATTTAATGATCCCAACAATTGATGATCCTACCAAAAGATAAGAAGATCCCAATAACCATAATCAGATAGCCAACATCGCAACAATTCAAGATCCTGATCCTCAACCCGCTTGCCAGGATCCTAGTAGACAAAATAAGCAACATCCTTCAAGATCGTGGAGCAAGCGTATCATAGAATACCTTTGATATGGCACAATCCCAAATGAAGAAAAAAGCAAAAAAGCGTTAAAGATGAGGGTCTCATGCTTTGTGATGATCCAAGGGAAATTATACAAAAAGTCCATGGAAGTTCCATACCTAAGACGTTCGGAAGATCATGAAGTTGTACAAGTTCTGAAAGACATGGTATTACTGGCTAACAATGAAAAAGGATGCCTTCTTCCGTGAACAAAAGTGGGATGCTTGTCAAAGATATAGTAACTGTAACACCCGTAGATTCGGGCTTGCCAATTAATATATAATAAACGATGAATGACATTTTGTCAAAAGATTATTTAGGATAAATAATATTAACCAAAGTTATAGTATATATGACAAGGATCCCATACATATAAAGAACACCCGAATCTGACTTCATGAAAGGAAGTTATGATTTTTCTAATATTTCAATGTTACGGCTCAAAAACTAAAATTGAATTCGGTCGATTGTTAGAAGAAACAATCTAAACTAGAGCTGAAGACATTGTCAATACCTATATGTCGATATAAAGACGGTCGAGAATAGATATTATACGAGAGACTTATGAATTTTTAACAAACTTCAGCATTCTAAGCCTGTTAAGAGTATAAATTTAAAAATAAAGTCAAAACTAGCCGACAAGGTCTAAATAAAAGTTATAGATCTTGTCGATAGCTATGTGTGGATATAAAACCCGTCAAAAAAAGAGCTTGTATGAAGAGGAGATGAATTTTTGAAGAAACGAAAATTCTTCGTGCAAAGCTCGCACGTAACAATAAAGTGTGTCGCGCACACTGACACTCCACATAGAAAATGACACGTCATCACTTCCGACCAAATGCAGGGCGTGTAGGAGACCAGGTGCACGACATGCAATATAAATTCAGCTATTAATAGGATTTGAATCTCAGACCATTCTCACACCCTCCAAAGATTTCTCTCTCGATTTCTCTCAATTTTAAGCCCTTTCTCCCTTAAGATTTTTGTCGGTGAAGCACTACGTTGTCAGATAGGCAATGATTAGGAACTCTTGAGTCAGAGCTTCATCCACTTAATAACCAATTTTCATCAGCTTACTCTGTATGTTAAGCTACACTTATTTTATTCAAGTGTAACTTTTAATTATAGTCATATTTGTTATTATGAACCTATAATTAAGATTTATCAGTGATCCCAAGTTATTATACTGATTGATCTACTTATAGGAGTGATCTCTACATTAGATTAGGGAGGTGTTTAAAGTAAAACTTCCATATAGTATACTTTGTATACCAAACAGACCCTACCTCTGATATGATCCCACCTGGTGTTCTCTACTTGACAGATCTTGATGTAGGCATTGGGATTAGTGAGGAATCTAGACTATTATTTGTCACCGGTAATACTAGACTAAGACTTAGTGACATTCAAGCCACATTAGAGGAAAAGTCATGGAATTTGGTGAAGTGCTGCCAAATTCTCCACTAATATCAAGTATTTAACATGCATAACTGCCTTATGTGATTACTATCCGAATTCCTAAATTGTTTGCTAAATGAAATAACGATTTTACTTGAAGTAATTATATATTTAATTTTCCATACATATATTGTATTGGGTAAAAAGGGTATAGAAAAATCTTAAGATATGAGATAGTAATTAGAGAGCTCAAGAGACGAGGTAAAAGTGAGAGACCATAAGAGAAATGAGAATAAGAGTAACAGATCATTCGAGTTGAGACATTAGTGGTGAGACACCATGAGAGAAAGAGATATTAGAGGTCAGAGACCATGAGAGAAAAAGATACTAGTACCATTGTACTACTGAGATCAATCATCTAGCAGAGTATCAATGACGACCACAAACTATTCTAGACAATCTATTGGAACACTAAAAGACTTGGAATCTGTTGGTGTTAATGAATCACACAAACCAAGAGTATGGATTGTGTTTCATTTGATTACTCTATCTCCTCATGGTTGCCTTATTCACATGTATTGCTAAGGAATTCACGAGGAAATACTTTCTACTCATTGTTACACAGATCCTTACGATAAAACCCTTGAGATTATCATTTTCGGATCAAAGAGAGAGAATAATAGGAATGGGTAATACAGATTAAATTTGTTTGGCATGTTGAAACATACATAAAATAATACAACAATATCGTTTCTTGAAAACCCTATGTGCCCACCAGATTCCCAAGCATGAGCCACTCAGTTTTTTGTATCATAGGTAGTGATACAAAGGTACATGCTTGATGAGAGATTCAAGGAGATGTAGATCGTTAGTATATTAAGGCATTGTAAGGTTCTATTTTTGCTAATGTTTCTTGTATCCGTTATGACATCCCAGGTTTTTAAAATATAAAATCTTCTAAAATGACTTGATTTTGTTATTATATCATGTCAAGGATATTTTGGGACCAATTCCACAATAAAAAATGTTTAAATAAGAATAAACTAAGAGTTTAAAGAGACCATGAAAATGTGGATGTCATAGTAACATCCTTCATAAACCGGAAAAACCTTAACTTAACATCTCTTACTGACCATTCATGGAATAGGAAATTGAAGGTTTGTGATGATCGGATACACTTCAAGTATGAATAAGAAACGTGAAACTAATATAAGCAAAATAATTAACATAAACTAAATAACACAAAAGTTCTCCAAAATTTCCCTTTCATAAAGAAAAGAGGTTTTGACTTCACAAAGAAGACAGCCACAAAGACGATTAACACAAATCCGTGTTACACAAATTAGGATTTGCCCTAATGTTGTATACATAATCACCTATATAGGTGTATCACATGAATGATAGGATTGTATCT
Source organism: Lactuca sativa (assembly GCF_002870075.4). Taxonomy (NCBI): domain Eukaryota; kingdom Viridiplantae; phylum Streptophyta; class Magnoliopsida; order Asterales; family Asteraceae; genus Lactuca; species Lactuca sativa. The sequence continues at coordinate 313,152,444 of NC_056630.2, forward strand.
AATCTAAACTAAGAACCGATCTTATCACAAAGATAGTGGATCTGTTAGCAATTCTATAATTATCTATATCATTAACTAATATACAAAGATTACAGAAAATAACTATACTAAGTGCTGATGTTGGTATAGGATGGCATTGTCGATGTGTAGATGCTAATGATGATAGATCAGTATGTCATGTATTTGACTTATCAGATCATAAGGTGTGACCTTACAATCTCTACCTATCAGATCATCAGGTGTGACCTTACAATCTCCCCTAGTCCTTCCAAGCGAAGATGAAACAAGTGCTATGTGGGAGCAGAAGAAAGGTCATCAATGCGTTGAAAGCATATCTAATTTTGACTGTCAAGGTAGAAGATCTCATGCTCTGGTTGAAGGATGTAGTTAGTGGTTTGGTCTAGGCTTTCATTGTAATAAGTTCTTTTGAGTCTTTATGAGTTTTTGGTAGGTTGTTTGTTAGTTTACGGCCAAGTAGTGAGTTTACGACTGTAAGTCTGTTTACGGCCGTAAACCCAGTCTTCGGCCCAAGTTCACTATATATAGGGGTTGTGTAGGTCATTAATGGTTGTTGATGCCACAATAGTTCAAGGTCATAGAGAGCAAGTTGTACCAGAAGTTTTATGCAATATAAGCGTGTGCAAGTTTGTTTCAATTCTGTTTCTACAATGTTTCTTATTCTATTTGATTGTGTGATTGCTTGATCATTGGTAAAGATCCGTTTTCAGGACCTTACAATTAGTATCAGAGCGAGACCAGTGTCAAAGCATCATTCAATCAACTTTTCAGCCATTTAAACTCATATTCTTCATTAGGGTTTGGTGCTTTCATCGCAAAGGGGGTCAAAACTGCATCAAACTTGCGTTTTCTGAGACTTTTGGGAGTTTACTGTTAGAAGATTACGACCGTAAACCCTGTTTACGGCCATAAACTGAAGCATATTCAAGAGCCGTAAATTGTGTTCTTAAACCGTAATCAGTGCATCTTATTTAATTATAAACTGCCCAACCATAAACACCCCAACCGTAAACACCCGACCGTAAACAAAGTTTACGGTCGTAAACTACTGACCGTAAACTCAATTTTGACAATTTTTTTCTTTTAATTTTTAAGTTTTGAAATCAGAATAAACCGATTCTCAAAGTCAAACCCATCATTATGAGCTGGATTCTATTATGGGCACCACTACACGTATTCCAAGACTACTTTTTGTAGATGGTTTTCCTGAGTGGAAATATCGGATTGAAAAATATATTAAAATGAAGGACTTCAAGATTTGGAGAAGCATTATCAAGAATCCTGTCAGAATTACCATCACTGTTGCAGGACAAGTAGTTGACAAAGCAGTTGAAAACTACATAGATGAAGATTTTGAGAAAGTGGAAGAACAGGAAAGGGCTTTGGCCACTCTAACCATGGCTTTATCTCCTGATATTGCTCAAGGTTTCAGAGAGTATACTTCAGCTAACGCCTCCTGGGAAGCCCTGATTGAGGTATATGAAGGTAATGAAGACATGAAGGAAAGTCGCAAGGATATGTTGCGTCAAAGGTTCAACATGTTCAACTACATTCCTGGAGAAACCCTGGAGGCACAGATGCAACGATTCACAACTCTCAGCATTGCGATGACTATAATTGGGATCTTCCTGAACAAGTATGAAATAAATAAAAAGCTACTGAATGCTCTTCCAAAGTCATGGGACATGAATGTAATTGTCATTAAGAAGACCAAGGATCTAAATCGTCTTACTCTTGCTAAAATAATGGCGATCATCAAGGCTTGTGATATTGATGACAAACAGCGGGAGATAAATCATGTGAGTTCGTATTCAACTACAAACCTGGGGATTTCCTCTCACAATGTTCTTTCATCAGTCATTCCTTCCTGAGGTCAAGCATTTGTTGTTCAGCAGCCTCAGATCCAAACAAATGTTGATGCGTCATCGACGTCTCATTCGCAAAGGCAGTTGCATGTCACTCCTCAAGTTGCTCCCTCCTCTAGTGTCCCAGTTGTGGCCTCTTCCTCAAACGCAAAGGAGTGTGATGAAAATATTGGCTTTGTTGCAGGAATTGTTAACTGTATAATTCCCTTCTTGCTGGAGAACTTCCACCTCAGTTGTCATTTGCTGATCTGGATCAGATTCATCTAGAAGATGTGGAAGAGATGGACATCACATGGCAGATAGCCATAGCTGTATTCAGGGCTAAGCAGTTTACCAAGAAAAATGGGAAGAACAACTGGGGCATGAATGCTAATAAAGAGGTAGGGGTCAACAAAGGGAAGTTGTGTTGTTTCAACTGTCACGAGCCGGGTCATTTTGCTCGTGAGTGCCCGAAGTCGGATAGAATATTAAACAATGATCGGACAATGGTTGTAGTGGGAAACAATCGAGGAGGTGCTCAGGTCAATAGTGAGTAGGCTATGGTTGCTTAGTCATTTGACTGGGAGGACCAGATTCAGGCCCTGAACATTTCAAAACCTGAAAATGCTCACTTGGAACAAGTTAAGGATGAAGCTTCCATGGAGAGTGTTGCAGCTGAAGAAAAGATGATGGAGCTGTAGTTTGCGTTGATGGTATCTTCTACTTCTAAACGGAAAAAAAATGAGGTAAGTTTGCCTTCTTGCTGTCAAGATTGTATTGATTATTTTAAAATTCTTCGTGAGGAAATACAATCATTACGTAGAGAAGTAGAGGACCTTAGATATGAGGGCTATCAACTTAGAAAATGACAAAAACCCTTAAAGGCCCAATTAGAGACAAAAATAAAGGACTTTAGGAGACTCCAAGAAGACTACAGTAATAAATGTGAAAACTATAATTATATCAAGAGACAAAATGTTGAGTTCATTGCTGAGCTTGATACATTAAAGAATAAATTTGATACAACAAACTTTGATTTTAAAAAATATGATGTATCAAGCGAGGTAGTTGCCAACATGATTGACCATTGCCTGTAGTTTAAACAAAACTAGAAAGAAGGTTTAGGATACGATAATGTACCTCATCCTTTTAATCACACATATCAGTATCACCCTTTGACTAAAGAGGAGATTGCTAACGAACCATTCATGGTTTATGGCAAACCAACAAGTTTTGTTTCAGTAGGATTTATTAATGCTGAAAATACTAATGTTTCTACTTCCCTTGTAGATCAATCCTTAAATTAGTCAAAGCACGAAGTTGAAGGATCTGTTTCTGATAATAAAACTGAGTTTGAACCTGAAGTTTTAGTTTTAAATAAATACTTTATTTTTTCTGATGTTGAAAGTGACAATGTTTTTTGTGATTTTTCTGCACCTGCTGATACTGGTTTGAATTGTTTTAAAGTGTTTGATGAGATGTTTGATAATTCTGATGTTTGTAATGATAGTAATATAAACTCATCATTCCACAAGTCACTCCATCTGATACACCCTCACTTATCTCACAACCTGCTTCTTGTTCATGTTCATGTGAGAAAAGTATGGGTGTTGGTATGGAAAATAAATCTGAAAAAGGCAGTACAAGTTTTAATAATAACAAACATATTTGTTTTAATTGTGGTATTGGTGGTGATATAGCTAGGAATTGTCCTAATATAATGTTTTTACATTATACGTCACAAAGAGGTGAGAACAAATTTTGAGGACGGTCTTTAACTACAAATTCCTCTAGATCTCGTTATCGGAATGATGATTGGAAGGATGATCATAGTAGAAAAAGGCAGTTTAATAAAAAAAGGGTTTTTCATAACAAAGTCCCAAACAGTTTGCCAAAACCGAACACGGCTCCGCCAAGATCGGTTTCGTCAAGGAGCAGCTATGGGTCCTCAACCACTTCAGGTAGAAAACCCAAGTTCTCAATGAAAAAAAATAAGAAACCTATTTCAAAACCATCGGTGACTGTTAGAAAACCTAATTACCAATGGATGCCTAAAATAAATTCTAATCCATCACTAGCATCCTCTAAAAAGTTAGTAAATAATGTTAAACCTGAAAAAGTGAAGGGTTAACCCGGGAAAGTGATGACATGGGTTCCCAAATCTGAATGATCCCGCACATTTTGCAGGGACAGTTGCGGAGGAATGTCGCCAGACCTTGGTTTGTCGACAGCGGCTGCTCCCAGCATATGACAAGAGACATCACCCAACTGAACAACATTCGATCTTTTAATGGGGGATATGATTCCTTTGCGGGTGGAGAAGGTGGCAAGATCACTCTGAGAGGAACCATTACAAATGGAGTGTTAATTTTCGAGAATGTCAACTTTGCTCCCGAGTTAAAGCATAGTTCGTTGAATGTGTCTCAGATATGCGACAAAGGCTATTCTTTAAATTTCACTAACAAGGAATGTATGATTCTCAAGCCAGGCATTTCCATCCCGGAAGAATGGATTCTTGTCAAATCTAAGAGGGGTGGAAATGCTTATATTATTGATATGAATAGCAACATTCCTGTTGAGTTTGTTAGTGTTGCGTCATGGGCCTTACGTTTTGTATCCGGATTGGGCCTATCCATCCATGATTATCTAGATTAGCTAGTAGGGTTATTCTATATATATGCATGCATGTATGCGTTATATGCAGTTGATTACCATGTTCATTATTTTGTAACCCTAAAACACCTCTACAATTGAAGTTCTTAATCGAGCTCTTCTGAGGTGTTGAAGCATTAATCATACGACATATTCAAAGCCATACTCGTGTTCTTTATTCCATTCTTAATCATTAGCTTTCTTAGAATCTATCGATCCTGATATAACATTGTTCTAAAAATTCCCGAGCAAGTTACTTGCCTCTTTTCAAAGGTCTCAGAACAAAATGCAATGTTATGGCACCGAAGATTTGGTCATGCTAACGCCAAAATCCTAAATCGTCTTGCAAAGAATGAGATGGTCCGTGGTTCACTCAATCAACCAGGTGCTCCAATTATTACATATGGACTTGTTCGGTCCAGTCAACGTCCTAAGCATCAATAGAAGTTCGTATTGTCTGGTTGTGATTGATGATTTTCTCTCGTTTTACGTGGGTTTTCTTCTTATCCATCAAAGTTGGGGTTGAAGATCTGATAAAGAAGTTCATAGTGTTGATTGAGAACCAAACCAATAATCGGCTGAAGGCGCTTCGTACCGACAACAAAATAGAGTTCAAGAATTCTATTCTAGATCATTTTTGCACTGTAAAACTTATTATGCGTCAATACAGCTCCGCACACACACCTTAACAAAATGGTGTTGCTGAAAGGAGAAATAGCACTTTAAAAGGTGCTGCAAGGATGATGTTGTGTGACTCCAAGTTACCGGTTTTCTTTTGGGCCGAGGTGATTAACATTGCTTGCTACGTTCAGAATCGTGTGTTGATCAACAAAGCTCAGATGAAGACACCATATGAGATTCTATATGGTCACAAGCCATCAGTTAGTCATTTCCGTGTATTTGGCTGCCCTTGCACCCTTCTCCACCTAGAATCCAACCTAAAGTTTAATGCTAAAGCCGATGATTCTTACATCGTAGGGTATGTTGCACGCACCGCATATTGGGTCTACAATAAGATTACGAAGCAAATTGTGGAATCCTTTGATGTGTGCTGGTTGGAGGAGAATGAAACGGATGCTCGAGTGGGTCCGGATTGGTTATTTGATTACACATCGCTTTTCAAGTCTATAAATGTGTCTGTAGATAGTTCATCTGGGTCTTCCTATGGTTTGAAGAATGTTTCTGAAGATGAACACGAAGAAGTTGTCTACAGACTCCCAACGGTATCCTCTTCACCATCTGCGGGGGAGTCCTCTGCTTCAACTGAGGGGGAGTCATTTGTACCACCTGATAGTCCCAAATCTCCAGTTCAGAATGATACTCCTGATGCTGATGCTACGGCTCTTTCTCCTGTTGAAAGAGAGTTCATGTCTACAGATGCTTCCGCTGTCACTTCAACTTTTATGGAATTACTCTTTCCTGAAGACATTTCTAATGAATTTGTAGCAGAGTCATCTTATGTGGAACAATCAGCAAATGAAGGAGGCGTCAATATTCATAATATTCTTGTCTCACTTAATGATATCAGTCAGGAGTTACCCTCAAGAATTCAACGCGATCATCCGATCGCGAACATCATTGGTTAGTTGCACGATGGATTTCAAACCAGAAGTCAGAGTGTAGATGTCAATACATGTCTCTATTCTTGCTTTATCTCTCAAATAGAGCCCAAGAATGTTGAAATGGCTCTGAATGAGCCCAGCTGAGTAGATACTATGCATGAAGAGCTGAATCAGTTTGAAAAGCTCGGGGTTTGGAAATTGGTTGAGTTACCAAAGGGAAAAAAGTTTCTTGACACACGTTGGGTCTATCGAAATAAGTAGGATGATTTTGGACTTATAGTGTGAAAAAAAGCTAGATTGGTGGTTCGCGGGTTTAGACAAGTCGAGGGTCTTGATTATACTAAGGTTTATGCTCCAGTAGCACGTTTGGAGGGTATTCGTATCTTCCTTGCATATGCTTCCTACATGAACTTCCAGTTTATCAAATGGACGTCAAGATAGCCTTCTTATATGGCAAGGTGAAGGAAGAAATCTACGTTGATCATCCCCCTGGGTTCGTTAACTCTAAGTTTCCTAATCAGGTCTACAAGTTGGACAAGGCATTGTATGGGTTACATCAAGCTCCTCGAGCGTGGTATGCAACTCTCACAAAGAACTTGCTCGAGCATGGATACTCTTGTGGCACTATCGATCAAACTTTGTTCATCAAGCATGTTGCTAATGATCAGATTCTGGTTCAGATCTATGTTGACGACATTATATTCGGGTCTACCTGTCCGCAACTATGCAAAGAGTTTGAATGCGTCATGAAGAAGAGGTTTGAGATAAGTTCGTTGGGAGAAATGACCATGTTTCCGGGGCTTTAGATTAAACAAAATTCAACTGGAATCCTGATACATCAAGCCAAGTATGTGGAGGATATTCTTGAGAAGTTCGGATTTCAAGACGCTGAACCTGCATCGATGCCGAATCCGTAGATCAGACACACTACAGATCGATGATCGGATCGTTGATGTATCTTATTGCAAGCCGTCCAGACATAATGTTTGCAGTTTGTCAATGCGCACGTTATCAGGCTAATCCTAAATTTTCACATCTTATTGCTGTCAAAAGAATTTTTCGGTATATCAAAGGTAGCCCAAAATTGGGTCTTTGGTATCTGAAAAATCCAGAATTTGATTTATATGCTTTTTCTGACAGTAATTATGGAGGCTATGAGCTTGAGAGGAAATCTACTTCAAGAGGGTGTCAATATCTTGGAGATAGGCTGGTGTCGTGGCAGTGCAAGAAGCAACACACTGTCTCAACTTCAATAGTTGAAGTGGAATACACAACTGCATCTGCTTGTTGCTCTCAAGTTATCTGTATCCAACATCAGCTGTTGGATTACGGTTTGAATTATCTAGAAACCCCTATTTACTGTGATAATGAGGTTGCGATTCAAATTGCTAAAAATCTTGTCCAACATTCCAAAGCCAAGCACATTGATATCAAAATTCATTTTATCAGAGACTGTTATGGACGTTCACTCATCCGGTTGAAATAGGTTCCCAATGCTAATAATGTGGTGGATCTGTTCACCAAGCCATTTAACAAAGCTCGATTCGATGTGCTTGTGGGATTTTGGAAAATGATTCGTTTTGCGGATTAATTTTATTTTTTACCTTTTTACTTATTTTAAGTTTTTTATTTTTATTTTCTTAATTATTATCTTCTATTTTATTTTATTTCTGGTTAGATTAGTTTAAATTTGCGCATTTTAGTGATTTCATTCTCACCCACGCACAAATTTAGGAGGAGAAATAAACAAAAAATTGAAAATTTTCAAAAATCCAAAAACAATAAAAAATCAGAAAATCAAAAATATGTTGATGATAGTCTTGCTTGTAGGTGATGTATTGGGAAGTGATATTATCAAGTGATAACAGGCAATCTAAATCTGCATAATGTACCAAAATTAAATTGTCTACGCTTTGTGTTTGATGCGCTGGTAGGAACAAAAGATTCTAAATGGACTTGACTAGGAAGATTTGAACTTAAGAAATTCAAGGACTTGACAAATCTTGAACTAGGTAGATCCGTTTAGCCTGACAATACGACGCTCAGATAGGTTGAGTAGGGAGATATACATGGGAGTCTATTGGTCACATTAAAAGAACCCGTATCTACAACTGTGGATTAACTTTTCCTCGATGTGCAGATTTTGTCCTTAATTCCGGTATTGATGGGGTGACTGGGGAATTAAGATAAATTAGGTCGGTAGAAGGTTATTTTCTTTCTTTCTGTTTGTTAGTCATATGTTGCCTCCTCTGCATGATCGAAAGATCTGACCTGGACTGTAACATATGCTATTTTATCTCTCTGTATCTTCTCTCTACACAATTCTTACTATCTGTTAGCCATATACTGTCTACTTTACGTGATTCACAATCCGACCCAGTACACAGTATATGCATCATTCTTTCTCTCAATCCCTCTAAAACTTCAGTTAGTCATATGTTTTATCCTCTGCATGATTGGAAGAGATCCGAATTGGGTGTACAACATATGCATTCTAAATATATCTTCTCTCTTAAAAATTGTCTCCTCACCCGATGTAAGGAGTATTCTGGAAGTTCTTGATTACTGGAGCATATCAGGAAACGGGAAACATGTTCTAGTACAATTAAAATTGAACACTTGTAGATTGTCTATAGATATTGTTGCTCAATTTACGTGAACAACAATATCCCTGGTGGTCGTCAGATAAATGGTCCCTAGGAAATTTATTTAAGAATATAGAATCAAAATGATCTTATCTTTATTAGCTTGTCCAAATTTTATCGCAATTTTTTCGTGTTTAAGTGGACCACAATACTGACGATCGATCAGACATAGACATTAAGGTAAAGGTACTGATAAGTAGACCAAGACTGTCTAACAACTTTGATCCCTAAGTCACAAAATTATATTCAATGTTTGTTTAGATAAGTTTTGCCTATATTATTTTAATTTTTTTTTGTTTCATTTTAATTTTATTTTGTAATTATCAAAAATTAAAATTTTAAATTTTGGAAATTATTTTATTTTTATTTTTATTTTTGTGTATGTTAATTTTTTAATCTTAATTTTAATTTTTATTATATTGTTAAAAGTTGACAAAGTTTTTTTTTTTTTTTTAATTTTTTTAAATTTTAGAAATTTTTATTTTTTTAATTTTAATGTTAATTTTAATTTTTCAAATCCTCAAAACTTTTACTTTTGAAAATTATTTGAAATATTGGATTGTGCCTTACACTGTGTGGATAGCAGGTAAAATAGTCAAGGGTATAAAAGAGAGTTTACAGCCGGAAACTCTCTCATTCTTCACTTTTCAGCTTCCGGCTGCAAATTCTCTCTCTTTCTCTCTCATCTTCGAAAAAAAATTAATTTTTTCTGTGAAATTGCTCTGATCATCTCATAGGTAGTAAGATTCCGACCATGGATATTTATTTGTTTCACGAAATCGTTGAGTTTTGAGCCTAAAATCGACGAAAATATGTCTGTCGGAGCTTACGGCCCAAGCTTATGGCCAAGGAGCTTACGGCCATAAACTCAGTTTGCGGCCCTGAGCTTACGGCCATGGGTTTACGGTCGTAAACTACAGGTTATCCGTAAACTCCTGGTTGACCATGAACTTAACTTTGGACAAAATGATTAATTTTTGGGCTAAATTTAAATAGATTGAAATATTATTTGCTCAAATATTTTTATTTTCTTACTTGGTCTGTTTTAGTGCAGATCAAATGGCAAGCTTAAAATTCACAGACATGCACAACTTAGCGATTGTACTGGCAGATCCTCTAGTTGCAGATGGAGAATTCAGGTCAATGATTCATGGCCTGAGAGAATGTTGCCTGGCCTCTGCTATCACCATGAACACTATGGTCTATCAGAACATCATAAGGGAGTTATGGAAGACTGCCAAGATGAAACAGATGACGATGGAGCAGTGACTGTGGATGCGATTGCTAAGGGATGCAAGGTTGTGATCACTGAGGAGCACATTAGGGAAATGTTGCTGATCAATGATTTACCTAGTTTTCCCACTGAGATCATGATTGAAGATGCTCAGAAGATTCTGAAAAAGATGGGGAACGAAGGCGACTCTCCTCCTACAGTGAAGAAGCTTCTGTCACCTTATTGGAGATCCTTAGCTCATGTGTTCGTGAGCTGCATCTCAGGCAGGAGGTCTGGTGCGGATGAAATATCTCTGAGAAACATTGGAGCCATCGTTTCTCTTGTTGCGGGGATTGGCTTCAACTTTTCGAGGTTCATCCTGGACAAGTTCGTGGTCAACATAATTGCCATCACCCGGGATACCTTTTTGATGTATCCCATGTTCATTCAGCTATTCATCAACAGACAATTTCCTGATATAGTCAAGGAGGGAGATACACTTGACATGAAGTCCTTATGTCCCCACACTGTTGGGCTCATCAAGCAAAATCGCAAGTGAAAGGTCTTCTTTCAAGGACTTTATCCACTTGTGAAGTTCGGAAGATTTGCTGAGCCAAATGAGGCATCCGAGTCTCATGGATCCTCTGACAAAATATCCTCTGAGCCTACTTCCTTAGAATAGGTGATTTCATCGGAGGATGTGATCACCGTGTCAGACCAAGAAAGAGAAGAGACAGTTGCTCCCAATATTTTTGAAGCTGAGGAGCATAATCTACAATCTGTCCAAGTCAAAAGTGACTATAATGAAGGGTCTTCTATGAACATGACTGAGATTGATCTGTATAAAGACGTTGATCTTACGGGCTTAGATAAAGATGAGATTCTGACAAATGTTGGAAGTAATGAAGACTTTTTGTCGAATTTCAACCTCAACACTTTACATAACAATATCAATGATGTTGCTCTTCCAGCAACGGAGATAAGGGACTCTGATGACATTCTCGAGTCAACACCTGTTACTACCGATCAAGTGGTTGATACGACAACTCCCATGGTGACAGTGTCAGGGTTTCCTCCCCTTGATGTTGTTTCACCTATAACTGAATCACTGAGAGTGATGATGCAACAATCCAGACCTTACAACCTCCATCAAAGAGAAGAAGACGTGATCCTAGACATGGGCTTTTGGATTTTGACTTATCTCAAGGCCTGCCAATTACACCAACATCTACCCCTGCCATCGTCTCTTTAGAACCTTTTAGTGAAGATCCTAGCACCACATTTGAGGTTGGTGGCTCTTCTGCTCAAGCAAGATTTTCTTCTCCTAATCCAGATCTTGATGATGCCTCTGTGTGGCTAGCCATGCATCTAGCTCAGGAACAAACTTAAATACCTTCTTCTAGAGATAAAGGAATTTCTTTTAGAGAAGGTATTTCAGGAGAAGATGATTCATTCATTGATGAGCTTCAAAAGAGAGTAAATGTACTTGATCAAAAGAACAAAGAGCTCAGTATTCAAGTTAATGATCTTTTGAGCGAGAATGTAAATCTGAAGCTTCAAGTTTCTGATCTTCAAGAGGATAAAGCTTTGAAGAACAAGCAGATTTCTGACTTACAAGAGCACTTTAATCTCCTTACTTCAAGTTATTTTGATTTGAAGAAGAAGTTAGAAGAGGAACTTGGTGAAAAGTTCAAGACATCCACTGATGAGTCAAGGATCAATCTGCACATTCAGGCTCATCCTATAGTGACATCTGCTCCAACATCACGTATTGTTGATAGGTTTGAAGAAGAGCCAGCTCAAGCTCCAAGTGTTGTGGCCTTAAAACGTGACAAACTGGCTAAATCTACTAAGAAAGGTCAATACTTGTTTAAAAGGGGCTCAGATCAGAATGCTCCTGCGGATCAGCCCACCATCACCATTATAGATCTTGGAGAGAATTGTTTTAAAGATACCTATGATGATAGGTCAGGGATCATCTCATTGGGATTTCACGACGCCTTAAACATGTGGCTCGTGAGACGTAAGAGTGGGACCACTAAGCTATATAAAGATGCTTATGACTTCCATTCTTGGACCAGGTTTGATCTTTCAGAGTTGTCACGAGCTCCTTTTGTCAATCCCTCTCAAAATCCCCAGACTACACAGTTCAATCATTTCATGGAGGATCAATTACTCAAGGGTTTTCCTTCAATGAAGATTGCAGAGTCAATTATTAAGGTGTACCCAAGCGTAATTGATCCTAAAACCAATCAATCTCTTCGAGTTGTGATGTGGCCAACTACCAAACAAGTGAAGCAGATTCCTATCCTTCAGGATCATCCAGATGGATCTCTGTGAACCATGGAGTACTGGGTGTTTGATGAAACCATTGCATCTGCTGTCATCAAGCTTGAGAAGGGATGCATCCGCTTGTACGACAAAAGAGACCTGCTTATGTTTGGAAAGTGGGATATACATCAGCTGAGCCATCATCAGATTAAAGTTGCATAAGACATCTTTGAGCCAGCTGCCAAAGAGTTTACAACTATGGTTGTGAAAATCATTAACAAACGGATATGGAACGGAGCAATGGGTAAGTCAGATGTGTTGGTGGTCGACAATGACTGTGCTCAAGCTAGCACAAAACCAAGGGGAGATTGAAGGGTCTATTTAGTGGTTTGGTCTAGGCTTTCATTGTAATAAGTTCTTTTGAGTCTTTATGAGGTTTCGGTAGGTTGTTTGTTAGTTTATGGCCAAGTAGTGAGTTTACGGCTGGAAGCCTGTTTTCGGTTGTAAACCCAGTGTCCGGCCCAAGTCCACTATATATAGGGGTTGTGTACGTCATTAATGGTTGTTGATTCCACAATAGTTCACGGTCATAGAGAGCAAGTTGTACCAGGCATTTTATGCAATATAAGCATGTGCAAGCTTGTTTCAATTCTGTTTCTACATTGCTTCTTATTTTATTTGATTGTGTGATTGCTTGATCATTGGTAAAGATCCGTTTTCAGGACCTTACATTGGTTACGTAATAAACATGTACTTAATAGGTTCAACACCAGCTGTCAATTCATTATTGATGTATCTAGTGCCATCAGGAAGAATAAACTTGGTATTATTGGACTTTCTCGGAGCGCTTATTCTTCCTCATGAGGCAGATCTTGATGTACTAGCTGATGTACCAGCGGATGGCACTTGGTTCAGCTTCTTTATTTTGTTGAGAAGATGTTGGATTTCTAACTTCACTTCTTAAGCACGAACACCCTTGTTTTTGTCTATAATTCCTTGAGTTTGCATCTACATATTCTAGCCAAATTTTAATAACTCACGAGTAGCTACAACTTCAATATATTCATACTTTATTTTCGTTCTTACCAAGCGAAGCTTTAGTGACTCGTTCCTTAGCATCAATATATTCATACTCTATCTTCTTGAACTGATTATCAGTGCTTTGAACATCAACAATCTTATAAGTGGAAACAAGTTCTTGAATAAGTTTGAGAGACAAACATTCTTGTTTTCTATCTTGTTGCTTTTTTCGGATAGCAGCATTGTATTCCAACATGATATGTCTAACTTCCTCGATAGGTAAGCTCCGTGTTTCTACTAACTCATTCAGATAAAAAATGAGCTTGATTTTCTTGTTAGGAGGACCGACTGCAGAGAAACTTCTAGCTTCAGTGTTAAGAACTCCCCTGAGAAAGAAGCCTTCCTTTTTCGATGATTGAGTTGGACACCATCATTAGAATCATTGTCACTATCTGTTACTTGAGGAACCTCTTGATAAATCTCTCCCTCAAAACAAGTACCATGATAGACAAGATTTAATGGAACATCAAAAACAATAGCTTGTTTCATAAAAGTAAGATCCAGAAACCCTTCGTAGTCATCAGTTTCTGATTGGTCACCAGTGTCTGGAATGGGCTAATCAGTTGTAGCATCAGCATCAGCAACAACAATCAGTTTTTCAGTTTCAGTTTCAGCTTCAACCTTTCCAGTCATCTCAAGCTGAGATGCAATCACCACCTGCATTTACATTGGCTTAGGACCCTCTCGATAATTCTCCCTCTTTTTGGTAGCATTAAAGTGGGGAGGAGAGTTATGAGGAGAAGGAGTTCTTGGAGGAGGATGAGATAGTAGAGGAGGTGGTGGAGGAGGGTTATCACATGGAGAATTTGGTGGAGTGTCAACAACAACCATATCACCATCATCATCATCCACAACCATAAGTCTCTTCATTGTAACCACATCCCTTTCAACTTTAGTCAACATTTTATCCGTTGACTGAGTTAACTGCACAACTAAGGAGAGTTGGGAAATCATAATTGTTTCAAAGTTAGAGTTGGATTATCCCTGAGCATCCTAATGAAGAAGAACAGTAATAATGGGTGATGATGCAGGTGGAACCATTTCAGCTCAATGAAAAATACCAGCTTAAGGAAAAGGAGATGGTTCTGGAGAAGGTTCATCTTGGATCATTGGCTTAGTAGTATCCCCAACAGGATAGGTTGATCCATGATGTTCAGTGTCATTAACAGAGGAAGAGGATGTAGAAGTAGTTGAAAAATGTACGTACTTGTTCAACCTTTGAGGAGAGTTCATTTTCTAAGTGAAGTCATATCCTATGTCAGCTATTGAGTCTTCTTCATCTTTATCGGTGTCTTCTTCCATTAGCTCCTTCTTTATTATCAGCTTCTGAATTATTATCATTATCTTCTTCATAATCAGCATCATCATTGTTATTATCCTCTTCATGGTCTGAGGAATCAACCACATAGGGTTTTTCAATCCACTTTTGCATCCTTACTGTAATTTGCAAATCATTCTGAGATGGAGCAACATTAATAATCTTTGAGGAAAGAGCGGGAATTGGAATGATAATCCCATGACTTTCAATATAGCCTTCTTTACAAGACAAGATCAGACCAAGCCAACATTGATAAGGGGCATTCAATCGCTTCTTGTTCCTAGTAAAGTAGTGAATCATTTGATCAAGAAAAAGTTTAGCAAAGTTCAGTTTCTTGTTGTAAACAATTGAATATGGTATCCCTTTCTCAAGAGATTCAATTGAAACAAGATTCCAGTCCTGTATCGAAGACATTTTCCAATTACACATGTTAAGTACTTCCATCCTGCATGAAAACATTATAGAAGAGTGCTCTTGTGTAGATCACGATTGAGGCCTAGAAGTTTGAAGTTATACCCTATTTTTTCACGAACCGATAGGGTGTTTCAGAGTAACTTTCAAATCGAGGAAGACAAAGACCAGTTCAAAGAGGCTCCTTATCAATGGTAACCCTATATTATCCATCTCCGGTGGTTCCAGTGATGGTTCGAGCATCAGTATCAACAGAGCATGTATAGTAAAACTCACATACTTGTTTAGGGTAGAAAGGGTCCAGGAAATCACAGAATGCATATCGAAGAGGACCACCTTTGACATAGTCGACAAAGTCTTCGATTCCTAAGTTTGCGAACTGCTTTGGGATTTCATCCGAGAACACCACATTGGTGGATTGAATGACGATGGTAGAGTCAGAAGCATGAGGACCTTTGATGATGTTTGTACTGCGAGCAAACTTGTACAAGGGCTTTGACTGATGGGTTTTATTCATAAGAACATCCTATGTGCTAATGCAACCCTAATGCTTGGATCTAGGTTTCTCTATTGTACATGCAATTCATCCAAGACTTTAAACCCTAGTTCTAGCATACAATTAATCATATTAACATGTGAAAGGGTTTTTAGATCTTACCTTAATTGTTATGTAGCAATAACAATCTCAAATCCTCCTTGCAATGACTTTACAAAGCTTAAAGTCACAAGTGTCACTCCTCTAATGGTTCACAAACACCAAGAGCAAGAGGATGAAGAATAGGAGAGAGGAGGCTGCCCAAAACGTGTAGAAACACTAGTGGAACTCTTCACCACGTTTTTGGGGCTTAAGGGTACTATATATACATGTAGGCTATTAGGGTTTTCAATTAGGAAACCCTAATCTGACTTCTTAAGCCCTAAGCAGCCCATAGACCCTTTTAGAATATCCCTTGGACGATTTCTAATGGGTTTCCCCATAGAATTCGTCCAACCTATTATTCCAAGGTAATCCATAGCCCAAATGTAATTATCTTATAATTACAGTTCTAGTCCCTTAAGTTTAATTAATCTATTTTAGTCACAAAATTAATTATCAATTAATTCTTGACTAATATTAATTAAACTATATGATTTCTCCTTTAATATATTATTCTCATAATATATATTAATAAATCATAATTAATCTTCTCTCTCTATAATTCATCTTATCAAGTTGCTTTGGTGAAGGCAACCAAAAAGGACCATGACCATCGGGTCAAGTACATACCAAAACAGTTATGGACTTAGACACTAATCCAGAAGTCTCCCACTTGGATAAGTCTAATAACTATTCTGTGTGTGACTGTAGATCCTGATCTGCAATTGTAGCTTTCAAAAACCGTTGTCAACTCTGATCTTATCAGATATGTGTCCTTTAGATAAGGGATCATATATTCCTCCATTCTAGATATTGTATAGACTGAGACATGGATTTAGATCATTCTCTCTATCTATGTGTTGTTTCACGATTTCCGATTTATGATGACTGACAACAGACTACATTTGAACACATCTAATAGTCTCGGCTTGGCCAAGCGCTTAGGTGCCATCACAAAATCATAAAGGGGCCCACAGATATCGCTTTCATCCTACTTTGGATAAAAGGAACGGATAAAATTTGATTCAATGCTTGGTTGCACTCACTCACCGAATCACACACAATAATATGTTTTATAACACCAAGTTACAGGTGCGTTTACATATTATCAATTTGTAACCGACTCGCAAGATACAACTCACATATCTCGGTTTCAAGAATATAAGATATTATCGTCTCACCAATCACTCATGATAAAATCCATGAAGTGATCCAAGTGAGCGTGGGTTTATTCCAATGCTCAAATCATATTCATAAGCACTCGTGAACGTTGCAGCAAACATTTTCTTATGTCTAATACACTTTAGACAATCCACACACCAATTCACGAGATTCTTCATTCATACCTACTTCCAACATATGAACGACTGTGGTCTGTTCGGATAATTTGATTCTTCTGAATCAATTTAATTATTCAGGAAGTCAAAACATGCAAAGTGAAACACAAGAATAATACTAATCCCATATGGCCCCAAACTCTGTGTATAAATAAAACATTTTATTTAATCACCATATTGATTACTCATTATTTGTTGTTTCGGGTAATCAACTTCTTTCTTGAATTATTACTATACTTGTCCCATGCTCTCAGCATGCACCCAATGTTTACTTATGGTCCTTACTTTGTGAAACAGATCAAATGAACACATTTCCAATCATACTCATTTCACAACTCCCAATCCTTATCACAAGTGTAAGAATATCAAATTCTTTTGACTTATAGAATATGCTAGATTCTAACATTTTATGCAATGATCCTTTTGTAAGGTCATAGCTCAAAATCATCAAGACTTGGCCAATCTCTATCAGAAACAATTCTATAGATATGATGTCTCTCACTCAAAGTACATTCCTTTGAACATCATTCTTGCATAAAAGTTTCTAATCTAGACATAGATTCTCAATAATCAGCTCCCAATATGGAAACATTTCCATATTTGCCATATGACAACTCATTCTTAATACAATCTTATCTATTCATAATAATGTCGATATGGTCCATCCAATACCATACTTCCAACTACTCATAAGCGACCAATCCTCAGCGAACTTTGGATCGTCCTTTGATAGTTGTTTAATTATCTTAGTCAAAACCGATTCTTGTCCTTTTTCCCTCTAAATGTGCTATGTATCCTTGACTAAATTTGTTAACATTTCACAACCTAAGCCGTTAGATATGAAATGAAGCATAATATTCTCTCCCTTAATTATAGGAAAACAACTATTCAACCTTTACGACTCTGCAAAATATAACTCTTGTTTTCTATAATTAATATTGCTAACTTGCAATACTTGACTTAATAATCATACAAGCACAACTTTTATGCTCCCACTATCATGATGATTATTATCATATAAGCATAACACTTATGGTCCCACTAGCTTTGACATGTATTTAGAAAATAGCTTAACTTTCAGAAAATAATACCTATTGAATTTCTTAAGTTCATATTTCTAATACCTAATGCTTTGATAATCCTTTATCTAAGTTTCTCAAACTTATACACATTTGCCTTAGATAGCTCATATATGTGTCTAAAGAATTCAGACTAATTGCCAAATCTCACAGTTCGAATCATGGAAAGGGATACCGTAACCATAACCGAATTTGAGAATACAATTTCACAATCACTATCTTTTTAAAATCTCTCTTAGTGAAAGCATTTCCTCACAATCATCTTCATGAAGGAGGGAATCTTATGACACTTAGATTCTTATGGTGCATGTGTTCCTATCCATGCGAATTCGTGAAAAACAAAGTTTGCGACAAATCCAAATTCATATGGACCGAACCTTCTCAAGCTTGATCTCTTGCCTTATGGTAACACGACTGCCCACCATGTCTTCCAAGTAGTTAAGTAGCTCACCCTTTCCTATCAATGTACTTTTCATTGATCAAAGTGCTTGCCTTTTATGCGTTCAAATGAGAACTCATAGAACTTACATGCATAATTAACTCAATTGGAACGACACAGAAACAAGATAGTGTCCACATGTTAGGTTGTAAACCTCAAGTTGTGTGCTAGTGATGATCGATAAGGTTTATTCTTGATTTTTTCTTGAAACCTTTCAAGACCTTTGAGACTCCCACCGACTCCTTGACATATAAAATTCTCTTGTCAAGAAACATTCCTTAACAAAACAAATATTCAAGAGTTAGTGTAGTTCTTATCAAAACATTCCAATTTCAAATGTACAAGAATAAGAAAACCTTTTACAGATTCCACATTTGATGAATGGTATAAACCTTCTTAACACTTGTCACTCAATTCATAATCTTAACTCTAAGACTTGTCTTTGGAACGAAGTATGAATTACTTCTTTATTTAACCATTTCTTCAATTCTTTATTCCTATTCTCAGACATACAATTGCACTAAGACTCGTTTGAGAGGATCAATTGAGATATGGTTCTTAATCATTAAGACCTATCATAAAACATAACAAAAGGTACTCTCCCTTCTTCTTAGAATAGAGAAACTTTTATCTTTCTGCCTACTTGAATCTTCTTTATTCGTTCTGCTATTTATTGAAACTCTTTCAATCAACTGAGAATTACACTTAATCTCATAAGTATAATCATATTTACTTAACCATAGTAAATCATGCTGAATATCTTTGTTACTCTTGTGGTGGACTTGATCAACACACAAACTTGTGTACTCGATCTCCTAGTCCTTCACTTGACACTTTTCAATGAATTAGTCTAATTTCCAAATATGAAATTTCTCATTCATCATGCAACCAAGTTGTATGATTCCAAGTTTCTGTCCAATTGAAACTTGGGCGATGAGAAACATTCCCTATTCGGTAAATTCTTGACCTTCCCACAATTAACATAATTAAGAATCAAATCCATTATTGCTAATAATAGAGACTTACAAACATCAATTTTTCATACACGCCATTGCAAGGATAAATAAACAATATAAAATCAAAATATATTTTATTGCGGAAACATTTTGTCCTTACAATGCAATTCAGTTGAAAACCTATGTTAATACATATTTCTTAGCAATTTTATTCTAACTCCAAGTAGTAGCTTAAGATTCTAATCTTCAAGTTATGCGATCGAAATCCATTTCTTCATGATTAGATTCCGCTAACTTCTTTCCTTAAGCTTCCTCTATTTTCTTTGATCCTACAAAACATCAAAATGTAATCTTATCACATCAAGCATTAAGAATCTATAATAGGAACTTAAAAGAGTTAGTTAATGGATTTTACCTAAAGTATAGTCATACATTTTGACTCTCCCATCTCTTAGATCTCTTAGGTACATAGGGCAGCTTCGTCTCCAATGCCCCTTCTCTTGGCAATAAAAGCAAATTGACTCTTTTGGAACAACACATGGAACTACTTCTGACTTTGCCTTTCTCTTATGATCAAACTTTTTGATCCTGGCATGCCTTTCGTTGCCTATATCCACAGAGGTCTGGAAGGCAGATCCACCAATCAACTTTGCTTTTCCAGTGCGCCAAATCATTGCTGATTCAGCAGAAATAAGCATATAGGTGAGATCGATGAGGGTCACGTTGTCACACCCCAAAAATAGAAGGCAGAAACATTTTCGGGGTTCAATCCACGTTGAGTATCAAATCCAATGCACATAGTAAGTAAAGTAGAACAACCGTTACATTACATAAAGAAAAGTTTTACATTTGTTCCAAAAGTAAAGTTATACAGTTGTGATACATAGTATATAATAACAAAACGAACTGGTCTTCTGCGCACTCCAACCTGGAACAAAATGATCTTCGGGTACCTGTTCTAACATTGACCTAAGAACACAAGCGGTTTGAAAATCAGCATAACGCTGGTGAGTTCATAAGCGGTTTTTGTTTTGTGAAAATGTTCGAGTTTCCTTTCTGTTTCTGAAAATGTTACACACACCAAGAAAATCCCATATTTTCTTAAGAAGGTTGGTTACTGTTCCTCGACATGTAAAGTAAAGTGAAGTTGTACACTGAAACACGTTTATTCATGTGAAAATGTATTGTTAGGTTATCTGGTTCATTATACTTTTCTGGTTATGTACCAATGTATTCCCAGGAAAGTCCCATACTTTCCTGATTATGTGTTACCAATTGTAAACGATGTAAAGTTATCCGGTTTGTTACACTTTTCTAGTTATGTTAATTGTTCCCTAGGAAAGTCCCATACTTTCCTGAATAGTTGGTTATCAATGTAAAAGATGTATTCTGTAACACGTGGTTATGTTCAATGTTTTTCCCAGAAAAGTCCCATACTTTCCTGAATGTTGGTTACCAATGTGAAAGATGTATTATGTTGTACATTATTACTATTAAGTAAATCTCTGTTATCCTAATTGCGAGTTCCATAACCATACAATAGACTAACTGTGGCAATAAGTAGCCCACATCACCTTATGACTTTCGTTACCCTTGAACCATTTCGGTTCGGCTGTAGCTAGCAGCCAGGTGTGGGGTAGTCAGCCCCGTATAAATCTATACACTCAAGTCACGGTCTCTAATCCCAAAGATTCTGGTTACGGTTGTAGTCCTCCACTCGCATATCTCTATGGAGTGTTCACCGAGGACGTGTCTCCAATCATACAGGACTAACAAATTTACTAGTAATAATATAATAATCCTCCACTCGCGTATCTCTGTGGAGTGTTACCGAGGATATACAATGTACAAGTTTTATGTTTCAAAAGTTCTAATGACATGCTTTTAACTGATAAAATGTGGAAACCATTTGCGAAATATATAAAACATAACAGTTTATAAACCCATTTCAGAAATAATATGTTTACGTGATCTACATGTTCAAACGGTTATCAGTTGTATCAATCAGTGTTAAAAGCATATAAAATGTGAAACACACACATGAAAAGAAGTTTTAGTGTAAAAGTAATCCCTTGTACTTTGCTTGTGTTCCCCCCTGAAAACAGTGAAAACAGTGAAAAAGGGCAGGGGTATGAACTCACCAGACAAGGAATTGTTACGGTTTCGGACACTAAACGTTGATTCGGGGCTTGATTACTCACGATGTTCCTATGCAAAATGAAATAATATCCAAATATATCTAATTAGATTTAAAATCACTAATTAGATGGAACATTACACTCCAATGAGGTAAAACACCTCAAAACGAGTGATTGGAGTGACCCGGGTGACATCTACGGACTTGAAATGTAGCGAGGGACTTGGGATTTTCGTTTACTCCTCAAGAGTAAACTCCCTAATGGATTTTTCGGCCATATACCCCTATATACATGAGTTCACGGCCGTGAACTCATGTTTGGGTGGTTTTGAGTGCTAAAATGGCTTAAATGGACAAGGGAATGTTGTAATGGATTTTTCTAATGCCATGGATTTAATTGTATCAACATATACATCACATTTGAGAGTTCACGGCTGTAAAATTGGAGTTTATGGCCGTAAACTCTCCCATGCTCAAACCATATTTAATTTGTGATGTTTAGGGCAATCACATGTGATTCTAGTTAATTTTCCAAGCCTTGTGGTGAATTTAGGGCATCAAACAACATATATTTAGGAGTTTACGGCCCTGGAGCATGTTCTATGGCCGTAAACTCTCATATGTAAGGTTTTGTTATGTTTAAGGTCTCCAAACTATTTTTAGATGGTTCTAGGATTTACCACAAGGCTATTGGTTAAGTTACAAGGCATTCTAACATGTAAAAGTGAGTTTACTCCCATGTTTGAGGGGTTTACGGCCCAAGAACATACCTTGGACGTAAACTCATGCTAATCCCTCAAAATCCAAGTTTAAGGTGTTTCAAGTCCCAGTTTGCAAGCCTCACGGTCATATCTAAGTCCCAACAATGATTTGGAAGGGTTAAATTGCTCAAAAACCCCAATATTTATGTGTTTACGGCCTAAGCATGCTCCTTGGTCGTAAACACATGTTCCAAGTCCTAAATCATAATTTAAACACGGATTTGAAGGCTTAAGAGGTTGAATAACAAGCTAGGAAGGTTACCTCTATGATTCGGAGCCTTAAATCTTTGATTTTGGACCTTGATCTATGGTGAGGAGAGAGGTTAGAGAGAGAGTAGTGAGAGAGAGCCAAAAGCTTCAAATGGATGTTTAGAACATTTTAAATAGTGTTTGGTAATTCGACACGGTGAAATTCTACTCGATACCGACTTTAGACAGGGCTTTTGGTCGCACCCGGCCAAGTTGTCGTAACCCGATATGGTCGATTCTAGAAATGTTCCGATCACTAATTTGGGGTGTTAGAATGATTTCTAATTGCATTAAGACACCCATTAAGTCATTTTAGATCAATACAAGTTAATGACTTAATTAAACGAAGAAATCGGAATCGAATTTGAAAACGACTGTTGATTGGTCGAATTGGATTACGAAAAGAGTTACAAGAAGTGATACGGAATTTCAGGTTATTACACACGTCATGGTTCATCGTATAGTACTCTCTTACAAACTCACTATATGAGTCAGGAAGTGACTGAAGAACCCCGTCAATAGCCAGCTCCTCACAGACAACAGATCCCAACATTCTTAACCTATCAATGTGTGACTTCATCTCTAGGACGTGTGCACACATTGACTTTCCTTCTTCATGTTTACTTGCCAAAAGGGATTGAGTGAGTTTGAACTTTTCAATCTTTTGAACTTGTGGGTTAGGGAGAATAATATGAGGAGGTGGAGGAAGTGAAGCATGATCTCGTGTTCCTCGATCGAATCGTGGAATATCATCTTCATGTGAAAAGATTGTTCCACGGGATTTGGGAAGACCATAGTTGTCATACTTTGACATCTACAAAACGGGAGAAAAATTAAATTCAAGTTAGTTGATTGATTGAGTCCTTAATAAATCACGCAAATGAGATATTAAGGCTAGGACCCAACACAATACTCTACAACCTAGAAAAGGAATGTCGTGATCTAGTTGTAGAATATTTTAAGGTAAGTGAATGACGATTCACTAATTTCCACCATGAAAAAACGAAAAATAGATTAAGTTTTAAATCTATTGAAAAATCCTAGATCTTTTGAGATTCATTGAAATTTTCAATGGCATGTTTAAATCTCGATATGTCCCTCTAGTTTGTGACTGGGATACTGAGGATCACAAAGCGGGTGTGAATAACCATGCAAACTTACATGGTGCCACCACATTTTAGAGTCACCTATTCGATGTGTCGGTTAACCACACACGCTCCACCGAACTATGACAAACATTGAGTCACCCTTTGCTACCTTTGCTTAGAACCATTTAGTGTGCCAGTTAACCACACACGCTCCACTAACGTCTTCGCAAGGGCACAAAGTGTAATTTCATGGAATTGAAACAATTCACTTTTGCCTATAGTAACTAAGATTGGAAATTTGTAAAAGCATTTAGTTACTTTTGTACTTCATTATACTTATAATCGAAGGTTTCTGTCCTATCCTACCCGTTCAGCTAACGACCCTCCACTAGTCCAGAGTGCAGTGGGTAAGAGTGGATACCCATTCAATCGTCATTTTATAGGCAATTTCCTTAAACACCCCTTATAGACCAGCTTCGTGAATGAGGCCTACTAACGGTAAGACTGAGTTTTACTCATACATATATATTAGACTTTTAATGTTATATATAGTATTGGGTGTATTTTACACTTTGAAAATACTAGGTGTTCTAATTTAATAAATTATACTTTTAAAGTAGTTAAATTTAAACCTAAACTTTATGGGTTTATCAAGTCTCTTTTAATTATACACCTTAATTAATTAATAAAACCATAAGGGCATGATTTGAAACATTAGGGTTTCAACTAAATTATACTTTTAATTTAGTTAAATGTAAACCTAAACTTTATGGGTTTATCAAGTCTCTTTTAATTATACACCTTCATTAATTAATAAAACCATAAGGGCGTTATTTGAAACATTACGGTTTCAACTATTTAAATTTCAAAACAAAACCTTTAAGTCCAAATTTAAACCATAAAACTTACATTAGCACAAATGAAACTTTTTCACAACATAAGGATCAAATAACAAACAATAGAGATTAAACAATTAATTTTGTCATTATCTATATTTGATCTAATTTCAATTTCTTGCAAGATAAGTTACCGAATTAATACAAATAATGAATCTTTAATCATATAAGTAAGTTATTATCTAATCAATTGGTAATTATCTTTTGTTTAATCAAGGATATACTCAAATATAAGATACAGTTCGAATATTAAAGACCCAAAACAATTAAGGAAAGTATCCTCAAGAGAAACAACATGAAATCCCGGAATCTGCTCTTACTGACGCTCGAACTCGCCGAGTTCCTCTATGGACTCGCCGAGTTGGAGCAACTCGCCTAGTCCACATTGGAACTCACCGAGTTCATCAGTCAGGGAGCCAAAAAATCGATTTTGAAGCTTGAAAAATTAACCAAGGCATCAATACAATAGAAACCAATCAAGGCTTTGATACCACTGATGGGTTTTATGATGGGTTTTGAGCATTATAACACTTCCTAAGTGTACATGCAACCCTAATAACCTTGGATCTATGTTTGTCTAATTATCATGCAAAGTTAATTTCCAAGGCTATGATCCTATCTAGCATACATGGGGAACAATTTTAACTTGAATAAAAGATAGAACTACATACCTTGTTGTTGATTTTGATCCTTGAAACCTTGTGAGCCTAGAACCCCAAGTGTGATGCCTCAAATGCTTCACACAACACCAAATGCTATGGAGTAAACTTGGAAAGAAAGTATAACACTCTAACAATCGGCTCTAGCCCTCAAGTATGCATGTCTATATCCGATTTTGGGAGAAACGTTAGCTTTATATAGTGTTGACACATTTTGGGTGACACCATGTAAACCCTAATGTGTCATGACTCTTCATTTCCATGACCCATGGGTTTGTAACTCCCATGGAGCCTCCATGGAGCATCCAATGGGTTCAACCCAACTTGATTATCCATGGAGCCTCTTAGCCCACTATATAAGTTATGGATGATTTACATAATCAACCCACATATTTAATTAGTTATCTTTTGATCAAACTAATTAAATAATATTATTAATATATTAGAACTTATAATATATTAATAAACCACAAGTGTTACTTCTCTCATTTAGTCTCTCTAATTTCATGGTTCCATGCAACCCAAATGGACCATGCCGGGTCGGGTCAAGTACATACCAGAAATAGTTATGGACTTAGACACCTTATCCAACATTTTATTCATAAGAACATCCTATGTGCTCATGCAACGCTAATGCTTGGATCTAGGTTTCTCTATTGTACATGCAATTCATCCAAGACTTTAAACCATAATTCTAGCATACAATTAATCGTATTCACATGTGAAAGGGTTTTTAGATCTTACCTTGATTGTTATGTAGCAATAACAATCTCAAATCCTCCTTGTAATGACTTTAGAAAGCTTAGAGTGACAAGTGTCACTCCTCTAATGGTTCACAATTACCAAGAGTAAGAGGATGAAGAATAAGGAGAGAGGAGGTTGCCCAAAACCTGTAGAAACCCTAGTGGAAATCTTCACCACGTTTTTGGGGCTTAAGGGTGCTATATATACATGTAGGCTATTAGGGTTTTCAATTAGGAAACCCTAATCTGACTGCTTAAGCCGTAAGCAGCCCATGGACCCTTTTAGAATATCCGTTGGACGATTTCTAATGGGTTTCCCCATAGAATTCGTCCAACCTTTTATTCCAAGGTAATCCATAGCCCAAATGTAATTATCTTATAATTACATTTCTAGTCCCTTAAGTTTAATTAATCTCTTTTAGTCACAAAATTAATTATCAATTAATTCTTGACTAATATTAACTAAACAATATGATTTCTCCTTTAATATATTATTCTCATAATATATTACTAAATCATAATTAATCTTCTCTCTCTATAATTCATCCTATCAAGTTGCTTTAGTGAAGGCAATCCAAAAGGACCATGCACCATCGGGTCAAGTACATACCAAAACAGTTATGGACTTAGACACTAATCCAACATTGACATGGTGAAAGCTTTGAGGATGATGACGATTTGCAGTCTTATATATATATATATATATATATATATATATATATATATATAGAGAGAGAGAGAGAGAGAGAGAGAGTTAAATTGCTTGTAAAGGTGACCTATGATGAAGAAGTCCCGATTTATACCCAAAATGTTTTCTTCGTTTTTATGTAATCATGACTGAAGAGATATTCGTCGTAAAAATCACTACAAGAAAAAAACGATTTTGCTAGGGAAGGTCACTAGGGAACGTCTTTCCATTGTTAATTTGCAACAGATCATACTATGAAATGTCGTTCCATAGCTTATTCGCTACCACATTTTCTATGGAATTATTTTTCTGTAGAAAACATGAGAATTTGTACGGAAATTGTTACTGACTCAAAATCCATTGGTATATTACTACTGGTATTTCTATGGAAAAACCATTCGTAGCAAATTTTCAACAAAATTTTTTACGACATACTTTCCTTTGTAATTCTACTGTAGAATTAAATATTGTGGTTAATCTGCAACGGAATTTTTCAACGGAATAGAATTCCATAATTGTTTCGCTATGGAAGTAGCATTCATAGCTCTTACTTACAAAATTATGCTACAATATTTTATTTTCGTTGCTTGTTTAGCTATGAAAAGAAATCCTAGCTACGCTGTTAAGAATTTTGTTACGAAATTAAATTACATAGCAAATTTGCAATGAATTTCAAATTCATAGCTAGCAATGGAAATTTGCAACGATAATAATACTCGTGGAAGTTTGACTATGGAGCCAATATTCGTTGCAACTTTTGTTACGAAATTTGTTAGAAATTAAAAATTTTGAAGTTATTTAGCAACATATATTAGATACGAAAATTGATTCTGTAGATGGTTTGCAATGGGGTAAATGTTAATTATTGTTTTGTGATGAATTTTTTACGAAATTAAATTCCCTAGCAATTTTGCTAAGGAATAATAATTCATAGTTATGTTGCTACAGATCAATTTATTAGCTATTTTGATATAGAGTAAATTAACCGTTGATGTTTCATTACAAATATGTTAATGAAATAAATTTTGTTGGTATTTTGACGAGTTTCATATGTTTTCGGAACATTTTTGTCCCTAGGAGTTTGGATTGATGTCTAGGGGTTATAAACACTAAGTCTTATACCGTAGACCATATGATGTAAGTTATAAGCCATAAACTGTATCATGTAAACCCTTAATTATAACCCATAAATATTAATACTTATTTGAGTACATGTTAACTTTATTAACAAATTTGAAATTGTAATTTTTAATAAAAAAAAATACATTTGTGTTTCGGTAAAAAGAGACAATTTATATAATTAAATTAAAGCTAAAGGGGTTGTTTTGTACTAATTTTGCAAAGTATTTTACATTATGATGCCATGTAAGAGAATTTATTTGCATCCAACTCCAATATTTTCAAACCCACAAGCCGAAGAAGACAAATTAAGGAAGATTCAAAAGGGCCTAAAAAGCCCAAATCGTTAAACCACACCATATGTACTTTACTCTCACTGTCAATATAGATAACATACTTTTTTTTTTGCCATTGTAGCATAATAATTACATTTTATATACTTATAGTAGCAAGCAACATACTTACATTGCATTATTGATAATAGCAATATGTAAGCTGAAACTTACAAAATGTGTTTCATTTATTACAATAATCACATTGTACTTACATTTCTTTACCATGATAGGAATATACTTCAACTTCTTTATTGATTTTGCAATATGTAATATTATAACACTTATAAGCATTTACAAATTTTAGGTTACCTAGCAATATGCAATCCCTTTATGTAATCCTCACCTGGCGTATCCACCAATAGACGTATGTAGAGATCTTGTGTCCCATAAAAGAACCATACTTCTCTATTCCTCGAAGTAGTCCAATTAAATCTCCCTACACCAAAAAAAGTTCAATTATAAATAAGAAAATTCCAAAGTTGATAACATTTTATTAAATTTGGCCTCATGTACCTATTGCAGGTTTAACACCAGCTAAGAAGCTCCAGGAGCATGACGAAGAAACAGGGGCAACCTATAGATCCTTCAAAATCAGGTGAAATGTTTGTTGTTCCTGAGCAAGGTGATTCAGAGAACCATGTTGACTCATGAAACATCAGGGTAATACTCTAAACTGATGGGTTTTAGCCATAAGAACTTTCCTATGTGCGCATGCAAAACCCTAATGCTTGGATCTAGGCTTTCTAATAAACATGCTTTGAATCCAAGACTTCTAATTACTAATTAGATTAAACAAGAACATTGAAACAGATCTAGAATCATACCTTTGAGTTCCTTGTTGATCTTGAGGTCTTGGAGCTTCTAGAGTCACAAGTGTCACTCCTCTAATGGCTTACAAACACCAAAGCAAGGAGGATGATTTAGGAGAGAGGAGAGGGGAGGAATTCGACCAGAGTTCTCTTGCTTTTTCAGAAGTGTCGAATTCCATCAGCCATGGGGTCTATTTATACTTGTAGACTCCTTAAGGATTACAGATAAGTCCCTATCAGATAATCTTCTCTTAAGGCTATCCAAATCCATTCCATAGATAAGTATATGGACGATTTTAGCTTTCCTAAAGCTCTTAGAATCCGTCCAAAGTATATCCAAATGGATTTACAGTTTAAAGCTTAACTATCAAACAATTGACAGTTTATACCCCTTTATTTAATTAATCTCTTTAAGTCACCAAATTAATTCTAATTAATTCTATGACTTATATTAATCAAATAACAATATATATTATTCATTATATTATTCCCATAATATATTAATAACATTTATTCTCTCTTAATAAATCATCCTATCAAGTTGCTATGGTGAAGGCAACCCAAAAGGACCATGCACAACCGGATATAGTTACAGCCTTAGACACTATTCCAACAGTCTCCCACTTGGATAAGTCTAGTAACTATACAAGTACAATTTGGTTTGCAATCGTAGCTCTCAAAGACGCTGTCAACTCTGATCTAATCAATCTTGTCCTTTAGATAAGGGAACGTACAGTCCTCTGTTAGATATCATGCTGACAATCCTATGGAATGGTTAGTCAAGCATTTAGGTTTCTCGATCTCTGATTCATTTGACATAGAACTTAATCGAACACATCAATTCAGTTCTGACCGGGCCCGGCACATAAGTCAAATCAAATCATCGAGCGGCCGAGATATCGCTTTTACCTTCTTAGATAAAAGTTACAGATAAACTTCGACTTATATGCATTTACTTATTCATTTACCAACTATACACAACAATACGTTTTATAACACCAAGTTACTGATGCGTTTTCGTATTATCAATGTACAATCAATTAACAAATAATAAACCATATATCTAGGTTTTAAGACTATATGATATTATCGTCTTGCGATCACCTTTTATATCTTATTCCATAAGGTGATTCCAGCAAGCGCGGGTTTATTCCAATGCTCAAAACTAGTTCATAAGCACTCATGAACGTTGCAGCAATCCTTTGCTATGTCTAACACCATTTAGACATTCTACACACCAATTCATGACAATCTTCTTTCATATCTACTTCCAATATATGAATGATTGTGGATCATTTGAACAATTCTATTATTCCTAATAATTTCAATTATTCTGGAAGTCAAAACATGCAAAGTGAAACAATAGCTAAACAATTAACATAAGATAGTAACATTACTCATAAATAAAACTCCTTTATTTAATCATCAAATGTCAATTACATTTATCTATTACACGTTTCTAATACTATCTAATCTATGCTAATATCATCCTTCAGCCCAATACTCCTAGCATGCTGCAAGTGCTTAACCCTACTCAGTCCCTTCGTAAGCGGATCTGCTGGGTTATCTTCTGATGATATCCTCTTAACTACGAGTTGTCCTTCTTCTACACGATGTCTAATGAAGTGATACTTTCTGTCGATATGTCTTGATCTACCATGATCCCTCGGTTCCTTGGTTAAGGCAACCGCACCTTCGTTATCACAGAAAATCTCCATTGGCTCCTTTATGGCAGGTACGACTCCAAGATCACCGATGAAGTTCTTTAGCCATATTGCCTCCTTCGACGCTTCGCTCGCTGCAATGTACTCTGATTCGCACGTTGAATCAGCTACTGTTTCCTGCTTGGAACTTTTCCATGTCACTGCTCCTCCATTTAGGGTAAAGACCCAGCCCGACTGTGAACGGTAGTTGTCCCTGTCGGTTTGAAAACTGGCGTCACTGTACCCTCGCACCTTCAAGTCATCAGTTCCTCCGAGGACTAAGAACCATTCCTTCGTCCTCCGAAGATACTTAAGGATATTCTTCACCGCAATCCAATGTGCTTTGCCAGGATTCCCTTGATATCTGCTAACCATGCTCAAAGCGAAGGCTACATCAGGGCGAGTACAAGTCATAGCGTACATGATTGAGCCAACTGCGGAAGCGTATGGTACTCGGCTCATTTCTGCTATCTCAGCTTCGGTACTCGGACTTTGAGTCTTACTCAACTTGGCATTACTTTGTATCGGTAGTTCTCCCTTCTTTGAGTTTTCCATACTAAAACGTTTTAGTACCTTCTCTAAGTAAGTATTCTGACTAAGTCCAATTAGTCTCTTACTTCTTTCTCTTATTATCCTTATTCCCAAAATGTAAGAAGCTTCTCCGAGGTCCTTCATAGCGAAACACTTCCCGAGCCAGGACTTTACCTCCTGCAGAGTCGGAATGTCGTTTCCTATGAGTAATATGTCATCGACATATAGAACGAGGAAGCTTACTATACTCCCACTGGCTTTGACATATACACAAGATTCGTCTTCGCTTCGTACAAATCCAAACTCTTTGACTTTCTCATCGAAACAAAGATTCCATCTGCGAGATGCTTGCTTAAGTCCATAAATGGACTTCTCAAGCTTACACACTCTATCCGGATGCTTCGGATCCACAAACCCCTCTGGCTGAGCCATGTAAACATCCTCAGCCAACTTTCCATTAAGGAAAGCGGTCTTGACATCCATTTGCCAAATCTCATAATCATGAAATGCGTCAATTGCTAACATCACTCTAATAGATTTAATCTTCGCAACTGGTGAGAAGGTCTCATCATAGTCAACTCCGGGAGTTTGAGTAAAGCCCTTCGCGACCAATCGCGCTTTATATGTGTGTACGTTCCCATCCACGTCGGTCTTCTTCTTGAAGATCCATTTGCACCCAATGGTCTTACGTCTGGGCACGTAATCAACCAAATTCCAAACTTGGTTATCATACATGGATTGGATCTCGCTATCCATTGCCTCTTTCCACTTTAAAGACTCCGGGCCTGCCATGGCTTCCTTGTAGCTATTAGGTTCATCAAGATTTACTAGTGTACCATCACTAATATACGTGTCCCCTTCGGTAGTAATATGAAAGCCATAAAACTGGGGATGAACTCTAACTCTATCGGAACGTCTAAGAGGTAAGGATTCGTCAATTGGTTCAACCGGAGTTTCCTCCTCGGGTTGAGTGCCAGCGGTAGAGGTTCCTTCATCCATCGACTCTTGAATCTCTTCAAGTTCGATTTGCCTCCCACTGTCTCCTTGGCTTATGAGTTCTCGCTCTCGGAAAACTCCTCTCCTTGCAACGAAGACAACATTGTCCTTCGGTCTATAGAAGAGATATCCAAAGGATGTCTGCGGATAGCCGATGAAAATACATCGCTCACTTCGAGGTTCAAGCTTGTCGTGAGTATCTCGTCTTACGAAAGCCTTGCAACCCCAAACCTTGATATGTGCCAACGAGGGAGCTTTCCCTGTCCACATCTCGTGAGGTGTTTTGGCAACCTTCTTAGTAGGGACTCGGTTAAGGATATGGGCGGCAGTCTCTAAGGCATACCCCCAAAAAGAGATTGGTAGTGAAGCACGACTCATCATAGAGCGAACCATATCCAATAAGGTTCGATTACGCCTTTCTGCCACACCATTCAACTGCGGTATCCTAGGAGGCGTCAATTGTGAAACTATTCCACACTCCTTGAGATAATCGTGGAATTCAAGACTTAGGTACTCTCCTCCTCGATCGGATCGAAGCATTTTGATTTTCCTGCCCAATTGATTCTCCACTTCATTCTTGAACTCTTTGAACTTTTCAAAGGTGTCTGACTTTTGCTTGATTAAGTAGATATACCCATATCTACTATAGTCATCGGTAAAAGTCACATAGAAGCGGTTCCCATCCTTCGTGGTTGATCTAAACGGTCCACATACATCGGTATGTATTAGGTCCAATAGACCATCGCCCCTTTCACAAGTACTCGTGAAGGGCGACTTAGTCATCTTTCCAAGCAAACAAGACTCGCATGTGTCATCTTCCCTAAGGTCGAATGACTCCAACACTCCATCCTTTTGGAGTTGGGCTATGCGTTTCTTGTTGACATGTCCAAGACGACAATGCCACAAGGATGCTTTATCCATACTAGTGGAAGAATCAATATTCAAAACATCATTTCCAAAGTCATCAACAATCATAACAGTTTCATATATTCCATTACATGGTATAGCTTCAAAGTAAAAGACACCATTTAGATAAGCCAAAATAGAACCATTCTCATTATTAAAAGAAAATCTAAATCCTTGTCTAAATAAACCATGAAATGAAATGATGTTTCTTGCCATTTCTGGCGAATAACAACAATTGTTCAAATCTAAAACTAAACTATTCCTAAGCACTAAGGAATACACTCCAATCTTGGTTACAGGCGACGATCTTCTGTTCCCCATGATTAGATTGATCCTTCCTTGCTCCACATCCCTACTTCTTCTTAGTCCCTGCACATTAGAACAAATGTGATTACCACAACCGGTATCAAGAACCCAAGAAATAGCATGATTAGAATCGTTAGATTTGATTGTATATATACCTGCGAAAGATGGCTTGATCTTTCCTTCTTTGATAGCTTGCAGGTAATCCGGGCAGCTTCTCTTCCAATGTCCTATCTTGTGGCAATGGTGACACTCTGCCTCCTTCGGGTTGGAGCAGGGCTTGGCGGGATCAACTTTGGTCCCACTAGAAGAGGCACCATCTCGGGCTTTCACCTTGCGATGGTTCTTTGATGAAGCTTTCCTCTTCTTTCCCTTCCCATGTCCAATAGCCAAGACAGGAGCAGCGGGCGGATTGGGAGTAGGTGCAACAGACTTGTCTTTAAAGTTGCTCTCAGCAACCCTCAAGAGACCTTGGAGCTTGCTTAGGGTGACCTCTTCTTTGTTCATGTGGTAGGTCATCCTAAATTGATTGTACATCGGAGGTAAAGAGTGAAGCACCATGTCGATCGCCAAATCCTCACCGAAGTCAACATTTAACTTGCGAAGGCGGTCGACATACCTTTGCATCTTTTGCAAGTGCACGGTGAGAGATTCTCCATGACCCATCTTCGCGGAAATCATGTTAGTGAAAATCTCGTACCTCTCTTGTCTCGCGTTTTGGTGGTACCTCTCCAATAAGTCTTGATGCATCTCGTACGGGTACATGTCCTCGTAGGACTTTTGGAATTCGGAGTTTATGGTGGCGATCATGATGCAATGTACCTTCGTTGCATCTCGCTCATGAGTTTCAAATGCGGTGATTTCGGCTGGAGTAGCGATTTCGGTGTTGATTTTCTCGAGTTTCTCATCAAGGACATACTCTTTGTCCTCATAGCGAGCAATGGTGCGAATGTATCTTATCCATTCGCTAAAGTTCGTTCCATCGAAGGTGACCTTTTGGCAAAGGCTCATCAACGTGAAAGAACTAGCAGCAGCGTTGTTTGCGTTAGACATCTATAATTAGAAAAGGACAAAGATAGATTAGAATAAGAATCCCTAATTATCACCCAATAAGAAAATTAGGGCTAGGATCCAACAATAACATTTACATACTAGAAAAGGGATGCCGTAATCTAACATGTAAATAAATTGAAGGTAAGTGGATGACGATTCACTAATTCTCCATCACGAAACTTAAACTATTAGTCCTAAGTGTTTTTGAGAATTCCTAGGTTCGGATGAGATTCATTGAAACTATTCAATGGCATGTTTAAATCTCGATATGCCCCTCTTGTTTGTGACTGGGATGCCGAGGATCACAAAGCGGGTGTGAATTACCATGCAAATTCACATGGTGCCTTCATTGTAACGATCACCTATTCGATGTGCCGGTAAACCACACACGCTCCATCGAACTATGATAAACAATGAATCACCCTTTGCCACCTTCGCTTAGAACCAATTAGTGTGCCGGTAAACCACACACGCTCCACCAACATCTTAGCAGGGTGCAAAGTGTAACTTCATGGGATTGCATCAATTCACTTTTCCTAAAGTAACTAGGATTGGGAAATTTTAAAATATATGTGTAGTTACTTGTATTTCTTATTATACTTTTAATGAGAGGATGAGGTTGCCCTATCCTACCCGTTCGGCTAACGACCCTCCACCAATCAAGCAAGCGGTGGGTGTGAGTGTACACCCATTAAGCGCCATTTTATAGGCCGCAACCTTATACCCACCTTATAGATCGGCTTCGTGAATGAGGCCTACTAACGGTAAGACTAGCATTTAGTTATACATATATATATATATATATATATATATATATATATATATATATATTATTCTAGTAATATCATATATTAGTATAGGGTTGTATTTTAAAACTTTTAAAATCTAGGGCTTGAAATTTAAGTTGTCTAAATTAAAGCTTTTAATCACAAAAGTAAATTTCAAAACATGAGGGTAGGTTTTAAACATTTAAAACATGGAGGATCAAATAACAAATAATTCCAATTAACAATTAATATCCTAATTATCTATATTTGATTTATTCAAGATTTCTTTTTAAGATAATTACCAAAATAATCAAAATAATTAATTAATTATCATATAAGGAAATTAAATATTTAATAGTTGATAATTACCTTTAACTAGATCAAGATAATAGTTATATTTATCAGAAAAACGAATTAATGTTGATCTAATTAGTTTATGGTAAGTTAAGATAAGATAAACACAAAGAAATCCCGAATCTGGCCATTCCTGACGCCTGGACTCGCCGAGTGCACAAAGGGACTCGCCGAGTCAGGCCTACTCGCCGAGTCCACTTTGAGACTCGCCGAGTCCATGACTCAGAAACCAAAAAATCGAATTTTGCAGGTTTGTTTCAGTTAATCAAGCAACAATTTACAGAAAACCAAGCTAGGCTCTGATACCACTGATGGGTTTTAGCCATAAGAACTTTCCTATGTGCGCATGCAAAACCCTAATGCTTGGATCTAGGCTTTCTAATAAACATGCTTTGAATCCAAGACTTCTAATTACTAATTAGATTAAACAAGAACATTGAAACAGATCTAGAATCATACCTTTGAGTTCCTTGTTGATCTTGAGGTCTTGGAGCTTCTAGAGTCACAAGTGTCACTCCTCTAATGGCTTACAAACACCAAAGCAAGGAGGATGATTTAGGAGAGAGGAGAGGGGAGGAATTCGACCAGAGTTCTCTTGCTTTTGCAGAAGTGTCGAATTCCATCAGCCATGGGGTCTATTTATACTTGTAGACTCCTTAAGGATTACAGATAAGTCCCTATCAGATAATCTTCTCTTAAGGCTATCCAAATCCATTCCATAGATAAGTATATGGACGATTTTAGCTTTCCTAAAGCTCTTAGAATCCGTCCAAAGTATATCCAAATGGATTTACAGTTTAAAGCTTAACTATCAAACAATTGACAGTTTATACCCCTTTATTTAATTAATCTCTTTAAGTCACCAAATTAATTCTAATTAATTCTATGACTTATATTAATCAAATAACAATATATATTATTCATTATATTATTCCCATAATATATTAATAACATTTATTCTCTCTTAATAAATCATCCTATCAAGTTGCTATGGTGAAGGCAACCCAAAAGGACCATGCACAACCGGATATAGTTACAGCCTTAGACACTATTCCAACATAAACACCATAATAAGATTTTGTGTTTAGATTACAGTGCAATAATCAACAACAAAATCATAGAATTTCAAAAAAGTCAAGACCCATTTCAGAAATAAGTGACCTGTTGACTGGGATTTCTATACAAATGGCCCAAATAGTGTCTAATAATCTTAAACTAAAAAGAATTTCAACTAAATCTGGTTAAGAAGGGTAAAAAACTACTGATAAATCACATAATGTGTTAAAAAGCCATACAATAGAGTATGTGTGAAAACAAGGTGAACTCATTTGAAAACCTCACCAACATGCCTCTAGTCTAATGAAAATGATGATTTACTGAGAGAGGATTTAACAAAAATATAAAACCAATTACTCCAAATAATCACCAAGAATCCATAATTGATTGGTTAAAAACTCATATTTTTGTGCGGGTTTTGAGAAAAATTGTCCAAACTTACATGTATCGATGTATAGAGTAAGTTGAAGTGTTGGATTGATG
The DNA here is from genome assembly GCF_002870075.4 of Lactuca sativa. Lineage (NCBI taxonomy): Eukaryota > Viridiplantae > Streptophyta > Magnoliopsida > Asterales > Asteraceae > Lactuca > Lactuca sativa. Next base: position 313,189,542 of record NC_056630.2, read on the forward strand.
AGAAATTAAAGCACTCAGAGGTTGTAGATGATGGTGGCAGATGTGTGACGGTTGTTGAGTGTAACATCCCGAGTTCAGGAGTGCAAGTTCGGGGTTCAAAGTGTAAATGTGAAAGGGAAACTCGGTGAGTCCATGGGTGGATTCGGCGAGTAAGGTCGCGACTCTGGTCGTGTGTTAAGTTGCCAAATTGGTGAGTCGGAGGCTGGACTCGGCGAGTTGCTGTTGAGTGGAGAAAACCCTAATTTCGGAGGATGAACCATATTTAAAGGACATTATACCCTCTCCCCAGCCTCTTTACCCTCTCTTGAAGTCCAGAAAACCCTAAGGCGCGTTTGTGAGTGGTTTAAGAGCTTTTGAACCTTGGAGAAGAGATTTTTGAATAGATTTTGGAAAGCTAAGAGGGTTGGAGAAAAGGGCTTTGCAAGGATTTGGATTTCTCTTCTGTTGGAGCTTTCCTTTGAGGTATTATTTCGTTGCATGGTCTATTATTCATCGTTTTGGAGTTTTTGGAAAAGATAGCATGTTGTGTTTTGAGTTTGTAGGTTAGATCTGAGGTTGCTACCTCAGATCTGGAATGGAGAAGGTCTAGAGTGCATTAAAGTCCATGTTCTTGAGTGATTGGTGAAGCTATCTTGTCCCAAACCCTAACCCTAGAGTGTCTTATGCTTAGATCTCTTTGGATTCACGTAATGTTTGCCACTTTACGTGATGGATGGGTTGTAGAAGGGTAGATCTTTGGTTTGGATCATTTGCATGGCCTGGAAAGCTTCTGTATGGATTAAGATCTAGAGGTACTCGACGAGTCACATAGGTGTAGTTGGCAAGTTGCTTGAAGATGGGCAGGAACTCGGCGAGTTGGTTGAAGATAGCCTTGGACTCGGCGAATCTGTTCTTGGACTCGGTTTGTCTGTTCGTAAGGTCCTAACCTTCTTCTAGATGAGCCATGAATCGGTGAGTCAAGGGAGGACTCGGTGGGTTGAGTGCGAGGGGACTCAGAGTTGTTGGACTCGGCGAGTCTCAGGGTGACTCGGCGAGTTGAGTCGCAGATTGGGGAAGTTCTGAGCATGGGGACTCGACGAGTCATCGGGTTGACTCGGCGAGTAGAGTCAGTCAGGAGATTGACTTTGACCAAGGGTTGACCAGTTGACTTCCAGGGGCATTTTGGTAATTGTTGGCTTTTGTTTTGAGTTCAGTGTTGGTGTCGGCTAGAGGTGGAGATCGTGTCAGTGGTCGGAGCATCTTGGTCTTATCTTTTCAGTCGGCAGTTGCGAGGTGAGTTATCCTCACTATATCGACTGGATCTACGACACCAAGGCCGGACCTTTATCGGATTGTAATATGGGTATCATTGTTATGTTATTCTTTGCTATGTTTGCATCCTGGTAGTTAGGATGGTATATGTTAGAGACCCGGTTAGGTCGGTATCCTGGTTAGGATGATGTTATGTTATGTGATCTGCTAGATTGGTTTGATTGGATGTCAATTGTTATATGATTGAATGTTTATGTGCACATGAGTTGTTGGAGTGGGGTTGGGTTGAGGCGGATACTACTTTGTGCTGTACGCCAACATACCTAGGGCTGACCGGTTATCTCAAAGGCCCAACGAGCAGTCCGGATAGGCTGTAGGCCCGAAGAGGGCGGACCAGATGTGCCGAGGCTCGGAGTGTGGACCAGGCCGACTGAAGGCCCAGTACGGGTGGACCAGTCATACTGTAGACTCAGAGAGTGGACCAGGTGGATTGAAGGCCCGGTCCGGCGGACCAGTCACACAGTAGACCCGAAGTGCATGGTTGTTCTGTGTTTTGTTATGATATGGCATGTTGTGCGTGTATGGTATATGTGGTTGGTATTTTCGGGGTATCTCTCTAAGCTTTCGGGCTTACAGTTGTGGTTCAATGTTTTTCAGGTTCTTCAGGAGACCGCGGCAATGCAAAGGCGTGATCGTACCGCTCCTCATGATTTTGTTTTATGATATGGTTCTGGGAAGACTCTGATAATAATTGTATTGAAAACCTTTTTGTAACAACTTTATGAAACTGGGTTTTTTTCGAAAAGTTTAAATTGGTTGAAATTTTTAGAGTGTTACAAGTTGGTATCAGAGCCTTGGTTTGAGTGAATTGGAGGAACATTCGTGTGAATCCAGTCTCAAATCAAGGAGAGTTTTCAAAAGAGAATTTAAAATGGTTTTCAAAATGAGTAAAGGAGGACGCGGAGGTACGATTAGCCGGAGCCAGTAAGTAACCCCAAAATACCATACATGATATTTGTTTTTGAGCTTTAATAGATCAGCATGCTAGTACTAGGCTGGGGATCTTCAGGATTTCACGATAATGTTTCCTGATTTATGATGCCTGCTAGCCTAGGGTTCCTCTGTGGGAGATTTCCGGTGTTCCTCTAAGAGTAAGGGTTGAGTGCTTGTTATATATGTTTTTCACTAGGGTGTTGTGGTAATACTTGATACAAATATGGGTAGGTGTGGAGGGTAGTAAGGGCCCGTACTACTGAAAGCACCGGACCCATATATGTATCAAAGAAACCATGACCTCTAGCGTTGGGTTGGGGGTTGGTTCCCGGGTTTGTGGGAAGTATCTGAGATCTTGTGGTGTTTTTTCAGTATGGTGGTTACGAGGCATGCTGGGAGCAGATCCGGGTTAGGATCGGGAGCAGGAGAGGGTGGTCAGGGTGGGTCAGTACCGCCCGAGGTTATTGGTCAGATGAGCACAAACGAGTTGGATGCTAGGATTCATGAGATCCTGCATGATGAGGTTGCTGCGTTATTCCAGACCGAGTTGCCGGAGCTGTTTGGGTCGATCAAGACCGCCATGGTTGAGTATTTTGATGAGTGATATGCGGTCTTACAGAGACGGCTGCCGCGGTAGCTACAGCGGCTGTAGCAGCAGCAGGGGGAGGAGCCGATCGAGTTTTTCAGTATCGGGACTTCGATAATACGAAGCCCCCTACCTTCGATGGAGTTCAGGACCCGATTGTTGCTATGATATGGTTGTCGGTCATGGAGGGGTGTTTCTTCTCGTGTTCATGTCCTGCTGATCAGAGGGTGAGATGTGCTCTGAACCTGTTGAGGCTCGGGGCGAAGGATTGGTGGAGATTGACCATAGGGTCATATTCGGATGCGCAAAGGGTTGCGATTTCTTGGGACCAATTCCGGGAGATGTTTAGCACACATTATGTTCCGCGGGTTGAGAGAGAGAGAGAGAGGTTGGCTCAGGAGTTCCTGGAACTGAAGCAGGATTCGGAGTCGGTGAAGGAGATCACCAGGATGTTCACTGAGAGGGAGATGTTTTGCACTGAGTTCGCTTCGGAGCAGGCTCAGATGTCCCGATATCTGAGTATGCTCAAGAGAGATATCAGACATTTTGTGTCTACGCAGAGGTGCGAGACCTTGCTGGAGTTGCAGGAGGCCGCCAGGCGGCGTGAGTTGGAGATTGAGTTGTAGTTGTGAGAGCAGAGGCAGGCTCCGGTGCAGTCGTAGCCGGCGCCGAAATGGTCCAAGACCGTTGATTCTAGATTGGGAGATCAAAGCAGCCCACACTTGTGGGAAGTGTGGGAAAGGTCACATCGGAGTTTGTAGGTCTGTTGGTGCATGCCGCAAGTGTGGAAAGGAGGGGCACTATGAGAGGGATTGTCGGCAGACAGCCCCGGTTCGGGATTTGAGGATTTGTCATCATTGCCATCAGGTTGGACACTTGATGGTCAACTGTCCACAGCTTGCTGCAAGACCGGTGCAGGCTCCAGCACCGACCACTTTGAGGATTACAGGTAGAGGTCAGGGTGGAGTGGAGCCCCCAAGGGCTCAGGGTCGTGATTTTCAGCTTACAGTGGAGGAGGTCAGGGCAGTGCCAGATGCAGCTGCGGGTATGTTTCTTTCTTGAGATCTTGTTATTTGGTGATTTTTTGTGGAGTATTGTTTATCTGCTAGTCTCGTTGTGTGATTTTTGGAATTGTAGTCGTTGTTCCTTGAGGGTTGTGGTATGGTTATAGTTTGGTGTTGGGAATTTCGTTCGTTATCATTCATAAGGATTATTAGTGGGAATCTGGCTTTTGGTCTGAATGTCGGGTAGCATCTGCAGTATGAGGAGTGGTTAGCTGAATATCGGGTTTCTTTCGAGCCCGGGATGATCAGTGTTGTTATGTAAATTGTGAATATTGCTCGTTCTGGTGGGAATCAGTTCGTGTGTAAGGGTTTGTGTTGTGTAGGGTTGTCGAGGGAGGTCGGTGATGGCGACCGGTGGTTGATAGTCAGTGCTCTAAGTGGGGGAGAATTGGAGAATTCTCCGGAAGATCGATAAGCATGAGAGGTTTTTTAGCTATTGGGATTCAATAGTAGTTATGTCAGCCGAGCGTAGGCTGGTATGGGCAAGTATCAGACAAGTGGGGCGGGATGCAGACCATGGGTGATTAATTGTGGAAGGCCTGGGATCAGGCCGGGTTTGAGTATGTAGGGTGGAGATAGAGTTCGGAACCCCTAGAGGGCTGGAACAGTATGCATGGGAGAGTCTTCTAGAGGGATAACGCGGGATGATGAATGCTAGTTGAGCGGTCCGGATACACTGAAGGTCGGTGGGCGTACAAGTCAGGCCAAAGGCTCGGAGAACGATCCAGACAGGCTAAAGGCCCTGGAGGGCGGTCCAGACCTGTTGAAGGTTCTGAGAGTGGTCCAGATGAGTTGAAGGCCTGGTAAGGCGGTCCAGTCATGCGGAAGACTCTACATGTATTGATAGATCTGTATGAGGATATGGAATGAGTATGTCGCGATGTGATAGCATCAGAAGGTCTAGCCCCGGATATTGATCATGATTAGTGGAGGTACTGAATGGACTCGAGAGTCCCTGCGAGTGGATTCAGAGTATGTGGGGTGCATGGGATAACGGTTAGGCTATAAGGAAATGGTGTAGTATTGGGTGAGCACCGTGGCACTTGTGGTAGTGTCAAGGCAGTCAAGTGGTTTTCCTTGGTAAGGAAAGGGAAAAGAATGTAGCTCCGAGAGGGAGTGTAAGTTCACGAAAGTGAAAGTAGTAGTGTGGGGTTATGATTGGGGTGTTCCAATTATGGTCATTAAGCAGCGTGTTTGCAGCAGTGGTATGGAATTACATCCGGGTTAGATGTCTACTGAGGTCGCAAAGCAATTCCGCGGGTATAGGGCCAAGAGGCTCGGAAGGAATGCAGGGATGGAGTCTTTGATTCCCAGCTTGATTTTTATCTAGGAATTGTGTATGTAGTAGTAATTCATCCTGGAGGTGTTTAGAGGTGTTGTCAGTGTGTCGTGTATTCCCAACCCAAGGATGCTAGAGCTAGTTCAGCATGTGTATGTGATTGCGGAGGAGAACTCATGGGAGTTGCTCTGAAGCTGAAGGATGTGTCATCCTGTTAGCATGGAGTGGATAAAGTTGGGCTCAGATCGGGATTCCGGTAGTTCAGGGTCATTTCTAGCTCATATGAGTCAAAGGAATGCTGTGATCTAGAACGAGTGAACTATCGTGGAGTGGTACTTGGCTGTTAAGAGTGGTTATCTGAGGATGAGGTCGGTGGCCGGCTTGAGGCGGTGGTCAGAACGCCGCAGGGGAAGAGTCGGGTTTCAGTGGTTGTTTTTTGAGGAACCTGGTTTCGTTAATGCCAGGAGGTGCATTGCGAGAGTAATTCTGGAGTTATGTTGACGCAGGCTTCGAGGACGAAGCCTAATTTAAGTGGGGGAGAATCGTAACTCAAGAGTGCAAGTTCAGGGATTCAAAGTGTAAATGTGAAAGGGAACTCGGCCAGTCCATGGGTGGACTCGACGAGTAGGGTCATGACTCTGGTCACGTGTTAAGTAGCCAACTCGGCGAGTCGGCGGCTAGGCTCGGCGAGTTGGTGCTGAGTGGAGAAAACCCTAATTTCGGAGGATGAGCCCTATTTAAAGGAAATTACACCCTCTCCCCAGCCTCTTTTCCCTCTCTTGAAGTCCAGAAAACCCTAAGGCGCGTTTGTGAGTGGTTTAAGAGCTTTTGAACCTTGGAGAAGAGATTTTGGAAGACATTTTGGAAAGCTAAGAGGCTTGGAGCAAGGGGATTTGCAAGGATTTGGATTTCTCTTCTGTTGGAGCTTTCCTTTGAGGTATTATTTCGTTGCTTGGGCTATTATTCATCATTTTGGAGTTTTTGGAAAAGATAGCATGTGGTTTTTTGAGTTTGTAGGTTAGATCTGAGGTTGCTACCTCAGATCTGGAATTGAGAAGGTCTAGAGTGCATTAAAGTCCCTGTTCTTGAGTGATTGGTGAAGCCATCTTGTCCCAAACCCTAACCCTAGAGTGTCTTATGCTTAGATCTTTTTGGATTCATGTAAAGTTTGCCACTTTACGTGGTGGATGGGTTGTAGAAGGGTAGACTTGTGGTTTAGATCATTTGCATGACCTGGAAAGCTTCTGTATGGATTAAGATCTAGAGGTACTCGGCGAGTCACATAGGTGTACTCGGCAAGTTGCTTGAAGATGGGCAGGAACTCGGCGAGTTGGAAGAACAACTTGGCGAGTTGGTTGAAGATAGCCTTGGACTCGCCGAGTCTGTTCTTGGACTCGGCGAGTCTGGTCGTAAGGTCCTAAGCTTCTTCTGGATGAGCCACGAATCGGTGAGTCAAGGGATGACTCGGTGGGTTGAGTGCGAGGGGACTCAGAGTTGTTGGACTCGGCGAGTCTCAGGGTGACTCGGCAAGTTGAGTCGTGGATTGAGGAAGTTCTGAGCATGGGGACTCGATGAGTCATTGGGTTGACTCGGTGAGTAGAGTCAGTCAGGAGATTGACTTTGACCAAGGGTTGACCAGTTGACTTCCAGGGGCATTTTGGTAATTATTGGCTTTTGTTTTGAGTTCAGTGTTGGTGTCGGCTTGTGGTGGAGATCGTGTCAGTGGTCAAAGCATCTTGGTCTTATCTTTTCAGTCGGCAGTTGCGAGGTGAGTTATCCTCACTATATCGACAGGGTCTACGGCACCAAGGCCGGCCCTTTATCGGATTGTAATCCGGGTATCGTTGTTATGTTATTGCTTTGCTATGTTTGCATCCTGGTAGTTAGGATGGTATATGTTAGAGACTCGGTTAGGTCGGTATCCTGGTTAGGATGATGTTATGCTATGTGATCTGCTAGATCGGTTTGATTGGATGTCAATTGTTATATGATTGAATGTTTATGTGCACATGGTTCTTGGACTGGGGTTGGGTTGAGGCGGGTCCTGCTTTGTGTTGTAGGCCAACATACCCAGGGCGGACTGGTTATCTCGAAGGCCCAACGAGCGGTCCGGATAGGCTGTAGGCCTTAAGAGTGCGGACCAGACGTGCCGAGGCTCGGAGAGTGGAGCAGGCCGACTGAAGGCCCAGTGCAGACGGACTAGTCTTATTGTAGACTCAGAGAGTGGACCAGGTAGATTGAAGGCCCGGTGCGGCGGACTAGTCACATAGTAGACCCGAAGTGCATAGATGTTCTGTGTCTTTTATGATATGGCATGTTGTGCTTGTATGGTATATGTGGTTGGTATTTTGGGGGTATCTCACTAAGCTTTCGAGCATACAGTTGTGGTTTAATGTTTTTCAGGTTCTTCAGGAGACCATGGCAAGGCAAAGGCGTGATCGTACCGCTCCTCATGATTTTGTTTTATGATATGGTTCTGGGAAGACTCTGATAATAATTGTATTGAAAACCTTTTTGTAATAACTTTATGAAACTGGGTTGTTTTCAAAAACTTTAAATTGGTTGAAATTTTTAGAGTGTTACATTAAGGGCCATAATTTCTTTGGTTGCTTCCTTACATTGATGACAAACATCAACTATCATCCGCCTCCTATTCCCTAACCCGATGTTGCTCTGATTTCTTCTATGTTTACCCAAAAAACAAACAAGGTTTTGATATCTAGCAAATATGGGAAAATGGTTAGCAACATAGCATGGCGACAAATTTGGCGCCCATATTTTCAGTTTATTTTCATATATTTGACTTTTTTTTCAAAATTGTTGAGTATCTAAAAAAAAATTAGAATTTCATATTCTTTGTTAATTTAAAATTTTCATATATGGTATTTTTTACAATGTTAGATACATTTTTATGATTTTTTTATAAGATAACATTTAGTAGCATTATTTTTCAATTAAATTCCTACCTACCCTTACCTTTACCCACCTACCCCCACCCTTACGTTCATAGCCTACACCTACCCATTTGACTTACCGTATACTCACCCATCTATGGCATATGGCTTAGATCTTATGGACTAGGGTTTAAGGCTTAGAACTTAGTGCTTATGACTTATGGATTACGGTGTATGGAGTTATGTGTTTAGAGCTTAAGGAATGAGGCTTATATCTAAGAGGTTATGTAGTATAGTTAGGGGCTTAATGCAAAGAGTTTAAGACTTAAGGCTTATGGATTATGGATTAAGCAAAAGCATTATCCCTAATCTTAATCCTAAGGCTTATGGTTCAAGAATTGTGGATCATGGCTTATGCTTATTACTTATGTCTTATGGCTTATGTCTTATGGATTATGGCTTATGGCTTATTGCTTGTGGATTATAGCATATGGCTTAAGGCTTAAGGGTTATGGTGTATGTCATCCATGGGTATTACCATACTACCACATTGACCCATGAACCATATGTCATCCATGAGTATTACCATGACACTATAAGCAACTACCACATTAACCAATGACACATATCTCATTAATGGGTATTACCATGACACTATAATCAACTACCCATTGACCCATGACCATATGTCATCCATGGGTATTACCATGAAACTATAAGAAACTACCACATCGACTAATGACCCATATGTCATCCATGTGTATTACCATGATACTATAACCAACTACCACATGACCCATATGTCATCCATGGGTGTTACCAAGACACTATCAGCAACTACAACATGAACCATAACCCATATTTCACACATGGGTATTACCATGACACTATAAGCAACTACCACGTTTACCAATGACACATATGTCATACATCGGTATTACCATACTACCATATTGACCTATGAACCATATGTGTACCGCTCGTGTTTCCAGGCTAGGCATTATCCTTGATGTAATAGCCTAGGTTAACCTATGTAACCCAATTCGACATAAAAAAAAAATAAGCGTCAAAATTAAAGTATGAAATAAGCCCGATATCTTTGCATAAAGATGTAGTGGTCGAAACAAGGATTCCGAAAATATAAAGAATTTCGAAATCCGAGTTATAACGAAGAAGTTATGACCAATCGAAATTTCGCGACAGAACCGACAACGCTGAATGACGTAAAAAGTGAAATTTACGTTGGAGAAATATTTAGCCTTAGTTATCTAAATGAAATTCGTAGAGTTCGTTAAACCGAGAGCATGCATAAAAAGAACGCCCAAATCTGACTTCGTATAAGGAAGTTATGATTTTCTGAAGTTTCGACTTGGCAATATGCAGCTCGAATCTTCGATTTGAGATCGAGCAGTTTATAGCCAGAACAATCTAAACAGGAATTGAAGATCTCGTTGTTAGTAGCGAAACGATGAAAAGTTAGGCGAGAACGGACATCGGACGAAGAAGTTATCAATTTATAACGATGTTTTCCTATCCGGGCCTACTAAAATTAAATAATAAAAACAAAGTCAATATTAGCCGACGGAGTCTGAACGAAAGTTGTAGAACTTAGTGTCACCTACGCGTGGATATAAAGAACGTCGAAAACGGAGCCCGTATGAGAAAGTTACACAACTTAGAAGTTTGACGACTCAAATTACGCCGAGCGTAATTTGAGTACGCCCAGCGTACTCAGAAGAGTGCAAGTTGCCTGACGAATACTGGAGTGCCACCAATTGACGCATGCAGTGACGTCAAAGTCCGCCAAGCGTAACCAAGTTACGCCCAGTGTAAATTGAAATTACGCCCAGCGGAATCCCAGACCCACCAGCTTATAAATAGAAATCGAGATCAGCCATTTTCTCTTGTTCAAACTCTTTTTTCTCTCTAGTCTTTGCCTTGATTTGCGTGCCAATCATATCCTGAAGCTCCAGTATCATTCCCGAGCCCCGAAGCAAGATCCGAAGTCCCGAGGATCCCGAAGAGCGTTATTCCCGAGCCGAAGCCATGCCCGCAAAGAGCCCGGTTTTTGTGAAAATCTTCCAGATCTATGGAGAAACACTACTTCTGCAAGCCGTAGTGCTGTCCGATCATCTTTTGATCAAGTGAGTGTGTAGTTACATTCTTCCAACACATTATTATGAAGTATTTTATATAAAACATGTGCTATTTGTATATATTTTGTTGTTATATGTGTGAATGTATATTCACTCTCTTCTATCTCATAGATCTGATTTATTCTCTATGAAATACGTGTTATGTGTGTGTGCCTCATCTGTTATGTGGAATATGTATTGATTAAAGCATGCTATACAGGTTTTAATCTATGTATAAAAATAAATATTTTTATCTACTAATATGTTGGGTAGAACATGGGTAGATAGTTGATGTGTGATAAACAGATCAGAGGCCTCGATGTTGTTTTGATTCAGTTATATAGCGGAGTTTAGATGACAACCACAGACTTTTCTAGACATTCTTGTGGACCACTAGCAGGCTCGCCACCTGTAGGTGTTAATGAACAAGGGTGTTCATTCGTTGTACCCCATCCCCCCATGGTTGCCTTATTTGACATATATTACCAGGAAACCCCCGAAAGCATGTGTTGTCGCCCCGATGTAATATTCTTAGACTAGGTCCCTTGTGTTAGTTATTTTAGGGACATAAAGTGAGAATAACGGGAATGGGTAATTGGGTTATTGTTGGTGGATGAATATTAATCTAATTATTTATTGTGGGTTGAAAACCATATATGCTCACCAGGCTCCTAAGCCTGACCCACTCAGTTTCTTTGTATTACAGGAAGTGGCGCGAGGGCATAAGATGAATAATCATCAAGTTGTTTTGTTTACAAGTCTGTATATGTATATATTTGTTGAATGACTTGTAATGTTATAGTTTATGCTTTATGTTCTGTATCAGAACATGACATCCCAGGTTTTTGATTATGGAATGAAATTATATTTCTTCATGAAATGTTTTGATAAAAATCTATTTTATCATGCTTTGTTTTTGGGAACAAATTTCGTATCTCTTTTAAAATCAAAAGGATTTACTCTGAAAATGTTTAAAAAGCGAAACCGGTCTTTTCTGGCCGAGATTTTGGGGATGTCACAGTTGGTATCAAAGCATTAGTTTAAGCGAACTAGGAATTTGTAGGATTTCTAGACTTAAACTTAAAATTCTAAGTGAAATTTTGAGATGTATGTCTGTGATATTTTAGACACGAGCACTAGTTTATTTTAGGAAAATTCCTAAAATGCTTTTATGTGCTAAATGTTATATGTTTGCCATATATGATATTATTTGTTCGGATCTACAGTCTGTTGCCTACCGAATCTGGAAATCTTATGTGTGTAGGATTCTAAGCGTACGTCTACGACATTAGAATTAGCATGTAAACGTTTCGGAGTGATAAGGATGATTTGAATATCTATCGTGAATGAGGATCTAATTTCACCTTATTCGGTGTGTAGATCAAAAATGGTGAGAACAAGAAGTGGAGTTGGAAATGCTGATGAAAACAGGAATCAACCACCTGTGATTGAGCAAATACCTATCGTAGCAATAGCACCTAAGCCGATAACAATGGCTGGTGTATAATTGATGATTCAAACGATGTTGGATCGTCAAATGGAGGAGACTAGGTGGTTGCTTCAACAGAATCGTGAAGAACTGTCAATTTAAGTGGAAGAGCCCGAATTAAATGAAGGGCACTCGAAAGGCAGAAACTTCAGTGGGTCTGTTGGTCAAGCCAACGCACCGATAGTTAGGAAAAACAACTATGATGGAAGGAATGATGGAATGGGATGCAAGTACAAGGACTTTCTAACTTGCAAACCATAGATCTTCAATGGAAAGGATGATCCAATTGGAGTTATGGATTGGATCTCAGAAATAGAGTTGGCCTTCATGACTTGTGGCTACCGAGGCAAGTTGTAGGCTATCTATGTAGTGCGTCAGTTCCGAGGTGGAGCCGTTCGTTGGTGGAACACTCTAGGGAAGACTTTAAGCCCTAATGAGCCACTGCAACTAACGTGGGCATAATTCTTGGTGCAGTTCAAGCGCAAGTTCTGTTCGCCCCAAAATCTGTTGGAGTTAGAGAATAAGTTTCTGACATTGACGAAAGGCAGCATGTCAGTTGATGAATACACAAACGATTTCACCAATAAGATGGAGTTTTCTTTGCGCATCGTGTCAGATGAGATGACAAAGGTTGACCGATACGCAAAATGACTTCCATGGGAGTATGCAGTGCCAGTGTGTCAGACACCTACTCTAGAGGCAGCTATTTGGGATGCCAAGTCTATTGAGGACATGATCAAGGGAAGGACCGCCGACAAGGTTGAAGTTGGCAAAAAGTGAAAAATTGAAGGAACTTCAAGTTCCAATAAGAAAAGTAAATTTTCAAATTCAAATTCGAAGAAGTTTGGAGGAAAGGGAGGCGAAGCAAAATGGTGTGAGAAGTTCAAGAAAAAGCATTTTGGGAAATGTAGTGAGGATGTAGCCTGCTACAAGTGTGGAAAAACTGGACATTTTGCCAATGAGTGTCCGAGCAACAAAAGAATGTGTTTTGGTTGTAATGAAGAGGGGCATATTTTGAAAGACTGTCCAAAGAAGAAGGAGGAAGCGAAGCCAAACATTCCACCAAAGCCGAAGGTGAGAGCCTTCCAGATGACACTTGACGCTGCAAAAGATGAAGCTGATGTCGCTTCAGGTACCTTTCTTGTTAACGAACTACCTGCTCAAATTTTGTTTGATTCTGGAGCCAACTACTCCTTTATGTCGCATGATTTTGGTAGAAAACTAGCTTTGCCTGTTGTTAGACTAGATAATGCTTTATTAGTCGAAGTTGCTAGTGGCAAGTTCGTACCTGTTAGCCTTCGTATGAAAAAAATCTTAATCGACCTGAATGGGAATAAGTTTCATGAGGAATTATCTCCTATTGAACTTAATGGTTTCGACATCTTTTTGGGAATAGATTGTCTTAGCACCAATGACGTCGAGATATTGTGCAGAAATAAGATAGTAAAAGTAAAGTTGCCAGGGAAAGAGTCATTTATGGTGTATGGGGACAAACGCAGGGTAAATTCTGGAATCATTTCTCTAATGAAAGCCAGAAAGTGTTTGACCAAGGGATGTACATCATATTTAGCATTCGTGATTGATGCTAAGAAGGAAACGAAGGTGATGCAGAGTATTCTAGTAGTGTGTGATTATCCGGAGGTATTTCCCGAAGATCTTCCTGGATTACCACCTGATCGACAAGTGGAATTCCGTATTGACTTGTTACCAGGAACCACGCCAATTGCAAAAGCACCGACGGAGATGAAGGAGCTAATGATGCAACTTCAGGAGTTATTGGACAAAGGTTTCATTAGACCTAATTCATCACCCTGGGGAGCTCCGTTGTTATTTGTTAAGAAGAAAGATGGAAGTATGAGAATGTGCATCGATTACAGAGAACTGAACAAGGCAACAATAAAGAATAGATACCCGTTGCCGAGGATTGATGACCTGTTCGATCAACTTCAAGGCTCAAGTTATTTTTCAAAGATCGACCTGAGGTCAGGATATCATCAGCTGAAGATGAAAGAGCAGGATATAGAGAAGACTGCATTCAGAACTAGATATGGACACTACGAGTTCTTGGTTATGTCATTTAGACTAACCAATGCTCCAGCAGCGTTGATGGATTTGGTGAATAGGGTTTGTAATCCGTTTCTAGATAAATATGTGATAGTATTCATAGACAACATTCTGATTTACTCGAAAAGCCAAGAGGAGCATGGGAGATACTTGCGAGAAGTGTTAGAAGTCTTGAAGAAGGAGAAGCTGTATGTGAAGTTCTCCAAATATGATTTTTGGATTCGAGAAGTCCAATTCTTGGGTCACGTGGTCAACCAAGAAGGGATAATGGTTGTTCCGGCAAAGATTGAAGTTGTAATGACGTGGGAACAGCCAAAAAGTCCCACGGAGATCCGAAGCTTTCTAGGATTAGCCGGATATTACCAAAGATTTATCCAAGGCTTATCTTCGATCGCTAGTCCATTATCAGCTTTGACCCACAAAGGAGCTACTTATGCTTGGAGTGATAAGCATAAAGAAGCATTTGAGAAGCTAAAGAAGAGGCTATGTGAGGCACTAATTATATCTCTACCCGATTGAGTTGAAGAATTTGCTGTTTATAGCGATGCCTCTGGGGTTGGATTGGGTTGTATTTTGACCCAAAGAGATAAGGTGATCGCATATGCGTCCCGACAGCTGAAAGAGCATGAAAAGAATTACCCGACTCATGATTTGGAGTTGGCAGTGGTTGTTTTCGCTCAAAAAATATGGAGGCATTACCTCTATGGCACGAAGTGAAAACTTTTCACTGATCATAAGAGTCTCCAATATCTTTTTAGTCAGAAAGAATTGAATATGAGGAAACGACGCTGGCTAGAATTACTTATGGACTACGACTGTGAGATACTTTACCACCCCGGTAAAGCTAATATTGTTGTTGTTGCTCTCAGTCGGAAAGTCAATCTTGAAGGAAAAAGGCCAAGAGCGTTGAGAATAGAAGTTGTCTCGAAAACTGTGGAAAGTATAAAGAAAGCTCAAGAGGAAGCTTCTGAGAAGAATGAGCGAAAGGAGGAAAGTTTGGGCAAAACGTTGGTCTTTGGTACAAACGGTCATGGACTGAAGGTATTCCAAGATCGTATTTGGGTACCTAAGTCAGGAGGAATAAGAGATCTTCTGATGGAAGAAGCTCACAAAACCATGTACTCAATTCATCATGGCAGCACTAAAATGTATAGGGACCTGAAACCCAACTACTGGTGGCCAACGATGAAGCTTGATGTTGCAAAGTATGTGGTCGAGTGTGTGACTTGTGTAAGAGTCAAGACACAACATCAAAAACCATATGGGAGTTTAGAACCTTTACATGTGCCTATGGGTAAATGGGAATACATTGCGATGGATTTTGTCACTAAACTACCCAGAATGAAAAGTTGTCACGACATGATTTGGGTGTCGTTGATCGATTCACTAAGAGTGCGCATTTCATAACAGCGAAGGAGAAATGGTCTATGGATAAACTTGCGAATTCTTATGTGAAGGAAATTGTAAGGCTTCAAGGTTTTGGAAAACTCTACAAGAGGAAATGGGTACCATGTTGTGTTTAAGTATAGCTTACCATCCACAGACTGATGGTCAGAGTGAAAGAACGATACAAACACTTGAAGATATGTTGAGAGCATGTACCTTGGAATTCCTAGGCAACTGGGATGAACACTTACCTTTAGTAGAATTTTACTACAATAATAGTTTCCAATCGAGCATAAAGATGGCACCTAATCAAGCTTTGTACGGACAAAAGTGTCATACGCCGTCTTGTTGGCTTGAGGCGGGAGAAAAGCAGTTTATGGGACCCGAGATGGTCCATCAGACTGCTTAGAAGTTGAAAATAATTAGAGAAAGAATGTTAGCAGCTCAGGATTGTCAAAAGAGCTATGCTGACAAGAAGCGAAGACCAATGACTTTTGAAGTTGGAGATTCGGTTTTACTTAAAGTCTCGTCGTGGAAGGGACTTATAAGGTTTGGTAAATGGGGAAAGTTAAGTCCAAGGTTTATTGGACCGTTTAAAGTTTTTCAGAGGATTGGGAACCAAGCTTACAAGCTAGAACTACCAGAAGAACTGAGTGGTATTCACAACATTTTTCATGTGTTTTATTTGAGGAAGTTCATGGGAGAAGTTCTCGATATAATTCCAATTTATGAATTGAGAATTGATGAAAACAAGAGGTTAACTGAAGAACCAGAGGCAATTATTGACCGAAAGACTAAGAAGCTTCGACACAAGATGGTCGAATTAGTGCTGGTTCGTTGGAAACATTCGAATGGGACAAATCTCATATGGGAAATGGAGAGTGACATTTTGAGTCGCTATCCGAATTTGTTTGTTGATGTGTGATTTCGGGGACATAATCATCCTAAGGGGGAGAGAATTGTAATGCCCGCGTTTCCAGGCTAGGCATTATCCTTGATGTAATAGTCTAGTTTAACCTATGTAACCCAATTTGAAATAAAAAAAAGTGTATTATTTGAGTATTATGTGAATTATGTGAATCATGTGTTTATTTTCTTAATTATTATAATTTAATGAATTAAGAATAAAATAAGCGTCAAAATTAAAGTATGAAATAATCCAGATATCTTTGCATAAAGATGTAGTGGTCGAAAGAAGTATTCCGAAGATATAAAGAATGCCGAAATCCGAGTTATAATGAAGAAGTTACGACGTATCGAAATTTCGCGATAGAACCGGCAACGCTGAATGACGTAAAAAGTGAAAGTTACGACCTATCGAAATTTAGTCTTAGTTATCTAAATGAAAGTCATAGAGTTCGTTAAACCGAGAGCATGCATAAAAAGAACGCCCAAATCTAACTTCGTATAAGGAAGTTATGATTTTCTAAAGTTTCGACTTGGCAGTATGCAGCCTGAATCCTCGATTTGAGATCGAGCGGTTTATAGCCAAAACAATCTAAACAGAAATTGAAGATCTCGTTGTTAGTAGCGAAACGATGAAAAGTTAGGCGAGAACGGACATCGGACGAAGAAGTTATGAATTTATAACGAAGTTTTTCTGTCCGGGCCTACTAAAATTAAATAATAAAAGTAAATTCAAAATTAGCTGACAGAGTCTAAAAGAAAGTTGTATAGCGTAGTCTCACGTACGCGTGGACATAAAGAACGTCGAAAACGAAGCCCGTATGCGAAAGTTACACAATTTAGAAGTTCGACAAGTCAAATTACACCGAGCGTAATTTGAGTACGCCCAGCGTACTCAGAAGGGTGCAAGTTGTCTGACCAATACTCAAGTGCCACCAATTGACGCATGCAGTGACGTCAAAGTACGCCCAGCGTAAATTGAAATTACGCCCAACGTAATCCCAGACCCACCGGCTTATAAATAGAAACCAAGATTAGCCATTATCTCTTGTTCAAACTCTTTCTTCTCTCTAGTTTTTGCCTCGATTTGCGTGCCAATCATATCCTGAAGCCTCGGTATGATTCCCGAGCCCCGAAGCAAGATCCGAAGTCCCGAGGATCCCGAAGAGCGTTATTCCCGAGCCGTAGTGCTGTCTGATCATCTTTTGATCAAGTGAGTGTGTAGTTACTTTCTTCCAACACATTATTATGAAGTATTTTATATAAAATGCGTGCTATGTGTATATATTTTGTTGTTATATGTGTGAATGTATATTCACTCTCTTCTATCTCATAGATCTGATTTATTCTCTATGAAATACGTGTTATGTGTGTGTGACTCATCTGTTATGTGGAATATGTATTGATTAAAGCATGCTATACAGGTTTTAAACTATGTATAAAAATAAATATTTTTATCTACTAATATGTTGGGTAGAACATGGGTAGATAGTTGATGTGTGATAAACAGATCAGAGGCCTCGATGTTATTTTGATTCAGTCATCTAGTCGAGTTTAGGTGACGACCACAAACTTTTCTAGACAGTCTTGTGGAACACTAGCAGGCTCGCCACCTGTAGGTGTTAATGAACTTGGGTATTCATCCATCCCCCCCATGGTTGCCTTATTTGACATATATTGCCGGGAAACCCCCGAAAGCATGTGTTGTCGCCCCGATGTAATATTCTTAGACTAGGTCCCTTGTGTTAGTTATTTTAGGGACATAAAGTGAGAATAATGGGAATGGGTAATTGGGGTATTGTTGGTGGATGAATATTAATTTAATTATTTATTATGGGTTGAAAACCCTATATGCTCACCAGGCTCCCAAGCCTGACCCACTCAGTTTCTTTGTATTACAGGAAGTGGCGCGAGGACATAAGATGGATAATCATCAAGTTGTTTTGTTTACAACTCTCTATATGTATATATTTGTTGAATGACTTGTAATGTTATCGTTTATGCTTTATGATCTGTATCGGAACATGACATCCCGAGTTTTTGATTATGGAATGAAATTATATTTCTTCATGAAATGTTTTGATAAAAATCTATTTTATCATGTTTTGTTTTTGGGAACAAATTCCGCATCTCTTTTAAAATCAGAAGGATTTACTCTGAAAATGTTTAAAAAGCATAAATGAAACCGGTCTTTTCTGGCCGAGATTTTGGGGATGTCACAATATGTCATCCATGGGTATTACCATGACACTATAAGCAACTACCACATTGACGAATGACACATAAGTCATCCATGGGTATTACCATGACACTATAATCAACTACCACATTGACCGATGACCCATATGTCATCCATGGTTATTACCATGACACTATAAGAAACTACCACATTGACTAATGACCTATATGTCACCCATGGGTATACCATGACACTATAACCAACTACCACATGACCCATGACCCATATGTCTGTTGGATTTAGTGCTAAGCCCATACCTATAATTGGTATGTACTTAACCTGAGAGTAGCATGGTCCATTTGGGTTGCATGTCACCAGAACAATTTGTAAGGATGGACTTTTGAGAAAAGTATATTTATGATTTATTAATATATTATAAGGTTTAATATAGTACTATGAAATCATATTATTACTTAATTAGTATTGGTCAAGAATTAATTTGGAATTAATTTAGTGATCAAAAGAGACTAATTAAATATAAAGGGTTGATTTGGTAACTCAATCATTCTTATGGTGTAGGCTTATGGTTATTTAGGATCGACTAAACCAATATGGTAGTCCATTGAGGTTTAACCCATGGATCCTAAGTAAGACGAAAAGTCATGCACATTAGGGTTTACATAGATGTAACCCTAATCCTAGCCACACTATATAAGAGGACCCTAGGCTACTTAAATCGGCATCTAGTGATCTTTGGAAGAGCATACCCGATTTTGTGTGCAAGTAATCCTCTCTTAAGTCCTCCATTTTTGGTGGTGGTGTGTGAAGCATTTGAGGCATCACATTTGGGGTGCTAGGCTCTTAAAGGTCCGAGGAAACAAGCTATAAGAAAAGGTATGTCAACTAACTAGTTTTGTTATACAAGTACCCATGTTTTTCATGCTAGTTAAGATAATGCTTTGGAAACTCAAATTGCATGTGTAATTAGAGAGAACATAGAACCAAAGAATTTAGGGTTGTATGTGCACCTTAAGGTTGTTTGGGTGCTCAAAACTCGTTAGTGGTACTAGAGCCTAGGATTGTTTTCTATTACACTTGATGTTTTATTGGTTTTCAAAGTTGGAAAAATCTAATTTCTGCATTCAGATAGGTGAACTCGCCGAGTCCACTGGGTGACTCAACGAGTCCACTCAGAAATGTACCCACTCGACGAATCAAATTCATGTACTTGTCGTTTTGGTGGTCCAGTGTGCAGAATTTCGAGTTTTGGCCAGAAATTGGATTAGGATCATTACCCCAAACTGTTTTTTGAACCATGAAATATGTTTTTTCATAAGGTAGTGATATCATGTTTGTCCAATTAAAAGATAATTGTCATAATTTAAAGGTTGTATTAGTTTATATGATTAAGCTATTTTCTTGAAGATTGATGATATGAATTATCTTACGCTTATGAGTTTAACTTGATCATGTATGTATTATTGTGTTGATTAAATTAATGATCTAAATGGTTTTAATGGACTCCATAACTTGTCCACAAGTTATGGAAAACCAAAAGTCTTTTCTTTAAAAGTCATTAAACTAATAAGTTAAGAAAATGAAAAGTTTTGAATAGTGTGAAAACGTGTCATCAACTTTTGGAATTTGTAAAGTCACACTTATGAATACTTTAATTCCAAACCCCTACAGTTTTAAAAGTTTAAAATTCAACGTTTATTCTATTATAACATGATAGGTTTAATATATATATATATATATATATATATATATATATATATATATATATATATATATATATATATATATATAAGACAAGTCAATCTTACTATTAGTAGGCCTCATTCACGAAGCTGGTCTATAAGGGGTGGGTATAAGGTTACTGCCTATAAAATGGTGGTTTAGTGGGTATCCACTCTCACCCACCGCTTCCTTGACTGGTGGATGGTTGTTTGCCGAACGGGTACGATAGGACATTAATTCTCGTTAAAAATATAATGAAAATTATAAAGTAACTAAATGTTTTATTAAAATCCCAATATTATTTACTTTAGGAAAATGTGGATTTGATGCTAATCCATGAAATTGCACTTTGCACCTTGCCAGGTCGTTAACGGAGCATGTGTGGTTAACCAGCACATTAACTTGGACTAGTAAGGGTGGCAAAGGGTAGCTTGGTGTTTATCATAGATCGGTGGAGCACGTTTCGTTAACCGACACGTTGATTAGGTTATAAATGGCATCGAGTGTATCAAGTTAATTTGCATGGTTATTCACACCTTGTTTTTGATCCTTGGTATCACAGTCATAAACCTGAAGGGCACAATCGAAATTTAAACATGCCACTGAAAAGTTCAATGAATCTCAAAGGAATCTAGGAATTTCAATCCAATTAAAATTTAATAATCTATTTCGTTTTTATGGTGTAAATTGGTAAATCGTCATTTACCTACCTTCAAATATTTTGCAAGTTGGATTATGGAGTCCCTCTTCCAAATTGTTAAATATTGTGTTGGGTCTTAGCCTTAATATATCATTTGGGTGTTATATTAACGACTTTTATCTAATCTAAACTTTGTCTTTTTTTCTTTTCAGATCTCTTCCAACACTGCTTCTGGCTCAAACCCTACTAGCTCCTTCTACCTCATAAACTTGTGTAGGAAAGTCATCTTTGATGGTTCCAACTTCAATGACAGGATTGGGAACATCAGGATGGTCACTCGCTATGAGGAAAAGGAATATGTCCTAGACAAGGAGCTTAAGGGTACCAGTGAGTCTTTTGCTACTCCTGAGGAGATCGCTGAGTTTAGGACTCATGATAAGGATGCCGCCAAGTTTTCTTGTATCATGTTGGCCACCATGACAGTTGAACTCCAAAAGTCCTATGAGGACTTCTACCCTTTTAAGATGCACCAAGACCTCATGGAAAGATACCATCAGAGTGTTTGTCAAGAGAGGAATGAAATCATCTCTTCCATTATAACAACTAAGATGAAGGATGGTGAACCCATCACGACCCACTTGTAGAAAATGCAAAGGTTTGTGGACCATTTGCGAAAATTGAATGTGAACTTCGATGAGGAGCTGGCGGTAGATATCATTGTACACTTCTTACCTCCATGTTATGATCATTTTTGCATGACCTGTCATATGAACAAGGAAGAGGTCACATTTATCAAACTTCAAGGGCTTTTAAGGACTGCTGAAAGTAGTCTCAAAGGTAATTCCGTTGTTACTACTTCTACCACCGCCCCTGTTCTGGCAACTGGAAAAGGGAAGGGGAATAAGAGGATGGCTCGCTCTATGATCCGCAAGGGAAAGTCTCTCGATGGATCCTCTTCAACTGGGACCAAGGCTGGTTTTGCTACTCCCTCTACCATTCCTAAGGAGGCAGATTGTTTCTATTGTCATGAGAAACAACACTAGAAGTGAAGCTTCCCCAAATTCTTACAGGATGTTAAAGATGGGAATGTTAAGGCCACCCATGCAGGTATTTATACTATTCTATCTAATAACTCATCATATTTTTGTTCTTGGGTCCTTGATACAGGTTGTGGATTTCACATTTGTTCTGATGTCCAGAGCCTAAAAAGAAGTTAGGATGTGGAGCATGAGAAGATAAACTTGATCATGGGGAACAGGAAGGTTTCACCTGTCGCCAAGATTGGATTTTACTTTTTATTGCTTAGTAGTGGGTTACAGTTAGATTTGAATAACTGATGCTACTCGACTGAAATGGTGAGAAATATTATTTATTTTCATGGTTTGTACAAACAAGGTTTTAGTTTTTCATTTCATAATGAAATTGGTGCTATTAATTCTTTTTATAATGGTGTTTTTTATTTTAAAGCATTACCTTGTAATGGTGTATATCAAATTGTGATGGTTGTAGATAACCTAGGAAATAATGTGTTGCACATTGATTCTTCCAATGAATTGGATAAGGCATGCTTGTGGCATTGTCATCTTGGACATGTCAGCAAGAACCGCATAGGCCAACTCCAAAAGGATGCAGTTTTGGAGTCATTCGACTTAAGTTCGAACCACACTTGCGAATCTTGCTTACTTTGAAAGATGACCAAGTCAACTTTCAATAGTACTTGTGAAAGGGGTGAAGGTTTCTTGGATCTCATACATACGGATGTGTGTGAGCCCTTCAGAACTGCCACAAGGGATGCAAACCGCTTCTATGTGACTTTTACTGATGATTACAGTAGATATGGCTATTTCTACTTAATCATACATAAGACAGAAACCTTTGAGAAATTCAAAGAGTTTAAATAAGAAGTGGAGAATCACCTGGGAAGGAAGATAAAGATGCTCCGATCTGATCGAGGTGGTCAGTATCTTAGTATCAAGTTCCTTGACTATCTTAAGGAATGTAGAATTGTTTCACCATTGACGCCGCCTAGGACACCACGGCTTAATGGTGTGGCAGAGAGACGCAAATAAACCTTTTTGGACATGGTTCGTTCCATGATGAGTCGAGCTTCGTTATCTTTCTCATTTCATGGGTATGCCTTAGAGACTGCCGCCCATATCCTAAATCTAGTCCCAACTAAGAAGGTTGCCAAAACACCTGACGAGATGTGGACATGGAAGGTTCCATCAACACACATCAAGGTTTGTGGTTGCAAGGCTTTCTTGAGATGTGAGACTCACGATAAGCTCGAACCTCGTAGTGAGCTGTGTGTTTTCATCGGCTACCCATAGAAATCCTTTGGTTATCTCTTCTACAGTCCGAGTGACAGTGTTGTATTCGTTGCGAGGAGAGGAGTCCTTCACAGGAGAGAACTCATAGGCCAAGGAGATAGTGGGAGGAAAATAGACCTTGAAGAGCTTCAAGAGTCAATCGGTGAAGGAACCTCAAACACTAGCGATCAACCTGAGGACAAAACTCCTATTGAGCCTATTAACGAGTCTGTACCTCTGAGGCGTTCCAGCAGAGTTAGTGATCCACCTATGTCGTATGGTTTCCATATAACAACTGAAGGTGATACATTTATTAGTGAAGCACAATGATAAATTTTGATGAACGTAAGAACTACAAGGAAGCCATGGCCGGCCCCGAGTCTGTTAAATGGAAAGAGGCGATGGACAGCGAGATTCAGTCCATGTATGACAATCAAGTTCAGAACATGGTTGACAATGTATTTGGTCGTAAGACAGTCGGGTGCAAATGGATCTTCAAGAAGAAAAATGGCATGGATGGGAAAGTACACACATACAAGGCGTGACTGGATGCGAAGGGATTTACTCAAACTCTGGGAGTTGAATATGATGAGACCTTCTTGCCAGTAGCGAAAATTACGTCTATTAGGGTTATTCTAGCTATAGGTGTATTTCATGATTATGAAATATGGCAAATGGATGTCAAAACCGCTTTCCTTAATGGAAAGTTGGCTGAGGATGTTTACATGAGTCAGGCATAGGGTTTTGTCGGTTTAAAACACCCTAATAGAGTGTGTAAGCTTGAGAAATCCATTTATGAATTGAAATAAGCATCTCGCAGATGGAATCTTTGTTTCGATGAGAAAGTCAAAGAATTTGGATTTTCGAGAAGCGAGGATGAGTCCTGTGTATAAGTCAAGGCTAGTGTGAGTACAGTTAGCTTTCTAGTGTTGTATGTGGATGATATACTTCTCATAGGAAATGACAACCCAATCTTGCAAGAGGTTAAGCCCTGGCTTGAGAAGTGTTTCTCTAAGAAGGACCTCGGAGAAGCTGCCTATATTCTTGGGATAAGGATATTGAGAGACAGGAGCAAGAGACTAATTGGACTTAGTCAAAGTACCTACTTGGAAAAGGTGTTGAAAAGATTCAACATGATGGATTCCAAGAAAGGTGACTTACCGATCCAGAGCAATGCAAAACTGGCTAGGACTTGTACTCAACCTGATGTGGCCTTTTCTTTGAGCATGGTCAGCAGATATGAAGGGAATCCTGGCAAGGCTCACTAGACTACGATAAAGAAAATTCTCAAGTACCTACGGAGGACTCAGGATTGTGTCCTTACCCTCGGTGGGAGTGATGACTTGACAGTGGTGGTGTAACATCCAGATTTCTAGGTATATTATTTTATTTAAATATATAGGATTTTGGGGAGGGACTCAACGAGTTGGTTCCTCAACTCGTCGAGTAGGATCGTGCCTGATCACGTGTTTAATGACTGGACTCGATGAGTCGGTGGGCTGACTCGCCGAGTCAGCACTGCTGAGGAAAACCCTAATTTCCCGGGTCTGTGGTCTATTTAAAGGAGCTTATGGCCTTCATTTGCGGCCACACTCCCTTTTAGAGACCCTAATCGGTCCTTAGAGCATAGAAAGAGAGAGAGAGAAAGCTAATTGTCATCATCTTGGTGAATTCTTACAAGGAAAAAGGAGATTTTGCAAGCTATTTTGGCTAGAGGGGTTCAGATATACTTCCATTCCATTCTACACTGCTGTTTAAGGTATAAATATATACTTATTTTCATATGATTAGTAGATATCATGAACTAGGGTTTCTTTACCCTCTTTTAGTTGAAATTATGAGGTATATGAAGCCTGTTTGAGTCCTATACTTCAGATCTAGACCTTGAGAGGTCCAGAGAGTCCCATGATTCAAGCTTTATGCGGTCACATAAGAGTATTGGGTCTAGAGCACCATTATGAGAGTTATTTTGTCAAACAGAGCTAGATCTACGATGCATGGACGTTAAAATCGGACCTTTACGTGACTATTGGGTGCTAGAAGCTTAGATCTATAAGCTAGATTCACGGATCTGACCTTAGAAGGCTGAATGAGAATTTCATGGGGTTTACTCGTCGAGTCTATAAGATGACTCGACGAGTCGTAGCAGGTTTGACATGATATCTTTAACTCAGTATGAACTCATCGAGTTGAGGGCCAACTTGACAAGCTGAGTGGACCCTAGGGCGAGACTCGATGATATGTGACTGGACTCGGCAAGTCATGGGAGTGCACTCGCCGAGTCAGGTCGACCTGAACAGACTGAATTTTGCTGACTTCAGTTGATTAGTTAATGGATCAATAAGGGATACTTCAGACCACGGAGGGGTAAAATGGTCTTTTACCCATTCCGAGAAATAGAAAGACAACAACAGGGTTTTATGTGTAAAAGGATGGATAATGATTGTGATGCTTGTCTAAATATGTTAGGTTGAGGCTAGTTCAGGATTCCGAGAGATTGACGGTATTCTTCTAGTTGGGAGGTGAGTCTTCTCACCATACTTTACCTGGTGTTAGGATCATGTTGTTCCATGTTGGGCTCGTTCCTTTTACCCTAGTTTTGTAACCGGTTTCGGCCTATCCAACCGTGCATTATTTTATTCTATGGTTTTAGTATTTAAGGTGCACGCATGCATCCTTAGTTTAAGGATGCTTTTATATTTCTTATCATAGTATTGTAAACCCTAGCTTGCCTCTACAGTGGAAGTTCATAATCGACCTCTGTTAAGGTGTGACTATGTTTGAATCATAAGAATTATATTGATTCCATCTTGTGTTCACTGTATTGTTTGATTTAATTGTTTATTCTTAGTTGATTTACCTGTGAAAGATCTAAACGATCTAGAGATTTTATATCATCAACTGGTATCAGAGCAGGAGGCTTGTAATTCATACACATCTCTTTTGTTGAAGAAGTTATTAGGGTCTTCCGCATTGATTGATATTAATTGAGCTGTCATTCCTAATTGTCATATCTCATTAATTGTTGATCTTGCGCAAACGATAAATTACAAGTTTGATCTTAAACAGGTTATCGATCAAACATCATCACAATGTCTATGGACAATTAACAATCCCATCCGATCAATATCTCCAATAGTATTGGATCAACAACAAGGATTCCAATCCTATATACTCAGGATTATGAAGTCTGGACGCACCATTTCGAAGATTATGTAATCGGTTGAGAACATAATGGGTATTTGATCTGGGGAGCAATCACAGTTGGTCCGTTTGCTCACTCAAGCACTTCAAAAATTGTCAAAACTCAAAAGGAGTACAATCAGCTCGTGAATGATGTGAAAGACATTCCTTAAGACGAGAAAGAGAAGTTTCAGTTCAACATTAAAGCTTTAAGAATGATTAAGTTTGCTTTACAATCGGACACGTTTCGATTCGTGAGTTCATGTGCTACAGCAAAAGAGATATGGAATAGGTTAAAGGAATTGTATTCTACTAATGAAGATCTGGAACATTCGATTCAAACTTTGTTACTTTCTGAATTTGGTGATTTCAAACAGAAGCCTGAAGAGAAACTTATTCAGGCTTTTGATCGATTTAGTCATCTTCTCAGTAAGATGATAAAGGATGGGATCGAAAGGAAGGTTATTGAGCAGAAGGTTGCCTTAATGAATGGTCTTAGACGCGAATGGATGGCAGTTGTGTCTACAGTGAAGGCACACGAACAATTCAAATCTTATTCTCTAGCGAAGCTGGTGGGAATACTGAAGTCCCATGAAAGTGCAGTGTCAAAGGAAACGAATGTGGTTTCCAGCTTGGGTTCGTTAGCTCTAATTTCCAAAGGAAAAAGTGTCATTGAAGATGAAGAAGAATTAGATCTTGCTGAATATGCTCTAACTGGTGAAGAGTATGCCCTGATGGTTTCCAATCCAAGAAAGTTTATCAAAAGGAAGTTCCCCGCCAACAAGAACCAAAACTGGCAGGTAAGTTATAGTTCCAAAAAAGTGAAGGAGGAACCGAAGATGGTTTCTAAGTCTGAAGAATCTAAGAAGGAAACGAAGATTGGTGGTAACTCAGGTTTTGATTGCCATTATTGTGGAGGCAAGAATCACTTTGCCAAAGACTACATGCTGAAGAAGAATTCTGAAAGAGTTGATGAAGACGATGAGGAAGCAAACATCCAGAGACGACTGGAGGAGATCAAGAAAAAAAAATCGTAAAATAACAATAACACCATGAGTGCTTTAATTGTGCATGATATAGGTGATAATGATGAATTTGGTGGAGTGGAGGTGTGGTCCACAGATTCAGAGGACGAAGAATTAAGAAAGCCCACTCATGGCAAGGCTCTATTGGTGAAAGAAGAAAAGGTTGAAGGAAGATGTTTGATGGTGACGGATGGTGTGTCATAGATGCAAGGATACACAACAGATGGTGGACTGAATGATAAGAAGGAGCGAGAGGACGGATGTTTCGCTGCGAAACCTATCAGTGCACAGATTTCTTTGAAAATTCCTATTACTAACTATGAAAAGGAACTAAATGGACTAAAATCCAAACTTTCTACTTTAAGTAGTAGTCTTACCCAAACTCGTGTCACAAACTCTAACCTGACTGATCAAATTAGCAGGGTATCGTCGAAGAGTGAGGAGAGGGGAATCTGGATTGAGTAGAAGGAGAAGGAATTAATTAGGTCTAGGGATGAATCTATCTATTTGAAACAAGACAATCTTAAGCTTTTAAAACAATGAAATGTCTTATGTTTTATTGCTAAGAGATTATATTTTTATATCACTCAGTTACATCTCGATTGTGAAATAGGGAAGAAGATACATCGCATGATTTTACCCTTCCTTGAGTTGAAGGAGGATGAAGTCGATGCCGAAGCTTACAACTATGAAAATGTTGTATCTTCTGATGAAATATCTCCTGCCTACAAAATTGGTCTTGACAAAATAGAGTCCTACATAAAGTCAAAAGACCATAAGGACATGCTCAAAAATTTGTTGGATGAAAACGATAAACTGAAACCCAGAACCAAAACTGTACATAAATTTGACTCGTTGAATGCCAAATTAAGTTCAGAAAATAAAATTGATGTTGAAAATGCATCTGAACTTAATGAGGATGATGATATTAGTGAAATATTTGTAGAGGATGTGGTGGACTGTTCTGAATTTGTCAAGAGCGAACCCAAAACAGGTAAAAATCTCATTTCTGAAAACTCTATTGAGTTCGCTCACTCATCAATAGACAAGACTAAAGTCCTCAACGAAAAAGTTGTTGTATATCAAAAGGTTTAAACCACTCCAAATCAAGTTTACACAGTTCAAGGAGTTACACCACAACAGACAGCCGAACTAATAGCATTGGCCGCTGAACTAACAGCATCGGTAGAAGAAGATAATGTGCATGGGTGTGATGAGTTTTTCTGGTCAGCACCGATAGATAACGCCGATGAAACAGAAGGTCTATCTCAGAAAGCATCATGGAGAGTGAAGATGAAACATCCCAAAAACACAGTCTGAAAATTTTGCTTAATTTAATAATACAAACCATAGTCGATAAACCTCATATAAAAATCATATGCAATGTATCTCAAAATATCATAACAACTATCAAGTATATCAGAGTATAAACATCCCAGGCTGAACAAATGGTGTGTGCACTGCAATCTTCCCGAGCTCCTCTTTTGAAAACTGAGTACCTGAAACCAAAACTGAAACTGTAAGCATGAAGCTTAGTGAGCTCCCCCAAACTACCATATACCATACAATAACATATAAACAAATATTAGGCCCTGCCCACTGCATCGGACCGAAGTCCAAAAACTGCATCGGAACGCAGTCCGGAAACTGACCAGGGCCTTGCTCTCTGCATCGGCCCGAACTCTGAAAAACTGCATCGAACTGAAGTCCGAAACTAACTGCATCGGACCGAAGTCCAGAACTAACTGGGACCTTGTCCCCTGCATCAGACCGAAGTCCGAAACTAACTGCATTGGACCAAAATCCGAAACTGACTGAATCATAACATAGCATAACATGTCAACTAGCATGAACACATATACTGCATACTGCATCAGAACAGAGTACGGAACACATAACACAAAACATGCTTGAATCACAAAGACATCAAGCACCCTAACTACTGTATCAGACCGAGGTCCGGAACTAACTGAACATAGCATAACATAATCATAGCATATAGCATGAACACATATACTGCATACTGCATCGAACCATAGTCCGGTACACATAACTCATACCATGTCTGTATTACAAAGACACCAAGCATACTGAACTACTGCATCGGACTAAAGTCTGGAACTACTGCTAACTAAACGGGCCGACATTGTGGCCGTAGACCCGTTCCTACTGGAAGGAAACTCACCTAACACTGCTGATGTCCCGTAGACACAATTCTCATACTGTTGAAGTCCCGCAGACTCAATCCTAGCTGCTGAATGGCGGCTAGAGGAGTGGAGGGGTGGCGGTCGACACTTCTTTAGGGTTAGGGTTCACAAATGATTCATCGGAATATATATACCCGGTCCTTATTACAACATTCCCATAATTGCAATCCTGGTCCCTCCTTCCTTCTTTTCTTTCAAAATAAGTTCATATTTTACACTTTCAACCCTGCCTTCCGAAATCTTTACAAACTGAATCCAAAACTTATATTTAAGCCCTAATCCCATAAATTTCTTTCATAATAGATCCCTGCATTACCAGTAAACCCTTCAGCCTTCAAATCTTTTCAATTTAATCCCGAACTTACTCTTTTAACCCCCGACTTCTAAAATTCTCCACAAATTAGTCTGGGACTCACATTTACTAGTTTATTTAAATAAACAGGGCGTTACAACTCTCCCCAACTTAAATTAGATTTCTTCCTCGAAATCATTCCTTACACACTAACTACTCATGTAACATGGCCATAATCCTGGGCACACCCTAGTCTTCTCAGGGTAGTTGTGACCAATCATCACCAAGCCCTAAATTCTACAGATGAACGAATTCTTGGCAACAAGATCAAATCTACTCCGTCTGAAAATCTGTGGTCTCGAGATGGTCTGAATCCCCGACAGACCACTCTTAGTGAATCATTATTGCCGAATCCATTTTACTTGTCTCTTAGTTGCCTACTGATCTCCTGATAACTCAAGGTTCCCACTAGAAAAACAAATCACAGATCCATCATATCCTTGTGATTCACTTATATTGACCAAAAATCAAATAGTCCTGCTGTAAGTGACTTAGCATATCCCAAGCTTTCTGAGTCACTAGTCTACTTGGAAACACTGAACTGCCTGAAACACTGACTGTCTGAAACACTGAACTACCTGAACACTGAACTGCCCGAAACACTGAGCTGCCTGACCACCATGCTGCTACATGGCTGCTTTCCAACATCTATCGAGACCTTCTTGGTCTCAATTCATTCGTCAGCCATCTGAAATATCGAGTTCCAGTCCGGCTACAGAGCCAAATGACTCCTTATCTAGTCGCCTCACACAACTTCTGAACAAAATCCTTCTCTGGAACTAGTTACCACTAGTTATCATGTCACTAAGGCTCTAACAACCTCCTGATCCAACCGATCGGGTTCGTATGTCGAATCCTGACGTTACCAAATACAGGCTAAAAGTGATTGCTACCTGACCGATGGTAGCCCCATATCACAATCAATCTTATACAATCCATTGCTTCCCTGATCCCACAACTTCAGTGGCACTCCTGCAGTCGTATCATTGACTCAACCAGATCTAATCCTTCTGGGTAATTCCGAAATCCAATCCGTGGATTTCCATATCCTTACTGCTACACCCGAACTGGTGGGTACTACTATTCTTTCCGCGTCCTAACAACGCAATCACACTATCTAATAACCTAGTGAATGCTATAGCTACACCCGCATGCTTACAACAATCTATCACTGTCTAGCTGCTAGTGAATGCTACGGCTACACCCGTAGACTTACAACACTCTGATACTATCGGATTTCTAGTGAATGCTACGGCTACACCCGCAGACTTACATCACTTCCCTCACTAACTCGCTGCTGGGGAATGCTGCAGCTATTCCGCAGTCCTGCTACACTCTCCATTCTGACCTTACACCGCCTACTAATCTGAAAGCATCCCATGTCCGAACTTCACTAAATCTGCTGTTGGATTAATGTCTAAGTCCATAACTATATTTGGTATGTACTTGACCCGACCCGGCATGGTCCATTTGGGTTGCACTTCACCGACACAATTTATATGGATAATCTTTTGAGAATAGTATGTTTATGATTAATATTAATATATTATAAGTTCTAATATATTAATATGGAATCATATTATTTAATTAGTATTGATCAAGAATTAATTTATAATTAATTAAGTGATCAAAAGGAACTAATTAAATATGGACTCTTATATATATGGAATGGGCCAAGTTCATTTAGGTTGGGCTAAGCTTTCATGGATAGTCCATGGAGTGTTTAACCCATGGATCCTAGGAAATGAAAGGTCATGGGTATTAGGGTTTAACCCTAATCCTCCATACTATATAAAGATGTCTTTGGTTGGTGAAATTGGCACTAGTGTGGATACACTAAAGAAAGGCTAGCCAATTTCACTAGAGAGAACCAAGTAATCGTATTCTCTAAAGTATTCCAAGGTGTCTTGGTGATTTGTGATTCCACTTGAGGCTTCCACACTATTGGGGCTAAGCTCTTAAAGCTTGAAGACATCAAGCTACATCAAGAGGTATGTATTCTATCTTGTTACATTCATAGTTTTTGTATGCTAGATTAGGATAATACCTTGGATGTTCTTATTTGCATGTATAATAGAGAAAACATAGATCCAAGGTATTTAGGGTTGCATGTACACTTAGGAAGTGTTAGAATGCTCAAAACCCAACATCTGCATCTTGACTTTCTCGAATCCTGTATGCGATCCTCCAACCTGGTTTTTCCGAACCAACTATCGTCTAATGTGATTACTATGGTCATCCTGTAGCCTCGCTACACTTCCCATACTATCCACCTGCTGGTGAATGCTACGGCTGTCCCGTAGTCTTACATCCTAACTAATATCACGTCCTGCTGAGAAAATCTTCAACCTGGTTTCCCAAACCAATCATCTACTGATCGTGTAATGGTGTTGATTATGATGGTCTGTGCGGAATTAGAAAGATCTAGTGAATCATCATGTAAAATCAAGAACACAAGGAGTAAATAAATCTTTGTAAGCTCTTATTAGATCTAGAAGGAATATACAAATGGATTTGTACAAATTTCTCTCTCTAGTCTAACACTCCAAATGGATTCACTTTTTAATGGGAGTCACTCACTTCCTATTTATAGGTAAGACTCAACCCATTTACACATACAAGAGGGTAAGCCAAAAACACTACATCCAAGAGTGACTTTGCACCCTAACATTCTCCCCCTCAAAGTTAGGATTAGATGTCCGGCTTCAATCTCTAACGAGCTAGCGCGATCAAGACCAAACTCCCCCTCAAAGTAACACTGGTCTTCAAATCCACAAATGAATATTCGACAAACGCGAGAAGCTTCGAATACCCATCATTCTCCCCCTTTTTATAATAAAAAATGATTATAAAACCCATTAAGGGTGAGAAGCGCCTGAGGAATAGTCTTCACGATACTCCCCCTTGATGTGTACCAAAAATGAATCACAAAAAATCTTGCACGGAAAAACAATCACGAAAAAGCCACAAAAAATTTCCAATTTATGAAATTTTTTGACTTTTTGGTTGAAAGTTGCAAGATTTTTCAAACACCGGATAGAAATTGTCACTTTCTGAAACTTACAGGGACCCATTGCGCCAAAAATAGCCTAAATATGCGAAATTCTCCCCCATTTGTGAAACTGGGTAGAAAATGTAAATTCGCACAAACTGCAGAGACCAGAACTGAAAATTCTGCAATTTCTCAGCTTTATATCCCCATTTACGAATTTGGGTATAAACTGCCAACTTTTCAAAACTATGGATGCTACTTTCGAAAATTTGTCCACTTGTCTTCAAAAATGTCGAAATTTGACCAGTTATGCCATTTCTTCGAACCTACAGGGACTAATTTCGAAAGATATTTGTTTTCTTCTCCAATTCATTACATAGAAACTAACGCTTCATATACTTTGACTTTCAAATAAAATGAGATATTGAACACAAGAACCCAATTTTGACCTTCGTTGTTTTGACTTTTTGTTCATTTGATGACAAACAACAATTTTTCCACTTACGTTTCCTTTTCAGATCAAACTACCCACTTTCAACCAAATTCATCGTATTCATCGTTTGTTCTTCACTGGAAATCATCAACAATCACTTTTTGAAATTTCTCATCAAATTGAGTCGATCACAATTTTTGATTCACAAATCCAATCATCAATTTAATCCCAATCGAACAAAACAATGCCAATTAACCGATTCAATTTCAAAAACTCACGAACAAAAGACTACCAATGAACTGGTCGATAAATGAAATAACACGAATCGGAATTGAATCAATGTTTATGCACGAGAACTAGATTTGTAAATTGCTTTCAGAACATAAATCAAAAATCGTATAAGCAATTAGATCTGGATGTCAATGCGATTAGCTTGAATTTGAGAGAACGAGCAAAGTCATACAATAAATCGAATTTCTTCATTGATCGATTATATGAATAGCAACACGTGAAAGATCAGACAAAAGAGATCTTAATAATACTGAAAAACGAATTTGGATCGGATGAATTCAAATTAATATTGAGCTTAACCGAACATGAACTGTTACAAATGATGATTTGGGCATCAATTTGGATTTCTCAAGATGGACTCGGTGAACAGTAAACAGATCTTGTTTGAGAATTTAATTTTGATTTTGAATTGGGTTTCATCTATGAAAGAAAATAGATTGGATCTACAATTGGGCTTGAAACAAATTCGATCCAATCGAGACAAAATGATCAAAAATGAAAAACACAAAGCACGAATTGAAATCATGGATGTTTTGGAATCCATTTGAGAATTTATGATACCTTTTTGACGAATCGAGATCCATTTGCAACGAAAGAATCAAATTTAGAAGATCTTGGTTCTTTTGTTGGAACAAGAAAATCTCCAATTTGAACATTGTACCACCCATTATGCGAGATGTACAACTCGTTCTTCATGTTCTTCATCAAACTAAGAACATCGTCAAGAGAATCACCAACACATTTGGGTTTTGACTTCAAATTCAATGCAACCTTTGGAGATTGTTGCTTTGGAACCCAAATTTGCTTCATGAATTTCGATTTAACAACAACATTTGACGATTTTTGTGAATAAACCCGCTTGTTTTTGCGATTGATCTTCTTCTTCTTTTTCTTTCTCATCTTTTTGCATCTTGAAGACTTGATTTCATGAACAAAACCACTTTCAACAACATGAACATTTTGAGTTTGAATCAAATCTTTTGGAGTTTGACACTTGTGATTTTCTTGGATCACCGGCTTCCGATAAGGAATCATTCCTTCAAATGAATCACAAGAACACAAAATATCATCGTTTGAACTCCAATCGAGCAAAAAAAAATTTCATCTTGAGAATCAAATTGAATCTTCTTATCATGAGCTTCAAGAACATCAATAACATCACATTGAACTCCATTGTCAACAATTTCAACAACCTTAAGAGCACGAAGATCATTTGGGTCTTCAACAAGAGAAATGTATTTCTTATTGAACAAATCTCTTTCTTCTCCTTCCTTTTGATTTCTACTATGAACTAATATGGAAAAGGCAATTTTATTCAACCATGCA
This sequence comes from Lactuca sativa, assembly GCF_002870075.4. Taxonomy (NCBI): domain Eukaryota; kingdom Viridiplantae; phylum Streptophyta; class Magnoliopsida; order Asterales; family Asteraceae; genus Lactuca; species Lactuca sativa. The sequence continues at coordinate 313,224,266 of NC_056630.2, forward strand.
ATCTTAGAAATTGGTTGAAATACCAAGCTTCCATGATCATCCTTCAAACCTCCATAAGAAACCATATTACCCCATGAAATCAATTTGCTTAACACCAACCCATAAAATTGATCTTCATTGACTTCGTATTTGATATCTTCAACAATCACAATCCAAGAATCATATGGAAAATCCACCATGATCACAAAACCTTGAAGATTTCTGGAGAGAGAAAGTGATTTTGAATGGGTTTTCTAGAGAGAAAAAGTAAAAATCACTTGAATTCTAGTGAAGAAAATCGAATTATGAATAGAATCAAAGATGAATTCGATTTCTAGAATCCAAAAACTCTATAAACCATGAAGATCCAAGATCATAAAATGAATCACCAAATCTAGAAAGCCATCAAGGATCAATTCTTGATCAAATCAAGAACACCCGCTCTGATACCAATTGTAGTAGTGTTGATTATGATGGCCTATGCGGAATTAGAAAGATCTAGTGAATCATCATGTAAAATCAAGAACACAAGGAGTAAATATATCTTTGTAAGCTCTTATTAGATCTAGAAGGAATATACAAATGGGTTTGCACAAATTTCTCTCTCTAGTCTAACACTCCAAATGGATTCACTTTTTAATGGGAGTCACTCACTTCCTATTTATAGGAAAGACTCAACCCATTTAAAAATACAAGAGGGTAAGCCAAAAACACTACATCCAAGAGTGAGTTTGCACCCTAACAGATCGCTATTACACTCACTTAATACCAGGGAGTTTCCCAACTCCCAACTCACGCGTTTCTGAATCCGATCAGCCACTCAGACTACTATCATGCTCAACAAAGATGCGAACTTATCCGAACTTCGTACTTTCTTCCGTTCCTGACTATACGAGGGTTCCTCCCCCACTTCGATTCAACTAGCTCCTTACAGTTCCCTGTCTAGAAACGATTCCCAATCCTTCTTACCACCCTTGACTAATCTGCTAGAACCATGCTTACCCTTCCTAGTGTTTTCAACACCAGCTAATCCAAAAGATCACCCAACATCTAAAAAAAATCCGAATAAATCTTTGGTAATAACCTGCTGGACCTAGGAAGCTCCGAATCTAAATTGGAGACCTCGGAATCTCCCACTATATCACGGCCTCTATCTTGGCTGGATCAAATAAAATATCCTTCTGATTGACAAGGTGTCCAAGAAATTGCACCCCATGCAACCAGAACTCACAATTAGGGAACCTTGTGAAAATTCTCTCCCTCCTCAAATTCTCTAGCACCTCCCTCAGCTGCTTCTCGTGCTGCTCCTCAGTCTTGGAATAAACCAAGATGACGTTGTACTTCCAAATCTCGCTCTCGAACTCTAGAAGTCATATCATTCAGGGTCTTGCAGCTCGAGATACTCACAATCTCCCTGTTATCATTCTACAGTATGTTCTGATAACTTACCTTCTTCATTTCCTCATCTGCTGCATACTGTGGTACCATATAAGCTCTTTCCCGAGACTTCGTAGTGATCTCTTCCATAGTCTTAGTTGTCTGGTGGATATCTAACAACTCTTGCGCCAACTGCTACGCCTTAATCTCCTGGGCACACTCTGCCTAGAATCTGATTTAAAAGTCATCCCATGACATAGCATCAATTACTTCATCACTCGACTCACTCGACTCTATATGACGCCGGCAGCAAGAGCTGGGAGTAGAAGAAGAAAGGGAGGCGTAGAAATGAAAGCAGTGACCGATTGTTATCGCTTAGAGCCTCGGAGACTTCCTTTGCAGCGCTAAAGAACTTCGATTGAAGGTTGGTTGCTGTCCGACCACTTTATCTTGATCACAGCGATGGCTCGAGCTTCGCATCCCACGTCTTCGTTGGCCCTCGTCTTGGCGGTCCTCAACTCCTACATCGGGTGCAATGGAACAGTAGGAGTGTGTCTTCACCAGCAGCAAGACCCCGATGGTATATAAATGGTGAGGCAGCAAGCGGCAGGCGTTTGAGGCTTCATCTGGTCGGAGCGCAAGAGAGAAACCGGTGATGGCGGCTAGAGGAGTGGAGGGGTGGCGGCCGACACTTCTTTAGGGTTAGGGTTCACAAATGATTCATCGGAATATATATACCCGGTCCTTATTACAACTTTCGCATAATTGCAATCCTGGTCCCTCCTTCCTTCTTTTCTTTCAAAATAAGTTCATATTTTACACTTTCAACCCTGCCTTCCAAAATCTTTACAAACTGAATCCAAAACTTACATTTAAGCCCTAATCCCATAAATTTCATTCATAATAGATCCTTGCATTACCAGTAAACCCTTCATCCTTCAAATCTTTTCAATTTAATCCCGAACTTACTCTTTTAACCCCCGACTTCTAAAATTCTCCACAAATTAGTCTGGGACTCACATTTACTAGTTTATTTAAATAAACAGGGCATTACAACTCTCCCCAACTTAAATTAGATTTCGTCCTCGAAATCATTCCTTACACACTAACTACTCATGTAACATGGCCATAATCATGGGCACACCCTAGTCTTCTCAGGGTAGTTGTGACCAATCATCGCAAAGCCATAAATTTTGCAGATGAACGAATTCTTGGCAACAAGATCAAATCTACTCCGTCTGAAATTTGTTGTCTCGAGATGGTCTGAATCCCTGACAGACCACTCTTAATGAATCATTATTCCCGAATCCATTTTACTTGTCTCTTAGTTGCCTACTGATCTCCTGATAAGTCCAGGTTCCCACTAGAAAAACAAATCACAGATCCAACTTATCCTTGTCATTCACTTATATTGACCAAAACTCAAATAATCCTGTTGTAAGTGACTTAGCATATCCCAAGCATTCTGAATCACTAGTCTGCTTGGAAACACTGAACTGCCTGAAACACTGACTGTCTGAAACACTAAACTACTTGAACATTGAACTGCCTGAAACACTGAATTGCCTGACCACCATGCTGCTACATGGCTGCTTTCCAACATCTATCGAGACCTTCTTGGTCTCAATTCATTCGTCATCCGTCTGAAATATCGGGTTCCAGCCCGGCTACAGAGCCAAATGACTCCTTATCTAGTCGCCTCACACAACTTCTGAACAAAATCCTTCTCTGGAACTAGTTACCACTAGTTATCATGTCACTGAGGTATATGTTAGAGACTCGGTTAGGTCGGTATCCTGGTTAGGATGATGTTATGCTATGTGATCTGCTAGATCGGTTTGATTGGATGTCAATTGTTATATGATTGAATGTTTATGTGCACATGGTTGTTGGACTGGGGTTGGGTTGAGGCGGGTCCTGCTTTGTGTTGTAGGCCAACATACCCAGGGCGGACCGGTTATCCCGAAGGCCCAACGAGCGGTCTGGATAGGCTGTAGGCCTCAAGAGGGCGGACCAAACGTGCCGAGGTTCGGAGAGTAGAGCAGGCCGATTGAAGGCCCAGTGCGGACGGACTAGTCATATTGTAGACTCAGAGAGTGGACCAGGTATATTGAAGGCCCAGTGCGGCGGACTAGTCACACAGTAAACCCGAAGTGCATAATTGTTCTGTGTCTTTTATGATATGGCATGTTGTGCGTGTATGGTATATGTGGTTGGTATTTTGGGGGTATCTCACTAAGCTTTCGGGCATACATTTGTGGTTTAATGTTTTTCAGGTTCTTCAGGAGACCGTGGCAAGGAAAAGGCGTGATTGTACCGCTCCTCATGATTTTGTTTTATGATATGGTTCTAGGAAGACTCTGATAATAATTGTATTGAAAACCTTTTTGTAATAACTTTATGAAATTGGGTTGTTTTCGAAAAGTTTAAATTGGTTGAATTTTTTAGAGTGTTACATTGAGGGCCATAATTTCTTTGGTTGCTTCCTTACATTGATGACAAACGTCAACTATCATCCGCCTCCTATTCCCTAACCCGATGGAGCTCTGATTTCTTCTATGTTTACCCAAAAAACAAACAAGGTTTTGATATCTAGCAAATATGGGAAAATGGTTAGCAACATAGCATGGCGACAAATTTGGCGCCCATATTTTCAGTTTATTTTCATATATTTGACTTCTTTTTCAAAATTATTGAGTATCTCAAAAAAAATTAGGTTTTCATATTCTTTGTTAATTTAAAATTTTCATATATGGTATTTTTTTACAATGTTAGATACATTTTTATGATTTTTTTATAAGATAACATTTAGTAGTATTATTTTTCAATTAAATTCCTACCTACCCTTACCTTTACCCACCAACCCCCACCCTTACGTTCATAGCCTACACCTACCCATTTGACTTACCGTATACTCACCCAGCTATGGCATATGGCTTAGATCTTATGGACTAGGGTTTAAGGCTTAGAACTTAGTGCTTATGACTTATGGATTACGGTGTATAGAGTTATGTGTTTAGAGCTTAAGGAATGAGGCTTATATCTAAGAGGTTATGTAGTATAGTTCGAGGCTTAATGCAAAGAGTTTAAGACTTTAGACTTTTCAACTAGGGCTTAAAAATCAAGGCTTCTAGTTTATGGTTAAGGGGATAAGGCTTAAGGCTTGTGGGTTACGGCTTATGGCTTAATGCTTAAGGCTTATGGATTATGGATTAAGCAAAAGCATTATCCCTAATCTTAATCCTAAGGCTTAGGGTTCAAGAATTATGGATCATGGCTTATGCTTATTACTTATGTCTTATGGCTTATGTCTTATGGATTATGGCTTATGGCTTATTGCTTGTGGATTATAACATATGGCTTAAGGCTTAAGGGTTATGGTGTATGTCATCCATGGGTATTACCATACTACCACATTGACCCATGATCCATATGTCATCCATGGGTATTACCATGACACTATAAGCAACTACGAAATTGACCAATGACACATATGTAATCCATGGGTATTACGATGACACTATAACCAACTACCATATTGACCCATGAACCATATCATCTATGGGTATTACCATACTACCACATTGACCCATGAACCATATGTCATCCATGAGTATTACCATGACACTATAAGCAACTACCACATTAACCAATGACATATATCTCATTAATAGGTATTACCGTGACACTATAATCAACTACCCATTGACCCATGACCATATGTCATCCATGGGTATTACCATGAAACTATAAGAAACTACCACATCGACTAATGACCCATATGTCATCCATGTGTATTACCATGATACTATAACCAACTACCACATGACCCATATGTCATCCATGGGTGTTACCAAGACACTATCAGCAACTACAACATGAACCATAACCCATATTTCACACATGGGTATTACCATGACACTATAAGCAACTACCACGTTTACCAATGACACAGATGTCATACATCGGTATTACCATACTACCATATTGACCTATGAACCAATTGTGTAACGCCCGCGTTTCCAGGCTAGGCATTATCCTTGATGTAATAGCCTAGGTTAACCTATGTAACCCAATTTGAAATAAAAAAATGTATTATTTGAGTATTATGTGAATTATGTGAATCATGTGTTTATTATCTTCATTATTAAAATTTAATGAATTAAGAATAAAATAAGCGTCAGAATTAAAGTATGAAATAAGCCCGATATCTTTGCATAAAGATGTAGTGGTCGAAACAAGGATTCCGAAGATATAAAGAATGGCGAAATCCAAGTTATAACGAAGAAGTTATGACCAGTCGAAATTTTGCGACAGAACCGGCAACGCTGAATGACGTAAAAAGTGAAATTTACGTTAGAGCAATATTTAGCCTTAGTTATCTAAACGAAATTCGTAGAGTTCGTTAAACCGAGAGCGTGCATAAAAAGAACGCCCAAATCTGACTTCGTATAAGGAAGTTATGATTTTCTGAAGTTTCGACTTGCCAATATGCAGCCCGAATCCTCGATTTGAGATCGAGCGGTTTATAGCCGAAACAATCTAAACAGGAATTGAAGATCTCGTTGTTAGTAGTGAAACGATGAAAAGTTAGGCGAGAACGGACGTCGGACGAAGAAGTTATGAATTTATAACAAAGTTTTCCTGTCCGGGCCTACTAAAATAAAATACTAAAAATAAAGTCAAAATTAGCCGACGGAGTCTGAACAAAAGTTGTAGATGTTAGTCTCACCTACGCGTGGATATAAAGAACGTCGAAAACGGAGCCCGTATGTGAATGTTACACAATTTAGAAGATTGACGACTCAAATTACGCCGAGCGTAATTTGAGTACGCCCAGCGTACTCAGAAGGGTGCAAGTTGCCTGACCAATACTGGAGTGCCACCAATTGACGGATGCAGTGACGTCAAAGTACGCCCAGCGTAACCAAGTTATGCCTAGTGTACTGAGTACGCCCAGCGTAAAGTGAAATTACACCCAGCGTAATCCAAGACCCACCAGCTTATAAATAGAAACCGAGATCAACCATTTTCTCTTGTTCAAACTCTTTTTTCTCTCTAGTCTTTGCCTCGATTTGCATGCCAATCATATCCTGAAGCTCCAATATCATTCCTGAGCCCCGAAGCAAGATCCGAAGTCCCGAGGATCCCGAAGAGCGTTATTCCCGAGCCGAAGCCCTGCCCACGAGGAGCCCGGTTTTTGTGAAAATCTTCCAGATCTACGGAGAAACACTACTTCTACAAGCCGTAGTGCTGTCCGATCATCTTTTGATCAAGTGAGTGCATAGTTACATTCTTCCAACACATTATTATGAAGTATTCTATATAAAATATGTGCTATTTGTATATATTTTGTTGTTATATGTGTGAATGTATATTCACTCTCTTCTATCTCATAGATCTGATTTATTCTCTAGGAAATACGTGTTATCTGTGTGTGCCTCATCCGTTATGTGGAATATTTATTGATTAAAGCATGCTCTACAGGTTTTAAACTATGTATAAAATAAATATTTTTATCTACTAATATGTTGGGTAGAACATGGGTAGATAGTTGATGTGTGATAAACAGATGAGATGCCTCAATGTTGTTTTGATTCAGTCATCTAGCGGAGTTTAGATGACGACCACAAACTTTTCTTGACATTCTTGTGGACCACTAGCAGGCTCGCCACCTGTAGGTGTTAATGAACATGGGTGTTCATTCGTTGTACCCCATCCCCCCATGGTTGCCTTATTTGACATATATTGCCAGGAAACCCCCGAAAGCATGTGTTGTCGCCCTGATGTAATATTCTTAGACTAGGTCCCTTGCGTTAGTTATTTTAGGGACATAAAGTGAGAATAACGGGAATGGGTAATTGGGTTATTGTTGGTGGATGAATATTAATTTAATTATTTATTGTGGGTTGAAAACCCTATATGCTCACCAAGCTCCCAAGCCTGACCCACTCAGTTTCTTTGTATTACAGGAAGTGGCGCGAGGGCATAAGATGAATAATCATCAAGTTGTTTTGTTTACAAGTCTGTATATGTATATATTTGTTGAATGACTTGTAATGTTATAGTTTATGCTTTATGTTCTGTATCAGAACATGACATCCCGGGTTTTTGATTATGGAATGAAATTATATTTCTTCATGAAATGTTTTGATAAAAATCTATTTTATCATGCTTTGTTTTTGGGAACAAATTCCGCATCTCTTTTAAAATCAAAAGGATTTACTCTGAAAATGTTTAAAAAGCATAAATGAAACCGGTCTTTTCTGGCCGAGATTTTGGGGATGTCACAGTTGGCATCAGAGCATTAGTTTAAGCGAACTAGGAATTTGTAGGATTTCTAGACTTAAACATAAAATGCTAAGTGAAATTTTGAGATGTATGTCTGTGATATTTTAGACACGAGCACTAGTTTATTTTAGGAAAATTGCATAAAATGCTTTTATGTGCTAAATGTTATATGTTTGCCATATATGATATTATTTGTTCGGATCTATGGTCTGTTGCCGACCGAATCTGGAAATCTTATGTGTGTAGGATTCTAAGCGTACGTCTAGGACATTAGAATTAGCATGTAAACGTTTCGGAGTGATAAGGATGATTTGAATATCTATCGTGAATGAGGATCTAATTTCACCTTATTCGGTGTGTAGATCAAAAATGGTGAGAACAAGAAGTGGAGTTGGAAATGCTGATGAAAACAGGAATCAACCACTAGTGATTGAGCAAATACCTATCGTAGCAGTAGCACCTGAGCCGATAACAATGGCTGGTGTATAATTGATGATTCAAACGATGTTGGATCGTCAAATGGAGGAGACTAGGTGGTTGCTTCAACAGAATCGTGAAGAACTGGCAATTCAAGTGGAAGAGCCCGAATTAAATGAAGGGCACTCGGAAGGCGGAAACTTCAGTGGGTCTGTTGGTCAAGCCAACCCACCGATAGTTAGGAAAAACAACCATGATGGAAGGAATGATGGAATGGGATGCAAGTACAAGGACTTTCTAACTTGCAAACCATAGACCTTCAATGGAAAGGAGGATCCAATTGGAGTTATGGATTGGATCTCAGAAATAGAGTTGGCCTTCATGACTTGTGGCTACCGAGGCAAGTTGTAGGCTATCTATGTAGTGCGTCAGTTCCGAGGTGGAGCCGTTCGTTGGTGGAACACTCTAGGGAAGAATTTAAGCCCTAATGAGCCACTGCAACTAATGTGGGCATAATTCTTGGTGCAGTTCAAGCGCAAGTTCTGTTCGCCCCAAAATCTGTTGGAGTTAGAGAATAAGTTTCTGACATTGACGAAAGGCAGCATGTCAGTTGATGAATACACAAACGATTTCACCGATAAGATGGAGTTTTCTTTGCACATCGTGTCAGATGAGATGACAAAGGTTGACCGATACGCAAAATGACTTCCATGGGAGTATGCATTGCCAGTGCGTCAGGCACCTACTCTAGAGGCAGCTATTTGGGCTGCCAAGTCTATTGAGGACATGATCAAGGGAAGGACCGCCGACAAGGTTGAAGTTGGCAAAATGAGAAAAATTGAAGGAACTTCAAGTTCCAATAAGATAGGTAAATTTTCGAAGTCAAATTCGAAGAAGTTTGGAGGAAAGGGAGGCGAAGCAAAATGGTGTGAGAAGTGCAAGAAAAAGCATTTTGGGAAATCTAGTGAGGATGTAACCTGCTACAAGTGTGGAAAAATTGAACATTTTGCCAATGAGTGTCCGAGCAACAAAAGGTTGTGTTTTGGTTGTAATGAAGAGGGGCATATTTTGAAAGACTGTCCGAAGAAGAAGGAGGCAGCGAAGCCCAACATTCCACCAAAGCCGAAGGCGAGAGCCTTCCAGATGACACTTGAGGCTGCGAAAGATGAAGCTGATGTCGCTTCAGGTACCTTTCTAGGATTAGCTGGATATTACCGAAGGTCTATCCAAGGCTTTTCTTCGATCGCTAGTCCATTATCAGCTTTGACCCACAAAGGAGCTACTTATGCTTGGAGTGATAAGCATAAAGAAGCATTTGAGAAGCTAAAGAAGAGGCTATGTGAGGCACCAATTATATCTCTACCCGATTGAGTTGAAGAATTCGTTGTTTATAGCGATGCCTCTCGGGTTGGATTGGGTTGTATTTTGACCCAAAGAGATAAGGTGATCGCATATGCGTCCCGACAGCTGAAAGAGCATGAAAAGAATTACCCGACTCATGATATGGAGTTGGCAGCGGTAGTTTTCGCTCAAAAAATATGGAGGCATTACCTCTATGGCACGAAGTGAAAACTTTTCACTGATCATAAGAGTCTCCAATATCTCTTTAGTCAGAAAGAATTGAATATGAAGCAACAACGCTGGCTAGAATTACTTATGGACTACGACTGTGAGATACTTTACCACCCCGGTAAAGCTAATATTGTTGCTGATGCTCTCAGTCGGAAAGTCAATCTTGAAGGAAAAAGGCCAAGAGCGTTGAGAATAGAAGTTGTCTCAAAAATTGTGGAAAGTATAAAGAAAGCTCAAGAGGAAGCTTCTGAGAAGAATGAGCGAAAGGAGGAAAGTTTGGGCAAAACGTTGGTCTTTGGTACAAACGGTCATGGACTGAAGGTATTCCAAGATTGTATTTGGGTACCTAAGTCAGGAGGAATAAGAGATCTTCTGATGGAAGAAGCTCACAAAACCATGTACTCAATTCATCATGGCAACACTAAAATGTATAGGGACCTGAAACCCTACTACTGGTGGCCAACGATGAAGCTTGATGTTGCAAAGTATGTGGTCGAGTGTGTGACTTGTGCAAGAGTCAAGACACAACATCAAAAACCATATGGGAGTTTAGAACCTTTACATGTGCCTATGGGTAAATGGGAATACATTGCGATGGATTTTGTCACTAAACTACCCAGAATGAAAAGTGGTCACGACATGATTTGGGTGTCGTTGATCGATTCACTAAGAGTGCGCATTTCATAACAGCGAAGGAGAAATGGTCTATGGATAAACTTGCGAATTCTTATGTGAAGGAAATTGTAAGGCTTCACGGTGTCCCGATAACGAATGTGTCAGATCGTGATAGTCGTTTCACCTCAAGGTTTTGGAAAACTCTACAAGAGGAAATGAGTACCATGTTGTGTTTAAGTACAGCTTACCATCCACAAACTGATGGTCAGAGTGAAAGAACGATACAAACACTTGAATATATGCTGAGAGCATGTACCCTGGAATTCCTAGGCAACTGGGATGAACACTTACCTTTAGTAGAATTTTCCTACAATAATAGTTTCCACTCGAGCATAAAGATGACACCTTATCAAGTTTTGTACGGACAAAAGTGTCATACGCCGTCTTGTTGGCTTGAGGCGGGAGAAAAGCAGTTTATGGGACCCGAGATGGTCAATCAGACTGCTTAGAAGTTGAAAATAATTAGAGAAAAAATGTTAGCAGCTCAGGATTGTCAAAAGAGCTATGCTGACAAGAAGCGAAGACTGATGACTTTTGAAGTTGGAGATTCGGTTTTACTTAAAGTCACGTCGTGGAAAGGACTTATAAGGTTTGGTAAATGGGGAAAGTTAGGTCCGAGGTTTATTGGACTGTTTAAAGTTTTTCAGAGGATTGGGAACCAAGCTTACAAGCTAGAACTACCAGAAGAACTGAGTAGTATTAACAACATTTTTCATTTGTGTTATTTGAGGAAGTTCATGGGAGAAGTTCTTGATTAATTCCAATTTCTGAATTGAGAATTGATGAAAACAAGAGGTTAATTGAAGAACCAGAGGCAATTATTGACCGAAAGACTAAGAAGCTTCGACGCAAGATGGTCGAATTAGTGCTTGTTCGTTGGAAACATTCGAATGGGACAAATCTCATTTAGGAAACGGAGAGTGACATTTTGAGTCGCTATCCGAATTTGTTTGTCGATGTGTGATTTCGGGGATAGAATCATCCTAAGGGGGAGAGAATTGTAACGCCCGCGTTTCCAGGCTAGGCATTATCCTTGATGTAATAGTCTAGTTTAACCTATGTAACCCAATTTGAAATAAAAAAAATGTATTATTTCAGTATTATGTGAATGATGTGAATCATGTGTTTATTTTCTTAATTATTATAATTTAATGAATTAAGAATAGAATAAGCGTCAAAATTAAAGTATGAAATAATCCCGATATCTTTGCATAAAGATGTAGTGGTTGAAACAAGTATTCGGAAGATATAAAGAATGCCGAAATCCGAGTTATAACGAAGAAGTTACGACCTATCGAAATTTTGCGACAGAACCGGCATCGCTGAATGACGTAAAAAGTGAAAGTTACGACCTATCGAAATTTAGTCTTAGTTATCTAAATGAAAGTCATAGAGTTCGTTAAACCGAGAGCGTACATAAAAAGAACGCCCCAATCTGACTTCGTATGAGGAAGTTATGATTTTCTAAAGTTTCGACTTGGCAGTATGCAGCCCGAATCCTCGATTTGAGATCGAGCGGTTTATAGCAAAAACAATCTAAACGGAAATTGAAGATCTCGTTGTTAGTAGCGAAACGATGAAAAGTTAGGCAAGAACGGACGTCGGACGAAGAAGTTATAAATTTATAACGAAGTTTTCCTGTCCGGGCCTACTAAAATTAAATAATAAAAATAAATTCAAAATTAGTCGACGGAGTCTAAACAAAAGTTGTAGAGCGTAGTCTCACCTACGCGTGGACATAAAGAACGTCGAAAACGGACCCTGTATGCGAAAGTTACGCAATTTAGAAGTTTGACGAGTCAAATTACACCAAGCGTAATTTGAGTACGCCCAGCGTACTCAGAAGGGTACAAGTTGCCTGACCAATACTCGAGTGCCACCAATTGACGCATGCAGTGACGTCAAAGTACGCCCAGCGTAAATTGAAATTACGCCCAGCGTAATCCCAGACCCACCAACTTATAAATAGAAACCAAGATCAACCATTTTCTGTTGTTCAAACTCTTTCTTCTCTCTAGTTTTCGCCTCGATTTGCATGTCAATCATATCCTGAAGCCTCGGTATCATTCTCGAGCCCTGAAGCAAGATCCGAAGTCCCGAGGATCCCGAAGAGCATTATTCCCGAGCCGAAGCCCTGCCCGCGAGGAGCCCGGTTTTTGTGAAAATCTTCCAGATGTACGGAGAAACACTACTTCTAGAAGCCGTAGTGCTGTCCGATCATCTTTTGATCAAGTGAGTGTGTAGTTACTTTCTTCCAACACATTATTATTAAGTATTTTATATAAAATACGTGCTATGTGTATATATTTAGTTGTTATATGTGTGAATGTATATTCACTCTCTTCTATCTCATAGATCTGATTTATTCTCTATGAAATACGTGTTATGTGTGTGTGCCTCATCTGTTATGTGGAATATGTATTGACTAAAGCATGCTATACAGGTTTTAAACTATGTATAAAAGTAAATATTTTTATCTACTAATATGTTGGATAGAACATGGGTAGATAGTTGATGTGTGATCAACAGATGAGAGGCCTCGATGTTGTTTTGATTCAGTCATCTAGCCGAGTTTAGATGACGACCACAGACTTTTCTAGACAGTCTTGTGGAACACTAGCAGGCTCGCCACCTGTAGGTGTTAATGAACTTGGGTGTTCATTCGTTGTACTCCATCCCCCCATGGTAGCCATATTTGACATATATTGCCGGGAAACCCCCGAAAGCATGTGTTGTCGCGCCGATGTAATATTCTTAGACTAGGTCCCTTGTATTAGTTATTTTAGGGACATAAAGTGAGAATAACGGGAATGGGTAATTGGGTTATTGTTGGTGGATGAATATTAATTTAATTATTTATTATGGGTTGAAAACCCTATATGCTCACCAGGCTCCCAAGCCTGACCCACTCAGTTTCTTTGTATTACAGGAAGTGGCGCAAGGCCATAAAATGGATAATCATCAAGTTGTTTTTTTTACAAGTCTCTATAGGTATATATTTGTTGAATGACCTATAATGTTATCGTTTATGCTTTATGATCTGTATCGGAACATGACATCCCGAGTTTTTGATTATGGAATGAAATTATATTTCTTCATGAAATGTTTTGATAAAAATCTATTTTATCATGTTTTGTTTTTGGGAACAAATTCCGCATCTCTTTTAGAATCAAAAGGATTTACTCTGAAAATGTTTAAAAAGCATAAATGAAACCGGTCTTTTCTGGCCGAAATTTTGGGGATGTCACAATATGTCATCCATGGGTATTACCATGACACTATAAGCAACTACTACACTAACGAATGACACATAAGTCAACCATGGGTATTACCATGACACTATAATCAACTACCACATTGACCCATGACCCATATGTCATCCATGGTTATTACCATGACACTATAAGAAACTACCACATTGACTAATGACCTATATGTCATCCATGGGTATACCATGAAACTATAACCAACTACCACATGACCCATGACCCATATGTCTGTTGGATTTAGTGTCTAAGCCCATACCTATAATTGGTATGTACTTAACCTGAGAGTAGCATGGTCCATTTGGGTTGTATGTCACCAAAACAATTTGTAAGGATGGACTTTTGAGAAGAGTATATTTATTCTTTATTAATATATTATAAGGTTTAATATATTAATATGAAATCATATTATTATTTAATTAGTATTGGTCAAGAATTAATTTGGAATTAATTTAGTGATCAAAAGAGGCTAATTAAATATAAGGGGTTGATTTGGTAACTCAATCATTCTTATGGTATAGGCTTATGGTTATTTAGGATCGACTAAACCAATATGGTATTCCATCGAGGTTTAACCCATGGATACTAAGTAAGACGAAAAGTCATGCACATTAGGGTTTACATAGATGTAACCCTAATCCTATCCATACTATATAAGAAGACCCTAGGCTACTTAAATCGGCATCTAGTGATCTTTGGAAGAGCATACCCGATTTTGTCTGCAAGTAATCCTCTGTCAAGTCCTCCATTTTTGGTAGTGGTGTGTGAAGCATTTGAGGCATCACATTTGGGGTGCTAGGCTCTTAAAGGTCCAAGGAAACAAGCTACAAGAAAAGGTATGTCAACTAACTAGTTTTGTTATACAAGTACCCATGTTTTGCATGCTAGTTAAGATAATGCTTTGGAAAATCAAATTGCATGTGTAATTAGAGAGAACATAGAACCAAAGAATTTAGGGTTGTATGTGCACCTTAAGGTTGTTTGGGTGCTCAAAACTCGTTAGTGGTACTAGAGCCTAGGATTGTTTTCTATTATACTTGATGTTTTATTGGTTTTCAAAGTTTGGAAAATCTAATTTCTGCATTCAGATAGGTGAACTCGCCGAGTCCACTCAAATATGTACCCACTCGACGAGTCCAATTCATGTACTCATCGAGTTGGTGGTCCAGTGTGCAGAATTTCGAGTTTTGGCCAAAAATTGGATTAGGATCATTACCCCAAACTGGTTTTTGAACCATGAAATATGTTTTTTCATAAGGTAGTGATATCATGCTTGTCCAATTAAAAGATAATTGTCATAATTTCAAGGTTTTATTAGTTTATATGATTAAGCTATTTTCTTGAAGATTGATGATATGAATTATCTTACGCTTATGAGTTTAACTTGATCATGTATGTATTATTGTGTTGATTAAATTAATGATCTAAATGGTTTTAATGGACTCCATAACTTGTCCACAAGTTATGGAAAACCAAAAGTCTTTTCTTTAAAAGTCATTAAAGTAATAAGTTAAGAAAATAAAAAGTTTTGAATAGTGTCAAAACGTGTCATCAACTTTTGGAATTTGTAAAGTCACACTTATGAATACTTTAATTCCAAACCCCTAGAGTTTTAAAAGTTTAAAATTCAACGTTTATTCTATTATAACATTATAGGTTTAATATATATATATATATATATATATATATATATATATATATATATATATATATATATATATATATATATATATATATTGAAAATTATAAAGTAACTAAATGTTTTATTAAAATCCCAATATTATTTACTTTAGGAAAATGTGGATTTGATGCCAATCCATGAAATTGCACTTTGCACCTTGCCAGGTCGTTAATGGAGCATGTGTGGTTAACCAGCACATTAACTTGGACTAGTAAGGGTGGCAAAGCGTAGCTTGGTGTTTATCATAGATCGGTGGAGCACGTTTCGTTAACCGACACGTTGATTAGGTTATAAATGGCATCGAGTGTACCAAGTTAATTTGCATGGTTATTCACACCTTGTTTTTGATCCTTGGTATCACAGTCATAAACCTGAAGGGCATAATCGAAATTTAAACATGCCACTGAAAAGTTCAATGAATCTCAAACGAATCTAGGAATTTCAATCCAATTAAAATTTAATAATCTATTTCATTTTTATGGTGTAAATTGGTAAATCGTCATTTACCTACCTTCAAATATTTTGCAAGTTGGATTATGGAGTCCCTCTTCCAAATTGTTAAATATTGTGTTGGGTCTTAGCCTTAATATATCATGTGGGTGTTATATTAACGACTTTTATCTAATCTAAACTTTGTCTTTTTTTCTTTTCAGATCTCTTCCAACACTGCTTCTGGCTCAAACCCTACTAGCTCCTTCTATCTCATGAACTTGTGTAGGAGAGTCATCTTTGATGGTTCCAACTTCAATGACTGGATTGGGAACATCAGAATGGTCACTCGCTATGAGGAAAAAGAATATGTCCTAGACAAGGAGCTTAAGGGTACCAGTGAGTCTTCTGCTACTCCTTAGGAGATCGCTGAGTTTAGGACTCATGATAAGGATGCCGCCAAGTTTTCTTGTATCATGTTGGCCACCATGACAGTTGAACTCCAAAAGTCCTATGAGGACTTCTACCCTTTCAAGATGCACCAAGCCCTGATGGAAAGATACCATCAGAGTGTTTGTCAAGAGAGGTATGAAATCATCTCTTCCATTATAACAACTAAGATGAAGGATGGTGAACCCATCACGAACCACTTGTAGAAAATGCAAAGGTTTGTGGACCATTTGCTAAAATTGAATGTGAACTTCGATGAGGAGCTGGCTGTAGATATCATTGTACACTTCTTACCTCCATGTTATGATCATTTTTGCCTGACCTGTCATATGAACAAGGAAGAGGTCACATTTATCAAACTTCAAGGGCTTTTAAGGACTGCTGAAAGTAGTCTCAAAGGTAATTCTGTTGTTACTACTCCTACCACCGCCCCTGTTCTGGCAACTGGACAAGGGAAGGGGAATAAGAGGATGGCTCCCCTTCAAGTGGGACCAAGGCTGGTTTTGCTGCTCCCTCTACCATTCCTAAGGAGGCATTCTATTGTCATGAGAAACAGCACTAGAAGTGAAGCTTCCCCAAATTCTTGCAGGATGTTAAAGATGGGAATGTTAAGGCCACCCATGCAAGTATTTATACTATTCTATCTAATGACTCATCACATTTTTGTTCTTGGGTCCTTGATACATGTTGTGGATTTCACATTTGTTCTGATGTCCAGAGCCTAAAAAGAAGTAAGGATGTGGAGCATGAGAAGATAAACTTGATCAAGGGGAACAGGAAGGTTTCACCTGTCGCCAAGATTGGATTTTACTCTTTATTGCTTAGTAGTGGGTTAGAGTTAGATTTGAATAACTGATGCTACTCGACTGAAATGGTGAGAAATATTATTTATTTTCATGGTTTGTACAAACAAGGTTTTAGTTTTTCATTTCATAATGAAATTAGTGCTATTAATTCTTTTTATAATGGTGTTTTTTATTTTAAAGAATTACCTTCTAATGGTGTATATCAAACTGTGATGGTTGTAGATAACCTAGGAAATAATGTGTTGCACATTAATTCTTCCAATGAATTGGATAAGGCATGCTTGTGGCATTGTCATCTTGGACATGTCAGCAAGAACCGCATAGGCCAACTCCAAAAGGATGGAGTTTTGGAGTCATTCGACTTAAGTTCGAATCACACTTGCGAATCTTGCTTACTTGGAAAGATGACCAAGTCAACTTTCAATAGTACTTGTGAAAGGGGTGAAGGTTTCTTGGATCTCATACATACGGATGTGTGTGAGCCCTTCAAAACTGCCACAAGGGATGCAAACCGCTTTTATGTGACTTTTACTGATGATTACAGTAGATATGGCTATTTCTACTTAATCATACATAAGACAGAAACCTTTGAGAAATTCAAATAGTTTAAATAAGAAGTAGAGAATCACCTGGGAAGGAAGATAAAGACGCTTCGATCTGATCGAGGTGGTCAGTATCTTAGTATCGAGTTCCTTGACTATCTTAAGGAATGTAGAATTGTTTCACAATTGACGTCGCCTAGGACACCACAGCTTAATGGTGTGGCAGAGAGACGCAATCGAAGATTTTTGGACATGGTTCATTCCATGATGAGTCGAGCTTCGTTATCTATCTCATTTCAGGGGTATGCCTTAGAGACTGCCACCCATATCCTAAATCTAGTCCCATCTAAGAAGGTTGCCAAAACACCTCACGAGATGTGGACATGGAAGGTTCCATCAGCACACATCAAGGTTTGGGTTTGCAAGGCTTTCTTGAGATGTGAGACTCACGATAAGCTCGAACCTCGTAGTGAGCTGTGTGTTTTCATCGGCTACCCGTAGAAATCCTTTGGTTATCTCTTCTACAGACCGAGTGACAGTGTTGTATTCATTGCGAGGAGAGGAGTCCTTCACAGGAGAGAACTCATAGGCCAAGGAGACAGTGGGAGGCAAATTGACCTTGAAGAGCTTCAAGAGTCAATCGGTGAAGGAACCTCAAACACTAGCGATCAACCTGAGGACGAAACTCCTGTTGAGCCTATTAACGAGTCTATACCTCTGAGGCGTTCCAGTAGAGTTAGTGATCCACCTATGTCATATGGTTTCCATATAACAACTGAAGGTGATACACTTATCAGTGAAGCACAATGATAAATTTGGATGAACGTAAGAACTACAAGGAAGCCATGGCCGGCCCCGAGTCTGTTAAATGGAAAGAGGCGATGGACAGCGAGATTCAATCCATGTATGACAATCAAGTTCAGAACATGGTTGACAATGTATTTGGTCGTAAGACAGTCGGGTGCAAATGGATCTTCAAGAAGAAAAATGACATGGATGGGAAAGTACACACATATAAGGCGCGACTGGATGTGAAGGGCTTTACTCAAACTCTGGGAGTTGAATATGATGAGACCTTCTTGCCAGTAGCGAAAATTACGTCTATTAGGGTTATTCTAGCTATAGGTGTATTTCATGATTATGAAATATGGCAAATGGATGTCAAAACCGCTTTCCTTAATGGAAAGTTGGATGAGGATGTTTACATGAGTCAGGCATAGGGTTTTGTCGGTTTAAAGCACCCTAATAGAGTGTGTAAGCTTGAGAAATCCATTTATGAATTGAAATAAGCATCTCGTAGATGGAATTTTTGTTTCGATGAGAAAGTCAAAGAATTTGGATTTTCAAGAAGCGAGGATGAGTCCTGTGTATAAGTCAAGGCTAGTGTGAGTACAGTTAGCTTTCTGGTGTTGTATGTGGATGACATAATTCTCATAGGAAATGACATCCCAATCTTGCAAGAGGTTAAGCTCTGGCTTGAGAAGTGTTTCTCTAAGAAGGACCTCGGAGAAGCTGCCTATATTCTTGGGATAAGGATATTGAGAGACAGGAGCAAGAGACTAATTGGACTTAGTCAAAGTACCTACTTGGAAAAGGTGTTGAAAAGATTCAAAATGATGGATTCCAAGAAAGGTGACTTACCGATCCAGAGCAATGCAAAACTGGCTAGGACTTGTACTCAACCTGATGTGGCCTTTTCTTTGAGCATGGTCAGCAGATATGAAGGGAATCCTGGCAAGGCTCACTAGACTGCGATAAAGAAAATTCTCAAGTACCTACGGAGGACTCAGGATTGTGTCCTTACCCTCGGTGGGAGTGATGACTTGACAGTGGTGGTGTAACATCCAGATTTCTAGGTATATTATTTTATTTAAATATATTGGATTTTGGGGAGGGACTCAACGAGTTGGTGCCTCAACTCGTCGAGTAGGATCGCGCCTGATCACGTGTTTAATGACTGGACTCGATGAGTCGGTGGGCTGACTCGCCGAGTCAGCACTGCTGAGGAAAACCCTAATTTCCCGGGCATGTGGTCTATTTAAAGGAGCTTATGGCCTTCATTTGTGGCCACACTCCCTTTGAGAGACCCTAATCGGTCCTGAGAGCATAAAAAGAGAGAGAGAGAGAGATAAAGTGAAAGCTAATTGTCATCATCTTGGTGAATTCTTACAAGGAAAAAGGGGATTTTGTAAGTTATTTTGGCTAGAGGGGTTCAGATCTACTTCCATTCCATTCTAGGCTATTGTTTAAGGTATAAATATGTACTTATTTTCGTTTGATTAGTAGATATCATGAACTTGGGTTTCTTTACCCTCTTTTAGTTGAAATTATGAGGTATATGAAGCCTCTTTGAGTCCTATACTTCAGATCTGGACCTTGAGAGGTCCAGAGAGTCCCATGATTCAAGCTTTATGCGGTCACATAAGAGTATTGGGTCTAGAGCACCATTACGAGAGTTATTTTGTCAAACAGAGCTAGATCTACAATGCATGGACGTTAAAATCGGACCTTTACGTGACTATTGGGTGCTAGAAGCTTAGTCTATAAGATGACTCGACGAGTCGTAGCAGGTTTGACATGATATCTTTAACTCAGTATGAACTCATGAGGTTGAGGGGCAACTTGACAAGCTGAGTGGACCCTAGGGCGAGACTCGATGATATGTGACTGGACTCGGCAAGTCATGGGAGTGCACTCGGCGAGTCAGGTAGACCTGAACAGACTGAACTTTGCTGACTTGAGTTGATTACTTGAGACCACGGAGGGGTAAAATGGTCTTTTACACATTCCGAGAGATAGAAAGAGAACGATAGGGTTTTATGTGTAAAAGGATGGATAATGAATGTGATGTTTGTCTAAATATGTTAAGCTGAGGCTAGTTCAGGATTCCGAGAGAGTGACGGTATTCTTCTAGCTGCGAGGTGAGTCTTCTCACCATACTTTACCTGGTGTTAGGATCATGTTGTTCCGTGTTGGGCTCGTTCCTTTTAGCCCAGTTTTGTAACCGGTTTCGGCCTATCCAACCGTGCATTATTTTATTCTAGGGTTTTAGTATTTAAGGTGCATGCATGCATCCTTAGTTTAAGGACGCTTTTATATTTCTTATCATAGTATTGTAAACCCTAGCTCGCCTCTACAGCGGAAGTTCATAATCGACCTCTGTTGAGGCGTGACTACGTTTGAATCATAAGAATTATATTGATTCCATCTTGTGTTCACTGTATTGTTTGATTTAATTGTTTGTTCTTAGTTGATTAACCTGTGAAAGATCTAAACGATCTAGAGATTTTGTATCATCAACTGGTATCAGAGCAGGAGGCTGTGTAATTCATACACATCTCTTTTGTTGAAGAAGTTATTAGGGTTTTCCACATTGATTGATATTAATTGAGCTGTCATTCCTCATTGGCATATCTCATTAATTGTTGATCTTGCGCAACGATAAATTACAAGTCTGATCTTAAACAGTTATCGATCAAACATCATCAAAATGTCTATGGACGATTCACAATCCAATCCGATCAATATCTCCAATAGTATTGGATCAACAACAAGGATTCCAATACAATATACTCAGGATTATGAAGTCTGGACGCACCATTTCGAAGATTATGTAATCGGTTCAGAAGATAATTGGTATTTGATCTGGGGAGCAATCACAGTTGGTCCGTTTGCTCACTCAAGAACTTCAAAAATTGTCAAAACTCAAAAGGAGTACAATCAGCTCGTGAATGATGTGAAAGACATTCCTTAAGACGAGATTGAGAAGTTTCAGTTCAACATTAAAGCTTTAAGAATGATTAAGTTTGCTTTACAATCGGACACGTTTCGATTGGTGAGTTCATGTGCTACAGCAAAAGACATATGGGATAGGTTAAAGGAATTGTATTCTACCAATGAAGATCTGGAACATTCGATTCAAACTTTGTTACTTTCTGAATTTGGTGATTTCAAACAGAAGCCTGAAGAGAAACTTATTCAGGCTTTTGATCGATTTGGTCATCTAAGAAGGAAACGAAGATTGGTGGTAACTCAGGTTTTGATTGCCATTATTGTGGAGGAAAGAATCACTTTGCCAAAGACTACATGCTGAAGAAGAATTCTGAAAGAGTTGATGAAGACGATGAAGAAGCGAACCTCCAGAGACGACTGGAGGAGATCAAGAAAAAAAAATCATCAGCTAACAATAACACCATGAATGCTTTAATTGTGCAGGATATAGGTGATAATGATGAATTTGGTGGAGTGGAGGTGTGGTCCACAGATTCAGAAGACGAAGAATTAAGAAAGCCCACTAATGGCAAGGCTCTACTGGTGAAAGAAGAAAAGGTTGAAGGAAGATCTTTGATGGTGACGGATGGTGACGGATGGTGTGTCACAGATGCAAGGATACACAACAGATGGTGGACTGAATGATAAGAAGGAGCGAGAGGACGGATGTTTCGCTGCGAAACCTGTCAGTGCACAGATTTCTCTAAAAATTCCTATTACTAACTATGAAAAGGAACTAAATGGACTAAAATCCAAACTTTCTAGTTTAAGTAGTAGTCTTACCCAAACTCGTGTCACAAACTCTAACCTGACTAATCAAATTAGCAGGGTATCGTCGAAGAGTGAGGAGAGGGGAATCTGGATTGAGTAGAAGGAGAAGGAATTAATTAGGTTTAGGATGAATCTATCTATTTGAAACAAGACAATCTTAAGCTTTTAAAACAATGAAATTTCTTATGTTTTATTGCTAAGAGATTATATTTTAATATCACTCAGTTACATCTCGATTGTGAAATAGGAAAGAAGATACATCGCATGATTTTACCCTTCCTTGAGTTGAATGAGGATGAATTCGATGCCGAAGCTTACAACTGTGAAAATATTGTATCTTCTGATGAAATATCTCCTGCCTACAAAATTGGTCTTGACAAAATAGAGTCCTACATAAAGTCAAAAGACTATAAGGACATGCTCAAAAATTTGTTGGATGAAAACAATAAACTGAAACCCAGAACCGAAACTGTACATAAATTTGACTCGTTGAATGCCAAATTAAGTTCAGAAAATAAAATTGATGTTGAAAATGCATCTGAACTTAATGAGGATGATGATATGAGTGAATTCTTTGTAGAGGATGTGGTGGACTGTTCTGAATTTGTCAAGAGCGAACCCGAAACAAGTAAAAATCTCATTTCTAAAAACTCTATTGAGTTTGCTTGCTCATCGATAGACAAGACTAAAGTCCTCAAAGCAAAAGTTGTTGTATATCAAAAGGTTTAAACCACTCCAAATCAAGTTTACACAGTTCAAGGAGTTACACCACAACAGACAACCGAACTAACAGCATTGGTCGCCAAACTAACAACATTGGTAGAAGAAGATAATGTGAATGGGTGTGATGAGTTTTTCTAGTCAGCACCGATAGATAACGCCGATGAAATAGAAGGTCTATCTCAGAAAGCATCATGGAGGGTGAAGATGAAACATCCCAAAAACACAGTCTGAAATTTTTTTTAAATTTAATAATAAAAACCATAGTCGATAAACCTCATATAAAAATCATAAGCAATGTATCTCAAATTATCATAACAACTGTCAAGTATATCAAAGTATAAACATCCCAGGTTGAACAAATGGTGTGTGCACTGCAATCTTCCCGAGCTCCTCTTTTGAAAACTGAGTACCTGAAACCAAAACTAAAACTGTAAGCATGAAGCTTAGTGAGCTCCCCCAAACTACCACATACGATACAATAACATATAAACAAATATTAGGCCTTGCCCACTGCATCGGACCGAAGTCCGGAAACTGCATCGGAACGCAGTCCGGAAACTGACCAGGGCCTTGCTCTCTGCATCGGCCCGAAGTCTGAAAAACTGCATCGAACTGAAGTCCGGAACTAACTGCATCGGACCGAAGTCCAGAACTAACTGGGACCTTGTCCCATGCATCGGACCGAAGTCCCAAACTAACTGCATCGGACCGAAATCCAGAACTCGCTGAATCATAACATAGCATAACATGTCAACTATCATGAACACATATACTACATACTGCATCGGAACAGAGTCCGGAACACATAACACAAAACATGCTTGAATCACAAAGACATCAAGCACCCTAACTACTGCATCGGACCGAGGTCCGGAACTAAATGAACATAGCATAACATAATCATAGCATATAGCATGAACACATATACTGCATACTGCATCGAACCATACTCCGGTACACATAACTCATACCATGTCTGTATTACAAAGACACCAAGCATACTGAACTACTGCATCAGACTAAAGTCTGGAACTACTGCTAATTAAACGGGCCGACATTGTGGCCGTAGAACCGTTCCTACTGGAAGGAAACTCACCTAACACTGTTGAAGTCCCGTAGACACAATTCTCATACTACTGAAGTCCCGCAGACTCAATCCTAGCTGCTGGATGACAGATTCCCGAACTGTCAACACCAAAATGACACCCAGTTAATAATTGCATTCTAACACATACTATAAATACATACATGGATAATTACTACATTACCCCTAGCTTGGCTACCCAAGCCCAAGGCCCAAAACCATATGCCCAAAGTCAGCTAGGGATCAAAGCCCAACATATGGCCCAACTTTCTAAATTGGGCCCAAACCTCTACATGGACTTCCCTTAAGGCCCAATTTTTCAGTCCAGTCCAACATGTCTCATTCTAAGGGCCCAATATCATACAACCAACTAGGCCCAACTATGGCCCATCTATGGCCCAATTTTCCAAATTGGGCCCAATCCTTCATATGGGCCTTACCTTAGAGCCCAACTAATTACTGTAGTCCATTTGATTATTCTTGGATGGCCCAACACAAAGCCCAAGTGAAATTAGGGTTTCACATCAAATGATAACTAGGGTTAAGTGTTTCTTACTTAACCCACTAAGGACTTAACACACTAGGGACTTAATCCATTAAGGACGTAATCCATTAAGTCCATTATTGCTTCGATTAATTTCTGCCAATGATTATTATTTAAGGACTTAGTCCATTAAGTCCTTTACTCTACTAGATAAATAGCATGGAATAATTTGGGCTTAATTCACAATCCAATCGCAATAGCCCACAAGTGGCCCAGTTAGTCTAAGGCCCAACAGTCATAATTAGGGTTTTCCACCCAAACATGGCCCAATAGGCCGATAACCAATCTCTAAGCCCATTAGGGTTTGCTTGCAGGGCACCACCCATTACCACCTCGAGTAGTGGTGGTCAATGGCGGCTCACGGCGGCGTCCACTACCTCACGGTGGTGTTTTGAGTTTCTTTTCATTAATCTTTTGGAAATTACAATTACAATGCTTTACTCAAGGATAAACACACACTAACTAACTAACACACACACACACACAACCACACCGTGGTGGCCAGCGGTGGAGCTTGGCGGCAGCCACCACCTCACGGCGGTGGTGGTTTTTCCCGAGAAATCCGAATAAACAAAACCCCCACTACACTAAAAGGAACACACACAAGCACTCTTTTCCTGGAACAGTAACACAGCCACCCACCTGGTGGCGTACATGGCGGTGAAGGCACTAGATGGCGACAACTTTGTTTTGATAGCCACCACCTCACGGTGGTGGTGGCGTTTCCTCTAGATCCACTGCCCAACAAGACTTCAACATCGCCTAACATGTCGACTGGTGCAAGGTGCTTCATCCATGTTGGCAACGGAGGCTTACGGTGATTTTCCGACTCCATATGACGCCGGCAGCAAGAGCTAGGAGTAGAAGAAGAAAGGGAGGAAAAGAAATGAAAGCAGTGACCGATTGTTATCGCTCAGAGCCTCTGAGACTTCATCTGCAGCGCTAAACAACTTCAATTGAAGGTTGTTTGCTGTCTGACCACTTTATCTCGATCACAACGATGGCTCGAGCTTCGCATCCCACGTCTTCGTTGGCCCTAGTCTTGGCGGTCCTCAACTCCTACATCGGGTGCAATGGAACAGTGGGAGTGTGTCTTCACCAGCAGCAAGACCCTGATGGTATATAAATGGTGAGGCAGCAGGCGGCAGGCGTTTGAGGCTTCATCTGGTCGGAGCGCAAGAGAGAAACCGGTGATGGCGGCTAGAGGAGTGGAGGGGTGGCGGCCGACACTTCTTTAGGGTTAGGGTTCACAAATGATTCATCGGAATATATACCCGGTCCTTATTACAACTTTCCCATAATTGCAATCCTGGTCCCTCCTTCCTTCTTTTGTTTCAAAATAAGTTCATATTTTACACTTTCAACCCTGCCTTCCGAAATCTTTACAAACTGAATCCAAAACTTACATTTAAGCCCTAATCCCATAAATTTCTTTCATAATAGATCCCTGCATTACCAGTAAACCCTTCATCCTTCAAATCTTTTCAATTTAATCCCGAACTTACTCATTTAACCCCCGACTTCTAAAATTCTCCACAAATTAGTCTGGGACTCACATTTACTAGTTTATTTAAATAAACAGGGCGTTACAACACTCCCCAACTTAAATTAGATTTCATCCTCGAAATCATTCCTTACACACTAACTACTCATGTAACATGGCCATAATCATGGGCACACCCTAGTCTTCTCAGGGTAGTTGTGACCAATCATCGCAAAGCCCTAAATTCTGCAGATGAACGAATTCTTGGCAACAAGATCAAATCTACTCCGTCTGAAATCTGTTGTCTCGAGATGGTCTGAATCCCCGACAGACCACTCTTACTGAATCATTATTGCCGAATCCATTTTACTTGTCTCTTAGTTGCCTACTGATCTCCTAATAACTCAAGGTTCCCACTAGAAAAACAAATCACAGATCCAACTTATCCTTGTGATTCACTTATATTGACAAAAACTCAAATAATCCTGTTGTAAGTGACTTAGCATATCGCAAGCTTTCCGAATCACTAGTCTACTTGGAAACACTGAACTGCCTGAAACACTGACTGTCTGAAAGACTGAACTACCTGAACACTGAACTGCCCGAAACACTGAACTGCCTGACCACCATGCTGCTACATGGCTGCTTTCCAACATCTATCGAGACCTTCTTGGTCTCAATTCATTCATCAGCCATCTGAAATATCGGGTTCCAGCCCAGCTACGGAGCCAAATGACTCCTTATCTAGTCGCCTCACACAACTTCTGAACAAAATCCTTCTCTGGAACTAGTTACTACTAGTTATCATGTCACTGAGGCTCTAACAACCTCCTGATCCAACCGATCGGGTTCGTATGTCGAATCCTGACGTCACCAAATGCAGGCTAAAAGTGATTACTACCTGACCGATGGTAGCCCCATATCACAATCAATCTTATACAATCCATTGCTTCCCTGATCCCACAACTACAGTGGCACTCCTGCAGTCGTATCATTGACTCAACCTGATCTAATCCTTCTAGGTAATTCCGAAATCCAATCCATGGATTTCCATATCCTTACTGCTACACCCGAACTGGTGGGTACTACTATTCTTTCCGCGCCCTAACAACGCAATCACACTATCTAATAACCTAGTGAATGCTACAGCTACACCCGTACACTTACAACACTCTGATACTATCGGATTTCTAGTGAATGCTACGGCTATACCCGTAGACTTACATCACTTCCCTCACTAACTCGCTGCTGGGGAATGCTGCAGCTATTTCGCAGTCCTGCTACACTCTCCATTCTGACCTTACACCGCCTACGAATCTGAAAGCATCCCATGTCCGACCTTCACTAAATCTGCATCTTGACTTTCTCGAATCCTATTGGCGATCCTCCAACCTGGTTTTTCGGAACCAACTATCATCTAATGTGATTACTATGGTCATCCTATAGCCTTGCTACACTTCCCGTACTATCCACCTACTGGTGAATGCTACGGCTGTCCCGTAGTCTTATATCTTAACTAATATCATGTCCTGCCGAGAAAATCTTCAACCTAGTTTCCCAAACCAATCATCTAGTGATCGTGTAGTGGTGTTGATTATGATGGCCTGTGCGGAATTAGAAAGATCTAGTGAATCATCATGTAAAATCAAGAACACAAGGAGTAAATAAATCTTTGTGAGCTCTTATTAGATCTAGAAGGAATATACAAATGGGTTTGTAAAAATTTCTCTCTCTAGTCTAACACTCCAAATGGATTCACTTTTTAATGGGAGTCACTCACTTCCTATTTATAGGTAAGACTCAACCCATTTACACATACAAGAGGGTAAGCCAAAAACACTACATCCAAAAGTGACTTTTCACCCTAACATTCTCCCCCTCAAAGTTAGGATTAGATGTCCGGCTTCAATCTCTAACGAGCTAGCGCGATCAAGACCAAACTCCCCCTCAAAGTAACACTGGTCTTCAAATCCACAAATAAATATTCGACTAACGCGAGAAGCTTCGAATACCCATCATTTTCCCCCTTTTTAAAATAAAAAATGATTATAAAACCCATTAAGGGTGAGAAGCGCCCGAGGAATAGTCTTCATGATACTCCCCCTTAATGTGTACCAAAAATGAATCACCAAAAATCTTGCACGGAAAAACAATCACGAAAAAGCCACAAAAAATTTCCAATTTATGAAATTTTTTGACTTTTTAGGTGAAAGTTGCAAGATTTTTCAAAAACCGGATAGAAATTGTTACTTTCTGAAACTTACAGGGACCCATTGCGCCAAAAATAGCTAAATATGAGAAATTCTCCCCCATTTTGGCAAACTGGGTAGAAAATGTAAATTCGCACAAACTGCAGGGACCAGAACTGAAAATTCTGCAATTTCTCAGCTTTATATCCCCATTTTCGAATTTGGGTATAAACTGCCAACTTTTCAAAACTATGGATGCTACTTTCGAAAATTTGTCCACTTGTCTTCAAAAATGTCGAAATTTGACTAGTTATGCCATTTCTTCGAACCTACAGGGACCAATTTCGAAAGATATTTGTTTTCTTCTCCAATTCATTACACAGAGACTAACGCTTCATATACTTTGACTTTCAAATCAAATGAGATATTGAACACAAGAACCACATTTTGACCTTCGTTGTTTTGACTTTTCGTTCATTTGATGACAAACAACAATTTTTCCACTTACGTTTCCTTTTCAGATCAAAGTACCCACTTTCAACCAAATTCATCATATTCATCGTTTGTTCTTCACTAGAAATCATCAACAATCACTTTTTGAAATTTCTCATCAAATTGAGTCGTTCACAACATTTGATTCACAAATCCAATCATCAATTTAATCCCAATCGAACAAAAGAATGCCAATTAACCGATTCAATTTCAAAAACTCACGAACAAAAGACTACCAATGAACTGATCGAGAAATGAAATAACACGAATCGGAATTGAATCAATGTTTATGCACGAGAACTAGATTTGTAAATTGCTTTCAGAACATAAATCAAAAATCGTATAAGCAATTAGATCTGGATGTCAATGCGATTAGCTTGAATTTGATAGAACGAGCAAAGTCATACAACAAATCGAATTTCTTCATTGATCGATTATATGAATAGCAACACGTGAAAGATCAGACAAAAGAGATCTTAATAATATTGAAAAACGAATTTGGATCGGATGAATTCAAATTAATATTGATCTTAACCGAACATGAACTGTTACAAATGATGATTTGGGCATCAATTTGGATTTCTCAAGATGGACTCGGTGAACAGTAAACATATCTCGTTTGAGAATTTAATTTTGATTTTGAATTGGGTTTGATCTATGAAAGAAAATAGATTGGATCTACAATTGGGCTTGAAACAAATTCGATCCAATCGAGACAAAATGATCAAAAATGAAAAACGCAAAGCACGAATTGAAATCATGGATGTTTTGGAATCCATTCGAGAATTTGTAATACCTTTTTGACGAATCGAGATCCATTTGCAACGAACGAATCAAACTTAGAAGATCTTGGTTCTTTTGTTGGAACAAGAAAATCTCCAATTTGAACATTGTACCACCCATTATGCGAGATGTACAACTTGTTCTTCATGTTCTTCATCAAACTAAGAACATCTTCAAGAGAATCACCAACACATTTGGGTTTTGACTTCAAATTCAATGCAACCTTTGGAGATTGTTGCTTTGGAACCCAAATTTGCTTCATGGATTTCGATTTAACAACAACATTTGACGATTTTTGTGAATAAACCCGCTTGTTTTTGCGATTGATCTTCTTCTTCTTTTTCTTTCTCATCTTTATGCATCTTGAAGACTTGATTTCATGAACAAACCCACTTTCAACAACATGAACATTTTGAGTTTGAATCAAATGTTTTGGAGTTTGATACTTGTGATTTTCTTGGATCACCGGCTTCCGATAAGGAATCATTCCTTCAAATGAATCACAAGAACACAAAATATCATCGTTTGAACTCCAATCGAGCAAAAAACTTTTTCATCTTGAGAATCAAATTGAATCTTCTTATCATGAGCTTCAAGAACATCAATAACATCACATTGAACTCCATTGTCAACAATTTCAACAACCTTAAGAGCACGAAGATCATTTGGGTCTTCAACAAGAGAAATGTATTTCTTATTGAACAAATCTCTTTCTTCTCCTTCCTTTTGATTTCTACTATGAACTAATATGGACAAGGCAATTCAACCATGCAATCTTACAAATTGGTTGAAATAACAAGCTTCCATGATCATCCATCAAACCTCCATAAGAAACCATATTACCCCATGAAATCAATTTGCTTAACACCAACCCATAAAATTGATCTTCATTGACTTCGTATTTGATATCTTCAACAATCACAATCCAAGAATCATATGGCAAATCCACCATGATCACAAAACCTTGAAGATTTCTGGAGAGAGAAAGTGATTTTGAATGGGTTTTCTAGAGAGAGAAAGTAAAAATCACTTGAATTCTAGTGAAGAAAATCGAATTATGAATAGAAGTCATATCATTCAGGGTTGGAATAAACCAAGATGACGTTGTACTTCCCAATCTCGCTCTCGAGCTCTAGAAGTCATATCATTCAGGGTCTTACAACTCGAGATACTCCCAATCTCCCTGTTATCATTCGACAATATGTTCTGATAACTTACCTTCTTCATTTCCTCATCTGCTGCATACTGTGGTACCATATAAGCTCTTTCCCGAGACTTCGCAATGATCTCTTGCATAGTCTCGGTTGTCTGGTGGATATCTAATAACTCTTGCGCCAACTGCTACGCCTTAATCTCCTGGGCACACTCTGCCCAGAATCTGGTCTAAAAGTCATCCCATGACATAGCATCAATTGCTTCATCACTCGACTCACTACCAACCTCTTCTTATCAATCTCATGCTCTATCCCTCAGGAGACAAGAAGTAAGTCAGATTTTGTCTCCTTTCGAGACAGTGTCTGGTACAAAAAGTGTTGGTGATATCTACCAACCATCTGCTGCTAATAATGGGGTCCTTAACCCCCTGACAATCTAAAGCTTCATAAACTCTAAATTTCCGAAACACCAACGTACGCGTCCCTATCACGACTTCTATCTTAGTGCAGAGTGTACTCGGCCTCTCATCACAATCTCTATGGTGCCCTCCTTGATCATACTGAGGATCACAGGAGTCTGATCAATGATACTGGACGTAACCTTAGATGGAATGAACTCCCTCATCTGATCATCGGCTACCCGACTACCGAGTCCGATCCTAATCCCTCGTCGACACCAGAACTACCACCTGGTCTACCACGTAGCGTCACTATACTCGACAATATACCATTACTAACATCACAATACTCATCAAAACTCGAGGGATCTCACACACTACAAATTTACTGGATTCATCTCAGCCTTCCTTGATTTGAGTACGGATTCTCTGCTTTCAGTAGTACGGGCCCATACTACCTTCCACATCTATCCGTACTTTCCTCAAGTAATGCCTCAACTCCACCAAGTCACTTCTACTACTACTGATCTCTGCTAATCTCATCCTAGGCTTGCCCTAAGGAAATCTCTGACTCCACCCCAATCCAGTCCTCAGTTGGTGAAGGCCTCCCTATAATGCTAATTAGCCATCACCTGAATACCATCACATGTGGTGAGGCTCAGATAAACCTTTGAGTAAAAGACTCGGCCCTACAACAGTTAGGCACACACAAGAGTTGCGCGATAGGGCCAAATCCAACACTCTGAGATTATTCAACCCTGATCACATGTGACGTGACGTATTCACCTAACAGCTAACTCCCATCACTCAGAGTCCTACAAAGCACAAAGAAAGCAGCATTCGGACACAGGAAACTACTCAAGCAAATCTATTCTCATAACGAGAAACTGTACTAGCATACAATGCTAAGCTAATACTATCAGGTAGAACCTAAACATGCTATCCTACTACTGTCTACTCAATACTAACATGCAATTCTCATAAACCTAAAACCATATAGCAGGCACATAAGGCATCCTCTTAGATCCTTAGTCCTATCTAGCATGCCGTTCTACTGAAAATGAAACTGATAATCATAACATAAACTTGTATGGGTAATTTGGGAGTACTTACTTGAGCTTGGCTGATCGCATGCACCGCACCCTTTTTCCTTTTCTCAAAATTCTTTTCGCTTTTTCTAAAACTCTTTTCTTTATACTTTTTCTAAAATTGCTTTATTTTCTCAAAATTCTTTTGTAACCATGGTTTTTCTCTTGAAAACTTTATACCACTTCCTTAGTTTGAGTTCAGACACACTCGGAAGTGCGCCCGAATCCCTCAAACCAAGGCTCTGATACCAAGTTGAAACATCCCAAATACACAGTCTGAAAATTTCGTTTAATTTAGTAATAAAAACCATAGTCGATAAACATCATATAAATATCATAAGCAATGTATCTCAAAATATCATAACAACTGTCAAGTATATCAGAGTATAAACATCCCAGGCTGAACAAATGGTGTGTGCACTGCAATCTTCCCGAGCACCTCTTTTGAAAACTAAGTACCTGAAACCAAAACTGTAAGCACGAAGCTTAGTGAGCTCCCCCAAGCTACCACATACCATAAAATAACATATAAACAAATATTGGGCCTTGCCCACTGTAGTGGACCGAAGTCTGGAAACTAAATCGGACCACAGTCCGGAAATTGACCAGGGCCTTGCCCTCTGCATCGAACCGAAGTCCAAAAATATGCATCGAACTGAAGTCCAGAACTAACTGCATCGGACCAAAGTACGAAACTTACTGGGACCTTGTCCCCTGCATTGGACCGAAGTCCGGAACTAACTGCATCAGACTAAAATCCGGAACTCATTGAATCATAACATAGCATAACATGTCAACTAGCATGAACACATATACTGCATACTGCATCGGAACAGAGTCCATAACACATAACACAAAACATGCTTTCATCACAAAGACATCAAGCACCCAAACTACTGCATCGGACCGAGGTCCGGAACTAACTGAACATAGCATAACATAATCATAGCATATAGCATGAACACATATACTGCATACTGTATCGGACCATAGTACGGTACACATAACTCATACCATGTCTGTATTACAAAGACACCAAGCATACTGAACTACTGCATCAGACTGAAGTACGGAACTACTACTAACTAAACGGGCCGACATTGTGGCCGTAGACCCGTTCCTACTGGAAGGAAACTCACCTCACACTGCTGAAGTCTCATAGACACAATTCTCATATTGCTGAAGTCCCGCAGACTAAACCCTAGCTGCTGGATGACAGATTCCCGAACTGTCAACACGAAAATAACAACCAATTAATAATTGGGTCCTAACACATACTATAAATACATACTTGGATAATTACTACATTACCCCTAGCTTGGCTTACCCAATCCCAAGGCCCAAAACCATAGGCCCAAAGTCAGCTAGGGATCAAAGCCCAACATATGGCCCAACTTTCCAAATTGGGCCCAAACCTCTACATGGACTTCCCTTAAGGCCCAATTGTTCAGTCCCGTCCAACATGTCTCCTTCTAACGGCCTAATATCATACAACCAACGAGGCCCAACTATGGCCCATCTATGGCCCAATTTTCCAAATTGGGCCCAATCCTTCATATGGGCCTTACCCTAGAGCCCAACTAATTACTGTAGTCCATTTGATTATTCTTGGATGGCCCAACACAAAGCCCAAGTCAAATTAGGGTTTCACATCAAATGATAACTAGGGTTAAGTGTTTCTTACTTAACGCACTAAGGACTTAACACACTAGGGACTAAATACATTAAGGACTTAATCCATTAAGTCCATTATTGCTTAGATTACTTTCTGCCAATGATTATTATTTAATATTCACTTATTATATAATTCTCGTGTGTGTCCTGATAATTTCTCAAATATTAGGATTTTCTCAATTAGCCCATTAAGGACTTAGTCCATTAAGTCCTTTACTCTACTAGATAAATGACATGGAATAATTTGGGCTTAATTCACAATCCAATCGCAATGGCCCACAAGTGGCCAAATTAGTCTAAGGCCCAATACTCATAATTAGGGTTTTCCACCCAAACATGGCCTAATAGGCCGAAAACCAATCTCTAAGCCCATTAGGGTTTGCTTGCGGGGCACCACTCACTACCACTTCGGGTGGTGGTGGTCAATGGCGGCTCACGACGGCGGCCACCAACTCACGGTGGTGGTTTGAGTTTCTTTTCATTAATCTTTTGGAAATTATAATTACAATGCTTTACTCAAGGATAAACACACACTAACTAACTAACACACATACATACAACCACACCGTGGTGGGCAGTGGTGGTGCTTGGCGGCAGCCACCACCTCACGGTGGTGGTGGTGGTTTTTCCCAAGAAATCCGGCTAAACAAAACCCCCACTACACTAAAATGAACACATACAAGCACTCTTTTCCCGGAACAGTAACACAGCCACCCACCTGTTGGCGTACATGGCGGTGAAGGCGTGAGATGGCGACAACTTTCTTTTGACAGCCACCACCTCACGGTGGTGGTGGCGTTTCCTCTAGATCCACTGCCCAACAACACTTCAAGCTCGCCTAACATGTCGACTGGTGCAAGGTGCTTCATCCATGCTAGCAACGGAGGCTCACGGTGATTTTCCGACTCCATACGACGCCGACAGCAAGAGCTGGGAGTAGAAGAAGAAAGGGAGGCGAAAAAATGAAAGCAGTGACCAATTGTTATCGCTCAGTGCCTCGGAGACTTCCTCTGCAGCGCTAAACAACTTCGATTGAAGGTTGGTTGCTATCCGTCCACTTTATCTCGATCACAGCGATGGCTCGAGCTTCGCATCCCACGTCTTCGTTGGCCCTCGTCTTGGCGGTCCTCAACTCCTACATTGGGTGCAATGGAACAGTGGCAGTGTGTCTTCACCAGCAGCAAGACCCCGATGGTATATAAATGGTGAGGCAGCAGGTGGCAGGCATTTGAGGCCTCATCTGGTCGGAGCGCAAGAGAGAAACCGATGATGGCGGCTAGAGGAGTGGAGGGGTGGCGGCCAACACTTCTTTAGGGTTAGGGTTCACAAATGATTCATCGGAATATATATACCCGGTCCTTATTATAACTTTCCCATAATTGCAATCCTGGTCCCTCCTTCCTTCTTTTCTTTCAAAATAAGTTCATATTTTACACTTTCAACCCTGCCTTCCAAAATCTTTACAAACTGAATCCAAAACTTACATTTAAGCCCTAATCCCATAAATTTCTTTCATAATAGATCCCTGCATTACCAGTAAACCCTTCATCCTTCAAATCTTTTCAATTTAATCCCGAACTTACTCTTTTAACCCCCGACTTCTAAAATTCTCCACAAATTAGTCCGGGACTCACATTTACTAGTTTATTTAAATAAACGGGGCGTTACAGAAGAGTAGATATGTGGCAGAACCACTTAATGAACCTACACAATATGATATGCCAAGTACAAGCGGTACCAAAGCATCTTCAGGCAAACCAGTGATGGCATCTAGTGAGACATGTTCGTCAAAGAGCAAAAGTCATGCTCAAGTATCGAAGAAAAAGGCCAACATTCACAAAAATCCAAAACAGGTGGCAGAACGAAAGCACCAACATAACCTGAGATACATGAAAAATCTCTCAGAAAGAAAATAGTTTTGGTGATCCCAGAAACCTCGTTACGTTAGGTATGAAAAGACAAATAAGTCACAAGGAGAACCAAGAGCCAGCCGAAAGCAGTCTCCCTTATGACGCAAGAACAACCGAAACAAGGATTTCAGCTAATACCACGAAAACAACCAAGGACAAAGTTTCGGTTCACAAAGTCATAAGAACCGAAAAGATAGTTTCGGACATCGGGTGATCAACAACTGAAAGGGCAACTTCGGTCCCCGTGACAATAACAACCGAAAGGAAGGTTTCGGTCCACATCATGTCAGTAACCAAAAGGAAGGTTTGGGTTCTCAACATGTAAGCAACCGAAAGAATGGGTCCCAAATCCAATTGTCAGAAGAACCGAAGGGAAGATAGTTTTCATTGTCAACCAAGGAAGAGCAATAATCAAAGATCTAATCTTGCTTCTAAACCTCTTTCATCTCATTCTCATTCTCATTCTCATTCTCATTCTTCTAAAGATTCAAAAGGGAAGGGAAAGCTCCTTCCAGAATACGAAAGATGCCCGAAAGAGACCCAAAAGCATGCAGACGTCAAAAACACAAATCCTACTTCTAAATCAAATGAGTCCAAGTAAAATAAAATCAAAGTTTTTACCATAAAAAGAAAAGATGAAACAACACTAATAAAATGAACTTATCTGGTTGATATTTATCTTACTATTCCCTGTCCTGTAAAAGCTTCACAAGGTCTCAAGAAATTTTGGGTTCCTAAATTTGCTTGATATTTTGCAGGTTATTCATGACGAGCACGTCGACGAAGAATGGTACATTGATAGTGGCTGCTCGCGTCATATGACAGGAAGAAAGGAAGAACTGAGGGAATTTCGGTCTCTCAAGGATGGTGGAACGGTGAAATATGGCAATAATTTGTTTGGAAGTATCAAAGGCTATGGTGTGATTACAAATGGTGAATTCTCGATCAGAAAGGTTGCATACGTTGAAGGGTTGCAGCACAACCTCATCAGTGTCTCACAGCTGGTAGGTTGCACCAGATTGAAAGTCTCCTTTGCTGACAAAGGCTCAGAAATTGTCGAAAAGAAGTCAAATAATATTCTGCTAAAGTCGAAGCGAAAGGGAGAAATGTATCCTCTAAATCTCAATCCAATTCGATGGAAACCAACAGTTTGCCTGCTAACGAAGGCACACCCAGACGAAAGCTGGTTATGGCATTGAAGGCTCTCCGTGACATCCCCAAAATCTTGGCCAGAAAAGACCGATTTCATTTATGTTTTTTAAAATAATTTCAGAGTAAATCCTTTTTGATTTAAAAGAGTTGCGGAATTTGTTCCCAAAACAAAATATGATAAAATAATAATTATCAAAGCATTTCATCAAGAGATGCATTTTCATTATATAATCAAAACTTGGGATGTCATGTTCCGATACAGACCATAAAGCATAAACGATAACATTACAAGTCATTCAACAAATATATACATATACAGTCTTGTAAACAAAACAACTCGATAATTCATCTATCTTATGCCCTTGTGCCACTTCCTGTAATACAAATAAAACTGAGTGGGTCAGGCTTGGGAGCCTGGTGAGCATATAGGGTTTTCAACCCACAATAAATAATTATATTTAATTTCACCAACCAACAATATCCCGATTACCCTTTCCCGTTATCCTCACTTTACGTCCCTAAAACAACATCTATCTCAAGGGACCTAATCTAGGATTTTCATCAAGAAGGACATTACTGCTAAGGGGTTTCCTCAATAATAGATATCCTACAGGCAACCATGAGGGGGATAGAGTACACCGGTGAACACATCGTTCACAACACCTAAAGGTTATGAACCTGCTAGCGTTCCACTGGACTATCTAGAAAGAGTCTGTGGTCGTTAACCATACTCCGCTGAATAACTAGATCAACAACAACAACATCGAGGCCTCTCATCTGTTTATTACAAACCAACTATCTACCCATGTTCTACCCAACATATTAGTAGATAAAAATATATATTTTTATACATAGTTTAAAAACCTGTATAACATTTTCATTCAATACATATTCCACATAACAGATGAGGCACACTCACATAACATGTATTTCATAGAGAACAAATCGGATTTATGAGATAGAAGAAAGTGAATATACATTGACACACATAACAACAAAATTATACACATAACACATATTTCGTATATAAATACTTCATAATTATGCGTTAGAAGAAAGTAACTACACACTCACTTGATCAGAAGATGATCGGGCAGCACTACGGCATGCAGAAGTAGTATTCTCCGTAGATCTGGAAAATCTCCACAAAAAATCGAACTTCTCGTGGGCAGAGCTTCGGCTCGGGAATAACGCTCTTCGGAATTCTCGGGGCTTCGGATCTTGCTTCGGGGCTCGGGAATATTACCGGGGCTTCGGGGCTTAAATGGCTCGCAAAACGACGCAAAACGGGAGAGAGAGAAGAGAAAAATGGCAAAAGAACTCGGCAGCCTCGCATCCTATTTATAGGAGGCTGGAGCCTCGCAGTACGCTGGGCGTACAGGCGTACGCGGGGCATACGCGTCTGAATTCGTCATTGCTTACGTATCCGAAGAACACGAGTGCAAGGGACGTCACGCTTCGTTGTACGCTGGGCATACAGTAGTACGCTGGGCGTACTTCGGATGAGTCTGATGACTCCTCTTCGGATAATACCAAGATTTGGAATTAAATTTAAATATTAAATATTTAATAAACTTCGGAAATTCATATCTTCTTCATACGAACTCTGTTTTCGACGTTCTTTATATCCACACGTAGGTGAGACTACACTCTACAACTTTCGTTTAGACTCCGTCGGCTAATTTTGAATATATTTTTATTATTTGTTTTTAGAAGGCCTGGACAGAAAAACTTCGTTATAAATTCATAACTTCTTCGTCCGACGTCCGTTCTCGCCTAACTTTTCATCGTTTCGCTAATAAAAACGAGATCTTCAATTCTCATTTAGATTGTTTCGGCTAAAAACCGCTCGATCTCAAATCGAGTATTCGGGTTGCACATCGCTAAGTCGAAACTTCAAAAAATCATAACTTCCTCATACGAAGTCAGATTTGGGCGTTCTATATATATTCGGAAACCTCGTTTCAACTACTACAACATTATTCAAAGATATCAAGTTTATTTTACACTTAAATTTTGGCGCTCATTTTATTCTTAATTAATCAAATCACATAATTAAGCACAAAACACATAATACTCAAATAATACACTTCTATTATTTCAAAATGGGTTACAAAGGTTAACCTAGACTATTATATCAACATTAATGACAAGCCCAGAAACACAGGCGTTACACTCTCACATCTCAATTTCAAAGATATCAACAAGCTGGTGCTTGGACATCGCGTTCGTGGTCTTCCAGTTCTCAAATTTAATGAAGAACATCTATGTGCAGCTTGTAAAATGGGAAAGGAAAGTCGACAAAGTCATCCTTCTATTATCAACACAAAGGTGATAGAACCATTATAGCTGCTACATATCGATCTATGTGGTCCTTCCTCTATCGAAAGCATTGGTGGAAACAAGTACATACTTGTTATTGTAGATGATTTCTCTTTCTTCACATGGATATTTTTCTTGAAGCAAAAAGTAGTGGCCACTTCCAAGCTCAAACTCTTTAAAAAGAAAGTAGAGGTTCAACTACGAAAAGTGTTTCGTAATGTGAGAAGCGAAAATGCCTTGGAATTCAAGAACAAGGATTTTGAAGAATTTCTAGTAGAGAAGGGAACAACTCATAATTTTTCAGCTCCATATACTCCACAACAAAATGGAATCATTGAAAGGCGAAACCGTTCCTTGTATGAAGTTGCCCGAACTTTGCTGAACTTCGATTCCTTACCCTTGTATTTCTAGGCTGATGCTATTGCTGTTGCTTGCTACAGCAAAATAGATCGTATCTGAACAAGCGCTTCTCAATCACTCCTTATGAGATCTTGAACAACCTCAAGCCAAATGTGAAGTTCTTTCACGTGTTCGGTTCAAAATGCTTCATCTTCAAGTCAATGGAGAACCGAAACAAGTTTGATGCTAAGGTTGATGAAGGGATCTTTTTGGGCTACTCCTTGAACTCAAAGACATATAGATTTCTGAATAAACGTTCAAAGAAGATGAAAGAAACATACTATGTCACTTTCGATGACAACTATGTCAAGAAGTTAAAGACAACTGAAGATGCAATGCAAGAAATCTTTGCAAAGTCTGGTCAAGTCACGGTGCCGATTTCAAATATTTTCGAGCAATATATGCTACTCTTCAATGAACCAGAAAAAGCTATTGATTTTGAATCCAAGGCTAAAGATAACCAAGTCGATAATTTGAAGCAAATTATTAACGATGCTGTAAAGAAGATGACAGATGAACAACCGGAGCAATTGAAAAGCCAGACCCAAGCGAACCTTCCGGTGATAGTCCTTATATCCAAGGGGTGGGTTCATCTCTTCCAAATAATCAAGATTCATCAATCGAAGGGGAGAATCCATCATCACCGTCATCAAGTTCAACCGAAAGTCCAAACGAAGGGGAGTGTTCTGATCCTGAAATTGAACTCGTGTCATCATTCGAGGGGGAGAATACAAATGCTAATGACGATGATACACAATCAGAACTTGAAGAAGAAATAAATGCAGACCTGGATCCCTCTTATGATCCAAATTACCCTCCTCTTATAAAATGGACCAAAGATCATCCTCAAAGTCAAATCATTGGAGAATCTTCTGAAAACGTCGTAACTCGATTACAACTGAAAGCGAAGCAAACTGCATTATTCTATCAAGTAGAATTTTTCATGTTCAACTCTTTCGTCTCAAAGTTGAACCAAAGAAGATAAATACAGCTCTTGATCATTGTGATTGGGTTCAATCCATGCAAGAAGAGCTGAACGAGTTTGAAAGAAACAAAGTATGGCGACTAATTCCAACTCCAAAGGATGTTTCGGTTGTCGGTCTCAAATGGGTATTCAGGAATTAGATGGACAAGGAAGGGAACATGATTCACAACAAGGCTTGCTTGCTTGTGAAAGGATACTATCAAGAAGAAGGTATAGATTATGAAGAGACCTTCGCTCCAGTTGCAAGATTAGAGTCAGTTCGAATCTTTATTGATTATGTTGCACACAAGAATTTTGAAGTCTATCAAATGGACATGAAGTGTGCCTTTCTCAATGGAGAACTTGAAGAAATGGTATACGTAGAGCAACCGCCAGGCTTCGTGAACGAAAATATCCACATCACTGCTACATTCTGGACAAGGTAGTATATGGTTTGAAACAGGCTCCCAGAGCATGGTATGAAACCCTTACTCGATTCTTAAAAATGTCCAAATTTAAACAAGGTTTGGTTGACCCAACCTTCTTGCGTAAGAAACAGGGTAACCACCTTATGATAGTCCAAATTTATGTTGAGGATATCATCTTCGGCTCCACGAATCCCAGCCTAACAGCTGAATTCAGGAGGTTGATGGAAACTAAATTTGAGATGAGCTCAATGGGTCCGATTAACTTTTTCCTTGGCTTGAATATTAGACAGGGAACCGCAGGCATTTTTATCAATTAGGAGGCGTACACAAAGACATTGCTTGTAACACCGTTAATTTAAAAACAATTTTTTGGATTTTATAAAAGCATAATTCATTTAGTATTCATAAAAACATCAGTGTTTGAAACTCAAATCCATAACATATAAAAATCCCAAGATCTCATATCATAAAAATCCCATGTGTGTACTAATCAAGTCGGCGCCTTCCCACGGTCATCACTAGTACCTGAAACAAATAACACCAAACACTATAAGCACAAGGCTTAGTGAGTTCCCCAAAATACCACACATAACACATATTAGCCGCTCGAGGCTATAACTCTGTGGGTCCGTAGACCCTACTCTGTGAACCCTTTGGTTCTAACTCTGTGAACCTTCCGGTTCCAACTCTATAAACATGCACAACATAAATCACATAGAAATAATGCAGTACAACACATAACATACATATAGGATACAAGTACTCTGTCACATAACTCTGATTACCTACTCAAGGTAAAGTATAGTGAGAAGACTCACCTCGCATATCTCGATAACTCGCGAATCCCGGAAATCACTCGCGCTCGATCCCCCGAGCTATAATCCTCGTATAACACAATATATCTCTAATTAACACTTTCACAACTAAGGTTGACTAACCCTATCAAGTCAACACTGGTCAACTCTGGTCAATGGTCAACGGTCAAGTTTGACCGGACTCGGCGAGTGCACTAGAGCGACTCCGCGAGTCTATATGTGTTCGCTGACTCCCTCGGATCCTCTCTTGACACGTCGAGTACTTCCCTAACTCGACGAGTTCCACCTGGCGTGAACCGTGGGGCCACCACGACTCAACTCACCAAGTCTCAAGAACAACTCGGCGAGTTCCGGCTTGACTCAGCCCCCTGTTGACTCTCCCTGACTCACTGGGTCATCCCCCAACCCGGCGAGTCTACTCGCTGAACAATTTACGCGAAACCCCAACCCTACTCGCCGAGTCCCAAGAACCACTCGGAATGGGAGGCTATAAGTGCCCTTAAATAGGCTCCAAACCCGGGGAATTAGGGTTTCACTAAACAGCGTGGACTCGCCGAGTCCAGACGCGAACCCGTGCCCATAGCCGCGATCATACTCGGCGAGTTTGGGCTCCAACTCGCCGAGTCTCCCCACAAATCACCAAAAATATAAAAATGAATAATACCTGGGAATCCGGGCTGTTACATTTCTCCCACACTAGAAATAGACGTCGCCCTCGAAGTCTCGCTCTGCAAATAACTCCGGATGCTACTCACGTATCGCACGCTCCGCCTGCCAAGTCATCTCGGACCCCTTCCGATGTTGCCACTGAACCAAAACCAAGGGTACCTCCTTGTTCCTCAGAACCTTGATTTTCCGATCTCTGATTGCCACTGGTCTCTCAGCATAATTCAGGCTCGCATCCACCTGAATATCCTCTAATGGAACCACTGCCGACTCATCGGCTATACACTTCCGCAATTGTGACACATGGAAAGTGTCGTGAATCTGCCCCAACTTTGCTGGCAATTCCAAACGATAGGCTACTCTGCCTACCCTCACAACCACCCGGAATGGACCAATGTATCGGGGCCCCAACTTGCCCCTCTTCCTGAATTGAATCACTCCTTTCCAAGGAGAGACCTTCAGGAGCACAAAGTCGCCGACCTGAAACTCAAGCTCGGACTGGCGTCTGTCCGCATAACTCTTCTGACGACTCTGAGCGATCAACAACCTATGTCTGACCTGCTGGATTTGCTCTGTCGTCTGAAGTACGATCTCTGTACTGCCCATCACACGCTGTCTGACCTCTTCCCAGCAAATGGGGGTCCGACACCTCCTCCCATACAACAGCTCAAAGGATGGCATACCAATGCTCGAATGATGGATGTTGTTGTAGGAAAACTCTGCCTAGGGCAAGTACGTATCCCAACTCCCCCCGAAATCCAACACACATGCCCGGAGCATGTCCTCAAGCGTTTGAATCGTCCGCTCACTCTGTCCATCTGTCTGGGGGTGATATGCGGTACTAAAATGCAGCCTAGTACCCAACTCCTCATGAAACTTCTTCCAGAATCTGGAAGTGAAACGTACATCC
Organism: Lactuca sativa; assembly: GCF_002870075.4. Taxonomy (NCBI): domain Eukaryota; kingdom Viridiplantae; phylum Streptophyta; class Magnoliopsida; order Asterales; family Asteraceae; genus Lactuca; species Lactuca sativa. The sequence continues at coordinate 313,267,471 of NC_056630.2, forward strand.
TGGTCTGAGACAATCGAGATCGGCACCCCATGCTGAGATACCACTTCCCTCACGTACATCTTTACTAACTTCTCTACGGAGGAGCTCTCACTAATACCAAGGAAGTGGGTGCTCTTTGTCAACCTGTCCACAATCACCCAAATTGCATCGACTCCCCTAGCAGTCCTTGGCAATTTGGTAATAAAATCCATGGTAATTTGTTCCCACTTCCATCCGGGAATCTCCAACGGCTGCAACTTACCATGCGGTCTCTGGTGCTTGGCCTTAACCCTACGGCAGGTTAAGCACCTCTCAACAAACCATGCAACATCCCTCTTCATACAGGGCCACCAATACTCCCTCCTCCGGTCCAAATACATCTTAGTGGCCCCAGGATGGATCGAGAATTTCGACCGATGAGCCTCTTCCATCAAAATGGTATGCGCCCCTCCCACAAACGGTACCCATGTACGCCCCTGAAAAGTCTTAAGCCCCCGACCAGCAGTAACGAACTCCGATACCAACCCAACAACTCGCTCTCTCTTCTGGTTCTCCGTCTTCACGGCCTCAACCTGTGCTCCACGAATGGTGTCCAACACCGGATCCATCATGGTCAATCGCAAACATACACCTCGCAATGGGGCGCTCTCTGTCATGCGAATCAGGGCGTCGGCTACCACATTAGCCTTGCCCGGATGGTACAAAATCTCACAATCATAATCCTTGACCACATCCAACCACCTCCTCTGTCGCATATTTAGGTTGGGTTGATCCATCGAATACTTCAGACTCTTATCGAATACAGATAGTGACGCCAAATCTTGAGGGAGAACACTACTACCCCTAACTCTAGATCATGGGTGGGATACCTCGTCTCATGAGGTTTCAGCTGCCTCGATGCGTATGCTATCACATGCCCCCTTTGCATTAGCACCGCTACCAACCCCAAGATCGATGCATCACAGTATACCACAAAGTCCTCCATCCCCTCCGGGAGGGCTAACACCGGGGCTTCGCATAACCTTTGGCAAAGCGTCTCAAAGGAGGCCTGCTGATCGGTTCATGAGATCCATGAACACTGTCGGGGCATTGGTGAGCCCGAAAGGCATCACCACAAACTCGTAATGCCCATAACGCGTCCTGAACGTTGTCTTCTGGATGTCCTCATCTCGCACCCTCACCTGATGATATCCAAACCTCAAATCGATCTTGGAGAACCAAGACGCTCCTTGTAACTGATCGAACAAATCGTCGATCATCGGCAAAGGGTAACGGTTGTTGACCGTCAGCTTGTTCAACTCTCGGTAATCAATGCACATCCGGTGTGAACCATCCTTCTTCTTGACAAACAGGATAGCCGCTCCCCACGACGAGCTGCTCGGCCGAATAAACCCCTTTCCCAGCAGCTCCTGAAGCTGCGAGGATAACTCTTGCATCTCTGGAGGTGCAAGGCGATAAGGCACCTTGGCGATAGGCGCGGCCCCCGGAACCAAATCGATACTGAACTCTACCTGCCTCACAAGAGGCACACCCGGAAACTCCTCCGGAAATACATCCGGGAACTCACGCACTATCAGAACCTCCTCAACTGACCTCGGCCTGTCGAAATCCACCCGCGTATCCATCACATACACCACAAAACCCTTACAGCCCTACTGTAGACACTGCCTCACCCTAGCGGCCGAGTAAAACGTTGACCCAGAACATGTACCCTCGCCGTACACCGTAAGAACTCCCCCACTAGGGTCTCGTATGGTCACCAGCTGTCGCTCGGAGTCGATAACCGCACCGAATCTGCTCAACCAGTCCATGACCACAATGACACAGACATCACCCATCACAATAGGAACCAAATCGATCGGGAACTCAACACCGAAGATCTCGAGCACGCACCCCCGGAGAACCTCCGTGGCATATATCACCCTCTCGTCAGCTATGGAAACTCTCAGAGGCCGACTCAACGCCTGACGACTAACACTGATATGCTGGCTAAAAGCCAAAGATACAAAAGACTGACTCGCACCCGAGTCAAATAACACCAAGGCAGGTACAGAATTCACAAGAAAAGTAGCTACGCATAACATAATATAAGCATAATATCTAAAACATCAAAATAAATACACGAAAGAATACATACCAACCACGACATCGGGCGCTGCGCGGACCTCCTCCGCGGTCAACTGAAAGGCTCTCCCTCGTGCCCTCGGCGCCTCGGCCTTCATTGGCCGACTCTCGGTAGCTCTGATGGCAGCAGGGGCAGATCCCTGAAGTGCTCCCTGAGCTGATCCCCGCAACTGCGGGCACTCCGCCTTCCGGTGTCCGGTCTGGTTGCAGTGAAAACACACTGCAAACCCCTTGGGGCAGTCCTTGGCCATATGCCCCTCCTTGCCACACTTGTAGCAAGATCCAACTCTACATACTCCATCATGACCCTTGCCGTGCTTTCCACAAGTGCGGCCCTTCTGGCTCGCCGATTTGGGATCAGCGGGCTTGGCCCGCTTGGCTGCTGGCTGGGACTGTGCCGTCGCCGATCCCTCCCCTGAGACTCCGCCTCCTCCCTTGCCTAAGTCTCTAGCTCAATCTCTCTCTTTCGGGCATTTTCCTGAAGCTCAGCAAATGTCCGGTAGGAGGAGTTCGCCACGAACTCTCGAATGTCTCGCCTCAAAATACTCAAATATCGGCTCATACGTGCCTGCTCAGTGGACACGTGCTCAGGGCAGAACATCGCCCTCTCGTGGAACATCCTGGTAATCATCATAACAGACTCAGTACCCTGCTGGAGGGTCAGAAACTCTTGGGCCAAACACTCCCTCTCCACCTGGGGAACGTACTCATCTCAGAAAATGGCAGTGAACCTCTCCCAGGTCACTGCCGCAAGCTCATCTAGCGTAAAGTGTGCCATCACAAACTTCCACCAGTCCTTCGCTCCCAAGCAAAGCTGGTTCAGCGCGAACCGAACTCTCAAATGCGCAGGAGATGAGCAAGTGAAGAAATACCCCTCTATGTCAGAAATCCATCTCATAGCCGCCACCGGGTCCTGGGTCCGATCAAACTCCGACGGTTTTGTGTTGCTGAACTCTCGGAACAGCAATGCATCACCACCCTGCGGCCTCGCGGCAGCAATAGCTGTGGTGGCCGCAGCAACAGCATCCTCAAAAAAAGCAGCATAACGCTCGTCGAAAGTCTCAATCAACGTGGTCTTAATAGACTCGAACATCTCTGGTATCTCTGCCCTGATGGCCGCAGCCACCTCCTCATGGATGATCCGACGGATCTCCTTATCACTGGCCCCACTGCTCTTAGGCATAAGACGTGTCCTCACCATGATCTACCTCTAAAATACAACATACGATAAATTAGAATCCATTTGAGCATACTCACACTCGTCAACTCATTCCTCCTTGATTCTTGGCATTCCAAAGATTCTTACTTGGGCTGTACACCGCCCCGGTGCTTTTAGTAGTACGGGCCCAATACTACTGTCCCTACCATATCAGAATACACCCCAAGTCCTCCTCTTCAGATCCCAAGTTCCAAGTACTCTATTATGCATAATACACTCTCTATCAGATCTCTCATAAGCTCTTCGCTGCTACCTACTCACTCTCAAGCATCTCATAGCAGCTCACCTCTCCCTAGGCTAAGGCATCACAAATCAGGCCACTCTAGTCCTAATAGGAGTACCTAGCCTACTCTAGCATGGGAATACATCATATCAATATCATAACACATAATATGAGGGTATTTTGGGAAATCACCGTTCGGGCGCGGACTGATCGTACACACGACTATGCTCTGTGTTTTCCAAAAATCTTTTACTCTCTTTGAAAATATTTCTCAAATCCTCAGTTTGAGTTCAAATACACCCGAAGGTGTACTCGAATCCCTCAAACCAAGGCTCTGATACCAACTTGTAACACCGTAAATTTCTACACAATTTTTCGCATTTTATAAAAGCATAATTCATTTAGTATTCATAAAAACATCAGTGTTTGAAACTCAAATCCATAACATATAAAAATCCCAAGATCTCATAACATAAAAATCCCTTGTGTATACTGATCAAGCCGGCGCCTTCCCACAGTCATCACTAGTACCTGAAACAAAAAACACCAAACACTGTAAGCACAAGGCTTAGTGAGTTCCCCAAAATACCACACATAACACATATTAGCCGCTCGAGGCTATAACTCTGTGGGTCCGTGGACCCTACTCTGTGAACCCTCTGGTTCTAACTCAGTGAACCTTCCAGTTCCAACTCTATAAACATGCACAACATAAATCACATAGAAATAATGTTGTTGGGATTAAAACCCTAATTGTGATTTGATGAACAAGATGCGGAAAATAAGAACAAACACAATAATGAAGATTATGTCGAATGATTACTCGATTTATTGAATTGTGAGGAACGAATTACACTTAAGAAATAAGAATCTAACTCTACAAGAAACCTCACGTGGCGGCTACATTTTGCCACACTCTTAACCCTAATAATGAATAATACATGACTATTTATAGGGAAAAGACAAGTCTTGGGCTTTTAACCTAGAATTCATCAAAGGGGCCCATTGCCATCATCCATGGAGTGCTTTGAAACCCTACAATCTCCCCCTCAAAGTATGGAATGGATGACAATGCTTTAACTTCCAAAACAAGCATCTAGCAAATAAAAAGATCTGCAACGAGGAATATATGAAGCAATCCACGAATCTTGATTCTTCAATAGTCTTCAAACACGGGCTCTAGGATATATAAATCAAGCACTGAAGTAATGTCTTTAAACTTCATTTTCGAATGTAATCCCAAAGAATCTTCATGAAAACCAAACCCGCCATAAAACCCATCTCAGAAGAAAGAAACTGAATCACTTCTTGTCTTTGAAGAGCTCCCCCTCCAAGTCACAACGATCTTCAAATAAGCTAATGATATAAGCCATCAAAAAATATCATGTAACAATCCAAACTTTAAGATTCGTAACGCCACTTGATCGAGAAAATACAAGAAGTCGGAGATATAACAAGTCCTTAGCAGAGCTCGATGAAGAACTCTTGCTGTAAAGGATACTTCTCTGTAAAAACCTTAGTAGAGCTCGATAAAGAACTTCTGTAAAAAAAGCTACCTTCATAATTTTCCCACAAGCTTTATCAAAAATCTTCGACTTTGAAAAGTCACAAATCCAATTTCGAATGGCCATACCAAATTCTCCCCCGATTTATAATCAAAAACATGATTATAAAGCCTTCAAATGGTCATGAGAATGATCTTGAATGTAAAAAAAAATTACTAAGCTCCCCCGCGACAAAACGATATACACAATGAAGTATCAAATCCGAAAAAGTCGTGAAAAATTTGACGTTAAAAAAAAAAAAAAACGACTTTCCGAACCGCCAAGACTTGATGGAATCTTTATTTTTCTGTTCACAAAAAAATATGAGCGTTAAAGAATCCAAAACTGTTCACCGGCCCTCAATGTAGTAACTTTTCTGAAAATTGGGCCGAAACTGTCACTTTCTGAAAGACAGGGGCTGGAATGGTAATTCAGCATCAACAAACTCTTTTTTTTTATGTAACAAATTCTGCAAATGGTCCAAAAATACCAAACTGTGAAAACAACAGGGACCAAAAGAGCCAATTCGCTGAAGTTTCAGGGACCAAAAATGAAACATTAAGTCTTCTTCCCCAATATAAAGAACACGATTGGAAGGAGATTTCAAGCGAACGGAGCCACAATCGTTTCAAGCACAAGCAACCGAACCAAGGTTCGTTTCGAGATCGCCATGTAATCACGCGAACCGAACGTTCGGTTCGTTTCAAATCAAGCATTATCAGGCGAAACCCCTTTCGCTTTCGGTTCATCCGTCGATCGCTCCAACCATTAACAACCGAACCCAGTTTCAAAAGCAAAACCGAGCATCCCGATTAGAATAAGGAGCGAAATTTTAGCCAAGCCGAATTGTCACACCCCAAAACCGAGAACGGCGGAAACGTTCTGGGGCGGAGGACGTCATGTATAATATCAACAACAATGTAAAGTAGTAAACAAGCAACAACATCATCCATTGCATTAATAAAATAATTATTATACAATTGTATTCTGACAAATTTTGATAAACACTAGAGCATAAATCAAAATGAAAGATAAGTCTTGAATAAGCTCCATCTTCCGTTTTTCCTTGCATCGGTACCTGTCTATGATGACCTGAGGATACAAGTAATTTTGAAAGCGAGTATCAGCTTTAAAGCTGGTGAGATCATAAGTATTAATGTGTCTTAATGTGTGAAAACTTATAATTTCTAAGACTTGACATTGCTTTGAAAGAAAACGAGTATAAGTATGAAAATGTTTGTAGCTCAACTGTATATGTTTGGAAATCCCTAGAAATCCCTATGATTCCTATTAGTAACAAAAGGAGTCTTCTACCAAGACTTAACTGTTCTGTGTGTATGTGTCTCTTGTAAGAGTATGTATTTTTCCAAAGTATAACTATCATTACTCAAAATATCTTTTGTATATTTATGTTTAAGTGAGGTTATCACTGAAATATGTACTGGAAAAATTAACGTAGTACTAAATCGTAGCTCTAAAAGGGCTACTATTTATCAACAGATAGCATCTACATTACCGCGCTTCCTATGAAAATTCGCGAAGTGAATGTAATGGGAAAGGAATGGTACTATGGTGTAGTGTCGAACTACGACCGTACCTATTACCTTAAATCTAGGGTAAACCTACCAAGTACCACAGTATTTGGATATATATATTGGTATATATATCAATACACCGATACTCAACTTGCCTTATTTGATGGATAAGGTATAATGTGATGTCTAGATCCCAGACTGTTTCGCTCCCCTATCAGAGGGATTTTAGGACCCACACACGACCCCTGCATGAATGCAAGCCGTGAGCACCACATTACCTGCGATCATGTATACTCGATATAACCATCACATTCGTGGTGTGATTTATCAGTATAGTTAGATCCTAAACTGGTTCTGAGCTATAGCCCTGTGTGACGTCTATCCTATGTATATGAAAGCGTACTCATGTAAGTGTGATCACGTAATTGTACTTATGGTGTACTGAAGTGTTCTACGTGTGCTAGCTGTAATGTGTGATCTCTTTAGCTAGCATGTATTGTCATGTAAGTGTTCTAGTATAATTGTATATGTTCTCGTCCTAATATAGATGTATATGTATTGCACAGCAACGTTCTATAAAGTATTGACTCATGAATGAACTGACTCGTTGTATGATATCGCGTTCTAGTAATGGTTCTAGTATCTTCCTGAACTACCCAAATGGTAGCTTACTAGTAATCTAAGTGATACGTATGGACGTGGATGTATACCCTTGCTACCCAAGGGCATAGGATGAACTAGAAGAACCTTTTATGACTTTATATGTACACATGATATATAACTAATATTTAAACGACCTTCGGACGAGTATCCAATATCCCACCAGACCACATCTCAAGGCGCGAAAAGGAAATAGGGTGGATAGCCTTCCTAAGTCTTTTAAACATTTCTTATATAACTATACATATAGAGGCATGCAATTTATAATATAAAAGCATAAATAAGTTTGGTAAAACATTTGAAACATAAATATTAGTTTAAGGAAAGATCGACTTGATGTCAATCTATAAAACAATTTGAAGGCATAAGTTTGATAAAACAATATAAGTATAAGGAACATTTGTTTGAAACACAGTTGTAAATAAGTTTGAAATATGATAAACAGAGTAAGAGGTACAGTGTAATAAGGAGTTTAAAACATATAAAATGTTTATAAAAATCATTTGAAGGAAACTGTTTGGTAAAACGGCTAATGAGTAGCCAAATCTTTTGAATGTTGTATATTAATCACATGTGATTGATGTAATAAGTAATATACTCCTACTTACTAATCACATGCGATTGACATAATAAGTAGCATGATTCTACTTGTATCCCCCCCCATAAAGCATTTAAAAGTAGTTTAAAACATTATTTAAGGGGTATGAACTCACATGAAAGTTTGAAGATAGCGAGATGGAAAACCGGGCAGAGTTTTCTCTCGGGAAACGGATTTTCCTCGGGATTCTCGGGAATCTCGGGAGTAAAATCGACCCTCGGGACTTGAGCAAAAAGACCAGAGCTTCGGGTTATAACGGGCACGGAAAACGAGGCAAGATCGAGAGAGAAATGAGAGAATTGAGCAACTTTTTCGGAAAGCCTCGCATCCTATTTATAGGAAGGCTGAACCGCCTCCGTACGCGGGGCGTACGCTCGTACGCAGCGCGTACGCGTACGTCATGCATGACCGAAGCCTCGACTGCCTCGGTTCGGATGGGACGGGTTGCTGGGTACGCGGGTCGGATGGGACGGCGGGTCGGACGGGACAGCGGGTCGGACGGGTCGGATTCTTCGGATAGTGGCGACGTGGACGATCCGAAGCCCTTGATCTCAGTACGCGGGGCGTACGAAGGTACGCAGGGCGTACTTCGGACCTATCCGATGACTCCCCTTCGGATAATACCAGGAATTTACAATTAAATTTAAATTTATTTTAATTAAACTTCTAAAATTCATATCTCCCTCATACGAACTCCGTTTTTGACGTTCTTTATATCCACGCGAAGGTGAGACCATGATCTACAACTTTCGTTTAGATTCCGTTGGCAAATTCCGAAATTATTTTAATTATTTATTTATTAAAATGACGTGATTAAGGAATTTCTTCTAAAATTCATAACTTTCACATCCGAAGTCAGATTTGTACGTTCTTTTTATGCACGATCATAGATTGAGGTTGTCTATAACTTCCATTTAGATACTTAAGGCTAAAAACTATTGCATCGAAATTTCGCGTTTTACGATTAATCGCTGATGCCGGTTTTTCCGAGAATCTTCGGTTGGTCATAACTTCTTCATTATAACTCGGATTTTAGGGTTCTTTAAATGTACGAAAACCTTGATACGGTTCCTACTACTTTAATTAACCCAAATAAGATTTTAGGAAAGTTATATTTTGACCTAAATTTGATTGGTTTTACATTACATTGTCTCGAAATATCGGGTTGTCACACGAATCACAGGTTCGCTTTCGGTTCATCTCCTATTACAGTCCCAGCATAAACACACGAACACAAGATCGAGGTTCGTTCCATGAGCTGCTAACGCGAATCTCCCCCCTTTCGTTCCAAGTGCTAGCACCCGAACCCAAGTTCGCTTTCTGTCTTCCTTTCTTTCGTTCCAAGGCAACAAACAAACCCAATCATAGATTCGCTTCAATTTTGACGATTATACCCCAAAGAGAAGAACAGTAAACGAGCATTCACAGGTAAGAATTTCACAGCGATTTTGACATTTCGTTTGACCTGCAAGAACAAATGCTCAATCATTCCGATAAGTTCCAATTCCGATTTTGTTTTGATGTGTACCGATTCCGAATGCAATTTCCATTCAGAATGCGTCCAGATTCCCTAGCATAAATCTGAAGGCAAGTTCCAGTTCAACTATGATATTAGTTCTGATTCCTCAAACATTTGTTCGATTGCGAGTGAAAAATGCGAAACATAATTTGCAATTACAACAGCCTTCATTCCGATGTCAGGTCCCTTCCAAAATCAATTCTGAAATTACTCGCCCATTTACTTCCGAAATCTCATCTAATTATCAGATTTGGCTAAGATAATGAGATCATGATCAGAATCAGAAATCCAAGAATACCGATTTTGACTTTTCTGCTTTGACAACCAAAATCAATTAACGCCAAACACAAAATCAATGTTTCTCAACTTAATCTCCGCGCCAAACAGGTTGATTTTGGAACATGATAGATGAACAAAATCAAAATCGATTTTGATAATGATATTTTTCAGAAATCTCAACTCAGGACAGAACTATTAGTGAGATAAATAAAAATCAAGAATTGTGAAATCCAAAAAGAACGCTTAATCGTCATGAAGTTAAACCCATGAATCGAATAAGAATATTGACATTCGAGATTCAGAATTTTGTGAATTCAAACACCGATGAACGATAGATGAACAATAAGCAACAGTTGAAACTATTGGGCTTTGAAGAAGTAGGATGAACAGTATAGAATAACTCTTTGGGCTAAATCGAAAGGGATTGATCCACAAAGCAATGTATTAATTCCGGACTAAACGATTTATTAGATCAGAGAAAAATACGAATCAGGTCAAGAAAAAAATACCCAGATGAACAGCGCAGTAACATAATTCTCCATGAACAGTTGATTGAAAAAATCTTGATTCCATACCACCAAAACACCAAAAATCTTCAATATATGTGCAGAAAATCATCAAATCAAGAACCGATACTTCAAAAATCAATAGATCTTCAAAGACCCGCTCTGATACCACTTGCTGGGATTAAAACCCTAATTGTGATTTGATGAACAAGATACGGAAAATAAGAACAAACACAATAATGAAGATTATGTTGAATGATCACTCGATTTATTGAATTGTGGGGAACGAATTACACTTAAGAAATAAGAATCTAACTCTACAAGAAACCTCACGTGGCGGCTACATTTTGCCACACTCTTAACCCTAATAATGAATAATACATGACTATTTATAGGGAAAAGACAAGTCTTGGGCTTTTAACCTAGAATTCATCAAAGGGGCCCATTGCCATCATCCATGGAGTGCTTTGAAACCCTACAAATGTAGTACAACACATAACATACATATAGCATACAAGTACTCTGTCACATAACTCTGATTACCTACTCAAGGTAAAGTATAGTGAGAAGACTCACCTCGCGTATCTCGATAACTCGCAAATCCAGGAAATCACTCGCGCTCGATCCTCCGAGCTAAAATCCTCCTATAACACAATATATCTCTAATTAACACTTTCACAACTAAGGTTGACTAACCCTATCAAGTCAACACTGGTCAACTCTGGTCAATGGTCAACGGTCAACTTTGACCAGACTTGGCGAGTGCACTAGAGCGACTCGGCGAGTCTATACGTGTTCACTGACTCCCTCGGATCCTCTCTTGACACGTCAAGTACTTCCCTAACTCGACGAGTTCCACCTGGCGTGAATCACTGGGCCACCACGACTCAACTTGCCGAGTCTCAAGAACAACTCGGCGAGTTTCAGCTTGACTCAACCCCCTATTGACTCTCCCTGACTCACTGGGTCATCCCCCAACCCGACGAGTCTACTCGCTGAACAATTTACGCGAAACCCCAACCCTACTCGCCGAGTCCCAAGAACAACTCGGCGAGTTCATGCCATGCACAAACTCTATTGACCTTCTGAGGTCAGATCTGCTTCCCCAAACTATAGATCTGGCCTTCCCAAGCATGAATGTCACGTAAAGTTCGAAACTTGATGCTTGTATAACTCCCACAAGGCATAAAAAGGATATTTGTTCCCAAAAATGACAACCTAGGTCAGATAACTCCATAATAACCCAAAAAGCTCCAAGGGTTAAGGTCTCTAGACCTCTTTGAGTCCAGATCCCAGGCACAAACTCGAAGAGCGACCATTTGCTTCACATAATCACTCTACAAAGGGGTTAGAAAACCCTTACTCTAAAGATCAACCCTAAAACTGAAGGAGATTCGAGCTATTACCTCAAAATGAAGCCTATGGACTCTGGATCTGCTGGAATCTCACCTCCTCCTTGCTCTTGCCACCTTCTTCTTGCTAAAAAAGGAATACAAGGGCCCAAAAGTGACTTCCTCTCTCCCAAAACGATTTAGCTCTCTTAGGGTTCTCTCAAGAGACTGGTGGCTGCAATGGGAGGCTATAAGTGCCCTTAAATAGGCTCCAAACCCGGGGAATTAGGGTTTCACTAAACAGCATGGACTCGCCGAGTCTAGACGCGAACCCGTGCCCATAGCCGCAATCATACTCGGCGAGTTTGGGCTCCAACTCGCCGAGTCTCCCCACAAATCACCAAAAATATAAGAATGAATAATACCTGGGAATCTTGGCTGTTACATTGCTTGCCATGTTTGTCATTATGGGAGACTCAAAGGTGATTGGGTCACTAATGTATCGTCAGATGATTGGGTCACTGATGTATCTTACAGCCAGTAGGCCATATATAATGGTCTCAGTCTGCTATTGTGCCCAATTCCAAGATAACCCATGAGAACCTCACATGCTGGCAGTGAAGAACATCTTTCGCTATCTGAAGCGAACCTCCTCTCTCAGTCTATGGTATCTAGCCAACTCAGGATGTTTTGTCCAAGCATTCTCAGATGCTAACCTAGGGGGTTGTGGATTAGATCATAAAAGAACTACTGGAGGATGCCAATTTCTTGATGGCAAATTAGTAAGTTGGCAATCAAAGAAACAAACCTGTGTTTCTCTCTCCACAGATGAAGCAGAATATATAGTTACAACATCATGTATATCTCAGGTCGTTTGGATACAAAGTCAGCTTAGAGACTATGGTCTGAACATGAAGAAAATCCCACTATATTGCGACTCAGAAAGTGCAATTAGGATTTGTCATAACCCAGTGCAACACTCAAAGACAAAGCACATCGCACTGAGGTATCACTTCATCAAAGATCATGTGGAAGATGGTAATGTAGAAATTCATTTCATTAGAACCACTGATCAATTAGCTGACATCTTTACTAAGGCCTTACCTGAAGCAAGTTTCAATAAGATCCTACAAGGCCTTGGAATGATGGAAGCTGAATCAGTACCAAAATTTCCTTCGCTTCATTAAAGGTTGGAAGTGAAATAGAGCGAACGCTCAGTCTATTTCGGGTTCGGTTCACCCGGGAACCAAAATGAACCGAACGCTCGGTCTATTTCGGGTTCGGTCCTACTGAACTTAGTTCACTTCATTTTGACTAAAAGGAATTTTGGTTGTATTCTCTTGTACACTCTTTTACATACTCATTTTTATGTTTTTTCTTTTCATTTTTTTTTATTTTCATAAAATCCAAAAATAATTTTCCTTTTGTTCTTATTTCTCTTTCTTTAGAAATTTTTCACAAAATACAAAAATATTTTCCATTTTATTTCATTTTTCTGATGTTTTTCTTTGTATAAAAGTTACTCTCAATGATGGATCTGAAGCAGGTATAAATTCTTTTGTACAGATTAGTTAAGTGTCCCTAGATGCATGTTGCTGCATGTTGACCAATGCCTCTAAAGATTTTGAGTGAAGCCTTAATAATGTGATACATACAAATCATGTTTTCCCAATTAGGCTGTTACATTCTCTCTAATTGTGTGCTACCTTAATCTTCTCATAATGAGTTTAGAGTTTTCTACTTGGTCCTACTTTTACAACAGAGGTACATTTGGTTCTTAAACCACCTACATCATTTTTCTCCATCTCACTTCAAATCATTAATGTAACCCTTGAGACTCTCAGCACTTACCACTGAGGTTTATGGTTACACAAAAATCTGTGTTTATGATCTTAGTCTTGTGTCACTACGTACTAAGTGAAACCCACAATTCAGAACCCTAAATGCATTGACGGTGAACAATTACGATGTTCTAGCTTTCACCAATGAAATCTCTTTTATTTTGAGCGATCCTTTTGAAATTGTCTATCACCAAGACTTTTCTTCCCCAAGGATCCATTTTTATTTTTTTGGGATTTCTTACTTTTCAACAAGTCATTGAATACATGTTAAACCTACTTGTTCAATAGGACACATTGGTCTCACAAGTACTTCATTCTCTTTTGGTCTTATATCACGAACTGAAACTTGAATTGAAGCGAAAGCCACCCTTACAAGCCTAATATATAAAAGATGCCTTTCATTGCTTCCTAAAAGGCACTTGACCGTATTCTAACGGGAAACCTCAAAGACACTTTGAAGTCTCTCTTGACTTGGAAGGACAAGATTTGTGCCTGGGATCCACTGTTTCATGTCTTAATCGACATCACAATATCCCACAAAGTTTGATTTATTTCTTTATCATTCACAGTGTATACATGAAAATCTTTGATTTTCCAAAATTCTGGTTCTAGTTTGTATAAGTTATTTTTCGTATAGCTTGAGCTCTAAAGGTGTTATGTCAGTTCTCAAATGAAACAATCAGGTTGATAAAGGTTCAAGTTATTTATGTTGGTGACGTTTCAGATAAAGCACAACAAATGAGTCAACAGTTATCCAAAATTTTCGTCGATTTGAAATAGGTAATATCTATGGAAGGCGCGTAAAAGTGACACGTTTTTCTCTCTCCTGCGTCATCATCGGGGTTGTCAACTGTCTAATCCCCATTGCATCAGGAACCGTTTCACAAAAGACAAGATTTCAGGCGAGTTTTTCTTTCTCCTTCTTTCACTATTCATCATCTTCTTCTGAAGCTTCTTCAATGGCTGAATCCTCCTCTGTTCAAGACACCTCTGTTCGTTCAACACTTCTGGCCATTAAACCCAACCAGAATCTCATTATCGACCTTACACCATCAACCTATGAACCCTACATGGTGCAAGTGGTGGAGTGCCTCAAATACTCTCCACACGTTATCGCTCTATCCCAGGCGGAGCTTGCTCTATGACAAAGTTTCTGAGAGACTCCACTTCAGCATTCAAAATGAGAAGTACTCGATTTCCAAGAATCGCTTCTGCAACCTGCTAGGTCTTGCTCAAGAACCCACTATGGTAAACCCTAATTCCATCACCATTGGTCAATTGTTCTCAATATTCTATAATATGGCATACACTGAAACCCTAACCACAGTGACAAAGTTCAAGAAATCCTGCCTTCCTCCTCAATGGAATGGCCTCTTCACATTATTGTTCAAAGGTCTTTCTGAGCGAAGCGCTGGATCTGTTGGTGCCAGCAAGTCATTTATGACCATTCTTTATGGTTTGTATAATGGCGTACATTTGGATTGTGGCTCAGTTCTATGGCAACAGCTTGTTCAAAGCTTTCCTCTTCTTCACGCCATTCAGAAGTTTCATGTGGAAGTTTCTGGTCTATTGTCACAAAAAGGGCGATGGATCATCTCCATGTCCCAATCATGGCAGATTCGCTTCTCTCCTCCATTGCCACATTTCACATAATCAAGGTCCTAGTCACTGATCCATCCAAGTACCTGTTTATTGAATCGGTTCCGGGATCCATATATGCCTGTGTGTCTGAAGAGAGTGCAATCATTCAAGAATTCAAGAAACTTCCATCTTCGGGCCCAAGGGACCTCACACAAGCAATGATTCGTTCCATTAAGGAAGCCGATAAACCATCCAAGAGGGGAAAAAAAACAAGATAAAAAGAATGAAGGACTGTTTATCAAAGGAGCTAAGGGGCAAACTCCAAAGAAACGAAAGACTGAGAAGGAAGCACCTTCACAGCCCAAGCAGAAAAAGACAAAGAAGCCTGCTCGGAGGCTTATTCTTCAGTCCTCGATCGATTCAGATTCTGATTATGTCCCTATTGAACATAAATGACCCTCTCCTACTGCATCTGAGATCGAAACCTCTGATGAGGAGGTTTCAGTTCGTGGTGATACCCCTCCTCGATCGCCAACCCTAAAGGTACTTGTTCACTCTAAAGCACCTTCTCCTCCACTTGTTTCCATTCCTATTTCCCTTACTCCTACTTTCCCAATTATCACATCCCAACCTTCTTCCACTATTCCCATTCCTACACCCATTTTTGTCGAAGCTACCACTACCACTACCACGGGAGTTCAAACCAACGTATCTAATACAGGGGTTCGTTCCTCTCCACCCGAAACACCTATCACTACCAAACCTCCATCTCCTACCCATTCAACCGAAACCAACACTGTTCTTGGAGGTGAGGACTTGGAGTTCGATTCTCAAGGCCCTGTTCTCTTCTGCAGTTATGGAGCATGACACCTCTATCTCCAATGCAGCAAAGGCTATTGATGTCTCCACATCTCAATGCCTAAAGGCTTCGCTTGCTGTGGAAGCCTCTACTAAAGACTGCAAGGATGCGACCGCAAAAGTCGAAAAACTAATTTCAGAAGCTCAAATCTTCATAGATTCCCTTCTGATGGGATTAAAACAACTTTTAATCTAAGAAGATCGATTAGATCTTGAACAAGTATATGAATATAAAACAGTTAACAACGCAATAATAAGAACAAACAGCTTGAATCAAATATGTCGAATGATTAAATAAAATCCTTAGAAGAGCTCGATTAAGAACATCAACTGTAAAGGATTAGAAGATTACAAGAACGATTACAGAAAAATATAATACTCTTGATCAATCGATGTATCGATAATCTCTAGAATCTTAACCTAATATGCATGCAAGCATTTAACTTATATACAATACATAAAAGGCTCTCGGTTGGACAGACCCAAACCGGAGAATAAAAGGCTAATCTAACGAGCCCAAAAGACGCAACATCAAAACTCTTTTCAGCCCAACAATCTCCCCCTTTGCGTCAATTTGGAGCGAGACTTTCACTTCCTACTTGGGCCGGCGGCTGAAGCTGGTACCTTCTTCTTCACGGTACTAAACAGACACTTGGTTATGGAAAGGATGGTCTGTCTAAACCGGATGTACCAATTGATCATATCATTGAAGTATTTGATATCATCAGCCGAATTGTCTTTACACTGCTTGATGATGAATAAGATGTGCTCCAAGCAAGTTGTAGTGTAAAGATGTTTGTCAGCTAAAACGAAGAGACATTTCTGTCCTTCGGCTCTAGTGAACATCACAGAGTTTCGCCTCGAATCTATCTTGCCCATTAGCATTTGATTCAGATCACTGGCCGATCCCACAGGCTTGACTTTCGGTTTCTTCTTAAAAACTGTGGCAACCTCCTGATCCATTAGGGCCACCTCCATGATGTAGCATGTCAGCATCCTTTTGACATGGCCTAAGATGGGACCATATTCGGCTTTGTTTGTCAGCAGGATGTTGTACAAGACTATCCAATCATGAGGGTTCAGATTGGGCAGATCCGCCAGAGAGATCATGTGGGCAGTTCTTGCAGATCCTCGGATAAGCTTGAACTTGACGTTTGTAAATCTCCCCACGGCAAAAGGCTTCATCACCCGAACATTGACAATCTTCTGGGCGCTCCATGTAAGGAATTGAGGGCGAGCGGCCTCCAGGTAGAAGTCAATGAGCTCCCTGTCAAGCTCATCGTTCGGATGCGGGACTTCAGAAATGTTAGAGAAGGTGTGGAAGATGAACGCCTTTCGAGTCAGTGGCATATCGAACTGCGAATCAATGGTGTTGTTGCAGTCGAACGATATCACCGGCTCGAGCCATAGTATGCATGGAGTCTCTATGGCCTCTTTTATCAACCGATCCTTGGTCCAGGCAGGGAAGAGCAACTTTCGGCTCTCAAGGAGATCGTTGGCTTCTTTTTGTTTACGTTCGGCTTCTTCAGCTTCACGTGCCACACGACTGACATCGTCATCAGTATTGCGACTGTTCTTTCTCTTTAACATGTCCGCAATAGTCTCCTTGTCTTCATCTTCATCTTCATCTCCATCCTCTGCTATGTGTTTGCCCTTGTTCTTCACACCCGAACCCGAGGCATGACCAGTTTGGGGTGGTTCGGTTGTGTGAGTAGCGTTGGAGGACGGAGGTGGTTTCGATCCTTTCTTCTCTTCTCCCCCTTGTTTCGGAATGGACACGAAACTCGGAAGGCCTTCAATTTTGCTTAAGAGGGCCATGGCCGGGGAGAGCTTTTCAGCGAGGGTGCGCCTCACCGAATGATTAAGGATGGGGTCGTGTGCTTCCAGGATGTTGGATAGAGCCGCGTGGACATCCGAAACACACGTCTTGATGACTTCCCTCTCGGATCGAAGAGCTTCCAATTTTTGTTCAGAGTTGGAAAGCTGCGTGCTCTTGACCTTTAGGGCAGTTGTTTTACTTGCCAGAACGTCCATCAGAGAGTTCTCTGCCGCAAGATCCTCTTGTAGTTTTGCCAGACGGGCATCGATGGAGGCACGGAGTGCCGAGTTGTCGTCGCTGAGGTTTTGGCTGAGGGTAGCGAACGAAGTCAACTCCGTCGAGACGAACTTGGCCAATTGTTGAACAATCGGTTCAAGAATCGTCTTTGTGGCATTGGCGCTTTCCTGCAGAGACTTTAGCAGGTCCGAAGCGTCGGAGAATAGTTTATCGACTTTTTCGGTCGCTGCCTCACAGGCTCGGGTGGAGGCGTCTATCGCAGCAGTTGCTGAGGCTACTGAGTCATGTTGAGCCCTGGAGAAGGCATCAACGATCCTCTGAAGGGCAGCTTCAGATAAGGTGGACTGCTGGTTTGAAGAGGAGGCGAGAAGTTGATCAACCTTCTCGTTAAGATCGCGGAGATGCTTCTTTGTCACTGGAGCATCATCCTCCTCATCACTCTGAACTTGAAACGGACTATAGTAGACCGAATCAAAGTTCATGTGATCACCACCAAGGAATTGATCATCGCCATCGGAGGCGTCTTCTGGAGATTGAGGTGGTGGTGAAGCTGGGGGTGTTATGGGTTTAGTTGGTTCAGGTTGAGTAGGTGGGGGGTTAGTTTCGGGTGGTGGTTGTGTATGGGTTTCGGTTTGTGGAGGTTCGGTTACGGGAGGGGTTTCGGTTACAGGTGGTGTTTCGGTTGAGGTGGTGAATATGGGTGGAGGTATAGGGAATGAGGTTGGTGGTATAGTAGGGGTTATAGTGGGAATGGAAATAGGTATTGTGGGTGGAGGGGAAGGAACTGGGGATTGGTGAAGTTCCATCTCCGGGGTTGGGGACCGAGGGGGTGTGTTGCCTCGTAGAGGAGAGACATCGCCTTGTGATCCCTCAGCGTCCAAACTCTCAACTTCGGATTCACTTGATGAGGAGGAAAGGATTAGCTTTCGCTTTTGTTGGGTCTTCCTCCTTTTCGGTTGTGGTGACGAAGCAGCCTTCGGTTGTTTGCGCTTCTTGGGAGAAGGTTTTGGGGCTTTGAGGAACCGTTTCCATTTCCACACGCGCCATTAATGCCAGATGGATGACGCTTCAATACTACACACGCGTCCAAAAGTGTCAGAAAAAGCGCGGCCGCTTCAAATTCACGCGCCTTCCTTTTTACCGTCGTTTGAATATCTATCCTTTGAACTTCCGCCGCGTCAGCAACTTTTTGTCTTTTTCCCCTTTTTAATCAGCTGTATTCAATTGAGGACCCACGTGGCTAATTTTTGGCCACAACTTCATTAGTAATCCCTCAGTAATAAACCAGCCTGTAAAATAATTAGTAACGGAATTTTGAAAATCTAGGATTTTCGTGCAAAGAGTGTAAAAGATAAGGAAATAAAGCAACTCTTTTTGGGATACTCTGTGATGTCAATTATGACACGAAACTGATGATCCCAGGCACGAATCTCTTCCTTCAAGATCAAGAAAGACCTCAAAGTGTTAGTGTGGAATCCCGTTGAATTACGATCAAACATTTATTAATAAATGTTGAAAGGCTTCTTTTAATAAGGCTAATTAAGGGTGGTTTCGCTTTGATTCAACAATTCAATTCTTGATATAAGAACGAAAGTGAACAAAGTACTTGTGAGACCGGTGTAGTCTGTTGAACAAGTAGGGTAGAGTTGATTTTTAAGTGACTTGGTTAAGTATAAAATCTCAGAAAAAAGAATTATAACAGGATACCATGGGAAGAAATGTTATGGTGTGTAACAATTTCATTGGAATCAAAAAAAATTGAGATTTCATGAAGGTACATTCGTCAATTCATTGGTGAAAACTTGATCAAGTTAATTGGTCACCGTCAATTCATTGGTGTTGAATTTTGGGTTTCACTCAGCTCGTAGTGGCACGAAGCTAAGATCATAAACACAGATGTTGTGTAACCATAAACCTCAGCGGTAGTTTCTGAGAGTCTCAGGGGTTACAGTGATGAAGCGAATGTTATGGAGAAGTGTAATGGGGATGGTGAAAGAAGACATAGTACCTCTGCTGCGAACAAAAGGACCAAGCAGGAGACTCTGAACTCATGTGAGAAAAGAGTGAGGTAGCTCACGATTAGAATAAATGAGTTAGCCTTATTGGGAAGACAAGGTTTGTGTATACCAGGTCATGAAGGCCATTATTCAAAATCTTATGAGGCTTGGGACACATACAGCAGCATGCTTCTAGGGACACTTAAGTAAGTCATCAAATATATCCCCATAAACGAATGAGCACACAAATAAATAAAATATTGTTGCAGTTTTTGAAATGTTTAAAAAAAATTAAAAATAGTAAGAGTTAAAATAAAAATAAGACTAAAAAAAAACTCTGGAAAGAAAAAAAATTGTAAAACCGAACCCGAACGTTCGGTTGGTTTCGGTTGGAAAAAGTTGAAGAACCGAACCCGAACCTTCGGTTGGTTTCGGTTCAGGAAAATTTTGAAAAACCGAACCCGAACCTTCGGTTGGTTTCGGTTCTTGAAAATTTTGAAAAACCGAACCCGAACCTTCTTGAAGTTCCGGTCTTTGAAAATTTTTAAGAAACCAAGGAGTTTAGAGATAAAAAAAAACTTGTTACGTAAAGAAAAATAAATTTTGCACAAGAAATATACAACACAGAAAAACTACCTTTGAAGTAATGAGCGAGTCAGATGGTTGAACCGAACCCGAACGTTCGGTTGGTTTCGCTTCTTACGGTTGAGATTGAGAGGTAGTGTGAGGAACTGACTCTGATTCCATCATACCGAGCCCTTGCAATATTTTATTGAATGATGCTTCAGGAAGAGCTTTGGTAAAGACATCAGCCAGTTGATCAGTGGTTCTTACGAAGTGAACTTCGACATTTCCATCTTCCACATGATCTTTGATGAAGTGATACCTCAGTGCTATGTGTTTGGTTTTAGAGTGTTGCACTGGGTTATGACAGATCCTAATTGCACTTTCAGAGTCACAATATAGTGGGATCTTCTTCATATTGAGTCCATAGTCTCGAAGTTGACTCTGGATCCAAATCACTTGTGATGTGCAGGATGCAGCGGCAATGTATTCCGCTTCAGCAGTAGACAGCGACACACATGTTTGTTTCATGGATTGCCAGCTGACCAACTTCCCATCAAGAAATTGACAGCCACCAGTTGTGCTTTTGCGGTCGAGTCCACATCCTCCAAGGTCAGCATCAGAATAGGCTTGAACGAAAAAGCCTGAATTGGATGGATACCATAGACCTAAGGAGGCGGTTCGCTTGAGATAGCGTAGGATGTTCTTCACTGCCAGCATGTGAGGTTCGCGTGGGTTAGCCTGAAATCGAGCACAATAACACACAGAAAACATGATATCAGGCCTGCTAGCAGTTAGATACATCAATGAGCCTATCATTTGACGATAAAGCGTGATGTCAATAGCCGGTTTATCTAGTGAAGGGGTCAGCTTGGTGCCGAATGCCATTGGGACTTTGACTTTTGAGTCTCCCATCATTCCAAACTTCGCTAGGAGAGTCTTCGTGTAAGCTTCCTGATTGATAAAGATGCCTTCAGGTCCCTGTCTTATGTTTAAACCAAGGAAAAAGTTAATAGGACCCATTGAGCTCATTTCAAACTTAGTCTCCCTCAACTTTCTGAATTCAGCTGTTAAGCTGGGATTCGTGGAGCCAAAGATGATGTCATCGACATAAATTTGAACTATCATAAGGTGGTTACCTTCCTTTTTGCGAAAGAAGGTTGGGTCAACCGAACCTTGTTTGAATTTGGACATCTTCAAAAATTTTGTAAGCGTTTCATACCAGGCTCTCGGAGCTTGTTTGAGGCCGTACACAGCTTTATCCAGAATGTAGCAATGATTTGGATACTTTTCGTTCACGAACCCAGGAGGTTGCTCCACATACACAGTTTCTTCAAGTTCTCCATTGAGAAATGCACACTTGACGTCCATTTGGAAAACCTCAAAGTTTTTGTGAGCAGCATAGGCCAGAAATATTCTAACCGATTCTAGCCTAGCTACTGGAGCGAACGTCTCTTCGTAATCAATCCCTTCCTCCTGACAGTATCCCTTGACAACCAGACGAGCCTTGTTCCTTATGACATTACCTTCCTTGTCCATTTTGTTTCTAAAAATCCATTTAAGACCAACAACCGAAGCATCTGGAGGAGTTGGAATGAGGCGCCAGATTTTGTTCCTTTCAAACTCGTTCAGTTCGTCTTGCATCGCTTGAACCCAATCAGAGTGATCGAGGGCAGTGTTCACTGTCTTCGGTTCAACTTTTGATACGAATGAGTTAAACATACAAAACTCAACCTTTGAGAATAAGGATGTCTGTTTTGCCTTCAGTTGAGATCGGGTCAGAACCTTTTCAGATACATCACCAACTACTTGGGAGATAGGATGATCTTTGGTCCATTTTGTGAGAGGAGGGTAATTCGGATCGAAGGTTGGATCTAGTTCAGCATTGATCATCTCTTCGGGCTCAGATTGGCTATCGTCATCAAGCGTCATATCATCATGCTCCCCCTCAATTGATGAGTCTTGAGAAACATGAGTTTCAGGCATTGAAGCACCTTCGTTTGGAGGGGCACCTTCGGTTGGAGAAGTACCTTCGGGTGAGGTTGTAGAGCTTTGCTCCCCCTTGATATGAGAACTTGGCTCCCCCTCGACTGAAGCATTGTTGGTTGGAGAGTCATCAGTGGGCGATTCTCCTTCATGTATTCTTCTTGCAGCTTCTTCGACAATCTTCTTCATATGATCTATCTTGTTGTCAGCTGCACCTGCTTCGGAGAGAGAAGCTTTTTCCGGTTCGTCAAAGAGATCCAGAAAGTTCTCGTACATATTGGCGATTGAGACTGTGACTTGACCAGTTTGAGGAAAGATTTCCCTGGCAGTGTCATCTATGGCCTGTAGCTTCTTGACATAGCTATCGTCGAAGGTCACATAGTATGTCTCTTCAATCCTTCTTGATCGTTTGTTTAGAACCCTGTACGCCTTTGAAGTGAGTGAGTAACCCAGAAAGATTCCCTCGTCAGCCTTGACATCAAACTTGTTGCGGTGTTCTTTAGAGTTAAAGATGAAACACCTTGAGCCAAACACGTGGAAAAATTTCACGTTGGGTTTTCTGTTATTTATTATCTCCTATGGTCTGAGCGTGAATTGCTTGTTGAGATAGGACCTGTTTTGTGTATAACACGCAGCAGAAATAGCGTCAGCCCAAAAATAAAGAGGTAAGGAAGCGAAACTTAACATAGTTCGGGCAGCTTCACACAACGATCGGTTTCGTCTTTCGACTATTCCGTTCTGCTGTGGTGTGTAGGGAGCTGAGAAATTATGACTGATTCCCTTTTCTACAAGAAACTCTTCAAACTCTTTGTTCTTGAATTCGAGACAATTGTCGCTCCTTATGTTGCGAACGACCTTCTTGAGCTGGACTTCAATTTGCTTGATAAACACTTTCAGCTTTTGAGTCGCTTCAGATTTGAGCTTTAGAAAGAACACCCATGTAAATCGAGAGAAGTCATCAACGATAACAAGAATGTACTTGCTACCACCGATGCTTTCAATTGATGAAGGACCACACAAATCGATATGAAGCAATTCGAGTGGTTCAACAACTTTTGTGTTAATTATGGATGGGTGACTTTGACGACTCTGCTTTCCCATTTCGCATGCAGCACACAAATGCTCTCTGTCAAACTTGAGCAATGGAAGACCCCTAACATGACCTCCAGTGACAAGTCGGTTGATATCTTTGAAATTGAGATGAGAGAGTCTTCGGTGCCACAACCAGCTTTCGTCGGACTGAGCTTTTGATAGTAGACATATAGCTGGGTTTCCTTTGATGGGTTTCATGTTCAGAGGAAACATTTCACCCTTTCGCTCTGACTTCAGAATCAATTTCTTTGTCTTTTTCTCTATGATTTCAGAACCTTCATCATCGAATGAAACTTTGAGACCAGTACCTCCAACAAGCTGAGATACACTGATGAGGTTGTGTTGAAGTCCTTCCACATAGGCCACCTTTCTTATGGTAAAATCACCATTCGTTATCATCCCATATCCCTTTATGGTCCCGAAAGAGTTATTTCCAAACTTAACGTTGCCACCATTTGCAAGGGATCTGTATTCCCTAAGCTCCTCTTTCCTCCCTGTCATGTGACGCGAGCAGCCACTGTCGATGTACCATTCTTCGTCAAACTGCTCGTCACTTATAACCTGCAAAATTAAGCAGATTTAGGAACCCAAAGTTTCTTGGGTCCATGTGAGCTTTTCATGGGAACAGGAATAGTAAGAGAGATGTCAACTAGATATGTTCGTTTTATTAGAGTTGTTTCATCTTTCTTTTTAATGGTAAAGACTTTTATTTTATGAACATTAGGGATGTTCGTTTTGGACTCAGGTTTGGATTCATCAACCTTTTGCTTTCCCTTCTGTTCAGCTGAAGAATGAGGTTTTTGAGGGCAAGCGGGATTAGTTTTGGAACTAGATGGAGATGAATGAGTGGAAGTAAAAGAACGAGAAGAATTAGGAAGAGAGGATTTGGATTTGGATTGAGATGTTTTCCTTGCTGATGACTCTAGGTGACCCTTTTGCTTTTGATCGTTGGTGGGGTTAACCTTTGAGTCTTGTTCCTTTTTTATTTTGGAGCCGAACCTCTGTGTTCGGTTGGTGTTGTTCTTGGAACCGAACCTTTGGTTTCGGTCGAAGTCCTTTTCAGAACGGAACCTTGGCTTTCGGTTGGTATCTTCTTGTGAACCGAACCTTGGCTTTCGGTTAGTATCTTCTTGCGAACCGAACCTTGGCTTTCGGTTAGTATCTTCTTGCGAACCGAACCTTGGCTTTCGGTTAGTGGAACTTTCAGGCTTTCGTACAGGATTGTTTTCATACTTCAGATTCTTGTCCTTGTGTGTATAGTATGCGTTCTGGGAGTGCCAGAATTGTTTCCTTTCAGAAAGATTTTTCCTGTATCTTTGGTTCCTCTCTATCTTCTTATCCCTCATCTGCTTAGGTTGATGATGAACGTTCGCTCTTGTTTTTGCTGTAACTTTAACTGATTCCTTTTGAACTTCAGGAGTTTTTCTTTGTGCAGAAGGAACAGATGGAATATCTGAAGAAGATTCAGTTTGCCCTGAGGAAGTGGAAGGAGTATCTGATGAAGTTTCGCTTCGAGCTGTAGGTGTTGAAGGAATGTCTTCTTTTGCTAAACAATCATCCTCTTGAGGAATTTCTTTGGTACCACTTGTACTTGGTTCACTGAAATTATCAGGTTTGTTCAAGGGTTCAGGTATGTACCTCCCTTTCTTCATCCAGGAGGTTCTTTCAGAAAGACCAACGGTTTCGTTTCCATTATCAATAGGAGCTTCCCAGAAATACTCATCACAACCATCAGCATTGTCTTCATTAACAATAGCTGTGAGTTCAGCTGTTTGATGTTCGGTTACTCCAGTCACCTTGTATACTTGATTTGGAGTGGTCCTGACCTTTTGATACACAACAGCTTTTTCTACTAATTTCGGGGACTTTTGTTGGGACAATCTAGCGAATTCCACAGAATTTTCAGAAATAAGGTTTTTGTGGTTTTCAGTTTCGCTTTTAACAAATTCTGAGCAGTCAACCGTATCCTCCACAGAAATTTCACTCATGTTTTCGTCCTCGTTAAGCTCAGATGAATTTTCAACATCGATTTTGTTTTCTGAGCTTACGTTGGCGTTAAGAGAGTCAAATTTTTGCATGGTTTCGGTTCTCAGTTTAAGTCGGTCATTTTCGTCCAAAAGGTTTTTGAGCATGTCCTTGTGGTCTTTGGACTTAATGAAGGACTCAATTTTGTCCAGTCCATACATATAGGTTGGATTGACATCATAAGACGATATCACACTTTCACAATTGTAAGCTTCGGCATCGATTTCATCCTCCTTAAATTCTAGAAAGGGCAAAATCATGCGATGGATCTTTTGACCTATCTCACAGTCCAAGTGAACTTGAGTAATATTGGAATATAAACGTTTAGCTATTAAACAAAAAACATTTCGTTGTTTTAACAATTTCAAATTGTCTCTCTGCAAATAAATGTTTTCGTCTTTAACTTTAATTAATTCCGACTCTTTTAACTCAATCCACATTCGCCGCTCCTCACTCTTCGACGCCGCCCTGCTTAATTGATCAGTCAGGTTAGAATTGGTGACTCGAGTTTGAGTTAGGCTACTATCTAAATGAGAAATTCTTGTATTGATATTTTTTAGTTCTTTCTCGTAAGAGGATGGTGGACTTTAAATGAAATAAAAGCAGATTGTACCTTCTTTATCAGTTCATCGAGTTCATTGAACTGCTGGCTGAGTGGTTTAGCCGTAAAGCACATATCCTCCTGCACCTTCGGTCCATTGCTTCCTCCATCGGTGTTGTATCCCCTCATTTGAGACACCTCAGTCACCATGAAGCATTTTCCACCACTGCTTTCCTCCTTAGCCACATATGCCTTTCCATGAGTAGGCTTTCTCACTTCTTCGTCTTCTGAGTCAGTAGACCAAACTTCAGTGCTACCGAACTCATCGTCATTGACCGAACCCTGCACAATAAGAGCATTAATAGAAGGGTTAGCGGTAGACTTCTTCTTTCTTAACTCATCCAATCTCTTCTGCAGCACAGCTTCCTCATCATTTCCATTGTCCTTTTCAGCCATCTTCTTAAGAACACAGTCCTTAGCGTAGTGGTTCTTGCCACCACAATAGAAACAGCTTACTCCGGAATCGCCATCTTCTTTCGGTTCCTTTTTGGGCTCCTCAGCTTTCGGTTCATTGTTTGCTTTTTCTGAGCTAAACTCCCCTGCCAGTTTCGGTTTTTGTTGCTGGGGAATCTCTTCTTTATGAACCTCTTAGGATTGGATACCATCATGGCATAATCCTCAGTTGAGAGGTCATATTCATCCAAGTTGAGCTCTTCATCCTCCACCACAGCTTTACTTTTAGATAGGAGGGCCAACGAACCAAGACTGGAGACAACATTCTTTTCTTGAACCACAATCTTCTCTTGGGACTTTAGAATACCCACCAGTTTCGCCAAAGAATATGATTTAAACTGTTCATGGGCTTTGACTGTGGAAACAACTGCTCTCCATTCAGATCGTAGTCCGTTCAAGAAAGTAACCTTTTGTTCGATAAGCTTCCTTTCAATGTCGTGTTTGATCATCTTGCTGAGAAGATGATTGAAGCGATCAAACGTCTGGGTCACAGTTTCTTGGGCCCCTTGCCTGAATTCACCAAATTCAGATAGAAGTAAGGTTTGGATGGAATGTTCAAGATCTTCGTCTGTGGAATACAGTTCGCGAAGTCTATCCCACACTTCCTTTGCCGTAGTGCATGAGCTGACCAGCCTGAAAGTGTCGGACTGAAGGGCGAATCTGATCAACCTAAGTGCCTTAATATTGCACTGGAGTTTGTCTTTTTCATCTTGCGCGATATTTGTCACGTCCTTGAGCAGATCATTGTACTCTTTTTGCGTCTTAATGATTCTGGACAACGTAGAATGAGAAAACGGTCCACTGATAATGGCTTCCCATATGAGATAACCATTGTCCTCCGATCCAATCACATAATCTTCGAAATGATGCGCCCATACTTCATAGTCATGGGTGTACAAGATTGGAATCTTTGTCGTCGAACCGATGCTGTTTGAAATATTAATAGGGTTTGATTGCGTTGCGTCCATAATGATCGTAAAAACCTGTTCAAAGATCAGACTTGTAATAAAGCAGATTAGGGCAAAACAATAAATACTAAGATACGTCAATTAAGATGACGGCTCAATAAATATCGATGATTGCGGAAAACCCTAATGGAAATCTTTTTCACAGAAAAGATGTGTATCGATTACACAGCCTCCTGCTCTGATACCAATTGATGGGATTAAAACAACTTTTAATCTAAGAAGATCGATTAGATCTTGAACAAGTATATGAATATAAAACAGTTAACAACGCAATAATAAGAACAAACAGCTTGAATCAAATATGTCGAATGATTAAATAAAATCCTTAGAAGAGCTCGATTAAGAACATCAACTGTAAAGGATTAGAAGATTACAAGAACGATTACAGAAAAATATAATACTCTTGATCAATCGCTGTATCGAGAATCTCTAGAATCTTAACCTAATATGCATGCAAGCATTTAACTTATATACAATACATAAAAGGCTCTCGATTGGACAGGCCCAAACCGGAGAATAAAAGGCTAATCCAACGAGCCCAAAAGACGCAACATCAAAACTCTTTTCAGCCCAACACCTTCAAGTCGGTGATCAGAAAAATACACATACCATGAATGCTTTGGTAGATTCTCTCAAATGATCACTGGAGGCTGAACTGTCACAACTTGGCGTGGCTCATAAAGCCATTGAAGCTGCTAATGAAGAGCTTCATTCCAAAGTTGATGATTGGTTAACTTAACTTGAGGCAGAGCTTGCAGTTGAAAACAAAGTCATGGATGAGCTGGACAAGCGAACCTCTCAGCTCAAAATTCAAAACTTAAACCTCCGTACCGCAACTGAAGAGCCTAATGATTTAAAATCTGAAAGAGAAGTGATTCTCAACTCTATTGGTGATGTCCATTCGATCCTGCTTCATCTCCTAGAGGCCCATGACTCTATCTTAACAATCTCCATTCGCCGTCACTTAGCTGAGAATCTACGTCCAGCCTTGGATATTCTCATCTGAATTGAAGGTGTTTCAGAGACCGTTTTTCTTCCAAAACAAGGCAGAGAAAAGAAATAACAAGGAGGCAAACTTGACAAATCTCAACCTCCACCCCCTCCAGAACCAAAAGCTACTACTAGACCGAAGGATAATGAAGCTTCGGCAAGTAAAATTCAAAAGAAAAAGAAGATAATTGGAGAAGATGATGAAGATGAAGAGGATGATATTGATGATATTGTTACAGGAGCTTCTTCCAAGCCTGATCCAAAATTCAAGCCTTCTAGGCAAGAGCTTCGGGAGAAGATGGATCGGTTGTAGAAAGAAATGAAAGAGAATGAACTTCTTGATGAAAAGAAGTCAATGTTTCCTGAATGGACTATTAAATCTCTCCAGAAGGAAGTCATTGATGAACCGAGTACTTATTGGCTTGAACCCGTTTTATCGTTCCGTCTTGAGAACTCGAAGGACGCTCAGTTCGATATGCCAATCAACCAAAAGGCATTCATCTTTCACTGTTTTGCCTCGACCGCTGTCGTTCCTTCTCCATACCCGAAGGTTGATCGGGACTTGCTGGAATTTTATCTGGAATTTGCTCAACAACAATACCTGACTTGAAGCTTGAAGAAAATTACAACGGTCAGAGTATTGAAGCCGTCTTCGGCTGGGAAATGTATCAATGTCAAATTCAAGGTGATCCGAGGCTCAGATAGCTCGGTTCATACCATTTCCCTGGCCGACCTTACAAATCTAAACCCACACAATTGGATACTCCTCAACAATATTCTGATATGCAATCCTCAGGGGTATCAGCCGATCATTGATCATATCAAGGGATGCTTTTTTTTTACATTCATGAAGTAGCAAAGATGGATCAAGAGATTTCTACTGCTATTCACAAGCGTCCTACGGTCAAACAGATTGGAAGAGTTGGGAATGTAAACACGATGATCAAGGGAAAGATTGACACGAAGTTTCATACTGTGATGTTCATTATGGGCGAAGGTCAAAAATGCCTATTTGCTCTTATTGACAAACGCCTGTTCTTTACTGCTTGCTTGGAGCATATTTTGGAGATCATCCATAGGTGTAATTAGAATAGTGAAGCTGACAAGAAGTTGTTTACTGATATGCTTCGTTGGTATATTCAGTTTCGGCAGACGCTTCTTGCTATTATCCCTCGGTTGTTTAAAGTTGTGAAGCAAGTCAAGGTCACACAACCGAACTGAATGTCTTGCCCTAATTGATGCAAAGGGGGAGATTGTTGGGATCATGTTGTTGCGTCTTGGGCTCGTTCCTTTTAGCCCAGTTTTGTAACCGGTTTGGGCTTGTCC
This sequence comes from Lactuca sativa, assembly GCF_002870075.4. Lineage (NCBI taxonomy): Eukaryota > Viridiplantae > Streptophyta > Magnoliopsida > Asterales > Asteraceae > Lactuca > Lactuca sativa. The sequence goes on from NC_056630.2 coordinate 313,297,326, forward strand.
AACCGTGCATTATTTTATTCTAGGGTTTTAGTATTTAAGGTGCATGCATGCATCCTTTGTTTAAGGACGATTTTATATTTCTTATCATAGTATTGTAAACCCTAACTCGCCTCTACAGTGCAAATTATTAATCGTGCTCTGCAGATGCGTCACTACATTTGAATCATAAGCATTATATTGATTCCATCTTATGTTCACCGTCTTCTTTGATTTAATTGTTTGTTCTTTGTGGATTTACCTGTGAAAGATGTAAACGATCTAGAGATTTTGTCTCATCACCTGGAATGGTAGTTATGTGTGATCGGAAGGTCTTATGTATTTGTATGAGTTATGTGACTTATGTGATATGTTTATTGTGAAATGTATATGTTGTATGAATTGGGCCAGAAGGAAAACAAAGTTGGGGCCGGAAGGCAAGTCATGGTAGGGCTGGAAGGTCTACTACAGCTGTGGGACCGGAAGGTCCCACTGAGACACATTGACCGGAAGGTCATCTAGTGCTATAGTCTCGAGAGGCTAATATGTGTATGTGGTATTTTGGGGAACTCACTAAGCATTTATGCTTACCGTGTTACGTGGTATGTGTTTCAGGTACTTCAGAGGATTCCGGGAAGGCACCGGCATGATTGTACACCTGCATCAAGATGGAGATATGATATTGGATTTGAATGATTGTTTTTGGAAACTTGCGATTTGACTTTTGAGAATTAATGATGTGACATGTGTTTTTATGAATATAAAATTGTAAATTTTCATTGAAAATTTTGGTCGTTACAATTTGGTATCAGAGCCTGGGTTTGAGGGATTCGGATACACCTGCAGGTATGTCTAGACTCAAAATGAGGATTTGAGAAAAGCTTGAAAAAGAAATGATTTTCCTAAAAATGAATAAGTGATTATAAGAGAAAGAGGAAACGAGCAGTGTGTACAATCAGCCAGCGCCCGAATGATGATTTCCCAAAATACCCTGACTTTAAGTGTCATGAACTGATATGAGATATGATATGCATGCTAGAGAATAGGCTAAGTATTTCATGTTTTAGGACTAGAGTGGCTTGATTTGTGATGCCTTAGCCTAGGGGTTGCTATCTGTGATTTGCATGAGTGCAAGCAGGAGCAGGAATGATCTTGTGATAGATCTCCTATGCGAGTGGTCGATGCCTGATGAGATATAGAGTATTTGTGAGCTAGGATCCTAGGAGGAAGACTTGGAATGAATACAGATGCGGTGTGGAAGGTAGTATTGGGCCCGTACTACTGAAAACACTGGGTTAGTGCGTAGTCCAAGTAAGAATCCTTAGGGTGCTAAGGAACAAGGAGGAGTGAGTGATTGAGTGTGAGTGATCTCGGTTAAGTCTCTGATTATTTTCTGTTGTGTCTTAGAGATATCATTGTGGTTACGCGCCACAAAGATGGCGGCAGCGGTACCAGTGGTTCCAGTGACGAGGAGATATGCTGGATGATTCATGAGGAGTGATGAGATTAAAACTTAATCTTGAAGATCGATTAGATCTCAAACAGGTAAAATAAAGATTAAACAGCAAGAACACGAAAACAATAAACAACTCAAGAATGAATCAAACGTGTCGAATGATTATAAAACAACCCTCAGAAGAGCTCGATCAAGAACATCAACTATAGAGGGTTAAAAGGTTTACAGGAACGATGAAGAAAATCAAAGCTATCGTAATTCTCTATCTTGTATTCTAGATCGTTAACCTAATATGCATGCAAGCATATTGTTATATAGTAAACCTAACATGCTCACGGTTGGACAGGCCCAAACCGGAGTACAAAATAATTGAACAATTAACCAAGCCCAATGACGCAATATTAAACAAATCTGCAACCCAACAATCTCCCCCTTTGCGTCAATTGGAGCGAGATCTTCACTTCTTACTTGGGCCAGCAGCAGCAGCCAGTACCTTCTTCTTTACAGTCTGAAACAGACGAGAGATAAGAGCAAGTATCGTTTGTCTGAATCTGATGTACCATTGAATCATATCATTGAAGTATTTGATATCATCCGCTGCATTCTCTTTACACCGATGGATGATCTCCAGCACATGCTCTAGACAAGCAGTGGTATAAAGATGTTTATCCGCTAAGGCAAAGAGACATTTCTGTCCTTCTGCTCTAGTGAACATGACCGAATTACGCCTCGGGTCAATCTTGCCCATCTTCATCTGGTTCAGATCACTGGCTGAGCCAACAGGAGATATCTTCGGTTTCTTCTTGAAGACAGTGGCTACCTCCTGATCCATCAAGGCGACCTCCATGATATAGCATACTAACATCCTTTTGAGATGGTCTATAATCGGACCATATTCAGCTTCATTCGTCAAGAGGATGTTATGCAGAACAATCCAGTCATGGGGGTTGAGGTTCAGTAGATCTGCTAAGGATATAAGATGTTCGGTTCTTGCAGACCCTCGAATCACTCTGAACCGAACGTTGATGAATCTCCCCTCAGAATAAGGCTTCAAAACCCGAACATTAACGATCTTCTGAGCGCTCCATGTTTGGTACTGTGGTTGAGCAGCCTTCAGATAGAAATCGATTAACTCCCGATCAACCTCAGGATTAGGATGAGGGACTTCAAAAATGTTGGAGAAGGCATGGAAGATAAACGCCTTTCGGGTTAAGGGCATGTCGAACTGCGAGTCGATAGAGTTGTAGCAGTTGAAGGAGATCACTGGTTCGAGCCAAAGGATGCTCGGAGTATCGATAGCCACCTTAATCATTCTCTCTCGAGTCAAAGCAGGGAAAAGAGTCTTCCTGCTCTCGAGGAGATCGTGGGCTTCTTTCTTCTTGCGTTCGTCTTCTTCAGCTTCACGCGCCACACGAATGTTGTCATTATCAACATTGCGACTATTTTTGCGTTTCAGCAAGTCAGCAATGGTTTCTTTATCATCTTCATCTTCTTCCTCAGCTATCTTCTTTCCTTTATCCTTCACACCCGAACCCGAAGTTTGACCAATAGGAGGAGGTTCGGTTGTGTGAGCAGCTTTTGAGGAAGGAGGTGGTTTCGATCCGGACATCACTTCTCCCCCTTGTTTCGGAGTGGACACGAAACTAGGTAGCCCTTCTATTTTGCTGAGGAGGTCCAGGGCAGGAGCAAGTTTTTCAGCAAGGGTTCGCCTCACCGACTGGTTGAGAATTGGATCATGTGCTTCCAGGATGTTGGAAATGGCTGAGTGTACATCCGAAACACATGTCTTGATGACCTCCCGTTCGGATCGAAGAGTGTCAAGTTGTTGCTGCGAGTTGGAAAGCTGAGCACTCTTGACCTTAAGGGCGGTGGTTTTGCTTGCAAGAACGTCCATCAACGAGTTTTCTGCAGCGAGATCCTCTTGGAGTTTAGAGAGGCGCTCGTCAATGGAGGCACGAAGGGCCGAGTTGTCGTCACTAATTGATTGGCGAAGGGTAGCGAACGACTTCAAATCCGTTGAGACGAACGTGGCCAATTGTTGAACAATCGGTTCCAGCGTTGTCTTGGTTGCAACAGCACTCTCTTGTAGAGATTGTAATAAGGCAGAGGCGTCGGAGAATAGTTTATCGACTTTTTCGGTCGCCGCCTCACAAGCTTTTGTCGAAGCGTCAATTGTTGCAATGGCAGAAGCAACAGAATCATGTTGAGCCCTGGAAAAGGCATCAACGATCTTCTGAAGAGCGGCTTCAGAGAGAGAGGATTGTGAGTTAGAGGATGAAGCAATAAGCAGATCAACCTTCTCATGCAGCTCCTTAAGATGTTTCTTTGTTACTGGAGCTTCCTCATCGTCGTCGCTTTGGACCTGAAACGGATTGTAGTAGACCGAATCGAAGGTCATATTTGTTGGGTTTTGAGCATTCTAACACTCCTAAGTGTACATGCAACCCTAAATACCTTGGATCTATGTTTTCTCTATTATACATGCAAATAAGAACTTCCAAGGTATTATCCTAATCTAGCATACAAAACAATAACTATAGCAAGATAGAATACATACCTCTTTGGTGTAGAAAATCTTCATTAAGCTTGAGTGCCTAGTGCCCCAAGTGTGACACCTCAAATGGAATCACAATCATCAAAACACTTAGAATAGCTTGAGAGAATTCTACACTTATCAAAATCGGCTAGCCCTTTCTAGAATCATACTAGTCGCCAATTTTGTCAAGAATAAGATCTTTATATAGTGTTACAATTAGGGTAAACCCTAATTGTCATGACTTTCCATTTCCTTGGATCCATGGGTACAAATACACCATGGAGCATCCATGGACCATCCTATGGGTTTTTAGCCCAACTTGATTATCCATGGAGCATTAGCCCACTATACAAGTATGGATGATTTACACAATCAACCCATATATTTAATTAGTCTTCTTTTGATCACTTAATTAATCCTAGATTAATTCTTGATCAATACTAATTAAATAATCTTATTATTCTTATTATTAATATACCAGAACTTATAATATATTAATAACCATAAGTGTCTTATTTCTCTCATTCAAGTGCATGATGGTATGTAACCCAAATGGACCATGCGGGGTCGGGTCAAGTCTTACCAATTATAGTTATGGACTTAGACATTAATCCAACAGTCTCACACTTGGATAAGTCTAAAACTATTATTGCGTATAACTTCAGGAACCAACCGGCAATCGTAACTCTCAAAGGCTTCTGTCGAACTCTGACCTTGTAGATGAACTCTGACCTTTGTCAGTGACTTGTCCATTAGATAAGAGATCATATATTCCTCCATTCTAGATATCATATGGACTGAGACATGGATTATAATCATTCTCTCTGTCCATTTGTTGTTTCCCGATTTCCGATTTATGACGACTGACTAATTGAACAAATCAAATCAGTCCTGGCCCGGCCGAGCACTTCCATTTGTCATCATCAAATCATCGAGGGGCCCACAGATATCGCTTTTATCCCGAAGGTAAAAGGAATGGATAAACTTCGACTCATATGGCTTGTTCTACTACTTGTTGAATCATACACAAAAGCACGTTTTATAGCACCGAGTTACCAAATGCATTTTCATGCAATCAATGTACTATCAACACATAGTAACAACTCATATCTCTAGGTTTGAAGAATATAGGATATTATCATCTCATGACCACTCGTGATAAAATCCATGAAGTGATTCCAATGAGCACGGGTTGAATCCAATACTCAGAACTTATGAGCACTCATGATTGCTGTAGCCTTGTCCAACACCTTAGACCTCTACAACCCATCATGACAGTCTTAATTCATATCTACTTCCAACATATGACCGACTGTGGATGGTTTGAATAACTTAGTCATTCCGGAAGAATAACCCAGTTTATTCGGGAAGTCAAAACATGCAAAATGAAACACAATAATAATTGAATCCAATATGGTATCAACCCTTTGAACATAAATAAAACACCTTTTATTTATCACCATATGATTACACATTATTCATTGTATACTGTTTCAACTATCAACTTTATTCTTGAATTTAAAACAATAGTTGTCCCATGCTCCAAACATGTACACTATGTTTTCTAAACACTAGTCATGCCATACACCAAGTATGCATACTATGTTTGTCTATGATCTTTACTTTGTGAACTAGATCAATTGAACATAACTTCAATGATTCTCTTTTCACACTCCCAAATCCTTACCGCAAATGCAAGAATTCCAAATTCATGCCATTTACTGAAATCTGTCAGATTCTAAACTTATATGCATTGATCCTCTCGTAATGATTATGCACAAAGTCAGAAAGACTTGACAACAATCATTACAAAGTATTCCAAAGGAGATCAGCTCCTTGGAAACATCCTTCTTGCATTAAGTTTCCTTAATCTTACACAGATTGAAAAATTCTAACTTTGAAACATTTCCAGATTCCATTTTGACTATCACTTCTGACCAGGAGTTGCCTCCTTACAGATTATGTCAATATGGTCCTTCCAGAATTATCACTATACTTCCAACTGTCCTTGAGCAAGCAATCTTTGGTAAACCTTAGATTGTCCTCGACAATTGTTTAATCCTTTTAGTCATATCCAGTTCTAAACCTTTTCCCTTCTTAATGCCCCAGGCATTTGGAAAATTTTAGAAAGGATGATTATAGCACATGTAATCGATCCTATATCCGAAGCATATGGGAAACGATTCATGATGTCTCACATAAAGACTAAACCAGTCTTTTGCTATAACATTTCCATTTCAATTTGCCAAGTTCTCATAATTCAGATTATGAAAAGGGATGCCGTAATCATAATCGAATTTTAGAACGCAAATAATGGACCCATATACAGAATTTCCTTATGTTGAGCCATTCCAACATGAAATTCATATATATTTCCTTGACTAAATGATTAAAACCTCACGATCTAAGCTTATAGATTTGAGATGAAGTATAATTTCCTCTCCCTTAATTATAGCAAAACAACTTGTTCAACCCCTGCAACCTCACAAATTGAAACTTTTTGTTTTCGATAATTAACATTGCTAACTTGCAATATTTATCATAATGATCATGCTCCCACTAACATGATGATTATTAGCATAACACTTATGCTCCCACTAGCTTTGACATGTACTCAGAAACCAGCTGGACTTCTAGAAATCAATACTTCATTGACTTTCTTACCAAAGTTCAGATTTCTGATACTAGATTGTTTTGATAAAGCTGTATCAAAAACATACACCTTCCCTTAGATAGCACACTTGTGAGTCTAAACAATTATGAAGAGGTATGTCGTAATCATAATGGTTAGACCTTTTTGCCACTTCTCACAAGTCCATATTAGTGTGCCGGTTAACCACACGCGCTCCACTAACGACTTTGAGAATGCAAATATCACAATTGCTATCTAGCTAAAATCTACTTAGTGAAAGTGTTTCCTCACCATCATTTTTCATGAATCGGAGAGAAACCTTATGACACTTAGATTTGCTGGTGTATGTGTTCTTATCCATGTGAATTGTCATAACCATAGTCACAAGACAAGGATAATAACAAATCCAAACTAATATGGATTGAACTCAATCTTAATTTCTTGCCACCTGGCAGCGCAAGGGCCTGCCATTGCTTCCAAGTTGTTGTGCAACCAATTGAGAACTCTAAGAACTCATATGCAAAGCCAACTTTAACTGGAATGGGCACAGAATATGTCAACATGATAGGTTATAAACCTCAAGTCGTGTGCTAGTGAAGAACTTCAGGTTTTATTCTTGATTAGTTCTTGAGACTTTCAAGACCTTTAAGACTCCCACTGTCCTCTTGACCTATAAGACTCCCTTGTCAAATATCCAAGAGATAGTGTAGATTCTAATCAAGATAAACACTTCACACAATTGGCCTAAGTTGGTCTTTGTTTTATCCAAAACATCACAACTCACCAATTTCAAATGTACAAGAGTAGAAAACTTTTACTCTTACATTTGACAAGTGTTTTAAACCTTCTTTAAGACATGTCACTCAAATTACAATCTTGGAGTATGACTCTAAGACTTGCAGTATGACTCATCTTCTTGATTTGACCATTTCAACACTTCAAGATCCCTCTTCTTAGTCATAAGAATGCACTAAGACTTCCTTAGAGAACTACTTGTGCTATGGTTTCTTAATCATTAAGATGATCACAAAATTGATACTAAAGTACTCTCCCATCTTTTCATATTTGAGAAACTTTTATCCTTCTGCCTAATTTGATTCTTCTTATTCGCTCTGCCTTACATTGGAACCTTTTTTCCAATGTCTCAGAGTTACACTTAAGCATGTAAGTATAATCATATTTACTGATCTTTTGTAAACTATGACGAATAGTTTAATCAATCTTTTGTGGTGGACTTGACCAGTGCACAAGAATGTGTACTCGATCCCTTAGTCCTTCACTTGACTCACACATCCATGTGAACAAGTAATTAGTCTTAGTTTTCCAATACTTGAAAGTTCTCATTCATCATGCTATACAACTTGCATGATTCCAAGTTCCGGTCCAATTGAAACTTGGGTGATGAGAATCTTTCCTTATTTGGTAAATCTAGACATTACCACAAATGAAAGAATCAATTTCATATTTCCACTCTTGCTCTTAATGGAATCATATAAGCAACAATTTTTCCTCAAATGCCATTGTAAGGATATTTTAAAATAAATAAAATCAAAAATCTTATTTTATTTTAAAACTTTGCGAAAAAAAAAACTTATCCTTACAATCCATATGAAAACTTGTTGTTATCTATTCCTAAGCAATATCTCATAACTCCTAAGAAGTAGCTCAAGAATCCGATCTTCAAACTATGCGATAGAAATCCATCTACGCCATCAGATTCAGCATATTCTTTCTTTAAGTTTCTTCACTTTTTCTTTCATTCTTAAAACATCACCATGTGACCCAGTCACATCATGTATCAAGAATCTCATAATAGAAACTTAACAGAGTTAGATAGTGGAATTTACCTGAAGTAGAGTCAAACTTATTGACTTTAACATCCTTAGGTAAATTTTGGCAGCTTCGCAACCAATGCCCCTTTCTTTGGCAATACAAACATATGGCCCCTTTGATAATGGTACACGAGACTATCACAGACTTAGCTTTTTCTCTTTACCATTTGGTCAACCGAGTTGACTATGGCCGATCCCTTTCCATTGGGAAGAGAATGCTTTACTGGATATCCAATGTCATCATTGTCAATGTCCATAAAGTTTTAGGAAGTTGATCTTAGCAAATAGATAAGATCATTAAGGGTCTTGTCATAGTCTATTTCATAGGTGTCCTAAAGGAACTCACTATGTGACTTAGAAAGTGATTGAACCACCAACTTTCTCAAGACTTTGACACCCAACTCTCCCGGCTTATCAATATGTGACTACATCTCCAAGATGTGATCACACCTAGACCTTGCTTTGCCAATAGGGCTTGAGTGACCTTAAACTTTTCAAGAACTTGTGGGTTAGGGAGAATAATTAGAGGAGGTGAAAGAAGTATGATATCCATGGGACATCATCTTCATTAGGAAACCTTGTTTCAAGAGATTTGGGAAGATCATAGGTGCCTTAACCAGACAACTTTTGGGAGATATTCAAGATAGTTGATTTAAAGTCCTTAATATGACACCCAATATGAAATATTAAGGCTAGGACCCAACAAACTATTTTATAACTTAGAAGAGGTATGCCGTAATCCAAGCTATAAAATATTTGAAGGTAGGTGAATGACGATTCACCAATTTCCACCAAGATAAACGAAATGTATTATTAGGTTTTAATTGTTTTTGAAACTCCTAGATCTTTGAGATTCATTGAACTTTTCAAAGGCATGTTTCAATCTCGAGTGTGCCCTCCAGGTTTTGTGACTGGGATGTCGAGGATCACAAAACGAGGTGTGAAGTAACCATGCAAATCACTTGGTACCCTTAATAAATTACCCCTCAATCGATGTGCCGGTTAACCACACACGCTCCATCGATACTAAGATAAATATTAAGTCACCCTTTACCTACCTTGTTAAGTCCAAGTTAGTGTGCCGGTTAACCACACACGCTCCACTAACGACTTAAACAAAGTGCAAAGTGTAATTTCATGGATTAGCACCTGATTCACATTTTTCCTAAGTAACTAAGATTGGGTATTATTAAGAGTTTAGTTACTCAGTATTATCATTAATACTTTTAATGAAGGGAGAATTCTAGTCCTGTCAAACCCGTTCGGCTAACGACCCTCCACCAGTAAAGCAAGCGGTGGGTGAGAGTGGACACCCATTAAGTTGCCATTTTATAGGCAACAACCTTATACCCACCTTATAGACCGGCTTCGTGAATGAGGCGTACTAGCGGTAAGACTGACTTTACTCTTATACATATATATATATATATATATATATATATATATTATTAACTTATAATATTATAAAGTATAAGGGTTGAATTTTAACTTTTAAAATTCTAAGGGCTAACTTGGAATTAAAGTATTCATACTTGAAAACTTTTCAAATTCCAAAACTTGAGGGCAAGTTTTCAAACTATTCAAAACTAATTAATTCCATAACTTATGTGTTTAAAGTAGTTTTAATCCAAAAACTCTTCAAGTTCCATAACTTGAGGACAAGTTATGGAAGACTTTAAACTAATAAAAGAACTAACTTTTTCCTTTATTTTATAACTTATGGATTTAATTAGGGTTACATATTTTTCTTTAATGAAGTGACTCTTGAACTTCCATAACTTGAGGACAAGTTATGGAGTCATAAAAATTATTCAATGACACAAAACTCTTCATTTTGTAACCATTGCCAACTCTTAATAATTTTATGAGTCTTTAATGTGACTCTTCATGTAACTTGAGGACAAGTTACACAAACACATTTTATACTCAACTCTTAGATTAAAATGGATTGAAAACAACTATTTCACTCAACATTTCTATTAATCTAAGCAACTCATAAGAACAAGATAATTCAAATCAAACTTTTTCATGTAATTAGTCTAAACCTTAAACTAATACAAAACATGAGTCTATTGACAATTATCTTTGAAAATGGATTAGCATGAACATTACCACATCAAAAACAAGTTTATAAGATCAAAAACAACTTAGGGTAATGTTCCTAGTCCATTTCTAGCCAAAAACCTCGAATATATGCTGTCTGGGGCTCCTACTCGGCGAGTGGCATCAACCTACTCGGCGAGTAGGATGATTTTACTCATGTACTCGGCGAGTTCATCAGAGGACTCGGCGAGTACAGTGCCCAGAAAGCCAGAAAATCGAGTTCTTCAGCATTTTTCAGCAATTTGCATCAAGTATAAGAGAAAGCAAGCCTAGGCTCTGATACCACTGTTGGGTTTTGAGCATTCTAACACTCCTAAGTGTACATGCAACCCTAAATACCTTGGATCTATGTTTTCTCTATTATACATGCAAATAAGAACTTCCAAGGTATTATCCTAATCTAGCATACAAAACAATAACTATAGCAAGATAGAATACATACCTCTTTGGTGTAGAAAATCTTCATTAAGCTTGAGTGCCTAGTGCCCCAAGTGTGACACCTCAAATGGAATCACAATCATCAAAACACTTAGAATAGCTTGAGAGAATTCTACACTTATCAAAATCGGCTAGCCCTTTCTAGAATCATACTAGTCGCCAATTTTGTCAAGAATAAGATCTTTATATAGTGTTACAATTAGGGTAAACCCTAATTGTCATGACTTTCCATTTCCTTGGATCCATGGGTACAAATACACCATGGAGCATCCATGGACCATCCTATGGGTTTTTAGCCCAACTTGATTATCCATGGAGCATTAGCCCACTATACAAGTATGGATGATTTACACAATCAACCCATATATTTAATTAGTCTTCTTTTGATCACTTAATTAATCCTAGATTAATTCTTGATCAATACTAATTAAATAATCTTATTATTCTTATTATTAATATACTAGAACTTATAATATATTAATAACCATAAGTGTCTTATTTCTCTCATTCAAGTGCATGATGGTATGCAACCCAAATGGACCATGCCGGGTCGGGTCAAGTCTTACCAATTATAGTTATGGACTTAGACATTAATCCAACAATATTTTCCCCTCCAAGGAAAGGGTTATCTCCGTCAGAGGCATGACCAGGAGATGGGGGTAATGGTGAAGCTGGAGGTGTAGTGGTGTGAGTAGGTTCAGGTTGAGTGTGAGTTGGGGTAGGTTCGGGTGGTTGTTGAGTATGGGTGGTTTCGGTTACTGGTGGTGGTTCGGTTGCATCGGTATGAACCCCCGTATCAGATACGTTGGTTGTAACCTTTGCAGTAGTTGTTGTAGTTGTATCAGTGAAAATGGGTGGCGGTATAGGGAAAGAGGTTTTAGGAATGGTGTTAGAGGGGTTTATGGTGGGAATGGAAGTAGGGATTGTTTGAGTGGGTGAAGGAATGGGTGAGATATGGATTTCCATGTCTGGGGTAGGTGATCGGGGTGGGGTGTTGCCTCTTGGAGGGGTTTCGCCTCGTTGAGAGCCGTCCGAATCCGAACTCTCGCCTTCTGAGTCACTCGAAGAAGAAGCGATTATGAGTTTGCGCTTCGGTTGAGTCTTTCGCCTCTTCGGCTGCGGGGATTGTGCAGCTGTGGTTGGTTTCCGCTTCCTGGGAGAAGGACCTTTAGCCCCTTTGGTCACTCGCTTCCCTTTATCTGCCTTTTTGCCTCTATGAACAGGCTTGTCTGCATCATGGATGGACTTGAGCATTTCCTGTGTGAGTTCCCTTGGTCCTGACTGTTTGTACTCCTTAATAGTCCGGATGATCCGGCTGTCAGATGGAACATCGTCGTACATGGTCTCCGGAATAGAGCCAATGAATGAGAACTTTGATGCATCTGAGACGATAATCTTCGTGGTATGAAAAGTACCGATCGAAGACATCGATGCACCGGCAGCAGTGGGGACATCAAATTTATCCATCACCCATTTTGTGATGAGAGCCCAAAACCTTGCATACGACACCTCAGAATGTCGTGAAGAAGAAGAGAGGCTTTGGATGAGTTGTTGCCAGAGAACCAACCCATAATCGACGTTGATCCCGTTGTAGACACCGTACATGATCGACAGGAAGAGTCGACTAGAGCCATTGGATCCTGAGCTCCGTTCAGATAAACCTTTAAAAAGAACAGTGAACATACCGTTCCACTGTGGCGGCAAGCAAGAGTTTTTAAATTTCGCGACGGAGGTGAGCACCTCGGTGTACCCCATGTTGTAAAACATACTGTAGATATGGCCAATCGGAATCGTCTCCGGATTAACCCTGGAAGGGTCAGCAGCAAACCCTAGCAATGCGCCAAATCGTTGCTTTGAAATCGAGGTCTTGTGATCAGAAACCTCGAAGAAAACCCTATCGACTGCTTTATCGTAATGTGCAGTCGCATACACCTGCGAAAGGAGCTCCATAGGCACAGATTCAACCTTAGAAAGTGCAGGAGCGATCGGCGAGTACTTCAGGCACTCAATAATCGGGAACATGTAGGAATCGTACGCCTGAGGGGTTAAATCGATCACCAAACACTGTTGAGGGCGAATGGGAAGGATGTGGGAAGTAGCGTGAACTGACGATGATTCTGCCATTGTTGAAGTTGGAAAGAAGAAGATGAACAGTAAGGGTTTAAGGGAATTTTTGCTCTCTTGGGAATTCGGATACAGTAAAGAGGTAAATGGGAGAGGAGACTGCCTTTTATAGTGGGTGTAAGGAGAGAGAAAAATATGTTCAAATCTTCTATCGAAATACGAAAGGTTTTTCCGGAATGATAGATGCGTGATAGTTAAGGTATGCGATGATCACGCATGAAAGAGAGTGTCACATTCCTTGTAACACGCCTCCCAACAAGCGCCATTGCAGAAGAAACCGTTTCAAATTCACACGCGCATGTTTGTGCCAGAGAGGAACCGCTTCATCTTCGCACACGCGTCCATAACGTCAATTAAAGAATCGGCGTTTCAAATTTGCATGCGTCCCTTTTTACCGCCGTTTGAAATTCAATCCGTTTATCTCCCGCCTGAGTCAGCAACCCGTCATCTTATCTTTTGAATGGCATCTTTTGAATAAGTCTCCCACGTGGATTATTTTTGACCATAACTTGTAAATAACCTCCAATTCAGTAAAACAGCCTGTAATTATTAGTACCAGAATTTTGGAAAATCAAAGATTTTCGTGCTAAGAGTGTAAAAAGAAAAGAAATAAAGCAACTCTTTTTAGGAATAAATGTGATGTCAATAATGACACGAAACAAATGATCCCGGGCACGAATCTCTTCCTTCAAGGTCAAGAGAGACCTTAAAGTGTTGATATGGTTTCCCGTTGAATGACGATCAAACACTTATTCAGAAATGTTGAAAGGATTCTTTTAATTAAGCTACTTAAGGGTGGCTTTCGCTTTGATGCAACAATTCTAATCTTGAAATAAGAAAGAAAGTGAACAAAGTACTTGTGAGACCGGTGTAGTCTGTTGAACAAGTAGGTAGGAATTAATTTTAAAGTGGCTTGGAAAATATGAAATCTCAACACAAAAAAAATAAAACTAGATTCCAAGGGAAGTAATGTTATGGGGTTTAACAATTTCATAGGAATCACACAAAATAAATTTTGAGATTTCATCAAGGTACATCCGTCAATTCTTTGGTGAAAACTTGAGCAAATTAATTGTTCACCGTCAATTCAGATTTGGTGTTAAATTTTGGGTTTCACTCAGCTCGTAGTGGCATGAACCTAAGATCATAAACACAGTAGTTGTGTAACCATAAACCTCAGTGGTAATTTCTGAGAGTCTCAAGGGTTACGTTGATGAAACGAATGTAATGGAGAAATGTAATGGAGATGATGTAAGAAAGTAAAGTACCTCAGCTGCAAAAAAATAAGGACCAAGCAGAAAACTCTTATCTCATATGAGAAGAGAGTGAGGTAGCTCACGATTAGAATAAATGTGGTAGCCTAATTGGGAAGACAAGGTTTGTTTATACCAGGTCATTAAGGCTATTATTAAAAATCTTATGAGGCTTGGGACACATACAGAAGCATGCTTCTAGGGACACTTAACTAATCCAGCAATTTTTATCCCCATAGACGAACGAACACACAAATAAAATAAAAAAAATATTTTTGGAGTTTTTGATATATAAAAAAAATAAATTAAATTAAAATAAAAAACAAGCAAGAAGAAAAAAATAAGATTTAGAAAGATTAAAAAAAACTTTGGAAAATTTGGTAACCGAACCCGAACGTTCGGTTGGTTTCGGTTGAGAAAAATTTTGAAAAAAACCGAACCCGAGCGTTCGGTTGGTTTCGGTTTTGAAAAATTTTGAAAAACCGAACCCGAGCGTTCGGTTGGTTTCGGTTTTGAAAAATATTGAAAAACCCAACCCGAGCGTTCGGATGGTTTCGGTTTTGAAAAATTTTGAAAAACCGAACCCGAGCGTTCGGTTGGTTTCGGTTTTGAAAAATTTTGAAAAACCGAACCCGAGCGTTCGGTTGGTTTCGGTTTTGAAAAATTTTGGAAAACCGAACCCGAAACTTTGGTTGGTTTCGGTTTTGAAAAATTTTTAGAAACCAAGGAATTTTGACATTCAAGTAGGTAATACTTTAGACGAATAGATAAACAACTATGTACAAGAAATTTACAACCCAGAAAACTACCTTTGAAATGATGAGCGAGTGCAGATGATGCAACTGAACCTGAACGTTCGGTCAATTTCGCTTCTTACGATTGAGGTTGAGAGGTAGTTTGGGGTACTGACTCTGATTGCATCATACCTAGCCCTTGTAATATTTTGTTGAATGATGCTTCAGGAAGAGCTTTGGTAAAGAGATCAGCCAGTTGATCAGTGGTTCTAACAAAGTGTACTTCGACGTTTCCATCTTCCACATGATCTTTGATGAAGTGATACCTTAGTGCTATGTGTTTGGTTTTGGAGTGTTGCACTGGATTATGACAGATCCTAATTGCGCTTTCAGAGTCACAATATAGTGGGATCTTCTTCATATTGAGTCCATAGTCTCGAAGTTGAATCTGGATCCAAATTACTTGAGAGGTGCAGGATGCAGCTGCTATGTATTCAGCTTTGGCAGTAGACAAAGACACGCACATTTGTTTCTTTGATTGCTAGCTAACCAACTTCCCGTCAAGGAATTGGCAGCCACCAGTGGTGCTTTTCCTGTCAAGTCCACAACCTCCAAGGTCTGCATCTGAGTAGGCTTGAACGAAGAAGCCTGAGTTGGAAGAATACCATAGACCTAGAGAGGTGGTTCGCTTGAGATAGCGTAAAATGTTCTTCACTGCAAGCATGTGAGGTTCGCGTGGGTTTGCCTAAAATCGAGCACAGTAACACACAGAAAACATAATGTCAGGCCTGCTAGCAGTGAGATACATCAGTGAGCCTATCATTTATCGATAGAGCGTGATATCAACAGCCGGTTTGTCCAGGGATGGGGTGAGCTTGGTGCCGAATGGCATTGGGACTTTGACTTTGGAGTCTCCCATCATACCAAACTTTGCTAGGAGAGTCTTCGTGTAAGCCTCCTGATTGATAAAGATGCCTTTAGGTCCCTGTCTAATATTTAAGCCAAGGAAAAAGTTAATAGGACCCATTGAGCTCATTTCAAATTTAGTCTCCATCAGCTTTCTGAATTCAGCTGTTAGGCTGGGATTCGTTGAGCCAAAGATGATATCATCGACATAAATTTGAACGATCATAAGGTCGTTACCTTCCCTTTTGCGAAAGAAGGTTGGGTCAAACGAACCTTGTTTGAATTTAGACATCTTTAAGAATTTAGTTAGCGTTTCATACCAGGCTCTCGGAGCTTGTTTCAATCCGTATACAACTTTATCTAGAATGTAGCAATGATTTGGATATTTTTCATTCACGAACCCAGGAGGTTGCTCCACATACACTGTTTCTTCGAGTTCTCCATTAATAAATGCACACTTTACGTCCATTTGGAAAACTTCAAAGTTTTTGTGGGCAGCATAGGCAAGGAATATTCTGACGGATTCAAGCCTAGCTACAGGAGCGAAAGTCTCTTCATAATCAATCCCTTCCTCTTGACAATATCCTTTGACTACTAGACGAGCTTTGTTCCTTATGACGTTTCCTTCCTTGTCCATTTTTTTCCTAAAGACCCATTTGAGACCATCAACCGAGGCTCCTGGAGGAGTTGGAATGAGGCGCCAGACTTTGTTCCTTTCAAATTCGTTCAGTTCGTCTTGCATTGCTTGAACCCAATCGGAGTGATCAAGAGCAGTGTTAACTGTCTTCGGTTCAACTTTTGATACGAATGAGTTAAACATGCAAAATTCAACTTTGGAAAATAAGGATGTTTGTTTTGCCTTGAGTTGTGATCGGGTTAGAACCTTTTCAGAAACATCACCAACAACTTGAGAGATAGGATGATCTCTGGTCCATTTGGTGAGAGGAGGGTAGTTTGGATCAAAGGTTGGATCCAGTTCAGCATTGATCATTTCTTCTGGCTCAGATTGGCTTTCGTAGTCGAATGACATATCAGCTTGCTCCCCCTCGATAGATGAGCTTTCAGGAATACTTTGAAAATCTTGAGCTTCAGAGGTTTCTTGTGGTGCTGGTCTTTCAGGCATTGATGCCCCTTCGGATGGTGAAGCACTCTCGGTTAGCAAAGGGCTTGGCTCCCACTCAAATTGTGAGCTTGGCAAGGATGATGATGGTGGATTCTCCCCCTCGACAGAAGCATTGGGTGATGGAGGTTCGTCAGAGATTGATCCTCTTTCATTTATTCTCCTTGCAGCTTTTTCGACAATTTGCCTCATGTGATCTACTTTATTATCTACTGCGCCTGCTTCTGAGAGAGTGGCTTTCTCTGGTTCGTTGAATAGCTCCAGAAACTTCTCGTATAGATTAGCGATCGAGACCGTAACCTGGCCAGTTAGTGGAAAGATTTCCCCTGCAGTGTTTTCACTGGCCTTTAGCTTTTTGACATAGCTATCATCGAAGGTTACGTAGTAAGTCTCTTCAATTTTCTTTGAACGCTTGTTTAAAACCCTGTACACTTTAGAAGTGAGAGAATAGCTTAGAAAGATTCCCTCGTCGGCTTTGACATCGAACTTGTTGCGGTGTTCCTTGGAGTTAAAAATGAAACACCGTGAACCGAACACATGGAAAAATTTTACATTGGGCTTCCTGTTGTTGAGAATCTCATAAGGTGTGAGCGTGAATCGTTTGTTGAGATATGACCTGTTCTGTGTAAAACAAGCAGCAGAAATAGCATCAGCCCAAAAATAAAGAGGTAAGGAAGCGAAACTTAGCATGGTTCGTGCAGCTTCACACAAAGATCAGTTTCGTCTTTCAACAATTCCGTTCTGTTGAGGTGTGTAGGGAGCTGAGAAGTTATGACTTATTCCCTTTTCTGTCAGGAATTCTTCAAATTCTCTATTTTTGAATTCCAGACCATTTTCGCTCCTGATGTTGCGAACAACCTTCTTCAGTTGCACTTCAATCTGCTTGATAAACACCTTTAGCTTGTGAGTCGCTTCAGATTTAAGCTTTAGAAAGAACACCCATGTAAAACGCGAAAAGTCATCAACAATAACAAGTATATACTTGCTACCACCAATGCTTTCGATAGATGATGGACCACACAAATCAACATGAAGTAATTCAAGTGGTTCAACAACTTTAGTGTTTATTATAAATGGATGACTTTGACGACTCTGCTTCCCCATTTCGCATGCAGCACACAAATGATCTCTATCATACTTGAGCAGTGGAAGACCTCGAACATGACCTCCAGTGACAAGTTTGTTGATGTCTTTAAAGTTAAGATGAGAGAGCCTTCAGTGCCACAGCCAGCTTTCGTCAGATTGCACTTTTGATAACAAGCAGATAGCTGGGTTTCCTTTGATGGGTTTGATGTTTAGAGGAAACATTTCACCTTTGCGTTCAGATTTGAGAATGACTCTTTTCGTATTCTTCTCAATTATTTCAGAACCCTCATCATCAAACGAGACTTTGAGACCGGTACCTCCAACAAGCTGAGATACACTGATGAGGTTGTGTTGTAGCCCTTCCACGTATGCAACCTTCCTTATCGTGAAATCACCGTTAGTAATCATTCCATATCCTTTTATGGTGCCGAAGGAGTTGTTCCCGAACTTGACGTTTCCACCATTTGAAAGAGATCTGTATTCCCTTAGTTCTTCTTTCCTCCCTGTCATGTGACGCGAGCAGCCACTATCAATGTACCATTCTTCGTCAAACTGCTCGTCACTAATAACCTGCAAAATTAAGCAGATTTAGGAACCCAAAGTTTCTTGGGTCCCCGTGAGCCTTTCACAGGAACAGGAATAGTAAGAGAGATGCCAACAAGATATGTTCATTTTATTAGTGTTGTTTCATCTTTCTTTTTGATGGTAAAAACTTTGATTTTATTAGGATTAGGTGCGTTCGGTTTAGACTCAGATTTAGACACCGAAACCTTCTGTTTCCCTTTTTGTTCAGCTGAAGATTGAGATTTTCGAGAAGGAACAGAATGGAATTTAGAAAGAGG
Source organism: Lactuca sativa (assembly GCF_002870075.4). NCBI lineage: Eukaryota > Viridiplantae > Streptophyta > Magnoliopsida > Asterales > Asteraceae > Lactuca > Lactuca sativa. The sequence goes on from NC_056630.2 coordinate 313,316,364, forward strand.
TGGAGAATAATTGGAAGAATTAGAAGAAGTAGATGAGTGAGATTGAGAGGGCTTAGATTGAGATGACTTCTTGGCTGGAGACTCTAGGTGACCCTTTTGCTTTTGATCATTTGTGGGACTGACCTTAGAGGTTTGATCTCTTTTGATTTCAGAACCGAACCTTTGCTTTCGGTTGGTTTCCTTCTTTGAACCAAACCTTTGCTTTCGGTTGGAGTTATTCTCAGAACCGAACCTTTGCTTTTGGTTGGTTTCGTTCTCTGAACCGAACCTTTGCTTTCGGTTGTTGTGGCTCTCGTGCATTTCAACAGGATTTTTCTCATACTTTAAGTTCTTGTCTTGATGAGAGAAATAAGCATTCTGGGATTGCCAGACGTTTGTGATTTCTCATCTGCTTCGGTTGATGATGGATATTAGCTTCCGGGTTCGGTTTTTCTATGGCTGGTTCACTCTGAACTGAGGAAGTTTCACTTGAAGTTGTGACTTCTTTTGCCGGACTTCCATTTTCTTGAGGAATGTCTTTCGTACCACTAGTACTTGGCACATCAAAATTATCTGGCTTGTTCCAGGGTTCTGGTACGTATCTACCTTTACTTTTCCATGAGGTCCTTTCAGATAACCCTACCGTTTCATTAGCATTATCGATTGGAGCGGACCAGAAGAACTCATCGCAACCATCAGCATTGTCTTCGTTTACAATTGTTGTGAGTTCAACAGTTTGATGTTCGGTTACTCTTGTGACCTTGTGCACTTGATTTGGAGTGGTCCTAACCTTTTGATATACAACGGCTTTTTCTACTAAGATCGGGGACTTTTGTTGGGACAATCGAGCGAACTCCACTGAATTTTCTAAAATTAGATTCTTGTGGTTTTCAGGTTCGCTTTTCACAAATTCTGAGCAATCAACCGTGTCGTCTACAGAAATTTCACTCATATTGTCATCCTCATTAAGCTCAGATGCATTTTCAACATCAATTTTGTTTTCTGAGCTCAAGTTGGAGTTTAAAGAGTCAAAATTTTGTATGGTTTCGGTTCTCAGTTTAAGTCTATCATTTTCATCCAAAAGGTTTTTAAGCATGTCCTTATGGTCCTTGGATTTAATGAAAGATTCTATTTTGTCCAGTCCATACATATAGGTCGGATTGACGTCATCAGATGATATCATACTCTCACAATTGTAAGCTTCAGCATCAATTTCATCCTCCTTAAACTCAAGGAAGGTCAAAATCATGCGATGAATCTTTTGTCCTATTTCACAATCCAAGTGATGCTGAGTAATATTAGTGTAAAGACGTTTAGCAATCAAACAGAAAACATTTCGCTGTTTCAAAAGCTTTAAATTGTCTCTTTGCAAATAAATGTTTTCATCTTTTATTTTGACTAATTTTGACTCCTTCAATTCGATCCACACGCGCCATTCCTCACTCTTCGAAGACACCCTGCTTAATTGATCAGTTAGGTTAGAATTGGTGACTCGAGTTTGAGTTAAACTACTATCTAGATGAGAAATTCTTGAATTAATGCTTTTTAGTTCTTTTTCATATGAGCATTGTGGGACTTTAAATGAAACAAACACCGATTGTACCTTGTTGATGAGTTCATCGAGCTCGTTGAACTGCACGCTGAGCGGTTTGGCTGTAAAGCACATATCCTGCTGCTCCTTCGGTTCATTGCTTCCACCATCAATGTTGTATCCCCTCATCTGAGATACGTCAGACACCATCAAGCATCTTCCTCCACTGTTTTCCTCTTTTTCCACACAAGCCTTTCCATGAGAGGGCTTCCTCACTTCATCGTCTTCAGAATCGGTTGACCAAACCTCCACGCCACCGAACTCGTCATCAACAACCGAACCCTGCACAATTAGAGCATTCATAGAAGGGTTAGCGGTAGATTTCTTCTTCCTTATCTCATCAAGCTTTTTCTGCAACAAAGCTTCTTCATCCTTTTCCTCATCCTTTTCAGCCATCTTTTTGAGGACACAATCCTTTGCATAGTGGTTCTTTCCCCCACAATAGTAGCAGCTTACTCCAGAATCACCTTCTGCCTTCGGTTCCTTCTTAGACTCTTCAACCTTCAGTTCGTCTTTAACCTTTTCTGAGCTATAACTCCCCTGCCAGTTTCGGTTTTTCTTGTTGGGGAATCTCTTCTTGATGAACCTCTTGGGGTTAGATACCATCATAGCATAATCTTCAGACGTGAGATCATAATCCTCCAAGTTGAGGTCTTCGTCCTCCATTACAGCTTTACTTTTGGACAAGAGGGCTAACGAACCTAGGCTTGAAACCACATTCTTTTCCTGCAACACAATCTTCTCCTGAGATTTGAGAATACCCACCAGTTTCGCCAAGGAATATGATTTAAATTGCTCATGGGCTTTAACTGTAGACACCACTGCTCTCCACTCTGATCTTAGACCGTTTAAAAATGTAACCTTCTGCTCAATAAGTTTCCTTTCGATGTCATGTTTGATCATCTTGCTGAGAAGATGATTGAAGCGATCGAACGTTTGGGTCACAGTTTCTTCGGCTCCTTGCCTGAATTCTCCAAACTCAGACAAGAGTAAGGTTTGGATAGAGTGTTCAAGATCCTCGTCTGTAGAGTACAATTCACGTAACCTGTCCCAAATCTCGTTTGCCGTCGTGCATGAACTCACCAGTCTAAAAGTGTCGGACTGAAGTGCGAATCTGATCAATCTTAACGCCTTGATATTGCACTGAAATTTATCTTTTTCATCTTGTGCAATATCTTTAACATCTTTCAGAAGATCATTATACTCTTTTTGAGTTTTAATAATCCTTGAAGTTGCAGAATGAGAAAACGGTCTAGAAATAATTGCTTGCCAGATGAGGTATCCATTATCCTCAGATCCTATAACGTAATCTTCAAAGTGATGCGCCCAGACTTCATAATCATGGGTGTACAGGATGGGAATTTTCGTGGTAGATCCAATGCTGTTCGAAATATTGATGGGATTCGATTGCGACTCATCCATAATTATCGAATAACCTGTTTAAAGATCAGACTTGTAATAAATCAGATTAGGGCAAAACAATAAATATCAAGATATGTCAATAATGAGATGACGGCTCAATAAATATCAGTAATTGCGGAAAACCCTAATTGAAACCTTTTTCACAGAAAAGAAGTGTATCGATTACGCAGCCTCCTGCTCTGATACCAATTGATGAGATTAAAACTTAATCTTGAAGATCGATTAGATCTCAAATAGGTAACATAAAGATTAAATAGCAAGAACACAAAAACAATAAACAACTCAAGAATGAATCAAACGTGTCGAATGATTATAAAACAACCCTCAGAAGAGCTCGATCAAGAACATCAACTGTAGAGGGTTAAAAGGTTTACAGGAGCGATGAAGAAAATCAAAGCTATCGTAATTCTCTATCTTGTATTCTAGATCGTTAACCTAATATGCATGCAAGCATATTGTTATATAGTAAACCTAACAGGCTCATGGTTGGACAGGCCCAAATCGGAGTACAAAATAATTGAACAATTAACCGAGCCCAATGACGCAATATTAAACAAATATGCAACCCAACAAGGAGGTGGCCGCAGCCATCCATGAGGCTATCCCGGAGGTGTTTGTGTCTATTAAGACCACACTGATTGAGACGTTTGATGAGCGATACGCTGTTGTTACTTAGGCGGCTGCTACTGCAACCACTACAACGGTCACTGCTACTAGGCCTCAGGGGGGTGACTCGTTGTTGTACCGGGAGTTCAGCAACATGAAGCCACTAGAGTTCAATGGGACCCAGGATCCGATTTCCGCGATGAGGTGGATCTCTGACATGGAGGGATGTTTCTACACTTGTTTCTGCTCGGAACATCTGAGGGTACGGTTCGTGCTGCACCAGCTTGGCTTGGGAGCGAAGGACTAGTGGAAGTTTTTGACAGTTGATTTCAATCTAGTAGAGCTCACTGCAGTGACTTAGGAGAGGTTCACCACTATGTTTCGTGATGAGTATGTCCCTCCGATGGAGAGGGAACGGCTAGCTCAGGAGTTCTTGTCCCTCAAGCAGGGGACCGAGTCTGTGACAGTGATTTTGAGGATGTTTCTGTTGGATTAATGTCTAAGTCCATAACTACATTTGGTAAGACTTGACCCGACCCAGCATGGTCCATTTGGGTTGCATACCATCATGCACTTGAATGAGAGAAATAAGACACTTATGGTTATTAATATATTATAAGTTCTAGTATATTAATAGTAAGAATAATAAGATTATTTAATTAGTATTGATCAAGAATTAATCTAGGATTAATTAAGTGATCAAAAGAAGACTAATTAAATATATGGGTTGATTGTGTAAATCATCCATACTTGTATAGTGGGCTAATGCTCCATGGATAATCAAGTTGGGCTAAAACCCATAGGATGGTCCATGGATGCTCCATGGTGTATTTGTACCCATGGATCCAAGGAAATGGAAAGCCATGACAATTAAGAGTTTACCCTAATTGTGTAACTATATAAGCATCTTATTATTGAGGAAAAATTGGCCACTAGAGATAGTGAAGAAAGGGCTAGCCGATTTTGAAAAGTGTAGAATTCTCTCAAATCATTCCAAGTGTTTTGATGATTGTGATTCCATTTGAGGTGTCACACTTGGGGCACTAGGCACTCAAGCTTCATGAAGACTTTCTACATCAAAGAGGTATGTATTCTATCTTGCTATAGTCATTGTTTTGTATGCTAGATTAGAATAATACCTTGGAAGTTCTTATTTGCATGTATAATAGAGAAAACATAGATCCAAGGTATTTAGGGTTGCATGTACACTTAGGAGTGTTAGAATGCTCAAAACCCAACAGTGGTATCAGAGCCACGGGTTGTTTTCTGTTATATTGATGCAAATATTTTATTTTCAAAGTTGAAAAAAAAAAGAAAAAAAAAACATGAAGTTCGTCAAATTTTAAGATAATTACTTGTTCTTGTGAAAAACTAATTATTTGTAAAATTTGAATAATTTGCTTTATGAGTTGAATTAGGTCAAATTTAATAAAAGATAAAATAATATGATTATTTTATTAGTTTTAAAAGTTTGATCTAAAGAGTTTTATTTTTTGAAACCTCCATAAGTTATGGATATGAAAAGGTTTTAAAAAAAAATTGATTCAAAGTTTTATGGAGTTACAAAAAATTTGGTGTTAATGTTTTAAAGGATTCCATAACTTAAGAATAAGTTATGGATCACCAAAAGTTTTTTGTGTTACTTTGTTTTATGAGTGAATTTAGATTAATGAATAAAATTATGTGATAGTTGGTTTCAATCCAAATTAATCTAAGAATTGATTCAAAAATGTGTTTTTGTAACTTGTCCTCAAGTTATATGAAAAGTCACATTTAAGAATCATAAAACTCATAAAAATTGGCAAAGGTTACAAAATGAAGAGTCTAGTTCTAATTAAATGGTTTTATGACTCCATAAATTGTCCTCAAGTTATGGAGGACCAAGAGTCTCTTCATTTAATAAAATAAAATAAAATAAAATAAAAGTGTAACCTTAATTGATTCCATAAGTTATAAAATAAAGAAAAGTTAATTCTTTTATTAGTTTAAAGTCTTCCATAACTTGTCCTCAAGTTATGGAACTTGAAGAGTTTTTGGATTAAAACTACTTTAAACACATAAGTTATGGAATTAATTAGTTTTGAATAGTTTCAAAACTTGCCCTCAAGTTTTGGAATTTGTAAAGTTTTCTCTAATGAATACTTTAATTCCAAGTTAGCCCTTAGAATTTTAAAAGTTAAAATTCAACCCTTATACTTTATAATATTATAAGTTAATAATATATATATGTATAAGAGTAAAGTCAGTCTTACCGCTAGTACGCCTCATTCACGAAGCCGGTCTATAAGGTGGGTATAAGGTTGTTGCCTATAAAATGGCAACTTAATGGGTGTCCACTCTCACCCACCGCTTGCTTGACTGGTGGAGGGTCGTTAGCCGAACGGGTTTGACAGGACTAGAATTCTCCCTTCATTAAAAGTATTAATGAAAAATACTAAGTAACTAAACTCTTAATAATACCCAATCTTAGTTACTTAGGAAAAATGTGAATAAGGTGCTAATCCATGAAATTACACTTTACACTTTGTCTAAGTCGTTAGTGGAGCGTGTGTGGTTAACCGGCACACTAACTTGGACTTAACAAGGTAGGTAAAGGGTGACTTAATATTTATCATAGTATCGATGGAGCGTGTGTGGTTAACCGGCACATCGATTGAGGGGTAATTTATTAACGGTACCAAGTGATTTGCATGGTTACTTCACACCTTGTTTTGTGATCCTCGGCATCCCAGTCACAAAACCTGAAGGGCACACTCGAGATTGAAACATGCCTTTGAAAAGTTCAATGAATCTCAAAGATCTAGGAGTTTCAAAACCAATTAAAACCTAATAATACATTTCGTTTATCTTGGTGGAAATTGGTGAATCGTCATTCACCTACCTTCAAATATTTTATAGCTTGGATTACGGCATACCTCTTCTAAGTTATAAAATAGTTTGTTGGGTCCTAGCCTTAATATTTTCATATTGGGTGTCATATTAAGGACTTTAAAATCAACTATCTTGAATATCTCCCAAAAGATGTCTGGTTTAGACACCTATGATCTTCCCAAATCTCTTGAAACAAGGTTTCCTAATGAAGATGATGTCCCATGGATATCATACTTCTTCACCTCTTCAAATTATTCTCCCTAACCTACAAGTTCTTGAAAAGTTTAAGGTCACTCAGGCCCTATTGGCAAGGCAAGGTCTAGGTGTGGTCACATCTTGGAGATGTAGTCACATATTGACAAGCCGGGAGAGTTGGGTGTCAAAGTCTTGAGAAAGTTGGTGGTTCAACTACTTTCTAAGTCACATAGTGAGTTCTTTTGGAACACCTATGAAAAAGACTATGACAAGACCCTTAATGATCTTATCTATTTGTTAAGATCAACTTCCTAAAACTTTATGGACATTGACAATGATGACATTGGATATCCAGTAAAGCATTCTCTTCCCAATGGAAAGGGATCGGCTATAGTCAACTCGGTTGACCAAATGGTAAAGAGAAAAGCTAAGTCTGTGATAGTCCTGTGTACCATTATCAAAGGGTCCATATGTTTGTATTGCCAAAGAAAGGGCATTGGTTGCGAAGCTGCCAAATTTACCTAAGGATGTTAAAGTCAATAAGTTTGACTCTACTTCAGGTAAAATCCACTATCTAACTCTGTTAAGTTTCTATTCTGAGATTCTTGATACATGATGTGACCGGGTCGCATGGTGATGGTTTAAGAATCAAAGGAAAGTGAAGAAACTTAAAGGAAGAATATGCTGAATCTGATCGCATAGATGGATTTCTATCGCATAGTTTGAAAAATCGGATTCTTGAGCTACTTCTTAGGAGTTATGAGATATTGCTTAGGAATAGATAACAACAAGTTTTCATATGGATTGTAAGGATAGTTTTTCCGCAAAGTTTTAAAATAAAAGGAAATTTTTGATTTTATTTATTTTAAAATATCCTTACAATGGCATCTGTGGAAATTTTTGTTGCTTATAAGATTCCATTAGTAGCAAGAGTGGAAGTATGAAATTGATTCTTTCATTTGTGGTAATGTCTAAATTTACCAAATAAGGAAAGATTCTCATCACCCAAGTTTCAATTGGACCGGAACTTGGAATCATGCAAGTTGTATCGCATGATGAATGAGAACTTTCAAGTTTTGGAAAATTAAGACTAATTACTTGTTCACATGGATGTGTGAGTCAAGTAAAAGACTTAGGGATCGAGTACACATTCTTGTGCACTGATTAAGTCCACCACTAAAGATCGATAAGAAGAATCAAATAAGGCAGAAGGATAAAAGTTTCTCAAATCTGAAAAGATGGGAGAGTACTTTAGTATCAGTTTTGTGATCATCTTAATGATTAAGAAACCATATCGAAATTAGTTCTCTAAGGAAATCTTAGTGCATTCTTATGACTAAGAAGAGGAACTTGAATTGTTGAAATGGTTAAATCAAGAAGATGAGTCATACTTCGTTCCAATACAAGTCTTAGAGTCATACTCCAAGATTGTCATTTGAGTGACATGTCTTAAAGAAGGTTTAAAACACTTGTCAAATGTAAGAGTAAAAGTTTTCTACTCTTGTACATTTGAAATTGGTAAGTTGTGATGTTTTGGATAAAACAAAGACCAACTTAGGCCAATTGGGTAAAGTGTTTTTCTTGATTAGAATCCGCACTATCTCTTGGATGTTTGACAAGGGAGTCTTATATGTCAAGAGGACAGTGGGAGTCTTAAAGGTCTTGAAAGTCTCAAGAACTAATCAAGAATAAAACCTAAAGTTCTTCTCTAGCACACAATTTGAGGTTTATAATCTATTGTGTTGACATATCAGTGCCCATTCCAGTTAAAGTTGGCTTTGCATATGAGTTCTTAGAGTTCTCAGTTTGTTGCATAACAACTTGGAAGCAATGGCAGGCCCTTGAGCTGCCAGGTGGCAAGAAGTTAAGATTGAGTTCAATCCATATAGTTTTGGATTTGTCATTATCTTTGTCTTGTGATTATGGTTTGACAAATTCATATGGATAGGAACTCATACACCATATAAATCTAAGTGTCATAAGGTTTCTCTCCGATTCATGAAAATGATGGTGAGGAAACACTTTCACTAAGTAGATTTTATCTAGATAGCAATTGTGATATTTGCATTCTCAAAGTCGTTAGTGGAGCGCGTGTGGTTAACCGGCACACTAACCTGGACTTGTGAGAAGTGGCAAAAAGGTCTAAACATTATGATTACGGCATCCCTCTTCATAATTGTTTAGATACACAAGTGTGCTATCTAAGGGAAGGTGTATGATTTTGATAAAGACTTATCAAAACAATCTAGTATCAGAAATCTGAACTTTGGTAAGAAAGTCAGCTGATTTCTGAGTACATGTCAAAGCTAGTGGGAGCATAAGTGTTATGCTAATAATCATCATGTTAGTGGGAGCATGATAATTATGATAAGTATTGCAAGTTAGCAATGTTAATTATAGAAAACAAAAAATTTCAATTGGGAAAAAGTTGTTTTGCTATAATTAAGGGAGAGGAAATTATACTTCATATCAAATCTATAAGGTTTAGATCTGAGGTTTTAATCATTTAGTCAAGGATATATATATGAATTTCATGTTGGAATGGCTCAACATAAGGAAATTCTGTATATGAGTCCATTATTTGCGTTCTAAAATTCGATTATGATTACGGCATCCCTTTTCATAATCTGAATTATGAGAACTTGGCAAATTGAAATGGAAATGTTATAGCAAAAGACTGGTTTAGTCTTTATGTAAGACATCATGAATCGTGTCCCATATGCTTCGGATATAGGATCGATTACATGTGCTATATTCATCCGTTCTAAAATTTTCCAAATGCCTGGGGCATTAAGAAGGGAAAAGGTTTAGAACTGGATATGACTAAAAGGATTAAACAATTGTCGAGGACAATCTAAGGTTTACCAAAGATTGGTTGCTCAAGGACAATTGGAAGTATAGTGATAATTCTGGAAGGACCATATTGACATAGTCTGTAAGGAGGCAACTCTTGTTCAGAAGTGATAGTCAAAATGGAATCTGGAAATGTTTCAAAGTTAGAATTTTCAATCTGTTTAAGATTAGGAAACTTAATGCAAGAAGGATGTTTCCAAGGAGCTGATCTCCTTTGGAATACTCTGTAATGATTGTTGTCAAGTCTTTCTGACTTTGTGCATAATCATTACAAGAGGATCAATGCATATAAGTTTAGAATCTAACAGATTTCAGTAAATGGCATGAATTTGGAATTCTTGCATTTGCAGTAAGGATTTGGGGGTGTGAAAAGAGAATCATTGAAGTTATGTTCAATTGATCTAGTTCACAAAGTAAAGATCATAGAAAAACATAGTATGCATACTTGGTGTGTGGCATGACTAGTGTTTTGAAAAAAAACATAGTGTACATGCTTGGAGCATGGGACAACTATTGTTTTAAATTCAAGAATAAAGTTGATAGCTGAAACAGTGTACAATGAATAATGTGTAATCATATGGTGATAAATAAAAGGTGTTTTATTTATGTTCAAAGGGTTGATACCATATTGGATTCAATTATTATTGTGTTTCACTTTGCATGTTTTGACTTCCCGAATAAACTAGGTTATTCTTCCGGAATGACTAAGTTATTCAAACCATCCACAGTCGGTCGTATTTTGGAAGTAGATATGAATTAAGACTGTCATGATGGGTTGTAGAGGTCTAAGGTGTTGGACAAGGCTACAACAATCATGAGTGCTCATAAGTTCTGAGTATTGGATTCAACCCGCGCTCATTGGAATCACTTCATGGATTTTATCACGAGTGATCATGAGACGATAATATCTTATATTCTTCAAACCTAGAGATATGAGTTGTTACTATGAGTTGATAGTACATTGATAGCACGAAAACGCATTTGGTAACTCGGTGCTATAAAACGTGCCTTTGTGTATGATTCAACAAGTAGTAGAACAAGCCATATGAGTCGAAGTTTATCCGTTCCTTTTACCTTCGGGATAAAAGCGATATCTGTGGGCCCCTCGATGATTTGATGATGACAAATGGAAGTGCTCGGCCGGGCCAGGACTGATTTGATTTGTTCAATTAGTCAGTTGTCATAAATCGGAAATCGGGAAACAACAAATGGACAGAGAGAATGATTATAACCCATGTCTCAGTCCATATGATATCTAGAATGGAGGAATATATGATCCCTTATCTAATGGACAAGTCACTGACAAAGGTCAGAGTTCATCTACAAGGTCAGAGTTCGACAGAAGCTTTTGAGAGCTACGATTGCCGGTTGGTTCCTGAAGTCATACGCAATAATAGTTTTAGACTTATCCAAGTGGGAGACTGTTGGATTAATGTCTAAGTCCATAACTACATTTGGTAAGACTTGACCCGACCCAGCATGGTCCATTTGGGTTGCATACCATCATGCACTTGAATGAGAGAAATAAGACACTTATGGTTATTAATATATTATAAGTTCTAGTATATTAATAGTAAGAATAATAAGATTATTTAATTAGTATTGATCAAGAATTAATCTAGGATTAATTAAGTGATCAAAAGAAGACTAATTAAATATATGGGTTGATTGTGTAAATCATCCATACTTGTATAGTGGGCTAATGCTCCATGGATAATCAAGTTGGGCTAAAACCCATAGGATGGTCCATGGATGCTCCATGGTGTATTTGTACCCATGGATCCAAGGAAATGGAAAGCCATGACAATTAAGAGTTTACCCTAATTGTGTAACTATATAAGCATCTTATTATTGAGGAAAAATTGGCCACTAGAGATAGTGAAGAAAGGGCTAGCCGATTTTGAAAAGTGTAGAATTCTCTCAAATCATTCCAAGTGTTTTGATGATTGTGATTCCATTTGAGGTGTCACACTTGGGGCACTAGGCACTCAAGCTTCATGAAGACTTTCTACATCAAAGAGGTATGTATTCTATCTTGCTATAGTCATTGTTTTGTATGCTAGATTAGAATAATACCTTGGAAGTTCTTATTTGCATGTATAATAGAGAAAACATAGATCCAAGGTATTTAGGGTTGCATGTACACTTAGGAGTGTTAGAATGCTCAAAACCCAACAGTTTCATGACAGGGCACCGTTTTGCCCTGAGCACGTGTCTTCTGAGCAGGAACGAATGAGCCAATACTTGAGCATACTGAGGAGGGAAATTCATGAGTTCGTGGCAAACTCAGCATACCAGACAATTTATGAGCTTCAAGAAAATGGTCGGAAGAGGGAGATTGAGCTAAAGACTCAGGCCAGGGAGGATGCAGAGTCTTAGAAGAGGGATAGGTGACCGGTACAGTCTCAGCCAGCGGCCAAGCGGGCAAAGCCCGCCGATTCGAGGACTGGAGGCCAGAAGGGCCGCATTTATGTGAAGTGCGGCAAGGGACATGAGGGGACTTGTCGGGCGTGTGCTTGCTACTACAAGTGTGTCAAGGACGGGCATATAACCAAGGATTTCCCTAAGGGGTTCATGGTTTGTTTCCACTCCAATTAGACTATCCATCGGAAGGCTGAGTGCCCACAGCTGACGCAGGGACCAGCACAGGGATCTACCACTGTTGTTGCATGAGCTACAGAGAGTCGGCCAGTGAAGGCCGAGGTTCTGAGGGGCGCGGTAGAGCTTTTCAGTTGATTGTAGAGGAGGTCCGTGCAGCACCCGATGTTGTGGCTGGTATGTATTCTCTTACTCATTATGTTATTGAAATATATTATGCATATATTATTATATGTATAGGTACTTTTCTTGTGAATTATGTACCTGCTTTGGTGTTATTTGACTTGGGTGCGAGTCGATCCTTCGTGTCGATAGCCTTTAGCTGTCACATTAGCATCCGACGAGAGGCGATGAGTCGACCTCTGCGAGTTTCCATAACCGACGAGCACGCGGTTTATGCTATTGATGTGTCTCGGGAATGTATGCTTGATATTTTCGGTGTTGAGTTTCCGATAGATCTGGTACCGATTACGATGGGAGATGTCTGTGGCATTGCGGGCATGGACTGGTTGAGTCGATTTGGAGCGGTTATAAACTGCAAGCGTCAGTTGGTGACGATACGAGCCCTTAGTGGGGGAGTGCTTACGGTGTATGGCGAGGGTACTAGGTCCGGATCAGCCTTTTGTTCTACAGCCCGAGCGAGATAGAGTTTACAGAAGGGTTGTATGGGTTTCGTAGCGTATATGATGGATACACGGGTTGTTGATGCCATACCGAGTTCTGTTTCTGATGTGATGATGGTGTGTGAGTTTGCTGATGTTTTCCCTGATGATTTTTCGGGTGTGCCTCCTGAGAGGCAGGTGGAGTTCCGGATTGATCTGATTCTGGGTGCGGCGCCGATTGCCAAGGCACTTTATCGCCTTGCGCCGCCAGAGATGCAGGAATTATCCTCTCAACTTTAGGAGCTGCTAGGGAAGGGATTCATTAGACCGAGTAGCTCGCCATGGGGAGCTCCGATCCTTTTTTGTGAAAAAGAAGGATGGTTCACATCGGATGTGGATTGACTACCGGGAGTTGAGCAAGTTGACGGTCAAGAACCGTTACCCACTACCGAGGATCGACGATTTGTTCGATCAGTTGCAGGATGCGTCTTGGTTTTCCAAAATTGACTTGACATCTGGGTATCATCAGATGAGGGTGTGTGATGAGGATATTCAGAAGACAACATTTATGACTCGTTATAGGCATTACGAGTCTGTGGTGATGCATTTTGGGCTCAGCAACACACTGACAACATTCATGGATCTCATGAATTGGGTGTGCAGGAATATGTTGGATCGATCTGTGATTGTGTTCATCGATGATATCTTGGTGTATTCGAGATCCAGAGAGCATCACGAGGAGAATTTGAGAGAGATTCTTGGGGTATTGAGATCGAAGAGGCTTTATGCCATGTTCTCCAAGTGCGATTTCTGGTTACGAGAGGTCTAGTTCTTGGGGCACCTCGTTAGTCATAATGGAATTTTGGTCGATCCGGCCAAGATTGAGGTTGTTATGAGTTAGGAGGTTCCGAGATCCCCCACCGAGATCAGGAGTTTTCTGGGTTCGTCAATTACTATCGGAGGTTTATCAGAGATTTCTCCAAGATTGTCGTTCCTCTCACCAGGTTGACCCGGAAGGGTGTTTCTTTTGTTTGGGTTCCCGAGCAGCAGACCTCATTCGAGACTCTTCACCAGAGATTGTGCGAAGCTCCAGCGTTAGCCCTTCATGAGGGGATGGAGGATTTTGTGGTTTACTGCAATGCATCTATATCGGGTTTGGGTGCAGTGCTTATGCACAGAGGGCACGTGATAGCTTACACTTCAAGGCAATTGAAGGCAAATGAGACGAGGTATCCCACCCATGATATGGAGTTGGGGTGGTGGTATTCGCCCTCACGATATGGCGCCACTATTAGTTTGGGGTTTGGTGTACCATATACACGGACCACAAGAGATTGAAGTATCTTATGGATCAGCCAAACCTGAATATGCGCCAGAGGAGGTGGTTGGATGTGGTAAAAGATTTTAATTGTGAGATTTTGTATCATCCAGACAAGGCTAATGTGTTAGCCAATGCCTTGAGCCGTAGGGTGGAGAGTGCCTTGATTTGAGATATATGCATGAGGATGACAGTTATAACTCCGGTATTGGATACCATTCGAGAGGCCCTGGCAGAGGTCGTGAGACCGGAGAACCGCAAGAGGGAGCGGGTGATTAGACAGATATCTGAGTTTGTGACGGATAGCCGAGGACGTATGACCTTTCGAGGGAAGATTTGGGTGCCCTACACGGGCGAAGCACGTAGCATACTGATGGAGGAGGTGCACAAATCGAGGTTCTCGATCCATCCCGGGGCCACTAAGATGTATTTAGACCAAAAAAGAGATTATTGGTCGCCTTGCATGAAGAGGGATGTTGCATGGATAGTTGAGAGGTGCTTGACCTGCCGTTGGGTCAAGGCAAAGCACCAAGGTCCACACGGTCCATTGCAGCCTTTGGAGATTCCCCAGTGGAAGTGGTAACCGATCTCTATGGATTTCATCACCAAGTTACCGAGGACGGCGCATGGAGTTTACGCAATTTTGGTGATTATGGATCGACTGACCAAGAGTGCTCATTTTCTTGCCATTATTGAGAGCTCTTCAGTCGAAAAGTTGGCTAAGATTTATGTGAAGGAAGTGGTATCTCGGCATGGAGTGCCGATCTCGATTGTGTCAGATCAAGACGTGCGTTTTACTACCAGGTTTTGGAAGAAATTTCACAAGGAGTTGGGCACGCGCTTGCATTTCAGTACTGCATACCAACTGCAAACATATGGACAGAGTGAGCGGACAATCCAGACGCTCGAGGATATGTTGCACGCTTGTGTCGTGGAATTCGGAGGAAGTTGGGACACTTATTTACCACTGGCTGAGTTTTCGTACAACAACAGCCATCACTCGAGCATTGGTATGCCTCCCTTTGAGCTCCTGTATGGGAAGAGGCGTCGTACTCCCATCTGTTATGGAGAGGTGGGGAAAAGAGTTATGGGCGGCACTGATATAATGCTGAAGACAACCGAGCAGATTCAACAGGTCGGACAGAGGTTACTGACAGCCAAGAGTCGTCAAAAGTGTTATGCAGACAGGAGACGCTCCGAGCTTGAGTTTCAAGTCGGAGATTTTGTGCTCCTGAAGGTTTCCCCATGGAAATGGGTGATCCGGTTCAGGAAGCGGGGAAACTTGGGGCCTCGATACATTGGACCGTTTAGGGTGATCGACAGGGTGGGCAACGTAGCCTATCAGCTAGAGTGTAACGCGCGGGTTTCAGGGCTAAGCATTTTTAGACAATGTAATAGTCTAGGTCAACTATTGTAACTCTTTTTGAAGTAATAAAGATGAAATATTTCAGTATTATGTGAATTATGTGAACTTTTATGCTTATTATGTATTTATAAATATTTAATAAATAAAAGATAAAAATAAGAGTGAAAATTAAAGTGTGAGATAAGCCCGATATCTTTACATAAAGTTGTAGTGGTCGAAACAAGGATTCCGGGGATATAAAGAATGTCGAAATCTGAGTTACAACGAAGGAGTTATGGCCCGTTGAAGTTTTATGGCAAAACCGACACGACACCGGGAGAAGTAAATAGTGAATTTATGATGGAGGACTTTTTAGCCTTAGTGAGGAAGTTATGAATTTTCTAAGATTTGGCGTAGCAGTGCACGGCCCAAAGCTCGAATTTTAGTTCGAGCGGTTTTTGGTTACGCGACCTAAACGAGAGTTGAATATCTCATTAATAAGAACTCAACAGTAAAAAGATAGACGAAAACGGATTCCGTATGAAGGAGTTACGAATTCTTCGCGGTCATTTAGCAGTCTAAACTCCTTCTACTGTTAAATTTGAGATCGGTCGAGAATTAGCCGACGGAGTCTAAATGAATGTTGTAGATCTTGTTTTTACCTGCGCGTGGATATAGCGAACGTCAAAAACGGAGTTCGTATGCGAAAGTTATGAATTTTTAAAAATCGGCTGATTTCCACCCTGTGTGCGATGCCACGTGTCAGCACCAGGCTACACCTGGCTGTAGCCAGCCTGGCTCACGACGTGAATATTAAAAATTCACGATGTTAACCTTCCTCCAGCCCCTATAAATAAGTGGTGAGGCCTCCATTCATTCCTCACTTCTCCCCTCACTCCCCCCACTCTCTAGAACTTCTCTCTAGCCCCGAAACCCCTCGAAAAGCCTAGGGAACCTCCCTAGCATGAGGCGGAAGCCCTGGAGTGCCCGACGGCTCCAAGAAGAAGAGCCTTTCGGCTCGGGAATGTTGCTCCAGCGGAGAACAGTTTTCTTTAAAACCCGTTGTAAGTGAGCTACGCGTACGCTATTTTAAATATAGCTTTTAAATAATTATAGTAATGTTATTAAGTCCGTTAAAATAATTACTTGGGCTATTATTATGATTTATATAGAGCGTTGTTTAACGCTTATATAATAATAATAGATGGACTATTAATTAGTCACGGTTAACGTTAGACTAAACCCTGGTGATATTGATACTAGGTTTTGCCGAGGGAAAAATTATTTTGAGATAACGAAGTGTTGTCCGAGTACCAAGTCACCACCTAATCAGGTGAGTGCATAGTTACTTTCAGCTTACACATAGATATGAATTATTTTATATAAATTACGTGCTATGTGTGCATATTATCTGAATACTTGCTATCTATGCTGGATGAACGTTTTTATACATGTTTTCCATGATTTAAACTGTATATCTATTTTACATCTACGGCAATGTTGGGGTGAAACGTGGGTGGATGTAATAAGTGATGTGTGATAAAATGATGAGAGGCCTCGATGTTGATGTTGTTGATTCTGTCATCTAGCGGAATATGGATGACCACCACAGACTCTTCTAGACAGTCCAGTGGAACGCTAGCAGGCTTGCAACCTGTAGGTGTTTGTGAACGATGTGTTCACCGATGTACTCCATCCCCCACATGGTTGCCTTTAGAACAGTTATTGGTAAGGAATCCCCTTAGCAGTAGTGTCCATCCCGATGATGATCCTTAGGCTAGGTCCCTTATGATAGGTGTTTAGGGACGTAAAGTGAGGATAACGGGAATGTGTAATCGGGTTAGTGTTGATTGATGAAATTAATAAACTTATTTATTGTGGCTTGAAAACCCAATGTCCTCACCAGGCTCCCCAGCCTGACCCACTCAGTTTCTTGTATGACAGGTAGTGGTGCAGGAGCATAGATGAGATGTTTTGGGATGAGGGATTACGGATATAGGCATGTAGATACGGAATAATGTAGTAAGGCTTATATTGTACTGTTTATGCTTTTGATCTATATCAAACATGACATCCCAAGTCTTTTAATGAAATACATTTCCTTGGAAATGCTTTTGATAAATCTTTATCATATTTTGTTTTGGGACAAATTCCGCAACACTTTTATTTAAAATGTTACTCTGATTTTCAAACAAAGCATAAACAAAATCGGTCTATTCTGGTCGTGAATATGGGGATGTCACATAGAGCTACCTGAGGAGTTGAGGCAGATTCATAACACCCTCCACGTACCCATTGAGGAAGTATGTGGCCGATGAGACTGCAATTGTCACGCTGGAGGACATTTAGATCGATGCGAGCCTGAATTATGCTGAGAGACCGATCGTAGTGTTGGATAGGAAGGTAAAGGTTTTGAGAAATAAGGAAGCGCCCCTGGTTCAGGTCCAGTGGCAGCATCGTATGGGGTATGATTTGACTTGGGAGTCGGAGTCAGAGATGCGAGAGCATGATCCCGAGTTATTTGTGGAGCATGACTTCGAGAGCGAAGTCTGATCCTAGTGGGGGAGAATTATAACATCCAAATTTCTAGGTATATTATTTTATTTAAATATATTGGATTTTGGAGAGGGACTCGACGAGTTGGTGCCTCAACTCATCAAGTAGGATCGCGCCTGATGATGTGTTTAATGAATGGACTCGGCATGTCGGTGGGCTGATGTGACAACCCGAAATTTCGATTCTGTACAAACCATATCAAGTCAATAGAAGTTAGAACAATTACAGTGAAGTTCCAGACTTTTGGGTATAAGTTTGATAGTTTTTCAGGATTTACACTTAAGGAGATATCAGGAGAGTGATTCACTAGGGTTTTGTCCAACACTGTTATTCCAAAACTCTATGATATTAGAGTTCATTTCAAGAATAAAATATTTTCTGCCAAAAATCGCAGGACTATATAGAGAATTATGAACCATATTTATTCATTAGTAACATTTCCAACTAGATAAAAAGCCGAATTCTCTCTCAATGATCTTCGGACTTTCGTTCTGGAAAGTGAGTACTTCTATCTACTGTTGTTTTAAAGCTTCTTATATGCTTAATACACTAGAAATCATAGGAAAACACAAAGATCTGAGAGTTTACCGCCCAAGAACACCTTGGGGAGTAAACTCTTATAAAAGGTCCAAAGTGTGCCCAATGCCCCTCAAAGCCTTGGAACTCAACCTAGAGCTACCATGACATGTTTACACCAGAAATTCATTTAGAAACAAAGACTAGAAGTGAGTTCACGGCCAAGGATGTTCTTGGGCCGTGAACTCCATTTTAAGGTGCCAAAACACCCTAAAAGCCTTCCTTAAGGCAAGAGACTAGTTTAGACATGTACCATAATGTGTTTAGGACTAGCAAACACCTTTAGAACACCAAGAGTAAGGTGTTCACGGCCCAAGAAGTTCCAGGGCCGTGAACTCCAAACAATAGTGCCAAATGGTGCTATAAACTCTTCTAAAGCTTTGTACACTAGCATAGTTTAGTTCCTAGTTCATTTAGGGACTTGAAAACACCAAGAACACCCATCCAAGGGATATTACGGCCGTAATCTCCATGGGATTTGGTCCTAGGGCCGTAAACTCCTAAAAGGAGTTATATAATGCCCCAAACTCTTCCATAGACCAAGCCATTAAGTAGAAATGCTTCTTAGAGTATTGTAGAGCATCAAACACAACATGGTCACCTAAGTATGAGCTTACGGCCGTAAACTCATGAGTTTACAACCGTAAACTCATTTCGTAGTTTCATTAGGGCCATGAACTTCATGGTGGAGTTTTCCTTGAGCCCTACACACAATAGCTTCCCCTACAAACACTTAGATGCAATCCTAGAGGCTAATAAAACTTGATAAAGGTGTTTAGCATGTCCCAGGGTGTCTTGACTTGTTTATTAGTTGTTTTTAGACTAATTTGTTACATATATGTGATATTATATGTTAACTAGGATCATAGAGTGTGTTCAAGACTTCACTTCACCTAGCAGTCCTACCTCTTCAGTTCATCCGTATCACCAACAACAGGTGAGTTCATACCCCTTAATCAATAATTTAAATGTTTTTGAAATGTTTTATGGGGGGATACGAGTAGAATCATGCTAGTTATTATATCAATCACATGTGATTAATAAGCCACATTTGAATGATTTGCTACACATTAGCTGTTTTACCAAACAATTGTTATTCAAAGGATTTTCATATATGTTTTTACATGTTTAAAACTCCTGATTTAATTGTTCATTATACACTGTATGTTTCATTTCAAACTCATTTACAATTATGTTTCAAACAAATGTTTCTTTGTATTTAAAACTGTTTTGTTCGATAAATACTTCCGACCCATTTTATAGATTGACATCAAGTCAATCTTTGCTTAGATAGTAATCCTGTTCAAAAGGTTTTACAAAAATTATTTTATGCTTTTATATTGTCCATTGCATGCCTATATATGTATGGTTATATAAGAAATGTTTAAATAACTTAAGAAGGCTATTCACCCTATTTCCTTTTCGTGCTTGAGATGTGGTCTGGCGGGATATCGGGTATTCGTCCGAAGGTCGTTCAAATATTAGTTATATATCATGTGTACTTATATCGTTATAAAGGTTCTTCCAGTTCAGTTCAATAACCTTGGGTAGCAAGGGTACACATCCATGTTTATACATACCAGTTACATTACTAGTAAGCTACCGTATGGGTAGTTTAAGAAGATACTAGGACTATTACTAGAACGCAATATCCTACAATGAGTCAGTCCATTCATGAGTCAATACTTGCTAGATAGAGAGAACATACATTACAGCTAGTACACATAGTACATTGCTAATGCTAGATAGAGAGAGAACACAGGTTACAGCTAGCACACGCAGAACATTACAGTACATTACTATACTATTACATAGATATGTTTTACATGATTACACTTACATGAGTACGTTTACATATATATGTTTACATGAGTGCGGTTATATATACTTTGATAGGACAGACATCACTAGGTGCTATAGCATAGAACAAGTTCAGGATCTAACTATACCGATGAATCATAACGCATTGTGGTAGTTATATCGGGTATACATGATCATAGTAATGTGGATGTTCACGGCTTGCATACAGGCAGGCATCGTGTAAAGGTCCTAAAATCCCTTTGACAGGGGAGTGTTTAGCCTGGGATCTAGCCACCACATTATGCCTTATCCCTCAAATAAGGCAATAGGAGTACAAAGGTAGTCACTTATTACAAATACTACAATACTTATGAGATTACCCTAGACTTAAGGTAATTAGTACGGTCGTAGTTCCACACTACACCATAGTACTATTTCATTTTCCCATTACATTCACTTCGTGAACATTCACACAACGCACGGTAATGTAGAAACTATATTTTTGGTTAATCATAGTCAGATTTGGGAAAATACACACTCTTACAAGAGCCACACACACATATACTAGATGCCTTGGTATAAGGATACGATTAGTAGGAAATATAGGGCATCCAAGGATCATACAAAACATTTTCAATACTTACAGTTCACATACATACAAATACTTACATAAAAAATGAGACACTAAAATACTTATGATCTCACCAGTTTTATAGCTGATACTCGCTTTCAAAATAACTTGTATCCTCAGGTCAACCATAGACAGGTACCGATGCAAGGTTTAGGGAAGATGGTGCTCGTTCAAGACGCATCTTTCATTTTGATTTATTCTTTAGTGTCTATTACAATTTGACAGTACACACTTGTATCCTCAGGTCAACCATAGACAGGTACCGATGCAAGGTTTAGGGATGATGTTGTTGCTTGTTTACTACCTTTCATTGTTGTGATACTGTACATTATGTCCTCCGCCCTAGAACGTTTCCGCCGTTCATGGTTTTGGCGTGTGACAGATTGGTATCAGAGCATTGTTTATAGTGAATTAAGTATATCAACCCATAAAAGATATACTAACTATAAATACATTGGGATTAAAATACTCTGACCAAGAGTTTATACTTTAAATAATAAAATATTTAAGTAAGTATACGTGCCTGCATTCATACTAAAATAAGTGTTGCTAGGACAATACAAAAGAATTACGATTGTTGGGCAACACATGTGGACTTAGAGACATATGGTCAAAACTGGGAAGATATAGCCTGATCACCTATATTATCCGAGGGTTGACTAGCATGTGCCTAAGTGTAGTTGTGTGGTTGCAACAAGTCTAAAATCTTACCAACAATACCACAATGAGAACAGTAGAACATAACATTAAATTTAAAATACCGTAGGGGTATTTGGTGTTACTATCAGTACTTTATACTTGAGAACTAAAAAGGGATCTTCATTACTAACTTGATAGTTGCTAAGTGGATACACTAAGGCTATATGTCACTAGCATGTTATAGACTTAGAATCTATGAAAATTCTGCTTTACCCCTATTCTGTGTGAATTTGGAGTTAAGATCACTTATTCGAAGGCCTATCCTGTTTCGATTACATATAACGGGTATGCACTTCACAAATAGTGATGTAACTAATGAAGATTTTCTAAATAATTATCTATATAGTTCATCTAATGATTATTTTCTTACCCCAATTCTCGCATAGATAACATGGCTGGACTCCATCCCCACGGTAACCCGTACCTTCCGAACGCGGTCATTGTTGGATGGTTTGAAGAAGAGCCAGAGAATGATCATCCTATCCCTGTGAATGATCACCATGATGAAGACCTTTCAGACGATGCTAACTCCGAACCCGAGGTTGAGAACCTACCCCAGGCAGCTCCCTTTCCAATTCCTAACCCTCGTCTAGCTTTTCAAGGCCCGAAGCCTGAGTGGGTGGAAAGCTTGGAAACATGGAGCCAAGGACAAGATCAGCCCATGCCATTTAATGGCGACCGAAGCTTCTATGACCTGAGTAATTGGGGGCTCAGCAGACAGAATCTTGCCAATCTTGTTCCGTAGAGTGGCCCGAAATGAGATTCAAGGCAGGACAGCCCTAAAACAGATCACTAAAGTAGTCGCCGATGCGAGAATGCATACCCTCCGCACCATTCGTCTAGAAGATGCTCGCAAGAGATCTGAGAGAAACCATGAAACCCTACTGCGAGCACTGGCCGAATCACGAGCTGAAGTCATAGAGCTCCGAGTACGCCAGAGGGTGTACGAAAGACACCTACTTGATATGGAACGTCAACTGGCTGAACTGAGAATTCACCAGAGGGATGACCGTCGCCAGTAGTAGATGCCTTACTTTATTTTCCTTGTTACGAAGGAATCGTTTTTTTGTCTTTGCCCGATGAGGCATTTTCTATGAAACTATCTTGTACAGTAAGTACTGTTGGTTAGGGCTTTATGTTGTCAAGGACTATCTTCTCTGGATATGATGTAAGACTTTTACAAGGTCATTTTCCCGAATCTTTACGTCGTGAATATCAAAGATATTGACAATCGGCTAACTTATGTGTCATTCTTTATTCAAGTACTCTTATCATACTTTCATTGGAGTCTATCTGAAACATGCTTTAGTCAAGTCATTGGACTAGAGTAATTTAGCTCCAGAGACATTTCCAAGTCTCTGTCAGTGGCTGGATCATGTTATTCACCAACCAACGATACCTCGGCCTGAACGTCAAACGTCTTGAGACCATTGTTAGAACTTTCTTCCACCCATTACTAGGACTGCATCATAGGGATGTAGGTCAACCTTCATAAACACTCTTCCACTCAGTACTAGGACTGCATCATAGGGATGTAGGTCAAACCTTCGGAAACATAATTCCGTTCTGTGCTAGGACTGCGTCATAGGGATGTTGGTCAAACTTTCGAGAACATACTCTTACTCCTTACTTGAACAATCGAAGTACATCTAGAGTCAACCAGAATCGCTCACAAAATCCTTATCTTTCGTGTTACAGAATCATGTCGTCATCCGGAAACAATCAGTCGAGCAATGAAACCCTTATCCTCCAAATTGAAGCCGCTACATTACAAGCCGCAGTAGCAGCTGCTGTGGCAACTTTCCTTACACACATCAACTCTGGCAACACAAGCAAGACTGGCAAAGGAGTCGAAAATCATGATGGTGGTACCAAACCAGGAAACAAACAAATGGCAACAGTCATGGACTTGCAAAGCCGTAAGACCGAAAGGAAGACACGATATCGTCAAGCCCTAAAGGAGCGAGACTTGCCATGCCACAACAACAAGTGGCAACTCCAGCAGAACGCTTTAGGAAGCAATTTCCAAGGTGGAGTAATGAGGAAGGCACTCGTGTCCACATAACACTGGCTAAACACCGCACTACCACCACCAATGCTAGTACTAGCCAGTCATGCCACCAATGTGGTGAGACAGGGCACTTCAAGAAGGATTGCCCTATAACAAAGAACTCTGGCACAGACGGGAAGATTCTCAGGATCACAGCTGCAGGAGAACCTGCTCCGAACCCAAGTTAATGTAATTTAGGCGTTTCATTGTAACAGACTTATGAAACATCCAGAACTAGTGCAACTAGAGTCTTACCTTTTGCGAGATCCTGTCGGTATAGGGATGCTCGTGCAGCGTATACTTGTGTTTTGTAGTATACCATATTTGTAGCAATAGTCTTGTAGTAAGTCTAAAGTATTGTAACTCTGTTGATGGTTACATTGTGGTGTTTGTCTATAACGCCTTATGTTCAAATCTAATGTATTAAAGTGTCCTTATGATTCCAACATTATCATACGACTCAATTCAATTTGATCCTCACGAAAACAACTTCATACGTACATCTCTTTATCAGTAAACGTCTTGTAGCGAAGCCGTCATTTCAAAACACCAAAGTACTCATGCATAGTGTTGGGTCGCATTTTGTGTTGCGTCTATTGGGCTCGTTAGTTAGTCTAATATGTATCTCTGGTATAGGCCTGTCCATCCATGAGTTTTGTTTAGGGTTTATTATATATAGATGCTTGCATGCATTCTTAACGTAAGATTGATAGAGATTTGATAGCGTACAAGTTCTTATCTTTTGTAACCCTAGAATCCTCTACAGCGGAAGTTCTTAGTCGAGCTCTGCTGAGGATTGAGTAATCTAATCATTCAACACATCTTGATTCATACTTGGGTTATTTACTGTTTATATATTCATCGCTTACCTGTTACATAGATCTAATCGATCATCAAATTAATTAATAACTTATCAATTGGTATCAGAGCAGGAGGCTGTGTAATTCATACACATCTTTTCTGTGAAAGAGTTTGCGATTAGGGTTATTCCGCATTAACTAATATTTATTGAGCCGTCATTCAATAATTGACGTAACTCAACATTTATTTGTTTTGACCTAATATTATTCATTACAAGTCTGATCTTTCAAACAGGTTAAACGATCAAGCATGGACGAGTCACAATCAAATCCCATCAATATCTCAAACAGCATCGGATCAACGACGAAGATTCCTATTCTTTACACCCAGTATTATGAAGTCTGGGCACATCACTTCAAAGATTATGTCATTGGATCGGAAGACAATAGATACCTTATTTGGGAAGCAATAGTTTCTGGACCATTTGCTCATTCTACAACGTCAAAAATCATTAAAACTCAGAAAGAGTACAATGATCTGTTAAAAGACGTAAATGATGTTGCTCAAGACGAAAAGGAAAAGTTTTAGTGCAACATTAAAGCATTGAGACTAATTCGATTCGCTCTTCAATCCGATACGTTCAGGCTAGTGAGTTCATGCAGCACTACTAAAGAGATCTAGGATAGGCTGCGAGAGTTATATTCCACAGATGAAGATCAAGAGCATTCAATTCAGACTTTACTCTTATCATAGTTTGGCGAATTTAAGCAGAATCCCGATGAAACTGTTACTCAGACGTTCGATTGCTTCAATCATCTTCTTAGTAAGATGATCAAACACGATATAGAAAGGAAGCTGATTGAACAAAAGGTTACCTTTTTGAATGGTCTTAGATCTGAGATGGAGAGCAGTTGTATCCACTGTAAAAGCTCATGAGCAATTCAAATCTTATTCTTTGGCAAAGCTAGTAGGGATTCTCAAATCCCAAGAAAAGATAGTCTTACAAGAGAAAAGTGTGGTTTCAAGCTTGGGATCTTTGGCTCTTCTGTCCAAAAGCAAAAGTGTAGTAGAGGATGAAGATCTCAACTTAGAAGATTATGATCTGACATCTGAGGATTATGCAATGATGGTGTCAAATCCAAAGAGGTTCATTAAGAAAAGATTACCTACAAATAAGAATCGGAATTGGCAGGAAAGCTATAGTTCTAAAAAGGTGAGGAAGGAACCGAAGGCAGAAGAACCAAAGAAAGAGCCGAAAGCTGAATGAGATTCTGGTGTGAACTGCTACTACTGTGGAGGAAAGAACCACTATGCCAAAGACTGTGTCTTGAAGAAAATGGTAGAGAAGGACGAGGAAAATGATGAAGAGGCTGTGCTGATGAAAAAGCTGGAAGATATCAAGAGAAAGAAAGCTACTGCTAACCCTTCAATGAATGCTTTAATTGTGCAGGGTTCGGCAGCGGATGATGAGTTCGGTGTTGTGCAGGTCTGGTCAACCGAATCAGAGGATGATGAGGTCAGGAAGCCATCTCATGGAAAGGCGTATGTTGCTAGAGGTGAAGAAAGCAGTGGGAAGTGCTTGATGGTGACAAATGTATCTCAAATGAGGGGATACAATACAGACGGTGGGAATGAAGAAACGAAGGAGCGAGAGGACTTATGCTTCAAAGCAAAACCTCTCAGCGTGCAATTCAATGAGCTTGATGAATTAATCAAGAAGGTACAATCCGTTTTTATTTCATATAATGTCCCACAAAACTCATATGAAAAAGAATTGAAAAGCTTAAACTCAAGAATCTCAAATCTAGATAGCATTTTAACTCAAACACGGGTCACCAATTCTAACTTAACTGACCAAATAAGCAGGGTATCATCAAAGAGTGAGGAACGGAGGATGTGGATAGAGCTGAAGGAGTCGGAGCTGATTAAATCCAAAGACGAAAACATTTATTTACAAAGAGACAATTTGAAACTTTTGAAACAAAGAAATGTGTTTTGTTTAATTGCTAAGCGTCTTTATTCTAACATCATTCAGCTTCATTTGAACTGTGAAATAGGACAGAAAATTCATCACATGATTTTGCCCTTCCTTGAATTCAAGGAGGATGAAATCAACGCTGAAGCATATAATTGCGAAAGTGTAGTTTCGTTTGATGATGTGAATCCAACCTACATGTATGGTCTAGACAAAATTGAATCTTTCATAAAATCCAAGAACCATAAGGACATGCTGAAAAACCTTTTGGATGAAAATGATAAACTGAAACTAAGGACTGAAACCATACAAAAATTTGACTCATTGAATGCCAACTTGAGCTCATAAAATAAAATAGATGTTGAAAACGCGTCTGAGCTTAATGAGGATGATGATATGACTGAAATTTTTGTAGAGGATGAAGTTGACTGTTCTGAGTTTATCAAGAGCGAACCAGAAAACCACAAAAATCTTATTTCTGAAAATTATGTGGAGTTTGCTCGTTTGTCCCAAAATAAGTCCCCGATTCTAGAAGAAAAGGCTGTTGTGTACCAAAAGGTGAGAAAAACACCAAATCAGGGATATAAGGTCACATGAGTAACCGAACATCAGACAGCCGAACTGTTGGTCTGCTCCTATAGATAATGCAGACGAAACTGTTGGTCTGTCAGAGTGGACTTCCTGGAAAACCAAAGGCAGATATGTGCCAGAGCCGCTAAACAAGCCTGATAACTTCGACGTGCGAAGTACTAGTGATACAAAAGAAGTTCCTGTAGAAGAAGTCACTCCCTTAAGCGAAACATCATCAGTTCAAAGTGAACCGGCTGACAAAAAGCAAAAGCAAAAAGCCACATCCACCGACAACCGAAGCAAGTAAAGGATCAGAAGCAGCAAAGGAATCTGAGATACAAGAAGAATCTCTCAGAACGAAAACAGTTTTGGCGATCTCAAAACGCCCATTTCTCTTATCATGCCAAAAATTCCAAGTCAGAGAAAAGTACTATGAGAATGCCAGAAAGTAGTTACAACCGAAAGGACAGGTTCAGTTCTGAAAGGAATAACAACCGAAGGGAAAGGTTCGGTTCGGAGAACACCAGCTACCGAAAGCATAGGTTCGGTTCCGAGAGCAAAAGCAATCAAGGTTCAAGGTTTGGTCCCACTAATGACCAAAAACAAAAGGGGCACCTAGAACCTCAAGTCAAGAAAATTTCTCAGTCTAACTTCTCTCGTTCTAATTCTTCTCAACCCCATTATAAATCCAATTCTGTTCAAACTCAAAATCCAAAACATTCAACAGATTTGAAAGGAAAATCGAAGGTTTCCTCAGTCAAGAATGTTCAAAAGCATTCCAAGGCCCAAACGTCAAATCCTGAACCTAAACCGTCTGTAACAAATCCCAACAAAATTAAAGTTTTCACCATTAAAAAGAAAGATGATACAACTTTAATAAAAAGAACATATCTTGTTGACATCTCTCTTACTATTCCTGTTCCTGTGAAAGGCTCACGTGGACCCAAGAAACTTTGGATTCCTAAACCTGCTTGATTTTTGTAGGTTATCAGTGACGAGCAGTTCGACGAAGAATGGTATATTGACAGTGGCTGCTCACGTCACATGACAGGGAGGAAGGAAGAACTGAGGGAATTTTGATCTCTTCCAAACGGCGGGAATGTCAAATTTGGGAACAACTCATACGGCACAATAAAAGGTTATGGGATGATTACAAATGGAGACTTCACGATTAGAAAAGTTGCATATGTTGAAGGACTACAACATAACCTCATCAGTGTATCTCAGCTTGTTGGAGGTACCGGTCTTAAAGTTTCGTTTGATGATGAGGGTTCGGAAATAATAGAGAAGAAAACAAAAAGATTGATTCTCAAATCGGAGCCCAAAGGCGAAATGTTTCCTCTTAATCTCAAACCTATCAAAGGAAATCCAACTATTTGTCTGTTATCCAAAGCACACTCTGACGAAAGCTGGTTGTGGCACCGAAGGCTCTCCTATCTCAACTTTAAGGATATCAACAAACTTGTCATCGGAGGTCATGTTCGGGGTCTTCCATTGCTCAAGTTTGATCGAGAACATTTGTGCGCTGCGTGTGAAATGGGGAAGCAGAGTCGTCAAAGTCACCCATCCATCATAAACACTAAAGTCGTTGAACCACTTGAGTTGATTCACATTGACTTGTGTGGTCCATCGTCTATCGAAAGCATTGGTGGTAGCAAGTATATTCTTGTTATTGTTGATGACTTTTCACGTTTTACTTGGGTGTTCTTTCTGAAGCACAAATCTGAAGTAACTCTCAAGCTAAAGATGTTCATCAAGCAGGTTGAAGTGCAGCTGAGGAAAGTCGTTCGCAACATCAGAAGCGACAATGGGCTGGAGTTCAAGAAGAAAGAATTTGAAGACTTTTTAGCTGAAAAAGGGACCAGCCACAACTTCTCAGCTCCGTACACCCCTCAACAAAACGGGATTGTCGAAAGACGAAACCGATCTTTGTGTGAGGCAGCACGAACTATGCTAAGTTTCACTTCTCTACCTCTATATTTATGGGCTGATGCTATTGCTGCAGCATGTTTTACACAGAACAGGTCCTATCTCAATAAGCGTTTCACTCTTACTCCTTATGAGATCATCAATAATAGAAAACCAAACGTCAAATTCTTCCACGTATTCGGCTCACGATGCTTTATCTTCAATTCTAAAGAACATCGTAACAAGTTCGACGTAAAAGCTGATGAAGGGATTTTTATAGGATATTCTCTCACTTCGAAAGCATACAGGGTTTTAAACAAGCGTTCGAGGAAGATTGAAGAAACGTATTATGTGACTTTCGATGAAAGCTATGTCAAGAAGCTGAAGGCCATGGAAGAAATAGTTGGAGAAATCTTCTCTCAAACAGGCCAAGTCACAGCCTCGATTGCAAATTTGTTTGAGCAGTTTATGGAGTTGTTCAATGAACCGGAGAAGGCTACTCTCTGAAGCTAATGCAGCGGACAACAAAGTTGATCATCTGAAGCAAATCGTCGATGACGCTGCCAAACGACTGGGTGAAGGAGGATCAGTTCCAACTGAACCTTCTCAGCATGGTGCTTCAGCTGAGGGGGAGAATCCATCTTCTTCAAAATAGCCAAGTTCACAAGTTGAGGGGGAGAACTCTTCTCCAGCTACACCCGAAAGCTCTACTGCACCCGAAGGTACTGTAGCTCCCGAAAGCTCTACTGCACCCGAAGGTACTACAACACCCGAAAGCTCGACACCACCCGAAACTCCTGTTGCTCCGGAAAGTCAAGATTTACCTGAAAGCTCATCAGTCGAGGGGGAGAATACCGACATGTTTTATGACGATGACAGTCAATCCGAACTAGAAGAGATGGTAAATGCTGAATTAGATCCATCATATGATCCAAATTAGATCCAAATTACCCGCCTCATTCCAACTCCTTAAGATGCATCGGTTGTTGGTCTCAAATGGGTCTTTAGGAACAAAATGGACAAGGAAGGCAATGTGATAAGGAACAAAGCTCGACTAATGGTGAAAGGATACTGCCAGGAGGAAGGAATCGACTATGAGGAAACTTTTGCTCCTATAGCTAGGTTGGAATATGTTCGAATATTTGTTGCCTATGCTGCACACAAGAACTTTGAGGTCTACCAAATAGACGTAAAGTACGCATTTCTAAATGGAGAAATCGAAGAAATGGTGTACGTGAAGCAACCTCCGGGATTTGTTAATGAAAAATATCCCAATCACTGCTATATTCTAGACAAAGCAGTTTATGGACTGAAACAAGCACCTAGGGCCTGGTATGAAACGCTAACCAAGTTTTTAAAGATATTCAAATTCAAACAAGGTTCGGTTGACCCAACCTTCTTTCGTAAGAAGGAAGGTAACCACCTTATGATTGTTTAAATCTATGTCGATGATATCATCTTTGGCTCAACGAATCCTAGCATAACAGTTGAATTCAGAAAGATGATGGAGACTAAATTCGAAATGAGCTCAATGGGTCCGATTCACTTTTTCCTTGGTTTAAATATCAGATAGGGACCCGTAGGCATCTTTATTAACTAGGAAGCTTACACCAAGACTCTCCTTGCTAAATTCGGCATGATGGGAGACTCAAAGGTTAAAGTTCCAATGGCGTTCGGCACCAAGCTCACTCCATCCTTGGATAAGCCAGCAGTCGATATTACGCTATATCGCCAGATGATCGGTTCTCTAATGTACCTTACTGCTAGCAGGCCTGATATAATGTTTTCTATTTGTTATTGTGCTAGATTTCAGGCGAATCCTCGTGAACCTCATATGCTTGCAGTGAAGAACATACTCCGGTATCTCAAACGAACTACCTCTCTCGGTTTATGGTATCCATCAAACTCAGGTTTTTTCGTTCAAGCCTACTCAGATGCAGACCTTGGAGGTTGTGGACTAGACAGGAAAAGCGCCACTGGAGGCTGCCAATTCCTTGATGGGAAGTTGTTTAGCTGGCAATCAAAGAAACAGACATGTGTATCTTTGTCTACCGCTGAAGCAGAATACATCGCAGCTGCCTCCTGTACATCTCAAGTGATTTGGATCCAAAGCCAACTCCGGGATTATGGACTCAATATTAAAAAGATCCCACTATATTGCGACTCTGAAAGTGCAATTAGGATTTGTCATAACCCAGTTCAACATTCCAAGACTAAGCACATCGCATTGAGGTATCACTTCATTAAGGATCATGTGGAAGATGGGAACGTCGAAATTCATTTTGTTCGAACCACTGATCAACTGGCTGACATCTTCACCAAAGCTCTCCCTGAAGCATCTTTTAACAAAATTCTACAAGGGCTTGGAATGATGGAATCGGAGTCAGTACCAAAAATTACCTCTCAAGATCAAAAGTAAGAAGCGAAATAGACCGAACGTTCGAGTTCGGGTCTTGATCTGGTGTGCCGAAATAGACCGAACGCTCGGGTTCGGTTGTATCATCTAATTTTCGCCTATCACTCAAAGGTAGTTTCTATGGTTGTAAATCTTTTGTATCATTTTTCTTAATTCATTTATCTTATTGTCAAAATTCTTCTCCTTTTCAATCTAATTTTTTTTGGCAACCGAAATAGACCGAACGCTCGGGTTCGATTCCAAACTTTTTCTCACCCGAAATAGACCGAACGCTCGGGTTCGGTTCCAAATTTTTCTCAACCGAAATAAACCGAACGCTCGAGTTCGGTTCCAACATTTTTTTTGTATAATTTTTTTTATGTCTTATTTTTTTATTTTGTCAAAAATTCCAAAAACCAATTTTTTTAATTCAATTTTTTTATATAAATTCAAAAACTCTAAAACAATTTTTTATTGGCTCTTATTTTTTTTATTTTATTTTTATGTCTTGTTTTGGGTAAATTATTTCACTAGCTAAGTGTCCATAGAAGCATGCTGTTGTATGTGTCCAAAGCCTCATCTGATTCTGAATAATAGCCTTACTGACTTGGTACAAACAAACCTTGTCTTCCCAATTAGGCTCTCATAATTATTCTAATTATGAGCTAACTAACTCTCTTCTCACATGAGATAAGAGTTGTCTGCTTGGTCCCTATTTTTATAGCAGAGGTACTTTGGTTTCTTTATACCATCTACATCATTTTTCTCCATCTCACTCGTTTCACAAACATAACCCTTGAGACTCTCAGACATTACCACTGAGGTTTATGGTTGCACAATTTCTGTGTTCATGATCTTAGCTTTGTGTCACTACGTGCTAAGTGAAACCCAAAATTCAATACCCATTATGCATTGACGGTGAACAATTAATTTGCTCTAGCTTTCACTAATGAATTGACGAACTTCTCCATGGGGGTACAACATGAAATCTCTATTTTTTTCTTTTGAGTGATTCCTATGAAATTGTTAAGTCCAATAACATTTCTTCCCTTGGGATCCAATTTTAATTTTTTTTTGAGATTTCACGTACAGTAGTTTACCTTGCCAATTAAATTATCTCCAACCTACTTGTTCAACAGACTACATTGGTCTCACAAGTACTTCGTTCGATCTCTATCTTATATCAAGCTTAGGAATTCTGAATCGAAGCGAAAGCCACCCTCATAAGCCTAATTAAAAGAAGCCTTTCAACACTTCTTCATAAGTGTCTGATCGTTATTCAATGGGAAACCACACAAACACTTTAAAGTCTCTCTTGACTCTGAAGGAAGAGATTCGTGCCCGGGATCCACTGCTTCGTGTCTTTATTGACATCACATAATCCCTCAAAAGTGCTGCTTTATTTCTTTTTCTTTTACACACTCAGCACGAAAATCTTTTTGATTTTCCAAAATTCCGGTTTCATTAATTCTAAGGAATTTTAATTGGGTTGGCTGTTATCAAAAGTTGTGGTTAATATTGATCCACGTGGCGATTTAATTTTAAAGATGCAGTTTCATTCTAAAGGGATAAGATGACGAAATGATTTCAAACGGCGGGAGTCCAATCGATTTGCTTTCAAACGGCGCAACAGGGAACCGCGTGCGAATAGGAACCGTTTCATATCCAAACAGCGTCTGATGGGAAGGCGTGTAATTAGGGCCTGACATTCTCTCTCATGCGTGATCATCGGCTACGCCAACTGTCACACGTCAGTCACCTCCGAAAAACCCTTCGTTTTTCAATCGAAGATTTGGGAAGATTTTTCTCTCTCCTTTACCCACAGTATAAAAGGCAACGTGATACTCCATTTACCTCTTTACTGCGCCTATAATTCTAGAGAGCAAGAAATCCTTCAACCTTCACTGCTCATCATCTCTCCCACTTTCTTCAAAACAATGGCAGATTCTTCCTCAGTTCACGCAACGTCTCACATCCTGCCCATTCGCCCACAGCAGAGTTTGATCATCGATCTCACTCCTCAGGTGTACGATGCATTCATGTTTCCTATCATCGAATGCTTGAAGTTCTCCTCCATCACTCCTGCTCTTACCAGGGCTGAAGCTGTTCCAATGGAGTTCCTGTCTCAAATCTTTGCCACAGCACACTACGACAAGGTCGTTGACAGGATTTCCTTCGATGTCTTTGAGCACCAGGCGTCATCTGTTCAATATGTTCTACAACATGGGGTACACTGAGGTGCTTACTACGGTGACGAAATTCAAGAAGTCGTGCCTACCTCCACAGTGGAATGGAATGTTCACTGTTCTTTTCAAGGGCTTATCTAAACGAAGTATTGGATCCGATGGGGCAAGTCATTTATTTCTCTCCATCATGTAGGGGATCTACAATGGCATCAACATGGACTACGGGTCAGTCCTGTGGCAACAACTTATCCAGAGTCTTTCTTCGATCTCCCGGCACTCAGAGATCTCATATGTCCGGTTCTGGACTATTGTCACGAAATGGGTGATGGAGAAGTACCACGTCCCCATTGTCGCTGGTGCTCCAATGTCTTCGATTGGTACTTTCCATACCACGAAGATCATTATGTCGGATGCTTCTAAGTTTCCATTCAATGGGTTTATCCCGGAAACGATGTATGGTGATGTTCCGGCTGACAGCCGGATCATTCAAACATATAAGAAGTTCAGACGTTCTAGTCCGAGGGATCTTACTCCAGAGATGCTGAAATCAATCCATGATGCTGACAAGCATGTTGCTAGAGGCAAGAAGGCTGACAAGGGAAAACAGGTGGCAAAGGGGGCGAAAGGCCCATCTCCCAAGAAGAGGAAAACTACCAGAGTTGCTCAATCTCCACCGCAGAAGAGGAGAAAAAGCCAACCTCGACGAAAGTTGATTATCGCTTCATCCTTAAGCGAATCTGAGGACGAAGGTTCTGATTCGGATGCATCTCAACGTGGCAACACTCCACCACAATCTCCAACCCCTGAAGTTCATGTTTCTCCTTCTCCTTTCTCCTCTCCACCGGTCACAATACCTTTCTCTATTCCCCCATAACTTCCACCACTCAAATACCACCTACTTCTATCCCAATACCACCACCAATCTTTACCGAAGCAACAACCACCACCACTGCAGATTTTAGAACCAACGTATCTGATACGGGGGTTCATACTGACGCACCAAAATCTACCCTAACACCCAAACCCGTACCAACTACCAAACACACCACCCAACCCGAACCTACCTTTACCATCGAACCACCAGCTTCACCACCACCATCTTCTCCTGCTCACGCATCAGAGGATGAAGAACCACTCCTTGGCGGGGAAAATATGACTTTTGACTCGGTCTATTAAAGTCCGTTTCAAGTACAGAGTGATGACGATGACGACGCTCCTGTCACCCGAAGGCATCTCAAGGAGCTACATGACAAAATCGACTCGCTCATCGCCTCCTCTTCTACTTCTCAGTCATCCATATCTGAAGCTGCAATTAAGAAAATTGTTGAGGCTTTTTCCAAAGCTCATCAAGTTTCCCTTGATTCCGCCACTGCCGCCATCGATGCCTCAACCAAAGCCTGTCAGGCTGCGACCGAAAAAGTCGATAAACTATTTACTGATGCCTCTTCCTTGTTGAAATCTTTACAGGAAAGTGCTGAAGTCACCATCACTACGCTGGAACCCATTATCAACCAGTTGGATACATCAGTCGCTTCTGAGCTGAAGTCGTTCGCCTCTCTCAGAGAGTCTATTTCGGACGATAACTCAGCTTTCAGAACCACCATTGAGGAGCGTCTCTCCAAGCTTCAAGAAGACTTAGCTGCCGAGAACTCTCTCATGGATGCTCTCGCAAGGAAGACTACCGCTCTGAAGGTCAAGAGTACTCAACTCTCCAACTGTCAACAGGAGATTGACTCTCTTCGATCTGAAAGAGAGGTGGTTAAATTGTGTGTTTCGGATGTCCACTCTGCTATGTCTAACATCCTTGAAGCACATGACCCCATCATCAATTATTTAGTATGCCGTACCCTTGCAGAGGAGCTCGCTTCCGCCCTCGCTCTACTCAGCAAAATCGAAGGGCTCCTTGATTTCGTGTCCATTCTGAAACAAGGGGGAGAAAAAGAACAAGTGTCTCAACCACCTCCTACTTCAGCAACTCACACAACCGAACCTCCTCCAGTAGGCCAAGGCTCTGGTTCTGGTGTAAAATACAAAGGCAAAAACATTGCTGAGGAGAGTGAAGATGATGATAAAGAGACAATTGCCGACATTCTGAAGCGGCAAAGTCGAAACAATGAGGCTTACATCAGTGCTCGTGTGGCTAGAGAGGCTGAAGAGGCCGAAAGGAAACAGAATGAAGTCGACGACCTTCTTGAGAGCAGGAAAACTCTTTTTCCTTCCTGTACTCTTAAGAGGCTGATTAAGGAAGCCATTGACACACCAAGTATCTTGTGGCTGGAACCTGTGGTCTCTTTAGATCGTTCCAATATTGTCGACTCACAGTTCGACATGCCACTGACCCGAAAGGCGTTTGTTTTTCATGCCTTTGACAACATTGCAGAGTTCCCTCATCCTCATCCACAGGTTGATCGGGACTTAATCAATTTTTATCTGAAGGCTGCTCAACCCCAATAACATACTTGGAGCGCTCAGAAAATCGTCAATGTTCGGGTCCTGAAGCCGTATAGGGAAGGTAACTTCACCAGTGTTCGCTTCAAGGTACTTCGGGGATCTGCCAAGACCGAACATGCCATCTCACTTGCAGATCTTCCCAACCTTAATCCCCATGATTGGATTATCTTTCACAACATCCTTCTGACAAACGAAGCTGAATACGGATCAATCATCGACCATTTTAAGAGGATGCTTGTATGCTACATCATGGAAGTTGCTTTGATGGATCAAGAGATTGCGAGCGTGTTTAAGACGAAGCCTACCATATCTCCTGTTGGCTCTGCCAGTGATCTCAACATGATGTAGATGGGGAAGCTTGACCCGAAGAGAAACTCTGTCATGTTTACCAGGAACGAAGGACAGAAATGTCTTTTTGCCTTGGCAGACAAACATCTCTATACCACTGCATGTTTGGAACACGTTTTAGGGATCATCCATCGATGCAAGCAAAACACAGCGGATGATATCAAGTACTTTGATGATATGATTCAATGGTACATTCGGTTCAGACAGACTATCCTTTCTCTTATCACACGTCTGTTTGATACCGTAAAGAAGGCTCCCGTTGCTGGCCCAAGTAAGAAGAAGAAGTAGTCTCGCTCCAATTTGACGCAAAGGGGGAGATTGTTGGGTCGCATTTTGTGTTGCGTTTATTGGGCTCGTTAGTTAGTCTAATATGTATCTCCGGTATGGGCCTGTCCATCCGTGAGTTTTGTTTAGGGTTTATTATATATAGATGCTTGCATGCATTCTTAACGTAAGATTGATAGAGACTTGATAGCGTACAAGTTCTTATCTTTTGTAACCCTAGAATCCTCTATAGCGGAAGTTCTTAGTCGAGCACTGCTGAGGATTAAGTAATCTAATCATTCGACACATCTTGATTCATACTTGGGTTATTTACTGTTTATATATTCATCGCTTACCTGTTACATAGATCTAATCGATCATCAAGTTAATTAATAACTTATCACATAGAGTACCTCATCGTTCTTTTCTTTCCAAAAAATTCCCGAAGTACCACTCGTACAGTACGTAAAGTTCAAATCCAAAGATCCATACGGTTGACTTGTCGCTGATGAATGTATACATAGGGTGATATATAATCAAGGTTCTACAGGTTTAGAATTGATGATTCCACTTTAACTTCTTTTTCCTTGATGGGATATGAGCTTAAAGAAGAATCAGTTATTCGACTACCTTTTCAATCTTAATTATATACGACTCGTATACACGATATTCTGATCGTTGAACCCAGTATGAATTCTAATATGAACTTCAGGACGGAGACTGCCCCAGGACTACGAGTATTGCATCGTCATGTGAACAAACTTAGAATCTAGTATGACTCCTGTAAACAGATCGCCCTACAGTCTAAACACCTTCGGAGATACAAGAACAGCCCAGACAACTTAGCGTACTACATAGAAATAGAATTAGAAGACTAGGCTTCTCACCCTGGAGAACCCCGGTCTTATTCTTCCAGAGATTGACGGATTGCATCGTATGTCCCTCGGCTATCGAGGACTCGGTCAAGATTTCCATTAGAAATCGTTATCTCTGCATCACATAGATGAATTGGTTGAGCAAACACAAGGAAAGAATTACTTTCAGGAATGGACCTGAGATCCGAATATCACCAGTCTGAGTGTTAGGAAAGGATGTCCGAGACACTACCTTCCGAACTCAATGCGGACACTTCGAGTCCGTAGTGATACCCCTCGGATAGGACCAATATGCCCATAGTATTCATGAGTTTAATGAATAGGGTCCATCTTTCTTACTTGGATCAGTTCGTCATTTCTCCATGTGATGACTTACTTATCTACCCTCGTAGTAAGAAGGAACTCGTGGAAACATTACCCTCGGAGATACTTTTTGCAAAGTTCTCTGAACACGACTTTTGGAATTGAAGAGTCAAAATTTCCTAAGACACACTATTAGTGATGTCGAAATTCTTGAGTACTCTGGCAATTTATCCGAAACTGTTGGGAATTGGTCGGCACCGAAGACGCCGACATAAATTCGCCAAATTCTAGGTCTTACATACCTACTGTCATAGTTCATCTAGAACTCCTTGCAAATCACAGAAAACCATACGACTTTGACTTAGCAAGGGGTGGCCCTTGACTGGGAAGTTAAGCAAGAGAAGGAAACTTTGGAATTCCAAGTGAGAGACCAAATTCTTTAGGAAGTCTCACTCTGGGAATGGCTTAATACGCTTCGCATCGCGTGAAAAGCTAAATCCAAGATAGTCAGGACCTCCGAGATTCTTACCAGAATCGTTCCTGTACCTCGCACAAACTAGACCTACTCCGTGAACTCAGTAAAGTAGATTTACTCTTCGCGTCTCGATCGTGAAACCGTAACTTTCTATTAGGACTCTTGTAAGTCCACGCGTCGAGATCCTTGCATTCGTATTAGAACCGTAGTGACCCTCGATCGAGAGGTCAAGCGGACGAAGCAACGTAGTCACCAGTTAGTGAAGGTTCGTTGGGATACCAACCGAGGACCCGATTTCACTTAGGAGCGCGAGAACCAATCGATTAGGAAGTTTCCACCTCATGACTCGATCATTCGTACCTACTTCCTTGCCTAAATTCTAATTTCGGGATGAAATTCCCTTTAACAAGGGGATGATTTGATAACCCGAAATTTCTATTATGTACAAACCATATAAAGTCAATAGAAGTTAGAACAGTTACAGTGAAGTTCCAAACTTTTGGGTATAAGTTTGACAGTTTTTCAGGATTTACACTTAAGGTGATATCAGGAGAGTGGATGCACTAGGGTTTTGTGCAACACTGGTTTCCAAAACTCTATGATATTAGAGTTGATTTCATGAATAAAATATTTTCTGCCAAAAATCCCAGGACTATATATAGAATTCTGAAACGTATTTATTCATTAGTTACATTTCCAACTAGAGAAAAGCCGAATTCTTTCTCAAGGATCTTTGGACTTTCGTTCCGGAAAGTGAGTACTTCTATCTAGTGTTGTTTTAAAGCTTCTTATATGCTTAATACACTAGAAATCATAGGAAAACACAAAGATCTGAGAGTTTACCGCCCAAGAACACCTTGGGGAGTAAACTCTTATAAAAGGGCCAAAGTGTGCCCAATGCCCCTCAAAGCCTTGGAACTCAACCTAGAGCTACCATGACATGTTTAGACCACAAATTAATTTAGAAACAAAGACTAGAAGTGAGTTCAC
This sequence comes from Lactuca sativa, assembly GCF_002870075.4. Classification (NCBI taxonomy): domain Eukaryota; kingdom Viridiplantae; phylum Streptophyta; class Magnoliopsida; order Asterales; family Asteraceae; genus Lactuca; species Lactuca sativa. The sequence continues at coordinate 313,355,597 of NC_056630.2, forward strand.
GGCCAAGCATGTTCTTGGGCCATGAACTCCATTTTAAGGTGCCAAAACACCCTAAAAGCCTTCCTTAAGCCAAGAGACTAGTTTAGACATGTACCATAATGTGTTTAGGACTAGCAAACACCTTTAGAACACCAAGAGTAATATGTTCACAGCCCAAGAAGTTCCAGGGCCGTGAACTCCAAACAATAGTGCCAAATGGTTCTATAAACTCTTCTAAAGCCTTGTACACTAGCATAGTTTAGTTCCTAGTTGATTTAGGGACTTGAAAACACCAAGAACACCCATCCAAGGGGGATTACGGCCGTAATCTCCATGGGATTTGGCCCTAGGGTCGTAAACTCCTAAAAGGAGTTATGTAATGCCGCAAACTCTTCCATAGACCAAGCCATTAAGTAGAAATGCTTCTTAGAGTCTTGTAGAGCATCAAACACAACATGGTCACCTAAGTATGAGCTTACGGTCGTAAACTCATGAGTTTACGACCGTAAACTCATTTGGTAGTGTCATTAGGGCCGTGAACTTCATGGTGGAGTTTTCCTTGAGCCCTACACACAATAGCTTCCCCTACAAACACTTAGATGCAATCCTAGAGGCTAATAACACTTGATAAAGGTGTTTAGCATGTCCTAGGGTGTCTTGACTTGTTTATTAGTTGTTTTTAGACTAATTTGTTACATATATGTGATATTATATGTTAACTAGGATCATAGAGTGTGTTGAAGACTTCACTTGACACCTAGCAGTCCTACCTCTTCAGTTCATCCGTATCACCCACAACAGGTGAGTTCATACCCCTTAATCAATGATTTAAATGTTTTTAAATGTTTTATGGGGGGATACGAGTAGAATGATGCTAGTTATTATATCAATCACATGTGATTAATACGCAACATTTAAATGATTTGCTACACATTAGCTGTTTTACCAAACAGTTGTTATTCAAAGGATTTTCATATATTTTTTTATATGTTTAAAAATCCTGATTTAATTGTTCATTATACACTGTATCTTTCATTTCAAACTCATTTACAATTATGTTTCAAAAAAATGTTTCTTTGTATTTAAAACTATTTTGTTAGATAAATACTTCCGACCCGTTTTAGAGATTGACATCAAGTCAATCTTTTCTTAGATAGTAATCCTGTTCAAAAGGTTTTACAAAACTTATTTTATACTTTTATATTGTCAATTGCATGCCTATATATGTATGGTTATATAAGAAATGTTTAAAGAACTTAGGAAGGCTATTCACCCTATTTCCTTTTCGCGCTTGAGATGTTGTCTGGTGGGATATCGGGTATCCGTCCGAAGGTCGTTTAAATATTAGTTATATATCATGTGTACTTATATAGTCATAAAGGTTCTTCCAGTTCAGTTCAATACCGTGAGCAAGGGTACACATCCATGTTCATACGTACCAGTTACATTATTAGTAAGCTACCGTATGGGTAGTTTAGGAAGATACTAGGACTATTACTAGAACGCGATATCATACAATGATTCATTTCATTCATGAGTCAATACCTGCTAGATAGAGAGAACATACATTACAGCTAGTACACACAGTACATTGCTATACATGCTAGATAGAGAGAGAACACACGTTACAGCTAGCACACGCAGAACATTACAGTACATTACTATACTATTACATTGATATGTTTTACATGATTACGCATACATGAGTATGTTTACATATATATGTTTACATGAATGCGGTTACATATACTTTGATAGGACAGACATCAGTAGGTCCTATAGCATAGAACAGGTTCAGGATCTAACTATACCGATGAATCACAACGCATTGTGGTAGTTATATCGGGTATACATGATCATAGTAATGTGGATGTTCACGACTTGCATACAGGCACGCGTCGTGTAAAGGTCCCAAAATCCCTTTGATAGTGGAGCGTTTAGCCTGGGATCTAGCCATCACATTAGGCCTTATCCCTCAAATAAGGCAATAGGAGTACAGAGGTAGTCACTTTTTACAAATACTACAGTACTTATGAGATTACCCTAGACTTAAGGTAATTAGTGCGGTTGTAGTTCCACACTACACCATAGTACTATTTCATTTTCCCATTACATTCACTTCGTGAACATTCACACGACGCACGGTAATGTAGAAACTATATTTTTGTTTAATGATAGTCAGATTTGGGAAAATACACACTCTTACAAGAGCCACAAACACAGATACTAGATGCCTTGGTAGAAGGATACGATTAGTAGGAAATATAGGGCTTCCTATGATCATACAAAACATTTTCAATACTTACATTTCACATATATATAAATACTTACATACAAATTAAGACACTAAAATACTTATGATCTCACCAGCTTTATAGCTGATACTCGCTTTCAAAATAACTTGTATCCTCTGGTCAACCATAGACAGGTACCGATGCAAGGTTCAGGGAAGATGGTGCTCGTTCAAGACGCATCTTTCATTTTGATTTATTCTTTAGTGTCTATTATAATTTGACAAAACACACTTGTATTAAAATTATATTATTAATGCAATGGATGATGCTGTTGCTAGTTTACTACTTTTCATTGTTGTGATATTGTACATGACGTCCTCCGCCCCAAAACGTTTCCGCCGTTCATGGTTTTGGGGTGTGACAGCTGACTCGTCAAGTCAGCGCTGCTGATGAAAACCCTAATATCCCGGGCATGTGGCCTATTTAAAGGAGCTTATGTCCTTCATTTGCGGCCACACTCCCCTTTGATAGACCCTAATCGATCCTGAGAGCATAGAAAGAAAGAGAGAAAGCTAATTGTCATCATCTTGGTGCATTCTTACAAGGAAGAAGGAGATTTTGCAAGCTATTTTGGCTAGAGGGTTTCAGATTTACTTCCATTCCATTCTAGGCTGCTGTTTAAGTTATAAATCGATACTTATTTTTGTATTATTGATAGATCTCATGAATTAGGGTTTCTTTACCCTCTTTTAGTTGAAGTTATGATGTATATGAAGCCCCCTTGAGTCCTATACTTCAGATCTGGACCTTGAGAGGTCCAGAGAGTCCCATAATTCAAGCTTTATGCGGTCACACAAGAATATTGGGTCTAGAACACCATTATGATAGTTATTTTGTCAAATAGAGCTAGATCTACGATTCATGGACGTAAAAATCGGACCTTTATGTGACTATTGGGTTCTAGAAGCTTAGATCTATAAGGTAGAGTCACAGATCTGACCTCAGAAGGTTGAATGAGAATTTCGTGGGGTTTATTCACCGAGTCTGTAAGATGTATCGACGAGTCGTAGGGGGTTTGACCTGATATTTTTGACTCAGTATAAACTCATCGGGTTGAGGGGCAACTCGACGAGCTGAGTGGACCCTAGGGCGAGACTCGAGGAAATGTGACTAGACTCGGCGAGTTAGGTTGACCTGAACAAATTGAATTTTGATGACTTCAGTTGATTAGTTAATGGGTCAATAAGGGATACTTGAGACCATGGAGTGCTAAAATGGTCTTTTACCCATTCCGAGAGATAGAAAGAGAACGATAGTGTTTTATGTGTAAAAGGATGGATAATGATTGTGATGTTTGTCTAAATATGTTAGGCTGACGCTAGTTCAGGATTCCAAGAGAATGACTGTATTCTTCTAGCTGCGAGGTGAGTTTCTCACTATACTTTACCTGGAATGGTAACTATGTGTGACCGGAAAGTCTTACGTATTTATATCAGTTACGTGACTTATGTGATACATTTATTGCGATATGTATATGATGTATGAATTGGGTTGGAAGGAAAAATGAGTTGGGGCCGGAAGGCAAGTCATGATAGGACCCGAAGGTCTACCAGAGGTGTGGGACCGGAAGGTCCCACTGAGATACATCGACCGGAAGGTCATACAATGCTATAGCCTCGAGACGCTAATATGTGTATGTGGTATGTTGGGGAACTAACTAAGCATTTATGCTTACCGTGTTACGTGTTATGTGTTTCAGGTACTTCATAGGATCGTAGGAAGGCATTGGCATGGTTGTACACCTGCATCGAGATGGAGATATGATCTTGGATTTGAATGATTGTTTTGGAACTTGTGATTTGACTTTTGAGAATTAATGATGTGACATGTGTTTTATGAATTTAAAATTTAAAATTTTGATTGCAAAATTTGGTTGTTACAGGTGGGGTATAGTGACGCCCCCTTTCAAACCGATAGAGGTAATTTCTGCTCTCAGTCAGGCTGGGTATTTACCCTGAGTGGAGGAGTAATAACTTGGAAAATTTTCCAAGCAGGAGATAGTAGGTTATTCAACTTGCAAATCAGAGTATATAGTAGCAAGCGAGGTGGTTAAGGAGGCAATACAGTTAAAGAACTTCATCGGAGACCTTTGAGTTGTACCTGCTATAAAGGAGACTATGGAGATTTTCTGTGACAGCGAGAGTGTAGTTGCCTTAGCCAAGGAGGCAAGGGATCCTGGCAGATACCGACACGGAGACAGAAAATATCACTTCATAAGACATCAGATAGCAGAAGGACTTCTCGTAGCAAAGAGGGTATCATTAGAGGAGAACCCAGCAGATCCCCTCACGAAGGGATTGAGTAGGGTTAAGCACTTACAGCATGTGAGGCGCATCGTTCTAAAAGACGATATTATTTTTAATGATTAGATAGTTTTGAAACTTGTAATAGTTGAAATGTAGTTTACATTTGATGACTAAATAAAAGGTGTTTTTTATTTATAAGTAATGTTACTATCTTGTGTCAATCATTTACTATTGTTTCACTCTGCATGCTTTAACTTCCAGAATAATTATGTTATTCAAACTGTCCACAGTCGATCATACTTTTGAAGTAGGTATTAAGGGAAGACTGTCATGAATTTGGCTTGTAGATTGTCTGTAGTGTATTAAACATAGCAAAGGATTGATACAACATTCATGAGTGCTCATAAGGTCTGAGTATTGGATTAAACCCACGCTCACTTGTATCACTTCAAGGAATTTATCTCGAGTGATTGTGAGACAATAATATCATATATGTCTTCAAACCAAGAGATATGTGTTGTTGACTATGAGTTGGTTGTACATTGATAGTACGAAACCGCATCAGTAACTTGATGGTATAAAACGTGATGTTGTGTACAATTTAACAAGTAGTTAGTACAAGCATATGAGTCGAAGTTTATTTGTTCCTTTTAGTCCTTGGAGGATTAAAAGCGATATCTTGGTCCCCTTGATGATTTTGTTTTGACTTATGTGTCGGGCCCGGTCAGAACTAAATTGATGTGTTCGATTAAGTTCTATGTCAAACAAATCAGAAATCGAGAAACAAATTGTTGGACAATAAATATGATGTTGTTCCATTTATTTTTCTGGCTAATATCTTGAGAACAAAGGATTATATGATCACTTATCTAAAATGGCACGTCATAGTTCGACAGAGGCTTTTAAGAGCTACGATTGCTAATCAATGTTTTAAGTCATACTTGGAGTTATAGTTATTAGGCTTATCCAAGTGGGAGATTGTTGGATTTAGTGTCTAAGCCCATAACTATAATCGGTATGTACTTGACCCGAGAGTAGCATGGTCCATTTGGGTTGCATGTCACCAGAACAATTTGTAAAGTTAGACTTTTAATAAGAGGATATTTATGATTTGTTAATATATTATAAGTTCTAATATATTAATATTAAATCATATTATTATTTAATTAATATTGATCAAGAATTAATTTAGTGATCAAAAGAGACTAATTAAATATAAGGGATTGATTTGGTAAATCAATCATTCTTATGGTGTGGGCTTATGGTTATTTAGGATGGACTACACCAATATGGTAGTCCACAGAGTTTTAACCCATGGATCCTAAGTAAGATGAAAAGTCATTCACATTAGGGTTTACATGGTTGTAACCCTAATCCTAGCCACACTATATAAGAAGACTCTAGGCTACTAAAATCGGCATCTAGTGATCTTTGGAAGAGCATAGCCGATTTTGTGTGCAAGTAATCTTTTCTCGAGTCCTCCATTGTTGGTGGTGGTGTGTGAAGCATTTGAGGCATCAAATTTGGGGTGCAAGGCTCTTAAAGGTCCAAGGAAACAAGCTACAAGAAAAGGTATGTCAACTAACTAGTTTTGTTATAAAAATACCCATGTTTTGCATGTTAGTTAAGATAATGCTTTGGAAAATCAAATTGCATGTACAATCATAGAAAACATAGATCCAAAGCATTTAGGGTTGTATGTGCACCTTAAGGTTGTTAGAATGCTCAAAACCCATCAATGTCATCCATGGGTGATACTATGACACAATAAGCAACTACCACATGACCCATGACCCATATGTCATCCATGGGTATTACCATACTACCACATTAACCCATGACACATATCATAACATAGAAATTGTAAGATGAGCCGACTATATTCAATTTGGTACTTTACAAAACCTGATCCAACTCAACACCAACGGCGCTGGTAATTCCTGGTAGTTTATATTAAATCTATATCAAAGTTTGTATTAAAGTTATATATATTTAATTTAATTTTTAATGAAAGGAGAAAAAGGAGATCGTATAAATCCCAAATTGTAAACATTGAAACCAAACCTTCTTCCGCCTCCTTTTTCGTAGAACGGGAAAACAAAATTCATCCGCCTCCCAACTTAAGTTTTTAATCTATTTTTTAAGGTTTGCTTGTGTGGATTAGAAGTTAGAACCATGTATTCGATCCACCACTTCTTGCTTCAACTTCAGTTTAAAATTCAACATCGCCCTTAAATCTAAATCTCTCAATTTCATCGTCGATGGTTGTCTTAGTTTGACCTCTATCCTCTGGTCGCCTCCCATTGCAGCTCCACCTCTCGTAATCGTCATAGGCCAACAACCTCCGCCTGCTGCCTGATAACTGACTTCTATCTTAGCCTCCGCCTACCACCGCTTACCTCCATATTAAGGTAATTTCTTCTTTGTTGAAATAGAATATTGAGCTGTGAAATCCAATTCAAACAAAACACCTGACATTTTCGATTTTTTTTTCTTCTGCTTTCTGATTTCTTGTAAGTCCCAAATCTATTTGTGTATCAATCAGATTTGTTTGATGGTGTGGAATCCCAATCAAACGGATGATGCTAGATCTCATGAATAAGATGATGATAAATCTATGATGTATTTAAGGAATAGAATGATGCTCCACACACATAGTACACACACTAGTTCTTCTATCTCTAAAACACCTTGGATTTCACACACTTAAGCTCCTCTGTCTCTCTCTCTCCCTCTCTCTCTCTCTAGTTGTGAAGTCATCACCCACTTAACATCTATTTATATGTATATGGGGAGCATCGGGTGTAGATGGGTTCACGGCCGTAAACACTCACCTGGCCATGAACACAGCCAGAAATATATATTACATTGCAGAAAAACCAATTGCATAGAAAAGCAAAGTATAAACCAATATTTTAGACCCAAAAATTTGATGGTGTGGAATCTCAATCAAACGGATGATGCCGGATCTAATGAAGAAGAAGTAGAAGAAGAAAATGATGAATCTTGTATGATTTGATTAGAATGTAGATCCAAATACAAGATTCATACATAACTTCCACACACTTAATCTCCTTTCTCTCTCTCTCTATATATATATATATATCTATCTATCTATCTATCTATCTATCTATCTATCTATCTATCTATCTATCTATCTATCTAGCTATCTATCTATCTATCTATATATATATATATATATATATATATATATATATATATATATATATATATATATTTATCTATCTATCTATCTATCTCCCTCTCTTTCTCTCTCTCTCTCCCACCTAACATCTATTTTTAGGTATATGGGGAACATAGGCCACGGCCGTGAACTGGTTTACGGCCGTAAACACTCACCTGGCCGTAAACACAGCCGCAAATATATATTACATTACAGAAAAACCAATTGCCTAGAAAAGCAAAGTATACACCAATATTTTAGACCTAAAAATTCTTCAGTTCCTATTTTTTCTTTGTTCCAGACTTCTGATTTCTAATTTATTTTGAAACGAATTTGCTTCTGAATTCTAAATTATGATATCTGATGTTTGCTATTTGTTATGATATTGCATATGATTTAATTATTGAAGTGGTGTTCGCTCTAATTTATCAAACTAGAATAGGCTTCTGATTTCTTATTTTTGCTAATTGATATGATATTGTTGTGTTTTTATTTTTCATGCGGCTTTTTCTCACTTGCTGTGAAGTTTTGATGTTGTTGTGAAATTTTTGACGTTTTTTGTTATGCTATATGTTCAAATATTCGTTTCTTTATTACTAAAGTCATTGAAAACTTTTTTATGGTAATTTTGTTTGGAAGGGTAACAATATCAATTGGATGCTCAGTCTACTTATGTTGGTTCCCCTGTTTTATATTGTGGTTTGTGTTTTTTTACTTATGACAGATATTTAATTTATACTTGTTTATTTACAATTGTTTTAAGATAACAATTGTAGTGTATTTGTATAATTAGCAATCAGTGGCTGTTAAAAAATAGTTGACTGATCTCAATATTATCTTCTTTGATTGTTAGTTACAAGTATGTAAGAGAAAGGTTGAACATTATCTAGCAGACTTTTGCCCAAGGTTAGTTGACTTACCGGTTGAACTGGTTTCATGCTTTTTTGCAACCTTTTATCTTGATACATATAGGACAAGCTCTTGGATCCACTCAACTTTACACATCTCTTCCCCGCTATAAAGTTCCTTCGATTGTTAGTTGGTGGCACTACAGGTTGTTTTTTCAATGATTTGTAGCACAAAATAAAACATATGTTGTGTAAGCCAAGACTAATAAGTAGTGTTTGATAGATCTTTCTAGCTAATGCAAGGACATCGGTTTGACATGCAAGGAATGACGCATTTGAGTTTCATTATTATTATGGTAATGAGATGACTGTGGATGTATTGGCAAGATGGTATTAATTCTATTGTGTTATATGGTTTCTATTTATAGGATTAAGCCATATCATGTTGTGTGTTGATCAATCTATATGTTGTAGGATTACTGATAAATCACAAGTTTATACTCAACCTTAGATGAGACCAACAATAGTAGGTTTGATTTTAGATGTGAAGTTGTTATTGAGTTAATATATTGCTTATTTTTTGTGAATGTTTTGTTAAAACTATACATGGTGTTGGATATTGATTATGAGAATTAGCCTAAACTCTTCAGATGTGATCCATCAATATTCTTTCCGGACAAAAATGATGAATTAGAAGAGTTGAGGGAGCTTGGGAGGAAACAAAAAGGGCAAAACCAAGATCTTATGAAAATAATGAAGGCCAAAGATGGCCAACACAACATAAGAATCAAGCAGCTTAATAAACAACTACAATTGGTAATGGTTGTTATAAATGTTTTTAAACAACTACAAAACTAGTAGGTCATACATTGTTGATATGCTTAGTGCAGAGTATTTATTTTAGATTATCTACTTTTCATTTTTCATGTAATAAATATTTATTGTTTTATTTTGAGATATAAATGTTATTTGATTTTTTGTTATATTTTTATATATTAGTACAAAATAATTTCTATTTAATTATCCATGTGTAGCTATGGAATCTTTGCTATGGAAGCATGTCTATGTAATTTGCTATGGAATCTTTAATATGAAATATGCTATAGAATATAAACCGTGGATTTTGCTATGGAACCAGCACCACAAATTTAACTAGGGAGTGATCACAAAAGATTTAGCTAGGGAGTCATTAAAACGGATTTAGCTAAGGAGTCGCCACAGCTGATTTAGTTAGGGAGTCGTCACAACGTATTTAGCTAGGGATTCATCACCATGGATTCCTACTAAGGAATACACGACGGAATATCATCTACAACGGATTTCATTTCATTGTCACATTTGTTATAGAATTTTTATTTTTGTTGCAAAACCTTCTCTACAAGGTTTTTAGGGATGGAACCGTCCTGTCGCAAATTTCATAGCTATTTTTCTTTTGCAACAGAATTTCAGCTTTTTTGCAACGAATTCCTTCCCTAGCAAAATCATGTCTTTCTTGTAGTGAATCTTGACTCCTAAGATAATGACGAACCATTTAATCGTCATTCAAAAATGTATCGTTTGGATAAGATACTTTAGACACATCATCAGCATCAGCGTGATCGATTAGCGAGTGGCTTAAGATGGTCAGTTAGTAGGTTTGTGATGTCTGCTGATAGTGTGGGCTTAAACTCCCATTCACTAGTATGGTATTACTAGATCTCATCAGCGTGTGGTTTTATACGCTAAATCATAAATCTCTTTTATTAGAAGAAAATGGCATGAGTGCATAGGTGCGTGTAATATATCATGGACAATGATATACCCATCGGCATAGATTTGTCAAGCTCTCATCAGTGTATGGTACATTACGCTAAATCATAAAAATTTAAAAAAGAAGGTTAAGAATGGATTGGTACATGTGACAGTCTATGGTACATAGACTAACCATTGGCACATAATTATGAACTTTTATCAGTGTGTGGTTTTACATAGTAAATCATCAAGCTCTGTTAAGAAGATAAAGGAGAGAATGGATTGTTTCAGCTACGCTGAGGTGAAATCAACGTAAATCATTAACAAATTAACTCATCAACAAGTAGTGGTTAAAACTTTCGTATCATACAGTAAGTTGTAATCTAGAATCAAATATTCGCCATTAAGTCATAATGGTACCATGTCATACCTCAAACTAGGAGGTCATGGAGATGAACAAGCCTTTGTCATTTAAGGAACCGACAAGTATCTCTTACGCTAATGACTATGCAATCATAGTAAGCCATTGGGTTATGCTCAATGTTTCAGCAGAACATGAGACTTGATGCAAACAGCAAGCATGCTTCCAAGGACAGGGTGTAACATTGTATTTCATGCCATTTCTGGGTCGTGGTCTGGAACTCGATTGTGTAAGGCTTTGGGCCTGAAATAGCAAAATTTAGTCCTTGTGGAAGGAGATAAGGTTGGTTAAGATATTAAACCCTTGAATTATGTTTTGGGTCGAAGGGTAGAAAGGGAAAAGTCATAGCTCGGGTTCTTACATGAAATATGGATTTTTTTTGAGAAGTTTCTTGTCCAAGATATCTAGATGATATTGTAGAGCTATTCAATACCTTTACATGTAAATAAAGATCGCTGAAAATGGAGTTGAAACAAAGAAGTTGTGACTATCTGAAGTTCGCAAGGATTTGGAGGAAAATCGAGCTCACGATGTGAGAAGCGATTAAACGGAAATGTTGATTTTAAATGTGCCCACAACGTGAGCATTAGGGGCTCATGACATGAGAACTGTGCAACCCAAGCCTATGAAGTTTTAGGGGTTTCAACATATATAAGGGTTGGTTCCATATTTTTAGGGAATTTTATGAGCCTCCATCATGTCAAGATAATCATGAGAGAAACCCTAGCCTCCCTTTCACCATTTTGAGCCTCCCCTCTCCTCTTCCATCCATTTATGAAGATTTTGGTGCATTCATAGCTTGAAGAAGACAAGAAGAAGAAGAAAAAAGTACTCTAATGGCGGGATAGGCAAAGTATCGTCATCATCACCATCTTTTCCTACTTTTGGAACTTTTTAAGTGTCACACCCCAAAACCGAAACGACGGAAACGTTCTGGGGTGGAGGACGTCATGTCGACTATCAATACACTTGCAGTATAGTAATCAAAGTACAACAACCATTGCATTAATAGTAATAATTTTACATAGGTTACATTTAGCAACAACATCAAAGTAGATATAGAAAATAACAAAAGATGCAGCTCGGTACAAGGTTGTCTTGAGAAAAGCTTCCGGAGTGTACCTGACTACGGACGACCTGAGAATACAAGTTATTTTGAAAGAGAGTATCAACATTTTAATGCTGGTGAGTTCATAAGTATTTCAATGACATTGATATAAATACATGTTTTTCCTCAAAATAATCTCATTAGATGATGGTGATAAGAGCTTATAAAGTATTTGAATTCCTTCCAGAAAATCCTATATTTTCTATTAAAAGTAGTCTTCTACGAGAACCGACAGTTTTGTGTTTAAAGAGCATTTTCCCTTAATGTTACTATCATTATCAAAATATAGTTTTACATTAATGAGTATCTGGGAAAACCACAACTAAATTTAACAGGAAAAAATAATATTTTACTTCAGCAATGACACTGTTGACTATAAAGTAAATAAACATAGACTCCAAGGGTATGGAATGAACAATACGCCTCGAAAAGTCTAAAACAACCTTTAACCCAAAGTAGGTTAGTTTAAAGTTTTAAATGTGGCCTAGTGTATAACTAGGAAAATATATTATGATGGTTTTATATGTAGAAACTACCGTGATAATACTTACCATAAAGCCATGAATTATAAGGTAAATGTAAAGGTACTCGTAACCATACTGATTGACGGATGTAAACACAACGACCTGTTGGCATCGAAATGAATGTGACATTTGTCACCCATTGGCTTAGTAGGCCGGGACTATAGCTTGCAGTCAGGATGTGGAATGGTCTGTCCCGTATAGATCTATACACACAATGCCCGCTCTCTCTCTAGGAGACTCTGGTTACCACTCGACAATGGTGAAATCCGCGTCATGAGGATGTATCTCATGTTTTGATTTCTATAAACCTTTCTTTTTACTAAAAAGTATAAGTTTTTAGAATGTTGATAAAGCTATGTTCTAATTCATGAAAGTTATTGTTGATTTCTAAACTATATGTATTATAGTTTACTTGAGAGGTTATCCAGGTACCTTTGCTACCCAAAGGTATTGAACTGGAGCAAGAGTTTTAATGCCTATCCAGATATACATAATATATAACTAGGACATCAACGACACTCGGACAAATAACCGGATTCTCTAAATCCACAACCAAACAAGGACATGAAATAAAGTGGGCTATCAGTCCTAAGTCCTTCAAACCCTACTTATATAATTATATCTATATAGACATTCATCTATCAAGAGTATTAGTTTAAAAGACATTGAAAAAATCTTAGTAGTTTAAAAAGTGATTTGAAAACAAGATTGGAAAACAAGATTTGAAAACCTTTAGCATGATAAAACAGTTTAACATGCATAAATCTATTTGCTTGACAGTTATTAATCACATGTGATTGATATAATAACTTAATAGTTAAACTTGTATTCTCCCCCATAAAAGCATTTAAAATCATTTCAAATGTTGATTAAGGGGTATGAACTCACCTGTAGTGGGTGATTCAGATGAACATATGGTATAGGATGCTAAGTCTCAAGTGAGGACTTGAAAACACATGCGGATCCTATTTAGCATATAATGACACATATATGTATCTAATTAGTCCCTTAACAACTAACTTATCAAGTAAGGACACCCTAATACATAGGAAACACTTTGTTTCAAGTGCTAGGAGTACTAAAGGGTTGCATCTAAAGAGAGTATGGCCTCACATTGGAGTTTAGTTCCCATTTGGCACCAATACATGAGTTTATGGTTTTTTGTCAATTCCCCCATGAGTTTACGACTGTAAACTCATGGTAATTTGTACCATTGGATGTTTTAAGGTCTTATACCACACAAGGAAGTAAGCTAGATTTGAATCCAAGGTTTAGGAAGTGACTAGGGCTCGAAATGGCCTTTCTTTGGAGTTTATGGTCCTTGGACCACTCCTTGGGAGTTTACGGTCATAAACCCATGAGTTTATGGCCGTAAATTATTGGTCACTTCTACAATTTCGTGTTTTGGGGTTTCTAGTTCATGCATGCAAGGTTTTAGTCCTTTATCCAAGCCATAGAGTGTATTAGGGCACCTAAACACCACTTGATGGTGTTTACAGTTCAAGGAGATCCCTTAACTGTAAACACATATGTTCTTGGGGATTTTGATGTTTTTCTAATGGATTAACAAGTATACTAAGAAAGTAAGTAGTTAGGAGGAGTGTACTTACTTATAGGAAGCTTGTAAGAGTGTTTAAGGCCCAAGAACACTAGTGTGTGATCTTGGTGTTCTTGGTGTTCTTGAAGAACAATTGAAGATCTATGAAAAGAGGAGATTTCATGGATAAAATCATGTATAAACACTAGATAAAGTGTTATATCAACAAATCTAGGGAAGAAACACTTAATTTTTTTGAAGATTGGAATAAATGTGATATGATACTTGAGAGAGAATATTGGTGTTCTTGAACTTGGAAGTGAAAAATGAGCCAAAAATAACTAAGTGTCATATTTATACTCTTTAGTGTTTACGGTCGTAAACTCCCTGTTTGGGGCCATAAACTCCAAACTCTTGGAGTTTTGAGACTTAAGTGATGCACAACAACCTCTAAAGTATACTTCCTCTGATTTGTTCGTTTGACGAGTATAAAATAAAAACACCCAAACTGACTGAAAATCGGCCGAAAACTTACTGAAATGAATTTTCCTACTATTTGAAGTGCTTGACTATAGAGTTTATACAAATGAAAATTTCGGATTGTCACATCATCCCCCCGTTAGAGGGAATTTTGTCCAGAAATTAGAGTTCAAGCAACTAAGTTATTACAAAATAACTAAGCAAAAAGATGGGGATATTTAGGTTTAATTTGATCCTCACGCTCCCAAGTGAACTTCGGTCTTCGCTTGGTGTTCCAGCAAACCTTTACGATTGGGATGCGGATTTGCTTCGTTCGCTTGACCTCTCGGTCCTTGATCCCTACAGGTTCTTCTACGAAATTGGGGCTCTCAATGATTTCGATCTCGATGAGTGGGATTACAAGAGTCACGTCGGACAAGCACCTTTTCAAGTTGAGACGGGGATAGATTAAGGTGGAAATTGTGGAATCCCTAAAGTAGTTGAGGTCTGACAGTGGTTGGACGAATTCTTATCAAGAATCCCTGATGGTCCTAAGTTCTTTGGAAGATAGAATGTTTCAGTACTTGGAACACAATGTACTTCCATGGTTAGATCATCACTTGGCGTGATCGCCATTCTAGAGTTCCAAAAGTTCTATCTTACTGGGGTGTAGTCCTCGGGATTGGTCCTTAGAAGGCTCAGGTTGTTTTTGGATTTGTATTTCCTAATGATTGGCTTTCGGAGGTTTCGTGGATCATTGGAAGTGCTGACTATATGCTAGCATCTATTGGTTACGTGGCATCTATCTCGACTTAGTGCAAAATGGACCTACACTTCTGACTCTTGAGGTGTTTCTAACGGAATATTTCAAAATCAGCATGATAGAGGGTTTTACCAAACGATGTTTAGAAAATTTCAATTTTCATCATCATCTAATAGATGCTTTCATAGTATGATCCCTAATCGGAAAGAATCATTCTCTCACTTGCTTCATTGTTTCATGGATAGCAGTCTCTGATCGGGGCTAGCTTCGCCCTTAGAGGTTTTCTGAAGTGCTTGACTATCTCTGGTAGTGGTTCTACTATCTATTTGGAGGTAGTATTCTTTGCAACACCTAGTAGTCTAACAAATCTCTAAGAAATGATCCATTCTCCATTGTGTCCGCTCCCTCCAGTTTGTAGGAAGTGTGTGGTATTAGATAACCCATCGACTAACACCTAGATTGGTGTCAATTCCACAATCTCTTTATGACCTGGGTTATAAGGCTTAACGCAACTTGCTGTCTACTTTACTCATGTATTCTTGGTCGCGGAGGTAATCATGTAGGTCTTAGCATCTTAGTAAACTTTGGTGAATGCGAACTATTATCTATGGGGCGACGGTGACTTTTCTCGAATGAGGAGGCACTATCTCAACTTTTACCATCCTAGGCACTTCTTGTTTGTATCGGGATGAACGAAGTGCTTGAGTAGTGCGAGTATCACTTGCAACTACTCTTTCGGTGCTAACGAGTTTTCTCTATCTAGATTTAATCAAGATAGTATAGGATTATGTCACTCAGAACCTCTGATTTCCTCATCCATTCTTCTCATAATTTAACCTGTCACAGCTTTTAGGTTTCTTGGTTCACTACTAAGATGCTTAATTTATGGAATCAGGCGTGAATGGATGGTCGTAGTTAATGTTTTTGACTCTTACGACTTGAGTTACTTTTCCCAACTGAGGGTGTCGGCTACTATGTTGGCTTACAAGGGATGACAACAAGTTCCAAATTTGTAGTCATTTTAGTAGCTCAACCCACGATTATTTCCTTGACCTTAGCTCCTTTCTTTAGGGTATATGATGAAAGGCTTTATTTTAAGGTTCATGGTAGACGTCATACTCGGCTCAATCACTATTACTCGGTGTATGCAAGTCATATATAATTTAGATTGACAGGATGTTCAGATGTGTGGCCCCACCCCAAACGCACAACCAAATAAGGAACAGGGAGTAGGGAGGAAGCACACATATTAAATCTCATTGATCTAAATTATATACCACCCTAATGCATATACTCAGTAGTAGTAAGTTAATCCCGTGAGTTCTTTTCTCTTGATTCACGAACTAGCTTGTGCGGTGTAAATGGCCCTTCTGGAGGATCTACGGAGTAGACCTTGGGCGGTCATTGTCTTCCGGAATATCTGCAGTGCCTTTCGTTTCTGGTTTTAATGTCTAATGGAATGGTTAACACCGCGTGGTACCCCTCTCCTAGGTACTTCTGAAGGTTGGATAAGAGAGATGATTGACGGTTCGTGTTGGGTTTTCTTATTAGGTTCGAAAGAACCTTTATTCGACGCTTAGGATAAGGTGAAAGTTCTTTTTACACAGCACTAGGAATTCTCGCATGGTCGAACCAAGTCGAACCATGACAGACGGTTTGTATTGCGTTTTCTTACTAGGTTCAAAAGAACCTTTATTCGACACTTAGGATAAGGTGAAAGTTGTTTTTACACAGCACCAGGAATTCTAGCATTATCGAACCAAGTCGAGCCATGACTGACGGTGGTGTCTAAATTCACCATCGACACGATACGTAATGGATATTGATAGGACCAGGTGTTGAACAGGTACACAAGTTCGTAGCGCTTCGGGTTCGTCCATGGTATTACTACCATGAATACTTGGACCGATATGATCTAGCGTTGAACGTTAGGGTACTGGTGTTGTGGAATAATGTACTTTTCATGAACGGATTTCCCACGAGGCCTGTCTATAATCGCCTAGTATACTCTAGTCATGTATAATTAAGGTTAAAATGACTGTTGACTGAGCGACTCCGCCCTAAATCCACAACCAAACAAGGAACATGAGATAACGCTGCATCACTCACTTGAGGTCTATCAATCCTAATTATAAATGGTCTTAACGTATATACTAAGCCATCGTAGCTTTACCTGATGGGTTTTCAAGTTCTATAACGGTGTTGCGACTTTTGCCTTAACGAGGGGGTAATTACAATTAGAATCGATCATTTAAAGTTTTCGATTAGCTAATTAAGGTTGAGAAGCGTACCAAAATTTTACCGGGTTCCTTGATGTTTCCCCCTAGGCATTAGGGTTAAACTCCTCCTGCGTCTTTGTCATTTCTTTCAGTTGGGTAGTCCCTCTTAAAGTGTCCAATTTCACCACATAGGTGGCATATTGGACTGGTCCCCACATTGGTGGTTGATGTAATGAACTCAACCGGGGTCCTGCAGTTGCGAGCGGTATGTCCCTTCATGTTGCACCTAACACAAAATGGTTCTCGACAATCTCCATAATGATGGTAGTCACACTTGCTGCAGTGGGGGAGGTTTCCTAGGTACAATTTTCTTAATGTCGTGACAGGCGGGTTCACAGGGATATTGTGTACCTCAGCTTGTTGCCCTTCGGAAGGTCCTTAAGCCGAGGTACTTCCCTCCTCGTTCCTAAACTTCCTTTTTAGAGGATTAAGTTGGAGTTCTTGGGTGGCTTTGCACACGGGTGTTGGTTGTTGCTATCCATTGCTATGATCGGGATCGCCGATAGTGCTCCTGCTAACATTGGCATTGTTAGCATTTAGGTGAGCCATGACAGCTGCTACGGCTGCTGAAACTGCAACTTGGAACGTAGCTTCATCGATATGAAGAGTCAGCGTCTTGCTAGCGGGTTGGTTATGTTTCTTTCGATGCATGGTTTTCCCTACACGATGAGGAACACAAGTTGATGAGAAACGATGATTACCCCTAGACGTATCTTCCTTTACTATAATAGGCATAAAAAAAATTTCCCGCCTTGAGCTATGGTTCTCTAAGGATCGACCTACATCCCTATGATGCAGTCCTGGTAACAGGGTAGAAGTAAGTGTAACAGAAAGCCATAAAATGGGTGTCGTTCTAACTGGGTTATCTTTATACTGGAGATGTTCACTTTTCGGCTTTGAAAAGATTCGAAAGGACTTTGGAACGAGAATTGCAGAAGAAAGACATGAAGCTTATGGCTAAACACTCTCAATCGAGGTTTTGTGATTTCGATCTATTTACCTTAATCGCGACGGGAAAGACGACTTGCCTAACACATAGTGTAAGTTGTGTAATCACTAGCTCACTAAATTGTATTATTTTATGGATTATTAGTGTGACGTTGAAGAGGTAGATAGACTTCTCGGGTTCCATGAATTGGCTCCCTTTGTCCACCTCTTATCCTTGACTGGATCAGGCATTGGTTTTCTTCGGGTACTTATATAGAACTCTCTTCTCTTGTAGGCATATTCAATTTTTGCATCGCCTTCCTTCCGATTCTGACTTTCAGTGTCATCACTTCATAATGAATGACTGGAATCTCGGGACTCAGGCGAATTTCCCACTGATGCCCCTAAAAGGTATAGGCACATGGTGATTACAATAGTCTCGCCCCTGTTCATTTATTTCCAAATTGGAAACCTTCTCAATGAACCTCTTCCGTGTTTGTATCGACTCTTCTGCAGATTACTGCAGTGGATAAGGTTTTCTAAAGGGGTTCATGCAAGAATGGGAATGTCTAAAGAACCTTAAGAGATTATTAAAACATTTCACTGGGTGACCCATATTGAGTCCTGCTATTATTACAAAGTGTACACAAATCATATATAACTTAGATCTGATAGGCCTTTGAATATATGATACTACTCTATATCCACATCCAAACAAGGAAAAAGAAGTAGAGCGGAAACACTCATTCTTAGCCTATGAGATCTTCACTATATATAACCTTGGGAGTATATACTCTGTAATCATAGGTCTATCAATAAGGGTCTTTTTAGTTTTCAAGCAAGGTTATTAATGGTTCCTAAAATACCCCTATAGTATTTTAATTACATGTTTGATTCTAAAACTTCTGAACATGCTTTTGGGTTTATTGTTAGTCTTTTAGTATCATAAAATACTCCTATAGTATTTTTAAACTTTATGTGTGGTTCTAGCATTCCTACATGGTAAGTTTCAGATTCATTGCAACACCACCATCACTCCAAAACACACGTTAGTCGCATCTTGAATAAATTTAGTTGATCAGGTTACATTTATTCCAACTTACAATTACACAATTGCCCAGGTTTGACAGTAATGCTCAACATCCAAAGACTTTTATTCTTCTTCTTCTTGTGATACTTGTTCAGGTTTTTTTATTTTGGATGTTCTTATACTTTTGTAAAATATGGTTATATTTTAAAGTATAATTCTTCGTCAAAGTGTTTTTATCCCATTGTATTTATAGGTTGTATATCTTTTATGTTTGATATACTGAGCTCACTATAAACAATGCTCTGATACCAATCTATAACACCCCAAAATCGGAACGGCAGAAACGTTCTGGGGTGGAGGACGTCATGTCAACTATCACAACACATGCAGTATAGTAATCAAAGTACAACAACCATTGCATTAATAGTAATAATTTTACATAGGTTACATTTAGCAACAACATCAAAATTTTATATAGAAAATAACAAAAGATGCAGCTCGGTACAAGGTTGTCTACAGAAAAGCTTCCGGAGTGTACCTAACTACTGACGACTTGAGAATACAAGTTATTTTGAAAGAGAGTATCAAAATTTTAATGTTTGTGAGTTCATAAGTATTTCAATGACATTGATATAAATACATGTTTTTCTTTAAAATAATCTCATTAGATGATGGTGATAAGAGCTTATAAAGTATTTGAATTCCATCTAGAAAATCCTATATTTTCTATTAAAAGTATTCTTCTACCAAGACCCGATAGTTTTGTCTTTAAAGAGCATTTTTCCCTTAATGTTACTATCATTATCAAAATATAGTTTTACATTAATGAGTATATGGGAAAACCGCAATTAAATGTAATAGAGAAAAATAATATTTCACTTCAGCAGTGACATAGCTGACTATAATGTAAATAAACATAGACTACAGGTGGTATCGAATGTACAATACGCCTCGAAAAGTCTAAATGAATGAAGTGTAGACTCCAGGTGGTATCGAAGGAACAATACGCCTCGAAAAGTCTAAAACAGCCTTTAACCCTAAGTAGGTTAGTTTAAAGGTTTAAATGTGGCGTAGTGTATAACTAGGAGAATATATTATGATGGTTTTATATGTAGAAACTACCGTGATAATACTTACCATAAATTCATGAATTATAAGGTAAATGTAAAGATACTCGTAACCATATTGATTGACGGATGTAAACACGACGACCTACTGGCGTCAAAATGAATGTGACATTTGTCATCCCTTGGCTTAGTAGGCTTGGACTATAGCTAGCAGTCAGGATGTGGGATGGTCTGTCCCGTATAGATCTATACACACAATGCCCGCTCTCCCTCCAGGAGACTCTGGTTACCACTCGACAACGGTGAAATCCGCGTCATGAGGATGTATCTCGTGTTTTGATTTCTATACCCTTTCTTTTTACTAAAAAGTATAAGTTTTTAGAAAGTTGATATAGCTAAGTTCTACTTCATGAAAGTTATTGTTGATTTCTAAACTATACCTATTATAGTTTACTTGAGAGGTTATCTAGGTACCTTTGCTACCCAAAGGTATTGAACTGGAGCAAGAGTTATAATGTCTATCCAGATATACATAACATATAACTAGGACTTCGACGACACTCGGTCAGATAACCCGATGCTCTAAGTCCACAACCAAACAAGGGCAGGAAATAAAGCGGGCTATCAGTCCTAAATCCTTCAAACCCTACTTATATAACTATATCTATATAGACATGCATCTATCAAGAGTATAAGTTTAAAAGACTATGATAAAAGCTTACTAATTTAAAGAGATATTTTGGCACTTTAAAAGAGATTTCAAAACAAGATTTGAAAACCTTTAGCTTGATAAGACAGTTTAACGTGCATAAATCTATTTGCTTGACAATTATTAATCATATGTGATTGATATAATAACTTAATAGTTCAACTTGTATCCCCCCCATAAAAGCATTTAAAATCATTTCAAAGGTTGAATAAGGGGTATGAACTCACCTGTCGTGGGTGATTCAGATGAACGGATGGTATAGGATGCTAAGTGTCAAGTGACGACATGAACACACACGTGGATCCTATTTAGCATATAATGACACATATATGTATCTAATTAGTCCCTTAACAACTAATTTATCTAGTAAGGACACCCTAATACATAGGAAAAACTTTGTTGCAAGTGCTAGGAGTACTAAAGGGTTGCATATAAAGAGAGTATGGCCTCACATTGGAATTTAATTCCCATTTGGCACCAATACATGAGTTTACGGTCTTTGGTCAATTCCCCCATGAGTTTACAGCCGTAAACTCATGGTAATTTGTACCATTGGGTGTTTTAAGGTCTTATACTACACAAGGAAGTAAGCTAGACTTGAATCCAAGGCTTAGGAAGTGACTAGGGCTCGAAATGACCTTTCTTTGGAGTTTACGGTCCTTGGACCACTCCTTGGGAGTTTACGGTCGTAAACCCATGAGTTTACGACCGTAAACTCTTGGTCACTTCTACAATTTCGTGTTTTGGGGTTTCTAGTTCATGCATGCAAGGTTCTAGTTCTTTATCCAAGCCATAGAGGGTGTTAGGTGCACCTAAACACCACTTGGTGGTGTTTACGGTTCAAGGAGATCCCTTGACCGTAAACACATTTGTTCTTGGGGATTTTGATGTTTTTCTAATGGATTAACAAGTATACTAAGCAAGTAACTAGTTAGGAGGAGTGTACTTGTCACAACTGTAAATTTTAAGCTATGTAATCTATACATTCAAATTTATGTGAATCAAAAACTTCAATCAAATACAACATGCTAGGAGTACAAATAGTCATCAAACAATTGGAGACCCTAGAAGTTCTTATTAAGTCTAATTTAGGCTAGAACTTCCTTATTGGATCCAAATGGGCCAATAAGCTTCCAATTAGACTATCATGGGCTTAGAACCCTAATTGGGCTCTAATTGGACCCACACTTATTTATTTTAACATTTTAGGTCATGTTGGGCCTAGAATTAAATAAATTAAAAGCCTTGATACATGAATAACCTAAAACTAGTTCAAGAAAAACATAAAAATCCTACCACACTCCTTAGACTTAAAACACACCCTAATTACCTCTAATGTTGGGCTTGGGGGCAAAAGCCCAAATTTTTCCTCTTTCCCCTTCATATTCTCGGCCCAAGGCCCAAATCCAAGGGGAGGTTGACTTTGGTTGCCACCTCACTATTACCTAATGGATTTCTAAGCACAAATCACATACACCCATGCAAGTATCACTTCAAGAGTCATTTCTTTCTCTCCTCCCTTCTTGCTCTCGGCCAAGCATCATCACACACACCAAAATATCTCAACTTTCTCTCTAGAACACTCAAAGAACTCTCCTTCCCTCCCCTCTCCAAAGATCTCGAAATTTAGGGACTTTCCAAGAGGATTTTGCAAGTAAATCATCATCTAAGGTAAGATTATTCATAGATCCATGGTTTAAATTCTTTTGTTATCAAAATCTCTTCCTAATCCATGTAAAAACCGTGATCTTGCACTCTAGAAACCCCCATAATCTCGAAAAGTTCATCAAGGAGTGCAAGGGCCAAAAATCACTTCATTTCTTCCAATTTTTCTTCAAGAACCGAAACTACCCACTCAAGGTGAGATTCATACCCCTATTTTCTGTTTTTAAGAGTTTTTGTGGGGGGGAATACAAGTGAAAGTGTAGATCTATATGTATTTGTATGCCTTGTATGATTTCCATGCTTATATGTATGCTTATATGTGTTTTAATGTTGGATCTAGCCATTAAACCCCTCAAAACCGAGATATAACTCATGTTTTATGATATTAGCTTCAAATATGTTCCCACATAATAAGTGGTACTAGATAAATAGCCAAGTGGTTAGCAACAATTTTCTTTAAGCTAAGAACACACATTTTGGGCCAAAAATGTGAAAAATACAAAATTAAGGGCCCAAAATGACATTTTACGGGTTCTGATGGTTGAAATGTGTCAAAACAGTTTCAATAAAGCTATTTCTGGAATTCTATTCAATTAGTGGATTTAAAACATAAATTTCAAGCCTATTGGGCTAAAAATGCAAATTTCGGCCCAATAAGGCCCAATATGCGAATTTTTCTGTTTTGGAGGGCCAAAACTGTAACTTTCTGTAAAACAGTGGACTATAAGTGTTCCAAATCCTTTTCAAAGGTTTAAAATGCTTTTTAAATTTAAAAAGGACCAAAGTTGCAAAAATTTTCCATTTTGGGCCAAAATTGTCAAAATTGCGAAAAGATGGGCTAAAACCGAGAAAAACTGCATTTTCAGGGACTTAAACTGTTTTCTTTGAAAAATATGCTGGAAAATATTAATTTCAATAATCTTTGGTGTTAAAATGTCAAGAAAAATAGTTTAAGGACCAAACCGGGAAATATTTAAATAAAAGGGTTGAAAATGTAAATTTTACAAATAATGAGGGGCTGAAAACAGAAATATTTCAAGGCTGATTCATTATGTACAATGTGATCAAATAATGACACCTCAACTATCAACGAAATACAACTCATTACAATACCAAAAGTCGTTGCTAAACGAATTGGCTCGGTCTCGAGCCAATGGAAATCTACAACTACTAACTCTTTGATACATACAAATAACGATTGGTAATACACATACATGCGAGTGTGCACAGACGTCTACGCACCATCTTCGGGCCCCAAAAGTGTAAAATCTTGTTTGTTGGGCCTAGCTAGCCCAATGACCTGATCTTAAGGCCCGAAGACATTTTTTTTTCTACGAAGTGTTGAGTTTTACCAACTTGGCACAACGTAGGGTGACTTTCAATGGCTTGTATCATTGGACCCCAAGGGCCATGGTATTGCTAGAAGAGTCTACACATTTTACGAGGCGGGTCGGGGACCCCTCGCACACATTTTTCCCAGCCGGTTAATAGAGTTACCGGGGTCTTCGTGACCTCATTCTCTTCGGATGTGGGACCACTCATAGTCCGGGCGATTGGATAACGTGATTAGTACTGACGACGCCTTCGGGAATCGTTGGTATATCTATAAACCGGGCATTTGTGTAATGCGGGTTTGTAGTAAATAATCAATGCTCGAGAACCTTCCAACGTCGCTTGGGACCGATACTACTATTTGTGTAATGTTTTCAACGCAACTCAACGGATTTCAAAAGAACTAGGGGAACATCGGGTTTCCCTAGGGTTTTTATCACATACAGATTTTAAACGCATACATCGTAAATGAACAATTTTTGCAAGTATAGAAACAAACAAGCATACCTATGGATCTTCACAAACGTTTTTGAAAGCTTTTCCTTTCAGAAAATATCGGATTTTCTGGTGGTTTTTTTTAACAATGCAAACATTCGATTTCAAACACTACTTATGAACTCACCAACATTTCATATGTTGACGTTTTTCAAAATACTTGTATTCTCAGGAAATCAGTGAGTCAAGGGAAATCATGCTCAGTGACGGTTGCAGTTTGTTTTTGAATGAACCAAACAATATTAATTTTTGGAAATGTAATGTTAAAACAATGTATGACATGTAAACACTACTGGTTGTATTATGTTGATGAATGGTGACGAATGTTGTTTTGTTTCATATATATTCAATGTTATGGTATTCAATTGAGTCACGACAGCCCCCGGACGTTTCCGCCGTCTGGTTCGGGGGTGTGACAGGTTGGTATCAGAGCTTTGTTTATAGTGAACTAGCATGTCGAGCCATACATTGATATGCAACTATAAACCAATAAGAGGGACTAACATAACTCTGAACAAAACAAATGAATAAAATACACTTGCTTGCATTAGGAGTAAGGACCTAACGCTGAATCAAACACCATAATACTGGTATCTCGGTTAATTCGGGACTGTTCTTAGTGATACCAAGGAGTGAATGTAGCCTGATCAACTACATTCTCTCCAAGGTAAAACTAACACATGTCTTGATGAGATCGGAATAGCCAGGGAACCTAAAAATTTTACCCTATATCACCCAAAAAGAGAATAATTGCTTGGTCTGTGTAATAGTCATAGTACCCTAGGAATAATGTAGCATAATTACGTACTCGCGCAGACAGCATGGCTGGTTTTCATCACCCTGGAGACCCCTACTTCCCTAATCAGGGAAACAACGGGTGGCTAGAGGAGGAGCCTGAGGAAGAGCCTGAAGAAGAACCTGAGGGGGACCCCGAAGAGGAATCAGATGGGGAACCGGAAGCAGAAGTCGAGGGCGAGCCTGCCGAACCCGAAGAAGACGAAGAACCTTTCGAAGAGGAGCTCGATGACAGCGAAGGGGGTGATTCGGATGCAGAGTCTGAGGTCATCGACCCCCCTTACCCGATCAGGGTACCCGCTTATCGTGTGGGACCCACTGGACCTACCCCTCCTTGGGGCATGGATCTTTGGAGATGGAGCAGACATCAGGGACAACGACCCCCGTTTGGCATGTCACGCGAGTTCTTTGACTTGAGGGACGGAGGACCGGCCGACCGAGCCCTACCAGTCATGGTGAGACGGTTACGGGACACCGGCGACCTTGCTCAGGACACTGCTGATCAAGTACGCCGGTTGTGGACTAGAGTCGAGCGTGCGGAGCAGGAGACACGTGACGTCCTCCGGGAGTTTCACATGAGGCAGGTAAGGTGGGAATCTCGACTTCAGGATGCAGAACGCCTAGTGGCTCGTCTTCAGGGAGCATCCACATCTTCGGCACCACCTCCTGACGCAGCTCATCGCGGTTAGGGATAGACCTATCGTAGTAGGATATTAGTAACTATGTTATGTACTCCGGCTCTATGTTTAAGTGACTACACTACTCATGGAGCCGTTATGCTGTCGGATTAGTGTTACTTATGTATGCTCCTGCGAGCAAATTTTCTTGTACTAAACACGGATAATATTAATGAACTTTTGTGTGTTTTGCTAAATTATTCTCAGTTGCTATGTGTTGAGACATTATGATTGCATGCTTGATGATAGTAATGCTTAGGTTCGCACCATACGCCTAGTTAGTAGGATCATAACCTCACCGAAACCACGTACACTCAACATCTTTCCGTTTCATGACAGAAAGATGCCTCGCCCAGCTACTCGCGGAAATCCCGAACCAACCCCGCCGGAAGTTGACTCCACTGCTTTCCAGGCAGCCGTGTCTGCTGCAGTCACAGCAGCTATGGCACAACTTCACCGAGGAAACAACGGAGGAGGCAATGGTCAAGGCTCCGGAAGTTCGAACAACGGGACGAACCAAGGACTCACTAAAACGTGCACCTACAAGGATTTTGCGAACGCTAAACCCCGAACTTTCAACGGTACCGGAGGAGTGATCGCCCTAAAGCGATGGATCGAGAAAGTAGAGTCGGTATTCGAGATATGCGAGTGCCCCGAACAGATGAAAGTGAAGTTCGCGGCCTGCACTTTCGTGGACCAAGCACTCACTTGGTGGAATGGTCACATAGAAGCTATGACACTCCCTGTCGCCAACTCTATTCCCTGGGCAGAGATGAAAGAGATGTTGACTGCTGAGTACTGCCCCCGAGGCGAAATACAGAAGATGGAGCAGGAACTATGGAATCTCACGGTGCAGAATGGGAACATCGATGCTTACATATCGAGATTCAGCGAACTATCTCTGTTGTGCCCGGGTATGATCACATCAGAGGGGAAGAAGATTGAACGATTCATTTGGGGACTGACATCCCCCATTCAAGGGAATGTGATAGCTGCGAACCCTGAAACGTTTGACAGCGCGAAGAGATTGGCAAAGAGGCTCTATGATCATAACCACAAAAAGGGCGAGAAACCGGTAGAGACTGAGAAGAAGAAGGAGAGCGATGGTAAGAAGGGATGGAACAACAAGAGGAAGGGGCGTCAAGGTCCCGAGACCTCTAAAAAGCAGCAAACGGTGGCAGTTCACGCTGTCACTGCGCCGGTTCCAGTCACCTCACATGCTCCAGCCTCAGCTACTTCAAATACTTCAAGACCCTATTCCGGCACTCATCCCAAATGCAACAAGTGCGGTTTCCATCACCAAGGAGAATGTAGGGAGTTCCATTGCACCAGTTGCAACCGAAGGGGACACACTGCAAAGTTCTGCAGGACTTACCCTTCTCAGAACCAGAGTCAGGGAAACAACCAGAACAACAACAACAACCACCGCAACACCAACAACACCAATGCCGGCGACAACAACGCAGGGCCTAGCCACACCTGTTTCGGGTGTGGAAGGACGGGACATTTCCGTCGAGACTGCCCTAACAACCACAACAACTTCGGAAACAGAGGAACAGGAAGAATGCTGACCATGGGTCAGAGTGATGCAGTCCAAGATCCCGCAGTTGTGACCGGTACGTTTCTCCTAAACCACACTTATGCATGCATCTTATTTGATACCGGAGCGGAGCGAAGTTTCGTAAGCGAGAAGTTTAAACATTTATTAAAACAACAACCCCAGAAGCTAAATGAAACCTATACGGTGGAAATGGCCAATGGGAAAACCGAATCCACTAGGGAGATCTACATCGGATGTACCCTAACCCTTAACCAGTGCGTCTTTCGAATAGATCTGATGCCAGTGTCAATTAGGAGTTTCGATGTGATTATCGGCATGGATTGGTTAAGCCCCCACCATGCTGAGATTATGTGCCACGAGAAGGCCGTTCGCCTTCGTCTCCCAAATCACGAAACCCTAGTAATTTACGGAGACAAACCCAGTACGGATCTCCGCCTCATCTCGTGCACCAAAGCACAAAAACATCTGCGAAAGAACAACTTAGCGTTCTTGGCCCACATAGTGGACAAGACCAAAGAAGAAACTAACATCCAAGACATTCCGGTAGCGTGTGAATATCCGGACGTGTTTCCCGAAGATCTTCCAGGAGTACCCCCAGAGAGACAGGTTGAATTCCGAATCGACCTCGTTCCAGGAGCAACTCCCCTCGCTAAATCACCATATCGACTGGCTCCTGCTGAAATGCAGGAATTATCCAGCCAACTCAGCGAGCTTCTGGACAAGGGATTTATCCGACCTAGCTACTCGCCATGGGGAGCTCCGGTGCTCTTTGTCAAAAAGAAGGACGGATCCTTCAGAATGTGCATCGATTACAGAGAGTTGAATAAACTCACTGTCAAAAACCGCTACCCACTCCCGCGAATCGATGATTTATTTGACCAGCTCCAAGGAGCTAGCTACTTTTCTAAAATAGATCTACGGTCCGGATACCATCAACTCAAGGTCCGAGAAGAAGATATTCCTAAAACCGCTTTCCGAACCCGCTATGGACATTACGAATTCGTCGTGATGCCCTTCGGTCTAACAAATGCACCTGCCGCATTCATGGACCTAATGAATCGAATCTGTCGACCGTTCTTGGACAACTTCGTCATTGTGTTTATCGATGACATCCTCGTCTATTCCCGAAGCAAAGAGGAGCATGGCCAACATCTCCGACAAGTCCTAGAAACGCTGCGATCGGAAAAGCTTTACGCCAAACTCTCCAAGTGCGAGTTCTGGCTTCGGAGTGTGAATTTCTTAGGTCACGTAGTTAGCCAAGATGGAATTCATGTGGATCCCTCTAAGGTCAAAGCTGTGGAAGGATGGGCAACTCCGACTACGCCCACAGAAATTCGTCAGTTCTTAGGCCTAGCAGGCTACTATAGAAGATTCATCCAAAACTTCTCAAAAATCGCCAAGCCACTTACCTTGCTTACGCAAAAGAGTGTGCCATTCAAGTGGACAGACCGACAAGAGATTGCGTTTCGAACCTTGAAGCAAGCTCTTTGCAGCGCTCCTGTACTATCTCTACCTGAAGGAACGGAAGATTTTGTAGTTTACTGTGACGCGTCAAATCAAGGCTTAGGTTGCGTTCTCATGCAACGTGGAAGAGTGATAGCGTATGCGTCCCGTCAACTAAAGGCGCATGAAGTAAATTACACAACCCATGACCTAGAACTGGGAGCTGTGGTCTTCGCTCTAAAAATTTGGAGGCACTACCTGTACGGTACAAAGTGCACCATCTTTACGGACCACAAGAGCCTCCAGCACATCTTGAATCAGAAGGAGCTGAACATGAGACAACGAAGATGGGTGGAATTGTTAAACGACTACGAATGCGAGATCAAGTACCATCCAGGCAAGGCCAACGTGGTAGCTGACGCATTAAGTCGGAAGGAATACACAAATCGACGTACGAAAACGCACGCGATAACGATTCAGTCTCATCTGACCACTCAAATTGCATCAGCCCAGGCAGAGGCTATGAAAACGGAAAACAGAACTAGCGAGGCATTACGCGGAATGGAGAAGAACCTGGAAGTCAAAGAGAATGGGGTATACTACTTCATGAACCGTATTTGGGTTCCAAAAATCGGAGGATTCAGGGAGATCGTTATGAAGGAAGCCCACAAGACACGATACTCCATTCATCCTGGTTCGGACAAGATGTATTTGGACATTAAGCAGCACTATTGGTGGCCTAACATGAAGGCGGAAATCGCAACTTACGTTAGTAAGTGCCTTACGTGTGCCAAAGTAAAAGTGGAATACCAGAAACCTTCCGGATTGTTACAGCAACCGGCAATCCCTGAGTGGAAATGGGAGGGGATTTCTATGGACTTCGTGACCAAGCTGCCCAAGACATCGGACGGATTGGACACCATATGGGTAATAATCGACCGACTGACGAAATCTGCCCATTTCCTGCCAATCAAAGAGTCCTACAAGATGGAGAGGCTGACGCGTTTGTACCTACGAGAGATTGTAAGACTTCATGGAGTGCCAAAATCTATCATCTCGGATAGGGACAGTAGGTTCACGTCACGCTTTTGGCAGTCGCTCCACAAGGCAATGGGAACTCATCTGGACATGAGCACCGCGTATCACCCACAAACGGACGGTCAAAGCGAACGAACCATTCAGACGCTTGAAGATATGCTTCGTGCATGTGTGATAGACTTCGGAAAGTCTTGGGATACCCACCTACCGTTGATCGAGTTTTCATATAACAATAGTTATCATTCGAGCATTAAGGTGGCCCCTTTCGAAGCACTGTACGGGCGTAAATGTAGATCACCGTTATGTTGGGCTGAAGTAGGTGACACCCAGCTAGCAGGAACACATACGTCGGATAGGGCAATGACAGGACCGGAAATCATTCGCGAGACCACAGAAAAGATTGCCCAGATCAGAGCTCGATTACAGGCATCGCGCGACCGGCAGAAGAGCTACGCTGATAAACGGCGAAAGCCCTTAGAGTTCCAGGTCGGTGATCGAGTATTGTTGAAGGTCTCACCCTGGAAAGGGGTTATACGTTTCGGAAAACGAGGAAAGCTAAACCCACGGTACATTGGACCTTTCGAAATCGTCGCCCGAATAGGTCCGGTAGCCTACAGACTACAACTACCCGCGGAGCTAAACGGTGTGCACCCCGTGTTTCATGTTTCTAATCTGAAAAAGTACCTATCAGATGAAACCCTTGTCGTTCCTCTTGACGAAATCGAAATCAACGAGAATCTCCTGTTCGTCGAAGAGCCAATCGAAATCATGGACAGGGAGGTGAAGCGTACTAAGCAGAGTCGCATCCCGATCGTGTAGGTACGGTGGAACGCAAAGCGTGGGCCAGAATTCACGTGGGAACGCGAAGACCAAATGAAGCAGAAGTACCCTCACCTATTCTAGTTTTCTCAAATCTAGCTTTCAAACAGAATTTCGGGACGAAATTCCCTCTAACGGGGGGATGATGTCACAACTGTAAATTTTAAGCTATGTAATCTATACATTCAAATTTATGTGAATCAAAAACTTCAATCAAATACAACATGCTAGGAGTACAAATAGTCATCAAACAATTGGAGACCCTAGAAGTTCTTATTAAGTCTAATTTAGGCTAGAACTTCCTTATTGGATCCAAATGGGCCAATAAGCTTCCAATTAGACTATCATGGGCTTAGAACCCTAATTGGGCTCTAATTGGACCCACACTTATTTATTTTAACATTTTAGGTCATGTTGGGCCTAGAATTAAATAAATTAAAAGCCTTGATACATGAATAACCTAAAACTAGTTCAAGAAAAACATAAAAATCCTACCACACTCCTTAGACTTAAAACACACCCTAATTACCTCTAATGTTGGGCTTGGGGGCAAAAGCCCAAATTTTTCCTCTTTCCCCTTCATATTCTCGGCCCAAGGCCCAAATCCAAGGGGAGGTTGACTTTGGTTGCCACCTCACTATTACCTAATGGATTTCTAAGCACAAATCACATACACCCATGCAAGTATCACTTCAAGAGTCATTTCTTTCTCTCCTCCCTTCTTGCTCTCGGCCAAGCATCATCACACACACCAAAATATCTCAACTTTCTCTCTAGAACACTCAAAGAACTCTCCTTCCCTCCCCTCTCCAAAGATCTCGAAATTTAGGGACTTTCCAAGAGGATTTTGCAAGTAAATCATCATCTAAGGTAAGATTATTCATAGATCCATGGTTTAAATTCTTTTGTTATCAAAATCTCTTCCTAATCCATGTAAAAACCGTGATCTTGCACTCTAGAAACCCCCATAATCTCGAAAAGTTCATCAAGGAGTGCAAGGGCCAAAAATCACTTCATTTCTTCCAATTTTTCTTCAAGAACCGAAACTACCCACTCAAGGTGAGATTCATACCCCTATTTTCTGTTTTTAAGAGTTTTTGTGGGGGGGAATACAAGTGAAAGTGTAGATCTATATGTATTTGTATGCCTTGTATGATTTCCATGCTTATATGTATGCTTATATGTGTTTTAATGTTGGATCTAGCCATTAAACCCCTCAAAACCGAGATATAACTCATGTTTTATGATATTAGCTTCAAATATGTTCCCACATAATAAGTGGTACTAGATAAATAGCCAAGTGGTTAGCAACAATTTTCTTTAAGCTAAGAACACACATTTTGGGCCAAAAATGTGAAAAATACAAAATTAAGGGCCCAAAATGACATTTTACGGGTTCTGATGGTTGAAATGTGTCAAAACAGTTTCAATAAAGCTATTTCTGGAATTCTATTCAATTAGTGGATTTAAAACATAAATTTCAAGCCTATTGGGCTAAAAATGCAAATTTCGGCCCAATAAGGCCCAATATGCGAATTTTTCTGTTTTGGAGGGCCAAAACTGTAACTTTCTGTAAAACAGTGGACTATAAGTGTTCCAAATCCTTTTCAAAGGTTTAAAATGCTTTTTAAATTTAAAAAGGACCAAAGTTGCAAAAATTTTCCATTTTGGGCCAAAATTGTCAAAATTGCGAAAAGATGGGCTAAAACCGAGAAAAACTGCATTTTCAGGGACTTAAACTGTTTTCTTTGAAAAATATGCTGGAAAATATTAATTTCAATAATCTTTGGTGTTAAAATGTCAAGAAAAATAGTTTAAGGACCAAACCGGGAAATATTTAAATAAAAGGGTTGAAAATGTAAATTTTACAAATAATGAGGGGCTGAAAACAGAAATATTTCAAGGCTGATTCATTATGTACAATGTGATCAAATAATGACACCTCAACTATCAACGAAATACAACTCATTACAATACCAAAAGTCGTTGCTAAACGAATTGGCTCGGTCTCGAGCCAATGGAAATCTACAACTACTAACTCTTTGATACATACAAATAACGATTGGTAATACACATACATGCGAGTGTGCACAGACGTCTACGCACCATCTTCGGGCCCCAAAAGTGTAAAATCTTGTTTGTTGGGCCTAGCTAGCCCAATGACCTGATCTTAAGGCCCGAAGACATTTTTTTTTCTACGAAGTGTTGAGTTTTACCAACTTGGCACAACGTAGGGTGACTTTCAATGGCTTGTATCATTGGACCCCAAGGGCCATGGTATTGCTAGAAGAGTCTACACATTTTACGAGGCGGGTCGGGGACCCCTCGCACACATTTTTCCCAGCCGGTTAATAGAGTTACCGGGGTCTTCGTGACCTCATTCTCTTCGGATGTGGGACCACTCATAGTCCGGGCGATTGGATAACGTGATTAGTACTGACGACGCCTTCGGGAATCGTTGGTATATCTATAAACCGGGCATTTGTGTAATGCGGGTTTGTAGTAAATAATCAATGCTCGAGAACCTTCCAACGTCGCTTGGGACCGATACTACTATTTGTGTAATGTTTTCAACGCAACTCAACGGATTTCAAAAGAACTAGGGGAACATCGGGTTTCCCTAGGGTTTTTATCACATACAGATTTTAAACGCATACATCGTAAATGAACAATTTTTGCAAGTATAGAAACAAACAAGCATACCTATGGATCTTCACAAACGTTTTTGAAAGCTTTTCCTTTCAGAAAATATCGGATTTTCTGGTGGTTTTTTTTAACAATGCAAACATTCGATTTCAAACACTACTTATGAACTCACCAACATTTCATATGTTGACGTTTTTCAAAATACTTGTATTCTCAGGAAATCAGTGAGTCAAGGGAAATCATGCTCAGTGACGGTTGCAGTTTGTTTTTGAATGAACCAAACAATATTAATTTTTGGAAATGTAATGTTAAAACAATGTATGACATGTAAACACTACTGGTTGTATTATGTTGATGAATGGTGACGAATGTTGTTTTGTTTCATATATATTCAATGTTATGGTATTCAATTGAGTCACGACAGCCCCCGGACGTTTCCGCCGTCTGGTTCGGGGGTGTGACAGTACTTACTTATAGGAAGCTTGTAGGAATGTTTAAGGCCCAAGAACACTAGTGTGTGTTCTTGGTGTTCTTGGTGTTCTTGAAGAAAACTTGAAGATCTAAGAAAAGAGGAGATTTCATGGATGAAATCATGTATAAACACTAGATAAAGTGTTATATCAACAAATCTAGGGAACAAACACTTGAGAGGGAATATTGGTGTTCTTGAACTTGGAAGTGAAAAATGAGCCAAAAATGACTAAGTATCATATTTATACTCTTTATAGTTTATGGCCATAAACTTCCTGTTTGGGGCCGTAAACTCCAAACTCTTGGAGTTTTGAGACTTAAGTGATGCACGACAACCTCTAAAGTGTACTTCCTTGTATTTGTTCGTTTGACGAGTATAAAATAAAAACAGCCAAACGGATTAAAAACCGGACAAAAACATACTGAAATGAATTTGCCTACTATTTGAAGTGCTTGACTATAGAGTTTATACAAATGAAAATTTTGGGTTGTCATAGTAAGTATCAAAGGCTTTAAATTTATTGCTTATTAGTGATAGATTGTGAGTTTTCTCCATGCTTAAGTGAAGTAAATCCATAAGGTTAGCAACTTTATGCATTATAAGAGTCCCTAGACCATAATATTGTTTAGATCTGAAAGATGGTATGGATTTGAGTCATGTATGAAAGTTTGAAGCTCATTTCTTCGCTTTTGACCTAGAAAGAGGTTGGATGACGCATGCTGCATGCATTACGATAAAGGAAACATTTTTATGGACCTTAGGAGTCCCCTTTACCGTCTGGATGAAATGGGTTGAAGGACTTAATGGATTAAGAACTTAAAATGGTAATCCTTAGCCACAGACAGCGCTCACGATGTGAGATGAAAGATCTCACGACATGAGATTCGAGTAGTCTCGTTTCCGATTAAAATAATTGAAGCTCACGACATGAGGAGGAGTGCTCACTCGTGATGACAGATCATGTGAATTCTTTAACTGAGTTGACTAGGTTGGACCGAGTCAAGTTAGAATCGGACTGAGAACGTTGTCATGACGTGACCAAGGCCTAGTCGCGATGTGAGTGTCAACTAATGAAAATGTTGACCGTTTACTTTGACTTTGACTTTGACCAGGGTTAAACAAGTTTGACTTAAGGATATTCTGGGTATTTTGGAATGTGTTGAGAATTGGTCATTTTGCTTGATATGTGACAGTTAGAGCTGAGATTCAGAGTTGGGACCTCATCAACTATCGTTCAAACTCTGAGGTGAGTTTTCCTCACTATACTCACGGGTCGAAGGCCCCAAGGCCAGCCTATTTGGTTTGATATCCTACTATTCACTGATATATTGATTATTGAATACATATGCAAGATTATGCTAGTTGTCGATATGTTAGTCTGGTAGATCTGTAGGATTATCGGTGATGTTGTATGCATGATTATCTGTATATATGTTTGATATATGTTATATGTCAACATATTGTGTTGGGTTGACGTTGTACTGCTTTGTGTTGTAGCCAACAAACCCTGGAGCATTCTAGATATGAGCTGAGGGTCGGGTAGGGCATTCCAGACTCATATTGAGGGCTCAAAAGCATTCAAGATATGAGCTGAGGACCGATTTGTATCCCTAACTTGTACTGAGGGTTGGATATTGCCATTCTAGTCTAACGACATATTGGGTTAGGAAACAAGCCAGACATGAGCTGTAGGCCCCGAGGGCATGCCAAACTTATGTTGGGGGCTTAAGAGCAGGCCAGATATGAGTTATGGCCCTAATATGCAATCCAGACTCACACTGTGGGTTTAGGGGTAATCCAGTCTTTTAACTATTGACCCAGTACAAGATGTTATTTGTATATGTTATCTTTTTATGTTGGTACTTTGGGGAAACTGTAACAACCCGTTATCCCGGGCATTATAAACCGAGTCTTGTAACCCTTTTTGAATATAATGGGAATATCATCGATAAATGAATTGTTCAAAAGCTCTGATTTGGAGTACGCTATGTAGTAGATATCGTCTTAAAGGTTCCAAATAAATAAAGAACACAAAAATCTAAGTTATGACGAAGAAGCTATGACCATTCTAAGATTTCTGTCAAAACCGACAACACCGATCAAACGAAAAACGCAAAGTTTCAATACGATAACATTTAGCCTTAGGTATCTAAATGAAAGTCATAGATAACATTAAACCGTGAGCGTACACAAAAAGAACGTCCAAATCTGACTTCGCATGAGGAAGTTATGATTTTTCAAAGAAATTACTTAAAAACGATTAGTTATAAAATAAATAATAAAAATAATTTTGGAATTTGCCAACGGAGTCTAAACGAAAGTTGTAGATCGTAGTCTCACCTACGCGTGGATATAAAGACCATCGAAAACGGAGTTCGTATGAAGAAGATATGGATTTTTGAAGTTTATTAAATAAATTAATTAATTATTTAATTCAAAATTCGGATATTATCCGAAGAGGAGTCAGCGTCCTTCTCCGAAGTACGCGCTGCGTACTCCTGTACGCCCCGCGTAACCGAGAGGATTGGCCTCGGATCGTCCACGTCGCCATATCCGAGGAAACCGACCCGTCCGACCCGTCCGACCCGTCCGATCCGACGTCCCATCCGACCCGGCGTCCCATCCGACCCACCTCCCCAGCAACCCGTCCCATCCGACCCGATAACCCAAGAACCCGTCCCATCCGAACCGAGGCAGTCGAGGCTTCGGTCATGCATGACGTACGCGTACGCAGCGCGTACGAGCATACGCCCCGCGTACCGAGGCAGACTTGCCTTCCTATAAATAGAATGCGAGGGTTTCCAAAGAAAGGGTTCATTTCTCTTCTCTCTCTCTCAGCATTTCCTCGTTTTCCGTGTCCGTTCAAACCCGAAGCTCTGGTCTTTTTGGCTCAAGTCCCGAAGGCCGATTCCACTCCCGAGATTCCCGAGAATCCCAAGAAAAATCAGTTTCCCGAGACGAAACTCTGCTCGGTTTTCCACCTCACAATCTTCAAACTATCAGGTGAGTTCATATCCCCTTTGAACACTCTTTAAATACATTTTAAATGTTTTATACTCTTTTCGGGGAGGAATGCAAGTTAACACATGACTAAATTCGTGTGAAACATTAACCTTTTGATATACTTTTCATACTGTTGTTTTAACTATCTTGTGAAGTTATTATGATACAAAACCCCTCACAACACAGCTTTACCCTCTTTGGGATATAATATGTTTATAAATAGAAATATGTTTTATTTATACGTTTACATACAAATACATCACATCAAGGGTAACATTCTTTACTAAGTCATTTCATGCATTCAAAGAATTTATGATTATGCTTTGTCAAACATTGTGAAAGAGGTTAAACTTTCCATACAAACTACTACCTTACTACGGACTTAGTTGAGAATCCATGAGTCGTGTATATCTTCAAACGTTACTTTCTTTATTAGAAAATAATGCTGCAAGTCCTGTCTATAACCAGAGTCTCCCGTTCGGAGAACGTGTCAAATGTGTATAGATCTATACGGGAAGTCATGATCCCGCGCCCTGACTGTTAGCTACAGTCCGTCTTTTGGGGTGACAGTTGTCATAACGCTACGACGCCTGAAGAACGTCGCTACAGGCATATTATGTTTAGTATGGTTATAAAACTCATCGGATATACAATTATTATGGTATTATGCTTTTATGAACGAGTAGTCATTAAAACTATTCTTCATCTAATAAGTGCGATCTTCGTATAGCTTTACTATGTAAAACTATGCCACACCTTTCGAGCACGTCGATTGCTTGCGATTTTCGGTCTTAGAGACTGCCAGTTATGTCAGGGAAATAAGGGTTTTTCCTGTATACAAACCAAACAACTAATAGGAAAATAAGGGATTTTCTTGGTACAATTAGTTGCAATTTACATCACGAACATTCATATGCATTGCATACTTTAATAAGAAAATAAGGGTTTTTCTGGAAAACATGCAAACACTTTCGAATGGCATACATCTTCTCAAAACACTACTTATGAACTCACCAACTTAAATTTTGACACTTTTTCTTTGAAATAACTTGTATTCACAGGAAACCGCTAGCCAGGTAGCAACTACTTCTGAAGACTAACGCATTGGCGTTAGTAACATATTTTGGATCACCATTTTATATTTGAATTCTTTTGCAAACATGTAACACCTAAAATCATGTAAACTTTTCAAACATATTTATATTATGGTGGTGTGTACTTTCCTTTCTATGAACTGTTATGATACTGAATATGATGTCCTCCGCCCCCGAACGATTCCGCCGTTCAGGTTTGGGGGTGTGACAGATTGGTATCAGAGCTTCGTTTATAGTGAATTAAGTATATCAAAACCATTTTTTTTTATATATACAACTATAAACTCAACTGGGCAAAACACTCTGAGAAGAGTCATGCTTTTGAAAATTTAATCTATTTAGTTTTTGTAAGTAAGCATGCATTCATTTAGTAATAAATAACAGTTCCACATCGTACCATATTAGAAGTATTATTAATGAGTGGTGCAGTACAGGTACGCCTTGGGACATGTAATCGGAACTGGGAAGGATATAGCCTGATCAACTATATTTGTCCGAGAGCCGACTAACGTGTGCCGAGGGGTGTCTGCAGTGGACAACAAATTTTAAAAACTTACCAAACCGTTATTAGAATCAAACACAATAATTTAAATGCTATAGGAGTAGTTGCTATTTAAACTAACTTACATGTTTTGCATGTTCCGACTTTATTCAATTCTTATGACCCTATTTCTCGTACAGTCAAATGGCTGGATTTCACCACCCCAATGACCCCTACTTTCCCAACCAAGGCAACGGAGGATGGATCGAAGATGATCCAGAAGAGGATGAGGAACCCATAGAATTGGGTGATGACTCCGGTACTGACTCAGAACCTGAAGTGATCGATCCACCACCCATTCAACCTCCTGTCCATGTGAGGAACTTCCAAGGACCCACTCCCGTCTGGGGAAGTCACCTACATCATTGGAGCCAACAACAAGGCATACGCCCTCCCTACGGCATGTGTCGGGACTTCTACGATGTCCGCGGTGGCAGTTCGGCTGATCGAGCACTCCCGGTAATGGTTGGTAAGTTAGCCAATCAGTCCTATCAGTCCGGAGTACAAGCAAGCCGACTCCGGGATATCAACGTGGAAGTGCAGGTTCACACTTCCGATATCCGTAGACTGGACAAGATACAAGATAATGTCCAACTCCAGTCTGAGGCATTTCAGGCACAGATAATTGCAGCCCTAGCCGAGTTAAGGGAGCAACAAGCCGCTTTTGATCGACGCCTAATGGAATCGAAGCAATCGGATGCGGAGTCAAGCTCCAAGCACAACCTACGTCGCAAGTAGTGCCTGCCAGGATTTCAAATTTTGTTATAAATTAGGACTTCGGATAAGAATTTCCTTTTCGTTAAAACTTTCTGTAATCGGAGACCTTTAGAAAGGTCAAAAAGTTTTGTCTAAACTCGGATGTAACACGACTATATGTTTTATATATATGGGGCATACCCCCCCCCCCCTTTCTCTGATTTTAAATATGTGTATTCCGTTCAACTCATAAGTGCATCCATTCAAACGTTATTAATAAATCAAGCTCAAAACCCATTGTTGATCAAACCAAATTCTTAATCTATTTAAGGCAGTTAACTCAATATCATTCAACTTTGAACTGCCAAAACTTATAATTTTCTTCCATATTTTTTCTTTTGGCAGCAAGATGCCTCCTCGTCCAAACTTAAGGCCCAGGCCGGGCACGGCACCACCGCCTCCACCACCAGCTTATGATCCGGCCATGGTTCAGGCTGCTATCACAGCAGCGGTAACCGCAGCCCTCTCACAGATAAACTCTCAAGGGAATGGAGGGGCGGGAAGCAGCACGAATCATCCAAATCATGGCACTGGTCATGGCCAAGGAAGAGAATGTACCTACAAGGAGTTCTCTAACGCTAAACCAAAAACTTTTAATGGAACAGGAGGAGTCATTGCACTAATGCAATGGTTCGAAAAGACCGAAACGGTCTTCGAGATCTGCTCGTGCCAAGAAACAAGCAAGGTTAAGTTCGCTGCTTGCACCTTCATAGATCGAGCCCTCACTTGGTGGAAAAGCCATGTGAACTCAGTGACGCTCACTGTCGCTAACGCCATGAGTTGGGAAGAACTGAAGGTACTACTACTGGAAGAATACTGCCCAAGAGGTGAAGTGCAAAAGCTTGAGCAGGAACTCTGGAATTTGAAAATGGTCGGGTCTGACCTAGTCGCTTACACAGCTAGGTTCAACGATCTCGCTGCTTTGTGCCCTACCATGGTCAACCCAGAATCAAAGAAGGTCGAAAGGTACATTTGGGGGTTGTCACCCCAGATTCAAGGGCATGTCCTAGCCTCCAACCCTATCACCTACAACAGCGCTAAACGCCTGGCGCAACGACTCATCGATCACGGAGCAAAACAGAGTACCATCACGACAGCCGCAAATCCACCTAGGGAGGCTCAGGGACAGAGTAGAACTTGGAACAAGAGGAGGGGACAAATCCTCCAGGAGAACCCCAAGAAACAACAAGTGATAGCGACCCACGCTATTACTGTACCTACCAACTCTGCCCCCACAAGTTCATACAATGGAAAGCTACCGAAATGTAACCAGTGCAACTTCCACCATCACGGTCTCTGTCATGGCCTTCAATGCACCAGGTGCAATAAGAAGGGTCATACAGCCCGCTATTGCAAGGAGCCAACCCAACAATCCGCCCCCACTGCTAATGCCGGAGTAAGCCGCGCTTGCTTTGAGTGCGGGAGCACAGGGCACTACCGCAAGGACTGCCCGAAGGCAAGCAACAGGAATATCGGCGGGAGAGGCCGAGTTTTCGCAATGGGACAAGATGAAGCCATTGCGGACCCTACTGTTGTTACGGGTACGTTTCTTCTCGATAACTCGTATGCATGCATTTTGTTTGATAGTGGAGCGGAAAGGAGTTTTGTGAGTCACGACTTTAAAAGCATGCTAAAACCATTACCACAATCATTAAGTGAACCGTTCATAGTAGAAATGGCCAACGGGAAAACTGAAAGCACTAAAGAGATATACTTAAACTGCACCCTAACTCTAAACGATAATCCCTTTCAAATCAACCTCATGCCAGTCTCGATTAAGAGTTTCGATGTCATCATTGGCATGGATTGGCTAAGTTCACATCGTGCGGACATTCTATGTTACGATAAGGCCGTTCGCCTTAATCTGCCAACCGGCGAAACCTTCCTCGTCTTGGGCGACAAACCTAGTACCACTCTTAGAATCATCTCAAGTATCCAAGCTCAGAAGCACTTACGAAAGGAGTGTCACGCATTTCTTGCACACGTTGTAGACGTGAAACGCGAAGTCCGGGACATCAAGGATGTGCCCGACGTATGCGATTTTCCCGATGTATTTCCCGAGGACCTTCCAGGGATACCACCCGTAAGACAAGTCGAATTCAGAATCGATCTGATTCCCGGAGCTACCCCAGTAGCCAAAGCACCCTATCGATTAGCCCCGGCAGAGATGCAGGAGCTATCCAGTCAACTGAATGAACTACTGGGAAAAGGATTCATCAGACCGAGCTTCTCACCATGGGGAGCACCCGTATTGTTTGTGAAAAAGAAGGATGGATCATTCAGAATGTGCATCGACTACAGAGAACTCAACAAACTGACGGTCAAGAATCGTTATCCTCTACCGCGCATAGATGATCTATTCGACCAACTGCAAGGGGCGAGCTATTTTTCTAAGATTGATCTGAGATCCGGGTATCACCAGTTACGAGTGCTAGAGGAGGATGTGCCGAAGACCGCCTTCCGAACTCGTTACGGACATTACGAGTTCGTAGTGATGCTATTCGGATTGACCAATGCGCCCGCAGTCTTCATGGATCTGATGAATAGAGTATGCCGACCTTACTTGGATCAGTTCGTCATCGTTTTCATTGACGACATCCTGATCTACTCCCGAAGTAAGAAAGAGCATGGCGATCATCTGCGACAGGTTCTAGGGATATTACGAAAAGAGAAACTTTATGCGAAGTTCTCGAAATGTGAATTTTGGATCCGAAGAGTCGAATTCTTAGGACACGTGGTAAGCGAAGAGGGAATCCACGTGGACCCATCCAAAATTAAGGCCATTGAGAACTGGTCAGCACCGAAGACTCCTACAGAAATTCGCCAATTTCTAGGTCTCGCTGGCTACTACCGCAGGTTCATTCAGAACTTCTCACGAATAGCAAAGCCTCTTACAACCCTAACCCAGAAAGGTGTGGCCTTTGACTGGGAAGAGAAACAAGAAAGAGCGTTCCAAACGCTCAAACGAGCCTTGTGCACCGCACCAATACTATCCCTTCCTGAAGGAATAGAAGACTTCGTAGTTTATTGCGATGCATCAAACCAAGGACTCGGATGTGTTCTGATGCAGCGAGGTAAGGTCATCGCCTACGCCTCGAGACAGTTGAAAACACATGAGGTTAACTACACGACCCACGATCTTGAGCTAGGAGCAGTAGTGTTTGCCCTGAAGATCTGGAGACATTACTTGTATGGAACGAAGAGCACTATCTTTACCGACCACAAGAGCTTACAACACATTTTCGATCAGAAAGAGCTCAACATGAGACAACGGCGATGGGTCGAGCTACTCAGTGATTACGAATGCGATATTCGCTATCATCCGGGAAAGGCAAACGTCGTAGCCGATGCCCTTAGTCGAAAGGAGTACTCAGGCCGGAGAGTGAAGTCATTAGCTATGTCGATCCATTCGCACCTATCAACGCAAGTCAAGGAAGCTCAATTAGAGGCCTTGAAACCCGAAAACGTGGCAGGTGAGGCCCTTAGGGGAATGGACAAGAACTTAGAAATCAAGAGTGACGGAGCACGCTACCTCATGAACCGGATCTGGACACCAAATTTTGGGGGATTCAGAGAGGTAGTTATGAGCGAGGCACACAGGACCCCATACTCCGTACACCCAGGGTCAGACAAGATGTATCTAGATCTCAAGCAACTCTACTGGTGGCCAAACATGAAAGCGGAGATCGCTACGTATGTGAGCAAGTGTCTAACTTGCGCCAAAATAAAAATAGAACACCAAAAACCCTCAGGCCTACTCCAACAACCTGTTATACCTGAGTGGAAATGGGAGCAGATTTCCATGGACTTCATAACCAAACTGCCCAAAACACAGAGTGGCCAAGATACTATTTGGGTAATCGTCGACAGATTAACCAAATCAGCCCATTTCTTACCTATCAAGGAAACCGATAGGATGGAAAAACTATCAAGAACCTACATCCGGGAGATCGTACGACTTCATGGAGTACCAATGTCCATCATCTCAGATAGAGACAGCAGATTCACTTCCAGATTTTGGCAATCACTGCAAAAATCCATGGGAACAAGGTTGGACATGAGTACAGCATACCACCCTCAAACTGACGGACAGAGTGAGAGGACGATCCAAACCTTGGAAGACATGTTGCGAGCATGTGTAATCGACTTTGGCAAGGCATGGGATATTCACTTGCCTTTGGTCGAGTTCTCTTATAACAATAGTTATCATACTAGTATCAAGACCGCTCCGTTCGAAGCCCTTTACGGCCGTAAGTGCAGATCACCCCTGTGCTGGACGGAAGTGGGCGACACCCAATTGGCAAAAGGTCTAGTCACTAAAAGCACCCTTACTGGTCCGGAGATCATCAGAGAAACTACCGAAAAGATCGTGCAAATACGAGAACGACTGAAGTCCTCAAGGGATAGACAAAAGAGCTATGCCGACAGAAGACGTAAACCCTTGGAAT
Source organism: Lactuca sativa (assembly GCF_002870075.4). Classification (NCBI taxonomy): domain Eukaryota; kingdom Viridiplantae; phylum Streptophyta; class Magnoliopsida; order Asterales; family Asteraceae; genus Lactuca; species Lactuca sativa. The sequence goes on from NC_056630.2 coordinate 313,399,488, forward strand.
TCCAGATTGGCGACCGGGTGCTACTGAAGGTCTCACCCTGGAAAGGCATGATACGCTTTGGGAAGCGTGGAAAGCTAAACCCCAGGTACATTGGACCCTTCGAAATCATTTCGAGAGTGGTCCAGTGGCCTACAAACTCCAACTTCCAATCGAGCTTAACAAAGTACATCCAGTATTCCACGTGTCGAACCTGAAAAAGTGTTTGTCCGACGAGACACTTGTAATTCCACTCGATGAAATCGCGTTAAACGAAAATCTCAACTTTGTGGAAGAACCCGTCGAGATCATGGATAGGGAAGTTAAAAGGACCAAACAGAGTCGCATCCCAATAGTAAAAGTTCGATGGAATGCTAAGAGAGGACCCGAATTCACATGGGAACGGGAAGACCAAATGCTACAGAAGTATCCGCATCTCTTCCTCAGCCCCTAAAACTCTTACCTTGTATTAAATTTCGGGACGAAATTCCGTTTAACGGGGGGATGATGTAACAACCCGTTATCCCGGGCATTATAAACCGAGTCTTGTAACCCTTTTTGAATATAATGGGAATATCATCGATAAATGAATTGTTCAAAAGCTCTGATTTGGAGTACGCTATGTAGTAGATATCGTCTTAAAGGTTCCAAATAAATAAAGAACACAAAAATCTAAGTTATGACGAAGAAGCTATGACCATTCTAAGATTTCTGTCAAAACCGACAACACCGATCAAACGAAAAACGCAAAGTTTCAATACGATAACATTTAGCCTTAGGTATCTAAATGAAAGTCATAGATAACATTAAACCGTGAGCGTACACAAAAAGAACGTCCAAATCTGACTTCGCATGAGGAAGTTATGATTTTTCAAAGAAATTCCTTAAAAACGATTAGTTATAAAATAAATAATAAAAATAATTTTGGAATTTGCCAACGGAGTCTAAACGAAAGTTGTAGATCGTAGTCTCACCTACGCGTGGATATAAAGACCATCGAAAACGGAGTTCGTATGAAGAAGATATGGATTTTTGAAGTTTATTAAATAAATTAATTAATTATTTAATTCAAAATTCGGATATTATCCGAAGAGGAGTCAGCGTCCTTCTCCGAAGTACGCGCTGCGTACTCCTGTACGCCCCGCGTAACCGAGAGGATTGGCCTCGGATCGTCCACGTCGCCATATCCGAGGAAACCGACCCGTCCGACCCGTCCGATCCGACGTCCCATCCGACCCGGCGTCCCATCCGACCCACCTCCCCAGCAACCCGTCCCATCCGACCCGATAACCCAAGAACCCGTCCCATCCGAACCGAGGCAGTCGAGGCTTCGGTCATGCATGACGTACGCGTACGCAGCGCGTACGAGCGTACGCCCCGCGTACCGAGGCAGACTTGCCTTCCTATAAATAGAATGCGAGGGTTTCCAAAGAAAGGGTTCATTTCTCTTCTCTCTCTCTCAGCATTTCCTCGTTTTCCGTGTCCGTTCAAACCCGAAGCTCTGGTCTTTTTGGCTCAAGTCCCGAAGGCCGATTCCACTCCCGAGATTCCCGAGAATCCCAAGAAAAATCAGTTTCCCGAGACGAAACTCTGCTCGGTTTTCCACCTCACAATCTTCAAACTATCAGGTGAGTTCATATCCCCTTTGAACACTCTTTAAATACATTTTAAATGTTTTATACTCTTTTCGGGGAGGAATGCAAGTTAACACATGACTAAATTCGTGTGAAACATTAACCTTTTGATATACTTTTCATACTGTTGTTTTAACTATCTTGTGAAGTTATTATGATACAAAACCCCTCACAACACAGCTTTACCCTCTTTGGGATATAATATGTTTATAAATAGAAATATGTTTTATTTATACGTTTACATACAAATACATCACATCAAGGGTAACATTCTTTACTAAGTCATTTCATGCATTCAAAGAATTTATGATTATGCTTTGTCAAACATTGTGAAAGAGGTTAAACTTTCCATACAAACTACTACCTTACTACGGACTTAGTTGAGAATCCATGAGTCGTGTATATCTTCAAACGTTACTTTCTTTATTAGAAAATAATGCTGCAAGTCCTGTCTATAACCAGAGTCTCCCGTTCGGAGAACGTGTCAAATGTGTATAGATCTATACGGGAAGTCATGATCCCGCGCCCTGACTGTTAGCTACAGTCCGTCTTTTGGGGTGACAGTTGTCATAACGCTACGACGCCTGAAGAACGTCGCTACAGGCATATTATGTTTAGTATGGTTATAAAACTCATCGGATATACAATTATTATGGTATTATGCTTTTATGAACGAGTAGTCATTAAAACTATTCTTCATCTAATAAGTGCGATCTTCGTATAGCTTTACTATGTAAAACTATGCCACACCTTTCGAGCACGTCGATTGCTTGCGATTTTCGGTCTTAGAGACTGCCAGTTATGTCAGGGAAATAAGGGTTTTTCCTGTATACAAACCAAACAACTAATAGGAAAATAAGGGATTTTCTTGGTACAATTAGTTGCAATTTACATCACGAACATTCATATGCATTGCATACTTTAATAAGAAAATAAGGGTTTTTCTGGAAAACATGCAAACACTTTCGAATGGCATACATCTTCTCAAAACACTACTTATGAACTCACCAACTTAAATGTTGACACTTTTTCTTTGAAATAACTTGTATTCACAGGAAACCGCTAGCCAGGTAGCAACTACTTCTGAAGACTAACGCATTGGCGTTAGTAACATATTTTGGATCACCATTTTATATTTGAATTCTTTTGCAAACATGTAACACCTAAAATCATGTAAACTTTTCAAACATATTTATATTATGGTGGTGTGTACTTTCCTTTCTATGAACTGTTATGATACTGAATATGATGTCCTCCGCCCCCGAACGATTCCGCCGTTCAGGTTTGGGGGTGTGACAGAAACTCACTCAGCTTTGTGCTTCCGGTTGTAGTTTATGGATTCACATAGTTCAGAGGCCCATGGCAAGGTGACGGTGTGACCGTACACATCCTGATTTTATGTTGTTGATCTTGGGAGACTCAGATTTTAAATAATGTTTTCGAAACAATGGTTTTGTAAACACTTCTATTAGTCAATGACTTTTTTTGAAAAGTTAAAATGTGACAACCCGAAATTTCCATTCTGAACAAACCATATCAAGCCAATAGAAGTTACAACAGTTACAGTAAAAGTCTAGACTTTGGGTATAAGTTTTACAGTTTTTCAGGATTTACACTTAAAGAGATATCAGCAGAGTGGATGCACTAAGGTTTTGTGCAACACTGTTATTCCAATACTCTATGATATTAGAGTTCATTCCGGGAAAAAAATATTTTTCTTCCAAAAATCTCAGGACTATATATAGAAATTTGAACCATATTTATTCATTAGTTACATTTCCAACTAGAGAAAAGCCGAATTCTCTCTCACGGATCTTCGGGTTTTTATCCCAAATCGTGAGTACTTCTATCTAGTTGTATTATATAGCTTAGATTATGTTTTATAACATCAAAATCAAATCAAAACCCCAAGATTTGGGAGTTTACCGCCCAAGAACACTTGGGGAGTAAACTCCATTTTAAGGGCCAAAAGTGTCCCAATGTTCCTCAAAGCCTTGGAACTCGAACTAGAAGCCACCATTGCATGTTTAGGACACAAAATCAATTAGAATCAATGGGTGAAAGTGAGTTCACGGCCAAGGAGGTTCTTGGGCCGTGAACTCCATGTTTAAGTGCCAAAATGCCCTAAAAATCCTCCTTAAGCCAAGGGACTAAATTGGACATGTACCTAAATGAGTTTAGGACTAGCTAACACACTTAGAACACCAAGACTAAGGTGTTCACGACCCAAAAGGTTCTAGGGCCGTGAACTCCATAAAATGGTGCCAAATGGTGCCATAAACTCTTCTAAAGCCAAGTACAAAAAGCCTAGTTTAGTTCCTAGTTAATTTAGGGACTTGAAAACACCATAAACATCCTCCCAAGGGATATTACGGCCGTAATCTCTAAGGGAATATGGTCCCAGGGCCGTAAACTCCTAAAAGGAGTTATATTATGCCCTAAACCCTTGCAAGGACTAAACCACCATGTCAAATTACTTCTAGAAATCACTTAGGACTTCAAAACACAAAATGACACTAAGTCTAGGAGTTCACGGCCGTAAACACAAGGGTTTACGACCGTAAACTCTTTGTGTGGAGTTTAATGAAGAGTAAACACATACATAAGGTCTTTTGGAACCCTAAACCCCTTTAGCCTTGTCCCACCACAACTTAGATACAATCCTAGAGGCTAATAACACTTGATAAAGTTGTTTAGCATGTCCTAGGGTGTTTTGAGTTGTTTATAGACTAATTTGTTACATATATGTGATATTATATGTTAACTAGGATCATAGAGTGTGTTCAAGACTTCACTTGACACCTAGCCATCCTACCTCTTCAGTTCATCCGTTTCACCCACAACAGGTGAGTTCATACCCCTTAATCAATGTTTTAACTATTTTTAAATGTTTTATGGGGGGATACAAGTAGAATCACGCTACTTGTTATATCAATCACATGTCATTAATAAGCATCATTCAAATGATTTACTACTCATTAGCCGTTTTACCAAACAGTTTCCTTCAAATGATTTTCATAAACACTTTATATGTTTAAAACTCCTTATTAAACTGTACATTTTACTGTTTATGTTTCATTTCAAACTCATTTACAACTGTGTTTCAAACAAATGTTTATTTAAACTATTTTATCAAACCCATGCTTTCAAACTGTTTTATAGATTGACATCAAGTCGATCTTTTCTTAAAATAATAATTATGTTCAAAGGTTTTACAAAACTTATTTATGGTTTTATATTATAAATTGCATGCCACTATATGTATAGTTATATAAGTAATGTTTAAAAGACTTAGGAAGGCTATCCACCTTGTTTCCTTTTCCTCGATTTGGATGTGGTCTGATAGGATATCGGTACCCGTCCGAAGGTCGTTTAAATATTAGTTATATATCATGTGTACATATATAGTCATAAAAGGTCTTTCCAGTTCAGCCAATACCCTTGGATAGCAAGGGTATACATCCATATTTATACGTACCAGTTATATTACTAGTAAGCTACCATATGGGTAGTTTAGGAAGATACTAGAACTATTACTAGAACGCGATATCATACAATGAGTCAGTTCATTCATGAGTCAATACTTGCTAGATAGAGAGAACATACATTATAGCTAGTACACACAGTACATTACTATACAATTACATGATTAATTTTACATAGAGATTCTGTTATAAGCATGCCTATATATGTATAGTTATATAAGCAATGTTTAAAAGACATAGGAAGGCTATCCACTTTGTTTCCTTTTCCTCGATTTGGATGTGGTTTGATAGGATATCGGGTACCCGTCCGAAGGTCGTTTAACTATCATTTATATATCATGTATACATATATGGACATAATAGTTCCTTTCAGTCAGTTCAGTACCTTTGGGTAGCAAAGGCACACGTTCATATACATTACATTACTATGAGTACATATACAACTATACTAGAAAGAGAACATATACAACGATACTAGAACGAGTAACAATACATTACATATACATATATACATTGACATAATTGTGATCCACTGTATCGGAGCATGCCTTAAATGTCATGGCCCAAGTTGTAGCCAGAGTCTCTTGGAGGGAGAGCGTGAGTTTGCGTCTAGATCTATACTGGATTGACTATCCTACACCTTGTTGCTAGCTACAGCCGGACCTGCAAGTCTGCGGGTGCCAAACGTCATTTCTTTTTACGACCATACAAATGTCGTTGTTACCAATCAATAGTATGGTGCAATTAATCACATGATACCTTAATATAAATCCGGTTTAAGGTAGTTAGTACAACAGTAGTTCCTATAATACAACACTACAGTACTACATTAATTTCCCTTTTTATATATTTAGTGACCATTTCACTTAAACATTAAATGTAAAAACTATATTTTGTTAATGATAGTTACACTTGCGAAAATTACACACTTTTACAAGAAACGAACATTTAGAACAGTTAAGTCTTGGTAGAAGACTACATCCAGAACAGTTATGTCTTGGTAGAAGACACCCTTTATATAATAGTAGGAATCATAGGGATTTCTAGGGTTTTTCAAACGTTTACAGTTGTTTTACAAACATTTTTACACTTACAGTTCATATACATTTCAATACACACAAGTTCTTACAAACATCTTCTTACATACAAATTAAGACACTAAAATACTTATGATCTCACAAGCTTCAAAGCTGATACTTGCTTTCAAAATTACTTGTATCCTCAGGTCATCTATAGACAGGTACAGATGCAAGATTTAGAGAAGACAGAGCTCGTTCAAGACTCATCTTTCATTTTTATTTATGCTTTAGTGTCTTTTATAATTTGACATAACACACTTGTATAATAATTATATTATTAATGCAATGGATCATGTTGTTGCTTGTTTACTACTTTACATTGTTGTGATATTGTACATGATGTCCTCCGCCCCCAGAACGTTTCCGCCGTTCTTGGTTTTGGGGTGTGACAGATTGGTATCAGAGCATTGTTTATAGTGAATTAAGTATATCAACCCATAAAAGATATACTAACTATAAACCTAATTGGGATTAAAATACTATGAACAAGAGTTTATACTTTAAATAATAAAATATTTAATAAATTATGCGTGCCTGCATTCATATTAAAATGAAGTGTCACTAGGACAGTACAAATGAATTACGATTGTTGGGCAACACAAGTGGGCTTAGAGACATATGGTTAAAACTGGGAAGATATAGCCTGATCACCTATATTATCTGAGGGTTGACTAGCATGTGCCTAAGTTTAATTGTGTGGTTGCAACAAGTCTAAAATCTTACCAACCCTACCACAATGAGAACAGTAGAACATAACATTAAACCTAAAATACTATAGGAGTATTTGGTGTTACTATAAGTACGTTATACTTGAGAACTAAAACGGGATCTTCATTACTAAGTTGAGAGTTGCTAAGTGGATACACTGAGGATATATGTAATTAGGATGTCATACACTTAGAATCTGTGAAAATTTTACTTCACCCCTATTCTGTGTTAATATGGAGTTAAGGTCACTTATTCGAAGGCCTATCCTGTTTTGATTACATATAACTGGTATGCACTTAAGAAATAGCGATGTAACTGATGAAGATTTTCTAAATAATTATCTAGATAGTTCGTCTAATAATTATTTTCTTACCCCAATTCTCACATAAATAACATGGCTGGACTCTATCCCCACGACAACCAGTACCTCCCGAATGAGGTCATTGTTGGATTGTTTGAAGAAGAACAATAGAATGATCATCCTATTCCTTTGAATGATCACCATGATGAAGACCTTTCGAACGATGCTAACTCCGAACCCGAGGATGAGAACCTATCCCAAGCAGCTCCCGTTCCAAATTCCTAACCCTAGTCCGGCTTTTCATGGCCCGACCCCTGAGTGGGTGGAATGCTTGGAAACATGGATCCAAGGATAAGATCAGCCCATGCCATTTAATGGTGACCAAAGCTTCTACGACCTGAGCAATGGGGGCTCAACAGACAGAATCTTGCCAATCTTGGTCCGCAGAGTGGCCCGAAATGAGATTCAAGGCAGGACAGCCCTACATCAGATTACTGAAGTTGTCGCCGATGCGAGAATGCATACCCTCCGCACCATTCGTCTAGAAGATGCTCACGAGAGATCTGAGAGAAACTATGAAACCCTACTGCAAGCACTGGCTGAATCACGAGCTGAAGTCATAGAGCTCCGAGTATGCCAGAGGGTGTATGAAAGACACTTACTCGATATGGAACGACAACTAGCTGAACTGAGAGTTCACCAAAGGGATGACCATCCCTAGGAGTAGATGCTTTACTTTATTTCCTGGTTAAAAGAAATTGTTTTTCTATCTATGCCTGATGTGGCATTTTATATGAAACTATCCTGTACTGTAAGTACTTTTGGTTAGGTCTTTATGCTGTCAAGAACTATCTTCTTTTGATATGATGTAAGACCTTTTGCAAGGTCATTTTCCTGGATCTTTACGTCGTGAATATCAAAAATATTGACAGCCGACTAACTTCTGTGTCATTTCCTTTATTCAAGTACTCTCATCATACTTTCATTAGAGTCTATCTGAAACATGCTTTAGTCAAGTCATTGGACTATAGCAAGTTAGGTCTGGAGACAAACGTCTTGAGACCTCGGTACCTCGGCTTGAACGACAATTCTCTTTTAGTGGTTGGATCATGTTACTCACCAACCATCGATACCTCGGCTTGAACGACAAACGTCTTGAGACCATTCTACGAACTTACTTCTACTCATTACTAGGACTGCATCATAGGGATGTAGGTCAAACCTTCGCGAACACACTTCCATTCCGTGCTAGGATTGTATCATAGGGATGTAGGTCAAACTTTTGAGAACATACTCTTACTCTTTTCTTGAGCAATCGAAGTACATCTAGGGTCAACTAGAATCGCTCACAAAATCCTTATCTTTCGTGCTAACAAAACCATGTCGTCATCGAGAAACAATCAGCTTCATACGTACATCTCTTCCTTCTAGATCGTTTTTCCAACGAGGCCATCATATCAGAACACCGAATTACTCATGCATGGAGTACCTCATAGCTCTTTTCTTTCCGAAGGAATACCCAAAGTACCACTCGTGCAGTACGTCAAGTTTAATCCAAGGATTCAAGCGGTTGATCTATCACTGAGGAGTGTATACATAAGAGTGATATACAATCAAGGTTCTACAGGTTTAGAATTGATGATTCCACTTTAACTTCTTTTTCCTCGATGGAATGTGAGCTTAAAGAAGAATTAGTTATTCGACTACCTTTTCAATCTTAATTATATACGACTCGTATACACGAAATTATGATTGTCAAACCATGTATGAATTCTAATATGAACTTCAGGACGGAGAACTGCTCAAGACTACGAGTAATCACACCGTCATGTGAACAAACTTAGAACCCAGTATGCCTCCCGTAAACGGATCGCCCTACAGTCTAAACACTCCGGAGATACAAGAACAGTATAGACAACTTAGAGAACTACACGGAAATAGAATTAGAAGACTAGGCTTCTCACCCTGGAGAACCCCGGTCTTATTCTTCTAGAGATCGACGGATTGCATCGTATGTGCCTCGGATATCGAGGAGTCAAGATTTTTCATTAGAAATCATTATCTCTGCCTCGCATAGATGAAATGGTTGAGCAAACGCAAGGAAAGAATTACTTTCCTAAATGGATCTAAGATCTGAATATCACCAGTTCGAGTGTTAGGGATGGATGTCCGGAAGACTATCTTCCGAACTCAATGCAGACACTTCGAGCCCGTAGTGATACCTTTCGGATAGGACCAATACGCCCATACTGTTCATGAGCTAAATGAGTAGGGTACGTCTTTCTTACATGGATCAGTTCGTCGTTTCTCCATGTAATGACTTACTTATCTACCCTCATGGTAAGAAGGAACCCCTAGAAACATTACCTTCAGAGGTACGTTTCGCGAAGTTCTCTAGGCACGAGTTTTGAAATTGAAGAGTCAAATTTCTATGACACACTGTTAGTGATGTGGGAAATTTTGAGTACTCTTAAAATTTGTCAAAAATCGTTGAGAAATTTTTCGACACCTGAGACGCCGACAGACATTCGCCAAATTCTAGGTCTTACAGACCTGCTGTTATAGTTCGTCCATAACTCCTTGCAAATCACAGAAACCCGTACGACTTTTACCTAGCAAGGGGTGGCCCTTGACTGGGAAGTTTAGCAAGAGAAAGAACCATTGGAATTCCAAGTGAGAGACCAAGTTCTTTACGAAGTCTCACTCTGGGAACGGCTTAATACGCTTCGTAAAGCGTGGAAAGCTAAATCCAAGATAAATAGGAGCTCCGATATTCTTACCAGAATCGGTCTTGTGCCTCGCACCAACTAGACCTACTCCGCGAACTCAGTAACGTACATTTACTTTTCACATCTCTATCGTTAAACCATACCTTTTCATTAGGACTCTTGTAAGTCCACTCGTTGAGATCCTCGCCTTCGTATTAGAACCGTAGTGACCCTCGACTGAGAAGTCAAGCGGACGAAGCAACACCGTCGCCCATTAGTGAAGGTCCGTTGGGATACTAACCGAGAACCCGATTTCAACTAGGAGCACTAGAATCAATCGATTAGGAAGTTCCTCCTCATGAATCGATCATTCGTACCTACTTCCATACCTAAATTCTAATTTTGGGACGAAATTCCCTTTAATAGGGGGATGATGTGGCAACCCGAAATTTCTATTATGAACAAACCATATCAAGCCAACAGAAGTTAGAACAGTTACAGTGAAATTCCAGACTTTGGGTATCAGTTTTACAGTTTTTCAGGATTTACACTTAAGGAGATATCAGGAGAGTGGTTGCACTAAGGTTTTGTGCAACACTGTTATTCCAATACTCTATGATATTAGAGTTCATTCCGGGAATAAAATATTTTTCTGCCAAAAATCTCAGGACTATATATCGAAATCTGAACCATATTTATTCATTAGTTACATTTTCAACTAGAGAAAAGCAGAATTCTCTCTCACGGATCTTCAGGTTTTTATCCCAAATTGTGAGTACTTCTATCTAGTTCTATTATATAGCTTAGATTATGTTTTATAACATCAAAATCGAATCAAAACCCCAAGATTTGGGAGTTTACCGCCCAAGATGTCACAACGGAAATTTTAAAAACAAATTTTTCATTTCTTAAAAATATATTTCCATCCAAAATAAGTCATAAAGATCCAATGTATCATGTCATAATACAAATCATATAAATCCCAAGATCATAAATCCTCCATCAGTGTGTACAGATCACGCCGGCGCCTTCCCACGGTCCTCGCTGGTACCTAAAACACATATCACAACAACTGTAAGCATAAATGCTTAATGAGTTCCCCAAAATACAACCTACGCACATACGCCTTTCCAGGCCCTGACCTTCCGGTCCATGTGTCTCAGGGGACTTCCGTCCCGACTAGGTAAACCTTCCGGTCCTACCCATGCAAACCTTACGGTCCACATTACAACGCCTTCCGGCCCATAACATATTCGCCTTCCGGCCCATAACATAATGCCTTCTGGCCCATATCAAGCATATCATGCATGGCACATATAACGATTAACTTATCACACACAACACATATATCTCATACCATATCCGACCTTCCGGTCACACAGTCAAACCCTTTCGGTTATAGTATAGTGAGAAGACTCACCTTGTGGGAAGTCTAAGATCTCGTGTCCTCGCTAACACCGACCCCGAACGACGGCTCAACCTCGCCTAAACATAAAAATATCATTTATTACACAAGGACTTCCACCACTTAGAACTTTACTCCTTATCATCATTCCTCAGAGGGTAAAAGACCATTTTACCCTTCCTTGACCTAAAGTCCTCAAGTTGATCAAAACCCTAAAAGTCAACAAAAGTCAAACCCTGAGAGTACGCGGGGTGTACTCTAGATGTACGCGGGGTGTACGTCCCCAACCCCTCCCTGATCGGGGTCTCCACCCAGTACGCTGCGCGTACTGGAAGTTACACCCAGCGTAATCCCCAGAATCAGCCGCTCTCCATTTTCTGGTCTTAATCGGTTAAGCCATTACTTCCACTTCTAAATCCGACTCTTCCAGTGTGTCTAAACCCATAAAGTCGAGACCTTTAATCCCTGGCATGGCTGTAAGGGCTCCAACATCACATAACAACCCTTTATTCAAACTCAAGGACCTAGATCTCATGCATGGTGCAAACCCCATGTCCAAGATGCCATTTTTATGAGTCTACAACCCCAATAGATCAGAAATATGAAGTATCAAAGCTTTTGTAGGCCAATTGCACAAAAGTCTCCAACTTTGGGACTTAAACCCTAGAAAATGACCTTTTAAGCATACAACATGAACCAAGTGACAAGATCCGAACTTTATACCTGGAAATGAAGCTTTAGCCTTTGCAAGGTTTAGATCTACACTTGAGCACCACTTCTAGCCTCTCCAACAAGCTCTTCTTCTCCTTTGCAACCTTGAAATGACACCACCAAGCTTAGAATACACACACAATGGCCTAACAACGAGGGTACACTCTTTTTAGGGTTTCACTCTGAGGGATGGTGGCTGAGAAGACCAGCCACATGTTCCTTTTATAGCCCCATCAAAGGAATTTAGGGTTTGGGTCTGAATAAGTTACGCCGGGCGTAACCTTGGGTACGCCCCGCGTACCTGAGGGGAAACGCGTCCAAATGAGGCGCGCGAGTACGCGCAGTGTACACCTTGTACTCCCAGCGTACTCGCCTACCATGAAAACCCTAAATCATCAACTTAACCAAGATGTAAGGCCAAAAGAAGAATACCTGGATTTCGGCCTGTTACAATTCTCCCCCACTAGAATCAGACTTTACCCCCGAAGTCTCATACTGAAAACAACTCTGGATACTGATCCCGCATCTCAGACTCGGTCTCCCATGTAAGCTCGGACCCCTTCCGATGTTGCCATTACACTTGTACCAGGGGTACTTCCTTGTTCCTCAAAACCTTAACTTTCCGATCCCTGATCGCTACTGGTCTCTCCACATAGTTCAGGCCTGCATCCACCTGAATATCATCCAATGGCACCACTGCCGACTCGTCGACAATACATTTCCTCAACTGCGAGACATGAAAGTTATCATGAATCTGCCCCAACTCAGCAGGTAGCTCCAACCGGTAGGCAACCCGACCCACCCTAGCAATTACCCTGAAGGGTCCAATATACCGGGGTCCCAACTTGCCCCTTTTCCTGAATCGTATCACCCCTTTCCAAGGAGAGACCTTTAGGAGCACAAGGTCGCCAACCTGAAACTCGACCTCGGACCGCCGCCTGTCCGCATAACTCTTCTGGCGACTCTACGCAGTCAACAACCTCTGCCTGACCTGCTGAATCTGCTCGGTCGTCTGGAGTACAATCTCCGTGCTACCCATCACCCTTTGCCCCACTTCTCCCCAACGCATGGGGGTGCGACACCTCCGACCATACAACAGCTCAAAGGGTGGCATACCAATGCTCGAATGATGGCTATTGTTGTACGAAAACTCTGCTAAAGGCAGATAGGTGTCCTAGCTCCCTCCAAAATCCAAAACACATGCACGGAGCATATCCTCAAGCGTCTGAATCGTCCGCTCGCTCTGTCCGCCTGTCTGCGGGTGGTATGCGGTACTGAAATGCAGTCTCGTACCCAACTCCTCATGAAACTTCTTCCAAAACCTGGAAGTAAAACGCAATACCACCTCCCTCATGTATAATTCTGCCAACTTCTCCGCAGAAGAGCTCTCGCTGAAGGCTAGAAAATGAGCGCTCTTCGTCAATCTATCCACGATCACCCAAATCGCGTCGACTCCCCTCGCAATCCGCGGTAATTTGGTGATAAAATCCATGGTAATCTGTTCCCACTTCCATTCGGGAATCTCTAGCGGCTGCAACTTACCGTGCGGACGCTGGTGCTCGGCCTTAACCTGCCGACAAGTCAGGCATCTCTCAACAAACCATGCAACATCGCTATTCATACAGGGCCACCAATACTCCTTCCTTAGGTCCAAATACATTTTTGTAGCCCCGGGATGTATCGGGAATTTCGATCGATGCGCTTCCTCCATCAAAACAGTACGCGTACCGCCCACAAACGGTACCCAAATCCGACGCTGAAAAGTCATAAGCCCTCGACCATCCGTAACGAATCCAGATACCTGACCCACAACCTGCTCCCTCTTCTAGTTTTCTGGTTTCACAGCCTCAGCCTGAGCTCCTTGAATGGTATCTAAAATCGGGGTCATCACCGTCAACCTCATACAAATATCTCGGATCGGGGCGCTCTCTGCCCTACAGATCAACGCGTCGGCTACCACATCAGCCTTACCCGGGTGGTACAGGATCTCACAATCGTAATCCTTCACCACGTCCAACCATCTCCTCTGTCGCCGGATCTTGTGGTCCGTGTAGATGGTACACCGAACCCCATTCCAGGTCGTGGGTGGGATATCTCGACTCATGAGGCTTCAACTGCCTCAAAGCATACGCTATCACATGCCCCCTCTACATAAGCACCGCCCCTAAACCCGATATAGATGCATCACAGTACACCAAAAAATCCTCCATCCCTTCCGGGAGTGCAAGCACCGGGGCCTCGCACAATTTCTGACGAAGGGTCTCGAATGAGGACTGCTGCTCCGGTCCCCACGAAAATGCAACACCCTTTCGGGTCATCCTAGTAAGTGGCACGATGATCTTGGAGAAATCCTTGATAAACCTACGATAATATTCAGCCAAACCCAGAAAGCTCCTGATCTATGTGGGCGATCTCGGCACTTCCCATCTCATCACCGCCTCTATCTTGGCCGGATCGACCAAAATCCCTTTCTGGTTAACGAGGTTCTTTAAGAACTGGACCTCTCGTAACCAGAAATCACACTTGGAGAATTTGGCATACAACCTCTCCGACCTCAGAACTCCAAGGATCTCCCTCAAATGCTCCTCGTGCTGCTCCCTAGACCTCGAATATACCAGAATATCACCAATGAATACGATCACCGACCGATCCAGCATCGGCCTGCACACCCTGTTCATGAGATCCGTGAACACAGCTGGGGCATTGGTGAGCCCAAAAGGCATCACCACAAACTCATAATGCCCATAACGAGTTCTGAAAGCAGTCTTCTGAATATCTTCATCCCGAACCCTCATCTGATGATAACCCGACCTCAAGTCTATCATGGAGAACCAAGATGCCCCCTACAACTGATCGAACAGATCGTCGATCCTAGGTAACGAATACCGGTTCTTAACCGTCAACTTGTTCAACTCCCGGTAATCGATACACATCCGGTGTGAACCATCCTTTTTCTTGACGAACAAAGTCGGCGCTCCCCAAGGTGAACTACTCGGTCGAATAAACCCCTTCCCCAACATTTCGGTGGAGCGAGACGATAAGGCGCCTTGGCGATGGGCGCCGCTCCCGAAACCAAATCGATATGGAACTCCACTTGCCTTTCTGGAGGCACACCTGGTAACTCTTCGGGGAACACATCCGAAAACTCGCATACAACAGGAACGTCATCCACTGATTTGGGCCTTCTCACGGCCACTCGAGTATCCTTCACGTAGCCACATGTTCCTTTTATAGCCCCATCAAAGGAATTTAGGGTTTGGGTCTGAATAAGTTACGCCGGGCGTAACCTTGGGTACGCCCCGCGTACCTGAGGGGAAACGCGTCCAAATGAGGCGCGCGAGTACGCGCAGCGTACATCTTGTACGACCAGCGTACTCGCCTACAATGAAAACCCTAAATTATCAACTTAACCAAGATGTAATGCCAAAAGAAGAATACCTGGATTTCGGGCTGTTACACAAGAACACTTGGGGAGTAAATCCATTTTAAGGGCCAAAAGTGTCCCAATGTCCCTCAAAGGCTTGGAACTCAAACTAGAAGCCACCATTGCATGTTTAGGATACAAAATCAATTAGAATCAAATGGTGAAAGTGAGTTCACGGCCAAGGAGGTTCTTGGGCCGTGAACTCCATGTTTAAGTGCCAAAATGCCCTAAAAATCCTCCTTAAGCCAAGGGACTAAATTGGACATATACCTAAATGACTTTAGGACTAGCTAACACACTTAGAACACCAAGAGTAAGGTGTTCACGGCCCAAAAGGTTCATGGGCCGTGAACTCCATAAAGTGGTGCCAAATGGTGTCATAAACTCTTCTAAAGCCAAGTACAAAAGCCTAGTTTAGTTCCTAGTTAATTTAGGGACTTGAAAACACCATAAACGTCCTCCCAAGGGAGATTACTGCCGTAATCTCCAAGGGAATATGGTCCCAGGGCCGTAAACTCCTAAAAGGAGTTATATTATGCCCTAAACCCTTCCAAGGATTAAACCACCAAGTCAAATTGCTTCTAGAAATCATTTAGGACTTCAAAACACAAAATAACACTAAGTCTAGGAGTTCACGGCCGTAAACACAAGGACTTCAAAACACAAAATGACTTTAGGACTAGCTAACACACTTAGAACACCAAGAGTAAGGTGTTCACGGCCCAAAAGGTTCTAGGGCCGCGACCTCCATAAAATGGTGCCAAATGGTGCCATAAACTCTTCTAAAGCCAAGTACAAAAGCCTAGTTTAGTTCCTAGTTAATTTAGGGACTTGAAAACACTATAAACATCCTCCCAAGGGAGATTACTGCCGTAATCTCCAAGGGAATATGGTCCCAGGGCCGTAAACTCCTAAAAGGAGTTATATTATGCCCTAAACCCTTCCAAGGATTAAACCACCAAGTCAAATTGCTTCTAGAAATCATTTAGGACTTCAAAACACAAAATGACACTAAGTCTAGGAGTTCACAGCCATAAACACAAGGCTTTACGACCGTAAACTCCTTTTGTAGAGTTTAATGAAGAGTAAAGACATACATAAGGTCTTTTGGAACCCTAAACCCCTTTAGCATTGTCCCACAACAACTTAGATACAATCCTAGAGGCTAATAACACTTGATAAAGGTGTTTAGCATGTCCTACGGTGTCTTGACTTGTTTATTAGTTGTTTATAGACTAATTTGTTACATATATGTGATATTATATGTTAACTAGGATCATAGAGTGTGTTCAAGACTTCACTTGACACCTAGCCATCCTACCTCTTCAGTTCATCCGTATCACCCACAACAGGTGAGTTCATACCCCTTAATCAATGTTTTAACTATTTTTAAATGTTTTATGGAGGGGGATGCAAGTAGAATCATGCTACTTATTATATCAATCACATGTGATTAATAAGCAGCATTCAAATGATTTACTACTCATTAGCCATTTTACCAAACACTTTCCTTCAAATGATTTTCATAAACACTTTATATGTTTAAAACTCCTTATTAAACTGTACATTTTACTCTTTATGTTTCATTTCAAACTCATTTACAACTGTGTTTCAAACAAATGTTTATTTATACTTAAACTGTTTTATCAAACCCATGCTTTCAAACTGTTTTATAGATTGACATCAAGTCGATCTTTTCTTAAAATAATAATTATGTTCAAAGGTTTTACAAAACTTATTTATGGTTTTATATTATAAATTACATGCCACTATATGTATAGTTATATAAGTAGTGTTTAAAAGACTTAGGAAGGCTATCCACCTTGTTACCTTTTCCTCGATTTGGATGTGTTCTAATAGGATATCGGTACCCGTCCGAAGGTCGTTTAAATATTAGTTATATATCATGTGTACATATATAGTCATAAAAGGTCTTTCCAGTTCAGCCAATTCCCTTGGATAGCAAGGGTATACATCCATGTTCATACGTACCAGTTATATTACTAGTAAGCTACCATATGGGTAGTTTAGGAAGATACTAGAACTATTACTAGAACGCGACATCATACAATGAGTCAGTTCATTCATGAGTCAATACTTGCTAGATACCGAGAACATACATTACAGCTAGTACACACAGTACATTACATTACAATTACATGATTACGTTTACATAGAGATTCTGTTATAAGCATGCCTATATATGTATAGTTATATAAGCAATGTTTAAAAGACATAGGAAGGCTATCCACTTTGTTTCCTTTTCCTCGATTTGGATGTGGTTTGATAGGATATTGGGTACCCGTCCGAAGGTCGTTTAACTATCATTTATATATCATGTATACATATATGGACATAATAGTTCCTTTCAGTCAGTTCAGTACCTTTGGGTAGCAAAGGCACACGTTCATATACATTACATTACTATGAGTACATATACAACTATACTTGAAAGAGAAAATATACAACGATACTAGAACGAGTAACAATACATTACATATACATATTTACAGTGACAGAATTGTGATCCACTGTATCAGAGCATGCCTTAAATGTCGTGGCCCGAGTTGTAGCCAGAGTTCTCTTGGAGGGAGAGCGTGAGTTTGCGTATAGATCTATATAGGATTGACTATCCTACACCTTGCTACTAGCTACAGCCGGACCTGCAGGTCTGCGGGTGCCAAACACCATTTCTTTTTATGACCATACGTATGTCGTTGTTACCATTCAATAGTATGGTGCAATTAATCACATGATACCTTCATATAAATCCGGTTTAAGGTAGTTAGTACAGCAGTAGTTCCTATAATACAACACTACAGTACTACATTAATTTCCCCTTTTTATATATTTAGTGACCATTTCACTTAAACATTAAATGTAAAAACTATATTTTGTTAATGATAGTTACACTTGGGCTAATTACACACTTTTACAAGAAACGAACATTTAGAATAGTTAAGTCTTGGTAGAAGACTACATCGAGAATAGTTATGTCTTGGTAGAAGATACCCTTTATATAATAGTAGGAATCATAGGGATTTCTAGGGTTTTTCAAACGTTTACAGTTGTTTTACAAACATTTTTACACTTACAGTTCATATACATTTTCAATACATACAAGTTCTTACAACATCTTCTTACATACAAATTAAGACACTAAAATACTTATGATCTCACCAGCTTCAAAGTTGATACTCGCTTTCAAAATTACTTGTGTCCTCAAGTCATCTATAGACAGGTACAGATGCAAGGTTTAGAGAAGATGGAGCTCGTTCAAGACTCATCTTTCATTTTGATTTAAGCTTTAGTGTCTTTTATAATTTGACAGAACACACTTGTATAATAATTATATTATTAATGCAATGGATGATGTCGTTGCTTGTGTACTACTTTACATTGTTGTGATACTGTACATGACGTCCTCTGCCCCAGAACGTTTCCGCCGTTCTTGGTTTTGGGGTGTGACATAAAATTTATTGTAATTTTTGGGGATGTTACAACTTGGTATCAGAGCCTTGGTTTGAGTGAATTGGAGAAATACTCATGTGAATCTAGTCTCAAACTAAGGAAAAGTGTTTTTAAAATGATTTTCAAAGTAAGGGTTTTAAAAATAATTTTCAAAGTTGCTTCAAATTAACCAAAAGAGGATGCGATGTGTATGATTAGCCGGCGCCAGTAAGTAGACCTCAAATTACCATACTGTTACTTGATATTGTGATATGTTAGAACAGCATGATAGTGATAGGCTAGGGACCTTCAGGAATTGCATGATAGAATTTCCTGATTATATGATGTCTGATAGCCTAGGGTCTTCCTTATATGAAATTAACATCATTACTAAAGTTGCTTAGTGTATCCATCATAGGTGTATGTAACTAAGATTTTATAGCCTGAGAATGTTTGCTTTAGCCTTATTAGCATATTTGTACATCATTAGTGTATGCATCATAATTGCATGCA
The DNA here is from genome assembly GCF_002870075.4 of Lactuca sativa. NCBI lineage: Eukaryota > Viridiplantae > Streptophyta > Magnoliopsida > Asterales > Asteraceae > Lactuca > Lactuca sativa. Next base: position 313,418,882 of record NC_056630.2, read on the forward strand.
TCAAGTATTTGACTGTGTATAGAAGCTAGTGTTATGTATGATTAGCATACACGAGTGATGCTTGGATGGTAGAAGTTTCGTGAGTGGGTGCAGTATCTGATGGGTCAACGTGAGGATTGTTAGCCACTCTTGAGTGAGTGAGGTCAGAGTGCACGTGTATCTGATATGCTGGGAGATAGAGATCGAGAATTTCATATAAGGATCTGTCTAATTTTATTGTGTTTTAGTGCCAGTCGACTCCACTACTCGAATGGTGCTTGTTGTGTGCTTTGTGGTGCTCACATTGATGGGAGCTAACTATCAAATTAATAAATTAAGTTACATGTTATGGAAGTTATATAATCCTATAGTGAAGGATTTGGCCCTATTGCACAGCTCTCGTTTGAGTCTAATAGTTGTAGGGTTGGGTCCTTTAGTCGAAAGATTATTTAAGTTTTGTTGCATGTAATTATATTCATGAAGTGGTTGGTTAGCATATATTGGAGCACCACAGCATCTGATGGCAGCAGAGATGGGGAATACTAAGAGAGCCTAAGGAGTATTTTAGTTCGGTTGTTTCGTTGTTGAGCAGGTATCAGGAGTATTTTTATGAGTAGGCCTTAGAGGACCCGAGCTTATCCTTAAGGAGAGTATGGATAGGTGTGGAAGCTAGTATTGGGCTCGTACTACTGGAAGCACAGGATCCATACAAGAATCGAGGAGAGTTTCGTGTATTCTAAGGGTTGGTCGGGAGAGATACCATGGTTTGATACCATGATTCATGGAAGTAGCTCCGTATCTGTCGATCTTGTGGTTAAGGTTACTAAAGTACGAGGATGGGTCTTGTAGTTGTTTTGGGCCCTAGTAGCGATATCGGCTTGGGTTGGGTGGTGCAGACCTAGATGATTTTGTTGGTTTTGAGGTCTAGAGGGTTTTGCTCCAGGCCGTGCATTCGAGTCACAAGACTCAAGAAGGAAACAGTTGTTATGATCGGCTTGGGAACTGCAGCTGGAAGTGAGCGGTTGATTGATGGATTGGAATGTCTCTATCTATATCGAAGATTTTTCCCTTTCATTTTTCCGAGATCGGAGAAGGAATAAGAAGGCTTGTGATTTCCAGAGTTAGGATGTAAACCCAGCATAGGGCTAGCTGGTTGTAGTGTTCGGCGACATTATGCCAGCATGGAAATGCGCAAGAGGATATATGTGGTATGGATGCTTAGTGACACAAGCAATGGTCTATTTTCCCTGGATATAGAAAATTCAAGTACCGGATTGACAATTGGGATTGCAGGCAAGGAGTGTATGTTTTGGATCGTAAGTCGGTGTTTGTGTATTCATTTGCATGAAATCCTTAATGTTAAAGTGATTATTAATGGTAATTTCAGAGGTCTTCAGCTAAAATCTAGAATTCTCTTAGGATTTTATTGGTCCTTATCTGGAAGATCATCCTAAGTGTGTTACGCATTCCAAGAGTCAGGGACGGTTTGTGCTTGTGTGAGCTGGTTTCAGACATGGTTTATTTCAACATCAGTAGGTGGTGGTTCGAACTGGGTATTCTTCTTGTAGGATTATCAATATGTACGAGTTTGTGATATTGGAAGAATGGTTCATAGGGATCTGCAGTGGGGGTATGTGGAATTTCGGTTTCGGATTTGGTCAAGGCAGGGGTATGGAGTAAGGGGCGATCAGATGCATGTGTTCTGGAGGTGAATGGGTTGTCTCTCAGCAGAAAGTAGTTGGTCTAGAGCTCGTTACAACTATTGGTTCCTTTTGGGGGTGTCAATGAATAGATGAGGATCCGCTAGGATCAATCAGGTTGAGTATCGGATGCGAAGGGAATTTGTTAGCTCTTTGTTTTGATTGCTATTTTCAGTTTAGATTGGGAAAATGTCGATCGGAAAATCAATTCCAGACACAGATATGTTCAGCTCCATGTGGGTTTTGGTTCTCCGGATTAATTATCAATGTGTTCTCGACCATTGGCCACTTCATGCATCATCAAAGCGGAGATTATGGGTAAGTATTGGACTATATCAGTTGAATTTCAATGGTTTCTTTGACATATCGTTACGTTCATCTCGAGTTTGGACGATGTTCTTGGTTATTGGGAGTCCAAAACTTGGGTTTAGTGATTGGATGGACCTGAATAGAGCCTTAGCAACATTTTTGGATGACCTCCAAGGTTTTAATGAGATAGTTGCATATTGGTGGGATTTGTTCAGTCTCAATCAAGTATAGGATCTTGTTTTGACTAACCATGAGCATGTATTCAGTTAATGGTTTAGGTTTTTCATTTCGATAGAAATCTGGTATTCTGCCTTTTTTGGATGAGGTTATGGGTTCCCTAAGGGTGTGCACAGTGGTAAATTCATTAAATATTGTCGAGAGTGATATATATGGGTTGGTCAACATATCAATGGTGTGTTTGGTTTGAATTATATACATGGTTCTTTTAGGGTTATAGCCTTTGAATTGGATCAAGAGTGCGACCATTTATCCTAATCTCAGGTCATGTGTGACCATGAATTCTTAAGGTTATGCATTGGTAACAACTTGTTCTGCGAAAGCAATTGTGTGTGGTAAGATTATGGCATTGTTGTCATCGGTTAGCGTTGACAGGGACGTTTCTTAGGTCCCCGCAAGGCGATGGAATAAGGTGAGTATCTTTAGGCCCTAGGTGTTGGGCGAATGATGTAATCTCGACAAGTTCGGTGTAAAATTGGGAGCATTCCAGACTCATGCTGTCGGCTCGGAGGTAATCCAGACCTATGTTGAGGACCTTGTAGGGGTATTCCAAGTATAGGTTGTGGGCCTAATGATCATGATTTTTCATTCCTCCTGCTTGCGGTACTTTCAGTATTGGTTCATGGTTGGAAGTCGGGAGACTCACGAACCAACTGGTTTGGATAAAATGAGTAGTTAAGGGTTGTTAGGAGTATCGGTTGTGCATCAGAAAGTCTCATGTGGAGTGTTTGCATTATAAATCTCGTTTGTTCGCATGATATTATTAAAGGTTTAGTTACCAATGTTGGGTATCGGTTATGGAGTCTCAAATCATAATGTTCAAAGGATGATCCTTAGTCCAAATATGCAGTCTCAGAAGTTCTTGTGCAACAGCGGAACCTATATCAACAATGGGGTTGTGTTGCTCCCCCTAAATAATTTTAACTTGGGGATGATGCTCCCCCCTGAACTTCTAAACCGGACGCATTAACGTCGTCCTCAGGTGGGAAATCAAAGAAATTTGCATCATCATTGTTGTTGATAGGAGGATAAAATTCATCAGATTGATCAGGTGCATCTTGGAATCCATCTACATTTGATTCAAAGGAAGGTTAACCATTCCCCCCGCCCCCCTCAACATGTGAAGGGTGAAACGTTTCGGAATCAAACGTAGGAAAACTGGGTGTCGGACCTGAAACATTTTGTGAAATAGGAGCTTTAGTTGACGAGGTTTGTCTTATCTGAGATTCTGAATCAAGAGTTGTTTCTGAAGGTTCGAACAGGGTTTCAAAGTCAACTTCATAAATTGTTTGCTGGTTCGGACATCCTGGCGCTGTAGCATCGAATCCATGATGTGAGTTGTGACATGGGTTGGGCCAGAATTCCGAACAAAGTTGTCATCAAAGGTGACATCAAAGTTTTCTTCTAGAACTCGAGTTCGCCGATTAAGAACCCGATAACCCTTTGATTTTGCGCAGTACCAAAGAAAGATTGCTTCATCAACTTCGGGTTGGAACTTTGTAAGCTGATCGTGGTTGTTTTTCATGAAGCATCTGCATCCAAAAACATGAAGAAAATAGATACTTGGCTTTCTACCGTTCATGGCTTCGTATGGTGTCATATTGAGGCGTCGATTGATAATACTCCTATTATGAGTGAAGCGTGCAGTTGAGATAGCTTCAGCCCAAAGATAGAATGTAAGATTTGAAAAGTTAAGCATGGATTGAGTAGCTTCAACAAGTGTTATGTTGCATCGTTCGACTATGTCGTTTTGTTGTGGGACATATGGAGCAGAGAAGTTGTGGTGAATACCTTTCTCGGTGAGGAAGTTCTCAATGGTGGCAATTGTAAACTCTGAACCTTTTTCACTTCAGATTCGTCTCACAGGAGGTTTGATGAGAACTTCAATTCCTTTGATAAAGTTGATGAGTTTCGAGGTTGTTTCTAACTTGAGCCTTAGGAAGAAGACCCAAGTAAACCTAGTAAAATCATCCACATTCACAAGAATGTATTTTTTGTAATGTAGACTGTCTACTGTGGAGGGTCCACACAGATCATTGTGAAGAAGTTCTAACGTCTCTGAGATGGATTTTTCAATGATGACATGGTGACCCTTCTTCTATTGCTTTCCACACTCGCATGCAACACAAAAATGATCATTCTCAAACTTGAGGAGTAGCAGACCTCTTACCATTTCACCGGAAACAAGATTGTTCATATAACGAAAGTTTAGATGAGCAAGCCTACTATGCCATAACCAACTGATGTTAGGAACAACATTTGATAGTAAATCGAGTTGGGGCTTGCCAATGTTCATGTTGATGTCAAGAGGATACATGTTCTTGTTACGATTTGACTTGATTAAACATTCCTTCCGGTCTTGTGTCATGACATAATTATGTTTCTTGCAGAATTCAACTCGACGATTTGCATGAGTAACTTAAGCCACACTTATCATATTATGCTTCAGGTCAGCTACATATGCCACTTTTGAAATGGAGAAATTGCCATTTGTAAGGATGCCATAACTCTTATTTGATAGTTGGAGTTGTTGCCATACGCCACGTAACTAGCATTTGGTGATAGTTTGAGATCTCGCAGAAAGTCCTTCCGCCCCGTTATGTGCATGGAGCAAGCACTATCAATATACCATACTGTTTCTTGACCGGGTGGGACGTTCGTAGCTATATACCAGTAGTTTGACTCAGCATCGTCATAATCTCCCTCTGATCTAGATGACCAATAGCCTTCATCACATTTAATTGTCTGTCTAGCCATAAGGAACATATTTTTGTCGGTACTCACGTCATCATCATCTCCAGAAGACCAATACCCTTCTACTTCTCTTGATATAGTGGTAACAAAAGCCTTTTCACTCTCTGCCATTTCTTGATCTCGATGTGCATAATAAGAAGAGTCCTTAATCTTGGGTTTTTATGTAACTTTGGCCAAGCAGTCATTGGCATAATAGTTTGCATGACCACATTTATGACACGATCTTGGGTTTGTCTGACTTTGGAGTCTGTGAAGATTCTGATGTGTAATTTGGTCTAGGAAGGTTAGGATTGTAAGTTGATGGGTTTTCTGAAGGTTTGTTGAATGGTTGAGGATTGATTTGGTGAGGAGCATGGAATGGTTGGGATATGGCTTGTTAAAAGGACGCTTGTATATCATGGAAAGTAAAGCAAACTCTTGTTGGAAGCAGACTTCGGAGTCCATTTCTTCAGTGTCAATGTCACCATTTGATTGATAGTTGTTGTTTGTATGAGTAGGTAAGGTGGGTGGTGAGGATTAAACAGATAGGATATATGGGACAACAGCTGTGAAGGAGTTCGAGACCGAGAGGTTTGGAATCTAAGGATCATAGGAACTAACAAGATCTAGAGGGCCTCCTATGAGTTCTCGTAATGTTTGTGCAACATTTGATAAATGACCTTGAAGCTCATCGAACAGTTGGTAGAGATTCATTTCTTTCAGAGATCCATTACTCTGAAGACATGATTTCACATTTCCCTATCTCTTTCCAAGGTTGGTAATGAACTTGAGGTTATATTCTAGTGGAGTTCGAACTATCCCATGAGTTGTCATGTTGTTGACGATGATTCAGTATCTGATTGAAGCCAAGGCAATAGATTCACCTGGACTTGTAGTAAAGGTATCGAACTCGTTGACAACCGAGGTTAGACGCTTGTCCTTCATATTTTCTGATCCCTCGAACAAGTCTTGAAGTGTATCCCAAATCTCTTTAACAGATTTCCACAACTTAATGTACTCAAAGAGAGAATGTGGAACACCAAACAACATTTCGGAAAAGACAACCTGATCTACATGCATCTTTTCGATGTCATCGGCCGTGAGAGGTACTTGACGTTGTTCATCTTGTTCCATGAGAGTTGCAGCAGCATCTCTAACAGTTGTTCGAACTGGAACATGTGGATCTTCTTTAACAGATCTCCAGATAGCTTCACCTTTTTCTTTACCAAGTAAAAATCTTTCCATTTTGACTTCCCAGTGATCATACTCTTCAACAACTAGTAGTAGGGCACGAGAAGGGCAACCCACGCTATTTGATATTTTCATTGAATACATTTGTTGAGAATTTGAAGCTGACATTGAAGTTAAGATATCTTGAGCAAAAGTGCTATATAGAAGAAATTTTATCCTGAACACATAAATGATCAAAATACCACGATAGTCTCGAATAAATTATAATATGTTCTTATGGATTCAAAGGACAACCACTCAAACTCTGATACCAATTGTGAGAATAAGGATATGATGCGCAGGGATAAGGTTTGAAAACTCAAGCCTTGAGTTAATGCTTAAGACCAATGTCTACTTTTAATTATATGTTCCAGGCAAGTCTGGTAATACCAGTCGAGGCTTGAACTTGGAATTCAACAAAGTAATCAAGTAATAAATAAAGAACTATGAGTATAATCAAGGTAAAGACAATAAATGAACAAGAAGAATGTTTTGAAAGAGTTTAATATCAGAGAAACGTGAAAGGGAGTTAATACGAGAATATGATATCTTTAGAAGAATAATCCACACTATTCTAGTCATTAAATCACTCCTTAAATAGTCAAGGAGGAACAACGTACAAACCGATCAACATACAAAGGACTCGATAATCACACTACTTCTGACATTCTGATTATCCAAATAAACAAAAGAGACTTGGTCCTATGAAATGTTACATCATATAAAAAGACAAGAATAATAAATGCATAGACAAACACTTGATCTCGGATGATTTATTCATCTCAAAACTTACTCCACTTCGGACACTTACTCCATCTCGTACCACCACACATTTCGGACTCAAGACTGACTTCGGAACTTCAAGATTCAGAGATTGCTAGAGGTTCACTTTCAAGTTCCAACAAATACATATACAGCTTAAATCAAGTAAACATGTATATTTTGTTCATCCGACATAAATATCAATTACACAGATAATATGCACACATAGCATGGAATTTATATTAAATACATCATATCTATGTGTAAGATGAAAGTCACTTTGCACTCACTTGTTAAAGTGATGAATCCAAACTCAGGCAGCGCTTCACTTCTAACATTTCTATTTTCCTTCGACGAAACCTAATATCATTATCGCTAGATTTTGGTCTAATATTTATTGCCACTATTTACGAGAAATATTGTTTTATAAGTTTTAAACAATACTTTTCAACCACTATGTATAAACATGGGCCGGACGTGAAACATCGGAGGGCGGGACCATTTTGGCATTATAACACTTCTTAAATCCAACAACCCTATGCGGCCCTTCAAACTAGATTCCCCATACTGCGAGTAGTTAAAAGATATTATAATAACACTTTATATATATTATGTTTTATAATATATATTGTTTATAAGTTTATAATAACGATAATAAACTTAAACATAAGTTGCACTTTAAGTAGAGTAAGCATAACTAACTTACTAGGAGGTTTGGCTAGGAACCAGGCTCTTCGGTGGCAGAACTTCCGAGCTGAGAGATCGTCTTCTCAGAGCCTTCTGTCACTCCAGAACTCGCCTCTAGCACTTAGGAAGTACTAGGGAAGGGTAGGGATAGCTTTGGATTGTTGATAGAGAAAGAAGGGTGAAGGTGTGAAGAATAGAGGGTTCCTCACATCTATTTATAGGCTAGAGCTATGTCGGTATGTTGGGCGTTCTTCGGAGCTATGGTGCGCTTAGAAGGTCTATGTTGTATGTACGAGGTGGCAAGTGTCAGCTCCAGATGTGAGGTCATGGGGAACAAGCAAGGTTCAGGATTCGGCCACGCACTCTCTTCGCAACATCATAGTCCCGACTTCTAAATTCTATAACATTCGCATACGAGCTCCGTTTTCTATGTTCTTTATATCCAAACGTAGGTGGCGACGAACTCTACAACTTTCGTTTAGACTCCGTTGGCTAATTTTAAATTTATTTTTAAAGTTATATTTTAACAGGCCTGGACAGGTAAAGTCCGTTAAAAATTCATAACTTTGTCATCTGATGTCCATATTCGTCTATCTTTATATCATTGATTTCTTATTAATGAAATATTTAATTATCGTTTAGCTCGTGTCGGCTAAAATTCGGTCAATCTAAAATTCGAATTCCGAGTCGTGCACTACTATGCTAAATCTTAGAAAAATCATAACTTCGTCATACTAACTCAGATTTGAACGTTCTTTTTATGCATGCTCTTGGTTTAAGGTATACTACGACTTTCATTTACTTCGACAGGCCATAACTTCTTCGTTATAAGTCGGATTTCAGTGTTCCTTATATCCCCAAAATCCTTGTTACGACGAATTCAACTTTATTCATAGATATAGGGTCTATCTATTATTTTATTTTTGACACTTATTTTTATTATTATTTTACTATATCGTTAGTAGCAAGTATAATGCACATAAAATCACACAATTCACATAATACTCAAATAATTCCTCTTCTTTACTTCAAAATAGTTTACAATTTTTGACCCTAACTATTACATCATACTATTAATGCTTAGCCTAGATACACGGGTGTTACAACAGACTACACCACAAAACTCGGCTCCGATGGATCATACTTACTAGCAGCCACCTGCTTCTGCACCTTCTCCTTGCCACTCTCCACACCGGCGTCCATACACGCGGCCTTCACACATTGAACCTCAAGGGCAAACTCGATACTTTCAACAAAAAGGTTCACCGCACAAACCACACCTTTCTAAAGGACCGAAGCCATATCCTCTACCAATGCTTTCCTCTTCAACACCTCAGCCTCAAGCTCCCCGCCCTGTTGTTTTATACGTTCCTCTAAATTACATTTTTCCACCTCCAACCACTCCACCTGCTGACAAAAGTGACCCACCTCCCCGTCCAGGAACGACAACTGGTCCTTGACGGCAGACTTCTCCCCCGATAACATGGTGTTGCGCTCATCGAATTGATGCCTCTCCTCTTCCAAGAGTGATACCCTCTCCCTGAGCTCATTGCGCTTAGCCTCGACTGCATCTGACTCTGCCAAATTGGACCCGATATAACGAAGACAACCAGGTCAGGTGTAACCACTAATTAAGGAGAGACCTTGGTTGCAACATATTGAAGCTCGTTCGCCATATGAGAATAAGACAGAAGGTCAAGTGACTCCAATATAGTTGGAGGAAATGCGTGTCGACACCACTCATAGGCGTCAACCCGATCTGATGAAAGAGACCCAGGGGAAAGGTTCCAGCCAGGAAGATACACCCTAGAGGAAGCCGGCAACGGTGAACCAGCCTTAGAGGATGAACCCACCGCCGCACCCGATGGACGGTGAAATCCTGTTGTTCCTGGTCTCACCCCCTCTGGCGGTCGAGGGACATCATCGTCAACAATATCAATCACCTAGGGAAACTCCACAAGCAAAGAGTCAATGTGGCTTCGCTTACATAATCGTTTTCCAATCGAATCTACACCACTACCATCCGAAAGGGCAGACTCCATCAGCACAGTCCGCCACTTAGAGATCACATGGCCCCCACTAACAGGTGGCTCCCCAGCCATAGGTTACCTATCAATAGAAAACAATAGACCAGGGCTAAAAGAAGGTGCATACATCCTTTCTCTGGTGGCGGACGTAACTATGGATTTTTCCACCCGAGAGCCATGAGCTGGAGCCGGAAGAGCATCCACCAAATGCACTTCATGGGATTGCAGCTTGCTCTTGAAATGACCACACAACACCCTCTTTAGGGACAAAATCTTGTCGGAACCTACGATCAGAGGAACAGCACAAACTGATTTCTCTTATAATCAAAAGAATAACCAAAAAATAAGAAGAAACAAAGGGGGGGGGGGGGGGGGCAGGGAAGTGATACTTACCATCCATCTCCACATAAAATCGAGGCATCATCCCTCGGGCCCGCCAAGCAGCACTTATCCCTGCCGCCAATATGCATTTCGAGCAATCCTCCCCATTGAAACAAATCCTCTTCAACACTTGAGCGGTGGACAAACTGATGTCCGACAGTCAAGGGGCCCGATCTAAAGAGATCGATACACGAGGATAACCAGGACCGACCAGGTCACTATTAACCTACAACCACTGGTCTTGCCAATTCTTCCGAGGGGCCTTTTGTTTACTGATGAAGGCGTGCATATTGCGATGCTGATAAAAAGTATGGATGTCGGATTGGGTAGAGGAGTTAAAAAAGGCCTGGAAGACTCGAAAATGGGGAAGCACACCCAAGGTTCGACACGCTAACTCAAAGCTGACTATTTTATTAACAACATTAGGCATAAGATCGTAGATGGAGAAACCATACTCCCTCAGCTTCAATGAAAAATCTGAGATCAGAAGACGAGGCCCAAACTCAAAATCAACACAGGTATCTGATATGGGCTTATTTAGTCATAGAAATCATTCATTATCTTATTTATTATTGTTGATTTTATATCATTTTATGAAAAAAAGATACTTAATTAGCTTAATATTTCAATTTCAGCAATAAAAGACATGCTCGGGTGAGAAAGGAAGAGGATTGAGTGATTCCAAGCTTGGATCTTGGATTTTGAAGAAAGAAGGATGTTGTTGGACAGCTTGACCCCTCATCAGTGTTTTGGCCATATCTCATGAACCATAACTCCGATTGATGAGATTCAAAATGTTCTGAAAACTAGACACCATTTCAGACGACTTTTGTGTTTCGAGAAAATGTTGATTCCATGTAAACTCGACGAGTTTTTACCAAAAACTCGACGAGTTGGTTAGAATATTCTCGATTTAAGGATGCCTTGCCGTACACGCTGTATACGCGGATTATCGAAAAAACTCGATGAGTTTTTGGTGAAAACTTGTCGAGTTGACGCTGTTTTCAGAATTTATATATAGAAACTCTTCTCATTCGAACCCTAACTTTTTGTGGAGGCTAGCTGCGACTTTTGTAGACCAGAAGGGTTCTTGGAGCTGCTATTTTCGAGATTGCAACATAAGAGACAATTTAGAAGAGAGTCAAAGGCAAATAATCATTCTTCTTTTCTTAATCTTTGTTTTGAACCATGTTTGAATCATTAGATTTTGATTTTAGGTTATTACTTCCTTTCGATATGAGCTAAAAGCTTTTTACTTCTTTTTGGATTAGATAATCTTATGAATATGGTTTGATTGAGTGGTTGAATTGATATTAATTTGGTTATTCATCTTCTTAAGCTTATTAAAGATCCTTATGTATTGATGACAAATGTTTTTAGTTAACAAATAAGTGATTGAGTTGCATGAATATCTTCTTGATTACTTGATTTATATAGTTTTATGAATATAAGATTGTATGCCTAGGAATAGTAAATATGAAACTAGGGTTAACTATAAAATGTGTAAATCAATGTGTGAGCATGTGTGATGAACAACCATACATGAGTTGATTGAATTGAACAAATTTAATTAACTATTGTTGTAAGTCTTGCTAGATACGAACTGGACACTAGGAAACTTGTTAGTTTAATCAACTGACCACTGTTTGAATTAACTTGTCTACTAAAGGATTGGTAATAGTGAACATGAATCCAATCACATTAGGAATCGGTAACCATTGACATATTGATCCATTGCACTTGCCACGAAATCAACCATAAGAATAAGTGAATTGAATTTGAACAGAAGTCTCTTTTGTCATTTTATCTAGTTGTCTTTTCTTGATCTTCTTAGTTGTTAATTGTCTTTGTTTAAGTGTTAATTGATTGTTTAAGTTTCTAGTCTTGCAAAACTAGAGAAACCCCTTACTTTTATTAATTGTTTTAATTAGATAATATTAGAATTTATTTTAATTGTTTACCGTTCCCTGTGTTCGATACCTTACTTACCTGAACTAAACTGCTAATCGATAGGTACACTGCCTTTCGTGTGTTTGTCTTTGTGTTTAAGTTAGTAGGATTAAAACTAGTTCATTTCACACACATCAAGTTTTTGGCGCCGTTGCCGAGGAACGGTTCTAATAGTTAATTTTATTTGCTAATGTTATTGATCCTTTGTGTGAGATTTATCTCATATAAAGTTACACGTTTTCTGTTTTAATTTTTATTATCATATTATTATGTATTTTCCAAGTCTCGATGCTTTTGATGCTTTTCTTGAGGAAGTAGCACAGGAAATTGAGCAAGAAGATGAAGAATATGACTCAGACGAAGATTTGATGAAATTTGGAAGATGGTTAGATAACATCTTGTCTAACGAAGAAGAGAAATATGAGTCACAAGAGCTAGAGTTAAAAGATGAAGAATTTAATCCAGAAAGAGATTTGGAGGAGCTGGAAAGATCGCTAGCAGAAGGGTCAGATGAAGAACAAGAACAAGCTGAGTTGCAAGAACCAAGTCGTGGTTTGATCATTATCACGACATGGCCACCTATTTTCCCAGTTTGTGTTTCGAAGGATGGGGTGATGATTCCAAGTTTGGAGAAAGTTCTGAAACGCGATCCATTTCTGATTAGTATCCAACCGGTCCCAACCCTTATCAAGATTCTTGGGTTTTATATATTCAAGCTCGTTTGGCCAATTATAGACGCAAAGAGCCAAATTTTACAAATTGGTCCGCCAAAGAAGATATTCAATGCAACATATGGATTGGCATTGAGTTTATTGGAAGTTTATTAAGTTGAGAGTCCAGCTAAAGACTCGCACAAAAAGAAGCGCTTGCGGGAGGCAACCCGTCATTAGAGTTTGCTTTTCTTTTTCTTTTTGAACTTCTAGTTTATTAGGGTAGTGTAGGATTTTAATTTAATGATTGTTTTCCTTTTTATTATTTGGTTTTTGATTTTGATCTTTGCATAAGTTAGGGAGAGAATCGATCAAATTGTTAAAGCGTGAGGAATAAATGTGAAATCGAGTCTAAAACGAGAAGAGCGGGAGAATTGAGTCTAATTACGAGTCCGGTGAATAAATGGCTGAAAGGATGAGATTTTACTGAAGAAAAATGAGGGGGAATATTGCTATAATCATTCCCTTAAAATCCAGAAACGAAACTGAAGTTGGAGTATATTTTGTTCACTCAGTGCATAAAACTCATCGAGTTCCCTATAAAAACTCGACGAGTTCTTTTGGAAAAACCCGACTGTGCCAGTTTCAGCGACCCAAATCGACGAGTTGCTCTTTCTCTTACCTTTGAGTTGGTGATTTGATTACATTCTACGAAGGCAATTGGCTGTGCTATCACTATTTATTTTCTGAGCATTTCCAAGATCTTTTTCTTCTATATTTTGGAGCATAACCATACGACATTTGACACCCAAGGCAATGATGAGTTGTTCCCATGTCCAAAGTCAGCTGAAGAAGGAGCTCAAAAGAAGAATATCAACCTTGCAACTTCTTTGCCAGGGGAGTTTGTTCTAATTCTCTCTACTTTTATGTTCTTTTTCATGCATAACATGCAATGGGGACATTGCATAAATTAAGTGTGGGGTAGGGGGTTGATTACATTAGTTATATTAGAATCCTAGGTTTAATTTTTGAAAATTTGCATAAAAAATGCTAGGGCCTAATTTAGAAAATTTTGGTAAAGCAATTAGGATTCCATGTTAATATTATGTTTGAGGAATGCAAGAGGACCCAAATGTTTAGTTGAGCCTACATACGTTATAATGCATTTGTGGCCCCCTTTATTCTAGTGAAATCATGGGACAAAAACACAACCTCGCTTAGTTTGAGGATTGCAACATGTTTAGCATCGTGTACCAGAAATGTATCCAGGAGAGCTTAAGTAGTCATTGCACACTAGACTAATGCCTTTAACTAATCAAGGATGAAGTTAAATTCCCTTGCTTAAGCATATGTTTTTCTAGGTTTTTAGTTTTGAGTGGAAAAAGTGTGTTGAAAAAAAAAAGAAAAAGAGAGAGAGAGAGAGAGAGAGAGAGAGAGAGAGAGAGAGAGAAAAGTAAAAGAAAGAAAAAAAAGAAAAAAAAGAAAAAAAAAGTTGAAATAAAAAGAGTGATGAAATGTTTGAATAAAGAATCTACAAAGCTATGAAGACAAAGAAGAGTATCATGAAGAAAAGCTACAAAGTATAAGAGATTCAATCAAAAGTTGTATTTGTCTTTTATTTGTAATTTTCTTTTCTAGGTTATTTTATCGTATGTATGCTTGGGGATTTAACCAAAAATGACTTGAGGTTAAGAAAGTTTTCTGGGGATGGATTCGGAGGGATGCACAAAATGAGCGTCGTTCGAAAGAAGTAGGCGAGTGTTTATGAGGATTGTGAGTATTTAGAATTGAGGGGGGTTCTTAGGAAAATTTTAGACACAAATGCATGCGTTGCAGTCTTGGCATAATGGCTAGGTTCGATTGGGATTGTCTTATGTGGTATTAGTGTGCTAAAATTCGGTTTTGCTTGGGAGCAAGCAAAAGTCAAGTGTGGGGTATTTTGATATGGGCTTATTTAGTCATAGAAATCATTCATTATCTTATTAATTATTGTTGATTTTATATCATTTTATGAACAAAAGATACTTAATTAGCTTAATATTTCAATTTCAGCAATAAAAGACATGCTCGGGTGAGAAAGGAAGAGGATTGAGTGATTGGAAGCTTGGATCTTGGATTTTGAAGAAACAAGGATGTTGCAGGACAGCTTGACCCCTCATCAGTGTTTTAGCCATATCTCAGGAACCATAACTCTGATTGATGACATTCAAAATGTTCTCAATACTAGACACCATTTCGGACGACTTTCGTGTTTTGAGAAAATGTTGATTCCATGTAAACTCGACGAGTTTTTACCAAAAACTCGACGAGTTGGTTAGAATATTCTTGATTTAAGGATGCCTTGCCGTACACGCTATATACGCGGATTATCGAAAAAACTCGACGAGTTTTTGGTGAAAAATCGTCGAGTTGACGCTGTTTTAAGAATTTATATATAGAAAATCTTCTCATTCGAACCCTAACTTTATGTGGAGGCTAGCTGCAACTTTTGAAGACCAGAAGGGTTCTTGGAGCTGCTATTTTTGAGATTGCAACATAAGAGACAATTTAGAAGAGAATCAAAGGCAAATAATCATTCTTCTTTTCTTAATCTTTGTTTTGAACCATGTTTGAATCATTAGATTTTGATTTGAGGTTATTACTTGCTTTAGATATCAGCTAAAAGCTTTTACTTCTGTTTGGATGAGATAATCTTATGAATATGGTTTGATTGAGTGATTGAATTGATATTAATTTGGTTATTCATCTTTTTAAGCTTATTAAAGATCCTTATGTATTGATGACAAATGTTTTAGTTAATAAATAAGTGATTGAGTTGCATGAATATCTTCTTGATTACTTGATTCATATAGTTTTATGAATATAAGATTGTATGCCTAGGAATAGTGAATATGAAACTAGGGTTAACTATAAAATGTGTAAATCAATGTGTGAGCATGTGTGATGAACAACCATACATGAGTTGATTGAATTGAACAAATTTAATTAACTATTGTTATAAGTCTTGCTAGATACGAACTGAACACTAGGAAACTTGTTAGTTTAATCAACTGGCCACTATTTGAATTAACTTGTCTACTAAAGGATTGGTAATAGTGAACATGAACCCAATCACATTAGGAATCGGTAACCATTGACATATTGATCCATTGCACTTGCCACGAAATCAACTATAAGAATAAGTGAATTGAATCTGAACAAAAGTCTCTTTTATCAGTGAATCTAGTTGTCTTTTCTTGTTCTTCGTAGTTGTTAATTGTCTTTGTTTAAGTGTTAATTGATTGTTTAAGTTTCTAGTCTTGCAAAACTAGAGAAACCCCTTACTTTTATTAATTGTTTTAATTAGATAATATTAGCATTTATTTTAATTGTTTACCGTTCCCTGTGTTCGATACCCTACTTACCTGAACTAAACTGCTAATCGATAGGTACACTGCCTTTCGTGTGTTTGTCTTTGTGTGTAAGTTAGTAGGATTAAAACTAGTTCGTTTCACACACATCAGTATCCTAACCTTCCCTTTCGGCGGATGGTAAAAGATAGTCCTTTCCTTTGGAAACTACACTCCTTGATCGGGCATAAATCCAAAACAAAATTGTAGAGACTCGAAATCCTCCTGCATTAGGTAGTTCCCTGATTGAGTCGATGCCATGCAAACAAAGGATAAGAACGCAACGAAATAAAATGAACAAGAGTGAGAAACCAAATATACAAAGAAGCGTGAAAGATATAGGACAATCCAACCACTATTAAATAGGGGAAGTTCAAAATGTGAAGTGGAAGAATTGAACGGTTTCCACAGTAAAAATTACCTACACAAGGCGGCCCTGTCATGTCAGCAGCTGTCAGGACCATCCCACACCAAATACATGTCTAGGTCTAAGCTAGAACAAGTCGGCTATCCCAAGCAAATCCTGACATCTACTCGCCTAGGGGACTTGTTAATGATTATGGGTATTGAGCATTCTAACACTTCCTAAGTGTACATGCAACCCTAATAACCTTGGATCTATGTTTTTCTAATAATCATGCAAAGTTGTTTTCCAAGGTTATGACCCTATCTAAGCATACATGGGGTACAAGTTTCTTTTTATAAAAGATATAACTACATATCTTGTTGTTGAAAGTGTTCCTTGAAACCTTGTGATCCTAGCACCTCAAGTGTGATGCCTCAAATGCTTCACACAACACCAAATGCAAAGAATAAACTTTAGAGAATACTCTAACACATGCAAAATCGGCCAAGCCCTCTTGTTTATTATGTGTGTAGCCGATTTTGGGGAGAGTTACATTACTTATATAGTGTGTTGCATTAGGTAAACCCTAATGTTCCATGACTCTTCATTTCTTGATCCATGGGTTAACTCCATGGAGCATCCATGGAGCATCTTATGGGTGGAACCCAACTTGTTAATCTATGGAACCTCTTAGCCCACTATATAAGATATGGAAGATTTACTTAATCTACCCATATAACTAATTAGTTATCTTTTGATCACTTAATTAATTCTAAATTAATTCTAGATCAAAACTAATTAAATAATATTATTAATATATTAGAACTTATAATATATTAATAAACCATATGTGTTATTTCTCTCATTTAGTTTATCTAATTGCATGGTGCCATGCAACCCAAATGGACCATGCCTGGTCGGGTCAAGTACTTATCAGGAATAGTTATGGGCTTAGACACCTTATCCAACAGTCTCCCACTTGGATAAGTCTACGAACTATAACAGCAATACTTCGTGAACCGATCAACAATCGTAGGTCTTTCAAGGTCTCTCGGAACTAAGAAGATGTTGATACGCCCTTTAAGATAAGTGATCATATAATCATCTATTCTAGATATCAGTCGAACAATTACATGGAACAATGTCTTACTTATTCTCCAGCAGTTTGTTTCCCGATTTTCGATTTGTTTGACAAAGAACTTAATTGAACACATCAACTTAGTTCTGACCGGGCCCGGTACATTGGTCAAAACAAAATCATCGAGGGGCCCAGATATCAGCTTCTAATCCAAGAAGGAACAGATAAACTTCGACTCATATGTTTGTTCTACTACTAGTTGAATTATACACAAAAGCACGTCTTATAACATCGAGTTACCAATGCGTTTTCGTACAATCAATGCATAATGAATTCATAGGCAACAAATCATATATCTAGGTTTGAAGACTTATATGATATTACCGTCTCACGATCACTCGAGATAAAATTCCAAGAAGTGATTCCAGTGAGCATGGGTTGATTCCAATGATCAGAACTTATGAGCACTCATGAAGTGTTGTCTTATATCCTGACACCTACAACCAACTTCATGACAGTCTTACTTCATATCTACTTTCAACATATGACTGACTGTGGAAAATTTGAATAATATGTGAAACCACAACATACTATTCTGGAAGTCAATACATGCAAAAGAAATTATAGTAAACGATTGACAAAAGATAGCAACACTTTACTCATGAATAAACACAACTTTTATTCATCATCAAATGTCAATTACACTTTACAAATTTCATAATTTATCTAACTACTAAATCTTATATCATCCTTCAGCCCTATGCTCTGAGCATGGTAGAGATGTTTAACCCTACTCGGTCCCTTCGTGAGGGGATCTGTTGGGTTCTCATCCGATGATACCCTCTTTGCCACGAGGATTCCTTCTTCTATGCGATGTTTGATAAAATGATATTTTCTGTCGATGTGTCTAGATCTCCTGTGACCCTTGGTTCCTTGGCTAAGGCAACAACACTTTCACTATCACAGAAAATTTCCATGGGCTCCTTTATCGCTGGTACTACTCCAAGGTCTCCTATGAAGTTCTTCAGCCATATAGCCTCCTTTGCAGCCTCGCTTGCTGCTATATACTCTGATTCACAAGTGGAATCAGCCACTGTCTCCTGCTTGGAACTCTTCCAAGTGATTGCTACTCCATTTACGGTGAAGACCTAACCCGACTGAGAGCGGAAATTATCCTTATCAGTCTGGAAACCAGCATCACAATACCCTACAACTCTCAAGTCATCACTCCCACCGAGGGTAAGGACCCAATCCTTAGTCCTCCGTAGGTACTTGAGGATATTCTTTACCGCAGTCCGGTGATCCTTTCCAGGATTCCCCTGATACCTGCTAACCATGCTTAAGGCAAAGGCAACATCAGGTCGAGTACAAGTCATAGCATACATGATCGAGCCTACTGCCGAAGCATAAGGCACTCGACTCATTTCTGCTATCTCAGCCTCAGTACTAGGGCTTTGTGTCTTACTCAATCTGGCATTACTCTAGATAGGTAACTCTCCTTTCTTGGAGTTCTACATGCTGAATCTCTTCAACACCTTGTCCAACTAGGTACTTTGACTAAATCCAATTAGTCTTTTACTCCTGTCTCTCAAAATCCTTATCCCTAGAATATAGGCAGCTTCTCCTAGGTCCTTCATAGAGAAACACTTCCCAAGCCAGGACTTAACTTCCTGCAAAGTTGGGATGTCATTTCCTATGAGTAGCATGTCATCCACATACAATACCAAAAAGCTAACTATACTCCCACTAGTCTTGACATACACACAAGATTCATATTCACTCCTAGAAAAGCCAAATTCCTTAAGTTTCTCATCAAACCAAAGATTCCAGATGCGAGGTCCTTGCTTTAATCCATAAACGGATTTCTCAAGCTTACACACTCTATTAGGGTACTCGTTACTGACAAAACCTTCTGGCTGACTCATGTAAATATCTTCAGTCAACTTTCCATTAAGGAAAGCGGTTTTGACATCCATTTTCCATATTTCATAGTCATGAAATGCAGCTATGGCTAACATAACACTAATAGACTTAATCTTCGCTACTGGAGAAAAAGTCTCATCATAATCTACTCCAGGAGTTTGAGAGAAGCCCTTTGCCACTAATCGAGCCTTATAAGTGTGTACATTACCATCCATGTCAGTCTTCTTCTTGAAGATCCATTTGCACCCTACAGTCTTACGACCTGGTACATTTTCAACCAAGTTCCAAACTAGATTGCCATACATGGATTGTATCTCACTATCCATAGCCTCTTTCTATTTAGCAGACTCAGGGCCTACCATGGCTTCCGCGTAGCTGTTTGGTTCATCCAGACCTACTAGTGTCTCATCACTAATAAGTGTCTCACCTTCCGCAGTAATATGGAAACCATAGTAATGCTCAGGTGCATTCCTAACTCTCATGGAATGCCTCAGAGGTACAGACTCGTCAATTGGCTCAACAAGAGTTTCCTCCTGAAGTTGAGGGCTTGTGTTTGAAGCTCCTTCACCACTTGACTCTTGAAGTTCTTCAAGGTCAATTTGCCTCCCACTGTCTCCTTGGCTTATAAACTCCCTCTCTCTCGAAAGACTCATCTTCTTGCTACAAATACCACATTATTACTAGGTCTGTAGAAGAGGTAACCAAAGGATCTTTGTGGGTAGCTGATGAAAATACACCTCTCTCTTCGAGGTTCTAGCTTATCATGAGACTCGCGCCTCACAAAAGCCTCGCAACCCCAAATCTTCATGTGGTCTAGTTTGGGTACTTTACCAGTCCACATCTCGTGAGGAGTTTTGGCAACTTTCTTTGTAGGGACTAGATTAAGGATATCGGCAGTAGTCTCTAAGGCATACCCTCAGAAGAAGATTGTTAGCGAAGCTCGACTCATAATGGAACGAACCATATCTAACAAGGTTCGATTATGCCTCTCAGTTACACCATTCAACTGTGGTGTCCTGGGAGGTGTCAATTGTGAGACAATCCCACATTCCCTAAGATAGTCGAGGAACTCTAAACTAAGTTACTCACCACCTCGATCGGATCGAAGCATCTTAATGTTCCTGCCCAACTGATTCTCAAATTCCTGTTTAAATTCCATAATCCTTTCGAAAGTCTCTTACTTATGCTTGATTAGGTAGACATATCCATATCTAGTGTAATCTTTAGTAAAAGTCAAATAATAACGATTAGCATCCCTTGTGGCATGTTTGAATGGTCCACAAACATCCGTGTGTACAAGGTCGAACAAACCTTCACGCATCTCATAAGAACCTGTGAATGGAGACTTTGTCATTTTTCCATGTAAGCATGATTCGCAACTATCATCTGACTTTAGGTCAAATGACTCCAAGACTCCATCCTTTTGGAGTTGGCCTATGCGTTTCTTGCTTATATGTCCAAGACGACAATGCCATAATGATGCTTTATCCAAGTAATTATTATTAGGAGAATCAATACACAAAACATTATTTCCTAAGTTATCAACCACATATACAGTTTCATACACACCATTACAAGATAATGCTTTAAAATAAAGAATATTATTAATGAAAGCATTAATAGAACCAACTTCATTATCAAATGAAAAGGTAAGACCTTGTTTATACAATGCATGAAAGGAAATAATATTTCTTGCCATTTCTGGCAAATAACAACATTTATTCAAATCTAAACTAAACCCACTACTTAGCGATAAAGTATAAACTCCAATCTTCGTGACAGGTGAAGCTTTCCTATTTCCCATGATCAAGTTTATTCTTCTTTGCCCCACATTCTCACTTCTTCTTAGTCCCTGTAAATCAGAACAGATATGAATACCACAACCGGTATCAAGGACCCATGAGTTAGAATGGGATGAGTTATTAGATAAGATAGTGTAAATACCTGCATGGTTGGGTTTGACTCTCCCATCCTTCACATCTTGCTGGTACTTTGGGCAGTTTCGCTTCCAATGTGCCTTTTCATGGCAATAGAAGCATTCAACCTCTTTTGGGTCAGAAGAAGGAGTGATGAAACCTTTCTTGGTTCCACTTGAAGAAGAGCCATCAAGGGTCCTAGCCTTGGTACCCTTCTAAGAACTCTTTCTCTGCTTCCCTCATCCTTTCCAGATTGCCAAGACAGGGGCGGAGTTGGTAGGAGTAGGAGTAGTAACAACCGTCTTACCCTTAAGACCACTTTCCACGGTCTTTAACAGTCCTTGAAGTTTGATGAGATTGACCTCTTCCTTATTCACGGGGTATGTCATGCGGAATTGATCATAACATGAAGGTAAGGAGTGCAAAATGATATCTATTGCAAGCTCCTCGGGGAAGTTCACATTAAGCTTCAGCAAACGGTCCACAAATCTTTGCATTTTCTGCATGTGGCCCGTGATGGGTTCACCATCCTTCATTTGGGTTGTTATCATGGAGGAGATGATCTCATACCTCTCTTGTCTTGCACTTTGATGGTATCTTTCCATCAAATCTTGGTGCATTTCAAAAGGGTAGAAGTCCTCGTAGGACTTTTGGAGGTCGGTTGTCATAGTGGCCATCATGATGCATGCCACCTTGGTTGCATCCCTTTCATGTGCCCTAAAGTCATTGATCTCTTGAGGAGTAGCAACTGTCTCATCAATCTCCTTAAGCTCCTAATCGAGGACATATTCTTTGTCCTCGTAGCGGGTAATCATTCGGATGTTTCGGATCCATTCATTAAAGTTGGATCCATCAAAAGTGTCTTTCACACACAAGTTCATTAGAGAAAAGGAGCCATTAGGATTAGAGCTAGAAGAAAATTTTAGCTTAGAAATAGAGATAGTCCTTAATACCACACCCAAATGTAGTATTAAGGCTAGGACCCAATCACAATATATTATACTTAGAAGAGGTATGCCGTAATCTAAGTAATAACATATTTGAAAGGTAGGTGAATGACGATTCACCAATTTCCACAAAAGACGAAATAATAAAATATTTAATTTGGTTCTTAGAAACACCTAGATTCGTTTGAGATTCAATGAACTTTTCAAAGGCATGTTTCAATCTCGAGTGTGCCCTCCACGTTTTGTGACTGGGATGTCGAGTATCACAAAACGAGGTGTGAAGTAACCATGCAAATTACTTGGTACCCTTAATGTATTACCCCTCAATCGATGTGTCGGTTAACCACACACGCTCCATCGATACTATGATAAACATTAAGTCACCCTTTACCTACCTTGTTAAGTTCAAGTTAGTGTGTCGGTTAACCACACATGCTCCACTAACGACTTAGATAAAGTGTAAAGTGTAATTTCATGGATTAGCACCTTATTCACATTTTTCCTAAAGTAACTATGATTGGGAATTTAATAAAACATTTAGTTATTTTATAATTATCATTATACTTTTAATGAGAATTTATAAGTCCTTGTCCTACCCGTTCGGCTAACGACCCTCCACCAGTCAAGCAAGCGGTGGGTGAGAGTGGGCACCCATTAAGTTGCCATTTTATAGGCAACAAACTTATACCCACCTTATAGACTGGCTTCGTGAATGAGGCGTACTAGCAGTAAGACGACTTTAATCTTATACATACACACACACACACACACACACACACACACACATATATATATATATATATATATTATTAACTTATAATATTATAAGTATAAGGGTTGAATTTTAACTTTTAAAATTCTAAGGGTTGGAACTAAAGTTTTAATCAATACTTTACTTGTTCCAAAACTTGAGGGCAAGTTTTGTAAACTTTCAAAACTTTTCATTTCTTGTAACTTATGAGTTAATTAGAGTATTAAAAATGAAGACTCTTCATTTTATAACCCATGTGTTCTTTTAAAGGTTTTAAACAAAGTGATTTTTGGTTTTCCATAACTTGAGGACAAGTTATGGACTCCATTAAAACACATAATGATCATGAATTAATCTACCACATAGGTTACAAACAATTCCTATGATCATCTAAACATCATAAGATCAAGAATACGAATATGAACACTTTCATGAATCAAAAATTACACTTAAAACTTGTAATTTTGATAATTTGTCATTGCAAATGGATTAACATGAACATTACACCAACTAAAATAAGTTTTAAAACACCAAAACAGTTTAGGGTAGTGTTCCTAGTCCATTTCCAGCAACAAACATCGAAATTCTAAAAACTGCAGCCTCTACTCGTTGAGTGCATGAACTGACTCGACGATTAGCTTGCATTTGGTCATGGACTCATCGAGTCCCCCTATGGACTCGGCGAGTTCATACGGGCAGAAAGTAGAAAACTTGATTTTTCAAGCAGTTAACACAAAAATCAAACAAGCAAGCCTAGGCTCTAATACCGCTGATGGGTTTTGAGCATTCTAACACTTCCAAAGTGTACATGCAACCCTAATAACCTTGGATCTATGTTTGTCTAATAATCATGCAAAGGATTTTTCCATGGTTATGACCCTATCTACCATACATGGGGTACAATTTTCTTTGTATAAAAGATAGAACTACATACCTTGTTGTTGAACGTGTTCCTTGAAACCTTGTGAGCCTAGCACCTCAAGTGTGATGCCTCAAATGCTTCACACAACACCAAATGCAAAGAATAAACTTGAGAGAATACTCTAACACATGCAAAATCGGCCAAGCCCTCTTGTTTATTATATGTGTGTAGCCCATTTTGGGGAGAGTTACATTGCTTATATAGTGTGTTGCATTGGGTAAACCCTAGTGTTCCATGACTCTTCATTTCTTCATCCATGGGTTAACTCCATGGACCATCCATGGAGCATCTTATGGGTGGAACCCAACTTGATAATCCATGGAGCCTCTTAGCCCACTATATAAGATATGGAAGATTTACTTAATCTACCCATATATCTAATTAGTTATCTTTTGATCACTTAATTAATTCTAAATTAATTCTTGATCAAAACTAATTAAATAATATTATAAATATATTAGAACTTATAATATATTAATAAACCATATGTGTTATTTCTCTCATTTAGTTTATCCAATTGGATGGTGCCATGCAACCCAAATGGACCATGCCGGGTCGGGTCAAGTACTTACCAGAAATAGTTATGGACGTAGACACCTTATCCAACAAATGTATCCCAGTAAGAATACGTCAAACATAACAGGGACCATGTCTGATAAGCGTGGTAGTCAAGGATCTATATATGCCTAACGCCGAGATCGCGTCCTTGCCCTCGCGATCCCATGATTAATCCTTGGCGCCCAAACATTTAAACCCACTTGGAGACAAAACAGTACCAATCATCTCACAGAGCAGCATGTGTAGTACTTAGGGCCATGCCTACTGAGAGTTATGTACCAATGGCAGCTAAGCACTAGTGACGCACAATTCCCTAATGAGACGCCTTCATGTCTTGTCGGCCCAACAGAGACTAAAAGGTATCGCAAGGACCTTGTACCCGCCATGACATGTATAAATAGAACCCTTCTCCTTCAGGAGAAGGGGGATCTCTCACTCACTCTTCTGCTAAACCCATACTCTCTCAACTAGACACTAAATTGACCATCGGAACTTCGTTTTGCGAGCCTATCCCTGACTACGACCGATGGCCTTTTTATGTGTTGTGATTCTCAGGCTTAACTCCATTAAGTCAACAAGATTCGATGTTAAGTCTGGGGACCATATCACAATAGTATGAGAGCATGTGGTGTTTAAGGTAATGAGAGTATCGAAGAATGATCGAAGTGAGATAAGTGAGTTACAAGGAAAGCCCTTGATCCATTATAGGATCTCCGGCATAAAACCTTGGGAGGTGATAATTATCACATGCCTTGTTGTTTTTATTGATTTGAACATGATATTATAGAAATTGTGATGATAATACGAATCCAAATGTATTACTAAGCTAATTTTGTCTATAGTGTGTGAATTCAGGTGTATTTATAGTCTAGACTAAAAAAAATAAGTCTGATATTTATGGGATCCTCTTGAATAAGTATATACACGTTGTTTGACTTGGTATTCCTAGGTCTTAAGCCTGGTTGAAGCGATTCTTTGTTGAGAATCAATCTTATGTTGACCATTTCTACACATGTGAGAAAAAAAATAGAAATATATCAGTTAAAAGTGTTAGGAAATTATAACGATAATGATTATGATCATGAGGTATTTTTAAGGATCAAAAGCTTCGTTATGATCATGGATCCTAAATATGGTTCTGGGATCCTGCCCCTAACAATTCCCCTAAATTATGCATGCAGTATATTTAGGTTAATCTTAAACATTAAAGGTATAAATTTAAGTAAATAAAGATAAGCAGTTTAAATTTCAAAACCTAATGGATAACATTTATCAGTTGCATGATTATAATTACACAGTTAAATCATCTTCTCTCTCCTCTATCACTAGAATAAATATGGGTGATTGGTTCAATATTTTCTTTACCTTCTCCGGCTTTTTTCGATCACCTCTGTTCACTTTCAAAATTAATTTATTTTCCTTCTTTTCCTTTCGTTCTCCTCTTTTTCCGGTCATGGGCAAGAAAATTATCCATTCTCATGCTAGCATACTTCCTCCTTCCAATGATGACTTCATTGATCAAAAGATCTTGGCTCACGATGATTCATGATCTTTCGTCAATGAGGATATTCAATATTTGAAGACTAAAGGTGCTTTTCCTGATGGTGTGTTTTTAAACCCTTCGATGCTTCGGTCCAGCCATATTTTTCCTCGCCCACCTAGGTTTGCTTCCCAGAATACCCTTTTTCTCTGGGTTTAACTTATCATTTCTCTGATATAATCTCTAAATTCTTTGAGGTTACCCAACTCTCCTACATCCAGTTTATGCCAATGGTTTGGAAGATCCTTTATTGGGTTGATCACCTAAATCAGTTCGAGAATTTGGACATTGGTTTATCCAAGTTGGCTTCTATTCATGATCTTTCCACCTTTGGCTCCTCTCGTTTTCTGTTCTAGGTCAAAACAAACAAACCACTTCTTTTTCTAAAATCCAAGCATAACGACGATGCTTGGAAGGAAAAAATTTTCTTTATGAGATGTGATTTCATTCCTAATGGAAGTTCCTTGCCGGAGAGATAGGTTAAAAAGGTAGGAATTTTTGTTATTCTTTAGGGATCTAGAGATTTACTTTCTTATTTTATTTGTTGTGATGCAGCGTTCAAGTTTGAGGATCTTGCTCCTGCTGATAATGATACGAAAGATAAGATAGAAAGTTTTCTCTCTATCTGAGGTTGATAGATATTTTCGGTTCGAAGCGCATAGTCTCCAAGAAAGTTCCTCTACTACTATCCCCATGTCGACAGGTAAGTATCCTTAGTTCATCTTTTTCTCTTTTTCTAATGTGAAGGATCCTAAACTCGTAGGGCTTTTCGGTCAAGCTCTAAGGTTACACATTCTAGTGCCCACTTTACCCTCGCCGACCATGACTCGGCCATGTTTAGTGGCCAATTGGTAATTAAGAAAGAGAAGACCTCATATTGTCCCCCTCCCAATAGAACTTCCATAGATTTTATGGTAAAAACTCTAGGATCCCGGAAGAGAAAACTATTGGCGCCAAAGATTTAAGCTTGGAAAATCTCAGAGCCGAGGACGCACTCCTGAAGTTGGTTTCTTCTTCTCAAGCTGTAAGTGTCAGTGTAACGTTTCTTTTTTAGCTTTCACTATTTCTGGTGTTGTTATTGTTCCAGATCTCCGATCTTATCTCTACTAACTTAAAGATCTTGGCTGAGAGTTAAACTAGCCTTGAAGGATCATGAAAAGATATGGAGGGAGACTAAATAGGATCTATTGACGAGGGTGGAGCTACTGAGCAAGAAAAAGGCTGAGAAAGAGGAGGAGAATGTGGATGAGATGGATGAGGTGATTGTTGAAACAAAGGCCAATCATGTCGTGGTAGTCTAATAGTCTAAGATCAAGTTGGCAGGATATATGGAGAATGCAGGATCCTGGAAGGTAGTTGGATGGTGTGAAGCCTTGGCTAAGTTGTCTGGAAAGCATGTTGGTGTTGGTCAGGGTCCCACAGAGAAGAAAAGGTAGAGGCAAAGATACCTCCATCTGGAGATGATCAAACCAAAGTGTAGTTTTAATGTTTTAAAAACAGTTTTTAAATATTTTGGTTTGTAGACAATATTTCACTATTTTGAGGGTTGGTGGGCAGCCTTTTTTATTTCATGCACTTGGTTTTTGATGTTTATATCTCTTTGTTTGCGTGTTTGATGTGATTGTATCAGTAGGATTTTTGAGGATCTTCAAATGGTTGGGATCTCAATGATCTTCAATAGTTGGTTATCTGTTGAGGATTTTAGAGCAGTTAGGATCCTTATAAAGATTAAGCTATATTTATAGAAATAAGGATAGATAGAACCTGATGATCCTTAGGTTTTATAACCTTTTTCTTTAGGAGAAGTCTTGAATTATGATCCCGTTAGTTCCATATGATCATTGGAGTTTGCGTAGAGAAGGATCCCTATTAGGAGATCTTTGAAGATCCTTACTTTTATTTCCAACTGGAGAGATAATATTTAGAAAATAATTGGGGAAGATCCCACTTTAGATAATAACTGGGAAAAATCCCACTTTAGAAAATGACTAGGGAAAATCCTAATTTAGATAATAACTAGGGAAAGTCCCACTTTAAATAATAACTAGGGAAAATCCCAACTCAAAAGATAACAAGATAATGTTATAAACCTTTGAAATTTACTGAGGAGGATCCCAACTTCTGATAACATGATAATGTTATAAACCTTAGATTTAAACTTTAGGATCTTAACATATGTTTAGAAATAAGAGAGTTTCCAACCCTTTAAAGCATGAAATGATCCCCTTACTCACATCCCATAGTTAGATATCGTGCGTCCAAGTGAGGTGTAGAAACCTTAACTCGTGTGAAAGAGGTTATTAACT
The DNA here is from genome assembly GCF_002870075.4 of Lactuca sativa. Lineage (NCBI taxonomy): Eukaryota > Viridiplantae > Streptophyta > Magnoliopsida > Asterales > Asteraceae > Lactuca > Lactuca sativa. Next base: position 313,447,203 of record NC_056630.2, read on the forward strand.
CTTTAAACCTTAAAGGGGATTAAGTACCCTTAATTGTAGGAGAGATGATCAGTCCCTATTCATGGTTATTAGGATCCTTGGTCTCCTATACGTTGCAAACATTAGCTCGGGTTGGGCGTTAGCTTAGATAACGCCCCTCCGATGCTTAATTCAGTAATGGTCATTGAAAATTCAATGGAAGAATTAGATAAATAACGAGTAGAGAGTGTGTACCTTAAGTTTGTTGGAAAATGATTAATACAACTTAAATGAAGTATGATTTTAGATGTATAGCATTCCAGGATCTTGTGATAGGCTATATTTTTGTGGTTTGGGCTAGGCATTGTCATGTATTGGTCATGGTAGGATGTTAGAGTGTGTTGTGGTGGTCATAGCATGTCAATGGGTGTGTGCGGCCATACACGTGTGTGCAGTCGTACACATGTGTGCAGCTGCACACTTGTGTGCTCCTTCTTGTGGTATAAATAGGTTGTGTCAGTGTTTCAGAATAAAGGACGGATGTATGCGTGTGTTTCGAGGTGTACCTAACATTTATTCGTAATAGATGTGTGCATGCTTGATGTTATTCTCATTCTACTCCTTCTACACTCCGTTTGATTGCTTGCAATTCATTGATTACTGATTTGGGTCTATAGATTGGGACTTACAATTAGTATTAGATCCAATTCAGTGTCAATTTGAAGAATCATAGAGTGTGTGGTTTAATATAATAGTGGTTTTTGAAGTGCATTCATACTTTTTTATTGAGAAACTGGTACTAATCATTGTTTTTACTAGTTTAGAATCAGAATTTGTTCAAAAAATCTAGTATTTTTGAGTGTGCGGTTGGAGCTTTGAAGGTGTGTGGTTGATTCTTTGAAGGTGTACGGTTGAGTGTGCAGCCAGTTTGTGCGGTTGAATGTGTGGCTAGAGTGTGCGGATGGCTGTGCGGCTAGAGTGTGCGGTTGGAGTGTACTGTTGGTGTGTGTGGTTGTAGTGTGTGTTGTTGACGTGTGCGGCTGAAGTGTACGGTTGCATTCATCCTAATTAACGAAGTTTTTGCTGATTTCTAAAACATGGAATCTCAAAGCATGTCAGCTCACCATGAATTAGATGCAATTATGGGAACCACTTCTCGAATTCCACGACTGTTATCTGCGGAAGGATTTCCATAATGGAAATATCGGATCGAGAAGTACTTCAAAATGAAGGATTTCAAGATATGGCGAAGTATTCTTAGATGACCAATCCGCATTGCAACTACATTGGAAGATGGAACCATAATTGATAAGCAAGTTGAGAACTACACCGATGATGATTTTGAGAGAGTCGAGGAGCAAGAAAAGGTTGTTGCTACACTAACCATGGCATTATCTCCGGATATCGCTCAAGGTTTTCGTGAGTATACATCAGCAAAGGCCTTATGGGAAGCACTGATAGAAGTATATGAAGGCAACGAAGACATGAAACATAGTCGCCAAAACATGCTGCGACAAAAGTTCAATATGTTTAACTATGTATTGGGAGAAACACTTGATAATCAGTTGCAAAGGTTTATCACACTCACCATAGAAATGAGCTTTGTTGGGATAATGGTTACATGATCGGAAATCAACAAAAAGCTGCTGAATTCTCTGCCAAAATCCTGGGATATGAATGTCTCAGTGATTAAGAACACCAATGATTTGAACCGTTTGAGTTTGGCTGAAAGGATGGCGATCATCAAGGCATGTGATCTCGATGATAAGAAAAGGGAGATTAACCATGTCAATTCATATTCAACAGCAAATCTTTGGATCCAAACCACCAACAACATTGCTTTCTCAAGGTTTTCTACTCCTCAAGTTCATGTTCCTCGAGTTCAACCTTATTTGACTCATCAGCCCATCTCATACATTACACCTCAAATGCAACACATTCAAGTTCCTCAACCTCAAAATTCAGCTCAACAAGTTGTTGCTAGTATTGATTCATCCATAGCTGCACCAGTTCAATCTCATGAAATCAGTCCTCAAGTTTCATCTTTAAAAGAAAAGGAAGAAAATCTCGTTTTTCGCCACTGGTTTGGTAAACTGCTACAACGCTTTTGTGGCCGGAGAACTCTCTCCACAACTCTCATTTGCATACCTAGACCAGATTCATCCTGAGGATGTGGAAGAGATGGACATTGTGACAACCGTCAATTTCCAGTCAAGTCAAAGTCAACTAATTTCAACAAGTCAAATCGGTAGACTCAATTAACCCTTGTGTACTAGGGCTTACGTTAGGTAATTACTATACAACTCGCTATTCTAATGATAAATCATCAATTTAAAAGTTCATATATCTAGATTTCATTAACCTAAAACTGTGGTAATTAATAAACCAAACCTATAAAACAGTGTTGCATACTCATCGGGAGTGTGTAAGATCCTTAAACACGACTTGACGGGGTTTACGAACCTTGCGTTGCGAAGCCAAACACTCAAAAAGGTCACAAAAGAAGCCTCTCCCAATATCTTTCACTCTATCTCGCTCTATTTAGAATCTCTCTCAAATCTCACCCAAATCTCTCTATGTATGTGAAATCTCTCTAAGTATATGAAATCTCTCCAAAATGTCTCTAAGTATGTGAAATCTCTCCCAAATCTCTCTCAAAAGTTCCTTTAACTCTTTATAGTCTTTTGGGCCATCCCGACCCTTAACCGGGTCAAAAACCGCTTAAAACGGGGTAAAAACGAGTAAAATAGGCTAAAGGACCCGAAACCCATCCTTTTGGGCTGAAGCCTCTTAGATCCGAAAGTCCCCTATAGGGACCGAACCCTGCTGACCCGAAGCACCTGCGAACCAAGGAACCGAACGCGAAACCCCAATGGACCGAACTCGAACCTTCTCTCTCAGACCGAACCTCGAATGTCAAACGAACCCTTCGGTCCAATTCGCTTCTGATCCCTTCGGTCCATTTCGCTTCCTAGCCCACCTTTGCCTTCGGTTCCGGCCTCTAAGGAATGGGTCATTCTCAGTCCCTCATGCGAGAGGCCTCGCAGAAAAGCCTGTTCTTCCCGGTTTTCAACTACGAGTTCATTTTAAGCCCGTCTTACATAATTTTAATGCGGATTTTCACCCAAAATTATATTTTAACATAGAAGGCCCCATATTTATTAATTAACCACGTTTTTGGTGATATATCTTATCCAAGAAGAGTGGGTGAAGTACAAAGGGTGGAGTGTTGACTTTTCTTTGATTTATGACACAAGCAACCACCCATACCCACACCATGACCAACCCACACCCCTCCCCACCATACCTAGTCACTTCCTTGTACTTTTCCATCAATCTCCATCCATTCCCACGTCCTAAGAGCTATACAACCCAACCTCTCTCCTCACACTTCCTTCATTCTCTCATTTTTCCTCCAAGGATCACACTCCAAATTCTCTCACCGTTCTCTCTCAATTTCGAGACTTCCAAGGCTGATTTTCAAGTTCTTCTTCTACCTTGGTAAGTAAATCTCTTCCCACACTTGATTTCCTTACACTTCTTCACTCAAATCATGAGTTCCTTACACAAACTCCACCATATTTGTGTTAGATCTTCGAATCTTCTAGCAACTTTTTAAGTGTTCTTAAGTTGAATACTTCTCTTCTTCAACATTCACCCACTGAAATCATATAAGGTGAGTTCATACCCCTATCTTTTCATGTTTTCTTAAGTTTTAAGGGGGGCGGGGGATTACAAGTTAAAACACCAACAACACAACTAAACTTTTCCAACAGCTTTCATCAGGAAAGTTTAACTCTATTCACGGACTGTTTTGGTCAACTTAAACATTTTATTTTTCAAAACTGTATTAGATGCAAATATTTCAGGTTCGTACCTTTAAAATGACTACTTACACATCTCCATACAATTTTTCTACAGTTTATGGTGATTTTTACAAAACAGCCTATCATTTCAAGAACAAATTTGGACCAATCTGTGAATATGGATATTTTAACACAACTTAAAGACTTCCAAAAATCGTAATAAAAATTAACAATAAACTAGACACATATTATGAATTCTCAAAAATTACGGATTCAGTTTTCGACTTCGTATGATTTCTGTAAAACAGTGCAGAAAGGTTAAAAACTAGTTAATAGCTTATAACTTACATAACACTTTGTATTATGTTGAGCAAAGTCTATAATAATAAGTTCTAAATATTTAATGCGTTTTCTTGTTAGTTTATCATCATAAACTGAAATTTAGTCATTCATGATAAGATTCTTCATTCATTTAGAACACATATAATAAGCTATAATAAGCATAGTTTATGGATTCATAGCACAAATGTATTTTCATAAAAGAGTTCTTTTACATTACAAACGTTTTGGATAAACTATAATAGGTATAGTTTATGTATCATTTACATTTCAAACTTATTTACCAAAAGTTTTCAGTTCAGTTCTCTTCAATCTGTTAATTAATAAATTTGTGAGACATTCTCTTCGTGTTACCTTCATGGTAGCAAAGTCAAAAGTCATGTAAATTGAACCAGAGTCTCTTGTAGGGAGAGCGTGATAGTTGTGTATAGATCTATATTGGGTCTGACAAACCCACACCAGAGCTGCATGCAACAGCTAGACGGCAGGTCTGAGGTGACAAGTGTCATTTAGCTAGAGACGCCTAAAGAACGTCGTATTACGAGGTCGTCTGAGTCTTAGCATGGTTATAATAACTAACATGTAGTATTAACAAATCATAAGATTTACGGGTTCTACTTTTAAACTAGCGAGTTATGTCGATTTAACTCACAGGAATTACTTTAAGTATGGTAAAATACTTGTACACTTTTATATCAAAAAGGGTTTTATGTCGATTTAAAATCACTTTTATATCATTAAGTATGGAAAAATACATGTTCATTTTCAGTCCTGGGATTTACGACTACCTAACTTTTAAAGGAAAATATTGGATTTTCTTTAGAACATATTCCTATTAAAACTACATACAGCTAGAATTGTTAGTCTTCAGTTATAATCGTTAAGTGTATATGCTAGGGTTATATAAGAATCTAGTCACAATCGACTTAGAATTTGTGGGTCCGCCTTATCTCATGTTCCTTGTTTGGTTGTGGACCTAGGGCAGACCCATTATATTTAACGGTTTATTTAACTTAATTTTTATATAACTTTTATACAATGGGTGATTATAGAAGGAATCCACGGGTCTTTCTAGGATTCATTATCACATAACATAGAAGCATTCATTTCACACTTAATTAAGAAAATATTGGGTTTTCTTTGGAAACATATTTCTATTAAAACTACATTTCATCTAGAATTGTTAGGTTTTTGCTATAATTGCTAAGTGTATATGCTAGAGTTATATAAGAATCTAGTCACAATCGACTTAGAATTGTTGGGCCCACCTTATCTCCTGTTCCTTGTTTGGTTGTGGACCTAGGGCAGACCCATTATATTCAACGGTTTATTTAACTTAATTTTTATATAACTTATAAGCATTCATTTCATACATAATAAAGAGAATATTGGATTTTCTGGAAACATACTTTATCGCTTTTACAAGGAAAACGGTTTCTTTCTCAAACAAAACTCTTATTAACTCTCCAACTTGATTGTTGACACTTTTTCAAAACTACTTGTATTCTCAGGAAATCAGTAAAACAGGAAAACCAACAGCATTTTGAGGATGGGACGATAAATCGTCAAACAATTCATTTTCTCATCATAATGTAATTAATTTTAAAACTGTAAACATATACTTGGTGCAAAATTTTCAATTATATCTATGATGGTTGTATTTACTTTAAGCACTATTATACTCGTCGTTGTGATACTATACATGAAGTCCTCCACCCCTGGACGTTTCCGCCATCCTTGGTTTGGGGGTGTGACAGATTGGTATCAGAGCATTGTTTATAGTGAACTAAGTATATTGAACCACATAAGATATACAAACAATAAATGCATTGGGACTAAGGTCTCTGATTTAACATTTTCAAATAACTATACTTTTAGAAATAAATAGTTTCTTGTTAAAAGTATACATGCATCCATACATACTAACGTCAGTATAATTCAAGAACAAAACAAAAGTAATGATTGTTGAATGGCACAAGTAGGCTTGGGGATGCATAGTCAGGTCTAGGAATGACATAGCCTGATTACCTATGTCTGAACCAGAAGTGATTAGCATATGCCCGGGAATGGTTGTGGTGTTGCAACAAGTCTAAAAACTTACCAATTCTCTCTACAATCAAACGTTGAAAACATAACACAAACATTAAAATACTATAGGAGTATTTTGTAGTACTATAACCAACTTATGTGAAAACTAAAGACCCCTATTAGTAGGTCTATAATGACTGAGTGGATACGCTAAGTTTATACATAATTGAAGATATTATAGACTCAGAATCTATGACTATTGCTCTACTTCCTATTCCTTGTTTGGTTGTGGACTTAGAGTAGGGTCATTTATTCGAAAGTCTATTCTATCTCAGATTATGTATAACTGGTATGCACTATGCGATCATAGGCGTGACTGATAAGGATCACCTCCCTATAAGTAATTATAGGATTAGACGTCTATTAATTATCTCTTCTACCCCTATTCTCACACAAACAACATGGCGGGAGCTAAACTACCAGGAGGCCCTCTTCTTCTTAACCTGGAAAATGGTGGTTGGAAACAGAGAGAACTTTGAAGAGGATACTGAAGAAATAATAGAGGAAGACCCCGACGAGACTTCCAGGGTCCGACACCTTAATGAGCCATAGATTTATAGAGACAGGGTTAGGAACCAGGTCAACACCCTCCCTATGGCATGGATGGGGTTTTTACAACCTCAACAGGGGAAGAGTAGCAGACAAGATTCTCCTAGTCATATCATGCCACATCACTCACAAAAGAGTACCAACGCGAGCATCGGTAATCCGAGTAATGGAGATCGACGCTACTACCAAGATCACCGCAATTCGCCTTCGTCATCTAGATAAAGGCCATGAATGAGAACGGGAACCATGTCAAACATTTCGGGGGAAACTGATCGCAGCCCGAGCCGAGACTAGAGGGTACGGGAAACGTCAACAACGTTGGAGGGAACGTGTGGTAAATAAAGAACACCAAATGACAGAAACTAGGGCAGGAATTAAGCCAATGCTGACTTTCATGCCTTCATTCTATGGCCCACAAAACATCACCCGCCGTGAGTAGTGTGTACACTACTGACAAATCGATAAAGACTCAAACTACTAGAATACGTTTAAACACTACCCGTCACATGCATGAATTCGACCCTTCAAATTTAGAGACTACGTCGTTCAAGAGGGTCGTGTCAGTGTCGAAATTTTTTCGTACCATAATGTAACGTGGACCTTCTATAAGGTCAACCTTTCGATAACTTTATGTACTAGACTATGTAAATGGAATTAGCATACAGTTTATTTCATTTGGAGTTTACCAAATATGTCGTAACCTGGTATTACAGACGATTCGCTTATGGTTCCTCTATGATTTCTTAATGTATACCCCTAGGTTAGGTATAATTAAGAGACGATCGACTTAGAAATGGTGAGTCTGCCTTGGGTCATGTTCCTTGTTTGATTGTGGGCCTAGGGTAGACTAATTAAGTTCAACGTCCTATTGAACCTTAATTATAAACAACTGGTATACATCGGGTGATCTTAGGAGTGGATAAAGCATGGAACAAATTACAAGATTTCATTCGAGTCATTACTACTAAATTCATAAGTTTATTTATATAGACCTCTACTATGAATTGATTGCCACTTTCGAACAACAGGGAAATGCTATACTTAAAAACTAATAACCTAGTTTTACGACGCCCGACTAATAACCATTACTAAAAAGACTTACACCCATTGTGTCTCTTAAATTCTATAACATAAAGATGTCGCCTCATAGGTCTGCTAGGCGCACTGGCGGAACGCAAAGAAATCTGCCACCATCGCCTCCCCAATATGATCCTATCATGTTCCAAGTTGCGGTCACAGTCACGGTGGCAGCTGCTATGTCCCAAATCAGCACTAACCGTACTAGAAGGACATCGAGTGGTATTAATAACTCCACTCAATGAGAAAGCCAAGGGCACTCGAGAGAGTGTTCCTTTAAGGACTTCACCAATGGCAAACCCGATTCTTTCAATGGAAGCAACGGAGTCATCACACTGATGCAATGGTTCGAGAAGACCAACTCGGTCTTCGAAATTTGTGCATGCACCAAAGCAAAGAAGGTCAAATTTTCAACTTGCACTTTCTCAGGCCGAGCCCTTACTTGGTGGAACAGCCACATTAAGTCACTGACGCTTGCAGCGGCTAACTCGTTAAGCTGGCAAGACTTAAAGACGATGATGTTGAAAGAGTACTGCCCAAGGGGCGAAGTGCAAAAACTGGAGCAAGAACTATGGAATCTCAAAATGACTGGCTCTGACCTTGCAACTTACACCGACCGATTTTGTGATCTAGCACTCCTTTGTCCTACGATGGTCACTCCTGAGGAAAAGAAGGTGGAACGATACCTCTGGGGATTGTCTCCCTAAATTCAAAACAGCACGTTGGCCTCAAGACCAGTTACCTTTGACAGTGCCAAGGAATTGGCGCAACAACTCATCGACCATAGGGCCAGCCATGATGCTGTAACAACCACCCCTGAGCAAAATGGAGGGAGAAACAGCAAAAGGAAGTTCTGGAACAACAAGAAGGACCAACCATCCCAGGACTCCACCAAGAAGAAACAGATTGTTGCTGTTCACATTGTTACAACTCCTGCCACTCCAGCACTCGTAAATCGATATGCTAGAACCCTTCCGAAATGCATAAAGTGTAACTTCCATCATACTGGGGTTTGCCGGGAGATGCATTGCAAAAATTGCAACAGGAAGGGGCACACTATCCGTTTCTGTAGAGCACCGACACAACCCATCAACCAGGTCCCCGACATTGGAGCCAGCCCAACTTGTTACGAGTGCGGTGAAGCATGAAACTTTAAGAGAGATTGTCCAAGGACAAGGAATGCTGGTGACGGTGGAAGGGTGCTTATGATCACCATAGGAGAAACTCTCCTGGAACCACCCGTGAATAGCGGTACGTGCTTCTAACTGCCATATGTAGGTTTTAAATCCTTGCTAAAACTGGTGTCAACATAGGGATTATCGATCATAGATCTAGAGAAGATTTCAAATCCAAGTAAGTCTTATCATTTATATAAAAACACAGGGTTTTTACTAGCGAATCTATGATGTCTAGTGTGAACATTATGGTCATATATCATTAAGATTCTAAGGACTTAGAATGTATAATTTCGCCTTATTTCCTGTTCCTTGTTTGGTTGTGGGCTTAAGGCGGAGTCACTCATTCGACTACCCTTGCAACCTTAAAGATATACGACTAGTTTACACCAAGCCATTATAAAGGAACTGGTAGGGCTTATACTACCAACTTTGTCATTAATTGTCGAAAACCTTTTTGTGCTAATACTCACTAACTACAACGTAAAATATTCGTAGCGGTAATAACGAGAATAAAACAGAGAGTATAAAGTCATGCGTAGAATACACTATCATTCCAAAACAATAACTCCTTTAAATCGACTTAGCTCAAGTTACAAGAAGAAATTCCATGGTCGTCATTTAACATTAGGCGGATTGGTCCCCGCCATACCAACTTCTTGTACTGCGAAAAGTACCACCATCTTTCCCCAACACTCGAAGTCCCAGTCAAAGTGCTAATTTTGGGACGAAATTCCCTCTAACAGGGGGATGATGTGACAACCGTCAATTTCCAGTCAAGTGAAAGTCAACAAGTCAAACCGGTCGACTCAATTAACCCTTGTGTACAAGGGCTTACGTTAGGTAATTACTATACAACTCGCTATTCTAATGAGAAATCATCAATTTAAAAGTTCGTATATCTAGATTTCATTAACCTAAAACTGTGGTAAGTAATGAACCAAACCGATAAAACAATGTTGCATACTCATCGGGAGTGTGTAAGATCCTTAAACACGGCTTAACAGGGTTTACGAACCTTTCGTTGCGAAGCCAAATGCTCAAAAAGGTCACAAAAGAAGCCTCTCACAATCTCATTCACTCTATCTCTCTCTATTTAGAATCTCTCTCAAATCTCTCTCAAATCTCTCTAAGTATGTGAAATCTCTCTCAAATCTCTCAAAGTATGTGAAATCTCACCCTAATCTCTCTCTAAAGTTCCTTTAACTTTTTATAGTCTTTCGCGCCATCCCGACCCTTAACCGAGTCAAAAATCGCTTAAAACGTGGTAAAAACGAGTAAAATAGGCTTAAGGACCCGAAACCCATCCTTTTGGGCCGAAGCCTCTTAGAGCCGAAAGTCCCCTATAGGGACTGAACCCTGCTGACCCGAAGCCCCTGCGAACCAAGGAACTGAACCCGAAACCCCAATAGACCGAACCCGAACCTTCTCTCGCGGACCGAACCTCGCATGTCAAATGAACCCTTTGGTCCATTTCGCTTCCTAGCCCACCTTCGCCTTCGGTTCCAGCCTCTAAGGACCGAACCTGGTCACTCTCGGTCCGTCATGCGAGAGGCCTCACAGAAAAGCCTTTTCTTCCTGATTTTCGACTACGAGTTCATTTTAAGCCCGTTTTACATAATTTTAACGCGGGATTTTCAACCAAAATTATATTTTAACATATAAGGCCTTATATTTATTAATTAACCACGTTTGTGGGGATAAATCTTATCCAAGAAAAGTGGGTGAAGTACAAAGGGTGGAGTGTTGACTTTTCTTTGATTTATGACACAAGCAACCACCCATACCCACTCCATGACCAACCCACACCCCTCCCCACCATACCTAGTCACTTCCTTGTACTTTTCCATCAATCTCCATCCATTCCCACGTCCTAAGAGCTATACAACCCAACCTCTCTCCTCATACTTCCTTCATTCTCTCATTTTTCCTCCAAGGATCACACTCCAAATTCACTCACCGTTCTCTCTCAATTTCGAGACTTCCAAGGCTGATTTTCAAGTTCTTCATCTACCTTGGTAAGTAAATCTCTTCCCACACTTGATTTCCTTACACTTCTTCACTCAAATCATGAGTTCCTTACACAAACTCCATCATATTTGTGTTAGATCTTCGAATCTTCTAGCAAGATTTTGAGTGTTCTTGAGTTGAATACTTCTCTTCTTCATCATTCATCCACTGAAATCATATAAGGTGAGTTCATACCCCTATCTTTTCATGTTTTATTAAGTTTTAAGGGGAGGAATACAAGTTAAAACACCAAGAACATAACTAAACGTTTCCAACAACTTTCATCAGGAAAGTTTAACTCCATTCATGGACTGTTTTGGTCAACTTAAACATTTTAGTTTTCAAAACTGTATTAGATGCAAATAGTTCAGGTTTATACCTTTAAAATGACTACTTACACATCTACATACAATTTTTCTACAATTTATGGTGATTTTTACAAAACAGCATATCATTTCAAGAACAAATCCGGACCAGTCTGTGAATATGGATATTTTAACACAAGTTAAAGATTTACAAAAATCATAATAAAAATTAAGAATAAACTAGACACATTTTATGAACTCTTAGAATTTTCGACTTCAGTTTTTGACTTCGTAGGATTTTTCTATGATTTTTCTATAATAGTGTCGAAAGGTTAAAAACTAGTTAATGGCTTATAACTTTCATAACACTTTGTATTATGTTGAGCAAAGTGTATAACAATAAGTTCTAAATATTGAATGTGTTTTCTTGTTAGTATAACATCATAAACTGAAAATTAGTCATTCATGATAAAATTCTTCATTCATTTAAAACACATAAATGTTTTGGATAAACTATAATAGGTATAGTTTATGTATCATTTACATTTCAAACTTATTTACCGAAGCTTTTTAGTTCAGTTCATGTAAATCTGTTAATGAATAAATTTGTGAGACATTTCCTTCGTGTTACCTTCATGGTAACAAAGTCAAAATTCGTGTAAATAGTAACCAGAGTCTCTTGTAGGGAGCGTGATAGTTGTGTATAGATCTATATTAGGTCTGACAAACCCACACCAGAGCTGCATGCAACAGCTAGACTGGCAGGTCTGAGGTGACAAGTGTCATTTAGCTTCCGACGCCTGAAGAACGTCGTATTACGAGGTCGTCTGAGTCTTAGCATGGTTACAATAACTCACATGTGGTATTAACAAATCATAAGATTTACGGGTTCTACTTTTAAACTAGCGAGTTATGTTGATTTAACTCACAAGAATTACTTTAAGTATGGAAAAATATTTGTACACTTTTATATCAAAAGGGTTTTATGCCGATTTAAAATCACTTTTATACCATTAAGTGTGGAAAAATACTTGTTCATTTTCGGTCCTGGGATTTAGGACTACCTAACTTTTAAAGGAAAATATTGGATTTTCTTTAGAACATATTCCTATTAAAACTACATAAAGCTAGAATTGTTAGACTTCAGCTATAATCGTTAAGTGTATATGCTAGGGTTATATAAGAATCTAGTCACAATCGACTTAGAATTAGTGGGTCCGCCTTATCTCATGTTCCTTGTTTGGTTGTGGACCTAGGGCAGACCCATTATATTCAACGGTTTATTTAACTTAATTTTTATATAACTACAATGGGTGATTATAGAAGGAATCTACGGGTCTTTCTAGGATTCATTATCGCATAACATAGAAGCATTCATTTCACACTTAATTAAGAAAATATTGGGTTTTCTTTTGAAACATATTTCTATTAAAACTAAATTTCATCTAGAATTGTTAGGTTTTAGCTATAACTGCTTAGTGTATATGCTAGAGTTATATAAGAATCTAGTCACAATCAACTTAGAATTGGTGGGTCCGCCTTATCTCATGTTCCTTGTTTGGTTGTGGACCTAGGGCAGACCCATTATATTCAACGGTTTATTTAACTTAATTTTTATATAACTTATATACATTGAGTGATTATAGAAGGAATCTACGGGCCTTTCTAGCGTTCATTATCGCATAACATCGAAGCATTCATTTCATACATAATAAAGAAAATATTGGATTTTCTGGAAACATACTTTGTCGCTTTTACAAGGAAAACGGTTTCTTTCTCAAACAAAACTCTTATGAACTCACCAACTTAATGTTGACACTTTTTGAAAACTACTTATATTCTCTGGAAATCAGTGAAACAGGAAAACCAACACCGTTTTGAGGATGGGACGATAAATCGTCAAACAATTCATTTTTTCATCATAATGTAATTGATTTGAAAACTGTAAACATATATTGGGTGTAACTTTTTCAATTGTATTTATTATGGTTGCATTTACTTTAAGCACTATTATACTCGTTGTTGTGATACTATACATGAAGTCCTCCACCCCCTGACGTTTCCGTCATCCTTGGTTTCGGGGTGTGACAGACATTACATGGAAGATGGCCATGGCGGTCTTCAGGGAAAAGCAGTTTTCCAAGAAAACAGGAAAGAACAATTGGAGTGTGAATTCCAATAAGAAAGTGGGATTCAACAAAGGAAAACTGAGATGTTACAACTGCCATGAGCCTAGGCATTTTGCAATGGTATATCCAATGCCATATCGAAGAGAAAGCTCAGAACGAACCATGGTACCAGTGACATATGTTAACAAGGGATCTTCTTCAAGCAATCAGACTGCTAACTTGGCGATGGTGGCTCAATCATTTAATTGGGAAGAACAAGTTCAGGCACTGAATATTTCAAGACCTGAAAATGCACATCTTGCCTAGATAAAAAATGGTGTGGAAGAAGAAACAGAAAAGGATCCTGAATAAGCAATGATGAATCTTCAATTTGCATTCATGGTGCAAACTACTCCAGAGCCTGCCAAACCCGAGGTTAGTGAATTTGGTTGCTCTCAGTCTTGTGTTAAAACCGTTAAATTTTTGCGAGACCAAATTGAATTAATACAGAGAGAGAACGAGGATCTTAAATATGAGGGTTACACACTTACGAAAAATCAAAAGCCTTTAAAGACGCAATTAGAAAATAAAACAAAGGACGTTAAGAAACTACAAGAGGATTACAACAACAAATGCGAGAACTATGATCATCTCAAAAAAAAATTTGTTGTTGTAACCTTTGAACATGACACATTAAAAAAACCATCTTGAAAACGTTGAATTTATTTTTAACAAATTTGATGGGTCAAGGGAAGTAGTTGCAAAAATGATAGAAGAACAGATGCAGTGGAAGGATATTACTCATGGTAATCAAATAAAAGTAGGATTAGGATTTGAAAGTGTCCCCCCTCCCTTCAATCATAATTACACTGCTATTCCTTTGTCTCAAGAAGAAATTGACTGAGAACCTTTCATGGTTTATGGGAAGTCAGCTTCTGAACAAGCAACACGGTCTATTGATAAAATCTTTGATACTAACATTTCTACCTCAAGTGCAGATAAGTCAGTAGTTCAGGGGGAGCAAGAAGCTGAAAAGTCTGAGTCGAATAATTCTGTGTCCAAATTTGGTGTTGAATTTTGTGATGAATTTGTGTTAACTTCAAACACTAAAGTTTTTCTTTCTGGTGGTGTGTTGTTTCACACTGATAATTTTGAAAATGATGGCGTTGTTTCTGATAGAATTGATAGATCTAATTTTAATGCTTCTACATCTTCCACGTTTGCTACACAATCCAATACTTGTACTTGCAAATGTGAAAATGTTAGAAAACATAATAAAAACCAGAAATCTGACAAGAGCAGTACTCAATCCAATGATAATAAAAAAATTTGTTTCAATTGTGGTATTGCTGGTCATATTGTTAGAAATTGTTTAAACCGGATGTTTGTGCATCACATGTTAAAAAGGGAAGAGAATGAGTCTAGAGGATGATCTTTAATTAGAAAATCCTCCAGAACTCGCTTTCGGGATGATGACTGGAAAACAAATCAAAGAAAGAAAATAGCAAGTCTTCAAAAGAACGAACAGGTTTTCAATAAATTCACAAACAGTTTGCCAAAATGGACCCAAGCTAAGCCAAAGTCGATTTCGTCCAAAAGTAGGTCTGGATCTTCAAACTCTTCGAGTAGAAAATCCACCTGCTTAAAGCAAACTAAAAGGAAAATTGTTTCAAAACCAAAATATCAATGGATGCCAAAATTAAAATATGATCAGTCATCATCCACCTTTGTATCGGTTGAAAAAGAAACATTAAAAAAAGAAACTATAAAAGTTAAGGGTCAACCCAGGACTGTAATGACCTGGGTCCCCAAATCTAAATAATTCCGCTCATAGTGTAGGGACAGTTGCGAAGGAATGTCGTCAGACCCTGGTATGTCGACAGCGGCTGTCACACCCCCAAACCAGAATGGCGGAAACGTTCGTGGGTGGAGGACGTCATATTCAGTATCATAACAGTTCATAGAAAGGAAAGTACACACCACCATATATATTAAGGTTTCCAAAATGTTTACATAATTGTATTTGTTACATGTTCAAAAGATAAATACATAAACATCTTTCAAAAGAAGTAATTAACGTCAGCACGTTAATCCCCAAAAGTTGATTTCCAAACCTGCTTAGCGGTTCCCTGAGAATACAAGTTATTTCAAAGAAAAAGTGTCAACAATTAAGTTGTTGAGTTCATATGTAGTGTTTTGAGAAAATGTACGCCATTCGAAAGTTTGTGTATGTTTTCCAGAAAACGCGGTATTTTCAAATGAAAAGAGTTATGATTCGTTGTGTTGAAAATGAATGTATTAGATCCAAAAAATCCCATATTTTCCCTAATAGTTGAGATATGATTTATTGTGTTTTCCAAGAAAAACCCTTATTTTCTTATAAAAGTATGAAATGCTTATGAATGTTCGTGTTATAAGTTGTAAATAATTGCACCAGGAAAATCCATTATTTTCCTATTAGTTGTTTGTTTTAGATGTAGGAAAAAACCCTTATTTTCCTAACATAACCGGCAGTCTCTAAGACCGAAAATCGCAAGCAACCGACGTGCTTAAAAGGTGTGGCATAGTTTTATATAATAAAGCTATACGAAGATCGCACTTGTTAGATGAAGAATAATTTTAATAACTACTTGTTCATAAAAGCATAATACCATAATAATTGTATATCCGATGAGTTTTATAACCATACTAAACATAATATGCCTGTAGCGACGTTCTTCAGGCGTCGTAGCGTTATGACAAACTGTCACCCCAAAGGACGGACTGTAGCTAACAGTCAGGGCGCGGGATCATGACTTCCCGTATAGATCTATACACATTTGACACGTTCTCCGAACAGGAGACTCTGGTTATAGACAGGACTTGTAGCGATACCTTCTAGCAAAAGGCAGTATTTGAAGATGTACATGTCTCACGGATTCTCAACTAAGTCTGTATTAAAGTAATATTTTTGTATGCAAAGATTATCCTTTTTCACAATGTTTGACAAAGCATAAATCATAAGTTCTTTGAATGCATAAAATGATTTAGTAAAGAATGTTACCCTTGATATGATGTATTTGGATGTAAACGTATAAATAAAACATTATTTCTATTGATAAAACATATTGTATCCCAAGAGGGTAAAGCTGTGTTGTGAGGTGTTTTGCATGATAATGACTTCATAAGATAGTTAAAACAACAGTATGAAAAGTATAGCAAAAGATCGATGTTTCACACGATTTTAGTCGTGTATTCCCCCCCCCCCCCTTAAAAGTGTTTAAAAAGCATCTAAAAAGCATTGAAAGTGTGGTTGTAGGGGTATGAACTCACCTGAAGGTTTGAAGAAAGCGAGATGGAAACCGGGCAGAATTTCGTCTCAGGAAAACGGATTTTCTCAGGATTCTCGGGAATCTCGGGAGTACAAACGATCTTCGGGACTTGAGCAAAATGATCATGGCTTCGGGTTAGCACGTGCAGAGAAAACGAGGAAAGAACGCAAAAGAAATGAGAGAAATGGAGCCCTTTCTTTGGAACCCTCGCATCCCTTTTATAGGGGCTGGGAATCGCCTCGGTACGCGGGGCGTACGCGTACGTCATGCATGACCGAGTCCTCGACTGCCTCGGACTTCGGATGGGACAAGGCTAGTTTCGCATAGACCGGGACGTGGACGATCCGAGGCCTTTGCTTTAAGTACGCGAGGCGTACGAGGGTACGCAGGGCGTACTTTGGCCCTATCTGCTGACTCCTCTTCGGATATTACCAAGAGTTTATAATTAAATTTATATTTTATTTAATTAATAAACTTCTAAAATTCATATCTTCTTCATACGAATTCCTTTTTCAATGGTCTTTATATCCACGCGTAGGTGAGACTACGCTCTACAACTTTCGTTTAGATTCCGTCGGAAAATTTTGAAATTATTTTTATTATTTATTTTTAAAAGGTCGTGTTTAAGGAATTTCTCTAGAAATTCATAACTTCTTTATCTGACGTCGGTTTTTGCCAGACTTTTTACCGCTGAATTACCATTGTCGAGACCTTCGATTCTCATTTAGGTCATTCCTGCCAAAAGTCGCTCGATCTCCGATTCGAGTTTTTAGCTGCCTACTGCTATATCCGTAACTTAGAAAAATCATAACTTCCTCATATGAAGTCAGATTTGCACTTCTTGTTTATGTATGTTCACGGTTTAATGATATATACTACTTTCATTTACATATCTAAGGCTAAAAAGTATTGTATTGGAACTTCGCGTTTTTCGTTTAATCGGTGTTGCCGGTTTTGTCGGAAATCTTAGAATGGTCATAACTTCTTCGTTATAATTCAGATTTTTGTGTTCTTTATATGTATGAAAACCTTGTTACAATATCTACCACTTAGTATACTTAATTATGGTTTTATAAAAGTTTAAATTTTGACCTGAATTTTGCTGTTGTTACATTATCCCTCCGTTAGAGAGAATTTCGTCCCGAAATTCGCATTTTGACTGGGATTCCAATTCTTGCGGGCAGGCATGAGTGCTTCTGGTCCATTTTTTCCTCCTGTTTATTTATGAATCTAGATCCTAATGTGCGTGTTTCAGCGGTCCTTCATTACTCCGCCTATCACTTCGACCGATCGGGATCGTGTGGTTTTGGGTTTACTTACTTATGTTCTTCCAAATGTTAGCATATTCACTCGATGCATTAGGGCAGCTACGTTTTGAAGTTCATGGTTGAATTCATTACTAGTTTCTGAGCTTGGATTTGACTTGTTGTATGCGTGGTATTTCTAAATGATCTGTTGGGGGATACTACGGGAAGGTTGTAAAGATTCCTCACATGAGTACTTCGGGGTTTTGAAACTAGAAACCAATTGGGGTTTGTGTCGGGTTTGTCGTTATAAATTGATCGAGTTTCTTTAGTTGATGGTTAAAGTGAAAGGGTCTTTTATAACACATGGAACTGGTATGGGTAGGGCCACACCAATCCACGTCGAATGCCGATGTCGGTACTTCTCATTGTAAGACGTTCCTTAGTGGGATAGTGCATTTTTACGTATGTGTTTTCAGTGACTTTTAGTCTATCTCTATTATTACTACTATGAAAGTTTTGTTTAATGATTGGGGTGTTTGTTCGACTAGATTTTTAAACTTGTGACTCACGGAACTCCTCTGCGTTCCTACTATCAAATGGAATGTATGTAAATAAGTTATCACAGAGAAATGTACCCAGAATAACCGTGGGGTCTGCAATAGCCTCCTCTTGGCCCATTGCGAATACACGGCCTCCTCCACCAGCATTCATGATGTTTGACTCCAGGCAGTCCCTTCGGAAGTGTCCCGTTACTCCGCACTCATAACAAGCACGGTCTACTCCTACATTTGTGGCTGGAGCAGTTGGTTGGGCTAGTTCTCTGCAGTAGCGGATGGTGTGCCCCTTTCTATTGCACCTAACGCAATGCATTTCACGGCAGGGTCCGTGATGATGAAAGTTGCATCGGTTGCACTTAGGCTGGTTGTCGTTGTACGCCCTTAAGTTTAATGGTTATAGGTACTCGAATACTCCTTTAGTATTCTTTAACGATATGCTTTTGGTAAGTTTTAAATTTGTTGTCCATTGCAGACACTCCTTGGTATACGTTAGTCGGCTCTCGGACAAATATAGTTGAGCAGGCTATATTCTTCCCAGTTCCGATTACATGTCCCAAGGCATACCTGCACTGCACAATTTATTTATAATACTTCTATATTGTTTTAATTATGATACTGACCCTGTTGTCAATATAAAATGCATGCATGCCTACTTTACAAAAACTAAATAAATAAATTTAATTTTAAAAGTATGACTCTTAGTCAGAGTGTTTTTGGCCAGTTGTGTTTATAGTTGTATACCAAAAATGGTTTTGATATACTTACTTCACTATAAACAATGCTCGATACCAATCTGTCACACCCCCAAACCAAAACGGCGGAAACGTTCGGGGATGGAGGACGTCATATTCAGTATCATAACAGTTCATAGAAAGGAAAGTACACACCACCATATATATTAAGGTTTCCAAAATGTTTACATAATTGTATTTGTTACATGTTCAAAAGATAAATACATAAACATCTTTCAAAAGAAGTAATTAACGTCAGCACGTTAATCGCCAAAAGTTGATTTCCAAACCTGCTTAGCGGTTCCCTGAGAATACAAGTTATTTCAAAGAAAAAGTGTCAACAATTAAGTTGGTGAGTTCATATGTAGTGTTTTAAGAAAATGTACGCCATTCGAAAGTTTGTGTATGTTTTCCAGAAAACGCGGTATTTTCAAATGAAAAAAGTTATGATTCGTTGTGTTGAAAATGAATGTATTAGATCCAAAAAATCCCATATTTTCCCTAATAGTTGAGATATGATTTATTGTGTTTTCCAAGAAAAACCCTTATTTTCTTATAAAAGTATGAAATGCTTATGAATGTTCGTGTTATAAGTTGTAAATAATTGCACCAGGAAAATCCATTATTTTCCTATTAGTTGTTTGTTTTAGATGTAGGAAAAAACCCTTATTTTCCTAACATAACCGGCAGTCTCTAAGACCGAAAATCGCAAGCAACCGACGTGCTTAAAAGGTGTGGCATAGTTTTATATAATAAAGCTATACGAAGATCGCACTTGTTAGATGAAGAATAATTTTAATAACTACTTGTTCATAAAAGCATAATACCATAATAATTGTATATCCGATGAGTTTTATAACCATACTAAACATAATATGCCTGTAGCGACGTTCTTCAGGCGTCGTAGCGTTATGACAAACTGTCACTCCAAAGGACGGACTGTAGCTAACAGTCAGGGCGCGGGATCATGACTTCCCGTATAGATCTATACACATTTGACACGTTCTCCGAACGGGAGACTCTGGTTATAGACAGGACTTGTAGCGATACCTTCTAGCAAAAGGCAGTATTTGAAGATGTACATGTCTCACGGATTCTCAACTAAGTCTGTATTAAAGTAATAGTTTTGTATGCAAAGATTATCCTTTTTCACAATGTTTGACAAAGCATAAATCATAAGTTCTTTGAATGCATAAAATGATTTAGTAAAGAATGTTACCCTTGATATGATGTATTTGGATGTAAACGTATAAATAAAACATTATTTCTATTGATAAAACATATTGTATCCCAAGAGGGTAAAGCTGTGTTGTGAGGTGTTTTGCATGATAATGACTTCATAAGATAGTTAAAACAACAGTATGAAAAGTATAGCAAAAGATCGATGTTTCACACGATTTTAGTCGTGTATTCCCCCCCCCCCCCCCTTAAAAGTGTTTAAAAAGCATCTAAAAAGCATTGAAAGTGTGGTTGTAGGGGTTTGAACTCACCTGAAGGTTTGAAGAAAGCGAGATGGAAACCGGGCAGAATTTCGTCTCAGGAAAACGGATTTTCTCAGGATTCTCGGGAATCTCGGGAGTACAAACGATCTTCGAGACTTGAGCAAAATGATCATGGCTTCGGGTTAGCACGGGCAGAGAAAACGAGGAAAGAACGCAAAAGAAATGAGAGAAATGGAGCCCTTTCTTTGGAACCCTCGCATCCCTTTTATAGGGGCTGGGAACCGCCTCGGTACGCGGGGCGTACGCGTACGTCATGCATGACCGAGTCCTCGACTGCCTCGGACTTCGGATGGGACAAGGCTAGTTTCGCATAGACCGGGACGTGGACGATCCGAGGCCTTTGCTTTGAGTACGCGGGGCGTACGAGGGTACGCAGGGCGTACTTCGGCCCTATCTGCTGACTCGTCTTCGGATATTACCAAGAGTTTATAATTAAATTTATATTTTATTTAATTAATAAACTTCTAAAATTCATATCTTCTTCATACGAATTCCGTTTTCAATGGTCTTTATATCCACGCGTAGGTGAGACTACGCTCTACAACTTTCGTTTAGATTCCGTCGGCAAATTTTGAAATTATTTTTATTATTTATTTTTAAAAGGTCGTGTTTAAGGAATTTCTCTAGAAATTCATAACTTCTTTATCTGACGTCGGTTTTTGCCAGACTTTTTACTGCTGAATTACCATTGTCGAGACCTTCGATTCTCGTTTAGGTCATTCCGGCCAAAAGTCGCTCGATCTCCGATTCGAGTTTTTAGCTGCCTACTGCTATATCCGTAACTTAGAAAAATCATAATTTCCTCATACGAAGTCAGATTTGGACTTTCTGTTTATGTATGTTCACAGTTTAATGATATCTACTACTTTCATTTACATATTTAAGGGTAAAAAGTATTGTATTGGAACTTTGCGTTTTTCGTTTAATCGGTGTTGCCGGTTTTGTCGGAAATCTTAGAATGGTCATAACTTCTTCGTTATAACTCAGATTTTTGTGTTCTTTATATGTATGAAAACCTTGTTACGATATCTACCACTTAGTATACTTAATTACGGTTTTATAAAAGTTTAAATTTTGACCTGAATTTTGTTGTTGTTACAGCGGCTGCTCCTGGCACATGACTGGAGATATCTCCCAACTGTACGACATTCATACATTTAATGGGGGATATGTTTCATTCGCGGGCGAAGAAGGAAGAAAGATCACTCAGAAAGGAAGTGTTTTTGAGAACATTAACTATGCTCCCGAGTTAAAGCATAGTATGTTGAGTGTTTCCCAAATCTGTGATAAGGGTTATTCGACACACTTCACCAACAAAGAATGTCTGATCTTAAATTTGGGCATTGTCATCCCGGAGGAGTGGATTCTCATAAAATCGAAGCGGGATGGGAATGCCTATATTATCGACATAAACAACAATGTACCTGATGAAGTCACTTTTCTCTTTTCCAAAGTCTCAAAACAAAATTCAATGTTGTGCCATCATCGACTTGGCCATGAAGATGCAAAGAATCTGAATCGTCTTGCTAAGAACGAAATGGTCCGCGGTCTGCCTGTCAGAGATTTTATTACTTTTGAAAAATGTGTTTCCTGTGCTCTAGGCAAACATCATCGGAAACCACATCTGCCAAATCAGATCAACTTCATCATTCAGGTGGTCCAATTGTTGCATATGGACTTGTTTGGTCCGGTCAACATCTTCAGTATCAATCGAAATTCGTATTGTCTCGTTGTGATAGATGATTTCTCTCGTTTCACGTGGGTCTTCTTTCTATCCAACAAAGCTGGGATCGACGATCTTATCAAGAAGTTCATTGTGATGATCGAGAACTAAACCAACATCCAAGTGAAAGAGCTTTGTACAGACAATGGAACAGAGTTCAAGAATGCTGTTCTTGATCATTTTTGCACTGAGAAAGGGATCGTGCGTCAATTCAGCTTTGTCCGGACACCACAACAGAACTGCGTTGTTGAGCGAAGGAATCAGACATTACAAGACGCCGCAAGGACGATGCTCTGTGATTCTAAACTTCCAGTTTTCTTTTAGGCGGAGGTGATCAACACAGCTTGTTACGTTCAAAATAGTGTCCTGATCAACAAAGCCCAGATGAAAATACCGTATGAGATTCTTTTTGGACACAAGCCATCTGTCAGCCATTTCTGTGTATTTGGCTGCCCTTGCACCCTTCTCCACTTGGAATCCAACCCAAAATTCAATGCCAAAGTTGATGATTGCTATTTTTTCGGTTACGCTGCTCGTACTGCTTATCGGGTATAAAACAAGAAGACGAAGCAAATTGTGGAGTCTTTCGATGTTCGATGGCCTGAAGAGAATGAGACAGATGATAGGGTGGGTCCTGATTGGCTATTTGACTACACATCTTTATTCAAATCCTTTAGTGTGTCGTCTGATAACCAAGTTGGGTGTACCTCTGGATCGAAGACTATCATTGAAGACGAATATGAAGAGGTTGTTTATAGACCACCATTGTTTTCTTCTAGTGATCCCCTTATGGCGTCATCTGTTCCAATCACTTCTCCAGAGTCCTCAACACATCAATCTGCTCCAGATGCCGATGCTACTCCTCTAACTCCAGTTGAAAGAGAGTTTATTAACCAAGATGCTTCCGCTGTCACTCAAAATCTTGATGGGTTTGAGCCATAATAACTTTCCTATGTGCACATGCAAACCCTAATGCTTGGATCTAGGTTTCTCTAATTGAACATGCATTGTATCCAAGACTTACAATTCTAGATTTAATTTAAAAATTGAATCTTATCATATGAAATCGGATCTAGAACAATACCTTGAGTTACTTACTTGAAACTTCTTCTTCTTGGAGCTTAGAGTCACAATTGTCGCTCCTCTAATGGCTTACAAACACCAACTAGCAAGAGGATGATCTTGAGAGAGAGAGGAGGTTGAGAAATCGGCTCTAGGGTTTCTTGTCTTGCATGAATGCCGATTTACCTCACCCAAGGGATCTATTTATAGTATGAGCTACTATGGTTTCACCCTTAACATTAATTGAATAACTTAGGCCCTAAGCAATCCAAAGATCCTCCTAGATATTAGGCTTGGACGATTTTAAGGCTCCCAACCCTAAAATCCGTCCACCCTTATATCCATAAGGATACATAGCCCAAAACACAACTATCACACATTTAACAGTTTATGCCCCTTTATTCAATTAACCTCTTTAAGTCACCAAATTAATTCTTAATTAATATATGACTTACATTAATCAAATAACATTATTATTCCTTTAATATATTATTCTCATAATATATTAACAATACTATCTTTTCTCTCTTAACAAATCATCCTGTCAAGTTGCTATGGTGAAGGCAACCCAAAAGGACCATGCTCAACCGGGTCAAGTACTTACCAAATATAGTTACAGCCTTAGACACTAATCCAACAGTCTTCCACTTGGATAAGTCTAGTAACTATATATGCAAACACAATCTGATTAGCAATCGTAGCTCTCAATTGTTGGGTTTTGAGCATTCTAACACTCCTAAGTGTACATGCAACCCTAAATACCTTGGATCTATGTTTTCTCTATTATACATGCAAATAAGAACTTCCAAGGTATTATCCTAATCTAGCATAAAAAACAATGACTATAGCAAGATAGAATACATACCTCTTTTATGTAGAATGTCTTCATGAAGCTTGAGTGCCTAGTGCCCCAAGTGTGACACCTCAAATGGTTCACACAACACCAAATACACATGGAATGACTTGAGAGAAAAACCCACACTTCATGAAATCGGCTAGCCCTTCTAGTACACCCACTAGTCCGATTTTGGTGAATAATATGATGCTTATATAGTATGTTACAATTAGAGTTACACCATGTACACCCTAATTGTCATGACCTTTCATTTCCATGACCCATGGGTTATGTAACCTCCATGGAGTATCCATGGACCATCCTATGGGTTTAACCCAACTTGATTATCCATGGAGCTTTGGCCCACTATATAAGTTATGGATGATTTGCACAATCAACCCATATATTTAATTAGTCTTCTTTTGATCACTTAATTAATCCTAGATTAATTCTTGATCAATACTAATTAAATACTATTATTCTTATTATTAATATACTAGAACTTATAATATATTAATAACCATAAGTGTCTTATTTCTCTCATTTAGTCTATCCAAGTGCATGATGCCATGCAACCCAAATGGACCATGCCGGGTCGGGTCAAGTCTTACCAATTATAGTTATGGACTTAGACATTAATCCAACAGTCTCCCACTTGGATAAGTCTAAAAGTAATATTGCGTATGACTTCAGGAACCAACTGGAAATCGTAGCTCTCAAAAGCTTCTGTCGAACTCTGACCTTGTAGATGAACTCTGACCTTGTCAATGACTTGTCCATTAGATAAGGGATCATATATTCCTCCATTCTAGATATCATATGGACTGAGACATGGATTATAATCATTCTCTCTGTCCATTTGTTGTTTCCCGATTTCCGATTTATGACGATTGACTAATTGAACAAATCAAATCAGTCCTGGCCCGGCCGAGCACTTCCATTTGTCATCATCAAATCATCGAGGGGCCCACAGATATCGCTTTTATCCCGAAGGTAAAAGGAATGGATAAACTTCGACTCATATGGCTTGTTCTACTACTTGTTGAATCATACACAAAGGCACGTTTTATAGCACAGAGTTACCAAATGCGTTTTCGTGCTATCAATGTACTATCAACTCATAGTAACAGCTCATATCTCTAGGTTTGAAGAATATAAGATATTATCGTCTCATGATCACTCGTGATAAAATCCATGAAGTGATTCCAATGAGCGCGGGTTGAATCCAATACTCAGAACTTATGAGCACTCATGATTGTTGTAGCCTTGTCCAACACCTTAGACCTCTACAACCCATCATGACAGTCTTAATTCATATCTACTTCCAAAATATGACTGACTGTGGATGGTTTGAATAACTTAGTCATTCCGGAAGAATAACCTAGTTTATTCGGGAAGTCAAAACATGCAAAGTGAAACACAATAATAATTGAATCCAATATGGTCTCAGAACTTATGAATATAAATAAAACACCTTTTATTTATCACCATATGATTACACATTATTCATTGTATACTGTTTCAGCTATCAACTTTATTCTTGAATTTAAAACAATAGTTGTCCCATGCTCCAAGCATGTACACTATGTTTTCTAAACACTAGTCATGCCACACACCAAGTATGCATACTATGTTTGTCTATGATCTTTACTTTGTGAACTAGATCAATTGAACATAACTTCAATGATTCTCTTTTCACATCCCAAATCCTTACTGCAAATGCAAGAATTCCAAATTCATTCCATTTACTAAAATCTGTTAGATTCTAAACTTATATGCATTGATCCTCTTGTAACGATTATGCACAAACTCACAAAGACTTGGCAACAATCATTACAGAGTATTCCAAAGGAGATCATCTCCTTGGAAACATCCTTCTTGCATTAAGTTTCCTTAATCTTACACAGATTGAAAATTCTAACGTTGAAACATTTCCAGATTCCAATTTGACTATCACTTCTGAACAAGAGTTGCCTCCTTACAGATTATGTCAATATGGTCCTTCCAGAATTATCACTATACTTCCAATTGTCCTTGAGTAACCAATCTTTGGTAAACCTTAGATTGTCCTCGACAATTGTTTAATCCTTTTAGTCATATCCAGTTCTAAACCTTTTCCCTTCTTAATGCCCCAGGCATTTTGAAAATTTTAGAACGGATGATTATAGCACATGTAATCGATCCTATATCCGAAGCATATGGGACACGATTCATGATGTCTCACATAAAGATTAAACTAGTCTTTTGCTATAATATGTCCATTTCAATTTACCAAGTTCTCATAATTCAGATTATGAAAAGGGATGCCGTAATCATAATCGAATTTTAGAACGCAAATAATGGACCCATATACAGAATTTCCTTATGTTGAGCCATTCCAACACGAAATTCATATATAGAATTTCCTTATGTTGAGCCATTCCAACACGAAATTCATATATATATCCTTGACTAAATGATTAAAACCTCACGATCTATGCATATAGATTTGAGATGAAGTATAATTTCCTCTCCCTTAATTATAGCAAAACAACTCTTTCCCAATTGAAACTTTTGTTTTCTATAATTAACATTGCTAACTTGCAATACTTATCATAATTATCATGCTCCCACTAACATGATGATTATTAGCATAACACTTATGCTCCCACTAGCTCTGACATGTATTTAGAAATCAGCTAACTTTCTTCCAAAGTTCAGATTTCTGATACTAGATTGTTTTGATAAGACCTTATCAAAAACATACACCTTCCCTTAGATAGCACACTTGTGTGTCTAAACAGTTATGAAGAGGTATGCCGTAATCATAATGGTTAGACATTTTCGCCACTTCTCACAAGTCCATATTAGTGTGCCGGTTAACCACACGCGCTCCACTAACGACTTTGAGAATGCAAATATCACAATTGCTATCTAGATAAAATCTACTTAGTGAAAGTGTTTCCTCACCATCATTTTCATGAATCGGAGAGAAACCTTATGACACTTAGATTTAATGGTGTATGAGTTCCTACCCATATGAATTTGTCAAAACCATAATCATAAGACAAAGATAATGACATATCCAAAACCATATGGATTGAACTCAATCTTAACTTCTTGCCACCTAGCAGCTCAAGGGCCTGCCATTGCTTCCAAGTTGTTATGCAACAAACTGAGAACTCTAAGAACTCATATGCAAAGGCAACTTTAACTGGAATGGGCACAAAATATGTCAACACGATAGGTTATAAACCTCAAGTCGTGTGCTAGTGAAGAACTTCAGGTTCTATTCTTGATTAGTTCTTGAGACTTTCAAGACCTTTAAGACTCCCACTGTCCTCTTGACATATAAGACTCCCTTGTCAAATATCCAAGATATAGTGTGGATTCTAATCAAGACAAACACTTCACACAATTGGCCTAAGTTGGTCTTTGTTTTATCCAAAACATCACAACTTACCAATTTCAAATGTACAAGAGTAGAAAACTTTTACTCTTACATTTGACAAGTGTTTTAAACCTTCTTTAAGACATGTCACTCAAGTTACAATCTTGGAGTATGACTCTAAGACTTGTATTGGAACGAAGTATGACTCATCTTCTTGATTTAACCATTTCAACAATTCAAGATCCCTCTTCTTAGTCATAAGAATGCACTAAGATTTCCTTAGAGAACTAATTTTGATATGGTTTCTTAATCATTAAGATGATCACAAAACTGATACTAAAGTACTCTACCATCTTTTCAGATTTGAGAAACTTTTATCCTTCTGCCTAATTTGATTCTTCTTATTCGCTCTGCCATACATTGGAATCTTTTCCAATGTCTCAGAGTTACACTTAAGCTTGTAAGTATAATCATATTTACTGAACTTAAGTAAATCATGACGAATAGTCTTATCAAACTTTTGTGGTGGACTAAATCAGTGCACAAGACTATGTACTCGATCCCTTAGTCCATTACTTGACTCACACATCCATGTGAACAAGTAATTAGTCTTAATTTTCCAATGCTTGAAAGTTCACATTCATCATGCTATACAACTTGCATGATTCCAAGTTCCGGTCCACTTGAAACTTGGGTGAAGAGAATCTTTCCTTATTTGGTAAATTTAGACATTACCACAAATGAAAGAATCAATTTCATATTTCCACTCTTGCTCTTAATGGAATCACATAAGCAACAATTTTTCCTCAAATGCCATTGTAAGGATATTTAAAATAAATAAAATAAAATTTTTCTTTTATTTTAAACTTTGCGGAAAACTTATCCTTACAATCCATATGAAAACTTGTTGTTACCTATTCCTAAGCAATATCTCATAACTCCTAGGAAGTAGCTCAAGAATCCGATTTTTCAAACTATGCGATAGAAATCCATCTATGCGATCAGATTCAGCATATTCTTTCTTTAAGTTTCTTCACTTTTCTTTGATTCTTAAAACATCACCATGTGACCCAGTCACATCATGTATCAAGAATCTCAGAATAGAAACTTAACAGAGTTAGATAGTGGAATTTACCTGAAGTAGAGTCAAACTTATTGACTTTAACATCCTTAGGTAAATTTGGCA
Source organism: Lactuca sativa (assembly GCF_002870075.4). Classification (NCBI taxonomy): domain Eukaryota; kingdom Viridiplantae; phylum Streptophyta; class Magnoliopsida; order Asterales; family Asteraceae; genus Lactuca; species Lactuca sativa. The sequence goes on from NC_056630.2 coordinate 313,476,142, forward strand.
GCTTCGCAACCAATGCCCCTTCCCTTGGCAATATAAACATATGGACCCTTTGATAATGGTACACGAGACTATCACAGACTTAGCTTTTCTCTTTACCATTTGGTCAACCGAGTTGACTATGGCCGATCCCTTTCCATCGGGAAGAGAGAGCTTTACTAGATATCTAATGTCATCATTGTCAATGTCCATAAAGTTTTAGGAAGTTGATCTTAACAAATAGATAAGATCATTAAGGGTCTTGTCATAGTCGGTTTCATAGGTGTTCCAAAAGAACTCACTATGTGACTTAGAAAGTGATTGAACCACCAACTTTCTCAAGACTTTGACACCCAACTCTCCCGGCTTGTCAATATGTGACTACATCTCCAAGATGTGATCACACCTAGACCTTGCCTTGCCAATAGGGCTTGAGTGACCTTAAACTTTTCAAGAACTTGTGGGTTAGGGAGAATAATTGGAGGAGGTGAAGAAGTATGATATCCATGGGACATCATCTTCATTAGGAAAGCTTGTTTCAAGAGATTTGGGAAGATCATAAATGTCTAAACCAGACATCTTTTGGGAGATATTCAAGATAGTTGATCTTAAGTCCTTAATATGACACCCAATATGAAATATTAAGGCTAGGACCCAACAAACTATTTTATAACTTAGAAGAGGTATGCCGTAATCCAAGGTATAAAATATTTGAAGGTAGGTGAATGACGATTCACCAATTTCCACCAAGATAAACGAAATGTATTATTAGGTTTTAATTGGTTTTGAAACTCCTAGATCTTTGAGATTCATTGAACTGTTCAATGGCATGTTTCAATCTCGAGTGTGCCCTTCAGGTTTTGTGACTGGGATGCCGAGGATCACAAAACAAGGTGTGAAGTAACCATGCAAATCACTTGGTACCCTTAATAAATTACCCCTCAATCGATGTGCCGGTTAACCACACACGCTCCATCGATACTATGATAAATATTAAGTCACCCTTTACCTACCTTGTTAAGTCCAAGTTAGTGTGCCGGTTAACCACACACGCTCCAGTAACGACTTAAACAAAGTGCAAAGTGTAATTTCATGGATTAGCACCTTATTTACATTTTTCCTAAGTAACTAAGATTGGGTATTATTAAGAGTTTAGTTACTTAGTATTATCATTAATACTTTTAATGAAGGGAGAATTCTAGTCCTGTCAAACCCGTTCGGCTAACGACCCTCCACCAGTCAAGCAAGCGGTGGGTGAGAGTGGACACCCATTAAGTTGCCATTTTATAGGCAACAACCTTATACCCACCTTATAGACCGGCTTCGTGAATGAGGCGTATTAGCGGTAAGACTGACTTTACTCTTATACATATATATTATTAACTTATAATATTATAAAGTATAAGGGTTGAATTTTAACTTTTAAAATTCTAAGGGCTAACTTGGAATTAAAGTATTCATGAAAACTTTTCAAATTCCAAAACTTGAGGGCAAGTTTTGAAACTATTCAAAACTAATTAATTCCATAACTTATGTGTTTAAAGTAGTTTTAATCCAAAAACTCTTCAAGTTCCATAACTGGAGGACAAGTTATGGAAGACTTTAAACTAATAAAAGATTTAACTTTTCCTTTATTTTATAACTTATGGATTTAATTATGGTTACATATTTTTCTTTTAATGAAGTGACTCTTGAACTTTCATAACTTGAGGACAAGTTATGGAGTCATAAAAATTATTCAATGACACAAGACTCTTCATTTTGTAACCATTGCCAACTCTTATGAATTTTATGAAACTTAAATGTGACTTTTCATATAACTTGAGGACAAGTTACACAAACACATTTTAGAATCAACTCTTAGATTAATTTGGATTGAAAACAACTATTTCAATTAACTTTTCTATTAATCTAAGCAACTCATAAGATCAAGATAATTCAAATCAAACTTTTTCATGTAATTAGTCTAAACCTTAAACTAATACAAAACATGAATCTATTGACAATTATCTTTGAAAATGGATTAGCATGAACATTACCATATCAAACAAGTTTATAAGTTCAAAAACAACTTAGGGTAATGTTCCTAGTCCATTTCTAGCCAAAAACCTCGAATATATGCTGTCTGGGGCTCCTACTCGGCGAGTGGCATCAACCTACTCGGCGAGTAGGATGATTTTACTGATGTACTCGGCGAGTTCATCAGTGGACTCGGCGAGTACAGTGCCCAGAAAGCCAGAAAATCGAGTTTTTCAGCAATTTGCATCAAGTATAAGAGAAAGCAAGCCTAGGCTCTGATACCACTGTTGGGTTTTGAGCATTCTAACACTCCTAAGTGTACATGCAACCCTAAATACCTTGGATCTATGTTTTCTCTATTATACATGCAAATAAGAACTTCCAAGGTATTATCCTAATCTAGCATACAAAACAATGACTATAGCAAGATAGAATACATACCTCTTTGATGTAGAATGTCTTCATGAAGCTTGAGTGCCTAGTGCCCCAAGTGTGACACCTCAAATGGTTCCCACAACACCAAATACACATGGAATGACTTGAGAGAAAAACCCACACTTCATGAAATCGGCTAGCCCTTCTAGTACACCCACTAGTCCGATTTTGGTGAATAATATGATGCTTATATAGTATGTTACAATTAGAGTTACACCATGTAAACCCTAATTGTCATGACCTTTCATTTCCATGACCCATGGGTTATGTAACCTCCATGGAGTATCCATGGACCATCCTATGGGTTTAACCCAACTTGATTATCCATGGAGCTTTGGCCCACTATATAAGTTATGGATGATTTGCACAATCAACCCATATATTTAATTAGTCTTCTTTTGATCACTTAATTAATCCAAGATTAATTCTTGATCAATACTAATTAAATACTACTATTCTTATTATTAATATACTAGAACTTATAATATATTAATAACCATAAGTGTCTTATTTCTCTCATTTAGTCTATCCAAGTGCATGATGCCATGCAACCCAAATGGACCATGCCGGGTCGGGTCAAGTCTTACCAATTATAGTTATGGACTTAGACATTAATCCAACAGTAATATCGCTGTCAAACTCTGATCTTATCAGTATCCTGTCCTTTACATAAGGGATCGTATAGTCCTCTGTTTAGATATTGTGCGGACAATCTCATGGAACTTATTGTCCAGCAGTTGGTTTCTCGATGTCAGATTCATTTGACATAGAACTTCATTAAACACATCAATTCAGTCCTGACCGGGCCCGGCACATAAGTCAAATCAAATCATCGAGGGGCCCTGATATCGCTTTTACCCTCCTAGGATGAAAGTAACAGATAAACTTCAACTTATATGCATTTACTATTTACTAATCAACTACACACAACAATTCATTTTATGACATCAATTTACTGATGCGGTTTCACATTGTCAATGCACAACTAATTAATAAAGAATAAACCATATATCTTAGTTTTAAGACCATATGACATTATCGTCTTGGGATCACTTGTGTCACATTCCATAAAGTGATTCCAGCAAGCGCAAGTTTATTCCAATGCTCAAAACTTGTTCATAAGCACTCATGAACATTGCAGCAAACCTTTGCTATGTCTAATACCTTTTAGACAATCTACACACCAATTCATGACAATCTTCATTCATACCTACTTCCAACATATGAACGATTGTGGACTATTTGAATAATTCGATTATTCTTAATAACTCAATTATTCAGGAAGTCAAAACATGCAAAGTGAAACAATAGTTAAACAATTAACATAAGACAGTCGCTTTACTTATAAATAATACTCCTTTATTTAATCATCAAATGCCAATTACATTTATCTATTACATGTTTCCAAAACTATCTAATCTAAACTAATATCGTCTTTCAGCCCAATGCTCCTAGCGTGCTACAAATGCTTAACCCTGCTCAGTCCCTTCGTCAGCGGATCTGCGGGGTTATCCTCCGACGATACCCTCTTTACTACGAGGTGTCCTTCTTCTACTCGATGTCTAATAAATTGATATTTTCTGTTGATATGTCAAGATCTACCATGATCCCATGGTTCCTTGGTTAAGGCAACCGCTCCTTCATTATCACAGAAAATTTCCATAGTCTCCTTTATGGTAGGCACAACTCCAAGATCACCAATGAAGTTCTTCAACCACATCGCCTCCTTTGATGCTTCGCTTGCTGCAATGTACTCTGATTCAACCCTCGCACCTTTAAGTCATCACTCCCTCCGAGGACTAAAAACCATTCTTTCGTCCTCTGAAGGTACTTAAGAATATTCTTGACCGCAATCCAATCAGCTCTACCCAGGTTCCCTTGATATCTACTGACCATGCTCAAAGAAAAGGCCACATCAGGGCAAGTACAAGTCATAGCGTACATGATTGAGCCAACTGCGGAAGCGTAAGGTATTCGGCTCAACTCAGCTATCTCGGCTTCTGTACTCGAACTTTGAGTCTTACTCAATTTGGGATTACTCTACATCGGTAGTTCTCCCTTCTTCGACTTTTCCATACTAAAATGTTTTAGTACTTTATCCAAGTAAGTATTCCGACTAAGTCCTATTAGTCTCTTACTTCGCTCTCTCACTATCCTTATTCCCAAAATATAGGAAGCCTCTCTGAGGTCCTTCATAGCGAAACACTTCCCGAGCCAGGACTTAACCTCCTGCAAAGTCGGGACGTCGTTTCCTATGAGCAGTATGTCATCGACATACAAAACGTGGAAGCTAACTATACTCCCACTGGCCTTGACATACATAGATGATTCATCTTCACTTCGTACAAATCCAAACTCTTTGACTTTCTCATCGAAGCAAAGATTCCATCTGTGAGATGCTTGCTTAAGTCCATAAATGGACTTCTCAAGCTTGCACACTCTACTGGGACGCTTTGGATCGACAAAACCTTCTGGCTGAGCCATGTAAACATCCTCAGCTAACTTCCCATTAAGGAAAGCGGGCTTGACATCCATTTTCCATATCTCATAATCATGAAATGCAGCAATGGCTAGCATCACCCTAATAGACTTTATCTTAGCAACTGGTGAGAAGGTCTCATCATAGTCAACTCTGGGAGTTTGAGTAAAGCCCTTCGCCACTAATCATGCCTTGTACGTGTGCACATTCCCATCCACGTCGGTCTTGTTCTTGAGGATCCATTTGCAGCCAACCGTCTAACGTCCGGACACATTGTCAACCAAATTCCAAACTTGGCTGTCATACATGGACTGAATCTCACTTTCCATCGCCTCTTTCCATTTTGCAGACTTTGGGCCTGCCATGGCTTCCTTATAGCTATTAGGTTCATCTATATTTATTAGTGTTCCATCACTAATATACGTCTCCCCTTCGGTAATAATATGAAAGCCATAAAACTGGGGTTGAACTCTAACTCTTTCGGACCGTCTAAGAGGTAAGGACTCGTCAATCGGTTCAACCAGAGTTTCCTCCTCGGGTTGAGTGCCAGCGTTAGAGGTTCCTTCATCGCTCGACTCTTGAATCTCTTCAAGATCGACTTGCCTCCCACTGTCTCCTTGGCTTATGAGTTCTCGCTCTCGGAAAACCCCTCTCCTCGCAACGAAGACAACATTATCACTTGGTCTATAGAAGAGATATCCAAAGGATTTCTGCGGGTAGCCGATGAAAATACACCGCTCACTACGAGGTTAGAGCTTGTCGTGGGTTTCTCGTCTTACGAAAACTTCACAACCCCAAACCTTCATATGTTCCAATGAGGTAACTTTCCATGTCCACATCTTGTGAGGTGTTTTGGCAACCTTCTTTGTAGGGACTCGGTTAAGGATATGGGCGGCAGTCTCTAAGACATACCCCCAGAATGAGATAGGTAGTGAAGCACGACTCATCATAGAGCGAACCATGTCTAACAGTGTTCGATTACGCCTTTCGGCCACACCATTCAACTGTGGTGTCCTAGGTGGCGTCAATTGTGAAACTATTCTGCATTCCTTGAGATAGTCGTGGAATTCAAGACTTAGGTACTCTCCTCCTTGATCGGATCGAAGCATCTTGATTTTCCTGCCTAATTGATTCTCCACTTCATGTTTGAACTCTTTGAACATTTCAAACATTTCTAACTTGTGCTTGATTAAGTAAATATACCCTTATCTTCGATAATCATCGGCGAAAGACACGTAGAAGCAATTCCCATCCTTTGTGGTGGATCTAAAGGGCCCACACACGTCGGTGTGTATGAGATCTAATAAACCCTCACCCCTCTCACAAGTGCCAGTGAAGGGTGACTTCGTCATCTTTCCAAGTAAACAAGATTCGCACGTGTCATCTTCCCTAAGGTCGAATGTCTCCAACACTCCATCCTTTTGGAGTTGGGCTGTACGCTTCTTATTGACATGTCCAAGATGACAATGCCACAAGGATGCTTTATCCATACTATTGGAAGAATCCATACACAACTCATCATTTCCTAGGTTATCTACAACCATAACAGTTTCATAAATTCCATTACAAGGCATTTCTTCAAAATATAAAACACCATTTAGATAAGCATAAATCAAACCATTCTCATTATTAAACGAATATCTAAATCCTTGTCTAAATAAACCATGAAAAGAAATGATGTTTCTTGCCATATCTGGCGAGTAGCAACAATTATTTAAATCTAAATTCAATCCATTACTAAGCACTAAAGAATACACTCCAATCTTGGTAACAGGCGACGATCTTCTGTTCCCCATGATTAGATTTATTCTTCCAAGCTCCACATCCCTATTTCTTCCTAGTCCATAGAAATCAGAACAAATGTGGTAACCACACTCTGTATCAAGATCCCAAGAAATAGCATGAGATGAATCATTAGATTTAATTGTGTAAATACCTGTGAAAGATGGCTTGATCTTCCCATCCTTGACGGCTTGCAGATATTCCGGGCAACTTCTCTTCCAATTCCCTATTTTGTGGCAATGGTGGCCCTCTGCCTCCTTTGGGTTTGGGTTGGGCTTAGCAGGATCAACCTTGGTCCCACTAGAAGAGGAATCATCTTGAGACTTTCCCTTGCGGTGGTTCTTCGAAGAAGCCTTCCTCTTCTTGCCCCTTCCCTACCTAATAGCCAAAACAGGAGCAGCGGGTGGATTAGGAGTTGGTGCAACAGACTTGTCCTTGAGGTTGCTCTCAGCAGTCCTTAGGAGCCCTTGGAGTTTGCTTAGGGTGACCTCTTCCTTGTTCATGTGGCAGGTCATCCTAAATTGGTTGTAGCATGAGGGTAAGGAGTGAAGAACAATGTCGATAACCAAATCTTCCCCAAAGTTTACATTCAACTTGCGAAGACGATCAACATACCTTTGCATCTTTTGCAAGTGCACGGTTAGAGACTCTCCACTTCCCATTTTAGCAGTGATCATATTCGGTATGATCTCATAGTGCTCTTGTCTCGCGCTTTGGTGATATCTCTCCATCAGGTCTATATGCATCTTATAAGGATACATGTTCTCATAGGACTTTTGGAATTCGGAGTTCATTGTGGCTATCATGATGCAATGGACTTTCGTTGCATCATGCTCATGGATCTCAAAGACAGCCATTTCTTCGGGAGTTGCAGTTTCTGGATTAATCTTCTCGAGCTTCTCATCGAGAACATACTCTTTGTCCTTGTAACACACGATCGCACGAATGTAACTTATCCATTCGCTAAAGTTCGATCCATTGAAAGTCACTTTTTGACAAAGGCTCATTAGCGTGAATGAGCTAGCAGCAGCGTTGTTTGCGTTAGACATCTACAAAATAGAAAGGAAAAAAGTTGATTAGAATTAAGTCCCTAATTAACATCCAAAATGAAAAATTAGGGCTAGGACCCAACAACATTATTTACACATTAGAAAAGGGATGCGATGATCCAACATGCAAATAATTTGGAGGTAAGTGAATGACGATTCACTAATTCTTCACTATGAAAAACATAAGCTTAAGTTTTAAATGTATTGAGAATTCCTATATTTCTTTGAGATTCATTGAACCTTTCAATGGCATGTTTAAATATCGATATGCCCCTCTAGTTTGTGACTAGGATGCCGAGGATCACAAAGCGGGTGTAAATAACCATGCAACTTTACAGGGTGTCTTCATTGTTACAATCAGCTATTCGATGTGCCAGTAAACAACACACGTTCCACCGAACTATGAAAAACAATGAATCACCCTTTGCCACCTTTTCTTAGAACCAATTAGTGTGTCGGTTAACCACACATGCTCCACCAACTTCTTAGCAAGGGTGCAAAGTGTAATTTCATGGGATTGCAATTCACTTTTCCTAAAGTAACTAATATTGGGAATTTTATGAAACACATTTAGTTACTTTATATAGATTCATTATACTTATTAATGAGAAGAGGTTTTCCCTATCCTACCCATTCGGCTAACGACCCTCCACCAGTCAAGCAAGCGGTGGGTGTGAGTGTACACCCATTAAGCGCCATTTTATAGGCAGCAACCTTATACCCACCTTATAGACTGACTTCGTGAATGAGGCCTACTAACGGTAAGACTGGCATTTTTAATCATACATATATATATATATATATATATATATATATATATATATATATATATATATTAAGCTTGTAATAATATATTAGTATAGTGTTGAATTTTAAACTTGTAAAATTCTAGGGTTTGAAATTTAAAGTATTCAAATTAAACTTTTAATCACAAAACTTAAATTTCAAAACTTGAGGACTAAGTTTTAAACTTTTCAAAACATAAGGATCAAATAGCAAATAATATAAATCAACTAATTAGATTATCTCAATTTGATCTTATTCAATATTACTTGCTAGACAATTCACCAATTCAATTCAAATAATCAATTATTATCATATAAGGAAATTATTATTCAACTAATTGGTAATTATCTTTTGTTTGGTCAAGAATATACTCATATATATATGATTAAAATCGGATTTTAATGACCCAAAACAATTAAGGCAAGTATCCTCAAGAAAAACAGCAAGAAATCCCGAAACTACCTCCTTCTGACGCTCGAACTCGCCGAGTTCCACTATGGACTCGCCAAGTTGGAGCTACTCGCCGATTCCATAGTGGAACTCGCCAAGTTCATCATAAAGAATCACAAAAATCGATTTTTTCAAGCAACAAGTAATCAACCAATGCATCAATTCAATAGAAATCAATCGAAGTTCTGATACCACTGATGGGTTTGAGCCATAAGAACTTTCCAATGTGCACATGCAAACCCTAATGATTGGATCTAGGTTTCTCTAATTGAACATGCATTGTATCCAAGACTTACAATTCTAGATCTAATGTAAACAATTGAATCTTATCATACGAAATCGGATCTAGAACAATACCTTGAGTTACTTGCTTGATACTTCTTCTTCTTGGAGCTTAGAGTCACAATTGTCACTCCTCTAATGGCTTACAAACACCAACTAGCAAGAGGATGATCTTGACAGAGAGAGAGAGGAGGGTGAGAAATCGGCTCTAGGGTTTCTTATCTTGCATGAATGCCGATTTCCCTCACCCAAGGGATCTATTTATACTATGAGCTACTACGGTTTCATCCTTAACCCTAATTGAATAACTTAGGCACTAAGCAATCCAAAGATCCTCCTAGATATTAGGCTTGGACGATTTTAAGGTCTCCCAACCCTAAAATCCGTCCACCCTTATATCCATAAGGATACATAGCCCAAAACACAACTATCACACATTTGACAGTTTATGCCCCTTTATTCAATTAACCTCTTGAAGTCACCAAATTAATTCTCAATTAATATATGACTTACATTAATCAAATAACATTATTATTCCTTTAATATATTATTCTCATAATATATTAACAGTAATTTATTTTCCCTCTTAACAAATCATCCTGTCAAGTTGCTATGGTGAAGGCAACCCAAAAGGACCATGCTCAACCGGGTCAAGTACTTACCAAATATAGTTACAGCCTTAGACACAAATCCAACAAATCTACTAGAACTTCTCTTTCCTGAACAGATCGTAGATAAATTTGTAAGAAATTCACCGCACGAAGTTAGTACATCTACCGTGGATTCTTCAGCACATGACAGATTTATTAATATTCATAATCTGGTCCACTTAAGCACAAAAAATTGTGACAAGTTTTGGACAAGCTATAAGTTACAAGACAAGTTAATCCTATGTTTCTAGATAAAACTTCCTATGGACCATTTATTTGACGATGACCAAGTATATTGTTGTCCACCTAAGTTGAGCAGCGAGATCTACAGACAATCTAGAATTTTTCACTTTTAGATGTACTAGAACGTGTTTCCCGCTTCCTGACATACCCCAATAATCAAGAACTTCCAAGATACTCCTTACTTTAGGTGAGCAAACTATTAATCATAGAGAGGATAGATTTAGACTGCATATGTTGTACACCCATATCGGATCTCTTCCAATCACGTAGAGGGTGAAACATATGGCTAACTAGAGTTTTAGAGCGATTAAGAAGCAGAAGGTTGCATATGTTGTGTACCAGTTCGGATTATTCATCACGCAAAGGAGACAACATATGGTTAACAGGTAGAAAGAATAGCATAGATAGAAGATGCAGAGAGACAGATTTGCATATGTTGCACTCCAGGTCGGATCTTTCAATCACACAGAGGAGGCAACATATGACTAACAAAAAGAAAGAAAGAAAATAACTTTCTGCAAACCTAATTTATCGGAATTCCCCAGTCGCCCTATCAATACCGGAATTAAGGACAGAATCCATACATCGAGGAATAGTTAAGCCATAGTTCTAGATACGGGTTCTCTTAATGTGACTGGTGGATTCTCATGTCAGGCTAAAGGGAACTATCTAGGTCAAGATTTATCAAGTGTTTAGTTTCCTTAAGTTCATCTGCACCTAGTCAAGTCCGTTAAACTTTTCATGCCTACTAGCGCATCGAACACAGAGCCTAGACAATTCAGCTTTGGTACCTTACAGAAATTCAGATTGCATGTTAACACTTGTTGATATCACTTCCGATCACATCACTTAACATAAATATTTTTTATTTTTTTGATTTTCTAATGTTTTTGGATTTTCTGATTTTCTATTGTTTTTGGATTTTTTAAAATTTTTTTTTCGTAATTCTTAGAAAAATTTTATTTTAATTTTAATTTTTTATTTTTACTTTTATTTTATTTTACTATATAATTAATCCTCAAAAAGTTTTATTTTTTAAAATACATTTGAGTATTGTGCCTTTATTTTTAAATGGTGAGTGGCAGCCCAGTTTAAAGAAGGTATAAAAGGGAGTGTGTGGTCAAAGCATTTCACTTTTTCTTCCCTTAGAGATCGGCCGCACACTGCTCCCACTCCTCTCTCTCTCTCTCTAAAATCCTCAAAAACTATCATTTTTCTTGAAATCGAGGCCTCGTAATAGCAAGAACTGTGAAATCGACTCCCATAATGTAGTTTTTGAGAAAAATCGATCTTGAACTGGTGGTCAATTGAAGGTTTTCGTTTCCGACTGTGCGTGTGCGGCCGCACATGCCGTGTGCGGATGAATCTGTGTGGGTTGCACACCCCTCGTGTGCAGCTAGACTCATGCGCGGCTGGCACTGTACAGTTGGAACCCATGTACGGTTGTACACTGTTTGCGACTACAGACATTGTGTGTGGCTGGATATAGGTGTATAGCTGTACACCTCAAATTGACAGATATTTTTTATTAATGAAAATCTATTAATTTTTCTAATGCTCTAATGTATGCTTGTGTTTTTCAGATCAACATGGGAGATCTTGAGTTTGCAAAGGTGCACAATTCAGCCATTTTTCTAGAAGATCCTCTGGCTGCCCACAACGATCTCAAATTCATTGTTGATGGTCTAAGGAATGGAAACGGAGAGAAATATCTTGAGGCAACTATGCAAGGAAAGAAAGTCCTAATTACCGAGCAAATCATTTGAGAATCGCTGAAAATTAATGATAGGCCTGAGTTTACCATGGAAATTGATCTGGAGCAAACACAAGAAATCCTGGATCATATGGGTTATGAAGGATCACTTCCTCCTACTATCAAGAAGTTACTACCTCCTTGCTGGAAGTACTTAGCTCATGTGTTTGTGAGCTGTATTTCCGGAAGGAGATTAGGACCTAACGAGATCTCTCTCTTCAACACAGGAGCCATGGTAGCCTTGGCGTCAGGAATTGAATTCAATTTTTCAAAATTTATTATGCATGAATTAATTCTCAACATTGAGGGAAACAAGAGTGACAAGTTCTTAATGTACCCTAGGTTTCTGCAGATCATCTTTAATGTCATGTACCTGGGGATCGAGAGAGGAAATGAAACTTTGGATCTCAAGTCTGTTGGTCCGAGCGCTTATGGTTTAATGAAACAGAATAGAGCTAGAAAATTTGTCTTTGAAGGGAAATTCCCGCTGATAAAATTTAGGATCTTCACTGACGATAGTGACCAATCAGGATCTAAAAATCTCTCTAATCCCACAGGGACCGAGGATGTCGTTATCTCGGTTTCAGAGCCTGAGAATGAAGAAGTTCATGATTCTCTAGTGGCAATGGTGGCTGAGGAACATGATCAGCTACACAGTGTGGAGGTTGAGGGAAATTTTGATCAAGAGGGAGGTGATGAGGACTTCAATGGAGATGATGATTTCTTAAAAGACTTGGATTTTACTGGTATTAACAATGATTTTGGTCCATTGCCGGGATTCGATGACAGGCACTTTAGAAAGTTCACTGAAGTTTCTCAACCAACAACTAAGACCGGGGATGATGTTAACGCTCTCAAAAACTTTCATTCCTCTTCAAAACCAATGGAAGATTCTTCAAGTCTAAGAGATGTGGTTTCATGGATTCCTCCCCTTGATACTAATGTCTCTACTTCTGTTCCATCTCTGAGTGAACCGACACCTCCACAAACCTCCTTATCTTCTCCAAGGCAGGGAGTGTTCATTCAAAGCCAAGCACCATCGGTTTCATCGATTGTCACCATCACAACTGTCTGTACACCACCACTTCAAACTGAAGAAGGTCCAAGCACAGTGTATGAAGTAGGTGGATCGTCTTCTATTCCTGAATATACCCCACAAGGCCCTCGCTTGATGAAGCTTCTATCAGGCTAGCTAAGCATTTGGCTCATAACATTTCAGATTCTCCCTCCCGAGGAAAATGCATATCTTTTGAGGAAGAACATTCAGGGTATGATAAGACCTTAGTGTCTAAGCTTCGAGAAGAGATTGGAATTCTAAGGCAAGAAGTCATTGAAAATGACATTTTGCTTCTACAACATGATTCCTATATCACTGAACTTCAAGAAAGAGATGAACTAAAGACTAAACAGATTACAGATCTGCAAACAAATCTTGGTTCATTAACTGCCTTCTACTTCGGATTGAAGAACATATTATATAATGCTTTTGGTGACAAAGTCAAGGCTCTGTTTCAGCAACCTCACGGAATTGAAGACCCTCCTATGGCTCCCACCCAGTCCTCAAAAGGCGACATTCTAGTTAATCAACCTCCTCCAAGGACAACAACCATTCTTAATCTCTTCGACAAAGAGCCTGAAAATGCCAAATCTCGGATCACGATTAATCATGGAAAAACGACCGTCACTGCCAATAAAAGTGAAGGACTGCTGTTTATGAAAAATTCGAATGAAAATCGCAAAGCAAAGGATCCTATATTGACAATGACGGATCTTAAGACAAGAAAGTTTGGTGATCGATCTGGGATCAAGATGTGGGCCTTTGACCATGAAGCAAACATGTGGGTCGTTAAGAGAAATTCTAGAAATCCTGAATACTACCAGAGCATCCATGACTTCAACTCATGGACAAAAGTTGATCTTGCTGAAATTTTAAGGGCCCCATTTCACAACCCTTCGCAGGATCCCAATGCATCAAACTTCAAATGATTTCTGGACAGGCAGGTCAAGGAGAACTTCTCAAAGATGAAAACTGCAAAAGCCCTGTACAGAAAAGATGTGGATGTTATCGATCCTGAATCTGGTAAGCCAATGAAGATCATATTGTGGCCAGTAACAAAACAACTAAAAGAAATTCCTATCCCTCAACACTTTCATGAGGGATATCTTAACAACATGGAATTTTCGGCATATGATGATGAAACTGCTACTGCTGCCATTAAGTTCAAGAATAGTGAAACAGTACTAAGGCTTATTAGTGCAAAAGATCTTATCAGATTCAGAGAAAGAGACATTTGGACCTTGGCTCGTCACCAAATCATCTACAGAAAAGAAGTCATGGAGGCTGCTGCCAAGGAATTCACTGGAATGGTAGCCACAATCATCAATGGAAAGCTATGGATGGGATCCATGGGAAAATCTGACCTGAAGCTGTATGAAACTCCGGAAGAATGAAGACCAAGTCAATGCTAGCCACAACCCAAAGGGGAGATTGATAGGCTATATTTTTGTGGTTTGGTCTAGGCATTGTCATGTATATGTCATGGTAGGATGTTAGAGTGTTTTGTGGTGGTCCTAGCATGTTAGTGGGTGTGTGTCGCCGCACACTCTGTGTGCGGCCGTACACGTGTGTGTGGCTGCACACTTGTGTGCTCCTTCTTGTGGTATAAATAGGCTGTATCAGTGTGTCAGAAAAAAGGACGGATGTATGTGTGTGTTTCAAGGTGCACCTGACATTTGTTTGTAATAGATGTGTAGGGTCCGTTAGGTGTTGCGTCTTGGGCACGTTCTTTAGTCCAATTTTGTATCCGGATTGGGCCTGTCCATCCGTGATTTTATATTCTAGGGTTTACAATATATAGATGCTTGCATGCATCTTAGTACGAGAGATTTTAGAGTCAATCATTATCAGCGTATACTTTTATTTTGATTGTAACCCTAAATAGCCTCTACAGTGGAAGTTCTTAGTCGAGCTCTGCTGAGGCGTGAATCTATTGAAGCATTCGACATATTTTGATTCATTCTTGTGTTTGATCTTTCTGTTAGTATTTTTCTGATTAACCTGTTTGAAGATCTAAACGATCAAAGAGTTTTTCAACTCATCAATTGGTATTAGAGCAGGAGACTGTGTAATTCATACACATCTCTTCTGTGAAAGAAGTGATTAGGGTTTATTCCGCATTCATTGATATTTATCGAGCCATCACTCCATAATTGATGTATCTCATTAATTATTCATCTTGCCCTAATATTACGTATTACAAAGTCTGATCTTATAATAGGTTACACGATCAAGCATGGACAATTCTCAATCCAATCCCATCAACATCTCTAATAGCATCGGATCAAGAGTATGAAGTATGGACACACCACTTTGAAGATTATGTTATTGGATCTGAAGATAACGGGTATCTGATATGGGAAGCTATTACTTCTGGCCCTTTCGCTCATTCAAGCATGTCTAGAATCATTAATACTCAAAAGGAGTATAATGATCTATTAAAAGATGTGAAAGACATCACTCAGGATGAAAAGGAGAATTTCCAATGCAACATTAAGGCATTAAGACTAATTCGATTCGCTCTTCAGTCCGACACATTTCGATTAGTAAGTTCTTATAGTACAACAAAAGAAATATGGGATCGGCTGCGAGAGTTGTACTCCACAGATGAAGATCTAGAGCATTCAATTCAGACCCTACTTCTCTCTGAATTTGGAGAATTCAAGCAGATGTCGGATGAGGTTGTTACACAAAAATTTGATCGGTTCAATCATCTTCTCAGCAAGATGATCAAACATGACATTGAAAGAAAGCTCATCGAACAGAAGGTCACATTCTTAAATGGTCTGAGACCTAAATGGAGGGCTATTATGTCGACGGTTAAAGCGCATGAGCAGTTTAAATCACATTCCTTGGCAAAACTGGTGGGGATTCTAAAATCCCAAGAAAAGATTGTGTTGCAAGAGAAAAGCGTGGTTTCAAACTTGGGGTCTTTGGCGCTCTTGTCCAAAGGTAAGAATGCAGAAGCAGAAGAGGATTTGAATCTGGGATATTACGATTTAACAGCCGAAGACTATGCTATGATGGTATCAAATCCCAGAAGGTTCAATAAGAAGAAGTTCCCTACCAACAAGAACCAAAATTGGCAGGGAAGCTACAACTTTGAGAAAGTGAAATAGGAGCCGAAGGTTGAAGAATCAAAGAAGGAAGCGAAGGGTGAAGCTTACTCTGGTGTCAGTTGCTTCTGCTGTGGTGGGAAAAATCATTACGCAAAAGATTGCGTGTTGAAGAAGATGGCAGAGAAAGGTGAGGAGAAAGATGAAGAAGCAAGTCTTATGAAAAGATTGGAAGAGATTAAGAGGAAGAAAGCTGCTACTAATCCTTCTATGAATGATCTTATTGTGCAGGGTTCGGTAGATGATGATGAGTTCGGTGGCATACAGGTGTGGTCAACCGACTCAAAGGATGATGAAGTGAGAAAGCCTTCTCATGGAAAGTCATTTGTGGCGAAGAATAGTGATGCGGGTGGAAGATGCCTGATGGTGTCAGATGTATCCCTGATGAGAGGATACAACACTGATGGTGGAAACGAAGAGGCTAAAGAGCAAGAGGACGTATGCTTTACAGCGAAGCCTCTCAGTGTGCAGATCAGTAAGCTAGATGAACTGATCAATAAGGTACAATCTATTTTCATTTCGTTTAAAATCCCACAAACATCATATGAAAAGGAATTAAATAACTTGAATTCAAGAATTTCAAATCTAGATAGTTGTTTAACTCAAACGCGTGTCACGAATTCTAATCTAACTGACCAAATAAGCAGGGTGTCATCCAAGAGTGAGGAGCGCAGGACATGGATTGAACAGAAGGAGTCAGAGCTGGTTAAGTCTAGGGATGAGAACATTTATTTGCAAAGAGACAATCTTAAGTTATTAAAAAGAGGAATGTTTTTTGTTTGATTGCAAAAAGGCTTTATACTAACATTACTCAGCTGCATTTAAACTGTGAAATAGGCCAGAAGATACATCACATGATTTTGCCCTTTCGAGAGTTAAAGGAGGATGAAATCGATGTCGAAGCATACAACTGCGAAAGTGTTGTATCTTCAGATGATGTTAATCCCACTTATATGTATGGTCTGGACAAAATTGAATCATTTATAAAGTCCAAAGACCATAAGGACATGCTTAAGAATCTTTTGGATGAAAATGATAAGTTGAAACTCAGAGCTGAAACTATACAAAAATTTGACTCTTTGAGTACCAAATTAAGTTCAGAAAATAAAACTGATGTTGAAAATGCATCTGAACTTAATGAGGATGATGACATGAGTGAAATTTTTGTAGAGGATGAGGTTGACTATTCCGAGTTTATTAGGAGCGAAACTGAAAACCACAAAAACTTGATTTCTGAAAATTTTGTGGAATTCGCTCGTTTGTCCAATCATAAGTCCCCAATCCTTAAAGAAAATGTCGTTGTATACCAAAAGGTTCGAACCAATCCTAATCAAGTTTATAAGGTCACAGGAGTAACTAAACATCAGACAGCCGAACTCACTGCCATAGTGAATGAAGATAATGCAGATGGTTGTGATGAATTTTTTTGGTCAGCACCGATAGACAATGCAGATGAAACAGTTGATTTGTCTGAGCGAACATCATGGAAAACCAAAGGGAGATACGTGGCAGAACCATTGAATAAACATACCAACTTTAACGCTCCAAGTTCCAGCGATACAAAAGAGATTCCAATGGAAGATATCACCTCAACTAGCGAAACCTCTTCCATGAAGAGTGAACCCATTGCTAAGAAGCAGAAACAGAAGGAAAATATTCACCGACAACCGAAACAGGTGAAAAATCAAAGGCAACAGAGGAACTTGAGATACAAGAAAAATCTCTCAGAGCGAAAGCAGTTTTGGCATTCCCAAAATCCTCACTATACTCACTTTGACAGAAACTCCAATCCAAAAGGAGAAGAAGACAAGAGTATAAGGTGCTTCAATCCATCAATCCAAAAAAACCAGAGAAAGACTTTCGGGCCACAGGAAGAACAAAACCGAAAGGATAGGTTCGGTCCCGAAAGCAACAACAACCGAAAGGCTGGTTTCGGATCATCAAACAACAACCGAAAAAGACCTGATTTCATCCCTTCAATCTTTTATAGTAGAAGACCCAGCTTCGGTCCAACTACTAACAACAACCGGAAAAACGGTTTCGGTCCATCATCAAACGGCAACCGAAGGTCTAGGTTCAGTCCCTCAAATGTGCTCAACAGAAAGGGTCACTTCGAACCTCAAGTCAGGAAAGATTCTCATTCTAATTTCTTTTCTTGTAATTCTTCTCGTTCTAATTCTACTAATCCTAATTCTCGTCATACATCAAATTCACAATCATCAAAGGATATGAAAGGAAAAAGGAAGATTTCCTTAGCTAATGAAGACCGAAAGCAAGCTAAAGTTCAAACGCCCGAACCTGAATCCAAAATACCAGCATCTAACTCAAATAAAATCAAAGTATTTACCATTAAGAGGAAAAATGAAACAACCTTAATAAAACGAACATATCTTGTTGATGTTTCTCTTACTACTCATGTTTCTGTAAAAGGCTCACGAGGACCCAAGAAACTTTGGGTTCCTAAATCTGCTTAATCTTTGCAGGTTATAAGTGACGAGCAGTTTGACGAAGAATGGTACATAGACAGTAGCTGCTAACGTCACATGACAGGGAGGAAGGAAGAGCTAAGGGAGTTTCGGTAACTTCAAAACGGTGGAAATGTCAAGTTTGGTAACAAATCTTATGGAACAATAAAGGGTTATGGGACGATAACCAATGGAGATTTTACAATCAGAAAGGTGGCGTATGTTGAGGGGTTGCAGCATAACCTCGTCAGTGTGTCTCAACTAGTGGGAGGAACAGGTCTCAAAATCTCATTCGATGATGAAGGTTCAAACATAATAGAGAAGAAATCCAACAAAGTCATTCTCAAGTCTGAATGAAAAGGTGAAATGTTCCCTCTGAATCTCAGACCAATCAAAAAGAATCCAGCCATATGTCTTTTATCCAAAGCTCACTCAGACGAAAGTTGGTTGTGGCACCGAAGGCTCTCACATCTGAACTTCAAAGACATCAACAAGCTAGTTATCGGTGGTCATGTTCGGGGACTTCCATTGCTCAAGTTCGATCGTGAACACTTGTGCGCTGCATGTGAAATGGGGAAACAAAGTCGCCAAAGTCACCCAATGATCATAAAGACAAAAGTTGTTGAACCACTTGAGTTGATTCACATCGATTTATGTGGTCCATCATCAATCGATAGCATTGGCGGTAACATGTACATTCTTGTTATTGTTGATGACTTCTCACGATTTACTTGGGTATTCTTTCTGAAGCACAAATCCGAGGCAACTACCAAACTGAAGATATTTATCAAGCAGGTCGAAGTGCAACTGAGGAAAGTCGTTCGAAACATTAGGAGCGACAATGGACTGGAATTCAAGAACAAAGAATTCGAAGACTTCTTGGCAGAAAAAGGCACCGGTCACAACTTCTCAGCCCCTTATACACCTCAACAGAACAGAATTGTCGAAAGGCGAAACCGATCCCTGTGTAAGGCGGCCCGAACCATGCTAAGTTTTGCTTCCCTTCCTTTATATTTATGGGTTAATGCCATTGCTGCAGTGTGTTTTACTCAGAACAGGTCTTATCTCAACAAGCTTTTCTCTCTCACTCCTTATGAGATAATCAACAACAGGAAGCCGAATGTCAAGTTCTTTCACGTGTTCGGTTCCAGGTGCTTCATCTTCAACTCCAAAGAACATCGTAATAAGTTTGATGTCAAAGTAGATGAAGGTATCTTTCTGGGATATTCTCTTACTTCAAAGGCGTACAGGGTTTTGAATAAGCGTTCTAAAAGAATTGAAGAAACCTATTATGTGACGTTCGATGACAATTACGTCAAGAAGTTGAAGTCCATTGAAGAAGCAATAGGAGAGATTTTCTCTCAAACAGGTCAAGTCACAGCCTCTATCGCCAATCTCTTTGACCAGTTCATGGATCTATTTGATGAACCTGAGAAAGTAGCTCACTCTGAAGCCACGGCAGCAGACAACAAGATTGATCACCTAAAGAAGATCGTCGAAGATGCAGCCAAACGAATGGGAACAGAAGAACCAGTTCGAAAAGAACATTCCCAGAGCGGTACTTCGGTTGAGGGGGAGAATCTATCCTCTTCAAATGAACAGGACTCACATATTCAGGGGGAGAATCCAATTTTTGACGAACCTGAAAGCCCCTCTGCACCCGAAAGTCCTGTAGCACCCGAAAGCCCCTTTGCACCCGAAAGTCATGTAGCACCCGAAAGCCCCTCTGCACCCGAAAGTCCTGTAACACCCGAAAGTCCGGATCAACCCGAAAGCTCAGTCGAAGAAAGACTTCATGGTTCATCATCTGTCGAGGGGGAGAATTCCGATATGCTCTATGACGATGATATTCAATCAGAGTTGGAAGAAATGGTAAATGCTGAATTGGATCCATCCGATGATCCAAACTATCCTCCTCTCACCAAATGGACCAGAGATCATCATGTATCTCAAATAGTGGGTGATGTATCTAAAAAGGTTCTAACACAATCTCAAGTGAAGGCAAAGCAAACTTCATTATTCTCCAAAGTAGAATTCTGCGTGTTCAACTCTTTCATCTCCAAAATTGAGCCGAAGACCGTCAATATTGCTCTTTATCATTCTAATTGGGTTCAGGCAATGCAAGACGAACTCAATGAATTTGAAAGAAATAAGGTCTGGAGACTCATTCCAACACCAAAAGATGCCTCAGTCGTAGGTCTCAAATGGGTGTTCAGAAACAAAATGGACAAGGAGGGTAATGTGATTCGAAATAAGGCTCGGCTAGTGGTGAAAGGTTACTGCCAGGAAGAGGGAATCGATTACGAAGATACATTCGCTCCGGTGGCAAGGTAGGAATCCGTTCGAATATTTCTCGCCTATGCTGCACACAAGAATTTCGAGGTCTACCAGATGGATATGAAGTGCGCTTTTCTGAATGGGGAACTTGAAGAAACTGTGTACGTGGAGCAACCTCCTGGCTTCATAAATGAAAAGCATCTAGATCACTGCTACATCTTGGATAAAGCTGTTTATGGTCTGAAACAAGCACCTAGGGCATGGTATGAATCACTAACTAAGTATTTAAAGATGTCTAAATTCAAACAAGGTTCGGTTGACTCAACCTTCTTTCGTAAAAAGGAAGGTAACCACCTTATGATCGTTCAAATCTATGTCGATGATATCATCTTTGGCTCAACGAATCCCAGCCTAAAATTTGAGTTCAGAAAGTTGATGGAGACTAAATTTGAAATGAGCTCAATGGGTCCAATTAACTTTTTGCTTGGTTAAAATATTAGACAGGGACCCGAAGGCATCTTTATCAACCAAGAAGCATATACCAAGACTCTTCTTGCCATGTTCGGCATGGTGGGAGACTCAAAGGTCAAATTCCCTATGGTGTTCGGTACCAAGCTCACACCATCTTTGGAAAAACCGGCAGTCGACATAACACTTTATCGCCAAATGATTTGTTCCCTGATGTACCTCACAGCTAGCAGGCTTGATATAATGTATTCAGTTTGTTATTGTTCCAGGTTTCAAGCAAATCTACGTGAACCACACATGTTGGCAGTGAAGAACATATTTCGGTATCTGAAGCGAACGACCTCTCTCGGTCTCTGGTATCCCTTAAACTCGGGTTTCTTTGTTCAAGCCTACTCAGATGCAGACCTTGGAGGATGTGGTCTAGATCGGAAAAGAACTACAGGAGGCTGTCAATTCCTCGACGGGAAGTTGGTGAGCTGGCAATCTAAGAAACAAACGTGTGTTTCTCTGTCTACAGCAGAAGCAGAGTACATTGCAGCCGCCTCATGCACATCTCAAGTGATTTGGATCCAAAGCCAACTTCGGGATTATGGACTCAATATGAAAAGAATCCCACTATATTGCGACTCAGAAAGTGCAATTAGGATCTGTAATAACCCAGTGCAACATTCCAAGACGAAACATATAGCACTGAGGTATCACTTTATTAAGGATCATGTTGAAGAAGGAAATGTCGAAATTCACTTTGTTCGAACAACTGATCAATTGGCAGACATCTTTACCAAATCCGTTTCTGAAGCAAGTTTTAATAAAATCCTACAAGGCCTAGGTATGATGGAATCGGAGTCAGTACCAAAAATACATTCTCAAAACTAAAAGTTGGAAGCAAAATGAATCGAATGCTCGGTCTATTTCGGGCTCGGTTCACATGGGAACCGAAATGTACCGAAGGCTCGGTCATTTCGGGTTCGGTCCCATTGCACTTTTTTCGCTTATCTAAACAAGGTGATATTTTTGGTTGTACCCATTTGTACAATAGTTTTTCCAAAAATTCCAAAAACATTTTTGTTAGGAACCGAGATGAACCGAGCGTTCAGTCTATTTCGGGTTCGGTTCCAAAAAAAAAATTGTTTGGTTTGTTTTGTTTTTCTTATTTACAAAAATATCAAAAGTTCCAAAAATGTTTTCTTTTTCTTTTTGTCTCTTCTTTTGTTCATATTAACAGTTTATAGAGTAACGATGGGGCAGGTATCATTCTCAGACTTTCTAATAGTTAAGTGTCCCTAGAAGCATGTTGTTGCATGTTGTCCAAAGCCTCAACTGATTCTGAATAAAAGCCTTATCGACTTGGTATATACAAACCTTGTCTTCCCAATTAGGTTGCTACATTTATTCTAATCATGAGCTACCTTACTCTTTTCTCATATGAGTTATGAGTTTTTTTCTTTGTTACTATCATTTTAGCAGAGGTACTTTGGTTTTCTTACACCCTCTCAAACATTTTTCTCCATCATATTCGCCTCATACATGTAACCCTTAAGACTCTCAGAAATTACCACTGAGGTTTATGGTTACACAATCTCTGTGTTTGTGATCTTAGCTCTATGTCACTACGTGCTAAGTGAAACCAATATTCAATACATACTATGCATTGACGGTGAACAATTAAATTTGCTCTAGCTTTCACTTATGAATTAACGAATCCACCCAGGTGTTTGTACCATGAAATCTCTAATTTTCTTTTTGTGTGATTCTCATGAAATTGTTACATACCATAACATTTCTTCCCTTAGAATCCAATTTTAATTTTTCTTGAGATTTCACACCAACTATTTCCAACATGTCACTTAAATATTATCCAAACCTACTTGTTCAACAGACCACATTGGTCTCACAAGTACTTCATTCGGTTTCTCTTTTATGTCAAGATCAGGAACTCTAAACTGAAGCGAAAGCGACCCTTATCAGCCTCATTAAAAGATGCCTTTCAACACTTCTTAACAATTCATTGATCGTAATTCAACGGGAAACCACACAAACACTTTAAAGTCTCTCTTGACTTTGAAGGAAGAAATTCGTGCCCAGGATCCACAGTTTCGTGTCTTTATTGACATCATAAATTCCCACATATATGTTATTTTATTCCTTTATCTTTGACACTCTATGCACAAAAATCTTTTTGATTTTCCAAAAATCTGGTTCCGTTCATTACAAGTTATTTTTATGGCTCTGGTTTTAATGCAATATTCTCAACGGGATGTTATGGCTAATACTACACGTGTTCACTTTTATCTATGAAGACAGCTCATTTTAAAAGGATAAGTTGCTGACTCGGCCGAAAGTCTAAACGTTTTGGCATTCAAAACGGCGCTTGATGGGAAGGCGTGCAAAACGGAAGAGTTTTTCTCTCTCATGCGTAATCATAGGGGTTGCTAATTGTCACGCGTCAATCACCTTAGGAAACGCTTCGTTTTTCAAGAAGATTTGCGGGCGGATTTCTCACTCTCCTCTACACATGGTATAAAGGGTAAACCCTAAGTTCTTTTACCTCTTTACTGCACCCAACATTCAGAAAGCAAGCAAAGATTATTTTCTCCCACTGTTCATCGTCTTCTTCGACGCACTCATCAATGGTGGAATCCTCCTCTGTTCACGAAACCTCCCATATTCTCCTAATCAGACCTCAGCAAAGTCTGATCATTGATCTCACCCCACATTCCTACGATGCCTTCATGTTCCCTATTATGGATTGTCTTAAACACTCTCCATTGGCTCTTGCCCTAACCAAGGTTGAAACAGTTCCGATGGAGTGCTTATCCCATATTTTCTCCACCGCCCACTATGAAAAGTCTGTCGATCGCATTTTCTTCGACATTCTTAATACCAAATCCTCCATATCCAAACAACGATTCTGCTCACTCCTAGGGTTTGAACCTGATGAGTCGAGGGTTAACCCTGAGTCTATTCCTGTGGGACAGTTGTTCTCCATGTTTTACAACACGGGTTACACTGAAATTCTTACCACTGTTACCAAGTTCAAGAAATCCTGCCTTCCTCCCTAGTGGAATGGCTTCTTCATTGTGCTGTTCAAGGGTTTATCAGAACGAAGTATAGGTTCTAATGGTGCTAGCCGACTGTTTATGACAATTCACTATGGGCTGTACCATGGCGTTAATCTCGACTATGGCTCGGTTTTATGGCAGCAGTTGATTCAAAGCCTTGCTTCTACTTCTCGCCATTCTGAAATATCTTATGCCAGATTCTGGACGTTGGTTACCAAGTGGGCAATGTACAAGTATCATGTCCCTGTTGTCGCCAATTCTCCACTCTCCTCAATCGCAGTCTTCCACACAACGAAGATTATCGTAACTGATCCTTCCAAGTTTCAGTTTGTTGGCTCAATTCCTGAGTCAATGTATGCGTGTGTATCACGGGATAGTCGTATCATCAAGACCTAAAAGGAGTTTCGTCACTCAGGTCCCAGAGAGCTCACTCCAGAGATGGTTCAATCTATCCATGACGCTGACAAGCCCGCTCCCAGGGGAAAGAAACCAGACAAGGGGAAAGACAAGAAGGTTGTCAAAGGAGCGAAAGGTCCTTCTCCAAAGAAGCGAAAACCTACGAAGGCAGTCCAATCACCTCCACTGAAGAAGAGGAAAACCCAGCCCAGGCGCAAACTCATTCTTGCCTCTTCCTCCAGTGAATCAGAAGATGCGGATTCAGACTCAGAGGAGTCGCTTCGAGGTGACACTCCTCCCCGTTCGCCTTCACCTAAGGTACCTGTTTCAACTAAACCAGTATCTCCTCCCCCAATCTCTATCTCTATTTTCATTCCCCCCATAACCTCCACTACTCATATTCCACCCACCTCTATTCCTGTACCACCCCTATTTTCTCAGAAGCTACGACAACAACCACCACTGAAGTTCGAACCAACGTATCTGATATGGGGGCTCCTACTTCAGCACCCGAACCCACACCCACTACAGATCATACTACCACAACCGAACCTCCACACTCGCCTTCATCTCCCAACCACTCAGAAGATGATGAAACTTTTCTTGGAGGAGAAGACATGACTTTTGACTCTGTCTACTATAGTCCGTACCAAGTTCAAAGTGATGATGACGATGATGCTCCTGTCACTAAAAAGCATCTCAAGGAACTTCATGAGAAAATCGATAGTCTCATTGCTTCCTCCTCCTCCTCTCGGTCCAATATCTCCGAGGATGTCATTCAGGGGCTAGTTGATTCGTTCACCAAGGCACATGAAGCCTCAATCAACTCCGCCGATGCTGCTGTCGACGCATCTACCAAGGCATGTGCTGCAGCGACCGAAAAAGTCGAAAAACTATTTCTTGATGCTAACAGTAGTTTACAGTCTTTATAGGGGGTCGCTGAATCCAATGCAGCAAAGATTGATTCCGTTGTCGAGAAGCTGGCCACTTCATTCGCATCCGAACTGCAATCCTTTGCCAGTCTTCGTCAGTCTCTTGACGATGACAATAAAACTTTCCAGGCGACTATTGAGGAGCGCTTGACAAACCTCCAGGAAGATCTTGCTTCGGAGAACTCTTTCATGGATGCACTTGCTCACAAAACCACTGCCCTAAAGGTAAAAGTCTTCAACTTTTCCAATCAGAAAAGGAGATTGCATCTCTCCGATCTGAACGTGTGGTCATTTCCACGTGTGTTTTGGATGTTCACGCCGCCCTCACCAACATCATTGAAGCACATGATCTAATCATGAATTACTCAGTGAGGCGCACTCTAGCAGAGAAGCTTGCTCCCGCTCTTGACCTGCTTAGCAAAATTGAAGGGCTTCCTGAATTCGTGGCCCATCCAAAACAAGGGGGAGAATGTGTGTCAAAGGCCGACAATCAATCTCAATCGCCTCCTACTTCTACATCAGCTTCAACTAAAGCAACTGAACCTCCAACAACTGATCAGACTTCAGGTTCGGGTACTAAAGATAAAGGGAAAAAAATTCTTGAAGACAGCGATGGAGATGATGACAAAGAGACCATTGCTGATCTCTTGAAGAAACAAGCCAGGGAAAAGGATTCAGATATGAGTGCTCATGTTGCCATAGAGGTAGAGGCAAACGAAAGAAAAATGAAGGAAGCTCATGATCTCCTTGAGAGTCTCAAAACTCTATTTCCTCTGTGGACTCTCGAGAAGCTTATCAAAGAAGCCACTGATACTCCTATCATCTTATGGCTCGAACCGGTGATTTCCTTGGACAGGGTCAATTCTGTCGACTCTCAGTTTGACATGCCCTTGAACCGAAAGGCCATCATTTTTCATGCTTTCTCTCATATTGCTGATTTCCCTCATCCTCACCCGAAGGTTGATAGGGAGCTTGTTGAATTCTATCTGAGGTCTGCTTAGCCTCAGTATCAGACATGGAGTGCACAGAAGATCATAAACGTTCGGTTCCTCAAACCCTTTCGGGAGGGTAACTTCACGAATGTTCGGTTCAAAGTGCTGAGGGGATCTGCTAAAATAGAATATGCTATTTCTCTTTCCGATCTTCCTAACCTGAATCCACATGATTGGATCATTCTGCACAACATCCTCCTCACCGACGAAGCTGAATATGGGCCAATCATAGATCACTTCAAAAGGATGTTGGTTTGCTACATCATGGAAGTTGCCAAGATGGATCAGGAGATCGCAAGTATTTTCAAGAAAAAGCCTACCATCTCTCTTGTTGGTTCTGCAACTGATTATGGGCCAATCATAGATCACTTCAAAAGGATGTTGGTTTGCTACATCATGGAAGTTGCCAAGATGGATCAGGAGATCGCAAGTATTTTCAAGAAAAAGCCTACCATCTCTCTTGTTGGTTTTGCAACTGATTTAAATATGATGCATATGGGAAGGATCGACCCAAAGTGGAACTCTGTCATGTTCAAAAGGAATGAAGGCCAAAAATGCATGTTCGCCTAGGCAGATAAGCATCTGTATACCACTGCATGCTTGGAACATGTTCTGGGAATCATCAATCGATGCAAGCAGAACTCTACAGATGACAAGAAATATTTTGATGACATGATCCAGTGGTACATTCGGTTCAGACAAACCATCGTTGCTCTCATTCCTCGTCTATTCGAAACCACAAAGAAAGTTCCTGCAGCTGGACCCAGCAAGCCAAAGTAGAGTCTCGCTCCAATTGACGCAAAGGGGGAGATTGTAGGGTCCGTTAGGTGTTGCGTCTTCGGCTCGTTCTTTAGTCCAATTTTGTATCCGGATTGGGCCTGTCCATCCGTGATTTTATATTTTAGGGTTTAGTATATATAGATGATTGCATGCATCTTAGTACGAGAGATTTTAGAGTCAATCATTATCAGCGTATACTTTTATTTTGATTGTAACCCTAAATAGCCTCTACAGCGGAAGTTCTTGGTCGAGCTCTGCTGAGGCGTGAATCTATTGAAGTATTCGACATATTTTGATTCATTCTTGTGTTTGATCTTTTTGTTAGTATTTTTTGATTAACCTGTTTGAAGATCTTAACGATCAAAGAGCTTTTCAACTCATCAAGATGTGTGCATGCTTGATGTTATTCTCATTCTACTCCTTCTACACTCTGTTTGATTGCTTGCAATTCATTGATTACAGATTTGGATCAATAGATTGGGACTTACATCTTGGCAAGATGTTTCCTTCAAGGGTAGCTAGAAAAGAAGTCCCCTTTCCCGCTTCTGAATCAGTGAGATATGGTCATTCCCATTTAGGTGCCAATTTACCTTCATTGGGATCCATGGTATTTTGGAATTCCTTCCTAAGGACCAATTCACCTATTTGGAATCTTCTTACTTTAATGTTCTTATTATATGCTTCAGCGATCCTTTGTTGATGAGTAGCAATGCAGATCCTAGAAAAATCCCTTAGTTCATCGATATTGTCAAGATCCTAGGCTAGGATCCGATCATTATACTTTTGATCCTATAACGGGTATCTTGCTGTTAGGATCACCACTTTAGTTGGGATCACGAATTCTATTCCAAAGACCAAGGAATATGGAGTTTGGCCAATGTCTGTTTTTGAAGTGGTCTCATCCGCCCATAGGAACAAAAGAGAGTTCATCTGCCCATCTTCCTTTCTTTTCGTCTAATCTTTTCTTTAAATTATTGACTATAATGTTGTTGTTCGATTCAGCTTGACCATTAGCTTGAGGATGAATAGGAGTGGACATTGTCATTTTAATTCCCCAACTCATGAAAAAGTCTCTAGTCCTTTTGCTTATGAATTGGGATCCATTATCACATATGATATCGGTAGGGATCCCGAACCTAGTCAGGATATTACGTTTGATAAATGAGACCACCTCCTAGTCTCGTATTTTAACAAAGGTTCAGCCTCTATCCATTTTGAGAAATAGTTTGTCATTACTAGCATGAAGACCTTTCCACTAGGAGCTTTTGGTAACTTGCCAACTATATCCATTCCCCATTTCATGAATGAATAAAGGGAGATTATAGGATGTAAGGGTTCCGCTAGTTGAAGAATGATGTTTCTATGCCTTTGACAACCATCACATATTTGTGCATGTAGGAAAGCATCTTTCTTCATTGTTGGCCAATAGTACTCTGTCCTCATCCCTTTAGAGCATAAGGATATGCCCCCAGCATGATTGCCACAATCACATTTATGTATGTCATTTAGTACATCAATAGCTTCATCACTTTCCAAGCATCTCAAATATGGACTAGCCATGAGTTTCTTGTATAATTTCCATTGAATCATCATAAATTGTGAGACCCTCATCCGGAATGCTCTATCGTTTTTCTCTTCATTGGGAATCATGCCATTCTTGAGATACTTCATAGTGGACTGGATCCAGGATCTTGAGCTTTTCAGAGGATCCTGGATGTCGGGATCCTAACGATTAGGATCTTGTAGAAGTGATTGAGGATCAGGATCTTTGAATTTTAATATGTTGGTTGTTTGATCATGGCCATTGGGATTGTTTGGTTTCTTGGAGGGATCTTCTATCCTTGGGATCAGTATATGGGTTCTAAGGATCCTAATTTCCGGCGGGATCCTGATTTCTGGAGGGATCCTGAGGGAAGATCCTAGGTTGGCAAATGTGTCTGCCTTGGCGTTTCTTCTCTAGGAACTTGACATAGGCTAAAAGCTTTGAATTGGGAGTCTAATATTTTAAGGATCTGGAGGTATAGTGCTATTCTTTTGCCTTTTATTGCATAGGATCCACTAAAATGATTAGTTAATAATAAGGACGCAATAAATACCTGAAGATCCTTGATTTAAAGATCCTTAACCAATTGTAATCAATGATCAGTGTTTTGTATTCAGCCTCGTTGTTAGTTACACCAAATTCACAACTGACTGTCTTGGGTAAGATATCCCTTGTGGCAATTTTATTATGATCCCTAGGCTTGTTCCTCTAAAGTTGGAAGCTTCATCAGTGAAGAGTGTTAATATTCCCATGTTTTCTTCTTTTTGGAGTTCCTAGTTTTCCAATTTTGCTTCAGGTTGTAGATCATCACTAGAAGCAGCCACAAAGTCTGCTAGTGCTTGTGATTTTATTGTTGATCTTGGTTCATATTTTATGTCATATGCATTTAGCTTCACGGACCACTTTGCCATCCTTGCTTACATTTCTGGTTTTCTCATAACATTCTTAATGGGGTAATTATTTCTTACATGTATAGTATGTGTTCTAAAATAATGTCTTGATTTCATGGAAGCAGTTACTAGTGCAAGTATTAGTTTTTCAAGGTAGGAGTACTTGGTCTTAGGATTCAAGAGACTTTTACTTATATAGTAGATGGGATGTTGGTCCATGTTAAGATCCTTGGCTAAAACGACACTTACATCATTAAAGGATATTGAAAGGTAGAGAAGGAGTGGCTCCCCATCTAATGGTTTCACCAACAAGGGTGTTGAACTTAAATAACTTTTAAGTTCCTGAAAAGCATTTTTGTGCTCTTTAGTCCATTTAAACCTTTTTTTCTTCTTCAAGATTTCATAGAAAGGTTTACACCTCCCTGAGGATCTTGATATGAACTTGTTTAGAGTTGCTACTCTTCCTGTTAGTCTTTGAATATCCTTTGTCGAGGATGGAGATTTTAAATCTGTTATGGTCTTTATTTGCTCCAGACTTGCTTCTATTCCTCTTTTAGTTACCATGTATCCAAGGAGCTTTCCTGATCTCATTCCAAAATGGCATTTGGAAGGATTTAGCTTCATGTTGTATTCGTCTAGTATGTTCAAAGCTTCTTCAAGATCCTTGAGGTGATCTTCAGCTTTCTTTGACTTGACCACCATATCATCGATGTAGATTTCCATGGTGTCCCCTAGTTTGTCCTTGAACATTCGGTTAACTAACTTTTGGTATGTTGCACCAACATTTTTAAGACCAAAGGGCATAGCAGTATAGCGATATATACATGTTGGGGTTATGAATGTGGTATCCTCTTGGTCAAATGGTTCCATTTGAATTTGTTAGAACCCTGCTGATCCATCCATGAATGTTAATAATTCATGGTCAGTCGTTGCATCTATCATGGAATCTATGTGTGGCAGGGGGAAAGGATTCTTAGGGTAAGCCTTGTTAAGATATGTATAGTCTACACATACTCTCCATTTACTATTCTTCTTTTGTACGATGACTACGTTCGCTAGCCACCTTAGGAATTTAACCACCTTGATCACCCATGTAAGTTTTTCCACTTCTTCTTGGATGATCTGATTCCCCTTGGGTGCAAACTTCCTTCTTTTTTGATGTATGGGTCTGAAAGAAGGATCAATGTTAAGCTTGTGATTAATAATATTTTTTGTCTATACCTATCATGTCTTAATGTTTCCATGCGAATGTTTTCCTTCTTTATTTTATGAACTTTATTATATCTTCTTCTATGTTTTCTGGCATTGAGGATCCTATGAGTACTTTCGCGTTGAGATCCTTAAGGTCCGGGGGCAGTTTTTTGTATCTTGTTGTTCGACTTCCAGTACAGGGCATGCCCTTTGCTTTAATTTCTATGCTAGTCGTGAGACTGTGGAAGCCTTCATCGAGGTCTTGTAGCACTCCTTGGATTCTTCTTGATCACTTGTGATTTTCATGGTCTCCCATGAAGTGGGCATCTACATACATTGATGGTATGTTGATGGGACCGCCTTCATGTCGTGGATCAATGATCTACCTAATATAACATTATAGGATGATAATGTATTAATTACGGAAAACCTTTGCATAGAGTTTACCCCCTCTATGCAGATAGGTAGCTTTATTTCGACAACCGTATGTTTTGTTTCGCCACTGAATCCTATTAGCACTAAAGATCTTTTGAAAATTTTAGACCCTGGGATGTTCATTCTTTTTAAATCATCTAGGAGTATAATGTAGACTGATAATCCTCCGTCGACAAGGATCCTTCTGAAAAAATGGTTGGCGATGTAAATAGTGATCACCAATCCGTCATGGTGGGGATCTTGGTTGTTTGCACTATCTGTTTCATCGAAGGTTATCTCATTCCCGTTCGTGATTAGGGATGAAAGTGGGTCCAAACCCGGACCAGATGGACCTGGACCCGGAAAACCCGGAACCGGTTAATGGGATTTTATAGAACCGGAAACTGGACCGGTATATAGGAAACGGTTTTGGTTCGGTTTCGGGTACAGTACCAGGTAAAGTGGGTCTATAACCGGAAAACCTGGAAACATCAAAGTGGGAAGGTTGAAAAGGGATAAAGTGGATTTAGAATGTTTTGGTAATTACTTACTACTTAGTGGGTTGAAATTTAAATATTTTCATATTGATATCCCGAATTCGGGGGAATGTAACTCATTGAATATGAAACCAAAATTGTCAAAATTATAGTCTAAAATCATGTACAAACTCTAAACTAAACTTTGGAAAAAACCGCATGTCAATCCGACTTTAAACGAATGAGATATGAATGTGTTAACATTTTCATAGAATACAAAGTATAAAAACAAATAGTTGAAAAGTTGAAAATTTTCAGTTTTTATATCCCAACTTTGGGGGACTGTAATTCATTGAATATTAAACCAAAAATGACAAATTATAGTCTAAACTCATGTACAATGTCTAAAATACAATTTGGAGAAAACCACATGTCAATCCGACTTCAAACGAATTCGATATGCATGTTTTAAAACTTTCAAAGAATACAAAAAAACTAAAAAACTAAAAACTTTTAGCTTTGATATCTCAACATTGGGGGACTATAATTCAATGAATATAAAACTAAAAATATCAAATTGATAGTCTAAAATCATGTACAAGCCCTAAACTACAGGTTGGAAAAAAAATGCATATCAATCGGAGTTGAAACGGTTGAGATATGCATCTTTTAAACATTTCATAAAAACCGGTTCTGGCCCTTAAATTGGTTCCGGTTCCTAACAACGGTTCCGGTTTTTAAACCCGGTTAACCTGAACCCGATGGACCAAAACCCAGATTACCTGGAACCCAAATAAAGCTAATTTTCAAAACCCGGAACCGGTTCTATATATTCCAGTTCAAATGATTCCGGTCCTGGTCCAATTCTGGTTCCGGTCCAATTTTCTGGTTCTAAATCTCATCCCTATTCGTGATTGACGAGTCTTTTGTGCCTTTCTTCTTTCTCCATTTTTGACACTTTGGCATGCCTTTTGCTGCAGAATAAGAGGTACCACAAATGTCAGAACCTCCAGAGATAACATTGATTACCTTGGCATTAGCAAGGGGGATCCTGGTTTTTCTATGATCTTATGAGGATCCTGATCTTTTTCTTTGGATCTTTTTTTTTCTTCTCCCAATGATCTCTTTTAGGTATCCCTTGCCTTGGAGGTAACTGATCTCCTTTCTAATGGCTATGCAATCTTCTGTAACATGACCAAAGTCTTCGTGGTATGCACACCACTTTGACTTATCTTTCCAGGCGGTGGACTTTTCTCCCTTTCTTTTCCATCTTGCTTTGTCGCCAAGATCCTACACATCGAATATTAAATCTGAAACATCCACATCAAAGCAATAGTTAGTAATCTTTGGAAATTCTTCCTACTATCCTTCATCTCAAGGGCATTAACCCTATGATTATCAGGATTGGAATATGGTTTCAACTTAAGAGATCTTTGAACCGAGAATTCAGCCTTCCTATTAGGGTTATTGTATGAGTTTGCTGGGGTTCTCCTCTTTTGGATCTCCATATCTTCTTTGAGCCTTGTGAACCTTAGTGCTTTGTTTCTTACTTCGTCCATTCTTTTTCATGGAGTCATTACAAGGTCTTTACAAAAAGGAGAGTCCTTCTTTAAGCCCATTTTGAAGGCTTCTATGGCACTTTCCATATCGATGTTGGGGATACTCAGAGCTCCCTACCAAACCTATTCACAAAATCCCTAAGGGATTCCTTAGGATCCTGAACCAGCCGATAAAGATCACTAGTGATTTTTTCGAATGTTCTATGACAAGAAAATTGGTTGTTAAAAAGATTAACTAAGTGAGCAAATGAAGTAATAGAGTCAGGAGGAACGTTAAGAAGCCCTTCTAAGGTTGATCCTGTGAGGGTCGAACTGAAACCCTTGCATAGGCAAGCTTCCTTCAAATGTGTGGGAAGCGTTTGAGACTTCAGTATCAGCTATCATAGGAGCAAATCTTGACATCTTGTGGCTAGTAGGGGATACCTATGGTACGGGTTGGACCACTCTGGGCACACTTGTAATGCCCCGTTCCTAGTATGTAATTATTTAAATTATTCAAGTATTAGTTGAGCTACTCGACGAGTTGGTATCCCTAACTCGTCGAGTAGGTGCTAGAATGGACGCGGGATTTAAAGAATCCACTTGGCAAGTCCAAGGATGGACTCGACGAGTAGGTATGCTAGAGGGAAACCCTATTTCCAGGGTTTTGCACCCTATTTAAGCATCATATTCAGCCTCCCTTCCGGTTTTATCACCTCCCAACCCTACTCTCGAACCCTAATCAGTCTTGTGCATTCTTGAGCCATTTTTTCCTTGCTTTTGTGTGGTTTGAAGCTAGGAGAAGGAAGGCGAAGAGTGAAGACATCAAAAGAGGGCAGAAGACCTAGATTTCATGGGACATCTCATACTTGTTAAAGGTTTAAAGCCTACACCTTGGTTTCTATCCACTTAGATCTTCTTATAGACTTGTTATTTGCACTTTTTGGGTGCTTTCCAAGGTCATTCCGAGATGTGAACCTCGGGGGATGAAAGGACTTCCGATATGGACATTTCTGAGCTTTAGTAGCTCAAAGTTGCCACTTTTATTCAGCTTGGAATGAGTGTTTTAGCTTCATAACATCATGCATGAAGGTAAATTTAGCAAATTTACGTGTAATGCTAGTCTAAGGAGTCCAAATCTATGAATTAGAAGCATTGGAATGGATTAGAATCGACTGAATGGATATGTCACAAGGAGGACTCGGTGAGTCGGGCCGTGAACCCTAACTCTTTTTTTGATTGTGAGTGGAACCATTGAGTTGAGGAGGTAACTCAGTGGGGTGGGCAGGACTAGGACTTGGAAGTTGAAGAACTCGACGATTCTAAGGAGGGACTCGACGAGTTAGAGTACATATGTCTCTTTTCTGATTATGCTAGGACTCGGCGAGTCTGAGGACGACTCGACGAGTCATCTCGTCCAGTCGTCATGATGGTTAGCTTGGGAACTCAACAAGCCATAGGGTGACTCAGCGTGTCGAGTCGCGAATTTTAGGGTTTCTGAGTTCTAGAACTAAGTGAGTCAATAGAATGACTCGGCGAGTTAGGTCAACCTGGAAGGTTGAGTTTGACCAGGACGTTGACTTTGACCATGGGTAAAATGGTCATTTTACCCTAAGAATGATTATCAGATTTTGATTAAGTGTTATTTTGGAATTGATAGTCGGAGAGTCACCGGAGCAGCAGACAGGGATTTCTCACTCGTGTTTCCAGCAGTCAGTCATACGAGGTGAGTTTTCCTCCAGTAGGAACGGGTCTAAGGCACTAATGTCGGCCCATTTATGTAGTTGCAGTATGTCGGGGTGGGCTCAATGTCGGGGTTAGCCCGATGTATTTTATATGTGTTTCGGACTTCGGTCTGATGCCTGGGCAATCCCGAGAAGTAGTTATGTATGCTTGATGTCTTTTGTGATTCATGCATGTTTATGTTATGTGTTATATGTTCCAGACTTCCGTTCGATGTCGGGAAATCCCGATGCAGTATATGTGATTATGTTATATGTTCATGTTTATGTTATGTTCAATTTATTCCGGACTTCGGTCCGATACTGGGCGGGGCCCATGTAATTCCGGACTTCGGTCCGATGTTGGGCAGGGCCTAATGCAGTAAGCGGGGCCCAATTTATGTTGGACTTCAGTCCAATGTCGGGTGGGGCCCACTGCATTGCGCAAGGCCTAGTATATATTATATGTGTTATTATATGGTTTGTAGTAGTTTGGGGGAGCTCACTAAGCTTCATGCTTACAGTTTTCAGTTTTGGTTTCAGGTACCTCCACTAGCAAAGGGAAGGGCTCGGGATGATCGCATGGCACACACCACACTCACAGCTTGGGAGTTTACTATGATGTTTTGTTATGAGATTTTGATTTGAGACAGATACTATGATGTTTTATACTACATGATTTATGATTTTACTTATGAATTTGGATGGTTTATGATCTTAATAATGATTTGAAAACGAAATTTTTGGGTCGTACTTTTGGGATGTTTGAAGTTGGTATCAGAGCCTTGGTTTGAGCGATTTGGGCACACTTTCGGGTGTGTCTAAACTCAAACTAAGGAAGTGGTATAAAATTTTCAAAAGAAAATCATTTTTACAAAAAGTATTTTTAAAAGAGAAAAGAACTTTGAAAAGAGAAAAGCGTGTGGTGCATGCAATCAGCCGAGCTCAAGTAAGTACTCCCAAATTACCCATATAAGTATATGTTATGTTATCATTATCAGCTTTATTAGAACAGCATGCTAGATTAGGACTAAGGATCTAGGAAGGATGCCTTATGTTCCTGTTATATGTGTTTCAGCTTTATGAGAGTTGCATGCTAGTACAGATTTGTCAGTATGATAGCCAGAGTAGTATATGCTTGATTATGTGTACTCGACTCTCGAATGTTGCTTGCTTTGTGCTTTTAGGAGTCTTAGTTTTCTTTTACTAACTAGTAAATGAATATGTTACGTTACATATTGTGAGGATTAAATATTTCATAAGGGTAGGTCTAGATGTATTGTGCAGCTCTTGTTTGTGTCCAACCGTTGTACGGTAGGATCTCTCATTCAAAGAATTATCTAGTCTTAGTAATATGTAATAGTATTCACGAGCTAGTTAGGGGGAGGTAGCAGGGACTTCTTATGCAGCTGATAGCGGAGAGTGGGTTGGTGGTTACCCTAGGTCAAGCCTAAGAAGAGTTTAGTATGAGATCAGCAGTAGTAGTAGAAGGGACTTGGTGGAGTCGAGGCCGTTCTTGATGAAAGTACGGATAGATGTGGAAGGTAGTATGGCCCGTTCTTGTAGTGTATGTGATTCCTCGAGTTATATTAGTATTCTGAAGTTTGTTATGATGTGTTTTCAGAATGGTGATTTTACGCCCTAGACCAGCAGTTGGCAGTTCATGTGACAACCTGATATTTCAACTCTTTGTAACGACCAAAATGGGTCAAGTATTGTAACCACTTCCGAATAATAAAAAGTTACTTTCATAATAAAATGTACAAATAAGTTCTACTTAATTTCCTTCTATGATTAAATGTCTTTGAACCATGATCATACGTGAAAAGAACGCCCAAATCCGACTT
This sequence comes from Lactuca sativa, assembly GCF_002870075.4. NCBI lineage: Eukaryota > Viridiplantae > Streptophyta > Magnoliopsida > Asterales > Asteraceae > Lactuca > Lactuca sativa. The sequence goes on from NC_056630.2 coordinate 313,513,211, forward strand.
CATATAGCGAAGTTATGATTTTTCCAAGTTCGGCTTAGCAACAGACAGCTAAAAACTCGAATCGGAGATCGAGCGACTTTTGGCCGGAATGACCTAAATGAGAATCGAAGGTCTCGACAATGGTATTCCAGTGGTAAAAAGTCTGGCAAAAACCGACATCAGATAAAGAAGTTATGAATTTTCTAAGAAATTCCTTAAACACGATGGATTTTTAATAAATAATAAAAATATAATTTTGGAATTTGCCGACGGAGTCTAAACGAAAGTTGTAGAGCGTAGTCTCACCTACGCGAGGATATAAAGACCATCGAAAACGGAGTTCGTATGAAGAAGATATGAAATTTTGAAGTTTATTAAATAAATTAATTATTTATTTAATTCAAAATTCGGATATTATCCGAAGGGGAGTCAGCATCCTCCTCCGAAGTACGCGCTGCGTACTCCTGTACACCCCGCGTAACCGAGAGGATTGGCCTCTGATCGTCCACGACGCACTATCCGAAGAGACCGACCCATCCGACCCATCCGAAGCCCCGACCCGGCGTCCCATCCGACCCGCGTACCCAGCAACCCGTCCCATCCGAACCGAGGCAGTCGAGGCTTCGGTCATGCATGACGTACGCATACGCGCTGCATACAAGCGTACGCCCCGCGTACCGAGGCAGACCAGCCTTACTATAAATAGGATGCGAGGGTTTCCAAAGAAAGGGTTCATTTCTCTTCTCTCTCTCTCAACTTTGCCTCGTTTTCCGTGTCCGTTCAAACCCGAAGCTCCGGTCTTTTTGGCTCAAGTCCCGAAGGTCAATTTTACTCCCGAGATTCCCGAGAATCCCGAGGAAAATCCGTTTCCCGAGACGAAACTTTGCCCGGTTTTCCATCTCGCTATCTCCAAAACTTTCATGTGAGTTTCATACCCCTTAATCAATCTTTTTAATTATTCTAAATACTTTTATATCCTTTCAAGGGGGGGATTACAAGTAAAACACACGAGTATTATCGTGTGTTACATAAAGAAACTCTTTTATATACTGTTATATATTCAAATCACATGCGATTTATAAACATTTAAAGGAACTTTTATATATATAACATATGTCACAATAGCATTTTACCTTTTTAAAATATAATGTTGTTGTAATGCATGTATAAACTAAACTGTTCTTAGATTTTTCTTGTCTATCCTAGACTCTACACCAAAAATCTATACTTTCATAAACAAGTGATTCCTTTTCTCAATGTTTCTAAACAAACAAGACACGCTTTTTGGAAACTATAATAGGTATAGTTTTACGAATAGATTTCTAACTCTTATGTACTAGAATCACATATTTCAAGAAGTTCACTTTCGTATACAAGTACAAACGTAACATTTTAACAAGTAGATCTGTTTTTATACCACGGATTTGTGAGACACTAACTTCATGTACGTTCGAGTACATATTTCAAGTCCTGTATTATATACCAGAATCCCTTGGAGGGGGAGCATGGTGTTTGTGTATAGATCTATACGGGCTTGACAACCCGCGCCCTGACTGTTAGCTACAGTCCACCGTTTGGGGTGACAAACGTCATAACATTCCAACGCCTGAAGAACGTTGTGTATAGGCATTCAGAGTCAATAGTATGGTTATAAAACTCACAAGGGGTATTAAAAATGCATTGATTTACAAGGTTTTCAAACTCATTGGTTATTTTACATTTACATACATTTTGGAAACAAACATTGGTCTTGAGTGAAGGCTACTTTTATACTAGTAGAAAATATAGGATTTTCTAAACACAAACAAACAAAGATAAAACATTTCATTTCATTCAAAACATTGTCACTTAAATACTTATGAAATTCACCAGCTTAAATGCTGATCTACTCTTTCAAAATTTCTTGTATGTCCCAGGGATTCAGTAATTTCAGGTACTAATATGCTTTTGAAGAAGAGATGCTGAGGCGCCAGTTTAATCTCATATTTTGACATCATATTGTAATTGGTTTTGAACTTGTAACTTTTGACAAATGTAAAATTTCAATTATATATATGATGGTTGTATTGCTTTCTTTACTATGTATTCATTTGTTACGTTACCACATGAAGTCATCCGCCCCCGAACGTTTCCGCCGTTCAGGTTTGGGGGTGTGACAGATTGGTATCAGAGCAATGTTTATAGTGAACTAAGTATATCGAACCACATAAGATATACAAACTATAAATGCTTAAGGGACTAATACTCTCTGACAAAACAAATTTTCTTTTTACACTTAAGCAGCATTTCGTTCAACTTAAATTGATAGTTCATTTAAGTACACTTACATGCATACCACAAATTATTTTCATGTTATATAACTATACAAGTATTTAGACAAGTTGACACTACGATTGAGACTCGATATATGTAATCAGATTTTGGACAAATATAGCGTGATCAACTATATTTTCCCAAGATTGGACCAACGTATATCGAGGAATGATCGTAGTAAGCAACAAGTCAAAACTTACCAAACCATTACAAGAATCAAACACAAGAACTTAAATACTATAGGAGTATTTGCTATCTAAACTAGTTTAACTTACATGTTTTACATGTTCCGACTTTATTCAATTCTTATAACCCTATTTCTCGTACAGTCAAATGGCTGGATTTCACCACCCTGGCGACCCCTACTTTCCCAACCAAGGCAACGGAGGATGGATCGAAGATGATCCCGAAGAGGACGAGAAGCCCATAGAAGTGGGTGATGACTCCGGTACCGACTCAGAGCCGGAAGTTATCGATCCACCACCCATTCAACCTCCCGTCTTCGTAAGGAACTTTCAAGGACCGACTCCCGTCTGGGGAAGTCACCTCCACCATTGGAGCCAACAGCAAAACCTACGCCCTCCCTACGGCATGTGCCGGGACTTCTACGATGTCTGAGGCGGAGGTTCAGCTGATCGAGCACTTCCGGTAATGGTGGGTAAGTTAGCCAATCAGTCCTATCAGTCTGGAGTTCAAGCTAGTCGACTCTGGGATGTCAACGTGGAAGTGCAGGTTCACACTTCTGACATCCGTAGGCTGGACAAGATGCAAGACAACGCCCAATTCCAAACTGAAGCGTTTCAAGCGCAAATGATTGCAGCCCTCGCCGAACTAAGGGAACAACAAGCCGCTTTCGATAGGCGTCTAATGGAGTCAAAGCAATCAGATACGGAGTCAAACTCCAAGCGCAACCATCGATGCAAGTAGTGCTTGTCTAGGACTCAAATTTTGTTATAGCTTAGGACCTCGGCTAAAAGTCTTTAAATTTCTCGAACTTAGTAATCGGAGACCCTTATAGGGGTCAAGTTTTCTTGATCGTTGTAACAACTTTTATATTAATATAAGTGGCACTACTACTACTATGTTAAGTATTTCGTTCGAACCTTGAATGGTCTTTGTGAACCCAAATACTTGTTTCATACCTTCAGTCTTACAAATAACTTTCATTCTTCTATTTTAAGACTCATACTATCATCTGTTGTTGAACTATAGCGATATAGTTCATGAGACACATACATTTTCCATTCTATGAAATTCTTATCCTTGTCTTTTCAATCTATAGTTGAAGGATGCCTCCGCGTAGGAATCCGAGGCGAAACAACGGTGAGGAAGCACCTATACCACCACCACCTCCACCACCCCAATTTGATGCTGTAATGTTTCAAGCAGCAGTCACCACAGCGGTGGTAGCTACCATGTCACAGATCAATAACTCAAGTGCTAATGGCTCGGGATCTGGCACACACCCATCCAACCATGGCGAGGGTCATGGACCACCTCGAGAATGCACCTATAAGGACTTCACTAATGCCAAGCCCCGGATGTTTTATGGTACTGGTGGTGTGATGGCCCTGAGGCAGTGGATTGAAAGGACGGAGGCAGTCTTTGAAATCTGCTCCTGCCCCGAGCACAGCAAGGTCAAATTTGCAACTTTCACCCTTCTCGATAAAGCTTTAACTTGGTGGAATGGCCACGTTAAAGTACTTACCCTAATCGTGGCAAACTCCATAAGCTGGGAGAGCTTGAAGGCCATGATGATGAGAGAATACTGCCCACGGGGAGAGATTCAAAAGCTTGAACACGAGCTATGGACTCTCGGAATGGTGGGTACCGACATCGCTACTTATACCAACAGATTCTGCGAACTGGCAATCCTTTGTCCAGATATGATTGCTCCCGAGAGCAAGAAGATACAAAGGTACATCTGGGGACTGACGCCCCAAATGCGATCAAGCGTGTTAGCTTCTAAACCTGACACCTTTGAAAGTGCTAAGGAACTGGCACAATCTCTGATCGACTACGGAGGTCATCAGAACTCAACCACTTCTGCACCAACACCACAGAAAGGAAACAACAACAACAACAACTACAACAACAACAACAGCAACAACAACAACAATAGCAGGAAGAGAGCGTGGATGAAAGGGAAGGGTGGGTCTTCCCAAGAATCCGCAAAGAAACAACTGGTGTCAGTAAATGCTGCCATTGTACCTGCTACAGCCCCTATAAATACCTACCCAACAAAGCCTTATATAGGCAACCTCCCAAAATGCACCAAATGCAATTACCACCACCATGGACCTTGTCGAGATATGCAGTGCGCCAACTGCAGCAGAAAAGGACACATAGCCCGTTTAGCAAGGAACCCGCAAAGCCGATCACTCAAGTTCCCGGTGCGGTTGTAGGGCAGGCTTGCTACGGTTGTGGCGAGGTGGGCCACTACAAGAGAAACTGTCCTAAGGCAGCAGGCACCGGAGGTATGGGACGAGTTTTGGCAATAGGCCACGACGAAGCGGTAGCAGACCCAACAATAGTTGCTGGTACGTTCCTTCTCGATAATTCATACGCAAGCATATTGTTCGATAGTGGAGCGGAGAGAGGCTTCGTGAGTCAAAACTTTATTCATTTACTTAAACCTAAACCTAGCAAGTTAGAAAAATCATTCACTGTAGAAATGGCCAATGGAAAAACCGAAAACACAAATTGCATTTACATGGGCTGTACGTTAACATTAGACGGCCATTCTTTCCCAATCAATCTCATGCCGGTTCAAATTAAAAGTTTCGACGTCATAGTCGGCATGGATTGGTTGAGTCTTCTTCGCGCCGACATCATGTGCTTTGAGAAAGCAGTCCGTCTTAACCTCCCTAACAACGAAACATTAGTTGACTACGGCGACAAATCTAGTACAAACCTTCGCATCATTTCGTGCATCCAAGCTCGAAAGTGCTTGCGGAAGGATTGTCGAGCATTCCTAGCGCACATCGTCGATACAAGTCAAGAACTGAAGGACATCAAGAGCATCTCGGTAGTATGCGACTTTCCCGATATCTTTCCAGAAGAACTACTAGGATTACCACCGCAACGCCAAGTCGAGTTCAGAATCGACTTAATTCCAGGAGCTACCCCAGTAGCGAAGTCGCCTTATCGTCTTGCACCAGCAGAGATGCAGGAACTTTCCAGTCAACTTAATGAACTCCTTCACAAAGGATTCATAAGACCAAGTTTCTCACCTTGGGGAGCACCGGTCTTGTTTGTAAAGAAGAAAGATGGATCGTTCCGTATGTGCATCGACTACAGAGAGCTGAACAAACTTACTGTCAAGAACCGCTATCCTCTACCCCGTATTGACGACCTATTCGATCAACTTCAAGGGGCGAACTACTTCTCCAAAATAGACATGCGATCCGGATATCACCAATTACGAGTTCAAGAGGGGGACATTCCAAAGACAGCCTTCCGAACTCGTTATGGACACTACGAATTCGTGGTGATGCCGTTCGGATTAACCAATGCACCAGCAGTATTTATGGACCTAATGAATAGCGTATGCCGCCCTTACTTGGATCAGTTCGTCATCGTCTTTATCGATGATATACTTATCTACTCTCGAAGTGAGGAAGAGCATAGTCAACACCTACGAAAAGTCCTAGAAACACTGCGAACGGAGAAACTCTATGCGAAGTTCTCTAAATGCGAATTTTGGATTCGAAGAGTCGAATTTCTAGGTCACGTTGTTAGCGAGGAAGGTATACACGTGGACCCCTCCAAAATTAAGGCTATTGAGAACTGGTCGGCACCAAAGACACCTACAGAAATTCGTCAATTTCTAGGTCTAGCTGGCTACTATCGCAGATTCATAAAGAACTTTTCGAGCATTGCGAAACCTCTTACTTCATTAACCCAGAAAGGTGTGGCCTTTTACTGGGAAGCGAAACAAGAGAAGGCATTCCAGACACTAAAGCAGGCCTTGTGCACCGCACCGATACTATCCCTCCCCGAAGGGATAGAAGACTTCGTAGTGTATTGCGATGCTTCAAATCAAGGACTTGGTTGTGTTCTTATGCAGAGAGGGAAGGTTATCGCTTATGCCTCCCGACAGCTTAAGACACACGAAGTGAACTATACGATACACGATCTCAAATAAGGAGCAGTGGTATTTGCTCTGAAGATCTGGAGGCACTACTTATACGGAACAAAGAGTACTATTTTCACCGATCATAAGAGCCTTCAACACATTTTCGATCAGAAGGAACTCAACATGCGCCAACGACGATGGGTCGAATTACTAAATGACTACGAATGCGAAATTCGTTATCATCCTGGCAAGGCCAACGTAGTAGCCGACGCCCTTAGTCGAAAGGAATACACTGGTCGGAGGGTCAAATATCTGACCATAAATGTCCATTCCCACTTATCCACACAAATTAAGGAAGCACAAATGGAAGCTTTGCAACCTGAAAATGTGGCGGGTGAATCCCTGCGAGGAATGGAGAAGAATTTAGAAGTCAAGGGTGGCGGAGCCTACTATCTCATGGACCGAATCTGGACCCCAAATCATGGTGGTTTCAGGAACGTAGTCATGACCGAGGCTCACAACTCAAGATATTCCGTTCACCCGGGTTCAGATAAAATGTATATGGATCTTAAGAATCTGTACTGGTGGCCTAACATGAAAGCAGAAATTGCTACCTTCGTGAGTAAATGTCTTACTTGCGCTAAGGTTAAGGTCGAGTATCAGAAACCGTCAGGACTACTACAACAACCAGAGATACCGGAATGGAAATGGGAGCGGATTACTATGGACTTCATAACCAAGTTACCCAAGACGACAAGTGGACTTGATACCATATGGGTCATTATCGACAGACTGACCAAATCCGCGCATTTCCTACCCATCAAGGAGACTGACAAAATGGAGAAGCTTACAAGAACTTACTTAAGGGAAGTAGTGCGACTTCATGGTGTTCCGATATCCATTATCTCCGATCGAGATAGTAGATTCACTTCAAGGTTCTGGCAGTCACTACAAAGTTCCCTGGGAACTAGGTTGGACATGAGTACAGCCTACCACCCACAGACAGACGGACAAAGTGAGAGAACAATACAAACTTTAGAAGACATGCTGAGAGCCTGCGTGATTGACTTTGGAAAGGCATGGGATATTCATTTACCCCTTGTAATATTTTCATACAACAATAGTTATCATACAAGCATAAAGGCTGCTCCGTTTGAAGCCCTCTATGGTCGAAAGTGCAGATCCCCTCTGTGCTGGACTGAAGTTGGCGATACCCAGTTAGCTAGAGGAAGAGTTCCTGAAAGCACTCTCACCGGTCCAGAGATCATATGTGAAACAACAGAAAAGATCGTTCAGATTCGTGAACGATTGATAGCCTCAAGAGACCGACAGAAAAGCTACGCTGACCAAAGGAGGAAACCTTTGGAATTCCAGGTAGGAGACCACGTCTTATTAAAGGTCTCACCATGGAAGGGTTTAATACGATTTGGAAAGCGTGGGAAACTAAATCCAAGATACATAGGGCCTTTCGAGATTCTTGCCAGAATCGGCCCAGTGGCTTACAAGCTTAACCTACCGCGCGAACTTAGTAACATCCATCCAACCTTCCACGTCTCAAACTTGAAAAAGTGTCTGTCCGACGAGACTCTTGTTATTCCACTCGACGAGATCGAGATCAACGAGAGCCTCAACTTTGTGGAAGAACCAGTAGAAATCATGGACCGAGAGGTCAAACAAACAAAACAAAGTCGCATAACCATCGTGAAGGTTCGCTGGAACGCCAAGCGGGGACCCGAATTCACATGGGAACGCGAAGATCAGATGAAACAAAAGTACCCTCATCTCTTTCATGTTCACTAGTATCTTTACTACTTTAAATTTCGGGACGAAATTCTCTCTAACGGGGGGATGATGTGACAACCTGATATTTCAACTCTTTGTAACGATCAAAATGGGTCAAGTATTGTAACCACTTCCGAATAATAAAAAGTTACTTTCATAATAAAATGTACAAATAAGTTCTACTTAATTTCCTTCTATGATTAAATGTCTTTGAACCATGATCGTACGTGAAAAGAACGCCCAAATCCGACTTCATATAGCGAAGTTATGATTTTTCCAAGTTCGGCTTAGCAACAGACAGCTAAAAACTCGAATCGGAGATCGAGCGTTTTTTGGCCGGAATGACCTAAACGAGAATCGAAGGTCTCGACAATGGTATTCCAGCGGTAAAAAGTCTGGCAAAAACCGACATCAGATAAAGAAGTTATGAATTTTCTAAGAAATTCCTTAAACACGATGGATTTTTAATAAATAATAAAAATATAATTTTGGAATTTGCCGACGGAGTCTAAACGAAAGTTGTAGAGCGTAGTCTCACCTACGCGGGGATATAAAGACCATCGAAAACGGAGTTCGTATGAAGAAGATATGAAATTTTGAATTTTATTAAATAAATTAATTATTTATTTAATTCAAAATTCGGATATTATCCGAAGGGGAGTCAGCATCCTCCTCCGAAGTACGCGCTGCGTACTCGTGTACGCCCCGCGTAACCGAGAGGATTGGCCTCTGATCGTCCACGACGCACTATCCGAAGAGACCGACCCATCCGACCCGTCCGAAGCCCCGACCCGTCCGACCCAACGTCCCATCCGACCCGGCATCCCAACCGACCCGTGTACCCAGCAACCCGTCCCATCCGAACCGAGGCAGTCGAGGCTTCGGTCATGCATGACGTACGCGTACGCGCTGCGTACGAGCGTACGCCCCGCGTACCGAGGCAGACCAGCCTTACTATAAATAGGATGCGAGGGTTTCCAAAGAAAGGGTTCATTTCTCTTCTCTCTCTCTCAACTTTGCCTCGTTTTCCGTGTCCGTTCAAACCCGAAGTTCTGGTCTTTTTGGCTCAAGTCCCGAAGGTCGATTTTACTCCCGAGATTCCCGAGAATCCCGAGGAAAATCCGTTTCCCGAGACGAAACTTTGCCCGGTTTTCCATCTCGCTATCTCCAAAACTTTCATGTGAGTTTCATACCCCTTAATCAATCTTTTTAATTATTCTAAATACTTTTATATGCTTTCAAGGGGGGATTACAAGTAAAACACACGAGTATTATCGTGTGTTACATAAAGAAACTCTTTTATATACTGTTATATATTCAAATCACATGCGATTTATAAACATTTAAAGGAACTTTTATATATATATAACATATGTCACAATAGCATTTTACCTTTTTAAAATATAATGTTGTTTTAATGCATGTATAAACTAAACTGTTCTTAGATTTTTCTTGTCTATCCTAGACTCTACACCAAAAATCTATACTTTCATAAACAAGTGATTCCTTTTCTCAATGTTTCTAAACAAACAAGACATGCTTTTTGGAAACTATAATAGGTATAGTTTTACGAATAGATTTCTAACTCTTATGTACTAGAATCACATATTTCAAGAAGTTCACTTTCGTATACAAGAACAAACGTAACATTTTAACAAGTAGATCTGTTTTTATACCACGGATTTGTGAGACACTAACTTCATGTACGTTCGAGTACACATTTCAAGTCCTGTATTATATACCAGAATCCCTTGGAGGGGGAGCATGGTGTTTGTGTATAGATCTATACGGGCTTGACAACCCGCGCCCTGACTGTTAGCTACAGTCCACCGTTTGGGGTGACAAACGTCATAACATTCCAACGCCTGAAGAACGTTGTGTATAGGCATTCAGAGTCAATAGTATGGTTATAAAACTCACAAGGGGTATTAAAAATGCATTGATTTACAAGGTTTTCAAACTCATTGGTTATTTTACATTTACATACATTTTGGAAACAAACATTGGTCTTGAGTGAAGGCTACTTTTATACTAGTAGAAAATATAGGATTTTCTAAACACAAACAAACAAAGATAAAACATTTCATTTCATTCAAAACATTGTCACTTAAATACTTATGAAATTCACCAACTTAAATGCTGATCTACTCTTTCAAAATTTCTTGTATGTCCCAGGGATTCAATAATTTCAGGTACTAATATGCTTTTGAAGAAGAGATGCTGCAGCGCCAGTTTAATCACATATTTTGACATCATATTGTAATTGGTTTTGAACTTGTAACTTTTGACAAATGTAAAATTTCAATTATATATATGATGGTTGTATTGCTTTCTTTACTATGTATTCATTTGTTACGTTACCACATGAAGTCATCCGCCCCCGAACGTTTCCGCCGTTCAGGTTTGGGGGTGTGACAGTTCAGGTGTCGGAGAGGGATCAGGTTCAGGCTCTAGAGCCGAGCATCTAGACGAGCAGACTAGGGAGTTCATCTCCTCAGAGATCACGTGTAGCATATTATACCAGACTTTGGTGATCTGTGGCACGATCAAGCAGGGCATTATTGAGCTGTTGGATGAGAGGTTGAGTGCTTTTCACACTGCGGTGACGGCTATGATGGGGTCGCGCACACTTACTTTCAGGGAGTTCAAGGCTTGTGGAGCTCCTAATTATCATGAGGCTCAAGACCCCATTGCAAGTACCATATGGTTGCCAGATGTCGTCAACGCTTTCTGTACCAGCAGATGTCCTGAGGGGGACAAGGTTAGGATTGTGTCCTGTCTCCTGAAGGACAAGGCACGTGACTGGTGGGAGGAGGTTGGGAGATACATTGGTGATGACACAATATCGGATGCGATGACCTGGAATGATTTCACGACCAGGTTCAGGGTCGAGTTCGCACCTGTTATTGAGGTGCAGCAGCTTGCTAGAGAGTTTCAGGACCACCAGCAGACGACAGAGACTATGGCGGAAATTACAGCCAAGTTTAGGGAGAGGGCCCTTCTCGTTTTGCAGTATGTGGCAGACGAGGAGATGAAAAAAGCCCGATATCCTGAGATGTTGTGGAGTGATATCCGCCAGTTTGTGAGTCACTCCAATTTCAAGAGGCTGGACGACATGATTACGAGGGCCTGTGAGAGGGAGATTTATCTAGAGATGGAGAGAAAGAGGAAGCCAGAGGTGGCGTCTGGCACAGTGGGTTCGGGAAAAAAGCCCAAGGAGTCTGTGTTGGGTTTTCAGCATTCTAACACTTCCTAAGTGTACATGCAACCCTAATAAACCTTGGATCTATGTTTGACTAAGATACATGCAAATAATTATTTTTCCAAGGTTCTTATCCTACCTAGCATGGCATGGGGAACTTGAATCAAATAAAGCTAGAAGAATTACTTACCTTGTAGTTTTAGTTGATTGCTTGGAGTTTTAGAGCCTAGCACCAATAGTGTGAATGCCTCAAATGGAATCACAAATCACCACAAACTTTGGAACCTTGAGAGAATAGTCACAACTATCTTGAAATCGGCCCTCTTGCTTTACTCACATCAACTAGTGTGATTTCAAGAACCAAAGCCTCCTTTATATAGTGTGGTGGATTAGGGTTACATCCATGTAAACCCTAATACCCATGTCTCTTCATTTCCATGAGATCCATGGGTTAAAGCTCCATGGAGTATCCATGAACTTTCCATGAAAGCCTAGCCCATTCCAAATAAGCATTAGCCCACACTATATAAATATAGAAGCCCATATTTAATTAGTAATATTTTTGATCTCTAAATTAATCCTAGATTAATTATAGATAAATACTAATTAAATAATATGATCTTATATTAATATATTAGAACTTATAATATACTAATAAATCATAACTTATACTATTCTCCAAAGATTATCCATAAATTGTTCGGGTGAAGTGCAACCCAAATGGACCATGCCGAGTCAGGTCAAGTACATACCAAATATAGATATGGACTTCGACACTATATCCAACAGTCTCCCACTTGAATAAGTCTAATAACTATAGTTGCAAGTATGACTTCAGGAACCGATCAGCAATCGTAGCTCTTTAAACTCTGTTGAACTTGAATGTGCCATTTTAGATAAGTGATCATATAATCCTTTGTTCTAGATATCATCTGGACAAATACATGGAACATGGTCTTACTTATTGTCCAACATTTGTTTCCCGATTTCCGATTTGTTTGGCATAGAACTTAATTGAACACATCAATTTAGTTCTGACCGGGCCCGATACATAGGTCAAAACAAAATCATCGAGGGGCCCAGATATCAGCTTCTAATCCAAGAAGGAACAGATAAACTTTGACTCATATGTTTGATCTACCACTCATTGAATTATACACAAAAGCATGTTTTATAACATCGAGTTACCAATGCATTTTCGTACAATCAATGCATAACCAACTTGTAAGTAACAAATCATATCTCTAGGTTTGAATACTTATATGATATTACCGTCTCACGATCACTCGAGATAAATTCCATGAAGTGATTCTGATGAGCGTGGGTTGAGTCCAATGCTCAGAACTTATGAGCACTCATGATTGTTGTAGCCATGTCCAACATCTTAGACCTCTGCAACCAATCATGACAGTCTTGATCCATACCAACTTCCGACATATGACCAACTGTGGAGGTTTGAATAATATGATATACCAAACATAGTTATTCTGGAAGTCAAAACATGCAAAAGAAATATACTAAACAATCGACAAGAGATAGCAACACTTTGCTCATCAATAAAACACCTTTTATTCATCATCTAATGTCAATTACACTTTACAAATTTTGAGATTATCTAACTACTAAAACTAATATCATCCTTCAGCCCTGTGCTCTGAGTATGCTGGAGATGCTTAGCCCGAGTCAGTCCCTTCGTGGGGGGATCTACTGGATTTTCATCCGATGATACCCTCTTTGCCACGAGGATTCCTTCTTCTATTCGATGTCTGATGAAGTGATATTTTCTGTCAATGTGTCTGGATCTCCCATGATCTCTTGGTTCCTTGGCTAAGGAAACCGCAATATTGTTGTCACATAAAATCTCCGTTGGCTCCTTTATAGCTGGTACAACTCCAAGGTCTCTGATGAAGTTCTTTAGCAATATAGCCTCCTTTGCAGCCTCGCTTGCTGCTATATACTCTGATTCACAAGTGGAATCAGCCACTGTCTCCTGCTTGGAACTTTTCCAAGTAATTGCCCCTCCGTTTAGGGTAAAGACCCAGCCCGACTGAGAGCGGAAATTATCCATGTCAGTCTGGAAGCTAGCATCACTGTACCCTACAACTTTCAAGTCATCACTCCCACCAAGGGTAAGAACCCAGTCCTTAGTCCTTCGCAGGTACTTGAGGATATTCTTTACCGCAGTCCAGTGTGCCTTGCCAAGGTTCCTCTGATACCTGCTAACCATGATCAAAGCAAAGGCTACATCAGGTCGAGTACACGTCATAGCATACATGATCGATCCTACAGCTAAAGCATAAGGTAGTCGACTCATTTCTGCTATCTCAGCCTCTGTACTAGGGCTTTGTGTCTTACTCAATCTGGCGTTACTCTGAATGGGTAACTCACCTTTCTTGGAGTTATGCATGTTGAATCTTTTCAACACTTTGTCCACATAGGTGCTTTGACTAAGTCCAATTAGTCTTTTACTCCTGTTTCTCAAAATCCTTATCCCTAGAATATAGGCAGCTTCACCAAGGTCCTTCATAGCGAAACACTTCCCAAGCCAGGACTTTACTTCCTGCAGGGTTGGGATGTCATTTCCTAAGAGTAGTATGTCATCCACATACAGTACCATAAAGCTGACTATGCTCCCACTAGCCTTGATATAGACACACGATTCATCTTCACTCCTTGAAAACCTAAATTCTTTGACTTTCTTATCAAAGCAAAGATTCCATCTGGAAGGTGCTTGTTTCAATCCATAAATAGATTTCTCGAGTTTACACACTCTATTGGGGTACTCTGTACTGACAAAACCTTCTGGCTGAACCATGTAAACATCTTCAGCCAACTTTCCATTAAGGAAAGCGGTTTTGACATCCATTTGCCATATTTCATAGTCATGAAATGCAGCAATGGCTAACAGAACCCTAATAGACTTAATCTTGGCCACTGGTGAAAAGGTCTCATCATAATCAACTCCCGGAGTTTTAGAATAACCCTTTGCAACCAGTCGTGCCTTATAAGTGTGTACATTACCATCCATGTCGGTCTTCTTCTTGAAGATCCATTTGCACCCAACTACCTTACGATCAGGTACATTGTCAACTAATTTCCAAACTTGATTGTCATACATGGACTGTATCTCGCTATCCATAGCCTTTTTCCATTTAGTAGCCCCAGGGCCTACCATGGCTTTCGTGTAGTTGTTAGGCTCATCTAGATTTATCAGTGTGTTATCACTGATAAGTGTCTCACCTTCTGCAGTAATATGGAAACCATAATAAAGCTTAGGTGCATTCCTAACTCTGGTGGAACGCCTCAGAGGTATAGATTCTTCAGTCGGCTCAACAGGAGTTTCCTCCTCAGGTTGAGGGCTAGGGTTTGAGGTTCCTTCATCACTTAACTCTTGAAGTTCCTCAAGGTCAATTTGCCTCCCACTGTCTCCTTGACTCATGAATTCTCTCTCTCGAAAGAATCCTCTTCTTGCTACAAAGACCACATTATCACTGGGTCTGTAGAAGATGTAGCCAAAGGATTTCTATGGATAGTCGATGAAAATACACCTTTCGCTTTGGGTTTCGAGCTTATCGTGAGTCTCGCATCTCACAAAAGCCTCACAACCCCAAATCTTGATGTGGTCTAGATTGGGAACTTTTCCAGTCCACATCTCGTGAGGTGTTTTGGCAACCTTCTTTGTAGGGACTAGATTAAGGATATGGGTGGCAGTCTCTAAGGCATACCCCCAAAAAGAGATTGGTAGCGAAGCTCGACTCATCATGGAACGAACCATGTCCAACAAGGTCCGATTGCGCCTCTCAGCTACACCATTCAACTATGGTGTCCTAGGAGGTGTCCATTGTGAGATAATCCCACATTCCTTAAGATAGTCAAGGAACTCAGTACTAAGATACTCACCACCACGATCGGATCGAAGCATCTTAATGTTCCTGCCCAACTGATTCTCCACTTCTTGCTTAAACTCTTTGAATTTCTCAAAGGTTTCTGACTTATGCTTGATTAAGTAGACATATCCATATCTACTAAAATCATCAGTGAGAGTCACATAAAACCGATTAGCATCTCTTGTGGTGGTTCTGAAGGGTCCACACACATTCGTGTGTATGAGGTCCAACAAACCTTCACCCCTAGCACAAGTGCCAGTAAAAGGTGACTTTGTCATTTTACCAAGCAAACAAGATTTACAACTATCATCTGACTTTAGGTCAAATGACTCCAAGACTCCATCCTTTTGGAGTTGGCCTATGCATTTCTTGCTTACATGTCCAAGACGACAATGCCATAAAGATGCTTTATCTAATCAAGTGGAAGAGTCAATATACAATACATTATTTCCTAGATTATCTACAACAGATACAGTTTCATACACGCCATCACAAGGTAATGCTTTAAAATAATGAACATTATTAAAGAAAGCATCAATACTACCATTATTATTATCAAAATAAAAGGTAAAACCTTGTTTATACAATGCATGAAAGGAAATAACGTTTCTTGCCATTTCTGGCGAATAATAACACTTATTCAAATCTAATGTAAACCCACTATTTAGCACTAAGGAATAAACTCCTATCTTGGTGACAGGTGAAGCTTTCCTGTTTCCCATGATCAAGTTTATCTTTCCCTGCTCCACATTCTCACTTCTTCTTAGTCCCTACAAATCACAACATATGTGAATACCACAACCTGTGTCAAGGACCCAAGACTTAGAATGAGGTGAGTTATTAGACAATATAGTGTATATACCTGCATGGTTGGGTTTTACTTTCCCATCCTTCACATATTTCTGGTACTTTGGGCAGTTTCGCTTCCAGTGCGACTTTTCATGACAATAGAAGCATTCAGCCTCATTAGGGTTAGCAGAAGGAGTGACAAAAACTTTCTTGGTTTTGCTTCAAGAGGAGCCTTCAAGGGTCTTGCCCGTGGTACCATTATAAGGGTTCTTTCTCTTCTTCCCTTTACCATGCTCGATTGCCAAGACATTGGCCGCAGTTGGAGTAGGAGTAGGAGTAGTAATAACCGACTTACCCTTTAGACCACTTTCTACGGTCTTCAAGAGTCCCTAAAGTTTACTGAGGGTGACTTCTTCCTTCTTCATGTGATATGTCATGCGGAATTGATCATAACACGATGGTAAGGAGTGCAAAATGATGTCTATTGCTAACTCCTCGGGGAAGTTCACATTCAGCTTCAGTAAACGGTCTACATACATTTTCATTTTCTGTATGTGGCCCGTGATCGATTCACCGTCCTTCATTTGGGTTGTTATCATGGAGGAGATTATTTCATATCGCTCTTGACGAGCACTTTGATGGTAACGGTCCATCAAGTCCTGGTTCATCTCAAAAGGATAATAGTCCTCATAGGACTTTTGGAGCTCGGCTGTCATGGTGGCCATCATGATGCATGCTACTTTTGTAGCATCCCTTTCATGTACCTCGTATTCAGCAAGCTCTTCAGGAGTAGCAGTTGGCTCGGGTACCTTTAGCTCCTTGTCGAGAACATATTCTTTTTTCTCATACCGAGTGACCATCCTAATGTTCCAGATCCAATCAGTAAAGTTGGATCCATCGAAGATGACTCTCCCACAAAGATTCATGAGAGAGAAAGAGCTAGTAGGGTTAGAGCCAGAAGCATTGTTATTGCAAGACATCTGAAAGGAAGATGGAATAGATTAGATTAGATTTAGAGATAGTCCTTAACAAAACACCCAAATGTAGTATTCAGGCTAGGACCCAACACAATATTTTATTACTTAGAAGAGGGATGTCGTAATCTAAGCTATAAGATATTTGAAGGTAGGTGAATGACGATTCACCAATTTCCACCATGAAAAACGAAATTTTAATTAGGTTTTAATTGGTTTAGAAACTCCTAGATTCTTTGAGAATCATTGAACTTTCTTCAATGGAATGTTTCAATCTCAAGTGTGCCATTAAAGTTTTGTGACTGGGATGTCGAGGATCACAAAACAAGGTGTGAAGTAACCATGCAAATTACTTGGTACCCTTAATGTATTACCCCTCAATCGATGTGCCGGTTAACCACACACGCTCCATCTATACTATGATAAACATTAAGTCACCCTTTACGTACCTTGTTACGTTCAAGTTAGTGTGCTGGTTAACCACACACGCTCCACTAACGACATAAACAAAGTGTAAAGTGTATTTTCATGGATTAGCACCTTATTCACATTTTCCTAAAATAACTAAGATTGGGAATTCAATAAAGTTTAGTTACTTTAGTATTATGATTATACTTTTAATGAGAATTTATAAGTCCTTATCCTACCCGTTCGGCTAACGACCCTCCACCAGTCAAGCAAGCGGTGGGTGATAGTGGACACCCATTAAGTTGCCAATTTATAGGCAACAACCTTATACCCACCTTATAGACTAGCTTCGTGAATGAGGCGTACTAGCGGTAAGACGACTTTGATCTTATACATATATATATATATATATATATATATATATATATATATATATATATTAACTTATAATATTATAAGTATAAGGGTTGAATCTTAACTTCTAAAATTGTAAGGGTTGGAACAAAATTTTTTAATATGACATTACTTGTTCCAAAACATGAGGGCAAGTTTTGTAAACTTTCAAAACTTTTCATTTCTTATAACTTATGAAGTTAATTGAGTATTAAAATGAAGACTTTTAATTTTTCTAACTCTTGTGTTCTTTTAATGATTTTAATTCAAGTGTGACTCTTGGTTTTCCATAACTTGAGGACAAGTTATGGACTCCATTAAAACACATTATGATCAAGAATTAAACTACCAAGTAGGTTACAAACAATTCCTATGATCATCTAATCTTCATAAGTTCAAGAACATGAATATGAACATTTCAAGAATCATAAATTACTCATATATCTTGTAATTTTTATTATAGCCATTGTAAACGGATTAGCATAAACATTACACCATCTAAAACATGTTTTATGACACCAAAACAGTTTAGGGTAATGTTTCTAGTCCATTTCCAGCAGCAAAAGCCGAAAATCTGCATTCTGAGGCTCCTACTCATCAAGTGCACGAACCTAATTGGCGAGTAGGATGAAGATATACATGAACTCGGCAAGTCCCCCCATGGACTCGGCGAGTTCATCAGGCAGACAGCAAGATTTCGACTTTTTTCCAGTATTTTGCATCAAGTATCAAACAAACAAGTCTAGGCTCTAATACCACTGTTGGGTTATGAGCATTCTAACACTTCCTAAGTGTACATGGAACCTTAATAAACCTTGGATCTATGTTTGACTAAGATACATGCAAATAATTATTTTTCCAAGGTTCTTATCCTATCTAGCATGGCATGGGGAACTTGAATCAAATAAAGCTAGAATAATTACTTACGTTGTAGTTGTAGTTGATTGCTTGGAGTTTTAGAGCCTAGCACCAATAGTTTGAATGCCTCAAATGGAATCACAAATCACCACAAACTTTCGAACCTTGAGAGAATAGTCACAACTATCTTGAAATCAGCCATCTTGCTTTACTCACATCAACTAGTGTGATTTCAAGAACCAAAGCTTCCTTTATATAGTGTGGTGGATTAGGGTTACGTCCATGTAAACCCTAATACCCATGTCTCTTCATTTCCATGAGATCCATGCGTTAAAGCTCCATGGAGTATCCATGGACTTTCCATGCAAGCCTAGCCCATTCCAAATAAGCAATAGCCCACACTATATAAATATAGAAGCCTGTAATTAATTAGTAATATTTTTGATCTCTAAATTAATCCTAGATTAATTATAGATCAATACTAATTAAATAATATGTAACAACCCGGATTCCCAGGTATTATTCATTTATTTATTTTGGTAATTTGTGAGGAGACTCGGCGAGTTGGAGCCTAGACTCGTCGAGTATGATCGCGGATTTGGACGCGGGTTCGCGTCCGGACTCGGCGAGTCCACGCTGTTTAATGAAACCCTAATTTCTTGGGTTTGAGGCATATTTAAAGGGCCTTATGGCCGTCATTTGCACTCATCGGTCCCCAGAGTGAAACCCTAGAGCGATTGAGTGATTCAAGTGAGGGAAGGAGCCATTATTAATCTTGGAGTTGTTGTTTAGCAAGGAAAGAGGAGATTTAGCCAAGAAAAAGCAAGAGAGGGGTGGCTTCTTGAAGATTTGAGGTTCATGTAGATTTAGGGCTTTTGAACCCATTTGTGGCTAGATCTAGTGTCCTCATAGTCCTTTAGCGAGTTAAGGTCCTGGATCTGGACCCATAGAGGTCCAGAGCACCTCATTGCCAAAGCTTTATATGCATCCATGGAGGTTTTGGCTTGGGATCAATGTATTCGAGGCTAAAACACCATTCATGAGCTATTCAATGCTTGATGAGCATCAAGACTTGGACTTTACGTGGTCAATAAGCTTAAGGAGACTGGATCTATGAGTTAGTGAAACGGATCTGACCTCAGAAGGTCGTTTGGGGTAGTGCATGGAATGCACTCGCCGAGTCCATTCCCCAGACTCGGCGAGTTGGTGCGGGTTGTTCAACGATTTCGAACCAGGGGTTGAGTAACCGAGTCGGGTGAGTGACTCGGTGAGTCAGAAGAGATTCAGAGGGATCGGGTTCCCGTAGGAACTCGGTGAGTCCACGCCAGACTCGGCGAGTCTGGTTGACCGTTGACCGTTGACCAGTGTTGACTGGTTTGACTTCGTGGTATTAGTCAGCCAGAGTCAAGTAGTATTAATTAGAAATACTCTTGTGTTGTAGGAGGACGATAGCTCGGGAGATCGAGCACTAGTGGTTAAGAGATTTACGAGTTATCGAGACACGCGAGGTGAGTCTTCTCGCTATACGTTACCTTGAGTGGTATTCTGGTTTGGCCAGAGGGTCTTATGTGTTATTTATGAGGTTGTATGCTATGTGTTATTTGTATGCTGTATGACTATATGGACCGGACCGGAGGGTCCAACGATTCAGAACGGGCCAAAGGGCCTAATGAGCTATGACTGGACCAGAAGGTCCGACGAGCTGCGGGACTGGAGGGTCCTGCTAACACATCTTGACCTGAGGGTCGGGTTTAGCCTCGAGTGGCGTATTTGTGGTATGTGGTATTTTGGGGAACTCACTAAGCATTATGCTTACAGTTGTTTTGTTTGATGTCTCAGGTACCAGCGAGGACCGTGGGAAGGCGGCGGCTTGACCTGTACCCACTCACACCGATGGAGTTCACACTTGAGAGATCTTGGGAATTTGTTTTGAAAACACTGTTGTTTCGGATTTGAAAATTTTGATATGATATACATTTGGTGGTTTTAAAAATTAAAAATTTAATTGGAATTTTATGTTGTTACAAGTTGGTATTAGAGCCTTGGTTTGAGGGATTCGGATGCACCTTCGGGCGTATTTGAACTCAAACCGAGGATTTGAGAAATTTTCAAATAAAACTAAATTTTTCAAAAAAGAAAAAGAGGTTTTGGAAACGAGCAGAGTGGAAGGTGTGTACGGTCAGCCAGCGCCCGAATGGTGAATCCCCAAAATACCCTTACATTATATGTTATGAGTTATGAGATATTATGTTGTGCATGTTAGAGAGGCTAGGTATTCCTATTAGGACTAGAGTGGGCCTGATTTGTGATGCCTTAGCTTAGGAGATCGCTGCTGCTATGAGATACTTTGAGAGTGAGTAGGTAGCAGTGAGGAGCCCAGGAGAGGGCTATTGAGGGTAGCCAGTGCATAGCGAGAGTAGAGTATTTGCGATTTGGGATCCTAGGAGGAGGAATTGGGTTGTATATCGATTCGGTGTGGACGATAGTATTGGGCCCGTACTATTGAAGACACCGGATTGGTGTGCGGTCCAAGTAAGAATCCTTGGGGGTACCAGGAGAGAGGATGTTTGAGTTATCGAGTGTGAGTATACTCGAGAGTATCCCTGATATTTCTTATGTTGTATTTCAGAGGTTGATCATGGTCAGGACACGCCATAACCCCGAGAGCAGTGGGGTGAGCGATGAGGAGATCTGTCGGATCATCCATGAGGAGGTGGCTGCTGCCATCAGAGCCGAGATTCCGGAGATGTTTGGGTCTATTAAGACCACACTGATCGAGACGTTTCACGAGCGTTACGCTTCTTTGACAGATGCTGCTGTTGTTGCAGCCACCGCAGCTGTTGCTGCTGCGAGACCCCAGGGTGGTGATTCGTTGATGTACCGAGAGTTCAGCAACACGAAACCACCGGAGTTCGATGGTACACACGATCCGATCGCCGCTATGAGGTGGATCTCAGACATAGAGGGGTGTTTCTATACGTGCTCGTGTCTGGAGCACTTGAGGGTGCGATTCGCACTCAACCAGCTTCGCATGGGGGCGAAGGACTGGTGGAAATTCGTGACCGCGAACTATTCTACAGCTGAGCTGACTGCAGTGACCTGGGAGAGGTTTACTGTGATGTTTCGTGACGAGTATGTTCCCCAGGTGGAGAGGGAACGTTTAGCTCAGGAGTTTCTGACCCTCAAGCAGGGGACAGAGTCGGTGACAGTGATTACGAGCATGTTTCATGAGCGGGCGCTGTTTTGCCAGGAGTTGGTGTCCACTGAGCAGGCTCGCATGAGCCGTTATCTAAGTATACTGAGGAGGGACATCTGTGAGTTCGTGGCGAACTCGACTTACCAGACATTTTCCGAGCTCCAGGCAAATGCTCGGAAGAGGGAGATTGAGCTTGAAACATAGTCGAGGGAGGAGACTGAGTTGCAGAGGGGTGATCGGCGACCGGCGCAATCGCAGCCGGCCGTCAAGCGGGTAAAGCCCGCTGATTCGAGGACGGGCAGTTCGAGGGGTCGCACTTGTGGGAAGTGCGGAAAGAGACATGATGGGCCGTGCAAGACTGGGGTATGCTACAAATGCGGGAAGGAAGGACATTTTGCGAGGGACTGTCCGAAGGGGTTCTCGGTTTTCTTCCATTGCAACCAGACCGGCCATCGGAAGGCCGAGTGCCCCCAGCTTCAGAGGTCAACGTAAGGATCTGCACCTGCGGTTCGAGGTGCTGAGACCCGGCCAGTGAAGGCCGAAGCACCGAAGGCTAGGGGGACAGCCTTCCAGCTGACTGCGGAGGAGGTCCGCGCAGCACCTGACGTCGTGGCGGGTATGTAATCTTTATCTATTTTATGTTGAGTTTATGCTATTGTAATTGCTATATGTTATGCGTAGGTACTTTTCTTGTGAGTTCTGTACCTGTATTGGTTTTATTCGACTCGGGTGCGAGTCAGTCTTTCATATCTTTGGCTTTTAGTCGGCACATTAGTATCCCGAGGGAGGCGTTGAGTCGACCTCTACGGGTTTCCATAGCAGATGAGCGTGAGGTATGTGCTACCGAGGTGATACGTGGATGCATGCTGGAGATCTTCTGGGTGGAATTCCCGATTGATTTGATTCTGATCGCTATGGGGGATGTTTGTGTCATAGTAGGAATGGATTGGTTGAGCCGTTTTGGGGCTGTCATAGATTGAGAGCGTCAATTGGTGACGATCCGAGATCCTAGTGGGGGAGCGCTTACAGTTTACGGCGAGGGGACTCGTGGTGGTTCGGTTTTCTGTTCGGCCGCTAGAGCGAGGCGGAGTTTGCAGCAGGGCTGCAAGGGGTTTGTAGCCTATGTGTCAGATGTGCGAGAGGCCGCTGGGAGGCCAAGTTCAGTGGATGAGGTGCCGATAGTGCGTGAGTTCCCGGACGAGTTTTCTGAGGATTTGTCGGGTGTTCCTCCCGAGAGGCAGGTGGAGTTTCGTATCGATTTAGTTCCCGGGGTTGCGCCTATCGCCAAGGCGCCGTATTGGCTAGCACCGCCAGAGATGCAGGAGTTATCCTCACAGCTGCAAGAGCTGTTGGGGAAAGGGTTCATCCATCCCAGTAGCTCTCCCTGGGGAGCGCCGATCCTTTTTGTCAAGAAAAAGTATGGTTCACACCGGATGTGCATTGATTACCGGGAGTTGAACAAGTTGACGGTCAAGAACCGTTATCCGTTACCGAGGATCGACGATCTATTCGATCAGTTACAGGGGGCGTCTTGGTTCTCCAAGATTGACTTGAGATCGGGATATCACCAGATGAGAGTTCGGGATTAGGATATCCAGAAGACGGCGTTTAGGACTCGTTACGGGCATTACGAGTTCGTGGTCATGCCATTCGGGCTCACCAATGCACCAGCGGCGTTCATGGATCTCATGAACAGGGTGTGTAGGCCGATGTCGGATCGTTCGGTGATTGTTTTCATTGATAACATCCTGGTGTATTCGAGGACCAGAGAGCAGCATGCGGAACATTGGAGGGAGCTCCTCGGAATTCTGAGATCGAAGAGGCTCTTTGCCAAATTCTCCAAGTGTGATTTCTGGTTGCGAGAAGTCCAGTTTTTAGGGCATCTCGTTAACCAGAAAGGGATATTGGTTTACCCAACCAAGATTGAGGCTGTGATGAGTTGGGAGGTGCCAAGGTCACCTACGGAGATCAGGAGCTTCTTGGGGCTGGCAGGCTACTATAGGAGATTTATCAGAGATTTCTCCAAGATCGCCGTGCCACTTACCAAGTTGACCCAGAAGGGTGTTACTTTCTCATGGGGTCCGGAGCAGCAAACCTCGTTTGAGACCCTTCGTCAGAGATTGTGCGAAGCTCCTGTACTCGCACTACCGGAAAGGATGGAGGATTTCGTGGTGTATTGTGATGCTTCGATATTGGGGATGGGAGCGGTGTTGATGCAGAGAGGGCATGTGATCGCGTATGCATCAAGGCAGTTGAAGCCTCATGAGACGAGATATCCCACCCACGATTTGGAGTTGGGGGCCGTAGTGTTTGCCCTCAAGATCTAGCGTCACTATCTGTATGGGGTTTGGTGTATGATATACACTGACCACAAGAGTTTAAAGTACTTGATGGATCAGCCAAACCTGAATATGCGCCAGAGGAGATGGTTGGATGTGGTGAAGGATTATGATTGTGAGATCCTGTACCACCCGGGCAAGGCTAATGTCGTAGCCGACGCTCTGAGCCATAGTTCGGAGAGCGCCCCGATATGAGACATTTGTATGAGGTTGACGGTGATGACTCTGGTATTGGACACCATCCGAGGGGCCCAGGCTGAGGCTGCAAGACCAGAGAACCGAAATCGGGAGCGGGTCGTTGGGCAGGTGTCGGAGTTCGTTACCGATAGTCGGGGGCTTATGACGTTTTAGGGACGGATTTGGGTACCGTTTGTGGGTGGGACGCGTACCATTTTGATGGAGGAGGCGCATCGATCGAAGTTCTCGATCCATCACGGGGCTACCAAGATGTATTTGGACCTAAAGAAGGAGTATTGGTGGCCCTGTATGAAGAGGGATGTTGCTTGGTTCGTCGAGAGGTACCTAACTTGTCGCCAAGTTAAGGTCGAGCACCAGCGTCCGCATGGTAAGCTACAGCCGTTGGAGATTCCCGAGTGGAAGTGGGAATAGATTACCATGGATTTTATCACCAAATTGCCAAGGACTGCGAGAGGAGTCGATGCAATTTGGGTGATTGTGGAAAGGTTGACGAAGAGCGCTCATTTTCTTGCTATCAGTGAGAGCTCTTCTGCTGAGAGGTTGGCCGAGTTGTATGTGAGGGAGGTGGTATCGCGGCATGGGGTTCCATTGTCGATCGTTTCAGATCGAGACGTGCGATTTACTTCCAGATTTTGGAAGAAGTTCCACGAGGAGTTAGGTACGAGACTGCATTTCAGTACCGCATACCACCCGCAGACGGACGGACAGAGCGAGCGGACAATTCAGACGCTTGAGGATATGCTCCGAGCTTGTGTTTTCGATTTTGGAGGGAGTTGGGACACCTATCTACCCTTGGCAGAGTTTTCGTACAACAACAGCCATCATTCGAGCATCGGTATGCCACCTTTTGAGCTGTTGTATGGGAGGAGATGTCGTACCCCTATTTGTTGGGGTGAGGTAGGGCAACGCGTGGTGGGTAGTACGGAGATAGTGCTTCAGACGACAGAGTAGATCCAGCAGGTCAGGCAGAGGTTGTTGACCGCTCAGAGTCGCCAGAAGAGTTATGTAGATAGACGTCGAACCGAGCTCGAGTTCCAGGTCGGTGATTATGTTCTCCTGAAGGTATCTCCTTGGAAAGGAGTGATCTGATTCAGGAAGAGGGGCAAGCTAGGACCCCGGTATATTGGACCGTTTCATGTGATCGTGAGGGTGGGCAGGGTAGCATATCGATTGGAGCTACCCGCGGAATTGGAGCAGATTCATAATACCTTCCATGTGTCTCAGTTGAGGAAGTGTATAGCCGACGAGTCGGCGGTAGTGCCGTTAGAGGACATTCAGGTGGATGCGAGCCTGAACTGCGCGGAGAGACCAGTTGCGATTGTCGATCGAAAGATCAAGGTTCTGCGAAACAAGGAGGTACCCTTGGTTTTGGTTCAGTGGCAACATCGGACGGGGTCCGAGATGACTTGGGAGCCGGAGCGTGAGATGCGTGAGCAGCATCCCGAGTTATTTGCAAAGCGAAACTTCGAGGGCGAAGTCTAGTTCTAGTGGGGGAGAATTGTAACAGCCCGGATTCCCAGGTATTATTCATTTATTTATTTTGGTAATTTGTGAGGAGACTCGGCGAGTCGGAGCCTAGACTCGCCGAGTATGATCGCGGATTTGGACGCGGGTTCACGTCCGGACTCAGCGAGTCCAAGAGTGGACTCGGCGAGTCCACGCTGTTTAATGAAACCCTAATTTCTCGGGTTTGAGGCATATTTAAAGGGCCTTATGGCCGTCATTTTCACTCATCAGTCCCCAGAGTGAAACCCTAGAGCGATTGAGTGATTCAAGTAAGGGAAGGAGCCATTATTGATCTTAGAGTTGTTGTCTAGCAAGGAAAGAGGAGATCTAGCCAAGAAGAAGCAAGAGAGGGGTGGATTCTTGAAGATTTGAGGTCCATAACATCACATCTGAGGTACAATCCCGAATCATTCTCTGTTATTGTGATGTTCATGTAGATTTAGGGTTTTTGAACCCATTTGTGGCTAGATCTAGTGTCCTCATGGTCCCTTAGCGAGTTAAGGTCCTGGATCTGGACCCATAGAGGTCCAGAGCACCCCATTGCCAAAGCTTTCTATGCATCCATGGAGGTTTTGGCTTCGGATCAATGTATTTGAGGCTAAAACACCATTCATGAGCTATTCAATGCTTGATGAGCATCAAGACTTGGACTTTATGTGGTCAATAAGCTTAAGGAGACTGGATCTATGAGTTAGTGAAGCGGATCTGACCTCAGAAGGTCGTTTGGGGTTGTACATGGAATGCACTCGCCGAGTCCATTCCCCAGACTCGGCGAGTTGGTGCGGGTTGTTCAACGATTTCGAACCAGGGGTTGAGTAACCGAGTCGGGTGAGTGACTCGGTGAGTCGGAAGAGATTCAGAGGGATCGGGTTCCCATAGGAACTCGACGAGTCCACGCCAGACTCGGCGATTCGGGTTGACCGTTGACTGGTTTGACTTTGTGGTATTAGTCAGCCAGAGTCAAGTAGTATTAAGTAGAAATACACTTGTGTTGTAGGAGGACGATAGCTCGGGAGATCGAGCACTAGTGGTTAAGAGATTTACGAGTTACTGAGACACGCGAGGTGAGTCTTCTCACTATACGTTACCTTGAGTGGTATTCTGGTTTGGCCAGAGGGTCTTATGTGTTATTTATGAGGTTGTATGTTATGTGTTATTTGTATGGTGTATGACTATATGGACCGGACCGGAGGGTCCAACGATTCAGAACGGGCCAGAGGGCCCAATGAGCTATGACTGGACCAGAGGGTCCGACGAGCTGTGGGACTGGAGGGTCCCGCTAAGACATCTTGACTAGAGGGTCGGGTTTAGCCTCGAGTGGCGTATTTGTGGTATGTGGTATTTTGGGGAACTCACTAAGCATTATGCTTACAGTTGTTGTGTTTGATGTCTCAGGTACCAGCGAGGACCGTGGGAAGGCGACGGCTTGACCCGTACACACTCACACCGATGGAGTTCACACTTGAGAGATCTTGGGAATTTGTTTTGAAAACACTGTTGTTTCGGATTTGAAAATTTTGATATGATATACATTTAGTGGTTTTAAAAATTAAAAATTTAATTGGAATTTTACGTTGTTACATAATATGATCTTATATTAATATCTTAGAACTTATAATATATTAATAAATCATAACTTATACTATTCTCCAAAGATTATCCATAAATTGTTCAGGTAAAGTGCAACCCAAATGGACCATGCCGGGTCAGGTCAAGTACATACCAAATATAGTTATGGGCTTAGACACTATATCCAACAGTCTGATCACAGGTCTAGGGGCAGCAGATCCACGGTCATTGTGGCAAGTGTGGCAGGTTGCAAGATGGTCGGACTGGGCATATGAGTAGCGATTTTACAGCTACTACCACCACCACCACCGCAGCATCTTATCTAATTTTCTTCCATTGCAATTAGATGGGACATAAGAAGTCCTAGTGTCCGAGTCTAGCATCAATAGGACAGGTGGTGGCACCCATTCCTACCACATTGTGGATTACAAACGGCCGTCAGGGTCAAGTTGAGGCGCCAGTGGCGAAGAGCAGAGCCTTCCAATTGACAGCAGAGGAGGCATGAGTGACTCCTAATGTGGTTACCGGTATATATTTTCTCCATCCTCTCTTTATTACTTTTGATTATTACACAAGTTTATGTGTTTGTTTATAGGTTCATTTCTAGTTAACGGCATTTCAGCTATGGTATTGTTTTATTCGGGGGCTACCCGATCATTTGTGTCGCTTGCACTTAGCAAGCGATTTAGCAGAGATCCTGGGGAGCTAGATTTCCCACTCGACGTAGAGATAGCGGATGATAGGACCGTCAGGGTCGCGAGATTTCATAGAGGATGTACACTTCGGTTATTCAATGAGCAGTTCTTAGTGGATTTGGTTCCTATTCCCTTGCGAGGGAATAAGGTTATCATGGGTATGGATTGGTTAAGCCTCAATGCGGTGGTGATCGACTGTGAACAGAAGCTTGAGGGTTCGTACTCCTAGTAGGGGAGAGTTAGTGATACAGGGCAAGAGACCACAGCGTGGACCGATTCTTTGTTCAGCGGCGAGAGCGAGGCGCTACTCTCAGCAGGTTTGCACAGGATACGTCGCCTATGTCATGGATACCCGGGATAAGGGTAAGGTGACAGTCGATGATGTTCCAGTGGTGCGAGAGTAACCGGACGTATTCCCGAAGGAGTTTCCTGGGATACCTCTAGAGAGACAGGTGGAGTTACGGATTGACTTGGTCCCTGGTGCAGCTCCGATAGCTAAGGCACCATATCGGTTGGCTCCTCCTGAGATGCAGGAGTTGTCAACACAGCTGCAGGAGCTGCTAGACAAGGGTTTTATTAGGTCGAGCAGTTCGCCATGGGGAGTCGCGATCCTGTTTGTAAAGAATAAGGACGGGTTGCACCGTATGTGCATAGATTACCGAGAGCTGAACAAGGTAACGGTGAAGAACCGTTACCTACTCCCAAGGATAGTTGATTTGTTCGACCAGCTTTAAAGAGCATCTTGGTTCTCCAAGATTGATCTACGGTCCGGATACCACCTGATGCGGGTCAGAGATGACGATGTGAAGAAGACCACTTTTAGGACCCGCTATGGTCATTATGAGTTTGTAGTGATGCCGTTTGGGCTCACCAATGCTCCAGCCGCGTTCATGGACCTCATGAACTGCGTGTGCAGACCGATGTTGGATTGGCCTGTAATAGCATTCATTGACGACATCTTGGTGCACTCCAAGACTCAGGAGCAGCATGAGGAGCACCTGAGGGAGGTGCTAGAGACACTAAGGAAGGAGAAACTTTTCAGGAAGTTCTCCAAGTGTGAGTTCTAATTATGCGAGGTGCAGTTTCTTGGGCACCTCGTCAACCAGAAGGGTATTTTGGTAGATTCAGCCAATATAGAGGCCGTGATGCGGTCGGAGAATCCGAGGTCTACATTTGAGATTCGGAGTTTCCTGGGTCTGGCAGGGTAGTACAGGAGATTTATCCAAGATAGCAGTTCCGTTGACCCAACTGACCAAGAAGTCGGTGGTTTTTAGTTGGGGTCCTGAACAGCAGACAACCTTTGAGACGCTCAGACAGCGATTGTGTGAGGCGCCGATTCTCACCCTGCCAAAGGGAGTAGATGACTTCGTAGTCTACTGTGACGCTACAATCACAAGTATGGGAGCAGTTTTGATGCAGCGAGGTTATGTGATAGCCTATGCTTCGAGGCAGCTGAAGCCTTACGAGGCTAACTATCCGACACATGATTTGGAGCTGGGGGTTGTGGTGTTCGCCCTCAAGATTTGGCGGCATTACCTCTACGGGGTCTGGTGTACCATTTACACAGACCTTAAGAGTTTGAGGTACCTCGTGGATTAGCCAAATCTAAACATGAGGCAACATCGGTGGTTAGACATGGTGAAGGATTACGGTTGTGAGATCCTTTACCACCTAGGCAAGACCAATGTAGTGGCTGATGCCTTGAGCCGCAAGGCGGTGTCGGCCCCAATCCAAGACATCTATATGAGGATGATAGTGATTACTCCACTGCTTGAGCAGATTAAGGAGGTGCAGGTTGAGGGCCTGAAGGAGGAGCGCCAGAAGTGCAAGGGATTGTGGGTCGAGTAGCTTTGTTTGATTACGATAGGCGAGGGTTGTTGACCCTACATGGGAGCTTCTGGGTACTATATTGGGGAGAAGTACGGCAGGTATTGATGTATGAGTCCCACAAGTCATGGATCTCCATCCATCCAGGGGCGATGAAGATGTACAGAGATCTTCGACCCGATTACCGGTGGCCCTGCATGAGGCGGGACGTATCTTGGTACGTGGAGAGAATCCTGACCTGCAGGAAGGTCAAGGCGGAACACCAGAGGCCTAACGGCAAGATCCAGCCGTTAGACATTCCTGTGTGGAAATGGGAGGATCTCACTATGGATTTCATTACTAAGCTTCCCAGGACCGCATGTGGGGTCGATTCGATATGGGTCATCATGGATAGGTTGACCAAGAGCTCTCATTTCATACCGATCTAGGAGAGCATCTCGGCCGAGAAGTTGGCCGATATTTATGTGCAAGAGATAACGGAACATCATGGAGTGCCTATCTCGGTAGTGTCGGACTGAGATGTTCATTTTAGTTCCAGGTTTTGGAAGTGGTTTCATGACGAGATGGGTACTCGTCTCCATTTTAGCACCGCTTTCCACCCTCAGAAGGACGGGTAGAGTGAGAGGACAATTCAGACTCTCGAGGACATGCTACGCGCATGGGTATTAGATTTCAGTGGCAGTTGGGATACGTACCTTCTGTTACCGGAATTCTCGTATAACAATAGTTACCAAGCCAGCATTGTCACACCCCCGAACCAGACAGCGGAAACGTCCGGGGGCTTGTGCAAGACTTCATCTTAAAATATCATTATAGTGAATATAAATGAAACATAACATCGTCATTACCATGCATAATATAATACAGTTGCCATTGTTTACATCAAGTACAATCTTTTAAATAACATGACCAAAACATTCAATGTATGATGTTTAACAGTACACAAAACAAAATCCCATATTTTTGTTGATTCTTCTGCTTAACGAGTCCCTAAGAATACAAGTTATTTTGAAAACGTCAACATATATAATGTTGGTGAGTTCATAAGTATATTTGAGAGAATGATTTGTATAACTTTGTAATAAAAAGAAAATCTTATATTTTATTAAAATAGTTTGGTATGTTTGTGTCCAATCTTGTATTAATGCATGTGTGTTATTGTTTAACAGAATGCCAAAAGTGATAGAAGAAAATGTAAATAGAATGCCCCCAGACAACCCGATGTTACCCGAAAAATAAGAATAGATAATGCTTTCGTACCAACACCGAGGTTGAGTACCAATGTGAGTAAGTTTCCGAGTAATCCAACATAAAAGAAAATACTCTTCCGCAAACTGCATAATTTTAATTCCTCTAAGTGAGCCGTCATAACCATACTAAATAATGACAATTTCATCTGTCTTGGCGTTTGTAAACGCCGACTGAAAAATAGAATAAGGTTATAGTCACCCTAGACCGATGTAGTCTAACTGTAGCGAACAGCTCAGGTGTGGGGTGTCATGCCCGTATAGATCTATACACAAAACCCTGCTCTCCCTCAAAGAGACTCTGATTATTACTACAGGCTACAATCGCACACTTAATAGGTGTCAACCGACAAAACTCACTAGATCCTTAATCGAATTTACGCGAAGATAAACGTATAAAACTCATTCCAGGCCCAACGAACCATGTAAGTGAGCCACTAGGGCATTGCTAAACATGTGATTCATTTCAAAACCTAATATGAATGAGATTATATAACATGGGCCCGAAATATATGTAAAAGGACAAATAAGGCCCATTCACATGTAAGGTATTTATAGGCCCAAATAGCACGCAAATAGTACACAAGGTCCGTCGCTCATGTTAATGGGTTAGTGAGGCCCAATAAAGAAATACATAGCATTCAGGACCTATCAAACATATAAATGGGTCACTAAGGCCTGATAACCTAAAAATGATCAAAATCAATACATTTATTAGTTTATTGTTGGTTTTGGTTCAATTATTCACTAAAATAGCATAAATGACCCACTTTTTGTAAAAATGACGTTCTTGGCCCAATAAGCCAAAAATTTACAATTAAGGCCCAATTTTTGTAAAATAACACTTTAGTCCCCATTTTGTTCAAAAATCGTATTTATGACTAGTTTTTGGTAAACATAACATTTTAAACCCATTTTTGTCAAAAATATCATTTTTGGCTTGATTTTTGTGAGAATACACATTTTTCTGATTTTTGTGAACATACACATTTTTTGTGTGCTTTGTTCACAATTTTTCTCATAATTTTTAATGGCCTCTAACAAGTGTGAAATTCCTCACCTTCACAGGACGGTCTGAAAATATTTCAAATACGATAGGCAGTTTTGTAAAATTCGCCAAAAATTGAAGGAAAATCGTATGAAAACGTGAGAGTAGTCATCCCTTCTAGGGAGAGACCTTCAATAGTACCCGATCTCCGACCTGGAAATTCCATAGGCTTTCTCCGTTTGTCAGCATAGCTCTTCTGTCGGTCTCGTGATGCTTGTAGTCGAGCTCTAATTTGGATTATCTTCTCTATCGTTTCGCGAATGTTTTCTGGTCCCGTGAGAGTACTTGCGAGTGATCTGCATATATGACCATAAAGAGCCTTGAAAAGAATAACCTTTATGCTCGAGTGATATTTTTTGTTGTATGAGAACTCAATTGAAGGCATGTGGGTATCCTATGATTTGCCAGCATCAATCACACAGGCTGGGAGCATGTCTTCAAGTGTTTGAATGGTTCGTTCACTCTGGCCATCGATTTGAGGGTGGTAAGCAGTGCTCATGTCTAGTTGTGTTCCCATAACTTTTTAGAGTGACTGCCAAAATCGTGAGGTAAATCCACAATCCCAATCTGAGATTATAAGCATTGGTGCTCCATGGAGTCTCATGATCTCTTTGATATAGATTTGTGTTAACCTTTCCCTCTTTCACGATTCTTTTATTGGCAGGGAATAAGCATATTTGATTAATCTATCGAAGATCACCCAGATAGTGCTCAATCCAACTCTTGTAATAAAAAGCTTCGTCTTTTTGACTTCGATAGTTTTATCCAGTCCACACAGTTCTTCTTTCGCGATATTCTCCGGCTTCAATGCCTCCAAAGTCGGTCGTAGGTGTTGACAGTGTTTGTTCTTGTTTCGTGAGAAGATGAGTATATTATTGTGACAACCCGAAAATTGTTATCATGGAAAGTCCAACCAATCAACCAAAAGTCATAATTAATTCCATTGCCTTCTAGCCTTTTTAAGTACACTCTAATGGGTTCTAAGCCTATTGCACATAAGTATTGAGTGTCATGAAGTGTTAACTTAGTATTGGAGGAATGAAATCTATCCATAAAACCCAACACATGGGTTTTACGGCCGTAAACTCCACGTACGGCCGTAAACACCCTCCTGGCTGTAAACTACCCCCTATATATATGAGCTTGCTTCATTTTTCTTCATTTCTCCAAGTCTTGGCCGCAAACTTCCATTCTCTCTCAACTATCATCCAAGAAAAACCCTCATTTCACTCCAAAATCATCATCATCTTTCACCAAGAACACCAAGAAAACACACATGTTCTTGGTGGCTGTGAACCCTTTTAAAGCTTCTAAATCGTGAGTATTCCTTCCATACACTTGGTACCTAGTAGAATCATTAGCCTAAATACCTGGAACAAACAATTTGAGGGTAATCTCCAGGAGTTTACGGCCGTAAACTCCCATGGCCGTAAACACCCTAGACTATAAACATCATGGCCGTAAACTCAAGTGTGGTCGTAAACACACTTCATTTGGCTATACACTCCCCTTTGATCAATCACATGTGATTTCAACACTTCATTTCAAGGGTTTCCTAGTACCTAAGGGTGTTTCCTTGCATGTAGTTGCTTCTAAACACTAATTTCATGCCAATATATGTCATTAGGACTCATTTGTGCCTCGGGAATTCATTCGTGGAACTTCTCATCCTTATGCGCATATTCGATTAAATCACCCACATAAGGTGATTTCATACCCCTATAATCAACCTTTTAAACTGTTTTGAATGCTTTTAAGGGGGGAATACAAGTTGGACACAATGATAATTGTGTAAATGTTTGGTTATAAACATATTTTAAAGGATTGCTTATGTATTTATAATTGATCAAATCATTTCAAAAACTCTTTTAAAGTTATGTTACTTTATAGTTTACAAAACTCCATTTTTAAAAGTATAATCATAAACTTAGTAGATAAATGAGTCTTTTCTTCAAGTTAGTAACTGTTCAAGTAAACATACTAGTAAACTATAATAGGTCTAGTTTAGGAGTTCAAACATACTATAACGAGAAACAGAGAGGATCATACTATAATGAGAAACATGGAGGAACATACTATACACTATACAAAAAGAACATACAATACACTAGAACAAAGATAATATACAATACTAATACAAGAATACTATAACATTAATATGAGCCACTACTTCACGACTTAGGAATATACTTTCTAGGTTGTGTTTTGTAACCAGAGTCTCCTGGAGGGAGAGCATGATCTTGTGTATAGATCTATACAGGATTGACACCCCACACCTTGTTGCTAGCTACAGTGGGACTTGCAAGTCTACGGGTGACAAATGTCACATAAGGTGATTTCATACCCCTATAATCAACCTTTTAAACTGTTTTGAATGCTTTTAAGGGGGGAATACAAGTTGGACACAATGATAATTGTGTAAATGTTTGGTTATAAACATATTTTAAAGGATTGCTTATGTATTTATAATTGATCAAATCATTTCAAAAACTCTTTTAAAGTTATGTTACTTTATAGTTTACAAAACTCCATTTTTAAAAGTACAATCATAAACTTAGTAGATAAATGAGTCTTTTCTTCAAGTTAGTAACTGTTCAAGTAAACATACTAGTAAACTATAATAGGTCTAGTTTAGGAGTTCAAACATACTATAACGAGAAACAGAGAGGATCATACTATAATGAGAAACATGGAGGAACATACTATACACTATACAAAAAGAACATACAATACACTAGAACAAAGATAATATACAATACTAATACAAGAATACTATAACATTAATATGAGCCACTACTTCACGACTTAGGAATATACTTTCTAGGTTGTGTTTTGTAACCAGAGTCTCCTGGAGGGAGAGCATGATCTTGTGTATAGATCTATACAGGATTGACACCCCACACCTTGCTGCTAGCTACAGTGGGACTTGCAAGTCTACGGGTGACAAATGTCACATCAGTTTCGGCGTCATTAGGTCGTCATGATAAATCACGTGTCATATCAGTATGTTTATAATCACATCACATTTCAACCTTAGTACAAACTGGTTTTAAGCTAGTTAGTGCTTCAGTAGTCACTTTTACAAACATTACTGGGAACTAACATCATTACAAAAGACAAACAGAACAGTCGATTCCTATTACATTCAGTATAAAGGGGCCTATAATGCTAGCTTTATGATTCCTTAGTTTATACATCAGGGATATGTATTAATTGGGTCTGACAGATAGTAGGATGTGTGCATTCCGCTTCATTTGTTCCTTGTTTGGTTGTAGGATTAGAGCAGATGCACCTAGTCTACTATTTATTCGATCTTAGCTATATATATATATATATATATATATATATATATATATATATATATATATATATATATATATCGTATACACCAAGTAATCATAAGGAGTACCAGGTATAGGTCAGGTTATAAGATACAAATTCAATACATCGTTTTCTAGTACAAAACATACTTTTCAGATAGATCATGAGTGAACTAAACTAGAAACTTACCAGTAAGGGGTTTAATCCATTTTATTAAGCCAGTATAACTTAAAGGACCTTAAGTGGTTAATTCAATAATACCTTAGTTTATGCATCAGGATTATATATAATTATTATCTAGTAGGTAGTTGGATGTGTGATTTCCGCCTTACTTCCTGTTCCTTGTTTGGTTGTGGGCTTAGGGCAGATTCAGACAATTAACTATCCGTTTGATATTAGATTATATATAACTAGTATAAACTAAGTGATTATAAAAGGAACTATTGTGGTTACTATTTTACTAAAGCAAATAAGGGTTTTTATTAAAGAGTGTTTTCATCAAATATAATGGAACAATTACAGTTAACTCCATGGGTACCAAGTGAATAAGCCAGGGTTATATACAATGATGATCTAACAAACAATGGGATGTGTGCCTTCCGCTCCATTTCTTGTTCCTTGTTTGGTTGTGGACTTAGTGCAGATACACACAATTGATTGTTTGTTTACTTTGGGTTTTATATAACTTGTATCCATCTAGTACTCATAGGAAGGATTGTAGAGTCATTTTTACTTATCTTTCATCATATCAGAAGGTATAGGATCTTCTGGAGGAACAGGAGAACTTTTCTAAAAAGAACTTTCAACTTACTTTACATCACTAAAATCTTATGAACTCACCAGCTTAAATGTTGATCTACTCTTTCAAAATAACTTGTATTCTCAGGAGATTAGTAGACAGGTACGCGCACTGGGATTCAAAAGATGGAGCATAATAGCTTCATGTCTTGTTTTGTTATTTACATACATAGTCTATGTTTTGTGAACCACATACTTTGTAAACACTTTCTTTCTAATGAAATGTTTGTTTATTACTTTGATTACTATGATGCATGTCTTGTGATACTAAACATGACGTCCTCCGCCCCCAAATGTTTCCGTCGTTCCGATTTTGGGGTGTGACAATTATCGATGGAAATAATTAAAAGGTTGACTAGGAATGAGTGGAAAGCTCGGTTCGTGGGGTCCATGAATACCACGGGGTGTGCGTCAAACTAAAAGGGCATAACCACGAATTCGTAATGATCGTATCGAGTTTGGAAAGCAGTTTTTTGGAATGTTCTCTTCTCGGACTTGAAGTGGATGATAACCGGTTCTTAGATCTATTTTAAGGAAATAACTAGCTCCTTGGAGCTGGCCAAATAGGCCGTCAATCTGAGGGGGTGGGTATCGGTTTTTGATAGTGAGCTTATTCAATTCCCTAAAATCGATGCACATTCTGAAGGATCCATCTTTTTGGCAACCAGAGCTCCCTAGGGTGAGAAGCTTGGCCTGATGAATCATTTGCTCAAACATTCTCTTAGTTTGACTGGATAACTTCTAAATTTCGGCGGGAGTTAACCTGTAGGGTGAATTGGCAATTGATGTGGTTCCCGGTATGAGGTCGATTTGAAATTTGACCTGTCTCTCTGGGGTATTCCCGGAAGTTCTTTGGGAAATAGCATGCTACTGGAATACCTTGTATGCTTACTTCTACCTTGGCCTTGTCCACAACGTGAGCGAGGAAAACGTAGTTCTTCTTGTACAGGCACTTATATGCCTTAATGCACGAGATGAGACGAGGATTCGCGCCAGGTTTATCACCATATATTATTAGAGTTTCGTGATTGGGAAGGTGAAGGCAAACGGCCTTCTCGCGATACATAGTATCAGCATGGTGGGGGCTTAACCCAACCATGTCTGTTATCAAAGCTCCTAATATTTACTGGCCTCAAATCTATTTGAAATGAATGGTTGTTTAGTGTTAAGGTGTACCCTACATAAGTATCTTTGGTTGATTCGGTTTTTCCCATTAGCCATCTCCACAGTGAAGGCTTTGTTTAGCTTCTGGGGTTGTTATTTTAGTAAGTGCTCAAATTTGTTACTAACGAGGCTTCACTCAACTCAACTATCAAGTGAGATGAAAGAGAAAGGGTTGTTAAGTGGGAATGTACCAGTAACAACCATCGGGTCTTGAGTTGCTTCGCCTTTACCTAGGGTTAGGACCCTTCCTAATCCTCCTGCCCCTTGATTGTTAGCCTTGGGGAAATCGCATCGGAAATGGCCGGTTCCTCCACACCCATAGCACGTGTGATTGGCCCCAACATTAATGTTGTTGTTACTGTCGTTTCGATTGTTGTAGTTGTTTGGCTATTGATTCTGTTGTGGATAAGTTCTACAGTATTTGGCGGTGTGACTCTTTCGGTTGCATCTATTACAATACGGCTCCAGGCAGGCTCCCTTATGATGGAAATTGCACTAGTTGCATTTTGGAAGGCTTCCAGCATATGATATTGCTGGTGTTGGTGTAGTAGGTGTCATGGTCGCATGGACAGCAACAACATGTTACTTCTTCGAGAACCCTTGATTTGGCTGTCCCTTTCTCTTACTTCCAGACTTCCGCTTCCTACTCTTAAGCTTGGGGTTTGGAGTGCCTTGATAAGCTGTCACTTGTTGGTTTCCATGCTTGTTCCTTCGGCTGGAGTTGTCGAGTCTATTCCCAACCTTATTGGTGTTGTTTGTGTTGATTTGTGCCATAGAAGCGGTTACTGCCGCTGTTATAGCAACTTGGAATGTAGCAGAGTCCATCTGTAGGAGCGGTGTCTCGTGGGTGTGCTTTTTATTTCTGTGGGATGACATTTGCTTGCTATATGACGATAAGCCAGACCGTAAGTAGCGATCGTCATTCCTGGTTGTACTCAATAAATTTCGTGTCTTGTCGTATGATTCTCATTGTTTCCATCTACATCCCTATGATGTATTTACGGTAGTAGGTAATTGCAGATTTGGCATGCTCGTTATGTCTATCCTTAGAGTATATGGGTTGTTTTGGTTTCGAGATCCTTAAGTATCTAGTGGTTTCGAGGGTTCAGTTGTGCATATAATTGAATTTTTGCAATAACATGAGATAAAGATAGCACATAATTGTTTCATTGGTAAGTACCGTCTTAGTACACGAAAGAGAGTCGTATCGGATAGTATGGGGGAAAAGAAAAGGTTGATCCTAATTGTTGCGAAAAGTGTCTGGTGGTGGTTCTGATGAAGTGGATGCACCTCATAGACAAGCTACTTGTCGCTCGGTATCTCGTAGGCGTACCTCCCAAACTAACTGCCTTGCTCGGGAGTCACCGTTCACTTCATGTGTTTGTCTCTCATCTCTCTCAACAGCAACCGCATTTGGTCTGTTTGATTTGGGGTGTCCTGAGCTTGGTTGTCAACATCTCGAGTGCGCCGGACCATGACTGGGAGGGCCCAGTCAGCTGGTCCTCTATGACTAAGATCGAAGAGACCTCGGTTCCTACCGTAGTGTGGTCGTATCCCCTGTTGGTGACTCCATCTCCAAATATCGTGTGCCCATGGGGGTGTGGGGCCACTGAGGCCCATACGATAATTCGGTACTCTGGCCATGCATAGAGGATTGATGACATCGGATTCTACATCCGAGGCATCATCATCATTGCCCTCGGGCTCTTCCTCTTCAAGGTCCACTACTGACTCGGCGGGTCCATCTGCCAGTACTACTTCATGTTCCCCCTATGGTTCTTCCTCTAAGTCTCCTTCTGGGTCTTCCTCTAGGTCGAGCCACCCTGCTTTTCCCTGACTAGGGAGATAGGGGTTTCCTGGCTAATGATACCCATCTATAGTGTATTGCACGAAGGGGTATAAATACTAGAAACAAATAGCACACCAAATACTCCTATAGTATTTTAATTTTGTTTAGGTTTGGTTCTATAAGCTCTTTGGATAATTAAATAGTAAGTTTTTTATTCATTTTCCATCACAATTACTCCTGAACACATATTGGTCGTACTTTGAATGAATGTAGTTGATCAGGATACATTCACCCCTAATACGACTACATAACTACCCAGGTTTAATAGCGATGTTCAAATCCTCCAAAGACTTTTACTATTCTTGTTGTGTTATTAGTTTATTACTCTAAAATGCACACACAAGTATGTATTTTAATTATTATGTTTAGAGTAGTTTAGTCCCATTGTATTTATAGTTGCATATCTTGTATGGTTAGATATGCCAGTTCACGATAAACAATGCTCTAATACCAATCTGTCACACCCCCGAACCAGACGGCGGAAACATCAGGGGGCTTGTGCGTGATTTCATCTTGAAATATCATTACAGTGAATATAAAAGAAGCATAACATCATCATTACCATGCATAATACTATACAACTGCCATTGTTTACATCAAGTACAATCTTTTAAATAACATGACCAAAACATTCAATGTATGATGTTTAACAGTACACAAAACAAAATCTCATATTCTTGTTGATTCTTCTGCTTAATGAGTCCCTGAGAATACAAGTTATTTTGAAAACGTCAACATATATAATGTTGGTGAGTTCATAAGTATATTTGAGAGAATGATTTGTATAACTTTGTAATAACAAGAAAATCCTGTATTTTATTAAAATAGTTTGGTATGTTTGTGTCCGATCTTGTATTAATGCATGTGTGTTATTGTTTAACATAATGCCAAAAGTGATAGAAGAAAATGTAAATAGAATGCCCCCAGACAACCCGATGTTACCCGAAAAAGAAGAATATATAATGCTTTCGTACCAACACCGAGGTTGAGTACCAGTGTGAGTAAGTTTCTGAGTAATCCAACATAAAAGAAAATAGTCTTCCGCAAACTTCATAATTTTAATTCCTCTAAGTGAGCCATCATAACCATACTAAATAATGACAATTTCGTCCTTCTTGGCGTTTGTGAATGCCGACTAAAAATAGAATAAGGTTATAGTCAACCTAGACCGATGTAGTCTAACTGTAGCGAACAGCTCAGGTGTGGGGTGTCATCCACGTATAGATCTATACATAAAACCCCGCTCTCCCTCAAAGAGACTCTGATTATAACTACAGGCTACGATCGTACACTCAATAGGTGTCAACCGTCAAAACTCACTAGATCCTTAATCGAATTTACGCGAAAATGAACGTATAAAACTCATTCCAGGCCCAACGAAACATGTAAGTGAGCCACTAGGGCATCGCTAAACATGTGAATCATTTCAAAACCTAATATGAATGAGATTATATAACATGGGTCCAAAATATATGTAAAAGGAAAAACAAGGCTCATTTCACATGTAAGGTATTTATAGGCCCAAATAGCATGCAAATAGTATACAATGTCTGTCGCTCATGTTAATGGGTCAGTGAGGCCCAATAAACAAATACATAGCATTTAGGACCTATCAAACATATAAATGGCCACTAAGGCCCGATAACCTAAAAATGATCAAAATCAATTCGTTTATTAGTTTATTGTTGGTTTTGGTTCAATTATTCACTAAAATAACATAAAAGACCCACTTTTTGTAAACATGACGTTCTTAGCCCAATAAGCCAAAAATTTACAATTAAGGCCCAATTTTTGTAAAATAACACTTTAGTCCCCATTTTGTTCAAAACTTATATTTATCACTAGTGTTTGGTAAACATAACATTTTAAACCCATTTTTTTCAAAAATATCATTTTTGGCTTGATTTTTGTGAAAATACATATTTTTCTGGTTTTTTGGCTTTTCTGACCTAGTTGTTAGAAAATTTGTAGAAAACTCATTGTAAGTCAAAATTTGGATCCGTAAATTCTGGAGGTTTGGAAATTTTGTCTAATTTGTTCACAATTTTTCTTATAATTTTTAATGGTCTCTAACAAGTGTGAAATTCCTCACCTTCATAGGACGGTCCGAAAATATTTCAAATATGATAGGCAGTTTTGTAAAATTAGCCCAAAATTGTAGAAAAATCGTATGAAAACGTGAGAGTAGTCATTTTAAAGTTATAAACCTGAAATTTTTGCATGTAAAACAGTTTTGAAAAATATGATCATTAAGTTGATCAAAACAGTCCGAGATTGGACCAAAACTTTTCTGTCAATGGCTGATTTATGACTCTAGTTGATAGATCATTGAACACAACACACCTTTTTGCTATTTTAAGTGTATAAATCCCAGATCTACTAGTTTACATGTATTATATGTGATAATACATACTTTTCTCAATGTTTTCATGTAGATCCAAGTGATAAACTTAATATTCATAACATATTTTTGGATTTATGAAGTAAATAGCACATAATC
Organism: Lactuca sativa; assembly: GCF_002870075.4. Lineage (NCBI taxonomy): Eukaryota > Viridiplantae > Streptophyta > Magnoliopsida > Asterales > Asteraceae > Lactuca > Lactuca sativa. Next base: position 313,555,131 of record NC_056630.2, read on the forward strand.
AACAAATAAGTCATGAAAAACACACATATTCATGCATATACACATAGATCTACATAAAGCAACTTGTATTCTCCCCCAAAACCAAGTAAAAATCAAAAATAGGGGGTATGAACTCACTTTGGGGTGATGGATTGGTTTTGGTTAAGTGAAGGAGATGTTTTTGGCCTAGCTTACTTCTTTGATGAGATCTTTGAATTCTACGAGATTCTAAGAGCATGAATTACGATTTGGAGTGTTAATGAGTGAAAGATTTGTCTTATGATGAAGTTAAACAATTAAATAGAGAGTATCTTACCAAAATGATGAACCTTGATGAAGTATCCTTGGACTATCACACAAGCACACTCGAATTTGAAAAGGGAAAATAAGATTTGCTTGAGAGTTCTAGAGAGAACTTTTGATGTGGAATGAAGTTGGAGAAATGGCCTTAGGTCGTGAGTTTTAAGGAGGAAAGGAAGAGAGGGTTGAAGTGGTAATTGCGTGATGGTTACACCACTTGAGCATTGATATTTGTTGGCTAAATAGCATGGATATCCTTTAAGCAATAGTGAGCTATCAAGTTCCAAATTAACCACACATTATTTGTTTTTTCATATGGGCCGAGAGTTTGGGTTAGGAGCAAGTAATTGAGGGAATTTGGGCCTTCTCTTAACTTGATCGAATTTATGAAGCCCAATAATAAATTTTGGCCCATTGGGCCCTTAAGAAGGTTCACGGCCTAAAATGGTATAAGGAATGGGTTTATGTCCCATTAGGTTTAATTAAATCATTTATGACTCATCATAGCCCATTGGACGTAGAATAAATCATTCTAGTCCTAAATGGCCCAAAATGTTATAGATTGAAGAATTGGGTCCAATATAGTCGAATTGATGATTTATTGGTCCCTTAGGGCTAATAAGAGAATCCTAGTCCATAATGAACTTAAACCGGGATTTCTAGGATTTCCAACCCTTATTTGAACATATGAGATGTATTTGAATGAGCATAGAGTATAGTATTCACTTAGAGTACAAGCTTTTTCAATGGATGATGTTTACATGAGAATAGAATTCCCTAGCTAAAATGCTAGTTGTGACAAGCATAGACCGACCTCCCTTTGAGACGCTCTATGGGAGGAAGTGTAGGACCCCAATTTGTTGGGGTGAGGTTGGTCAGAGGGTCATGGGGAGTACGGAGGTAGTACTCAAGACCACAAAGTGGATCCAACGGGTCCGGAGCAGGCTCCAGACTGCTGAGAGTTGGCAGAAGAGTTACGCTAACAAGCGGCGTTCGGACTTGGAGTTTCAGGTGGGCGATATGGTCCTCCTGAAAGTGTCACCCTAGAAGGGTGCTATCAATTTTCGGAAATGGGCCAAGCTGGGCCCCAGGTTCATTGGTTTGTTTAGGGTTTTGGCCCGGGTAGGTCAGGTTGCTTACCGTGTTAGATCTTCCAGCAGAGCTCAGCCAAATCCACAGCACTTTCCACGTTTCCCAGCTGTTGAAGTGCTTGGTGGATGATTCGGAAGTGATACCCTTAGAGTTTATTCAGGTTGATCACAGCCTGAATTACATAGAGAGACTGGTAGCGATTCTGAATCGCAAAACTAAGGAACTGAGGAACAAAAGGGTCAAGCTAGTGAATGTGTGTAGTGGCAGCACCACAAGGGTTCGACGTGGATGTGGGAGCTCGAGGAGGAAATGAGAGAGCACTACCCAGAGTTGTTTTCAGAGCAGCAGACTTCGAGGACGAAGTCTAAGACAAGTGGGGGAGAATTATAACTCTTCGTTCCTTGTATGCAATTATTTAAATTATTCTAGTATTAGTTGAGCTACTCGATGAGTTGGTAGCCCTAACTCGTCGAGTAGGCGACAGAAAGAACGCGGGATTTAAAGGGTCTACCCAGCGAGTCCAAGCATGGACTCAACGAGTAGGTACGCCAGAGGGAAACCCTATTTCCAGGGTTTTGAGCCCTATTTAAGCATCATATTTAGCCTCCCTTACGGTTTTATCACCTTCCAACCCTAATCAATCTTGTGCATTCTTGAGCCATTTTTTCCTTGCTTTTGTGTGGTTTGAATCTAGGAGAAGGAAGGCAAAGAGTGAAGACATCAAAAGAGGGAAGAAGATATAGAGTTCTTCAGACATCTCAGACTTGTTGAAGGTATAAAGCTTATACCTTGGTTTCTATCCACTTAGATCTTCTTATAGACTTGTTATATGCACTTTTTGGGTCCTTTCAAAGGTCATTCCGAGATGTGAACCTTGGGGGATGAATGGACTTCAGATATGGACATTTCTGACCTTTAGAAGCTCAAAGCTGCCACCTTTATTCTGCTATGACTCCATGTCATGATATAGGCTTTCATCTTGGCTTGGAATGAGTGTTTTAGCTTCATAACATCAGGCATGATGTCACACCCCCAAACCAAGGATGGCGGAAATGTTCGGGGTGGAGGACTTCATGTATAGTATCATAACAACGTGTATAATAGTGCTCAAAGTAAATACAACCATCATAAATATAATTGAAAAACTTACTCCAAAGTATATGTTTACATGTGCAAATCAATTACATTATGATGACAAAATCAACTGTTTGACGATTTAACGTCCCGTCCTCAAAATGCTGTTGGTTTTCCTGTTTCACTGATTACCTGAGAATACAAGCAGTTTTGAAAAAGTGTCAACAATTAAGTTGGTGAGTTCATAAGATTTTGAAAGTAAGAGTTTAACATCCATTCTTTGTAATGAGTTGTATGTTACCAAGAAAATCCAATATTTTCCTTATAAAAACGATATGTAGTGTTAAAAACCAAGACTGAATGTGCGTGTGAGTTTTGTGGTATGTGATCTCAACTACCGAGACCAAAAGTGTACAAGTAAATTCCATATTTATTGTTATTAAAGGTGGTTTTTAAAAATCAACATAAATACCCTTTTTTATTTATAAAATCCCGTATACTTTAAGTTTTGTTAACTCCCTATGTGAGTCACTATAACTATACCAAGATTAAACAGTACTTTGTAATGTACCCCTTTTTGTATAAACCTGGTTTCTTTGTATTCGTACCCCATTTATAAGAATATCAAGTACTTTGTAATGTACCCCTTTTGTATAAACCCGGTACTTTGTATCCGTACCCCATTTATAAGAATATATGGTACTTTGTAATGTACCCCTTTTTGTATAAACCCGATACTTTGTATTCGTACCCCATTTATAAGAATATCCGGTACTTTGTAATGTACCTATTTTTATATAAACCTGGTACTTTGTATTCGTACCCCATTTATAAGAATATCCGGTACTTTGTAATGCTCCCCTTTTTGTATAAGACCGATACTTTGTATTCGTACCCCTTTTCGTATGAAAACCTTTTGTAATGAGTAGGAATGTAAATAAAACATAAACTATACCTATTATAGCTTATCAAAATGTTTGTAATGTCTATGTGACCTATCTATACCTATTAAACTGTAGTATGTTTGTTTGTGGTGTATAAGAACCCTTTGCTATGTAAGTCGAATGTATGGCAAAATATAACTGTAACGACCCATTTTCACATTCAAAAACTTCATTTTTCAATTAATATTTAGTAAAATCATTTGCAAATAAACATTGTCCAATCAAACCATTTCATAAACATTTACTATGTCTGAAAACCAAAACATGTGATCTATCAAAATGTCAGAGTACGAATCCCAGAACAACCCCATGAATGCGGAAAAACAGTGTGTGTGTGTGTGTGTATGATGTGCCGCTACCGCGCCAGCTCTTTCCCCTTCGACGAAGAGGTACCTGAAACCAAAACTGTAAACTGTAAGCACGAAGCTTAGTGAGTTCCCCTATCGTACCACATACCATACGCTCACATAACATACATACTTTCAGGCTATTCTGGGGTTCCTGACTACCCGGTGAGGCCATTCTGGGGTGCCGACTACCCGTGCCGCCATTCTGGGGTGCCGTCCTACCCGTGTCAAGCCATTATGGGGTGCTGACTACCCATTGGTCCTAACAACCGATCCTCGGGGACTATTTCACCCCCTACTGCTACTATCACATATAACATATCAGGCCAACATATAAATATATCATCACATATTGTCAGACATATCTGGGGAGTCTGACCTACCCTTCAGTCCTAACGACCGAACTCTACTACTCTCACATATAACACATCATGCCGACATATAACATATCAGGTAGTAGCAAACCTAGATGATATCACAAAAGACGATCATCTAACATACAACTCCTACTGGTGGGCCGGCATTGTGGCCGTAGACCCACTGCTACCGGAAGGTAACTCACCTCAAAGTAGCTGCTGATTTGAGCAGGAACTGACTTTCTACTGCTGTTGCTGCTGTTCCGGAAGTCCTCTGGCAATAATTCCCACAAAACATTCAGTCAAACACTGCTAGTTGTACTTAGGGTAAAATAACCATTTTACCCTTGACCAGGTCAAAGTACAAGTCAAAGTCAACTTCCAATTGACCGGACTCGACGAGCTGGCTTGCCAACTCGTCGAGTCCCTACCCATTCGGTTGTCCTCAATCTGAATCTACTCGTCGAGTTAGGCATTGACTCGACGAGTTCTCCTTCTAACTGATGTCCAAAAGTCCTTCATCCTACCCACTGAGTTGCATGAACAACTCGTCGAGTTCATCTTCATCCGATGAACACTCTATGTTGAGACTCGCCGAGCTGTATGAACAACTCGCCCAGTCTGTTCTTGAGGTAAGAAGATTCCCTTGGACTCGCCGAGTCAGGGCATTGACTCGCCGAGTCCCTCCATGGATGGGTCTGTTTTCCGACTCACTGAGTCCACCCGCGACTCACAACTCCACTCAGCAAACACGAAAAAGGGGAAAACTCGAGGATTCACGACTCGACTCGCCGAGTCCGATGATTGACTCGCCGATTCGTTCACATGCAATTACTATATACTCGATTCTGCTTGAATCCAGCTCATACCATACATAGATCTGGGCTCTTAGGGTAGGTTTTACACGTAAAGTTTCCAACTTTACGTGTATACATGCATAGGATGGGGATTTAAGGCTTAATAACGGCTAAAATGGTAGATCTAGGACATTCAAGCACTTTACTCCCATAAAGGCCATGGATCTGAGCTTCTGGAGCTCAACCCTGCCTAGATCTAGAGGTTAATCAGCTCATTACAACCCCTAATCCACAACCAAGCATGGAAATGGTTCAAGAAGGACTTTAATGGTGCCCTAAGGGACTTTAAGCATAAAAACAGAAGGAAACTGAGTTATACCACAATGAATCTCTGAAATATCACCAAGATATCGGGCCTTCTTCTTCTCCTTTTGGTTTACTCTCCTTCTTCTCTCAAAATCTTCAAGAAATCACACCAAAGCACTTCAATCTCACAAGAAAAGGAGTTAGGTCGATATAAGGAGCTCTGAGGGTGAAGGAGTCGGGCTTGGGGCGCATAAGGTTGCTTTAAAGAGGGTGCAAACCCTAGAAATTAGGGTTTCATCCAGACAGCAAGGACTCGCCGAGTCCAGAATATGGACTCGCCGAGTCGCCAACTTAAGTGTGCTCAGTATCCCGGCTCTACTCGGCGAGTCGGTCCTACAACTCGCCGAGTTCAAGGCTAAAATGTAAATTACTTAGATAGGTCATACGTACCAGAAACCTGGTGCTACAAATCTCCCCCACTTATTTTAGACTTCGTCCTCGAAGTTTGCTGCTCGATCCTCGAACAGCTCGGGGTAATGTTCTATCATTTCTTCCACCGGCTCCCAAGTCCACTCCGAACCCTTCCGGTGCTGCCATTGCACCTTCACTAATTCCACCCTTTTGTTCCTCAGATCCTTTGACTTTCAGTCGAGGATTGCGATTGGGCGCTCAATGTAATTCAGGCTATCATCAACCTGAATATCTTCTAACGGCACCACCGCTGAGTCATCCACTAGGCACTTCCGCAACTGGGAGACATGGAAGGTGTTGTGGATCTGACTGAGTTCGTCTGGCAGATCCAGCCTATATGCCACCTTGCCTACCTGGGCTACAATCATGAGCGGTCCATTATATCTCGGGCCTAACTTGCCCCGCTTCCTGAATCGAATGACACCCTTCCAAGGTGACACTTTCAGGAGAACCATATCCCCGACCTGGAACTCCAGGTCTGATCGGCGCTTGTCGGCATAACTTTTCTGCCGACTCTGCGCAGATTGAAGCCTGCTCCGAACCTGCTGAATTCTCTCGGTCATCTTGAGCACCACTTATGTGCTCCCCATGACCCTCTGACCAACTTCACCCCAACATATCGGGTCCGGCACCTCCGTCCGTACAACATCTCGAATGGAGGACGGTCAATACTCGCGTGGTAGTTGTTGTTGTACGAGAACTCAGCCAAGGGAAGATAGGTATCCCAGCTACCACCGAAGTCTAGCACGCACGCCCGCAACATATCCTCCAGAGTCTGGATGGTCTGCTCGCTCTGACCATCCGTCTGTGGGTGAAAGGCTGTGCTAAAATGCAGACGAGTGCCCAACTGATCATGAAACTTCTTCCAAAACCTGGAAGTGAAACGCACATCTCTGTCTGATATCACTGACACTGGCACCCCGTGCCGTGCCACTATCTCCCTGATATAGATATCGGCCAACTTTTCGGCCGAGATACTCTCCTGGATCGGAATGAAATGGGTGCTCTTGGTCAATCGATCCACGATGACCCATATCGAATCTACTCCTCGCGCAGTCCTGGGAAGCTTTGTGATAAAATCCATCATAATATCTTCCCATTTCCACAACGGGATGTCCAACAGCTGCATCTTGTCGTGCGGCCTCTGATGCTCGGCCTTGACCTTCCTGTAGGTCAAGCACCACTCGACGTACCAAGCCACATCCCGCTTCATGCAGGGCCACCAATAGTCTGGATGAAGATCCCTATACATCTTCGTCGCCCCTGGATGAATGGAGAATCGGGATTTGTGCGCCTCCTCCATCAAGATATGGCGCACGCCTCCGTGATACGGCACCCACACCCTACGGTGTAGTGTCAATAATCCTCGGCTATCATAATCTAAAGAGGTGACTTGACCCACTATCCGCTCGCTCTTTCGATGCTCCTCCTTCGTAGCCTCCTGCTGAGCTCCCCGAATCTGCTCTAACAGTGGAATCTGCTCTAACAGCTGCCTCGAAGCGTAGGCAACGGCATGCCCTCTCTGCATCAGTACCGCGCCTAACCCTAAAATGGACGCATCATAATATACCACAAAGTCCTTTACTCCCTCGGGCAGGGCTAAGATTGGCGCCTCGCACAATCTCTATCTCAGAATCTCGAACGTTGCCTGCTGCTCAGGCCCCCATCGAAAGACCACGGCTTTCTTAGTCAACTGTGTCAGGGGTACGGCTACCTTGGACAACTCCTGAATGAATCTCTGATAGTAGCCTGCTAACCCTAGGAAACTCCGAATCTCTGATGGAGATTTCAGAATCTCCCATCTCATCACGGCCTCCACCTTGGCCGGGTCTACTAAAATCCCGTTCTGGTTGACAAGGTGCCCAAGAAACTGCACATTTGGAGAACTTGGCGTACAAGCTCTCCCTCCACAAGGTCTCCAGCACCTCCCGCAGGTGCTCCTCATGCACCTCCTGCGTCTTGGAATAAACCAAGATATCATCAATAAACACTATCACTGACCGGTCTAACATCGGTCTACACACGTGGTTCATGAGATTCATGAACGCGGCAGGGGCATTGGTGAGCCCGAAGGGCATCACCACAAACTCGTAGTGGCCATAGCACGTCCGAAACGCAGTCCTCTGCACATCCTCCTCCCTGACCCTCATCTGATGATATCCTGAACGCAGATCAATCTTGGAGAACCAAGATGCTCCCTGAAGCTGGTCAAAGAGGTCGTCAATCCTCGGGAGTGGGTAACGATTCTTCACTGTTACCTTATTCAGCTCCCGATAATCTATACACATCCGATGCGGCCCGTCCTTCTTCTTTACAAACAGAATCGGGGCTCCCCAGGGTGAACTGCTCGGTCTAATAAATCCCTTGTCTAGCAGCTCCTGCATCTGCGTAGACAACTCCTGCATCTTGGGAGGATCCAACCGATAGGGTGCCTTGGCTATCGGAGCCGCACCAGGGACTAGGTCGATCCTGAACTCCACGTGACGCTCTGGAGGTATCCCAGGCAGCTCCTCGGAGAATACGTCCGCGAACTCTCGAACTACGGGCACCTCGCCCACCGTCGCTCTACCCGCCTCCCGGGTATCCATAACATATGCGACATATCCCACGCAACGCTGATGAAGGTAGCGCCTAGCCCTCGCTGCTGAACATACTGTGGGTCTACGCTATGGCCTCTCGTCGTGGATCACCAGCTCTCCCCCACCTGGGGTCCTGATCCGCACTAGCCGTTGTGTGCAATCTATCACCGCCCCATTAGGATTCAGCCAATCCATGCCTATAATCACCTTGTTCCCATGCAACGGAATGGGAACCAAATCCACCAAGTAGCGCTCCTCGAATATCCTCAGAACACAATCTTCGAACATTGTTGATGCCCGCACCGATCGATCATCGGCAATCTCTACCTCTAAAGGGCAATCCAACATGCCTGAAGACACAGTAAACTTCTTGCTAAGCGCAAAAGAAACAAACAATCGGGTGGCACCCGAGTCAAACAACACCTGAACAGGGATACCGTTCACATGGAACGATCCTAACGCATATACACAGAGCACATATCAATAACATAACATCTTATAAATAAAATAGAGGGAAAGAATCATACCCGTCACCACATCGGGTGCGGCGCGTGCCTCCCCGGTAGTCAGCTGGAATGCCTGGCTCCTCACCACTGGAGCCTCTGCCTTGCCCTGCCGGCCATCAGTGATCCGCAGGGTCGCTGGAGCTGGCGCCTTCACTGGCGCTGCTGCTGTCAACTGGGGGTAATTGGCCTTCTTGTGGCCCCTCTGGTTGCAGTGGAAACACAGCAAATCAGACTTCTGTATCACAGGTGCAGGGGCGGTACAATCCATGCTAAAATGCCCCATCTTTTCGCACTTATAGCAGCCCGACGATCCCAGTCTACATGCCCCCTCATAAGGCCTGCCGCATTTCCTGCAGCGGCTCAGTCCAGATTGGCCTTTCGGCCTACCATCTTGTGACAACCCAAAATTTCCATTCTGTACAAACCATATCAAGTTAGTAGAAGATTAGAACAGTTACAGAGAATTTCCAGACTTTTGGGTATAAGTTTGAGAATTGCAGGATTTACACTTAAGGAGATATCAGGAGAGTGGATGCACTAGGGTTTTGTGCAACACTGTTATTCCAAAACTCTATGATATTAGAGTTCATTGGATGAATAAAAATATTTTCTGCCAAAAATCCCAGGACTATATATAGGATTCTGAACCATATTTATTCATTAGTTACATTTCCAACTAGAGAAAAGCCGAATTTTCTCTCAAGGATCTTCGGACTTTCGTTCCGGAAAGTGAGTACTTCTGTCTAGTGTTGTTTTAAAGCTTCTTATATGCTTAATACACTAGAAATCATAGGAAAACACTAAGATCTGAGAGTTTACCGCCCAAGAAGACCTTGGGGAGTAAACTCTTTTATAAGGGTCAAAAGATGCACTAATCCCTTCCTTAAGCAATGAAACTAGTTTAGACATGTACACTAATGTGTTTAGGACTAGAAAACACCATAAGAACACCAAGAGTAAGTTATTCACGGCCCAAGAAGTTCCAGGGCCGTGAACTCCAAACAATAGGGCCAAATGGTGCTATAAACTCTTCTAAAGCCTTGTACACTAGCCTAGTTTAGTTCCTAGTTAAATTAGGGACTTGTAAACACCAAAACCACCCTCCCAAGGGAGATTACGGCCGTAATCTCCAAGGGATATGGTCCCAGGGCCGTAAACTCCTAAAAGGAGTTATATATTGCCCTAAACTCTTCCATAGACCAAGCCATTAAGTAGGAATGCTTCTTAGGGCCTTTTAGCACATTAAACATCAAATGGTCACATAAGTATGATCTTACGGCCGTAAACTCATGAGTTTACAACCGTAAACTCATTTAGTAGTGTCATTAGGGTCGTGAACTTCATGAAGGAGTATTCCTTGAGCCCTACACACAATAGCTACAAACACTTAGATGCAATCCTAGCGGCTAATAACACTTGATAAAGGTGTTTAGCATGTCCTAGGGTGTCTTGACTTGTTTATTATTTGTTTACAGACTAATTTGATACATATATGTGATATTATATGTTAACTACGATCATAGTGTGTGTGTTCAAGACTTCACTTGACACCTAGCCACCATACCTCTTCAGTTCATCCATGCCACTCATAACAGGTGATTTCATACCCCTTAATCAATGTTTTAAATGTTTTTAAATGTTTTATGGGGGGGATACAAGTAGAATCATGCTAGTTATTATATCAATCACATGTGATTAATAAGCAGCATTTAAATGATTTGCTACTCATTAGCCGTTTTACCAAACAGTTTCCTCACATGATTTTCATAAACGTTTTATATGTTTAAAACTCCTTATTAAACTGTTCATTTTACTCTGTATGTTTCATTTCAAACTCATTTACAATTGTGTTTCAAACAAATGTTTCTTTATACTTAAACTGCTTTATCAAACCCATGCTTTCAACCCGTTTTATAGATTGACGTCAAGTCGATCTTTTCTTAGATAATAATTATGTTCAAAGGTTTTACAAAACTTATTTTATGCTTTTATATTATCAATTGCATGCCTATAGATGTATAGTTATATAAGAAATGTTGAAAGGACTTAGGAAGGCTATCCACCCTATTTCCTTTTCGCGCTTGAGATGTGGTCTGGTGGGATATCGGGTACCCGTCCGAAGGTCGTTTAAATATTAGTTATATATCATGTGTACATATATAGTCATAAAGGTTCTTCCAGTTCATTCAATACCCTTGGGTAGCAAGGGTATACATCCATGTTCATACATACTAGTTACATTATTAGTAAGCTGCCATATGGGTAGTTTAGGAAAATATTAGAACCATTACTACAACGCGATATCATAAAATGAGTATGTTCATTCATGAGTCAATACTTGCTAGATAGAGAGAACATACATTACAGCTAGCACACGCAGAACATTACAGTACATTACTATACAATTACATGAGTACGTTTACATGAGTACGTTTAGATGATTACTTTTACATGAGTACATTTACATAGATACGTTTACATAGAGACCCTGTTATAAGCATGCCTATATATGTATAGCTATATAAGTAATGTTTAAAGGACTTAGGAAGGCTATCCACCCTATTTCCTTTTCGCACTTGAGATGTGGTCTGGTGGGATATCGGGTACCCGTCCGAAGGCCGTTTAAACATTAGTTATATTTAATGTGTACATATATGGACATAATAGTTCCTTTTAGTCAGTTCAATACCTTTGGGTAGCAAAGGCATACGTTCATATACTTTTACATGATTACGCTTACATGAGTACGTATACATAGATACGTTTATAGGAGTGCGCTTACATATACACTAGTAGGACAGACATCACTAGGTGCTATAGCATGGAACGAGTTCAGGATCTAACTATACCGATGAATCACAACGCATTTGTGATAGTTATATCGGGTATACATGATCATAGTAATGTGGATGTTCACGGCTTGCATATACGCAGGGGTCGTGTAAAGATCCAAAAATCCCTTTGACAGGGGAGCGTCTAGCCTGGGATCTAGCCATCACATTAGGCCTTATCCCTCAAATAAGGCAATTGGAGTACAGAGGTAGTCACTTATTACAAATACTACAGTACTTATAAGAATTACCATAGACTTAAGGTAATTAGTACGGTTGTAGTTTGACACTACACCATAGTACTATTTCATTTTCCCATTACATTCACTTCGTGAACATTCACATGACGCACGGTAATGTAGAAACTATATTTTTGGTTAATGATAGTCAGATTTGGGAAAATACACACTCTTACAAGAGACACACAAACAGACACTAGATGCCTTGGTAGAAGGATACGACTAGTAGGAAACATAGGGCTTCCTAGGATCATACAAAACATTTTTATACTTACAGTTCATATACATACAAATACTTACATACAAATTAAGACACTAAAATACTTATGATCTCACCAGCTTTAAAGCAGATACTCTCTGTCAAAATAACTTGTATCCTCAGGTCAACCATAGACAGGTACCGATACAAGGTTCAGGGAAGATGGTGCTCGTTCAAGACGCATCTTTCATTTTGATTTACGCTTTAATGTTTATCAAAATTTGATAGAACACACTTGTATTAAAATTAAATTATTAATGTAATGGATGATGTTGTTGCTTGTTTACTACTTTTCATTGTTGTGATACTGTACATGACGTCCTCCGCCCCAGAACATTTCCGCCGTTCATGGTTTTGGGGTGTGACACATCTGATCCCTTGGGCTTCTTCCCCGAAGCCCCTCCTTTCTGTCCCTCCTCTGTCTTCCTCTTCCGGATGTGCTCCAGATCTATGTCCCTCTCCCTCGCCCTGGAAATCATAGAGTCCAAGGTGGGGCAAGCTGAAAAACTAACATGCTCCCGAATATAAGCTCGGAGCATGTCATGGTAGCGGGTCCTCCTCATATCCTCATCACCCACGTACTGGGGCACCAACAATGCCCTCTCCTGGAACTTGGCGGTGATCTCCGCCACAGTCTCTGTCGTCTGTCTCATGTCTAAGAACTCCCTGGCTAGCTGCTGAAGCTCGACAGCCGGCGCAAACTCTGCCCTGAACCTAGTCACGAAGTTTGTCCAGGTCATAGCATCGACAGCCGAGGCTCCCAACGAGTCACCAACGGACTCCTACCAATCCCTAGCTCGATCTCGTAAACACCTTGCTGCAAACCTCACCTTCGACTCCTCAGGGCAGAAGCTAGTCAACTGTGCAGACTCATTGTCTGCAATCCATCTCCTGGCAGCTATGGGGTCCTTCACCCCATGAAAATCCGGCGCACCACTGCCCCTGAAGTCCTTAAAGGACAGTGTGCGAGATCCCGACTGGCCAGATGCCATGTCGCTCCTGAATGCCCTGAGGCGATCCTCCATCAACTCGGCTATCCCTTCCTTGATCGATCCGAAGATAATGGGGGTCGACTCAAGGATGCCCCTGGTGATCTCTGACGCGATGAACTCGCATAGCCTCTCGTCTACTGGTTCGGAACCTGATCCCGAACCCGATCCCTCTCCTAAACTGCCAACGGCTGGCCTCAAGCGTAGTACCACCATTCAGGAACACATAAATAACAACCGTTAGCGATATTGATACTTCTTGACGGATCACATCTACTACAAGTTCCCTGGTCTTATCTTGGCCTTCCTTGGTTCGGGTACGGATCCTCTGCTTTCAGTAGTACGGGCCCATACTACCTTCCACATCTATCTGTACCTTCTTCAAGGACTGCCTTGACTCCACCAGATCCCTTTCACTACTGCTGATCACTGCTATACTCATCCTAGGCTTGCCCTAGGGAAATCTTTGACTCCACCCTACCCGGTCCTCAGCTGCTGAAGGCCTTCTTGTAATGCCAATTAGCCATTACCTGAATACCATCACATGTGATGAGGATCAGATAATCCTTCGAGTAATAGACTCGTCCCTACAACGGTTAGACTCAGACAAGAGCTGCGCAATAGTGCCAAATCCAGCACTCTAATATTATTCGGACCGGATCACATGTGACGTGACGTATTCACCTAATGGATAACTCCCATTACTCAGGGTCCCACGAAGCACAAAGCAACAAGCATTCAGACAAAAGGAAACGATCACAAGCGAATCCACTCTCATAGAGAGGAACTGAACTAGCGTACAGTGCTAAACTCATACTATCAGGCATAACCTAAAAAGGCTATCCTACTACTGTCTACTCAATTCTAGCATGCAATTTTCATACGCTGAAGAACATAAAGCAGGCACATAAGGCATCACTCCTAGATCCTTAGTCCTATTCTAGCATGTTGTTCTACTGAAACTGATAAACATAACATAAGCTTGTAGGGGTACTTTGGGGAATATTTACTTGAGCTCGGTCGGTCGCGCACATCACACACTTTGTTCCCTATTAAAACTCCTTACTTAACCTTTTTAGAAAACTTTTTTTTTTCAAAATCTTTTAATCCCTCGATTTGAGTTCAGACACCCTCGAAGGTGTGTCCGAATCCCTCAAACCAGGGCTCTAATACCAACCTGTAACGACCCATTTGCACATCCAAAATTTTCATTTTTCAATTAATATTTAGTAAAATCATTTGAAAATAAACATTGTCAAATCAAACCATTTCATAACCATTTACTATGTCTGAAAACCAAAACATGTGATCTATCAAAATGTCAGAGTACGAATCCTAGAACAACCCTATGAATGCGGAAAAACAGTTTGTGTGTGTATGTGTATGATGTGCCGCTACCGCGCCAGCTCTTTCCCCTTCGACGAAGAGGTACCTGAAACCAAAATTGTAAACTGTAAGCACAAAGCTTAGTGAGTTCCCCTATCGTACCACATACCATACGCTCACATAACATACATACTGTCAGGCTATTCTGGGGTTCCTGACTACCCGGTGAGGCCATTCTGGGGTGCCGACTACCCGTGCCGCCATTCTAGGGTGTCGTCCTACCCGTGTCAAGCCATTATGGGGTGCTGACTACCCATTGGTCCTAACAACCGATCCTCGGGGACTATTTCACCCCCTACTGCTACTATCACATATAACATATCAGGCCAACATATAAATATATCATCACATATTGTCAGACATATCTGGGGAGTCTGACCTACCCTTCAGTCCTAACGACCGAACTCTACTACTCTCACATATAACACATCATGCTGACATATAACATATCAGGTAGTAGCAAACCTAGATGATATCACAAAAGACGATCATCTAACATACAACTCCTACTGGTGGGCCGGCATTGTGGCCGTAGACCCACTGCTACCGGAAGGTAACTCACCTCAAAGTAGCTGCTGATTTGAGCAGGAACTGACTGTCTACTGCTGCTGTTGCTGTTCCGGAAGTCCTCTGGCAATAATTCCCACAAAACATTCAGTCAAACACTGCTAGTTGTACTTAGGGTAAAATGACCATTTTACCCTTGACCAGGTCAAAGTACAAGTCAAAGTCAACTTCCAGTTGACCCGACTCGCCGAGTTAGCTGGCCAACTCGTCGAGTCCCTACCCATTCGATTGTCCTCAATTCGACTCTACTCGTCGAGTTAGGAATTGACTCGACGAGTTCTCCTACTAACTGATGTCCAAAAGTCATTCATCCTACCCGCCGAGTTGCCTGAACAACTCGTCGAGTTCATCTTCATCCGATGAACTCTCTATGCTGAGACTCGCCGAGCTGTATGAACAACTCGCCGAGTCTGTTCTTGAGGTAAGAAGATTGCCTTAGACTCGCCGAGTCAGGGCATTGACTCACCGAGTCCCTCCATGGATGGGTCTGGTTTCCGACTCTCTAAGTCCACCCGCGACTCACAACTCCACTCAGCAAACACGAAAAAGGGGAAAAATCGAGGACTCGCGGCTCGACTCGCCGAGTCCGATGAATGACTCGCCGAGTCGTTCACATGCAATTACTATATACTCGATTTTGCTTGAATCCAGCTCATACCATACATAGATAGGGGCTCTTAAGCTAGGTTTTACACGTAAAGTTTCCAACTTTACGTGTATACATGCATAGGATGGGGATTTAAGGCTTAATAAAGGCTAAAATGGTAGATCAAGGACATTCAAGCACTTTACTCCGATAAAGGCCTTGGATCTGAGCTTCTGGAGCTCAACCCTGCCTAGATCTAGAGGTTAATCAGCTCATTACAACCCCTAATCCACAACCAAGCTTGGAAATGGTTCAAGAAGGACTTTAATGGTGCCCTAAGGGACTTCAAGCATAAAAACAGAAGGAAACTGAGTTATATTACAATGAATCTCTAAAATATCACCAAGATATCGGGCCTTCTTCTTCTCCTCTTGAACTACTCTCCTTCTTCTCTCAAAATCTTCAAGAAATCACACCAAAACACTTCAATCTCACAAGAAAAGGGGTTAGGTCGATATAAGGAACTCTGAGGGTGAAGGAGTCGGTCTTGGGGCGCATAAGGTTGCTTTAAAGAGGGTGAAAACCCTTGAAATTAGGGTTTCATCCAGACAGCGGGGACTCCTCGAGTCCAGAATATGGACTCGCCGAGTTGCCAACTTAAGTGTGCTCAGTATCCCGGCTCTACCCGGCGATTCGGTCCTACAACTCGCCGAGTTCAAGGCTAAAATGTAAATTACTTAGATACGCCATACGTACCAGGAACCAGGTGCTACAATAACTACGTTTATCATTCTAATTTTGTACTAATGGTAATGATGGAGGCTTCTTATACTTCAGTGAGTATTTATCTGTTATGTAATTATACCACATCAAGAAACATATGTAAAATATGAAATCTTCAATATTAACACTTTGCTCAACAAGTTACAAAGTGTGATGAAAATTATAAATTGTTATCTAGATTTTTACCTTTCTACACTATTTTAGAAAAATCCTAGAAAAATCATACGAAGTCGAAAACTGATTCCGTAAATTCTGAGAGTTCACAAAATGTGACTAGTTTATTCATAATTTTTATTATGATTTTTAGAAGTCTTTAACTAGTGTTAAATTTTCATATTCACAGACTGGTCCGAATTTGTTTCTGAAATAATAGGCAGTTTTCTAAAAATCACCATAAATTGTAGAAAAATCGTGTGGAGATGCGCAAGTAGTCATTTTAAAGCTAAGAACCGGAGCTACTTGCAGTTAAAACAGTTTTGAAAACTAAAATGCGTAGGTTGATCAAAATAGTCCATGAATGGAGTTGAACTTTTCTGATGAAGGCTGTTAAATGAGTTTAGTTGTGTTTTTGGTGTTTTAACTTGTATCCCCCCCCCCTTAAAACTTAAGAAAAACATGAAAAGATGGGGGTATGAACTCACCTTGATTGATTTCAGTAGATGGATGATGGAGAAGGGTAGTGTTCCACTCAAGAACACTAATAAGATGTCTTGAAGGTTCGAAGATCTAACATGAATGTGATGATGTTTGTGTAAAATATCTATGATTTGAGTAGAAGGAAGTGAAATAATTATAATGAGAAAGAATTATACTTACCAAGAATGGGAGAAAGCTTGATGATCAGCCTTGGAAGTCTCGAAATTTGGAGAGAATTGAGAGAGAATTTGGAGTGTGATCCTAGGAGGAAAAATGAGAGAATGAGGGGAGTGTGAGGTGAGAGGGTAGATGTTTCAGCTCTAAGAACGTGAGTATGGCTGAGAAATGAATGGGAAAGTACTCTTGAATGACCAGGTATGGTAGAAGGACAATAGTTGGTCATGGAGTGGGCATGGGAGGGGTTGCTTATGTTACACACTAAGGTAAAGTCAACACTCCACCACAAGATCTTACTTAATATATTTTATTCTAAAATAAGGATTTCCTTAAAAAATATGTTTAAATTATGAATATTTAGGGTCTTATATGTTAAAATATGATTTTTGGAGAAAGTATCGCGTTAAAATAATTAAAAACGGAGTTGTAGTCGAAAATCGGGTAGAAAAGTGGCAAATCCGAAGTCAGGAGGGTGACTCCGGCCTTAGCAGCATTAGATCTGAAGTGAAGGCTTGGCTGCGGATGTGGATTCGAAGAGGAGAGGCGATGCGGTCCGAGTAGGGTCCAAAGAGAAGGTGGTTGCGGCTAGACCATAGGACTTCGGACTCGGTCCTTGGGGCTTCGGCTCAAGAAGGGCTTGGTCCTTATAGAGGGACTTCGGTCCAAAAGGCTAATTTTCCAAGGAATCTTCCCGTTTCGAGTGGTTTTTCACCAAGTCAAGTGTCGGGATGCCCCAAATGATCAAAATAAATCAAAAGAGGTTTTGAGAGAGATTTGACATACTTGGGAGAGATTTCTCATACAAAGAGAGATTTGGGAGAGATTTCTCATACGAAGAGAGATTTGGGATAGATTTCACATTCTTGGAGAGATTTGGGAGAGATTTGACATATTTGGAGAGATTTCTCATACAAAGAGAGATTTCTTTTGGGACCTTTTTGAGTGTTTGGCTCTATAATTCTAGGTTCGTAAACATCGTTAAGTCTTGTTATGACTGTCATATGCCCCCGGGGGTTAAGGAATAACGTTTTATCGAGTAGTTTCACGCTTGCCCTGATTAGGGTTTAGAGTTTCCGAGCACGTGAAAACTCTAAGTGATACTTTGTATTAAGAGTGAAAGTTGTTTAATAAGAAACATACTGAAAACCCTAGCATACAAGGGTTAGATGAGTTGACCGGTTTGACTTGTTGACTTTAGTTGACTTTGACTTGACTGAAAATTGACAGTTGTCACATCATCCCCCCGTTAGAGGGAATTTCGTCCCGAAATTTGCATTTTGATTGGGGATTCAAGAGTTCGGGAAGAGATGTGGGTACTTTTCGATGTACAAGAAATTGGTATGGTGGGGACCAATCCGCCTGATGTTAAATGAAGACCTTGGAATTTCTTATTGTAACTTGAGCTAAGTTGATTTAAAGGAGTTATTGTTTTGGAATGATAGTGTATTCTACGTGTGCTTTTATGCTCTCCGCTTTATACCTGGTATTACTACTATGAATATTTTGTAATATGTTTTGCGAGTATGAGTATTACGAATGCTTCACCAAATTGTGATGAAACTCGCATTATAAGTCCTACTGGTTCTTTTATAATCGCTTAATGTGATTAGTCGTATATCATCAAGATTACAAGGGTATTCGGGTGGGTGACCCTGCCTTAATCCCACAACCAAACAAGGAATCGAGGAATGAGGCGGGATCATACATTCTAAATCCATAGAATCTTGATGATGTATGACCGTAATGTTTACACTTAGCCATCATAGATTCACTAGTAAAAACGCTATGTTTTTATAGAGACGATAAGACTTATTCGGGTTTTGTCGTGATCTCGAGATGCTTCCAGTCTTTCTCTTATTTGTACCAAGTCATAAGTGATAGCTTCTCCTCGGAGCGCTGCATGGGTCTGCTTTATTGTTTCTCGTTTGATTAGATCGGTGGGGAACATATGGGTTCGGTTTACCCGACTAGACTTATTTGGATGATAGGACGTTCACTTGCACTCCTGGGTGATCTTGACCCGAAGCTCATGGAAGGACTCGTACCTGGTCCATCTATCATTAACTTGCGCATATAGGTCGTATGTACTTAAAGTTGGCAAGACATTTGGATGGGTGACTCTGCCCCAAGTCCACAACTAGACAAGGAACAGGAAATAGGGCGGAAGCACACATCCAATGTCCGTAGAATCTTAATTATACATTATCCTCACGTATACACGTAGTAGTGGTAGACTAACCGTATCTGTCCCAAGCTTCTATGCTTGAACCTTGTCTGTTGTATGCGTGACATTCCCGAAGGGTCTCCTGGAAATACTTGTGATAAGGTTTCAGAAGGTATAACACTCCTCTGGTGAGTGTTTTGGGGTTTCACAGCGAGAGATGGCCCGAAGGTCCGTGCTGGATGTGTTTATGGGAGACAAAGGTTTTGATATTCGGTGGGTTAGGTGAAGGGTCCTTTGGTAGCCGTTAAATCGGGAAGATGAGGACTATACCAATCAAAATTGAATGGTGACAACAGTATCTGTTTAGATAAAACATGTGTTAAGTTGTATTCGTAAGAAGTGCTCATTAGAGTGATAGAGTATCTTGTGTTTCTTTTTAGTGTGTTCCATTTTGTTTGATGTTATTATTATTGTAGATGATTCATACCACAGTTTCTAGCACTGGTAGTGGGCGTGTTTCGATAGCTAGTAATGATACTTGATATCATGATCCCTGACAGGTCACTTTACGATCGAGCGGTATATGTACGTCGTATGTAATTTGATATTGGTGAAATCGTCGAGTGGGTGGCTTCACCCTAATCCTACTACTAGACATGGAACAGGAGTCAGGATGGAATTATTTGTTTCAAGTCTTTAGTATTTTGATTATAATTAACCCCGATGTAAGTACAAGGTCAACACAGCTTACAGGTAATGATCCTAAGGTCATATATGAGTGTCTTTGGTTTGATTTGAACGAGAGAGTATTTTAACTACTTTTTAGAAAGACGGTGATTTTAGCAAGCATACCAAATCCATTACAAACATATGGTACTTAAATGTTTTTGTCGTTGGAAACATTACAAAATTCCTAATAAGGTTCCCTTGTTGCTTCTGCCGGTTTGTTCATCACACTCCTCCTGCTCCCCCGTCATTCTTCTCAGTTGGGCATTCTCTCTTGAATTGTCCCATTTCACCGCATAGGTAGCATACAGGGCCTACCTTGGTGCTGGTGATTGAAGGGAGGTGTTGGGTTTGGTTTATAAATAAGCGAGCAGTATGTCCGTTCTTGTCGCAGTTTTTACAGTGCATCACCCGGCAAACCCCATTGTGATGGAAGCCACACTTGTTACACTTTGGGAGTGATCCCTCATATGGTCTGGTCGGCGCTTGGGTTACAGACCTCGTGGCTAATGTCGAGGCATGTGTCGTGACTGCTGTTGTGATGGCAGGTGCAGCCACGGATTGCTTTCTTCCAACGAATTTTTGAGGTAGGTTACACTTCTTTTCGTCCCAAAACTTTCTCTTCTTGTTCGTAGGTTTGTGGCCTAAGGCGCCTTCATTGGCAGACACCCGCGGGTGTTCCTGATTGTTACAACAATCTGTATTGTCGGTACCGCTTCCATCTCTGCTGGCATTGTTAGCGTTAAGTTGCGCTATGATGGCTGTCACGGCTGCCGTGACTACAGGTTGAAAAGTAGCAGGATCTGTCTGCAAGATTGTTGCCTTGCTTGTTGGATGGTTACCTTCTTGGTAAGACATAATCTATTCTCGGTGTTTCTGGTAACGTTCCTGAGACAGAGTATGGTAGTGGGTATAAGTAGGTTTCGTACAGGCGTTAAGCTTTACTCATCTTAGAATCATGTTTGTCCAAACACACTTAGTTGAGAGTTTTGATGGGATCCGGTGTATTAGTGCTCGTATGATCGCACCCTTTAGGTCTACAAAGAAGGCACCTTTCCACTAAAATGTTTAAAGGTGAGACGGAAATGAGTTTTAGAATTGCTATACGTCGCGAGTTTTCTAACTAAGTTTATCTTAGTTCAATTTGTAATGTATTTCGGTTGTTTTATGGTGTTCTGAAAACAATTCATGACGAGAGTCTATATATGATAAACTCGTGTGTTTTAGTAGCTCTGTATCCAAGTGAAACCTCATAATTTGACCCAAGCTAGGTCCTTATTATGACCAATTGATGTATGCTTAGTTATACAATTAACACTAAATAGACCTTCGAGTCTGTTAGGTATGTCGTAAGCCCATCTTGTTAATATGATTCTAGTAATTATGGTTTCAGCAAAAAAAATTTACCTCGATGCAGGTCTGTCTCACATCCACGCAAGGAAAAGTTTTGATAGCAACTAGATCTCTCGATTAGTATGACTACTTAAATTGTAGTGTCGTGCTTTCACCTAGAATATAGTAGCACCAACTCATACTCATGAACTTAATTTACAAGGTCTTGTGAGCGGTATGAACTTACTCACGACGATCTGTCCCTTGTGATGCCTGAGGCAAATTCGATGCACCTTGCAGCTTTGCCAATTGACGCTTGGCTGCAATCATCCTCTCTTTGAATGTCATGTGTCTACCCTGTTACTCTCTTGCCTCTGTCCGAGTGGCGATAAGGTCCTGAAAAGAGAGTTGGTCTCTGAAATAGTAGTCTCTTCCCGAGTCTCGGCTACGTGAGACGGTGGGGTCCGTAGTAGTGCGCAGTTTTCGAACTCAATTTTCAGTCTCCCTGTTTTAATCCTTGATGTTCGCGATCTTCCGGGTCTTCGCCAGGAGGGCTCTATCAGTCGGTCCCCCATGGTTTAGGTCATAGCACCCTCGTTGGTCTCCACATGGTGATTGTTGTCATTTTTGTCGACTTCAACCCTCGATCACGGTTGCCCAACGGGGCACAGGTTCGATGTAGTCGAAACGGTTTGCGGAAAACCTGGCTATTCATGGAGGGTTGATTACCTCCGGTTCCGCTTCTAATTCTTCTCATAACCATCCACCATTTCTCTGGTTGGGAAAGTAGGGGTCGCCCGGTAAGTAGGATCTTGCTATGTTATACGTGCAAGAATAGGAGTGGAAGAGATAATTACTAGGCGTCTAACTCTATAATTAATTACTTATAGGGGTGATCCTTATCAGTCATGTCTATAATCACTTAGTGCATACCAGTTGTACATAATCTGAGATAAAATAGACCTTCGAATAAACGACTCTACTCTAAATCCACAACCAAACAAGGAACAGGAAGCAGAGCAATAGTCATAGATTCTGAGTCTATAATATCTTCAATTATGTATAACCTTAGCTTATGCACTCAGTCGTTAAGGACCTACTAATAGGGGTCTTTAGTTTTCACATAAGTTGGTTGTAGTATTACAAAATACTCCTATAGTATTTTAGTGTTTGACTTATGCTTTTCAATGTTTGTTTATAGACTAAAATACTCCTATAGTATTTTAGTCTATAATATCTTCAATTATGTATAACCTTAGCTTATGCACTCAGTCGTTAAGGACCTACTAATAGGGGTCTTTAGTTTTCACATAAGTTGGTTATAGTATTACAAAATACTCCTATAGTATTTTAGTGTTTGACTTATGTTTTTCAATGTTTGTTTGTAGATAGAATTAGTAAGTTTTTAGACTTGTTGCAACGCCACAACCATTCTCGGGCATATGCTAATCACTTCTGGGTTAGACATAGTTAATCAGGCTATGTCCTTCCCAGACCTGACTATACATCCCCAAGCCTACTTGTGCCATTCAACAATCATTACTTTTCTTATGTTCTATAATGATGTTGACCTTAGTATGTATGCATGCATGTATACTTTTAATAAAAAAATATTTATTTCTAAAAGTATAGTTATTTGGAAAATGTTAAATCAGAGACCTTACTCCCAATGCATTGATAGTTTGTATATCTTATGTGGTTCGATATACTCAGTTCACTATAAACAATGCTCTGATACCAATCTGTCACACCCCCAAACCAAGGATGGCGGAAACGTCCGAGGGTGGAGGACTTCATGTATAGTATCAAAATAACGTGTATAATAGTGCTCAAAGTAAATACAACCATCATAAATATAATTGAAAAACTTACTCCAAAGTATATGTTTACATGTTTCAAATCAATTACATTATGATGACAAAATCAACTGTTTGACGATTTAACGTCCCATCCTCAAAATGTTGTTGGTTTTCCTGTTTCACTGATTTCCTAAGAAGACAAGTAGTTTTGAAAAAGTGTCAAAAATTAAGTTGGTGAGTTCATAAGCTTTTGAAAGTAAGAGTTTAAAAGCCGTTCTTTGTAATGAGTTGTATGTTACCAAGAAAATCCAATATTTTCCTTATAAAAACGATATGTAGTCTTAAAACCCAAGACTGAATGTGCATGTGAGTTTTGTGCTATGTGATCTCAAGTACCGAGACCAAAAGTGTACAAGTAAATTCCATATTTATTGTTATTAAAGGTGGTTTTTAAAAATCAACATAAATACCCTTTTGGATTTATAAAATCTCGTATGCTTTAAGTTTTGTTAACTCCCTATGTGAGTCACTATAACTATACCAAGATTAACTGGTACTTTGTAATGTACCCCTTTTTGTATAAACCCGGTACTTTGTATTCGTACCCCATTTATAAGAATATTTTGTACTTTGTTATGTACCCCTTTTTGTATAAACCCGGTACTTTGTATTCGTACCTCATTTATAAGAATATCCGGTACTTTGTAATGTACCCCTTTTTGTATAAACCCAGTACTTTGTATTCGTACTCCATTTATAAGAATATCCGGTACTTTGTAATGTACCCCTTTTTGTATAAACCCAGTACTTTGTATTCGTACCCCATTTATAAGAATATCCGGTACTTTGTAATGTACCCCTTTTTGTATAAGACCGGTACTTTGTATTTGTACCCCTTTTCGTATGAAAACCTTTTGTAATGAGTAGGAATGTAAATAAAATGTAAACTATACCTATTATAGCTTATCAAAATGTTTGTAACGTATATGCGACCTGTCTATACCTAATATAGTGTTGTATGTTTGTTTGTGGTGTATAAAAACCCTTTGCTATGTAACTCGAATGTATGGCAAAATATAACTATGTTTATCATTCTAGTTTTGTACTAATGGTAATGGTGAAGGATTCTTATACTTCAGTGAGTATTTATCTGTTGTGTAATTATACCACATCAACAAACACATGTAAAATATGAAATCTTCAATATTAACACTTTGCTCAACAAGTTACAAAGTGTGATGAAAGTTATAAACTGTTATCTAGATTTTTACCTATCTACACTATTTTAGAAAAATCATACGAAGTCGAAAACTGATTCCGTAAATTCTGAGAGTTCACAAAATGTGTGTCTAGTTTATTCATTATTTTTATTATGATTTTTAGAAGTCTTTAACTAGTGTTAAAATGTTCATATTCAAAGACTAGTCCGAATTTGTTTCTGAAATGATAGGCAGTTTTGTAAAAATCACCATAAATCATAGAAAAATCGTGTGGAGATGTGCAAGTAGTCATTTTAAAGCTAAGAACCGGAGCTACTTGCAGTTAAAACAGTTTTGAAAACTAAAATGTTTAAGTTGACCAAAATAGTCCGTGAATGGAGTTGAACTTTTCTGATGAAGGCTATTAAATGAGTTTAGTTGTGTTTTTGGTGTTTTAACTTGTACTCCCCCCCCCCCCCCTTAAAACTTAAGAAAAACATAAAAATATGGGGTATGAACTCACCTTTAGTGATTTCAGTAGATGGATGATGGAGAAGGGTAGTGTTCAACTCAAGAACACTAAGAAGATGTCTTGAAGGTTCGAAGATCTAACATGAATGTGATGATGTTTGTGTAAAATATCTATGATTTGAGTATAAGGAAGTGAAATAATTATAAGGAGATTGAATTATACTTACCAAGAATGGGAGAAAGCTTGATGATCAGCCTTGGAAGTCTCAAAATTTGGAGAGAATTGAGAGAGAATTTGGAGTGTGGTCCTAGGAGGAAAAATGAGAGAATGAGGGGAGTGTGAGGTGAGAGGGTAGATGTTCCAGCTCTAAGAACGTGAGTATGGCTGAGAAATGAATGGGAAAGTACTCTTGAATGACCAGGTATGGTAGAAGGACAATAGTTGGTCATGGAGTGGGCATGGGAGGGGTTGCTTATGTTACACACTAAGGTAAAGTCAACACTCCACCACAAGATCTTACTTAATAGATTTTATTCTAAAATAAGGATTTCCTTAAAAATATGTTTAAATTATGAATATTTAGGGTCTTATATGTTAAAATATGATTTTTGGAGAAAATCCCGCGTTAAAATAATTAAAAATAGAGTTGTGGTCGAAAACCGGGTAGAAAAGTGGCAAATCCGAAGTCGGGAGGGTGACTCCGGCCTTAGCAGCATTAGATCCGAAGTGAAGGCTTGGCCGCAGATGTGGATCCGAAGAGGAGAGGCGATGCGGTCCGAGCAGGGTCCGAAGCGAAGGTGGTTGCGGTCGGTGGCTACGGCTCGATGGCTGCGGCTAGCTTGTTGCGGCTAGACCATAGGACTTCAGACTCGGTCCTTGGGGCTTCGGCTCAAGAAGGGCTTGGTCCTTATAGAGGGACTTCGGTCCAAAAGGCTAATTTTCCAAGGAATCTTCCCGTTTCGAGTGGTTTTTCACCAAGTCAAGTGTCGGGATCCAAATGATCAAAATAAATCAAAAGAGGTTTTGAGAGAGATTTGGGAGAGATTTGACATACTTGGGAGAGATTTCTCATACAAAGAGAGATTTGGGAGAGATTTCACATTCTTGGAGAGATTTCTCATACGAAGAGAGATTTGGGAGAGATTTCACATTCTTGGAGAGATTCGGGAGAGATTTGACATACTTGGAGAGATTTCTCATACAAAGAGAGATTTCTTTTGGGACCTTTTTGAGTGTTTGGCTCTATAATTCAAGGTTCGTAAACCTCGTTAAGTCTTGTTATGACTATCATATGCCCCCGGGGGTTAATGAATAATGTTTTATCGAGTAGTTTCATCACTTGCCCTGATTAGGGTTTAGAGTTTCCGAACATGTGAAAACTCTAAGTGATACTTTGTATTAAGAGTGTGAATTGTTTAATAAGAAACATACTGAAAACCCTAGCATACAAGGGTTAGATGAGTTGACCGGTTTGACTTGTTGACTTTAGTTAACTTTGACTTGACTGAAAATTGACGGTTGTCACACATGAAGGTAAAGTTAGCAACTTTACGTGTAATGCTAGTCTAAAGAGTCCAGATCTATGAATTAGAAGCATTGGAATGGATTAGAATCGACTAAATGGATATGTCACAAGGACGACTCAACGAGTTGTTCATGGACTCGGCGAATCGGACCGTGAACCCTAACTCTTTTTCTGATTGTGAGTGGAACCATTGAGTTGAGGAGGTGACTCAATGGGCTGGGCAGGACTAGGACTCGGAAGTTGAAGAACTCGACGAGTCTAAGGAGGGACTCGACGAGTTAGAGTCGATATGTCCCTTTTTCTGATTACTCTAGGACTCTGCGAGTCTGAGGACGACTCAACGATTCAGTTCGTCTAGTCGCGATGATGGTTAGCTTGGGAACTCGAGGAGTCATATGGTGACTCGGCGAGTCGAGTTGCGAATTTTAGGGTTTCTGAGTTTTAGAACTCGACGAGTCAATAGGTTGACTCGGCGACTTAGGTCAACCTAGAAGGTTGACTTTGTCCAAGACGTTGACTTTGACTGGGGGTAAAATGGCCATTTTACCCTAAGAAGGATTATCTGATTTTGATTAAGTGTTGTTTTGGAATTGATAGCCGGAGAGTCGTCGGAGCAGTTGAAAGGGATTTCTCACTCGTGTTTCTAGCAGTCAGTCGTACTAGGTGAGATTTCCTCTAGTAGGAACGGGTCTAAGGCACCAATGTCGGCCCATATATGTAGTTGTAGTATGTCGGGGTTAGCCCGATGCAGTTTATATGTGTTCCAGACTTCGGTGGCGGTCCCGAGAAGTAGTTATGTATGCTTGATGTCTTTGTGATTCATACATGTCTATGTTATGTGTTATATGTTCCAGACTCCATTCCGATGTCGGGCAAGCCCGTTGCAGTATATGTGATTATGTTATATGTTCATGTTTATGCTATGTTCAGTTTATTCCAGACTTCGGTCTGATGTCGGGCGGGACCCAAGTCATTCCGGATTTTGGTCCGATGTCGGGCGGGGCCCAATTTATGCCGGACTTCGGTCTGATGTCGGTCAGGGCCTGATGCAGTGGGTAAGGCCTAGTATATGTTATATGTGTTATTGTATGGTATGTGGTTGTTTGGGGGAGCTCACTAAGCTTCGTGCTTATAGTTTTCAATTTTGGTTTCAGGTACTTCCACTAGCAAAGGGAATGGCTCGGGATGATCGCATGGCACACACCATAGTCACAGCCTAGGAGTTTACTCAGATGTTTTGTTACGAGATTTTGATTTGAGACAGATACTATGATGTTTTATGCTACATGATTTTTTATTTTACTTATGAATTTGGATGGTTTATGATTTGAATAATGATTTGAAAACGAAATTTTCGAGGTCATACTTTTGGGATGTTTCAACACTTGAGATCATTTGCCTTAACTGTTGAAGTTTGTTGGCCATGACCATGTCCATTCCGCATCAAGGTCCATAAATTTAGTATTAAAAGTATTATTATTCACGAAGTTACCATGATCCTTGTTATTGGGAGTGATGAAGGTTTCACCGAGATCCTGGATCACATGGGCTCGCTCGTTTAGAGTTGCACCCAAAGGGGAGCAGGTGTTGGTGTTGAGGATCCTATCTCCTGGCAGTTTCCTGAGGATCCTATATTGTCAAAGTTCAGGATCTTGGGCTGCAAGATCAAGGGTGATGCTTCTTGGGGTTTATGGATCTCTGCTCTTATTCTCTCCATTTCCTTGAGCACCGTCATGTTGCCCTCCTGCTGCTGAGTAACTTTTCGTTCCATTCTCTTCATCATAGCAAAGAGGTCGTTGTTGGAAATCACTACAGGATGATCCTGAAATCCTTGGGTAGTGACCAGAGAGGTGCTTTTCGTCGGTGCCTTAGAAGTCTTTTTAGGAGCTCCGCTTGGAGGTGGTGAAAGGTTTTTAGAGGAAATGGGAGGAATAGAGGAACTGGATAAAGTTGGTTAGGTAGACATGATTCTTGAACGATTGTGAACACCAGGACCCCACGGTGGGCGCCAAGTTGTTTTGGTCAAAAATTGAGCAAGTATTATTCAACCAAATTGTATGAGAGGTTCTGGTGTTTAAGGTAATGCAAGTGTCGAATAATGATCAAAGTGAAACAAGTGAGTTACAAGGAAAGCCCTTTATCTTTTATAGGATCTTCGGTATAAAACATTGGGAGGTGATAATGATTACCTGCCTTGTTGTTTTATTAATTTGAACGTGAGATTACAGAAATGGTGATGATAATACAAATACAAATGTAGTAGTAAGCTAATTGTGTCCATAGTGTGTGAATTACAGGTGTATTTATAGTCTAGACTAAACAACAATAAGTCTGATATTTATGGGATCCTCTTGAATGAGTATATGCACGTTATTTGACTTGGTATTCCCGGGTCTTAAGTCTGACGGAAGCGATTCTTCGTTGAGAATGAGTCTTATGTTGACTATTTATACACATGTGAGAAAAAAAATATAAATATATTCGTTAAAAGTGTTATCATATTATAACGATAATGATCAAGATCTTGAGGTATGTTTAAGGAATCCTGAAGCTACGTTAACATCAAGGATCCTGAATATGACTATGGGATTTGCTCCTATGTTGATCTCGATTAAGTGTCATTTTTTTACTTTTTATGACAGTTTATTATTGTAAGTGGGATCAACAAAACCAACGATTAGTTAAAATATCAAATGAAGAGGTATGAAGTATAAACATTTTCTTATTATTTTTACTCTAAATAGTCATAGTATTATAACCTTTTTAGTCTTTAATTACCGTAGGGTTTGAAAGCACTCCATGGATGATGGCAACGGGCCCCTTTGATGAATTCTAGGTTAAAAGCCCAAGATTTGTCTTTTCCCTATAAATAGTCATGTATTATTCACAATTAGGGTTAAGAGAGTGAGACAAAATGTAGCCGCCACGTGAGGTTTCTTATATAGTGTTAGATTCTTTAGTCTATGCTGAAAGTGTAATTTATTCCTCTTGTTTGAATAAATCGAGTGATCATTCGACCTAATCTTCATATTTGTGTTTGTTCTTATTTTCCGCATCCTGTTCATCAAATCTCAATTAGGGTTTTCATCTCAACAAGTGGTATCAGAGCGGGTCTTTGAAGGTCTATTGATTTTTGAAGTATCGGTTCGTGGTTTGATCATTTTCTGCACAAGTTATTGAAGATTATTGGTATTTTGGCGTCTTGGAATCAAGATTTTTGTTCGATCAACTGTTCATGGTAACTTATGTATTCTGTTACTGTTCATCATGGTAATTCCAATCCAATTCTCATTTTGTTCATCTTTTTCTATGGATCCGATTTGTTTTATACTCAAAATCTTTTGATTCAAGTATTATCCATAAATCTATACGTTTTTGCCCAAATCACGAGTTATTGCTCATATCGTTTATTTGATTCAGTGTGGCCCATATTACAATATGATATTGTTACTGTTCATATCGTTTATTTGAGCCCATCACTTCTAAATCATTTGTTCCAATTCTTCCTTGTTCATATACTTCGTCTGTTTATTCTTGACTTTTGATTGAACTTTCATTAAACTAGTATTCTATTTTGGGTTTCCTGGTCGAATGAGTTGATCGATTATTGTTTTCACCATACAAATCCTCGTGTTAATCGATCATATAATTCAAATCGTGTTCTTGATTTTTCTTGATTATTAGCTTTCTTGTTCGATTGAAGTTGTTGTGGTTCTCCGATTTGATTAATCAATCCTTGTTCTTGAATCGACTTGAGTAATTCATAAGTTTCAGTTTAGTTTTGACTTGGATTGATCTAAAAATCAATTTGGAGAAGATAGTTTTGGTGTTCTTGAGTATCTGGTAACGTTGAAGAACTAAGGATGAACAGATGAAGAATTGGAAAATCATTGTTAAATCGGTGTGTTTAATCTAAAATATCGATTGGAATAATGGTTTAGTTGTTTATCGATTGTGGTGAAATTGATGGCTTGCTTCCGATTCAAACTCGATGGGTCAAACGAAAAAGTCAAAATCAGAATCGTGACTACAATTGGAACTAATAATATTGAACTTGGAATCGTAATTGTGATTCGGAGCGAACTGTTGATTTGTAAATGGAAGGTTAATTGTTCGATTCTGAACGAACGGGTTCGTTGTTGGAATTGAGACCGGGTTCGGAACCGGGTGTGATTCTAGATTCGCAATTGGTTGATACGCATTTGAAATTGGCATTGGAATGGCTCGGGTTCACATTCGTATTGGTGTGCTCGGTATGAAGGGTTGATCAGAATCGAATTTTTGGGTTTGGTTTACGAACATTTGGAGGTTTCGCATCTCGTTTGGTCGCCGTTGAAAGACCGGAGCATGATGCAGTCGTGTTCCTTTAATCTCGTCTAAATGGGGAAGAAAATATTCAAGTTACATTTTTAGTCCCTGCAACTTCAGCGATTTGGCGGTTCTGATCCCTGTATTTTTTGTGACTTGGCACTTTTGGATTATATTCAGAAATTGTTGCATGAAGGGGGAAACTGATGCAGAGTTACATTTTTAGTCCCAGAATTTCAGCAGAGTGACAATTTCAGCCCATTTTTTGAAAAGTTTACAAATTTGAGGGCTGGTGAACAGTTTTGGATTTTTTATCGCACATATTTTTTCGTGAACAGAAAATTAAGGATTCCATCAAGTCTTGGCGGTTCGGAAAGTCGTTTTTCGTGATAACGACAAATTTTCGAATTTTATACTTTATTGTGTATATCATTTTGTCGCGAGGGAGCTTAGTAAATTTTTATCCATTCAAGATCATTCTCATGACCATTTGAAGGCTTTATAATCATGTTTTTGATTATAAATCGGGGGAGAATTCGGTATGGTCATTCGAAATTGGATTTGTAACTTTTCAAATTTGAAGATTTTTTATAAAGCTTGTGGTAGAATTATGAATGTAGCTTTTACAGCGGAAGTTCTTCATTGAGCTCTGCTAAAGCTTTTACAGAGAAGTATCCTTTACAGCGGAAGTTCTTTATCGAGCTCTGCTAAGGACTTGTTATATCTCTGACTTCTTGTATTTTCTCGATCAAGTGGTGTTACGAATCTTAAAGTTTGGGTTGTTACATGATATTTTTTGATGGCTTATATCATTAGCTTATTTGAAGATCATTGTGACTTGGAGGGGGAGCTCTTCAAAGACAAGAAGTGATTCGGTTTCTTTGTTCTGAAATGGGTTTTTATGGCGGGTTTGGTTTTCATGAAGATTCTTTGGGATTACATTTGAAAATGAAGTTTAAAGACATTACTTCAGTGCTTGATTTATATATCATAGAGCCCGTGTTTGAAGACTATTGAAGAATCAAGATTCGTGGATTGCTTCATATATTCCTCGTTGCAGATCTTTTTATTTGCTAGATGCTTGTTTTGGAAGTTAAAGCATTATCATCCATTCCATACTTTGAGGGGGAGATTGTAGGGTTTCAAAGCACTCCATGGATGATGGCAATGGGCCCCTTTGATGAATTCTAGGTTAAAACCCAAGATTTGTCTTTTCCCTATAAATAGTCATGTATTGTTCACAATTAGGGTTAAGAGAGTGAGACAAAATGTAGCCGCCACGTGAGGTTTCTTATATAGTGTTAGATTCTTTAGTCTATGCTGAAAGTGTAATTTATTCCTCTTGTTTGAATAAATCGAGTGATCATTCGACCTAATCTTCATATTTGTGTTTGTTCTTATTTTCCGCATCATGTTCATCAAATCTCAATTAGGGTTTTCATCTCAACAATTACCATGTTTTTTTCATAAATATCAATTTTTTTTCTTTATCGAAGAAGAAAGATACTCTAAGTTGTAAAAAATTTCCACTATGGCAAGTACATATGGCCTTATACACTAACTCAATTTTGGAGAGTGGAAAATGTTATCAAACTACATTACAAGAAGTACTATTTAAAGAATTTGTAATTATACATTTATATAACTAGACACGTGATTTATTAAAATATTATTTACTTTTAATGTTCATTGTACGTGCAGAACCCACTGGAGAAGAGATTACTATAATTCATGAAGGGAAATGATTCGTACAAAACGGTTTTTAGCCATACACAACAATTTATGCATTATATAGTTGTACAATACAACATTTTAACACACCAATTGTTGTGTATAGATAACAATTGTTGTGTACGAATTAGTTCCCATTCATGAACTTGTGATTTTTGGAAACAATCCTAAAGCTGGAATAGAAGAAGCTGAGCAATTAAAGAAAACCAAAATTCCAAAATCTTATGATAAAATAAGAAAAAATAGGTTGTTATTAGATGAAAATACCACATTTAATTAAACACAAGAGCATCCTAGAGCAAGATCTTAGTTCCTTGAATCTTGACAAGGTATGCGATTGTAAAATTACCATGTTACCCCTTAGCAAACATAAAATATTCATTCCTACTGATTATTTTGATTAATAACCCTAAAAACGTAATCTAAAATATTATAATGGATAATCAATCTAGAAACATAAAAGGTCTATATCACATGTACGAACATTATGCCAACTTTATCAGAATTCAAATATAATTTGGTCTTCTTTAAATAGGATTTACAACGATCTTATTAAATCTTTCATGTTACATCATTTTTTTCTTTGAATAACATAACTTGAAGATTCCCGTTTCATAGTATATATTGATAACAAGTATACCTAACATATTATTAACACGTTTATTGATATAATTACATTATATTCTTTTTCACCATATAGTTTGTTTGGATCATATAATTTGTTTGGATCAAACTTGGAAAAGTAAATACACGAAAGAAAAAGTTGCGTAATTTTTTTGATTATTATGTAATAAAATAAAGTTATTATAATCAGTTGGTGTACTACTTTAATTAAAGCAACAATTAATTGACCTACTGTTTATAGAAATAATAATTTCCCCAGGTTGCTTCTTAGATACCTCTTTCATAGATAGTGTTTATGTAGCTTCTCTTTTCATCATTCATGTCCCTTGATTTTTTATCTATAGGTCAAAAGCTATGTATTATTTTTTACATATTTACCCCTCATCAGCACATGGATGTTTATTGTTTGGTCAAAATCCTTTGTATTCTTTCACATCTACCCTTCATGGTCACATGGTTAAATTCACCTTGGTAATAAAACAAAAAAAAAAGTGTTCAAATAGACCAAAACCAAAAAAATCAAAAGTAAGCTACCATTATTTCACCTCTAGGGCATAGAAGAAATTGGTTACAAGATGGTTTCCTCTCGGAAAAAGGTTAAATGTATGAAGAGAAATTGTCAGAAAAGTTTCAATATTTTCGAAAAAGTTTCACTTTAGTCCCAAAATTATTCTTTTGATCAGAAAAGTCCTGATAATTTGATTTTACAGGATAATATGTCATTTCCTGTTAAAAGAAAAAAAATGATTTTTTTGTTAATTTGAGCCAAAATAAAATAATCGGGACTTTTATGTTCAATTATCTGTTTTTTTTAACTAAAATGAAACTTCTAAAAATATTGGGATTTTTCTGACAATTTTTCAATGTACGAGTAATAACAGTTGTGTATTTATACCAGCCACCTAATATATTGAGGTTTAGCTTATTAAGATTTATCTTCCAAATAATGTTATTTAGACAAAAGACTATGGGCCAAGTTGCTTGAAGAATAACCATTGTTAATTTCTGAATTTTTATGTTAATAAACCATAAGTGTAGTTAAACTTAACGCTAACGTTAATAAACTGTCAAGGGTAGTTAAACCAAACCTTTATGTTATATATATATATATATATATATATATATATATATATATATATATATATATATATATATATATATATATATATATATATATATATATATATATATCATTAGGTTAGTTACACCAAACCCCTAACATTAGTTAATCCTAGCACATTTAGGGTATATTTCTATATTTATTTTTTCTCCTGTTTATTGTTGTATATGTAAAATACCAAATGGATAATGATGTTTGCCTTAAGTAAAATGACCATTTTACCCATCAATATGATAAATGACCATATTACCCTTTTGTTGACCTAACCCATTAAATCAAATGGGAAATGGTAGAAAGGAAACATGGGTGTTTAGACACATATAGGTCACTTTGCTCGCTTAACCCATTTAGACATTTCATGCATCAAGTGGAAAAAAGTTCATGCGTTTAATAAATATTGTATACATAAAGACTATTTGATTATGATAAATGACCATTTTATCCTTCACCAACTTAGCACATTATAACATAGATCAAAGGAATGGTAGGAAGGTAAAAACATAGATCAAGTAAATATTGTTGTATACAAAAAGACTGTTTGAATATATGATAAATGACCATTTTGCCCATTTGCTGACTTTACCCATCAAAACCAATCAAGACACATACTTCATGGCAACAAGTGGAAACATGAAATACAATAATAATCCAATAGAGACAGACATTATAATATTGTAAAAAAAAAAAAGGAGAAGGAAATAAAATTCATGAAAATGAGCAAAAAGACCAAAAAGGGTATCATCATCAGGAAGCATTCATTTCTTAAAGAAATGTGTACAAGTGTTAAAAAAACAGCCTGAATGTGAATGAAAAGTACAAGTTGTGAAGCAGTCCTTCCATGCAAATAACTTTTCCTGTTTTCTAACATTTTCAGCACAAATCCATTTGGACAATAAGACAACAAATGAAATGACCATTTTGACCCTGGGCTTCACAAAATGTGAATTTGCAGCAAACAGTGTGTTTGTTTGTTGTATCAAACTACTACACTCACTCATCGTGCTTGCCTCCTTGTGCGTGCAATGAGTGCCAGAAGAATCTTTTTTCTAGGTCCCTATAACAACAACAACAAATTAATAAAAAAAAAAAATTAAATTATCAAATAAACAATCACTTAGGAAACATACCATAGGAATTCCCAACTCTTTCAAATCATGGTCACCCATTTGACTCAGTGCAGCCATATCAACCTAAATATTATTAATCCAGAAGAATAAATCAAAATCACCTTCTAAAAATAGTAAACAAAAATAGAATTAAGAAAACATTGTTACATACCTCTTCAACCTTGAATGAAATTACATATTTCTCCAATCCCAATGAGCGCAAAAAACCCTCTACAGTAACATGTTCTTGAACCTAGAAACAACAAAATAAAAATAAATTCAAGTCAAGAAACAAAGTATTTTCATTAGGGTTAACAATTTACATATATCATAGGGATATAAAAGATTGCAAAAAAGTTTCATTTTGAAGAAATATTTGGAGTATATTACACGAATGGTCCCTATGGTTTGGGGTAATTTGCGCGATTGGTCCCTAACTTATTCTTTTAACTCGGAAAGTCCTTACTGTTTGTCTTTGTTACGTGTTTGGTCCCTATCTTACCTAAAAAAACTATTTTGTCATTGATTTTTTAATTTATTTAAATAAACAGACCCCCAACCTCACCCCCTCAGGCCTCACCTTACCTTACATATCTTACCATTTTTTCTCTATTTAAATAATAGTTTTTTTAGGTAAGTCAGGGACCAAGCACATAACAAAAACAAACAGTAGGGACCAAACAAGTATAAAAACAAACTGTAAGGACCTTCCGAGTTAAAAAAATAAGTTAGGGACCATACGCACAAATTACCCAAACCATAGAGACCATTCGTGTAATTTACTCATTATTTAAATAGAGAAAAATTGTGAGGTAGGTAAGGTAAGGTGAGGGGTGGGGTGTGATGGGGTGGGGTTAGGGGTGTGTTTATTTAAAAAATTAAAAAATCAAGGGCAAAATAATAGGGACCTTTCGAGTTAAAAAAAATAAGTTAGGGACCAAAATGCAAATTACCATAAACCATAGGGACCATTTGTGTAATTTACTCAAATATTTGATATATAAACAAAAGGCAGGTGAGGTGGAGGTGGCTTAACTGGATATTGACTTCGTTGAAGATTAGTGCCAGGTGGCAATGAGGGTGGTGGCAAAGATTTCACGGGCCCACCAGAAAGAGGTGGTTTTGTAAGAAAAGGTCCCATAGGCCTTGAAATTTCACCACTATCCCTACTTGAGTATACCATTGTTCTAGGGTTTTCAATTCTAGGGTTTTCATATTCCCTTGTTATAATTCTTCTTTGAGGCTCTTCAATCCTTCTTGTTGGTGGAGGATTCAAAACCCTTTCTGGTGATTTCCGCCTAATATGATCCAAACTCCATGGAGAATATGAATTTCCCAAAAAGCCCATCTGGGATGATGGAGCTTCTGAACTTCTCATGGAATTATATTGCCCTGTCATGCCATTTCCACCATTAATCTTTGGTATTATTCCTTGTCTACTAACATCTCTTGTTTGTGGGACCCGTTGCCTCTCATCCATATGTAGTAGTGTCTTGTCCCTTGGATCAGGCATAGGCATACGCCTTCTGTCATCCCTTGACTCAGACACCCTTTGACTTTGACTTTGACTTTGACTTTCGTGTAAGCTATGGGGTGGTGTTGAAATAGAGTTGGTTGTTGAAGAACGGGCCCGCCTTGATAACATGTCACGAAGGTCAATGGTGTTGTGTTGACCATTGGTTTGTGTTCGTTTCATGATTTTGAATCGAAGGTCGTCTTTACTAAGATGAAAATCTTGAAGAAGAATGATGGAATTGGAAATTAGATTGGAATTTTGGGGAAAAAGGTTATGAAAAAGATTATGGATAAGGATATTATTACCATTGAGAAAATTACTACCCTGTGATTGTGAAGTCAATCTACCATTATCTCCACGCAACCTGATAATTGAATTTGAATTGAATGCAAAAGATTAGGAATTCAAATATGATAATGTTATTGTGTCTTCAAGCAAATGATTTGGAATTAGAATAAGCAGTGAAGAACTAGAATAAGCAAATAATGTTAACTAACATCAATGATCTTCCTATCGCAAATGAGTAACCTTATCAGTTGCTATAAGGTTCAACCCTAGATAAACTTTCTTGAAGAGCAATATAAGAAATTAAGAATGCAGTTTGAATAAAAAGTAAAAACAAGTGCTTAAGATCAAAACTCTAAGAAGGTTGAAAAGAAAATTACAAACAATCGTACCTTTTATTGTCAAGTTGAACATCCGCACTACTTCCTAGTCTATCTCTAACTGATCGTTTACTCCCAACAGCTGGAACTGGATCGGAAAACTCTCTGTCCAATACAGCTCCTGCTCTTTTCACCACCTACGCAAATTAAAAGCTGCAATGTCAACATAAATTACCAAAAAGAAACCCCGAAAGAAGTAATTTGTTATTCACCAAGTCGTTTACAGCATAATCAATTCACCAAGATACTAACAAGATATGATCGAACAATAACAGAACGAATGATATCGCTTGTTTACCTGCCCACTGCGGCCTAATGTGATTGTAACTTGTGATCTCGAGGTCTCTGCCATAACTTCAGCTTTCAACAGGAAAAAAAAAGGGTTATGGAAACCCTAGGCGTTCAGTTTCACCAATTGAAGAATGACGATTTCAGAACACAGCTATACATAATCAACAAATCAAAATATGAAACCCTAAATAGAATTAAAACAGGGAGTGAAGATTTGAGAATTTTGGAATTTGATCGAGCGTCGAATCGGGGTGCGAGAGGGATGGAATCAAAAGAGGCGGTATTGGGTCATGTGCTTGAGGGTTGAGGCCAAATGAAATGGGTATATCGCTATACCTGAAGCCGTGAACTTTCTTTATTATTAAATTAAACTAAAATGTTTCTTAATGATTTCAAGATTTTTTTTAATAAGAAAATGACCATATTACTTTTCAGAATTACAAAATCATTAAAATTTTGTCCGTTTATAAAATTGACATATGACCCGGACCCAAATCCGATAGATTTCCATATGTTTATATGGTTTCATCTATTTATGGGAAAAAAAAAAGTTAAATTGTTTCTTATTTAATCATCTTACTTCATCTTCCTAGTCATTTAGTCATTTAATGATTATCATGCGGAAAACACTCTCTCATCCTTTAATATCATGTGTAAGACACCGTCTCATCCTTTAATTTTGACACTTGTGATGATCTTGTAAGTATGAAGATAAGTAAAAATATTTAGTAGGTGGATATTTAACTTCTCAATGTATTTTGGAACAATATTTTATATTCATTCAAAAATTTTCGACAAAATAAAGTATAGATTTGCAGTTAGAGAAAATTATTGTAAACCTAGTTAGTTTTAAACTTTTATTTGTAACACCTTAAATTTTAAATCAATTTTTTTCATTTTTAATTTCCCGAAATAAAGTTTCACAAACCATCTCATCCAAAAACATAAGTGTCTAAAACAAACATTATCACAAAATATTAGAGTATCTCAAACTGTCCGAGTAACAAATCTCTCAGCGAGTGTGTACAATCAGAAATTCACCTTCCTGGGATCATCGGAAGTACCTGAAACACATAAATCAATAATTATAAGCACGAAGCTTAGTGAGTTCCTCAATATATCACATACAACAAAACATAATAAATAGTTTTGGGTTATCAACAACTTTGGAGACTATCAATAGTCCTAGTGGGCAACAACACGTCCTATTGGTTATCAGCAACCCTGGAGAG
This sequence comes from Lactuca sativa, assembly GCF_002870075.4. NCBI lineage: Eukaryota > Viridiplantae > Streptophyta > Magnoliopsida > Asterales > Asteraceae > Lactuca > Lactuca sativa. Next base: position 313,594,145 of record NC_056630.2, read on the forward strand.
TATCTAGTAGTCTTAATCATACATAACAACACAATACAAAAATAATAGTACACCCAGATGGTCATCACAAATACAATTATTCTACCACACAGGTAAGAATAAGTGAGGTGACTCACCTGATACTGACGACATGTAAATCTCACACCCGAACTGTCGGAACTAGACTCTACCTAATCAACAAAATAATTAACCCTAATTAATAATTAAGGTCCAAAACTCAACTTGAGAGTCCAAGTCCCACAACTAAGTCCTTTAAGGGAAAAAAAGACCATTTTGCCCCTTCCATGGTCCAAAACCCTAAATCTTGACCAAAAGTCAGAAGTCAACTGCCCATCGTGTATGATGGGCATACTCTTTCTTACATGGGGCGTACTACTCGAACAGCGACCAGTCGGGGACGGAACTGGCTACGCCCAGGATTACGCCCGACGTACTCCATCTGATTCAACTTTACCAACTTTTGTGTCTTAATCCATAAAGACATCTAACCCAACTTCAGATCTAACCATCCTAGGGTGTCTTAATCCATAAAGTCATCGACTTTAAGCCTTTACATGGCTAGAAAAGGAACTCTAACTTCCATGACACTCTAAGTCACTTTACTTATGCATGGGCCATAGGAAATGATCAAGCAACCATTTTTATGAATCTACAAGTCCTAAAATGCATGAAAGGACAACAAATATTCTATGGAGTGCTCCAAACTCATAAAGATCCAAACTTGGGGGAAAACCTCATAAAACTCATCCATGGATATCAAATAGGAAACCCATCAAGGTATAAACTTTATACCTGAAAAAGATGCACAATGAGGAGTGGTTTATGCATCTTCAAGCTTGCAAGCAACGACTCCTTCTTCTCTAGCCTCCTTCTACAACATGTACCAAAATCACTTAATAAGCTCCCAAACTCTCACTAGCAAGCTTAGACTCGAGATTAGGGTTTGAGGAGGGAATGGTGGTTGATAAGGATATTCCAAGGGAGGTATAAGGTTGCTTAAATAAGGAGCAACACTTAAAGTTAGGGTTTAGTGATTGGGCTAGTATGCCCGGCGTACCACACGTATGCCCAACGTACTAGCAAAACATTTGCAATCCCACATTACACGAGTACGTTGCGCGTACCCTCTAGTACGCCCAACGTACGGCTAAAACGTGAAGCTTTTACCACAAGGGACCAATTATGCAACTTTGATAAAGTTAAGAGCTAGAAATGATAATACTTGATAATCGGACGTTACAGTTCTCCCCCACTAGAATCAAACTTCGCCCTCGAAGTCATCCTCGGGAAACATCTTAGGATAGTGCTCGCATATCTCAGACTCAAGTTCCTACGTCCACTCCGAGCCTTTCCGATGTTGCCACTGAACTTTGACCAAGTTTACTACATTGTTCCTCAAGTTCTTAACTCTCCGATCCCGAATTGTCACGGGCTTCTCAACGTAGTTCAGGCGATCATCGACCTGAATGTCCTCCAAAGGGACCATAGCTATCTCGTCGGCTATACACTTCCTCAGCTTGGAAACATGGAAGGTATCATGAATCTGTCTCAACTCCTTCGGTATCTCCAACCGGTAAGCCATTTTTCCCATACGTGCCAAAACTCGAAAAGGGCTAATAAACATGGGTCCCAGCTTGCCCTGCTTCCTGAAGCGGATAACACCCTTCCATGGTGACACCTTCAGAAGCACCAAATCTCACACCTGAAACTCTAGCTCAAAGCGTCGCCGATCTGCATAACTCTTCTAGCGGCTCTGAGCCATCAACAATTTCTGTCTAATTTGTTGTATAAGCTCGGTCGTCTTGAGCACTAACTTCATGCTCCCCATGACCCTCTGTCCAACCTCGCCCTAACAAATATGAGTCCAACATCTCCTTCCATACAGAAGCTCAAGGAGGGGGGCATGCCGATATTGGCATGATGGTTGTTGTTATAAGAAAACTCAGCCAACGAGAGATAGGAGTCCCAACTCCCACCAAAGTGAATAATATAGGCACGTAGCATATCCTCGAACATCTGAATAGTCTGCCCGTCAGTCTATGGATGATATGCAGTACTGAAGTGTAGTCGGGTACACAACTCCTCGTGGAACCTCTTCTAGAACCTGGAAGTAAAACGCACATCCCTGTCTGATACAATCGAAGTTGTCACCCCATGTCGAGCCACCACCTCTCGAACATAAATCTCAGCTAGCTTTTCTGCTGAAGAGCTCTCACTAATGTCTAGGAAGTGAGCACTCTTCGTCAAACGATCCATTAGCACCCAAATAGCGTCAACACATCTCATAGTCTTTGGCAACTTCGTAATAAAATCCATGGTGATCTGCTCCCACTTCCATATGGGAACCTCCAAAGGCTGCAATTTGACATAAGGGCGCTAGTGCTCGGCCTTGACCTTCCGACAGGTTAAACATCGCTCCACAAACTAGGCCACATATTCAGGTCGGGATACATCTTGGTAGCCCCTGGATGAATGGAAAATCTCAACTTGTGGGCCTCCTCCATCAAAATTCGTCGGGCCCCACCCACATATGGTACCCAAACCCACCCATGAAGAGTCAAAAGCCCTTGGTTGTCTATATCAAAGGCTGAAATCTGGCTGATCACCCGCTCACTTTTCTGATTTTCTTCTTTTATGGCCTCTGACTACACTTCTATGATAATCTCTAAAATCGGGGTCATCACAGTCATCCTCATGCACACATCTAGAAACCACTGCCCCCAACTCCAAATTTTGTGTGGGATACTTCGCTGCGTGAGGCTTCAGTTGTTTTAAAGTGTAGGCAATCACATGCCCCCTCTGCATCAACACCCACCCAACCTTGCAATGGATGCTTCATAGTAGACCACGAAATCCTCAACTCCCTTAGGGAGGGAAAGTACCGGTGCCTCACATAGTCTCTGGCGAAGAGCCTCGAATGATGTTTGCTGCTCAGGCCCCCAACTAAACACAACATCCTTCCTTGTCAACCTGGTGAGAGGAACATCAATATTGGATAAATCTCTAATGAATCTCCGATAATATCCCGCCAAACCAAGGAAGCTTCAAATCTTAGATGGAGATCTCAACACTTCCCTCTACATCACTGCCTCTATCTTGGCTAGGTCAACCAAGATACCGTTCTTGTTGACAAGGTGTCCCAGAAACTGAACCTCACGCAACCAAAAGTCGCACTTGGAGAACTTGGCGTAGAGCCTCTCCATCCTCAAAACCCCAAGAATATCAATCAATTGCTCCTCATCCTACTCTTTGGTATTTGTATAGACCAGAATGTCATCAACGAAGACAATCACCAATCGATCCAACATGGGCCTGCACACCCAGTTTATGAGATCCATGAATGTCGCCGGTGCGTTGGTGAGCCAAAAAGGCATAACTACAAACTTGTAATGCCCATAGCGAGTTCGAAAGGCCGTCATCTGAATATCCTCTTCTCGAATCCTCATCTGATGGTAGTCGGACCTCAAATCGATTTTGGGAAACCAAGATGCCCCTATGCTGGTCAAAGAGATCATCAATCCTCGGCAATGGATAACGGTTTTGCATAGTTAGCTTGTTCAACCCCCAGTAATCGATGCACATCTGGTGTGAACGATCCTTCTTTCTGACAAAAAGGATTGGTGCTCCCCAAGGAGAATTGCTCGGCCGAATAAACCCTTTTCCTAACAACTCCTACAGCTGAGAGGATAACTCTTGCATCTCAAGAGGTGCAAGGAGATACAGTGCCTTGGCAATCGACGCCGCAACCAGAATTAGATCAATCCAAAACTCCACTTGCCTCGCAGGGGGCACACCTGGTAACTCCTTAGGAATAACATCAGGAAATTCGAGTACCACAAGAATATTAGAAATAGAAGTTGATCCCTTCTCCTCAACCCGAGTATCCACTATATACGCCAGATATCTCATACACCTATGCTGCAAACTCTGTCCCGCCCTAGCGGTGGAACAGAAAGCTAATACCAACCTAGTACCCTCACCATAGATACTCAACACTCCTCCACTAAGGTCTCAAATCGTCACCATATGACGCTCACAGTCGATCAGATCCCCAAACCGGCTTAATCAATCCATACCCACGATCACGCAGACATCTCCCATAGCAATAGGGATAAGATCTATTGGATAACCAATGTCAAATATATCAAACATACAACCCCGGTAGATATCAGTAGTGGAGACCGGACGCTCGTCAGGTATAGAGAGCCTCAAGGACCTACTCAACGTATCTCGTGCAATAGTAAACTCACGACAAAATGATGACGACAAAAAGACTGATTTTCTCCCGAGTCAAATAGCACAAATGCAGGTATATAATTCACAAGAAAAGCACCTACACAATCAATAATATAAGCAACATAAATAAATCATAAAAAATAATAAAAACAAACATACCATCCATGACATCTGGAGCTACTCCGTCCTCCTTTGCTATCAACTAAAATGCTCTCCCTCGATTCCTTGGTGCCTCGACCTGCCCCTGCCGGCTATCAGTAATACGTAGGGTCGCGGGGGGCGGAGTCTGAACCGCCCTAGATGCAAGCTGAGGACACTCGGCCCTCATGTGACCTATCTGGTTGCAATTGAAGAAAACCTGAAATCCCTTGGGGCAATCCCTAGCCAAATGCCCCTGCTTGCCATACAAGTAGCAAGACGATCCTGTCCGACAGGGTCCCTCATTTCCTTTACCGCACGTTCCACAAGTGATCTGATCAGCGGGCTTGGGCTGCTTAGTCGTCAGTTATGACTATACTGGCCTCCTATCTCTCACCTGGGTCTCCTTCTCCTCCCTCTGCTAGGTCTCCAACTCAATCTTTCTCCTCTTGGCATTCGTTTGCAGCTTAGCCGATGTCCGATATGTAGTGTTCACCACAAACTCACAAATATCCCTCCTTAGAATGCTCAAATACCGACTCACACGTGCCTACTCTGTGGACACATGCTCAGGGAAAAACAAGACCCTCTCATGAAACATCCTCATGATCTTAGTCACAGTCTCCGTCTTCTGCTTGAGAGATAGGAACTCCTGGGCCAATCTTTCTTGCTCAACCACGGGTACAAACTCATCCCTGAACATCTCAGTAAACCTCTCCTAAGTCATCGCAAAATGCTTTTCAGGTAGTATAATTGGTTGTCACAAACTTCCACCAACCAGATAGGAGCAAGTGTAAAAACATCCCTTGACATCATAGATCCATCTCATAGCAGCAATCAGATCCCGGGTCCCATCAAACTCAGGTGGCTTCGTGTTGTTGAACTGTTGGTACCACAACGAATCACCCCCCTACAGTCTAGCAACAACAACAACTATAGTGGTTGCGGCAGCAGCAGCCTTAGTGACGACAACATAAAGCTCATCAAAACTCTCAATCAACATGGTCTTGATAGATCCAAACATCTCTGGAATAGCCCCTCTGATTGTTGTGGCCACCTCAACAACAATTATCCTTCAGATCTCATCATCATTGGCACTCGGCCTCTCGGGGTCGTTGGAGGCTGAACCTCGGGTAACCACCATACTGAAATACACAAGAAAACCATCAAAATTCAGGCTAAAGTGCATACACCGACATCCACACACTCATACAAGTTCCTTAGTTCCTTAAGATTCGTTCTTGAGCCACGTACGGATCACATTCTTTCAGTAGTACGGGCCCAATACTACCTTCCACACCAACTCGTATTTGTCTCAAGCCATCCTCTCAAGACCCTAAGTCACAAGGACTTGTTGGAGTAGTGTCTAAGTCCATAACTATTTTGGTATGTACTTGACCCGATGGTGAATGGTCCTTTTGGGTTGCCTTCACCAAAGAAACTTGATAGGATGAATTATGGAGAGAGAAGATTAATTATGATTTATTAATATATTATGAGAATAATATATTAAAGGACAAATCATATTGTTTAATTAATATTAGTCAAGAATTAATTGATAATTAATTTTGTGGCTAAAAGAGATTAATTAAACTTAAGGGACTGGAACTGTAATTATAAGATAATTGCATTTGGGCTATGGATTACCTTGGAATAATAGGTTGGACGAATTCTATGGGGAAATCCATTAGAAATCGTCCAAGGGATATTCTAAAAGGCTCCATGGGCTGCTTAGGGCTTAAGCAGTCAGATTAGGGTTTCCTTGTTGAAAACCCTAATAGCCTACATGTATATATAGTACCCTTAAGCCCCAAAAACGTGGAGAAGAGTTCCACTAGGGTTTCTGGACGTTTTAGGCAGCCTCCTCTCTCATTATTCTTCATCATCTTGCTCTTGGTGTTTGTAAGCCATTAGAGGAGTGACACTTGTGACTCTAAGCTTTCTAAAGTCATTACAAGGAGGATTTGAGATTGTTATTGCTACATAACAATCAAGATAAGATCTAAAAACCCTTTCACATGTTAATATGATTAATTGTATGCTAGATCTAGGGTTTAAAGTCTTGGATGAATTACATGTACAATAGAGAAACCTAGATCCAAGCATTTGGGTTTGCATGAGCACATAGGATGTTCTTATGGCTAAAACCCATCAGTGGTATCAGAGCCTTGATTGGTTTTTATTGTATTGATGCCTTGGTTATTTTTTCAAGCTTCAAAATTGATTTTTTGGCTCCCTGACTGATGAACTCGGCGAGTTCGAGTGTCAGTAAGAGCAGATTTCGGGATTTCTTGCTGTTTTGCTTGAGGATACTTGCCTTAATTGTTTTGGGTCTTTAATATTCTAATTTTATCTTCTATTTGAGTATATCCTTGATTAAACAAAAGATAATTACCAATTGATTAGATAATAACTTCCTTATATGATTAAAGATTGATTATTTGTATTAATTGGGTAACTTATCTTGCAAGAAATTGAAATTAGGTCAAATATAGATAATGACAAAATTAATTGTTTAATTTCTATTGTTTGTTATTTGATCCTTGTGTTGTGAAAAAGTTTCATTTGTGCCCATGTAAGTTTTATGGTTTAAATTTGAACTTAAAGGTTTTGTTTTGAAATGTTTCAAAACTTGCCCTCAAGTTTTGGAATTTAAAAGTTGATTAAAAGTTTAATTTAGAAATGTTAAATTCTAAAACCCTAGTATTGTTTTGAAAAGTTCAAATCACGCCCTTATGGTTTTATTAATTAATTAAGGTGTATAATTAAAAGAGACTTAATAAACCCATAAAAGTTTTGGTTTACAATTTAATTAAATTAAAAGTATAATCATTAAATTTGACCACCTAGTATATTAAAAGTGTAAAATACACCCTATACTATATATAACATTAAAAGTCTAATATATATATATATATATATATATATATATATATATATATATATATATATATATATATATATATGTATATATGTATGAGTAAAAGTCAGACTTACTGTTAGTAGGTCTCATTCACGAAGCTGTTCTATAAGGGGTGTTTAAGGAAATTGCCTATAAAATGGCGATTGAATGGGTATCCACTCTTACCCACCACACTCTTGACTAGTGGAGGGTCGTTAGCCGAACGGGTAGGATAGGACAGAAACCTTCCCTTATAAGTATAATGAAGTACAAAAGTAACTAAATGCTTTTACAAATTCCCAATCTTAGTTACTTTAGGCAAAAGTGAATTGATGTAATTCCATGAAATTACACTTTGTGCCCTTGCGAAGACGTTAGTGGAGCGTGTGTGTTTAACCGGCACACTAAATGGTTCTAAGCAAAGGTAGCAAAGGGTGACTCAATGTTTGTCATAGTTCGGTGGAGCGTGTGTGGTTAAACGGCACATCGAATAGATGACTGTAACATGTGGGGGCACCATGTAAGTTTGCATGGTTATTCACACCCGCTTTGTGATCCTCGGTATCCTAGTCACAAACTAGAGGGGCATATCGAGATTTAAACATGCCATTGAAAAGTTCAATGAATCTCAAAAGATCTAGGAATTTTCAATAGATTTAAAACTTAATATGTTTTTCGTTTTTCATGGTGGAAATTAGTGAATCGTCATTCACTTACCTTCAAATATTCTGCAACTAGATTACGACATCCCTTTTCTAAGTTGTAGAGTATTGTGTTGGGTCCTAGCCTTAATATCTCATTTGGGTGATTTATTAAGGACTCAATCAATCAACTAACTTGAATTTAATTTTTCTCCCGTTTTGTAGATGTCAAAGAATGACAACTATGGTCTTCCCAAATCCCGTGGAACAAGCCTTTCACATGAAGATGATATTCCATGATTTGATCGAGGAGCACGAGATCATGCTTCACTTCCTCCACCTCCTCCTATTATTCTCCCTAACCCACAAGTTCAAAAGATTGAAAAGTTCAAACTCACTCAAGCCCTTTTGGCAAGTAAACATGAAGAAGGAAAGGCAGTGTGTGCACACATCCTAGAGATGAAGTCACACACTGATAGATTAAGAATGTTGGGATCTGTTGTCTGCGAGGAGCTGGCTGTAGACTAGGTTCTTCAGTCACTTCCTGACTCATATAGTGAGTTCATAAGAGAGTACTATATGATGAACCATGACGTAACCCTCATTGATCTCACCTATATGCTTATTGCTACTGAATCAACAATGATTTGGCGCACTGGAAAAGCAAAGTTGATTGGTGGATCTATCTTCCAGACCTCTATGGATATAGGCAATGGCAACAAAAGGCATGCCATGATCGAAAAGTTTGATCATAAGAGAAAGGAAAAGTCAGAAGTAGTTCCGTGTGCTGTTCCAAAAGAGTCAATCTGCTTTTATTGCCAAGAGAAGGGGAATTGGAGACGAAGCTGCCCTATTTACCTAAGAGATCTAAGAGATGGGAGAGTCAAAACGTATGGCTCTGCTTTAGGTAAAATCCACTAACTAACTCTTTTAAGTTCCTATTCTAGATTCTTGATACATGATATGATAAGATCACAATTGATGTTTTGTAGGATCGAAGAAAGGAAAGGAAACTTAAGGGAAGAAGTGAGCGGAATCTAATCGTGAAGAAATGGATTTTGATCGCATTGCTTGAAGATTGGATTCTTGAGATACTACTTAGAGTTAGAATAGATTGCTAAGAAATATGTATTAACATAGTTTTTCAATGAATTGCATTGTAAGGATAAATTTTTCCGCAATAAAATAAATTTTGATTTTATATTTATCCTTGAAATGGCGTGTATGAAAAATTGATGTTTGTAAGTTTCTATTATTAGCAATAATGGATGTGATTCTTAATTATGTTAATTGTGGAAAGGTCAAGAATTTACCAAATAAGGAAAGTTTCTTATCGCCCAAGTTTCAATTGGACAGAAACTTGGAATCACACAACTTCGTTGCATGATGAATGAGAAATTTCATATTTGGAAATTAGACTAATTCGTTGACAAAGTGTCAAGTGAAGGACTAGGAGATCGAGTACACAAGGTTGTGTGTTGATCAAGTCCACCACAAGTGTAACATCCTCAAAAAATATGACCCAACAATTTTTTGTTTTAATAATAATAAAAATCATATACTGATCGGCATATCATAAAACCATACGTCAAATATCTCAACTCATAATAAAATGTCGTGAAACAATTGTGTCAAAACAAACTATGAATCAAAACAAACTCCCAGGATAAAGACTGAAGTTATGGTGTGTGCGATGCCATCATCCCGAGCTCTTCCCTTTACTCTCGGAAGTACCTGAAACCAAAATTGTAATTGTAAGCACGAAGCTTAGTGAGATCCCCCAAACTACCACATACCATACAATAACATACAAGCAACTACTGGGCCTTGCCCACTACATCGGACCGAAGCCCGAAAACTGCATCAGACCGAATTCCAGAAACTGCATCGGACCGACGTCCGGAACTACCAGGGCCTTGCCCTCAGCATCGGACCGAAGTCCGGAAATTGCATCGGACCAGAGTCCGAAACTAGCCAGGGTCTTGCCCTCTGCATCGGACCGAAGTCCGGAACTGACTGAACATAGTATAACATAATCACAACTACTGGCATAAACACATACACTACATACTGCTTCAGACCGAGGTCCGGAACACATAATCACAAATCCATGCTTGAATCACAAAGACATCAAGCACACCGAACTACTACATCACACTGAAGTCTGGAACTACTGCTAACTAAACGGGCCGGCGTTGTGGTCGTAGACCCGTTCCTACTGCAAGGAAACTCACCTTGTAGCCTAGCTGCTGCAAGAACTGCTCCGGAATCTGTTTGCTGCGGCTCTGGTTTTACCCCGGATTACTATACTCCGAAATGCCACAAAGATCTTGGATCTCCTTCTTCTCCTCTTGATCTACCTTCCTTCTTCTCTCAAGATCTTCAAAGAATCACACCCCCACACACAAAATGCTAAGAGAGTGCTAGGGTTTCGAGGAGGATGCTCTGGGGGTGATGGGGGCTGACTTGAGGTCCCAAAAAGTTGAATAAATAGGGTGCAAACCCTTGAAATTAGGGTTTCATCCAGACTGGCGGACTCGCCGAGTCCAGAATATGGACTCGTCGAGTCGCCAACTTAAACGTGCTCAATATCCCGACTCTACTCGACGAGTCTGGCTACTGACTCGTCGAGTTCCTCTTGAAAACTGGAAAAATAATTATTTAAATAACATACCAGAATTTGGGGTGTTACAACTCTCCCCCACTAGTGTCAGACTTCGTCCTCGAAGTCTGCAGCTGCTAAATATGGAAACAACTCTGGGTACCTTCCGGTGCTGCCACTGCACCTTCACTAACTGAATCACCTTGTTCCTCAGGGTCTTCACCTTTCGATCTAAGATCGCAACTGGTCTCTCTACATAATTCTGGCTGCTATCAACCTGAATATCCTCAATGGGTACTATTTCCGACTCGTCCACCAAACACTTCCTCAACTGAGAAACATGGAAAGTGTTGTGGATCTGGCTAAGCTCTGCTGGAAGATCCAACCGGTAGGCGACCCGACCCACCCGGGCCAAAACCCTTAAAGGACCAATGAACTTGGGGCCCAACTTGCCCCTCTTTCAGAATCTGATGACAACCTTCCAGGGTGATACTTTCAGGAGGACCATGCCACCCACCTGAAACTCCAAGTCTGAATGCCTCCTGTCGGTGTAACTCTTCTGCCGACTCTGCGCAGTCTGCAGTCTACTACGAACTTGCTGGATCAACTCTGTCATCTTGAACACCACTTCGGTGCTCCCAATGACACGCTGACCGACCTCGCCCCAACAGATCGGGGTCCTGCACTTCCTCCCATATAACATCTCGAAAGGAGGGCGGTCAATACTCGCATGGTAGCTGTTGTTATACGAAAATTCCGCTAACAGAAGATACGTATCCCAACTGCCACCGAAATCTAGAACACATGCCCGGAGCATGTCCTCGAGAGTCTGGATTGTCCTCTCGCTCTGCCCATCCGTCTGAGGGTGGAAAGCGGTGCTGAAATGGAGACGAGTCCCCATCTCGTCGTGAAATCGCTTCCAGAATCTGGAAGTAAAACGGGCGTCTCGGTCTAACACCACCGAGACAGGCACTCCATGTCGTGCCACCACCTCTCGCACATAAATATCGGCTAGCTTCTCTGCCGATATACTCTCCTGGATCAGTATAAAATGAGCACTCTTCGTCAACCGATCCATAACAACCCAAATCGAATCCACTCCACGTGCAGTTCTGGGAAGCTTAGTGTTGAAATCCATGGTGATGTCTTCACATTTCCACACTGGATTGTCTAACGGCTGCATCTTGTCGTGAGGCCTTTGGTGTTCTGCCTTGACCTTCCTGCAGGTCAGGCACCTCCCCACATACCAGGCGACACCCCGCTTCATGCAGGGCCACCAATAATAGGGTCGAAGATCTCTATACATCTTCGTCACCCCTGGATGGATGGAAAATCGAGACTTGTGGGCCTCATCCATCAGTACCTGCCGTACCTCTCCCCAGTACGACACCCAAACTCTCCCATGAAGGGTCATCAATCCTCGACTGTCATAGTCGAAGGAAGCTACTCGTCCCACGATCCTCTCACACTTCTGCCTCTACTCCTTGAGGCCCTCGACCTGAGCCTCTCTGATCTGCTCCAATAATGGAGTAATCACTGTCATTCTCAGACATATCTCCCTGATCGGGGCTGCTGCCGCCTTGCGGCTCAGGGCTTTGGCCACCACATTGGCCTTCCCTGGGTGATAAAGGATCTCACAATCGTAATCTTTCAATACATCTAACCATCGCCTCTGCCTCATGTTCAGATTCGACTGATCCATGAGGTACCTCAAACTCTTGTGATCCATGTAAATGGTACAACGGACCCCATAAAGGTAATGTCTCCAAATCTTGAGGCAAAACACCACTGCCCCCAACTCTAAATCATGTGTAGGATAGTTAGCCTCGTGAGGCTTCAACTGTCTTGAGGCGTAAGCTATCACACGTCCTTGCTGCATCAGCACTGCTCACATACCTGTGATCGAAGCATCACAGTAGACTACGAAATCCTCTACTCCCTCTGGCAGGGCAAGAATCGGTGCCTCACATAATCTCTGCCTAAGGGTCTCGAATGTTGCCTACTGCTCAGGCCCTCAGCGAAACACCTACGAAATCCTCTACTCCCTCTGGCAGGGCAAGAGTCGGGTGAGCGGTACGTCTATCTTGGAGAAATCCTGGATGAATCTCCTGTAGTACCCTGCCAAACCTAGGAAGCTCCGAATCTCAGACGGAGACTTCGGGACCTCCCACTGCATCACGGCCTCTATCTTGGCCAGATATACTCGAATACCCTTCTGGTTGACGAGGTGACCAAGAAATTGCACCTCGCATAACTATAACTCACATTTGGAGAACTTCGCAAAAAGTCTCTCCCTCCGCAAAGTCTCTAGCACCTCCCTCAGGTGCTCCTCATGCTGCTCCTGGGTCTTGGAATAAACCAAGATATCATCAATGAGCACTATCACAGACCGATCCAGCATCGGTCTGCACACACGGTTCATGAGATCCATGAACACGGATGGAGCGTTGGTGAGCCCGAACGACATCACCACAAACCCATAATGACCATAACAGGTCCTGAAAGAAGTCTTATGCGAATCCTCTTCTCTGACTCGCATCTGATGATACCCGGAGCGTAAATCGATCTTGGAAAACCAAGACGCTCCCTGTAGCTGATAAACAAATCATCTATCCTCGGGAGTGGGTAACGGTTCTTCACTGCTACCTTATTCAACTCCCGGTAATCTATACACATACGATGTGACCCGTCCTTCTTCTTTAAAAACAAAATCGGTGCTCCCCAGGGCGAACTACTCGACCTGATATGTCACACCCCAAAACCGAGAACGGCGGAAACGTTCTGGGGCGGAGGACGTCATGTAATGTATCACAACAAATGTAAAGTAGTAAACAAGCAACAACATCGTCCATTGCATTAATAGTAAAAGTTTAATACATGTGTGTTCTTTCATAGTAATAAGACATTACAACAAGTAATCAAAATAAAAGACGAGTCTTGACTGCTCTGTCTTCGCAAAACCTGGTCATCGTACCTGTCTACTGGTGACCTGAGAATACAAGTTATTTTGAAAGTGTAGGTCAGCATTTAAGCTGGTGAGTTCATAAGTATTTAATGTCATTGTTTGTATAAGTATGAAGATAACATTTGGAATTATTCAATGTAATTGTTTGTAGAAGTATGAAGAAAACATTTGGAATTATTCAATGTAACTGTTTGTATAAGTATGAAGAAAACATTTGGAATTATTCAATATAACTGTTTGTATAAGTATGAAGAAAACATTTGGAATTATTCAATGTAACTGTTTGTATAAGTTTGAAGAAAACGTTTGGAATTAATCAATGTAATTGTTCGTATAAGTTTGAAGAAAACATTTGGAATTATTCAATGTAACTGTTTGTATAAGTATGAAGAAAACATTTGGAATTATTCAATATAACTGTTTGTATAAGTATGAAGAAAACATTTGGAATTATTCAATGTAACTGTTTGTATAAGTTTGAAGAAAACATTTGGAATTAATCAATGTAATTGTTCGTATAAGTATGAAGATAACGTTTGGAATTATTCAATGTAATTGTTCGTATAAGTATAAAGATAACGTTTGGAATTAATCAATGTAATTGTTCGTATAAGTATGAAGACAGTGTTTGAAATTGTTCTACATTTGTATAAAACTGAATAAAATGGTTTGTACATGTTTGAAAGTTCCTAGAAAATCCCTTATTTTCTACTAGTATAAAAGTAGTCTTCTACCAAGACTCGACTGTTTTGTATGTTTACCTTTAGAAATCCAGTATCTTTTCATAAGTGTGTATGTAGTTTAAAAACTCCAAAACTATAACAAAATGATGTTTTTCATGCCTAAATATAGATTTGTGTAAATATAAAAGCACTAAGGAATTTGATAACCCCATAAACCAATGTGTTTCTAATACTCCATGTGAGTTTTATAACCATACTTCATCCGATGTCCATTTTCGTCAGGCTTTTCGCCGTTGCGCTACTATTTTTGAGACCTTCGATTCTCATTTAGGTTGTTTCGGTCAAAAGTCTCTCGAGCTCTATTTCGAGTTTTTAGCTGTCTACTGCTATATTCGGATCTTGGAAAAATCATAACTTCCTCATACGAAGACGTTCTTTTTATGTACGCTCACGGTTTAATGTTATCTACAACTTTCATTTAGATACTTAAGGCTAAAAAATATTGTATTGAAACTTCGCGTTTTTCGTTTAATCGGTGTTGCTGGTTTTGTCCGGAATTTTAGAATGGTTATAACTTCCTCGTTATAACTCGGATTTTTGTGTTCTTTATATGCATGAAAACCTTGATACGATTCCTACCACTTTATTTAACCCAAATAAGATTTTAGGAAAGTTATATTTTGACCTAAATTTGACTGGTGTTACATTACATTGTCTCGAAATATCGGGTTGTCACATCATCCCCCCGTTAGAGGGAATTTCGTCCCGAAATTAGAGTTTAAGAAAAACTTAATAATTATGTTACGGATAGAAGTTTTACTTGCTTGTCGTGTTCTTAAGTGAACTCAGGTTCTCGCTTGGCATTCCAGCGAACCTTTCACTATCGGGATACGACTTTGCTTCTTTCGTTTGACTTCGCTAGTATGATAACCATTCATGGTCGAATGTATGTTGAATGTTTTGTGGTTTGTGGGAGTATGCCCTACAAGTATTGTCTCTAGATCTTCAGAGCAATTACCGCCACTCATGACTCAAGATCACGTGTTGAATAGTTAACTTCTTGTGTCTTAAGCTGTCTTGAGGTATCGGCAGTGACCTTTCCTCTTGCTTAAGAATACAACTAAGCCCTTGGTTGGATGCATTGCATTACACCACGAAATATTCTATCCCTTTTGGGAGGGATAATATTGGTGCGATGCATCAGGCTTACTTTAGCGTTTGGAACGCTCTTTCTTGTTTACAGACAAGTCCGGTGCTCCTCCAAGTGAGAAACTTGGCCTAAAGAATCCCCTTCTGAGGATTTTGTTAAGCTCGCTAGGAAGTTCTTGCATCTCAGTTGGAGCTAGATGATAAGGTGATTTGGCTACTGGGGTAGCCCCTGGAACTAAGTCGATTCTGAATTCGACTTGACGTTGTGGTGGTAATCCCGGTAGTTCTTCTGGAAGGTGTTGGGAAAGTCGCGTACTTTTGGGATGTTCTGAATGTCCTTCGCTTCTTGGCTTGTATCGACGATGTGTGAAAGGAATGTGTGATATTCCCTTCGTAAGCGCTTTTGAGCTTAAATACACGAAATGATGCGAAGGTTCGTACTTGATTTGTCTCCGTAAATTACAAGAGGTTCTTTGATAGGGAGGTTAAGATTAACTGCTTTATCAAAGCAGCTGATGTCGGCTCGATGTAGACTTAACCAACTCCTACTGATTATGATGTCAAAACCTTGGGGTGGATTAGATGTCGTGAAGATCTAAAAGAAAGTATGACTACTCATGAATTAGGGAAAAGGATAGATATTTCTAAGTTTATTCCCACGAAAGCACGATCACTCTCAGTCTTAGGCAGTCTCCGTCCAGAAGTTCATAGTAGAACTTATACCTGGTTCATCAATCACAGTCTCGGGTATACGAGTCGTATATAATTAAGATTGAAACTGTGGGTCTTTGGATTGAACTTGACGTACTGCACGAGTGGTACTTCGGGGAGGTTTGCTGAGGTTTCTTTGGAAAGGGTAAGAAACATGAGGTACTCTACGCATGAGTACTTCGGAGTTCTGAAGTGATAGTTTCGTTGGAAAGATGATTTCGGAGAAAGAGATTTACGCACGAAACTGGTATTGTGAGGATCAAATAGACTCTGCTCGTATGATGAAATTGGAATCACTTGGAAATAAAGGCACTAGATTTGATCATAAAGGCGTTACAGACAAAACACAACAGTGCAACTTTTTAACAGAGTTACAGTACTTTAGAGTAACTACAGGAATCTTGCTACGAACAAAGTATACTATAAAAGGCAAGTATACGCAGCACGAGGGTCCCTTAACTGACGGGATCTCGGAAGAGATAAGACTCGAGTTGCACTAGCTCTAAACAAGTTTTAAAAACATACATAATACTGACGATTGGAAGTGAACCTATACTATAGTAGGGTCCTTCATTGCCTCTTTCCATTATGAGGTCAAACTCCTCCGGATTCACCATCATTCTCCTCTATTGGACAGTCCCTCTTGAAGTGTCCCATTACGCTACATAGATGGCATATTCGAGAGATTTCGACGTTGGTGGTTGAAGTAATGTGTTGGATCCGAGTCTTGTAGTAACGGACGGTGTGTCCCTTTTTATTGCACTTTAAGCACGACATTTTCCAACAAGGACCATGATGGCGATAGTTGCATTTGTTTCACTTTGGGAGGTTGCCAACGTACTGTCTGGCCGGGTTAGGGATAACTGGGATAGTAGAAGAGATGGTAGTAGGAGGTACATAACTCGTGGTTGTGAAGGTTGATTTGCCTTTAGCTCTAGCCCAGAACTTTCGTTTGTTATTCTTAGGCTTGAGATTTGGGGTGTCGTGGTAGTTTGTTGCTCGTTGAGGTATTTGATTGTTACTTGGATTGGAATTATTGTTAACAATCCCGCTAACATTCGCGTTGTTAGCGTTAAGGTGGGTCAGAACAGCTGACATGGCAGCCGAGACTGCAGCTTGAAAGGTAGCGGCATCAATCTGAAGAGTTGGTGCTTGGTTGATGGGTTGATCGTTTTTCTTCGGCGACATGATTCTGTTACACGGAAAGAAAAATGAATTTGTGAGCGAGTATGGTTGAACCTAGACGTAGTTCGATCGTTCGTGTAAAGAATATAAGTATGTTCTCGAAGGTTTGACCTACATCCCTATGATGCAGTCCCGGTATGGAGTAGAAGTAAATTAATAGAATGGTCTCAAAATGCTTATCGTCCAAACCAAGGTATTATTGGTTGGTGGATAACGTGATCCAACCTTTGAAAGAGACTTGGAACTGATTGCGGAGTTAAATTACCATAGTCCAATAACTTGACTAGATGGGTTTTCAGATAGACTCCAATGAAAGCATGATGAATGCATTTGAACAAAGATTGACACGTAAGTTAGCCGACTGTCGATATCATTGATGTTTAAGATTTAATAGGTTTGGGGAAATTGACCTTGTTGTAGGTCTTACTTCATATTCGGAGTAGAAAAGTCTTCGACAACATAAAGACTTAAATAAAAGTACTTACAGTACAAGGTAATTACATAGGAAGTACTACACAGAACGTTGACAGGAACACGGTTCTTTAAAACAAAGAAGTAAGTAAGGTATCTCCTACTGGCGACGGTCACCCCTATGGTGAACCCTTAGTTCGGTTTAGTTGACATTCCATATCAAGTAGGTATCTCTCGTACACCCTCTGACGTACTTGGAGCTCTTATGACTTCGGTTCGGGTTTCATCTAGTGCTTGCAGCAGGGTCTCATGGTTTCTCTCAGATCTCTCACTTGTGATCAAGGCGATTGGTGCGAGTGGTATGCATTCTTGCATTGGTATTAACCTCTTCGATACGTTGGAGAGCCGTCCTGCCCTGAATTTCGTTTCGGGCAATTCTACGGATCAAGATCGGTAGAACTCTGTGTGCTGAGATCCCTTCGTTTACGTTGTAGAAGCTTCGGTCTCCATTAAACATCGTAGGTTAATCTTGCTCTTCGCTCCATATTTCCGCGCATTCTACCCAAGGAGGCGTCGGGCCATGAAAAGCCGGACGAGGGTTAGGATTTGGAAATGGAGCTACCGGGGGTAGGTTCTCAACCTCGGGTTTGGAGTTATCATCATCCGCGAGGTCTTCAGCGTGGTGATCATTCAAAGGGATTGGATGATCATTCTCTGGTCCTTCTCCAACCGATCCAGCAATGACTTCGTTCGGAAAGTACGGGTTGCCATGGGGATGGAGTCCAGCCATGTTATCTACGCGAGAATTGGGGTAAGGAAATAATTATTAGACGAACTATCTAGATAATTATTAGAAAATCTTCATTAGTTACATCGCTATTTGTAAAGTGCATACTAGTCATATGTAATCAACACAGGATAGGCTTTCGAATAAGTGACCTTAACTCCAAATTCACAAGGAATAGGGGTAAAGCAAAAATTTCACCGATTCTAAGTCTATAACATCCTAGTTACATATATCCTTAGGGTATCCACTTAGCAACTATAAACTTAGAAATGAAGATCCTTTTTAGTTCTCAAGTAAGTAATTATGGTAACCCAAAATACCCCTATGGTATTTAAGACTTAGGTTCTGTTATAATGTTCTCATTGTGGTAATGTTGGTAAGTTTTTAGACTTGTTGCCATATCACAACCATTCTTGGGCATATGCTAATCACTCCTCAGACCAGCATAGTTGATCAGGCTATGCCACTCCCAAGACTGACTATACGTCCCCAAGCTTACTTGTGATATTCAACAATTGTAATACTTTTGTTCTTGTCGTAGTGACACCGATTTTTTTATGAATGCAGGCACATATACTAACTTAAATATTTTATTATTTAAAAGTATATACTCTAAATCAGAGTATTTTTAATCCCATTGTATTTATAGTTAGTATATCTTTTATGGGTTGATATACTCAATTCACTATAAACAATGCTCTGATACCAATCTGTCACACCCCAAAACCGAGAACGGCGGAAACGTTCTGGGGCGGAGGACGTCATGTAATGTATCACAACAAATGTAAAGTAGTAAACAAGCAACAACATCGTCCATTGCATTAATAGTAAAAGTTTAATACATGTGTGTTCTTTCATAGTAATAAGACATTACAACAAGTAATCAAAATAAAAGACGAGTCTTGACTGCTCTGTCTTCGCAAAACCTGGTCATCGTACCTGTCTACTGGTGACCTGAGAATACAAGTTATTTTGAAAGTGTAGGTCAGCATTTAAGCTGGTGAGTTCATAAGTATTTAATGTCATTGTTTGTATAAGTATGAAGATAACATTTGGAATTATTCAATGTA
Organism: Lactuca sativa; assembly: GCF_002870075.4. NCBI lineage: Eukaryota > Viridiplantae > Streptophyta > Magnoliopsida > Asterales > Asteraceae > Lactuca > Lactuca sativa. The sequence continues at coordinate 313,613,625 of NC_056630.2, forward strand.
ATTGTTTGTAGAAGTATGAAGAAAACATTTGGAATTATTCAATGTAACTGTTTGTATAAGTATGAAGAAAACATTTGGAATTATTCAATATAACTGTTTGTATAAGTATGAAGAAAACATTTGGAATTATTCAATGTAACTGTTTGTATAAGTTTGAAGAAAACGTTTGGAATTAATCAATGTAATTGTTCGTATAAGTTTGAAGAAAACATTTGGAATTATTCAATGTAACTGTTTGTATAAGTATGAAGAAAACATTTGGAATTATTCAATATAACTGTTTGTATAAGTATGAAGAAAACATTTGGAATTATTCAATGTAACTGTTTGTATAAGTTTGAAGAAAACATTTGGAATTAATCAATGTAATTGTTCGTATAAGTATGAAGATAACGTTTGGAATTATTCAATGTAATTGTTCGTATAAGTATAAAGATAACGTTTGGAATTAATCAATGTAATTGTTCGTATAAGTATGAAGACAGTGTTTGAAATTGTTCTACATTTGTATAAAACTGAATAAAATGGTTTGTACATGTTTGAAAGTTCCTAGAAAATCCCTTATTTTCTACTAGTATAAAAGTAGTCTTCTACCAAGACTCGACTGTTTTGTATGTTTACCTTTAGAAATCCAGTATCTTTTCATAAGTGTGTATGTAGTTTAAAAACTCCAAAACTATAACAAAATGATGTTTTTCATGCCTAAATATAGATTTGTGTAAATATAAAAGCACTAAGGAATTTGATAACCCCATAAACCAATGTGTTTCTAATACTCCATGTGAGTTTTATAACCATACTTCATCCGATGTCCGTTTTCGTCAGGCTTTTCGCCGTTGCGCTACTATTTTTGAGACCTTCGATTCTCATTTAGGTTGTTTCGGTCAAAAGTCTCTCGAGCTCTATTTCGAGTTTTTAGCTGTCTACTGCTATATTCGGATCTTGGAAAAATCATAACTTCCTCATACGAAGACGTTCTTTTTATGTATGCTCACGGTTTAATGTTATCTACAACTTTCATTTAGATACTTAAGGCTAAAAAATATTGTATTGAAACTTCGCGTTTTTCGTTTAATCGGTGTTGCTGGTTTTGTCCGGAATTTTAGAATGGTTATAACTTCCTCGTTATAACTCGGATTTTTGTGTTCTTTATATGCATGAAAACCTTGATACGATTCCTACCACTTTATTTAACCCAAATAAGATTTTAGGAAAGTTATATTTTGACCTAAATTTGACTGGTGTTACATTACATTGTCTCGAAATATCGGGTTGTCACATCATCCCCCCGTTAGAGGGAATTTCGTCCCGAAATTAGAGTTTAAGCAAAACTTAATAATTATGTTACGGATAGAAGTTTTACTTGCTTGTCGTGTTCTTAAGTGAACTCAGGTTCTCGCTTGGCATTCCAGCGAACCTTTCACTATCGGGATACAACTTTGCTTCTTTCGTTTGACTTCGCTAGTATGATAACCATTCATGGTCGAATGTATGTTGAATGTTTTGTGGTTTGTGGGAGTATGCCCTACAAGTATTGTCTCTAGATCTTCAGAGCAATTACCGCCACTCATGACTCAAGATCACGTGTTGAATAGTTAACTTCTTGTGTCTTAAGCTGTCTTGAGGTATCGGCAGTGACCTTTCCTCTTGCTTAAGAATACAACTAAGCCCTTGGTTGGATGCATTGCATTACACCACGAAATATTCTATCCCTTTTGGGAGGGATAATATTGGTGCGATGCATCAGGCTTACTTTAGCGTTTGGAACGCTCTTTCTTGTTTACAGACAAGTCCGGTGCTCCTCCAAGTGAGAAACTTGGCCTAAAGAATCCCCTTCTGAGGATTTTGTTAAGCTCGCTAGGAAGTTCTTGCATCTCAGTTGGAGCTAGATGATAAGGTGATTTGGCTACTGGGGTAGCCCCTGGAACTAAGTCGATTCTGAATTCGACTTGACGTTGTGGTGGTAATCCCGGTAGTTCTTCTGGAAAGGTGTTGGGAAAGTCGCGTACTTTTGGGATGTTCTGAATGTCCTTCGCTTCTTGGCTTGTATCGACGATGTGTGAAAGGAATGTGTGATATTCCCTTCGTAAGCTCTTTTGAGCTTAAATACACGAAATGATGCGAAGGTTCGTACTTGATTTGTCTCCGTAAATTACAAGAGGTTCTTTGATAGGGAGGTTAAGATTAACTGCTTTATCAAAGCAGCTGATGTCGGCTCGATGTAGACTTAACCAACTCCTACTGATTATGATGTCAAAATCTTGGGGTGGATTAGATGTCGTGAAGATCTAAAAGAAAGTATGACTACTCATGAATTAGGGAAAAGGATAGATATTTCTAAGTTTATTCCCACGAAAGCACGATCACTCTCAGTCTTAGGCAGTCTCCGTCTAGAAGTTCATAGTAGAACTTATACCTGGTTCATCAATCACAGTCTCGGGTATACGAGTCGTATATAATTAAGATTGAAACTGTGGGTCTTTGGATTGAACTTGACGTACTGCACGAGTGGTACTTCGGGGAGGTTTGCTGAGGTTTCTTTGGAAAGGGTAAGAAACATGAGGTACTCTACGCATGAGTACTTCGGAGTTCTGAAGTGATAGTTTCGTTGGAAAGATGATTTCGGAGAAAGAGATTTACGCACGAAACTGGTATTGTGAGGATCAAATAGACTCTGCTCGTATGATGAAATTGGAATCACTTGGAAATAAAGGCACTAGATTTGATCATAAAGGCGTTACAGACAAAACACAACAGTGCAACTTTTTAACAGAGTTACAGTACTTTAGAGTAACTACAGGAATCTTGCTACGAACAAAGTATACTATAAAAGGCAAGTATACGCAGCACGAGGGTCCCTTAACTGACGGGATCTCGGAAGAGATAAGACTCGAGTTGCACTAGCTCTAAACAAGTTTTAAAAACATACATAATACTGACGATTGGAAGTGAACCTATACTATAGTAGGGTCCTTCATTGCCTCTTTCCATTATGAGGTCAAACTCCTCCGGATTCACCATCATTCTCCTCTATTGGACAGTCCCTCTTGAAGTGTCCCATTACGCTACATAGATGGCATATTCGAGAGATTTCGACGTTGGTGGTTGAAGTAATGTGTTGGATCCGAGTCTTGTAGTAACGGACGGTGTGTCCCTTTTTATTGCACTTTAAGCACGACATTTTCCAACAAGGACCATGATGGCGATAGTTGCATTTGTTTCACTTTGGGAGGTTGCCAACGTACTGTCTGGCCGGGTTAGGGATAACTGGGATAGTAGAAGAGATGGTAGTAGGAGGTACATAACTCGTGGTTGTGAAGGTTGATTTGCCTTTAGCTCTAGCCCAGAACTTTCGTTTGTTATTCTTAGGCTTGAGATTTGGGGTGTCGTGGTAGTTTGTTGCTCGTTGAGGTATTTGATTGTTACTTGGATTGGAATTATTGTTAACAATCCCGCTAACATTCGCGTTGTTAGCGTTAAGGTGGGTCAGAACAGCTGACATGGCAGCCGAGACTGCAGCTTGAAAGGTAGCGGCATCAATCTGAAGAGTTGGTGCTTGGTTGATGGGTTGATCGTTTTTCTTCGGCGACATGATTCTGTTACACGGAAAGAAAAATGAATTTGTGAGCGAGTATGGTTGAACCTAGACGTAGTTCGATCGTTCGTGTAAAGAATATAAGTATGTTCTCGAAGGTTTGACCTACATCCCTATGATGCAGTCCCGGTATGGAGTAGAAGTAAATTAATAGAATGGTCTCAAAATGCTTATCGTCCAAACCAAGGTATTATTGGTTGGTGGATAACGTGATCCAACCTTTGAAAGAGACTTGGAACTGATTGCGGAGTTAAATTACCATAGTCCAATAACTTGACTAGATGGGTTTTCAGATAGACTCCAATGAAAGCATGATGAATGCATTTGAACAAAGATTGACACGTAAGTTAGCCGACTGTCGATATCATTGATGTTTAAGATTTAATAGGTTTGGGGAAATTGACCTTGTTGTAGGTCTTACTTCATATTCGGAGTAGAAAAGTCTTCGACAACATAAAGACTTAAATAAAAGTACTTACAGTACAAGGTAATTACATAGGAAGTACTACACAGAACGTTGACAGGAACACGGTTCTTTAAAACAAAGAAGTAAGTAAGGTATCTCCTACTGGCGACGGTCACCCCTATGGTGAACCCTTAGTTCGGTTTAGTTGACGTTCCATATCAAGTAGGTATCTCTCGTACACCCTCTGACGTACTTGGAGCTCTTATGACTTCGGTTCGGGTTTCATCTAGTGCTTGCAGCAGGGTCTCATGGTTTCTCTCAGATCTCTCACTTGTGATCAAGGCGATTGGTGCGAGTGGTATGCATTCTTGCATTGGTATTAACCTCTTCGATACGTTGGAGAGCCGTCCTGCCCTGAATTTCGTTTCGGGCAATTCTACGGATCAAGATCGGTAGAACTCTGTGTGCTGAGATCCCTTCGTTTACGTTGTAGAAGCTTCGGTCTCCATTAAACATCGTAGGTTAATCTTGCTCTTCGCTCCATATTTCCGCGCATTCTACCCAAGGAGGCGTCGGGCCATGAAAAGCCGGACGAGGGTTAGGATTTGGAAATGGAGCTACCGGGGGTAGGTTCTCAACCTCGGGTTTGGAGTTATCATCATCCGCGAGGTCTTCAGCGTGGTGATCATTCAAAGGGATTGGATGATCATTCTCTGGTCCTTCTCCAACCGATCCAGCAATGACTTCGTTCGGAAAGTACGGGTTGCCATGGGGATGGAGTCCAGCCATGTTATCTACGCGAGAATTGGGGTAAGGAAATAATTATTAGACGAACTATCTAGATAATTATTAGAAAATCTTCATTAGTTACATCGCTATTTGTAAAGTGCATACTAGTCATATGTAATCAACACAGGATAGGCTTTCGAATAAGTGACCTTAACTCCAAATTCACAAGGAATAGGGGTAAAGCAAAAATTTCACCGATTCTAAGTCTATAACATCCTAGTTACATATATCCTTAGGGTATCCACTTAGCAACTATAAACTTAGAAATGAAGATCCTTTTTAGTTCTCAAGTAAGTAATTATGGTAACCCAAAATACCCCTATGGTATTTAAGACTTAGGTTCTGTTATAATGTTCTCATTGTGGTAATGTTGGTAAGTTTTTTGGACTTGTTGCCATATCACAACCATTCTTGGGCATATGCTAATCACTCCTCAGACCAGCATAGTTGATCAGGCTATGCCACTCCCAAGACTGACTATACGTCCCCAAGCTTACTTGTGATATTCAACAATTGTAATACTTTTGTTCTTGTCGTTGTGACACCGATTTTTTTATGAATGCAGGCACATATACTAACTTAAATATTTTATTATTTAAAAGTATATACTCTAAATCAGAGTATTTTTAATCCCATTGTATTTATAGTTAGTATATCTTTTATGGGTTGATATACTCAATTCACTATAAACAATGCTCTGATACCAATCTGTCACACCCCAAAACCGAGAACGGCGGAAACGTTCTGGGGCGGAGGACGTCATGTAATGTATCACAACAAATGTAAAGTAGTAAACAAGCAACAACATCGTCCATTGCATTAATAGTAAAAGTTTAATACATGTGTGTTCTTTCATAGTAATAAGACATTACAACAAGTAATCAAAATAAAAGACGAGTCTTGACTGCTCTGTCTTCGCAAAACCTGGTCATCGTACCTGTCTACTGGTGACCTGAGAATACAAGTTATTTTGAAAGTGTAGGTCAGCATTTAAGCTGGTGAGTTCATAAGTATTTAATGTCATTGTTTGTATAAGTATGAAGATAACATTTGGAATTATTCAATGTAATTGTTTGTAGAAGTATGAAGAAAACATTTGGAATTATTCAATGTAACTGTTTGTATAAGTATGAAGAAAACATTTGGAATTATTCAATATAACTGTTTGTATAAGTATGAAGAAAACATTTGGAATTATTCAATGTAACTGTTTGTATAAGTTTGAAGAAAACGTTTGGAATTAATCAATGTAATTGTTCGTATAAGTTTGAAGAAAACATTTGGAATTATTCAATGTAACTGTTTGTATAAGTATGAAGAAAACATTTGGAATTATTCAATATAACTGTTTGTATAAGTATGAAGAAAACATTTGGAATTATTCAATGTAACTGTTTGTATAAGTTTGAAGAAAACATTTGGAATTAATCAATGTAATTGTTCGTATAAGTATGAAGATAACGTTTGGAATTATTCAATGTAATTGTTCGTATAAGTATAAAGATAACGTTTGGAATTAATCAATGTAATTGTTCGTATAAGTATGAAGACAGTGTTTGAAATTGTTCTACATTTGTATAAAACTGAATAAAATGGTTTGTACATGTTTGAAAGTTCCTAGAAAATCCCTTATTTTCTACTAGTATAAAAGTAGTCTTCTACCAAGACTCGACTGTTTTGTATGTTTACCTTTAGAAATCCAGTATCTTTTCATAAGTGTGTATGTAGTTTAAAAACTCCAAAACTATAACAAAATGATGTTTTTCATGCCTAAATATAGATTTGTGTAAATATAAAAGCACTAAGGAATTTGATAACGCCATAAACCAATGTGTTTCTAATACTCCATGTGAGTTTTATAACCATACTTCATCCGATGTCCGTTTTCGTCAGGCTTTTCGCCGTTGCGCTACTATTTTTGAGACCTTCGATTCTCATTTAGGTTGTTTCGGTCAAAAGTCTCTCGAGCTCTATTTCGAGTTTTTAGCTGTCTACTGCTATATTCGGATCTTGGAAAAATCATAACTTCCTCATACGAAGTCAGATTTGGACGTTCTTTTTATGTACGCTCACGGTTTAATGTTATCTACAACTTTCATTTAGATACTTAAGGCTAAAAAATATTGTATTGAAACTTCACGTTTTTCGTTTAATCGGTGTTGCTGGTTTTGTCCGGAATTTTAGAATGGTTATAACTTCCTCGTTATAACTCGGATTTTTGTGTTCTTTATATGCATGAAAACCTTGATACGATTCCTACCACTTTATTTAACCCAAATAAGATTTTAGGAAAGTTATATTTTGACCTAAATTTGACTGGTGTTACATTACATTGTCTCGAAATATCGGGTTGTCACATCATCCCCCCGTTAGAGGGAATTTCGTCCCGAAATTAGAGTTTAAGAAAAACTTAATAATTATGTTACAGATAGAAGTTTTACTTGCTTGTCGTGTTCTTAAGTGAACTCAGGTTCTCGCTTGGCATTCCAGCGAACCTTTCACTATCGGGATACGACTTTGCTTCTTTCGTTTGACTTCGCTAGTATGATAACCATTCATGGTCGAATGTATGTTGAATGTTTTGTGGTTTGTGGGAGTATGCCCTACAAGTATTGTCTCCAGATCTTCAGAGCAATTACCGCCACTCATGACTCAAGATCACGTGTTGAATAGTTAACTTCTTGTGGCTTAAGCTGTCTTGAGGTATCGGCAGTGACCTTTCCTCTTGCTTAAGAATACAACTAAGCCCTTGGTTGGATGCATTGCATTACACCACGAAATATTCTATCCCTTTTGGGAGGGATAATATTGGTGCGATGCATCAGGCTTACTTTAGCGTTTGGAACGCTCTTTCTTGTTTACAGACAAGTCCGGTGCTCCTCCAAGTGAGAAACTTGGCCTAAAGAATCCCCTTCTGAGGATTTTGTTAAGCTCGCTAGGAAGTTCTTGCATTTCAGTTGGAGCTAGATGATAAGGTGATTTGGCTACTGGGGTAGCCCCTGGAACTAAGTCGATTCTGAATTCGACTTGACGTTGTGGTGGTAATCCCGGTAGTTCTTCTGGAAAGGTGTTGGGAAAGTCGCGTACTTTTGGGATGTTCTGAATGTGTGATATTCCCTTCGTAAGCGCTTTTGAGCTTAAATACACGAAATGATGCGAAGGTTCGTACTTGATTTGTCTCCGTAAATTACAAGAGGTTCTTTGATAGGGAGGTTAAGATTAACTGCTTTATCAAAGCAGCTGATGTCGGCTCGATGTAGACTTAACCAACTCCTACTGATTATGATGTCAAAACCTTGGGGTGGATTAGATGTCGTGAAGATCTAAAAGAAAGTATGACTACTCATGAATTAGGGAAAAGGATAGATATTTCTAAGTTTATTCCCACGAAAGCACGATCACTCTCAGTCTTAGGCAGTCTCCGTCCAGAAGTTCATAGTAGAACTTATACCTGGTTCATCAATCACAGTCTCGGGTATACGAGTCGTATATAATTAAGATTGAAACTGTGGGTCTTTGGATTGAACTTGACGTACTGCACGAGTGGTACTTCGGGGAGGTTTGTTGAGGTTTCTTTGGAAAGGGTATGAAACATGAGGTACTCTACGCATGAGTACTTCGGAGTTCTGAAGTGATAGTTTCGTTGGAAAGATGATTTCGGAGAAAGAGATTTACGCACGAAACTGGTATTGTGAGGATCAAATAGACTCTGCTCGTATGATGAAATTGGAATCACTTGGAAATAAAGGCACTAGATTTGATCATAAAGGCGTTACAGACAAAACACAACAGTGCAACTTTTTAACAGAGTTACAGTACTTTAGAGTAACTACAGGAATCTTGCTACGAACAAAGTATACTATAAAAGGCAAGTATACGCAGCACGAGGGTCCCTTAACTGACGGGATCTCGCAAGAGATAAGACTCGAGTTGCACTAGTTCTAAACATGTTTTAAAAACATACATAATACTGACGACTGGAAGTGAACCTATAGTATAGTAGGGTCCTTCATTGCCTCTTTCCATTATGAGGTCAAACTCCTCCGGATTCACCATCATTCTCCTCTGTTGGACAGTCCCTCTTGAAGTGTCCCATTACGCTACATAGATGGCATATTTGAGAGATTTCGACGTTGGTGGTTGAAGTAATGTGTTGGATCCGAGTCTTGAAGTAACGGACGGTGTGTCCCTTTTTATTGCAGTTTAAGCACGACATTTTCCAACAAGGACCATGATGGTGATAGTTGCATTTGTTTCACTTTGGGAGGTTGCCAGCATACTGTCTGGCCGGGTTAGGGATAACTGGGATAGTAGAAGAGATGGTAGTAGGAGGTACATAACTCGTGGTTGTGAAGGTTGATTTGCCTTTAGCTTTAGCCCAGAACTTTCGTTTGTTATTCTTGGGCTTGAGATTTGCGGTGTCGTGGTAGTTTGTTGCTCGTTGAGGTATTTGATTGTTACTTGGATTGGAATTATTGTTAACAATCCCGCTAACATTCGCGTTGTTAGCGTTAAGGTGGGTCAGAACAGCTGACACGGCAGCCGAGACTGCAGCTTGAAAGGTAGCGGCATCAATCTGAAGAGTTGGTGTTTGGTTGATGGGTTGATCGTTTTTCTTCGGCGACATGATTCTGTTACACGGAAAGAAAAATGAATTTGTGAGCGAGTATGGTTGAACCTAGACGTAGTTCGATCGTTCATGTAAAGAATATAAGTATGTTCTCGAAGGTTTGACCTACATCCCTATGATGCAGTCCCGGTATGGAGTAGAAGTAAATTAATAGAATGGTCTCAAAATGCTTATCGTCCAAACCAGGGTATTATTGGTTGGTGGATAACATGATCCAACCTTTGAAAGAGACTTGGAACTGATTGCGGAGTTAAATTACCATAGTCCAATAACTTGACTATATGGGGTTTCAGATAGACTCCAATGAAAGCATGATGAATGCATTTGAACAAAGATTGACACGTAAGTTAGCCGACTGTCGATGTCATTGATGTTTAAGATTTAATAGGTTTGGGGAAATTGACCTTGGTTTAGGTCTTACTTCATATTCGGAGTAGAAAAGTCTTCGACAACATAAAGACTTAAATAAAAGTACTTACAGTATAAGGTAATTACATAGGAAGTACTACACAGAACGTTGACAGGAACACGGTTCTTTAAAACAAAGAAGTAAGTAAGGTATCTCCTACTGGCGACGGTCACCCCTATGGTGAACCCTTAGTTCGGTTTAGTTGACGTTCCATATCAAGTAGGTATCTCTCGTACACCCTCTGACGTACTTGGAGCTCTTATGACTTCGGTTCGGGTTTCATCTAGTGCTTGCAGCAAGGTCTCATGGTTTCTCTCAGATCTCTCAGTTGTGATCAAGGCGATTGGTGCGAGTGGTATGCATTCTTGCATTGGTATTAACCTCTTCGATACGTTGGAGAGCCGTCCTCCCCTGAATTTCGTTTCGGGCAATTCTACGGATCAAGATCGGTAGAACTCTGTGTGCTGAGATCCCTTCGTTTACGTTGTAGAAGCTTCGGTCTCCATTAAACATCGTAGGTTAATCTTGCTCTTCGCTCCATATTTCCGCGCATTCTACCCAAGGAGGCGTCGGGCCATGAAAAGCCGGACGAGGGTTAGGATTTGGAAATGGAGCTACCGGGGGTAGGTTCTCAACCTCGGGTTTGGAGTTATCATCATCCGCGAGGTCTTCAGCGTGGTGATCATTCAAAGGGATTGGATGATCATTCTCTGGTCCTTCTCCAACCGATCCAGCAATGACTTCGTTCGGAAAGTACGGCTTGCCATGGGGATGGAGTCCAGCCATGTTATCTACGCGAGAATTGGGGTAAGGAAATAATTATCAGACGAACTATCTAGATAATTATTAGAAAATCTTCATTAGTTACATCGCTATTTGTAAAGTGCATACCAGTCATATGTAATCAACACAGGATAGGCTTTCGAATAAGTGACCTTAACTCTAAATTCACAAGGAATAGGGGTAAAGCAAAAATTTCACCGATTCTAAGTCTATAACATCCTAGTTACATATATCCTTAGGGTATCCACTTAGCAACTATAAACTTAGAAATGAAGATCCTTTTTAGTTCTCAAGTAATTAATTATGGTAACCCAAAATACCCCTATGGTATTTTAGACTTAAGTTCTATTATAATGTTCTCATTGTGGTAATGTTGGTAAGTTTTTAGACTTGTTGCCATATCACAACCATTCTTGGGCATATGCTAATCACTCCTCAGACCAGCATAGTTGATCAGGCTATGCCACTCCCAAGACTGACTATACGTCCCCAAGCTTACTTGTGATATTCAACAATTGTAATACTTTTGTTCTTGTTGTTGTGACACCGATTTTTTTATGAATGCAGGCACATATACTAACTTAAATATTTTATTATTTAAAAGTATAAACTCTAAATCAGAGTATTTTTAATCCCATTGTATTTATAGTTAGTATATCTTTTATGGGTTGATATACTCAATTCACTATAAACAATGCTCTGATACCAATCTGTCACACCCCAACACCGAGAACGGCGGAAACGTTCTGGGGCGGAGGACGTCATGTAATGTATCACAACAAATGTAAAGTAGTAAACAAGCAACAACATCGTCCATTGCATTAATAGTAAAAGTTTAATACATGTGTGTTCTTTCATAGTAATAAGACACTACAACAATTAATCAAAATAAAAGACGAGTCTTGCTGCTCTGTCTTCGCAAAACCTGGTCATCATACCTGTCTACTGGTGACCTGAGAATACAAGTTATTTTGAAAGTGTAGGTCAGCATTTAAGCTGGTGAGTTCATAAGTATTTAATGTCATTGTTTGTATAAGTATGAAGATAACATTTGGAATTATTCAATGTAATTGTTTGTAGAAGTATGAAGAAAACATTTGGAATTATTCAATGTAACTGTTTGTATAAGTATGAAGAAAACATTTGGAATTATTCAATATAACTGTTTGTATAAGTATGAAGAAAACATTTGGAATTATTCAATGTAACTGTTTGTATAAGTTTGAAGAAAACGTTTGGAATTAATCAATGTAATTGTTCGTATAAGTTTGAAGAAAACATTTGGAATTATTCAATGTAACTGTTTGTATAAGTATGAAGAAAACATTTGGAATTATTCAATATAACTGTTTGTATAAGTATGAAGAAAACATTTGGAATTATTCAATGTAACTGTTTGTATAAGTTTGAAGAAAACATTTGGAATTAATCAATGTAATTGTTCGTATAAGTATGAAGATAACGTTTGGAATTATTCAATGTAATTGTTCGTATAAGTATAAAGATAACGTTTGGAATTAATCAATGTAATTGTTCGTATAAGTATGAAGACAGTGTTTGAAATTGTTCTACATTTGTATAAAACTGAATAAAATGGTTTGTACATGTTTGAAAGTTCCTAGAAAATCCCATATTTTCTACTAGTATAAAAGTAGTCTTCTACCAAGACTCGACTGTTTTGTATGTTTACCTTTAGAAATCCAGTATGTTTTCATAAGTGTGTATGTAGTTTAAAAACTCCAAAACTATAACAAAATGATGTTTTTCATGCCTAAATAATAGATTTGTGTAAATATAAAAGCAGTAAGGAATTTGATAACCCCGTAAACCAATGTGTTTCTAATACTCCATGTGAGTTTTATAACCATACTTCATCCGATGTCTTTTTCGTCAGGCTTTTCGCCGTTGCGCTACTATTTTTGAGACCTTCGATTCTCATTTAGGTTGTTTCGGTCAAAAGTCTCTCGAGCTCTATTTCGAGTTTTTAGCTGTCTACTGCTATATTCGGATCTTGGAAAAATCATAACTTCCTCATACGAAGTCAGATTTGGACGTTCTTTTTATGTACGCTCACGGTTTAATGTTATCTACAACTTTCATTTAGATACTTAAGGCTAAAAATATTGTATTGAAACTTCGCGTTTTTCGTTTAATCGGTGTTGCTGGTTTTGTCCGGAATTTTAGAATGGTTATAACTTCCTCGTTATAACTCAGATTTTTGTGTTCTTTATATGCATGAAAACCTTGATACGATTCCTACCACTTTATTTAACCCAAATAAGATTTTAGGAAAGTTATATTTTGACCTAAATTTGACTGGTGTTACATTACATTGTCTCGAAATATCGGGTTGTCACATCATCCCCCCGTTAGAGGGAATTTCGTCCCGAAATTAGAGTTAAGAAAAACTTAATAATTATGTTACGGATAGAAGTTTTACTTGCTTGTCGTGTTCTTAAGTGAACTCAGGTTCTCGCTTGGCATTCCAGCGAACCTTTCACTATCGGGATACGACTTTGCTTCTTTCGTTTGACTTCGCTAGTATGATAACCATTCATGGTCGAATGTATGTTGAATGTTTTGTGGTTTGTGGGAGTATGCCCTACAAGTATTGTCTCCAGATCTTCAGAGCAATTACCGCCACTCATGACTCAAGATCACGTGTTGAATAGTTAACTTCTTGTGTCTTAAGCTGTCTTGAGGTATCGGCAGTGACCTTTCCTCTTGCTTAAGAATACAACTAAGCCCTTGGTTGGATGCATTGCATTACACCACGAAATATTCTATCCCTTTTGGGAGGGATAATATTGGTGCGATGCATCAGGCTTACTTTAGCGTTTGGAACGCTCTTTCTTGTTTACAGACAAGTCTGGTGCTCCTCCAAGTGAGAAACTTGGCCTAAAGAATCCCCTTCTGAGGATTTTGTTAAGCTCGCTAGGAAGTTCTTGCATCTCAGTTAGAGCTAGATGATAAGGTGATTTGGCTACTGGGGTAGCCCCTGGAACTAAGTCGATTCTGAATTCGACTTGACGTTGTGGTGGTAATCCCGGTAGTTCTTCTGGAAAGGTGTTGGGAAAGTCGCGTACTTTTGGGATGTTCTGAATGTCCTTCGCTTCTTGGCTTGTATCGACGATGTGTGAAAGGAATGTGTGATATTCCCTTCGTAAGCTCTTTTGAGCTTAAATACACGAAATGATGCAAAGGTTCGTACTTGATTTGTCTCCGTAAATTACAAGAGGTTCTTTGATAGGGAGGTTAAGATTAACTGCTTTATCAAAGCAGCTGATGTCGGCTCGATGTAGACTTAACCAACTCCTACTGATTATGATGTCAAAATCTTGGGGTGGATTAGATGTCGTGAAGATCTAAAAGAAAGTATGACTACTCATGAATTAGGGAAAAGGATAGATATTTCTAAGTTTATTCCCACGAAAGCACGATCACTCTCAGTCTTAGGCAGTCTCCGTCCAGAAGTTCATAGTAGAACTTATACCTGGTTCATCAATCACAGTCTCGGGTATACGAGTCGTATATAATTAAGATTGAAACTGTGGGTCTTTGGATTGAACTTGACGTACTGCACGAGTGGTACTTCGGGGAGGTTTGCTGAGGTTTCTTTGGAAAGGGTAAGAAACATGAGGTACTCTACGCATGAGTACTTCGGAGTTCTGAAGTGATAGTTTCGTTGGAAAGATGATTTCGGAGAAAGAGATTTACGCACGAAACTGGTATTGTGAGGATCAAATAGACTCTGCTCGTATGATGAAATTGGAATCACTTGGAAATAAAGGCACTAGATTTGATCATAAAGGCGTTACAGACAAAACACAACAGTGCAACTTTTTAACAGAGTTACAGTACTTTAGAGTAACTACAGGAATCTTGCTACGAACAAAGTATACTATAAAAGGCAAGTATACGCAGCACGAGGGTCCCTTAACTGACGGGATCTCGCAAGAGATAAGACTCGAGTTGCACTAGTTCTAAACATGTTTTAAAAACATACATAATACTGACGATTGGAAGTGAACCTATACTATAGTAGGGTCCTTCATTGCCTCTTTCCATTATGAGGTCAAACTCCTCCGGATTCACCATCATTCTCCTCTGTTGGACAGTCCCTCTTGAAGTGTCCCATTACGCTACATAGATGGCATATTCGAGAGATTTCGACGTTGGTGGTTGAAGTAATGTGTTGGATCCGAGTCTTGAAGTAACGGACGGTGTGTCCCTTTTTATTGCAGTTTAAGCACGACATTTTCCAACAAGGACCATGATGGTGATAGTTGCATTTGTTTCACTTTGGGAGGTTGCCAACATACTGTCTGGCCGGGTTAGGGATAACTGGGATAGTAGAAGAGATGGTAGTAGGAGGTACATAACTCGTGGTTGTGAAGGTTGATTTGCCTTTAGCTTTAGCCCAGAACTTTCGTTATTCTTGGGCTTGAGATTTGCGGTGTCGTGGTAGTTTGTTGCTCGTTGAGGTATTTGATTGTTACTTGGATTGGAATTATTGTTAACAATCCCGCTAACATTCGCGTTGTTAGCGTTAAGGTGGGTCAGAACAGCTGACACGGCAGCCGAGACTGCAGCTTGAAAGGTAGCGGCATCA
The DNA here is from genome assembly GCF_002870075.4 of Lactuca sativa. Classification (NCBI taxonomy): domain Eukaryota; kingdom Viridiplantae; phylum Streptophyta; class Magnoliopsida; order Asterales; family Asteraceae; genus Lactuca; species Lactuca sativa. Next base: position 313,628,849 of record NC_056630.2, read on the forward strand.
ATCTGAAGAGTTGGTGTTTGGTTGATGGGTTGATCGTTTTTCTTCGGCGACATGATTCTGTTACACGGAAAGAAAAATGAATTTGTGAGCGAGTATGGTTGAACCTAGACGTAGTTCGATCGTTCATGTAAAGAATATAAGTATGTTCTCGAAGGTTTGACCTACATCCCTATGATGCAGTCCCGGTATGGAGTAGAAGTAAATTAATAGAATGGTCTCAAAATGCTTATCGTCCAAACCAGGGTATTATTGGTTGGTGGATAACATGATCCAACCTTTGAAAGAGACTTGGAACTGATTGCGGAGTTAAATTACCATAGTCCAATAACTTGACTATATGGGTTTTCAGATAGACTCCAATGAAAGCATGATGAATGCATTTGAACAAAGATTGACACGTAAGTTAGCCGACTGTCGATGTCATTGATGTTTAAGATTTAATAGGTTTGGGGAAATTGACCTTGGTTTAGGTCTTACTTCATATTCGGAGTAGAAAAGTCTTCGACAACATAAAGACTTAAATAAAAGTACTTACAGTACAAGGTAATTACATAGGAAGTACTACACAAAACGTTGACAGGAACACGGTTCTTTAAAACAAAGAAGTAAGTAAGGTATCTCCTACTGGCGACAGTCACCCCTATGGTGAACCCTTAGTTCGGTTTAGTTGACGTTCCATATCAAGTAGGTATCTCTGGTACACCCTCTGGCGTACTTGGAGCTCTTATGACTTCGGTTCGGGTTTCATCTAGTGCTTGCAGCAGGGTCTCATGGTTTCTCTCAGATCTCTCACTTGTGATCAAGGCGATTGGTGCGAGTGGTATGCATTCTTGCATTGGTATTAACCTCTTCGATACGTTGGAGAGCCGTCCTGCCCTGAATTTCGTTGCGGGCAACTCTACGGATCAAGATCGGTAGAACTCTGTCTGCTGAGATCCCTTCGTTTACGTTGTAGAAGCTTCGGTCTCCATTAAACATCATAGGTTAATCTTTCTCTTCGCTCCATGTTTCCACGCATTCTACCTAAGGAGGCGTCGGGCCATGAAAAGCCGGACGAGGGTTAGGATTTGGAAATGGAGCTACCGGGGGTAGGTTCTCAACCTCGGGTTTGGAGTTATCATCATCCGCGAGGTCTTCAGCGTGGTGATCATTCAAAGGGATTGGATGATCATTCTCTGGTCCTTCTCCAACCGATCCAGCAATGACTTCGTTCGGAAAGTACGGGTTGCCATGGGGATGGAGTCCAGCCATGTTATCTACGCGAGAATTGGGGTAAGGAAATAATTATCAGACGAACTATCTAGATAATTATTAGAAAATATTCATTAGTTACATCGCTATTTGTAAAGTGCATACCAGTCATATGTAATCAACACAGGATAGGCTTTCGAATAAGTGACCTTAACTCTAAATTCACAAGGAATAGGGGTAAAGCAAAAGTTTCACCGATTCTAAGTCTATAACATCCTAGTTACATATATCCTTAGGGTATCCACTTAGCAACTATAAACTTAGAAATGAAGATCCTTTTTAGTTCTCAAGTAATTAATTATGGTAACCCAAAATACCCCTATGGTATTTTAGACTTAGGTTCTGTTATAATGTTCTCATTGTGGTAATGTTGGTAAGTTTTTAGACTTGTTGCCATATCACAACCATTCTTGGGCATATGCTATTCACTCCTCAGACCAGCATAGTTGATCAGGCTATGCCACTCCCAAGACTGACTATACGTCCCCAAGCTTACTTGTGATATTCAACAATTGTAATACTTTTGTTCTTGTCGTTGTGACACCGATTTTTTTATGAATGCAGGCACATATACTAACTTAAATATTTTATTATTTAAAAGTATAAACTCTAAATCAGAGTATTTTTAATCACATTGTATTTATAGTTAGTATATCTTTTATGGGTTGATATACTCAATTCACTATAAACAATGCTCTGATACCAATCTGTCACACCCCAACACCGAGAACGGCGGAAACGTTCTGGGGCGGAGGACGTCATGTAATGTATCACAACAAATGTAAAGTAGTAAACAAGCAACAACATCGTCCATTGCATTAATAGTAAAAGTTTAATACATGTGTGTTCTTTCATAGTAATAAGACACTACAACAATTAATCAAAATAAAAGACGAGTCTTGCTGCTCTGTCTTCGCAAAACCTGGTCATCATACCTGTCTACTGGTGACCTGAGAATACAAGTTATTTTGAAAGTGTAGGTCAGCATTTAAGCTGGTGAGTTCATAAGTATTTAATGTCATTGTTTGTATAAGTATGAAGATAACATTTGGAATTATCCAATGTAATTGTTTGTATAAGTATGAAGAAAACATTTGGAATTATTCAATGTAACTGTTTGTATAAGTATGAAGAAAACATTTGGAATTATTCAATATAACTGTTTGTATAAGTATGAAGAAAACATTTGGAATTATTCAATGTAACTGTTTGTATAAGTTTGAAGAAAACGTTTGGAATTAATCAATGTAATTGTTCGTCTAAGTTTGAAGAAAACATTTGGAATTATTCAATGTAACTGTTTGTATAAGTATGAAGAAAACATTTGGAATTATTCAATATAACTGTTTGTATAAGTATGAAGAAAACATTTGGAATTATTCAATGTAACTGTTTGTATAAGTTTGAAGAAAACGTTTGGAATTAATCAATGTAATTGTTCGTATAAGTATGAAGATAACGTTTGGAATTATTCAATGTAATTGTTCGTATAAGTATAAAGATAACGTTTGGAATTAATCAATGTAATTGTTCGTATAAGTATGAAGACAGTTTTTGAAATTGTTCTACATTTGTATAAAACTGAATAAAATGGTTTGCACATGTTTGAAAGTTCCTAGAAAATCCCATATTTTCTACTAGTATAAAAGTAGTCTTCTACCAAGACTCGACTGTTTTGTATGTTTACCTTTAGAAATCCAGTATCTTTTCATAAGTGTGTATGTAGTTTAAAAACTCCAAAACTATAACAAAATGATGTTTTTCATGCCTAAATAATAGATTTGTGTAAATATAAAAGCAGTAAGGAATTTGATAACCCCCTAAACCAATGTGTTTATAATACTCCATGTGAGTTTTATAACCATACTAATGACCCAGACTGCCTGTAACAACGTTTTTCAGGGGTTGAAATGTTATGACGTTTGTCACCCCAGACTTGCCGGCCTAGCTGTAGCTAACAGCTCAGGTGCGGGATTGTCAATCCCGTATAGATCTATACACAAATATCACGCTCCCCCTACAAGGGATTATGGTATATAATACAGGACTTAATAATGCATACTCGAAAGTACGTGAACCGTCTCACAAAACTTAGTATAAAACAGATTTACGTATAAAAATCTCCATTTGCTCTTGTATGTGAAAGTATCTCTTTGATATAATGTTTCTAGTATGTAAATGTTCATGGTTTTCTCATAAACTATACCTATTATAGTTATTCAAAGTGTGTGTTTCGTTCGTATTGTAAATCCTTGTGTAATGCTCACTTGTTATGTAAAGTATAACATCTAAAGTGACATAAATGATCACATATACTTAAAGTATAAATAAAGTGTTTTGTTCGTATATACATATATAAACATGTTTTATTTCCAAAAGACAAGATGTTATCGAGAATATATATTGCATACGAAAGTTCCTATGTAGTAGTTATGAATCACATATGATTCACTTGATAAAAAGAGTATATGGTGAAACTTTATGTTACACACGATAATTACCGTGTGTTTACTTGTATTTCCCCCCTTTAAAAGTGTATACAACGATTTAAAAGTAGTTTGTTTGATAAGACAGTGTAAAGTAAAAGAAATCTCTTGTTTGAAAACACAGTTATAAATCACATGTGATTGATTATATAACAAAGAGTATAACAACATATTTATGTTTTTCTGTAACAATTGGTAAAAATAGGAACGATCGTACGATGCTATGTTTTGATTATTAAGCAATATGAGTATTTCATCAAGAATGGTTGAAGGAATTTAACGTCTTTTATTTAAATAAGTTATTGTGAAATATAAAACAAGTAACTATTGATAAATTTCGTTATGATGTATGGCTACGAACCATCACCGGTTTGTGAAATTAGCATATAACATCATTTGAACGCAACAAACTTAATTTTTGTATCAACATGTATCTAGTTGATAATTAAGTTGGGTTCTATGTAAAACGTGTGCTTAATAGTTGTGGAGGATATAAATTTGACAAATATACGAACCAAAGTGACAAAACGTGTTTAACGATATGGTTAACCGATTAAATGTCACGAAATTATACATTGGTCAATAAATTTTATATTTAAATAAATTAAAATATAAAATGAATTATTATAAGGTATAATTAGAATGTATTTAAGTGTTTTTGAATAAAAAGAATAAAACATAAACATTAAAGTTCAAATACACAAAAACTACATTGTTATTTTATACTAAGTATACATGTATGTATTTGTATATATGTAGTATTATCTAGTGAATGACTAGTTATGGGTCATGAATTAAAGTGATTTCATGTAAGTTTTATGATGTCTAAATCAATTAAGATAAGAGAATTGGTGGAGATAAGTGCCAACTTAACTAATAAGTGCTTAATCACTTAAGGCATTTTACTAAGAATGCTTCTTAATCCCTCTTCTAATTTTCAAGATTAAGACCTTCCCTCTCCTTAACTAGAACTCCTAACTAACTAAATAACTAGTAGTTAGTTAGTTAACTAACCCTATCTCTAAGCAACCACCCAAGCAAGTGGCTAGACAAGATCACATCACTTAAACTCACATCCCATCACAAGCTAGTCTAGGTTTTGTCCCCTTATCCTCTTCCACTATTTTCTCCTTCATATCCACGAAATTTCCTCTTCATTTTACCCTCACTTGACCAGCCAATACTCCAGGGAATTACTCTCAACCTTCATCTCATTTTCAAGCACAAGAACTTCCTTCCAAAGCCATCAAAACCATGAACTAAAGGGCTGCTGTCCCTTTTGTGTTTCAGCCACCATTTCACCCATCTACACCTTCCTTTTGCTTGGTATTTTTACCACCAAATACCCCTGGAAGTTACTTGTTATGATACTCAAAATTATTGATTCAAAACAGTGAGTAAACTACCCTTTTTCTTGCTCTTTTGCTGTGAAATTTCGTGACAGCAACATAGCCAAAAGAGTGGCTGTTTTGGAGCATCAAACCAACAACCAAAAGTTCATCTTCAACCTTCTATTCTTCAAGTATTCACATAAGGTGAGTTCATACCCCTACATTTTCATGTTTTCTTCAAGTTTTAAGGGGGGGAATACGAGTTAGAACACTAAACATAACTTAAATTTAAATGACAACTTTCTACAGAAAAGTTGAGTCCTATTCACAGACTGTTTTGACCATCTTAAACTTAATATCTTTCAAAACTGTACAATATGAAAATAGTTCAAGTTTATACCTTTCTAAGGACTACTCGCACGTGTTCATACGATTTTTCTACAATTTATGGCGATTTTTATAAAACTGCCTGTCATTTCAGAAGTGATTTCGGACCAGTCTGTGAAGATGTTCATTTTCACACTAGTTTGAGACCACTAAAAATCATAATAAAAATTAGGAACAAAGTAGACTCATTTTATAAACTCTCAGAGGTGACAGATTCAGTTTTTGACTTACGAGGATTTTTCTATGAGTTTTCTAAAAACACGGACAGTAAAGGGTAAAACTGTCAAAAGTGGTTTATAGATTTATTAACACCTTCTAACATTTTTGAGCAATGTTTATACATTAAGGAAGTTAAAACACAATCATTTAAATATGTTTAATTACCATTTTTACAAAAGTGATAAGTACAAAAAGGTCTTTATTATCAAAATTAAGGATTATTTCATGCAGAGTTTCTAATAAAAACGTAAGAATATGAACAACAATTATGAAACATACCAAATCATCTTTTAAAATTTATACATATATATATATATATATATATATATATATAACCATATACATATATATGTTTTGTTTACAAACTTGTCTTCTACATCGAATATATATATATATATATATATATATATATATATATATATATATATATATATATATATGTTTTATTTACAAACTTGTCTTCTACATCAAAAATTACACTTTTCATAACAAATGAACATTTTACTAGGGATTACTATGCAAACGAGACACATTTTTAGAAAACTATAATAGGTATAGTTTTACGAGAGCATTACAAACTTTTACATACTAGAAACACTATTTCAAGAAGTTTACTTTCATATACAAGAACAAACGAACATTTTTTCACGTAAATCTGTTTTATACTAAGTTTTGTGAGACATCAACTTCACGTACGTTCGAGTACGCATTTCAAGTCCTATATTATATACCAGAATCCCTTGGAGGGGGAGCATGATGTTTGTGTATAGATCTATACAGGCTTGACAAACCGCGCCCTGACTGTTAGCTACAGTCCACCATTTGGGGTGACAAACGTTAGAACATTCCAACGCCTGAAGAACGTTGTGTATAGGCATTTCTAGTCAATAGCATGGTTATAAAACTCACATGGAGTATTGAAAACACATTGATTTACGGGGTTTTTCAGACGTATTGGAAATTTTATACATACATACATTTTTAGAAACAAACATTGGTCTTGAGATAAAGCTACATTTATACTAGTAGAAAATATAGGATTTTCTAGAAGCAAACAAACAAGAACAAAACATTTCATTTCATACAAACATTGTCATTTAATACTTATGAAACTCACCAGCTTAAATGTTGATCTACTCTTTCAAAACTACTTGTATGTCCCAGGGATTCAGTAATTACAGGTAACAAACAGCTTTTGAAGAAGGGACGCTGCGGCGCCAATTTAAATTAATATTTTCGCATCATATTGTAATTGGTTTTGAACATGTACCTTTTAACAATGTAAACTTTCAATTATATATATGATGGTGGTATTGCTTTCTTTACTATGTATTCATTTGTTACGTTACCACATGAAGTCATCCGCCCCCGAACGTTTCCGCCGTTCCGGTTTGGGGGTGTGACATTTTCACACGATGATAAATCGTGCGTTTACTTGTATTCCCCCCTTTAAAGTGTATAAAATGCATTTATAAAACATTTGAAAGTGTTGTTTATAGGGGTATGAACTCACTTGATTGAAGTGGTTGATTTAAAGTAGTAGAGAGAAGAATCGAGCAGAACTTCGACAGGAAGAGTTGAAAATGCGGGAAAATCTCAGGATTCTCAGGAATCTCGGGAACACAAAACCTTCCTTAGGGACTTGAAGGTGAAAAACCGGGGCTTTGGGAGGGTCTCGGGGGCTTAACCGCAGAGTTTCGGCGCGAGAAAGAAAGGAACTGACCAATGGAACTCGGAGCCCTTGAAACCTATTTATAGGGGTATTTCTGGTGTGCCACATCATGGCTAAGGTTGGCCACATCGTGGGGAGCAAGTCTTATCCTCTTCCATTGATTGGACGCCCTCAGTCACTTGCCGGGTCGCGGCAAAGTTGTGCCATGTCGTGGCAAGCCTGACAGCCTCGAATTTCGGGCCTCGAACTTGTAAAATCCATAACTTACGTGTACGAGCTTCGTTTTCGACGTTCTTTATATGCACGCGTAGCTAAAAGTATGATCTACAACTCTCGTTTAGACTTCATCGGCAAATTGTGAATTTATTTTTAACGGGCCGGGACACAAAAAGTCTGTTAAAATTCCATAACTTATTCATCCGATGTCCGTTTTCGTCAGGCTTTTCGACATTGCGCTACTATTTTTGAGACCTTCGATTCTCATTTAGGCTGTTTCGGTCAAAAGTCTCTCGAGCTCTATTTCGAGTTTTTAGCTGTCTACTGCTATATTCAGATCTTGGAAAAATCATAACATCCTCATACAAAGTCAGATTTGGACGTTCTTTTTATGTACGCTCACGGTTTAATGTTATGTACAACTTTCATTTAGATACTTAAGGCTAAAAAATATTGTATTGAAACTTCGCGTTTTTCGTTTAATCGGTGTTGCCGGTTTTGTCCGGAATTTTAGAATGGTTATAACTTCCTCGTTATAACTCGGATTTTTGTGTTCTTCATATGCATGAAAACCTTGATACGATTCCTACCACTTTATTTAACCCAAATAAGATTTTAGGAAAGTTATATTTTGACCTAAATTTGACTGGTGTTACATTACATTGTCTCGAAATATCGGGTTGTCACATCATCCCCCCGTTAGAGGGAATTTCGTCCCGAAATTAGAGTTTAAGCAAAACTTAATAATTATGTTACGGATAGAAGTTTTATTTGCTTGTCGTGTTCTTAAGTGAACTCAGGTTCTCGCTTGGCATTCCAGCGAACCTTTCACTATCGGGATACGGCTTTGCTCCTTTCGTTTGACTTCGCTGGTATGATAACCCTTCTTGGTCAAATGTATGTTGAATGTTTTGTGGTTTGTGGGAGTATGCCCTACAAGTATTGTCTCCAGATCTTCAGAGCAATTACCGCCGCTCATGACTCAAGATCACGTGTTGAATAGTTAACTTCTTGTGTCTTAAGCTGTCTTGAGGTATCGGAAGTGACCTTTCCTCTTGCTTAAGAATACAACTAAGCCCTTGGTTGGATGCATTGCATTACACCACGAAATATTATATCCCTTTTGGGAGGGATAATATTGGTGCGATGCATCAGGCTTACTTTAGCGTTTGGAACGCTCTTTCTTGTTTACAGACAAGTCCGGTGCTCCTCCAAGTGAGAAACTTGGCCTAAAGAATCCCCTTCTGAGGATTTTGTTAAGCTCGCTAGGAAGTTCTTGCATCTCAGTTGGAGCTAGATGATAAGGTGATTTGGCTACTGGGGTAGCCCCTGGAACTAAGTCGATTCTGAATTCGACTTGACGTTGTGGTGGTAATCCCGGTAGTTCTTCTGGAAAGGTGTTGGGAAAGTCGCGTACTTTTGGGATCTTCTGAATGTCCTTCGCTTCTTGGCTTGTATCGACGATGTGTGAAAGGAATGTGTGATATTCCCTTCGTAAGTGCTTTTGAGCTTAAATACACGAAATGATGCGAAGGTTCGTACTTGATTTGTCTCCGAAAATTACAAGAGGTTCTTTGACAGGGAGGTTAAGATTAACTGCTTTATCAAAGCAGCTGATGTCGGCTCGATGTAGACTTAACCAACTCCTACTGATTATGATGTCAAAACCTTGGGGTGGATTAGATGTCGTGAAGATCTAAAAGAAAGTATGACTACTCATGAATTAGGGAAAAGGATAGATATTTCTAAGTTTATTCCCACAAAAGCACGATCACTCTCAGTCTTGGGCAGTCTCCGTCCAGAAGTTCAAAGTAGAACTTATACCTGGTTCATCAATCACAGTCTCGGGTATACGAGTCGTATATAATTAAGATTGAAACTGTGGGTCTTTGGATTGAACTTGACGTACTGCACGAGTGGTACTTCGGGGAGGTTTGCTGAGGTTTCTTTGGAAAGGGTAAGAAACATGAGGTACTCTACGCATGTGTACTTCAGAGTTCTGAAGTGATAGTTTCGTTGGAAAGATGATTTCGGAGAAAGAGATTTACGCACGAAACTGGTATTGTGAGGATCAAATAGACTCTGCTCGTATGATGAAATTGGAATCACTTGGAAATAAAGGCACTAGATTTGATCATAAAGGCGTTACAGACAAAACACAACAGTGCAACTTTTTAACAGAATTACAGTACTTTAGAGTAACTACAGGAATACTGCTACGAACAAAGTATACTATAAAAGGCAAGTATACGTAGCACGAGGGTCCTTTAACTGACGGGATCTCACAAGAGATAAGACTCGAGTTGCACTAGTTCTAAACATGTTTTAAAAGCATACGTAATACTGACGATTGGAAGTGAACCTATACTATAGTAGGGTCCTTCGTTGCCTCTTTCCATTATGAGGTCAAACTCCTCCGGATTCACCATCATTCTCCTCTGTTGGACAGTCCCTCTTGAAGTGTCCCATTACGCTACATAGATGGCATATTCGAGAGATTTCGACATTGGTGGTTGAAGTAATGTGTTGGATCCGAGTCTTGAAGTAGCGGACGGTGTGTCCCTTTTTATTGCAGTTTAAGCACGACATTTTCCAACAAGGTCCGTGATGGTGATAGTTGCATTTGTTTCACTTTGGGAGGTTGCCAGCATACTGTCTGGCCGGGTTAGGGATAACTAGTATACTAGAAGAGATGGTAGTAGGAGGTACATAACTCGTGGTCGTGAAGGTTAATTTGCCTTTAGCTTTAGCCCAGAACTTTCGTTTGTTATTCTTGGGCTTGAGATTTGCGGTGTCGTGGTAGTTTGTTGCTCGTTGAGGTATTTGATTGTTACTTGGATTGGAATTATTGTTAACAATCCCGCTAACATTCGCGTTGTTAGCGTTAAGGTGGGTTAGAACAGCTGACACGGCAGCCGAAACTGCAGCTTGAAAGGTAGCGGCATCAATCTAAAGAGTTGGTGTTTGGTTGATGGGTTGATCGTTTTTCTTCGGCGACATGATTCTGTTACACGGAAAGAAAAATGAATTTGTGAGCGAGTATGGTTTAACCTAGACGTAGTTCGAGCTTCATGTAAAGAATATAAGTATGTTCTCGAAGGTTTGACCTACATCCCTATGATGCAGTCCCAGTATGGAGTAGAAGTAAATTAATAGAATGGTCTCAAAATGCTTATTGTCTAAACCAGGGTATTATTGGTTGGTGGATAACATGATCCAACCTTTGAAAGAGACTTGGAACTGATTGCAGAGTTAAATTACCATAGTCCAATAACTTGACTAGATGGGTTTTCAGATAGACTCCAATGAAAGCATGATGAATGCATTTGAACAAAGATTGACACGTAAGTTAGCCGACTGTCGATATCATTGATGTTTAAGATTTAATAGGTTTGGGGAAATTGACCTTGTTGTAGGTCTTACTTCATATTCAGAGTAGAAAAGTCTTCGACAACATAAAGACTTAAATAAAAGTACTTACAGTACAAGGTAATTACATAGGAAGTACTACACAGAACGTTGACAGGAACACGGTTCTTTAAAACAAAGAAGTAAGTAAGGTATCTCCTACTGGCGACGGTCACCCCTATGGTGAACCCTTAGATCGGTTTAGTTGACGTTCCATATCAAGTAGGTATCTCTCGTACACCCTCTGGCGTACTTGGAGCTCTTATGACTTCGGTTCAGGTTTCATCTAGTGCTTGCAGCAGGGTCTCATGGTTTATCTCAGATCTCTCACTTGTGATCAAGGCGATTGGTGCGAGTGGTATGCATTCTTGCATTGGTATTAACCTCTTCGATACGTTGGAGAGCCGTCCTGCCATGAATTTCATTTCGGACAACTCTACGGATGAGGATCGGTAGAACTCTGTCTGCAGAGCTCCCTTTGTTTACGTTGTAGAAGCGTCGGTCTCCATTAAACATCATAGGTTAATCTTGCTCTTCGCTCCATGTTTCCACGCATTCTACCCAAGGAGGCGTCGGGCCATGAAAAGCCGGACGAGGGTTAGGATTTGGAGATGGAGCTACCGGGGGTAGGTTCTCAACCTCGGGTTCGGAGTTATCATCATCCGTGAGGTCTTCAGCGTGGTGATCATTCAAAGGGATTGGATGATCATTCTCTGGTCCTTCTCCAACCGATCCAGCAATGACTTCGTTCGGAAAGTACGGGTTGCCATGGGGATGGAGTCCAGCCATGTTATCTACGCGAGAATTGGGGTAAGGAAATAATTATTAGACAAACTATCTAGATAATTATTAGAAAATCTTCATTAGTTACATCGCTATTTGTAAAGTGCATACCAGTCATATGTAATCAACAAAGGATAGGCTTTCGAATAAGTGACCTTAACTCTAAATTCACAAGGAATAGGGGTAAAGCAAAAATTTCACCGATTCTAAGTCTATAACATCCTAGTTACATATAGCCTTTGGGTATCCACTTAGCAACAATAAACTTAGAAATGAAGATCCTTTTTAGTTCTCAAGTATGTAATTATGGTAACCCAAAATACCCCTATGGTATTTTAGACTTACGTTCTGTTATAATGTTCTCATTGTGGTAATGTTGGTAACTTTTTAGACTTGTTGCCATATCACAACCGTTCTTGGGCATATGCTAATCACTCCTCAGACCAGCATAGTTGATCAGGCTATGCCACTCCCAAGAATGACTCTACGTCCCCAAGCTTACTTGTGATATTCAACAATTGTAATACTTTTGTTCTTGTCGTTGTGACACCGATTTTTTTATGAATGCAGGCACATATACTAACTTAAATATTTTATTATTTAAAAGTATAAACTCTAAATCAGAGTATTTTTAATCACATTGTATTTATAGTTAGTATATCTTTTATGGGTTGATATACTCAATTCACTATAAACAATGCTCTGATACCAATCTGTCACACCCCAAAACCGAGAACGGCGGAAACGTTCTGGGGCGGAGGACGTCATGTAATGTATCACAACAAATGTAAAGTAGTAAACAAGCAACAACATCGTCCATTGCATTAATAGTAAAAGTTTAATACATGTGTGTTCTTTCATAGTAATTAGACATTACAACAAGTAATCAAAATAAAAGACGAGTCTTGCTGCTCTGTCTTCGCAAAACCTGGTCATCGTACCTTTCTACTGGTGACATGAGAATACAAGTTATTTTGAAAGTGTAGGTCAGCATTTAAGCTGGTGAGTTCATAAGTATTTAATGTCATTGTTTGTATAAGTATGAAGGTAACATTTGGAATTATTCAATGTAATTGTTTGTATAAGTATGAAGAAAACATTTGGAATTATTCAATGTAACTGTTTGTATAAGTATGAAGAAAAGATTCGGAATTATTCAATATAACTGTTTGTATAAGTATGAAGAAAACATTTGGAATTATTCAATGTAACTGTTTGCATAAGTCTGAAGAAAACGTTTGGAATTAATGAATGTAATTGTTCGTATAAGTTTGAAGAAAACATTTGGAATTATTCAATGTAACTGTTTGTATAAGTATGAAGAAAACATTTGGAATTATTCAATATAACTGTTTGTATAAGTATGAAGAAAACATTTGGAATTATTCAATGTAACTGTTTGTATAATTTTGAAGAAAACGTTTGGAATTAATCAATGTAATTGTTCGTATAAGTATGAAGATAAAGTTTGGAATTATTCAATGTAATTGTTCGTATAACTATAAAGATAACGTTTGGAATTAATCAATGTAATTGTTCGTATAAGTATGGAGACAGTTTTTGAAATTGTTCTACATTTGTATAAAACTGAATAAAATGGTTTGTACATGTTTGAAAGTTCCTAGAAAATCCCATATTTTCTTCTAGTATAAAAGTAGTCTTCTACCAAGACTCGACTGTTTTGTATGTTTACCTTTAGAAATCCAGTATCTTTTCATAAGTGTGTATGTAGTTTAAAAACTCCAAAACTATAACAAAATGATGTTTTTCATGCCTAAATAATAGATTTGTGTAAATATAAAATCACTAAGGAATTTGATAACCCCGTAAACCAATGTGTTTCTATTACTCCATGTGAGTTTAATAACCATACTAATGACCCAGACTGCCTGTAACAACGTTCTTCAGGCGTTGAAATGTTATCACGTTTGTCAACCCAGGCTTGCCGGCCTAGCTGTAGCTAACTGCTCAGGTGCAGGATTGTCAATCCCGTATAGATCCATACACAAATATCACGCTCCCCCTACAAGGGATTATGGTATATAATACAGGACTTAATAATGCATACTCGAATGTACGTGAACCGTCTCACAAAACTTAGTATAAAACATATTTACGTATAAAAATGTCCATTTGCTCTTGTATGTGAAAGTATCTCTTTGATATAATGTTTCTAGTATGTAAATGTTCATGGTTTTCTCGTAAACTATACCTATTATAGTTATTCAAAGTGTGTGTTTCGTTCGTATTGTAAATCCTTGTGTAATGCTCACTTGTTATGTAAAGTATAACATCTAAAGTGACATAAATGATCACATATACTTAAAGTATAAATAAAGTGTTTGGTTCGTATATACATATATAAACATGTTTTATTTCCAAAAGACAAGATGTTATCGAGAATATATATTGCATACGAAAGTTCCTATGTAGTAGTTATGAATCACATATGATTCACTTGATAAAAAGAGTATATGGTGAAACTTTATGTTACAAACGATAATAACCGTGTGTTTAGTTGTATTTCCCCCCTTTAAAAGTGTATACAACGATTTAAAAGTAGTTTGTTTGATAAGACAATGTAAAGTAAAAGAAATCTCTTGTTTGAAAACACAATTATAAATCACATGTGATTGATTATATAACAAAGAGTATAACAACATATTTATGTTTTTCACACGATGATAATCGTAGGTTTACTTGTATTCCCCCCTTTAAAGTGTATAAAATGCATTTATAAAACATTTGAAAGTGTTGTTTATAGGGGTATGAACTCAGTTGATTGAAGTGGTTGATTTGAAGTAGTCGAGAGAAGAATCGCGCAGAACTTCGACAGGAAGAGTTGAAAACGCGGGAAAATCTCAGGATTCTCGGGAATCTCGGGAACACAAAACCTTCCTTCGGGACTTGAAGGTGAAAAACCGGGGCTTTGGGAGGGTCTCGGGGGCTTAACCGCAGAGTTTCGGCGCGAGAAAGAAAGGAACTGACCAATGGAACTCGGAGCCCTTGAAACCTATTTATAGGGGTATTTCTGGTGTGCCACATCATGGCTAAGGTTGGCCACATCGTGGGGAGCAAGTCTTATCCTCTTCCATTGATTGGACGCCCTCAGTCACTTGCCGGGTCGCGGCAAAGTTGTGCCATGTCGTGGCAAGCCTGACAGCCTCGAATTTCGGGCCTCGAACTTGTAAAATCCATAACTTACGTGTACGAGCTTCGTTTTCGACGTTCTTTATATGCACGCGTAGCTAAAAGTATGATCTACAACTCTCGTTTAGACTTCATCGGCAAATTGTGAATTTATTTTTAACGGGCCGGGACACAAAAAGTCTGTTAAAATTCCATAACTTATTCATCCGATGTCCGTTTTCATCAGGCTTTTCGACATTGCGCTACTATTTTTGAGACCTTCGATTCTCATTTAGGCTGTTTCGGTGAAAAGTCTCTCGAGCTCTATTTCGAGTTTTTAGCTGTTTACTGCTATATTCGGATCTTGGAAAAATCATAACTTCCTCATACGAAGTCAGATTTGGACGTTCTTTTTATGTATGCTCACGGTTTAATTTAAGGCTAAAAAATATTGTATTGAAACTTCGCGTTTTTCGTTTAATCGGTGTTGCCGGTTTTGTCCGGAATTTTAGAATGGTTATAACTTCCTCGTTATAACTCGGATTTTTGTGTTCTTTATGTAACGCCCCGTCTCTGGTATGTTGTCCCCGTGGCATTTATTTAGAAGTTTTATTGTGGGACTCGGCGAGTCTATGGCCTGACTTGTCGAGTAGGGTCGAGTTTTCGAGCACGTGTTAGTAGGCGAGTCGGCGAGTCCATATTCGGGACTCGGCGAGTCTGCCTGTCTGGAAGAAACCCTAAATCCCCGGGTTGCTCACTATTTAAGCAATGCTTTGTGCCCCAAACTCGCCTCCTTCACCCTCAGAGTGCTGTGAGAAAACCCTAATCCTCCCTTATTTGCTTTAAGTGCTTTTGTGTGGATTTTGAAGGCTTGAAGAAGAAGAAGAAGAAAGGAGCAAAGAGAAGAGGTGTGGAGCAAAGATCCAAGGGCAAAATCAGAGTTCATTGAGGTATTTCTCGGATTCCTTCTGTTTTATGCTTTAGATCTTCATTAGAACTCTTCTAGGACTAGTTTGATGCATTTTCTAAGCCCTATAGTTGTATGGATGCCTTAATGGGACGAGATATCCCTAGATCTGTTCATTTAGGAGTTGTAGAGCCCGGATCTGTTGCCTTTTTGGAGATGCCTTGCAGAAGAACCCTAGATCTAGCCTTTATTATACTTTTTGAGCCTTATTATCTTCTTGGTCGCTTTTGGGCACGTAAAGATAGAATCTTTACGTGCTAATCGAGTTAAGGAAGCCCATATCTATAAGTTTCAGCCGCTGGATTCAAGCAGAATCGAGTTTAGAGTAGTTGCATGGCTATGACTCGATGAGTCGGAAGAACGACTCGGCGAGTCAAGTCGCGAGTCCCGTTTTTCCCTTTTTTGAGTGATGATGAGTGGAAGCCTGTGAGTAGAAGAGTGGACTCAGTGAGTTGGAAAGCAGACTCAGTAATGGAGGGACTCGACTAGTTGTTCATACAACTCGGCGAGTCCAAGGCAATCTTCTTAGCTCAAGAACAACTCGTCGAGTTGTTCATATGACTCGGCGAGTCGGATGAAGATTGTATGAGTTCTTGGATCGAGAGAGTACTCGTTGAGTCGATGCCATACTCGACGAGTAGCCACGAGTAGGGTTGAGAAGTGAGACTAGAGACTCGGCGAGTTGGCGGCCCAACTCGGCGAGTCAGGTCAACTGTGGGTTGACTTTGATCGAGAGAGTTTTCTTTGACCAAGGGTAAAAGAGTCATTTTACCCCAGTGCAGTGTTTAGCATTTGATTGAGTGTGTTTATGGACTTGTAGCCGGGGAGATACCGGAGCAGCAGCAGTTAGCTTCCAGAGCCATTCACACAGCAGCCAGTTCACGAGGTGAGTCTCCTTTCAGTAGGAACGGGTCTACGGCCACAATGTCGGCTCGTTTAGTTAGCAGTAGTCCCGGACTTTGGTCCGATGCAGTAGTTAGAGTGCTTGATGTCTTTGTGATTCAAGCATGTTTGTGTTATGTGTTCCGGACTCTGTTCCGATGCAGTATGCAATATATGTGATTATAATAATTGATATGTGTTATGCTATGCCATGATCAGCCAGTTCCGGACTTCGGTCCGATGCAGGGGACAAGGTCCCAGTCAGTTCCGGACTTCGGTCCGATGCAGCTAGTTCCGGACTTCGGTCCGATGCAGTCAGTTTCGGACTTCGGTCCGATGCAGTTAGTTCCGGACTCTGGTGCGATGCAGGGGACAAGGTCCCAGTCAGTTCCGGACTTCAGTCCGATGCAGCTAGTTCCAGACTTCGGCTTGATGCAGTGGGCAAGGCCCAATATGTGCTTTATATGTATTGTATGGTATGTGGTAGTTTGGGGGAGCTCACTAAGCTTCGTGCTTACAGTTTCAGTTTTGGTTTCAGGTACTTCCACAAGCAAAGGGAAGAGCTCGGGATGATGGCATCGCACACACCATAGCTTCAGTTTTATCCTGGGAGTTGATTTAGTTTTCTTGATATGTTTGGATAATAGTTGTGATACAGTTTTTCTCACAGTATTTTATTATGGTTTTCGAAACACGCAGTATATGGTTTTGTTATGTGATACTCAGTCTCGTGGTTTTGTTATAATAAAAATAAAAAGTTTTGGGTGGTATTTTTGGGTTGTTTCACTTTATATGTATGAAAACCTTGATACGATTCCTACCACTTTATTTAACCCAAATAAGATTTTAGGAAAGTTATATTTTGACCTAAATTTGACTGGTGTTACATTACATTGTCTCGAAATATCGGGTTGTCAAATCATCCCCCCGTTAGAGGGAATTTCGTCCCGAAATTAGAGTTTACGCAAAACTTAATAATTATGTTACGGATAGAAGTTTTACTTGCTTGTCGTGTTCTTAAGTGAACTCAGGTTCTCGCTTGGCATTCCAGCGAACCTTTCACTATCGGGATATGACTTTGCTTCTTTCGTTTGACTTCGCTGGTATGATAACCATTCATGGTCGAATGTATGTTGAATGTTTTGTGGTTTGTGGGAGTATGCCCTACAAGTATTGTCTCCAGATCTTCAGAGCAATTACCGCTGCTCATGACTCAAGATCACGTGTTGAATAGTTAACTTCTTGTGTCTTAAGCTGTCTTGAGGTATCGGCAGTGACCTTTCCTCTTGCTTTAGAATACAACTAATCCCTTGGTTGGATGCATTGCATTACACCACGAAATATTCTATCCCTTTTGGGAGGGATAATATTGGTGCGATGCATCAGGCTTACTTTAGCGTTTGGAACGCTCTTTCTTGTTTATAGACAAGTCCGGTGCTCCTCCAAGTGAGAAACTTGGCCTAAAGAATCCCCTTATGAGGATTTTGTTACGCTCGCTAGGAAGTTCTTGCATCTCAGTTGGAGCTAGATGATAAGGTGATTTGGCTACTGGGGTAGCCCCTGGAACTAAGTCGATTCTGAATTCGACTTGACGTTGTGGTGGTAATCCCGGTAGTTCTTCTGGAAAGGTGTTGGGAAAGTCGCGTACTTTTGAGATCTTCTGAATGTCCTTCGCTTCTTGGCTTGTTTCGACGATGTGTGAAAGGAATGTGTGATATTCCCTTCGTAAGCGCTTTTGAGCTTAAATACACGAAATGATGCGAAGGTTCGTACTTGATTTGTCTCTGTAAATTACAAGAGGTTCTTTGATAGGGAGGTTAAGATTAACTGCTTTATCAAAGCAGCTGATGTCGGCTCGATGTAGACTTAACCAACTCCTACTGATTATGATGTCAAAACCTTGGGGTGGATTAGATGTCGTGAAGATCTAAAAGAAAGTATGACTACTCATGAATTAGGGAAAAGGATAGATATTTCTAAGTTTATTCCCACGAAAGCATGATCACTCTCAGTCTTGGGCAGTCTCCGTCCAGAAGTTCATAGTAGAACTTATACCTGGTTCATCAATCACAGTCTCGGGTATACGAGTTGTATATAATTAAGATTGAAACTGTGGGTCTTTGGATTGAACTTGACGTACTGCACGAGTGGTACTTCGGGGAGGTTTGCTGAGGTTTCTTTGGAAAGGGTAAGAAACATGAGGTACTCTACGCATGAGTACTTCGGAATTCTGAAGTGATAGTTTCGCTAGAAAGATGATTTCGGAGAAAGAGATTTACGCACGAAACTGGTATTGTGAGGATCAAATAGACTCTGCTCGTATGATGAAATTGGAATCACTTGGAAATAAAGGCACTAGATTTGATCATAAAGGCGTTACAGACAAAACACAACAGTGCAACTTTTTAACAGAGTTACAGTACTTTAGAGTAACTACAGGAATACTGCTACGAACAAAGTATACTATAAAAGGCAAGTATACGCAGCACGAGGGTCCCTTAACTGACGGGATCTCGCAAGAGATAAGACTCGAGTTGCACCAGTTCTAAACATGTTTTAAAAACATACATAATACTGACGATTGGAAGTGAACCTATACTATAGTAGGGTCCTTCGTTGCCTCTTTCCATTATGAGGTCAAACTCCTCCGAATTCACCATCATTCTCCACTGTTGGACAGTCCCTCTTGAAGTGTCCCATTACGCTACATAGATGGCATATTCGAGAGATTTCGACGTTGGTGGTTGAAGTAATGTGTTGGATCCGAGTCTTGCAGTAACGGACGGTGTGTCCCTTTTTATTGCAGTTTAAGCACGACATTTTCCAACAAGGTCCATGATGGTGATAGTTGCAATTGTTTCACTTTGGGAGGTTGCCAGCATACTGTCTGGCCGGGTTAGGGATAACTGGGATACTAGAAGAGATGGTAGTAGGAGGTACATAACTCGTGGTTGTGAAGGTTGCCACATGTTGTTGTCTTTTTCTCGCCCCTTGGGGTGATTTGCCTTTAGCTTTAGCCCAGAACTTTCGTTTGTTATTCTTGGGCTTGAGATTTGCGGTGTCGTGGTAGTTTGTTGCTTGTTGAGGTATTTGATTGTTACTTGGATTGGAATTATTGTTAACAATCCTGCTAACATTCACGTTGTTAGCGTTAAGGTGGGTCAGAACAGCTGACACGGCAGCCGAGACTGCAGCTTGAAAGGAAGCGACATCAATCTGAAGAATTGGTGTTTGGTTGATGGGTTGATCGTTTTTCTTCGGCGACATGATTCTGTTACACGGAAAGAAAAATGAATTTGTGAGTGAGTATGGTTGAACCTAGACGTAGTTCGATCGTTCATGTAAAGAATAGAAGTATGTTCTCGAAGGTTTGAACTACATCCCTATGATGCAGTCCCAGTATGGAGTAGAAGTAAATTAATAGAATGGTCTCAAAATGCTTATCGTCCAAACCAGGGTATTATGGGTTGGTGGATAACATGATCCAACCTTTGAAAGAGACTTGGAACTGATTCCGGAGTTAAATTACCATAGTCCAATAACTTGACTAGATGGGTTTTCAGATAGACTCCAACGAAAGCATGATGAATGCATTTGAACAAAGATTGACACGTAAGTTAGCCGACTGTCGATATCATTGATGTTTAAGATTTAATAGGTTTGGGGAAATTGACCATGTTGTAGGTCTTACTTCATATTCGGAGTAGAAAAGTCTTCGACATCATAAAGACTTAAATAAAAGTACTTACAGTACAAGGTAATTACATAGGAAGTACTACACAGAACGTTGACAGGAACATGGTTCTTTAAAACAAAGAAGTAAGTAAGGTATCTCCTATTGGCGACGGTCACCCCTATGGTGAACCCTTAGTTCGGTTTAGTTGACGTTCCATATCAAGTAGGTATCTCTCGTACACCCTATGGCGTACTTGGAGCTCTTATGACTTCGGTTCGGGTTTCATCTAGTGCTTGCAGCAGGGTGTCATGGTTTCTCTCAGATCTCTCACTTGTGATCAAAGCGATTGGTGAGAGTGGTATGCATTCTTGCATTGGTATTAACCTCTTCGATACGTTGGAGAGCCGTCCTGCCCTAAATTTCGTTTCGGGCAACTCTACGGATCAGGATCGGTAGAACTCTGTCTGCTGAGCTCCCTTCGTTTACGTTGTACAAGCTTCGGTCTCCATTAAACAACATAGGTTAATCTTTCTCTTCGCTCCATGTTTCCACGCATTCTACCTAAGGAGGCGTCGGACCATGAAAAGCCGGACGAGGGTTAGGATTTGGAAATGGAGCTACCAGGGGTAGGTTCTCAACCTCGGGTTTGGACTTATCATCATCCGCGAGGTCTTCAGCGTGGTGATCATTCAAAGGGATTGAATGATCATTCTCTGGTCCTTCTCCAACCGATCCAGCAATGACTTCGTTCGGAAAGTACGGGTTGCCATGGGGATGGAGTCCAGCCATGTTATCTACGCGAGAATTGGGGTAAGGAAATAATTATTAGACGAACTATCTAGATAATTATCAGAAAATCTTCATTAGTTACATCGCCATTTGTAAAGTGCATACCAATCATATGTAATCAACACAGGATAGGCTTTCGAATAAGTGACCTTAACTCCAAATTCACAAGGAATAGGGGTAAAGCAAAAATTTCACCGATTCTAAGTCTATAACAACCTAGTCACATATAGCCTTAGTGTATCCACTTAGCAACTATAAACTTAGAAATGAAGATCCTTTTTAGTTCTCAAGTAAGTAATTATGGTAACCCAAAATACCCCTATGGTATTTTAGACTTAGGTTCTGTTATAATGTTCTCATTGTGGTAATGTTGGTAAGTTTTTAGACTTATTGCCATATCACAACCATTCTTGGGCATATGCTAATCACTCCTCAGACCAGCATAGTTGATCAGGCTATGCCACTCCCAAGACTGACTATACATCCCCAAGCTTACTTGTGATATTCAACAATTGTAATACTTTTGTTCTTGTCGTTGTGACACCGATTTTTTTATGAATGCAGGCACATATACCAACTTAAATATTTTATTATTTAAAAGTATAAACTCTAAATCAGAGTATTTCAATCCCATTGTATTTATAGTTAGTATATCTTTTATGGGTTGATATACTCAGTTCACTATAAACAATGCTCTGATACCAATCTGTCACACCCCAAAACCGAGAATGGCAGAAACGTTCTGGGGTGGAGGACGTCATGTAATGTATCACAACAAATGTAAAGTAGTTAACAAGCAACAACATTGTCCATTGCATTAATAGTAAAAGTTTAATACATGTGTGTTCTTTTATAGTAATAAGACATTACAACAAGTAATGAAAATAAAAGACGAGTCTTGACTGCTCTGTCTTCGTGAAACCTAGTCATCGTACCTTTCTATTGGTGACCTGAGAATACAAGTTATTTTGAAAGTGTTGGTCAGCATTTAAGCTGGTGAGTTCATAAGTATTCAATGTCATTGTTTGTATAAGTATGAAGATAACATTTGGAATTATTCAATGTAATTTTTTGTATAACTATGAAGAAAACATTTGGAATTATTCAATGTAACTGTTTGTATAAGTTTGAAGAAAACATTTGGAATTATTCAATATAACAGTTTGTATAAGTATGAAGAAAACATTTGGAATTATTCAATGTAACTGTTTGTATAAGTTTGAAGAAAACGTTTTAAAATTAATCGGTGTAATTGTTCGTATAAGTTTGAAGAAAACATTTGGAATTATTCAATGTAACTGTTTGTATAAGTATGAAGAAAACATTTGGAATTATTCAATATAACTGTTTGTATAAGTATGAAGAAAACATTTGGAATTATTCAATGTAACTGTTTGTATAAGTTTGAAGAAAACATTTGGAATTAATCAATGTAATTGTTCGTATAAGTATGAAGATAACGTTTGGAATTATTCAATGTAATTGTTCATATAAGTATAAAGATAACGTTTGGAATTAATCAATGTAATTGTTCGTATAAGTATGAAGACATTGTTTGAAATTGTTCTACATTTGTATAAAACTGAATAAAATGGTTTGTACATGTTTGAAAGTTCCTAGAAAATCCCATATTTTCTATTAGTATAAAAGTAGTCTTCTACCAAGACTCGACTGTTTTGTATGTTTACCTTTAGAAATCCAGTATCTTTTCATAAGTGTGTATGTAGTTTAAAAACTCCAAAACTATAACAAAATGATGTTTTTCATGCCTAAATAATAGATTTGTGTAAATATAAAATCACTAAGGCATTTGATAACCCCATAAACCAATGTGTTTCTAATACTCCATGTGAGTTTAATAACCATACTAATGACCCAGACTGCCTGTAACAACGTTCTTCAGGCGTTGAAATGTTATCACGTTTGTCAACCCAGGCTTGCCGGCCTAGCTGTAGCTAACTGCTCAGGTGCAGGATTGTCAATCCCGTATAGATCCATACACAAATATCACGCTCCCCCTACAAGGGATTATGGTATATAATACAGGACTGAATAATGCATACTCGAAAGTACGTGAACCGTCTCACAAAACTTAGTATAAAACATATTTACGTATAAAAATGTCCATTTGCTCTTGTATGTGAAAGTATCTCTTTGATATAATGTTTCTAGTATGTAAATGTTCATGGTTTTCTCGTAAACTATACCTATTATAGTTATTCAAAGTGTGTGTTTCGTTCGTATTGTAAATCCTTGTGTAATGCTCACTTGTTATGTAAAGTATAACATCTAAAGTGACATAAATGATCACATATACTTAAAGTATAAATAAAGTGTGTGGTTCGTATATACATATATAAACATGTTTTATTTCCAAAAGACAAGATGTTATCGAGAATATATATTGCATACGAAAGTTCCTATGTAGTAGTTATGAATCACATATGATTCACTTGATAAAAAGAGTATATGGTGAAACTTTATGTTACACACAATAATAATCGTGTGTTTACTTGTATTTCCCCCCTTTAAAAGTGTATACAACGATTTAAAAGTAATTTGTTTGATAAGACAATGTAAAGTAAAAGAAATCCCTTGTTTGAAAACACAGTTATAAATCACATGTGATTGATTATATAACAAAGAGTATAACAACAAATTTATGTTTTTCACACGATGATAATCGTGTGTTTACTTGTATTCCCCCCCTTTAAAGTGTATAAAATGCATTTATAAAACATTTGAAAGTGTTGTTTATAGGGGTATGAACTCACTTGATTGAAGTGGTTGATTTGAAGTAGTTGAGATAAGAATCGAGCAGAACTTCGACAGGAAGAGTTGAAAACGCGCGAAAATATCAGGATTCTCGGGAATCTCGGTAACACAAAACCTTCCTTCGGGACTTGAAGGTGAAAAACCGAGGCTTTGGGAGGGTCTCGGGGGCTTAAACGCAGAGTTTCGGCGCGAGAAAGAAAGGAACTGAGCAATGGAACTCGGAGCCCTTGAAACCTATTTATAGGGGTATTTCTGGTGTGCCACGTCGTGGCTAAGGTTGGCCACGTCGTGGGGAGCAAGTCTTATCCTCTTCCATTGATTGGACGCCCTCAGTCACTTGCCGGGTCATGGCAAAGTTGTGCCACGGGCCCATACTACCTTCCACATCTATCCGTACTTTCCTCAAGTATTGCCTTAACTCCACCAAGTCACTTCTACTGCTACTAATCTCTGCTACTCCCATCCTAGGCTTGCCCTAGGGAAATCTATGACTCTACCCAATCCAGTCCTCATCTGCTGAAGGTCTCCTTATAATGCCAATTAGCCATCACCTGAATACCATCACATGTGGCGAGGCTTAGATAATCCTTCGAGTAAAAGGCCCGTCCCTACAACGGTTAGACCCATACAAGAGCTACGCAATAGGGCCAAATCTAGCACTCTGAGATTATTCAACCCTGTTCATATGTGATGTGACGTATTCACCTAATGGCTAACTCCCATCACTCAGAGCCCCACAAAGCACAAAGCAAGCAGCATTCAGACACAGGAAACTACTCAAGCAATTCTATCCTCATAACAAGGAATTGTACTGGCATACAATGCTAAGCTCATACTATCAGGCATAACCTAAATAGGCTATCCTACTGTTGTCTACTCAAAACTAGCATGCAATTCTCATAAAGCTGAAACACATATAGCAGGCACATAAGGCATCCTCCTAGATCCTTAGTCCTATTCTAGCAGGCTGTTCTACTGAAACTAAAACTGATAATCATAACATAAACTTGTATGGGTAATTTGGGAGTACTTACTTGAGCTCGGCTAATCGCATGCACCACACCCTTTTCCTTTTCTCAAAACTCTTTCTCTTTTTAGGTTTTCTTTTTCAAAATCTTTTTGAAAACACTTTTGAAAATCTTTTGACCATTTCCTCAGTTTGAGTCCAGTCACACTCGAGAGTGTGCCTAAATCTCTCAAACCAAGGCTCTGATACCAACTTGTAACATCCTCAAAAAATACGACCGGAATTTTTTTTGTTTTAATAATAATAAAAATCATATACTGATCGTCATATCATAAAACCATACGTCAAATATCTCAACTCATAATAAAACGTCGTGAAACAATTGTGTCAAAACAAACTATGAATCAAAACAAACTCCCAGGATAAAGACTGAAGTTGTGGTGTGTGCGATGCCATCATCACGAGCTCTTCCCTTTACTTGCGGAAGTACCTGAAACCAAAACTGGAACTGTAAGCACGAAGCTTAGTGAGCTCCCCCAAACTACCATATACCATACAATAACATACACGCAACTACTTGGCCTTGCCCACTACATCAGACCGAATCCCGGAAACTGCATCGGACCGAAGTCCGGAAACTGCATCGGACCGAAGTCCGGAACTAACCAGGGCCTTCCCCTCTGCATCGGACCGAAGTCCGGAAACTGCATCAGACCAGAGTCCGGAACTAACCAGGGCCTTGCCCTCTGCATCGGACCGAAATCCGGAACTGACTGAACATAGTATAACATAATCACAACTACTGGCATAAACACATACACTGCATACTGCTTCAGACCGAGGTCCGGAACACATAATCACAAATCCATGCTTGAATCACAAAGACATCAAGCACACCGAACTACTATATCACACTGAAGTCTAGAACTACTGCTAACTAAACGGGTCGGCGTTGTGGCCGTAGACCCGTTCCTATTGGAAGGAAACTCACCTTGTAGCCTAGCTGCTGAAAGAACTGCTCCAGAATCTGTCTGCTGCAGATCCAGTTTCACCCCGGCTTACTATACTCCAAAATGCCACAAAGATCTTGGATCTCCTTCTTCTCCTCCTCTTGATCTACCTTCCCTCTTCTCTCAAGATCTTCAAAGAATCACACCCACACACACAAAATGCTAAGAGAGTGCTAGGGTTTCGAGGAGGAGGCTCTGGGGGTGATGGGGGCTGACTTGAGGTCCCAAAAAGTTGATTAAATAGGGTGCAAACCCTTGAAATTAGGGTTTTATCCAGACTGGCAGACTCGCCGAGTCCAGAATATGGACTCGTCGAGTCACTAACTTAAACGTGCTCAATATCCCGATTCTACTCGACGATTCTGGCTACTGACTCGTCGAGTTCCTCTTGAAAACTGGAAAAATAATTATTTAAATAACATACTAGAATTTAGGGTGTTACAAAAAGAGTAACAAAGATATTCGTCATGATTTACTAAGGTTAAGTAAATATGATTATACTTATGAGATTAAGTGTAATTCTCAGTTGATTGAAAGAGTTTCAATAAATAGCAGAATGAATAAAGAAGAATCAAGTAGGCAAAAAGATAAAAGTTTCTCTATTCTATGAAGAAGGGAGAGTACCTTTTATTATGTTAGGTCTTAATGATTAAGAACCATATCTCAATTGATCCTCTCAAACGAGTCTTAGTATAATTGTATGTCTGAGAAGAGGAATCAAGAATTGAAGAAATGGTTAAATCAAGAAGTCAATCATACTTCGTTCTAAAAACAAGTCTTAGAGTTAAGATTATGAATTGAGTGACAAGTCTTAAGAAGGTTTATAACATTCATCAAATGTGGAATCTGAAAAAGGTTTTCTTATTCTTGTACATTTGAAATTGGAATGTTTTGATAAGAACTACACTAACTCTTGAATATTTGTTTTGTCAAGGAATGTTTCTTGACAAGAGAATCTTATATGTCAAAGAGTCAGTGGGAGTATCAAAGGTCTTGAAAGGTTTCAAGAACAAATCAAGAATAAACCTTATCGATCATCACTAGTACACGACTTGAGGTTTACAACCTATCGTGTTGACACTATCTTGTTTCTGTGCGGTTCCAATTGAGTTAATTATGCATGTGAGTTCTATGAGTTCTCATTTGAACACATAAAAGGCAAGCACTTTGATCAATGAAAAGTACATTGATAGGAAAGGGTGAGCTGCTTGGAAGACATGGTGGGCAGCCGTGTTACCATAAGGCAAGAAATCAAGATTGAGAAGGTTTGGGACATATGAGTTTGGGTTTGTCGCAAACTTTGGTTTTGACAAACTCGCATGGATAGGAACACATACACCATTAAAATCTAAGTGTCATAAGATTCCCTCCTTCATGAAAATGATTGTGAGGAAATTCTTTCACTAAGAGAGATTTTAAGAACATATTGATTGTGAAAATTGTATTCTCGATTTCGATTATGGTTACGGTATCCCTTTCCATGATTCGATTTGTGAGATTTGGCAATTAGTCTGAATTGTTTAGACACAAATATGAGCTATCTAAGACAAAGGTGTATAAGTTTAAGAAGCTTAGATAAAGGATTATCATGTCAAAGCTAGTGGGAGCATAAGTGTTATGCTTATTTAATGATAATCATCATGATAGTGGGAGCATAAATGTTGTGCTTGTATGATTATTAAGGAAAGTATTGCAAGTTAACAATATTAATTATAGAAAACAAGAGTTATACTTTGCAAAGTCGTAAGGGTTGAAAAGTTGTTTTGCTATAATTAAGGGAGAGAAGATTATGCTTCATTTCAAATCTAAAGGCTTAGGTTGTGGAATGTTAATAAATTTCGTCAAGGATACATAGTGTGTCCTCAAAATTTCGATTATGATTATGGCATCCCTCTTCATAGTTCGAATTGTGAGAACGTGACACATACAATATTATGGCAAAAGATTGATAAAGTATCAGATCTTTACGTAAGATATTATGCATCGTGTCCCATACGCTTCGGGTAAAGGATCAATTGCAAGTGCTATAATTTGACCATTCTAAAAATTTCCAAATTTCTAGCACATTAAGAGGGAAAAAGGACAAGAATCGGTTTTAACTAAGATAATTAAACAACTATCAAAGGACAATCCAAAGCTCGCTGAGGATTGGTCGCTTGTGAGTAGTTGGAAGTATGGTATTGGATGGACCATATCGACATTATTATGAATAGATAAGATTCTATTAAAAATGAATTTTCATATGGAAAATATGGAAATGTTTCCATATTGGGAGTTGGATATTGAGAATCTATATCTAGATTAGAAACTTTTATGCAAGAAGGATGTTCAAAGGAATGTACTTTGAATGAGAGACATCATATCTATAGAATTGCTTCCGATAGAGAATGGCCAAGTATTGATGATTTTGAGCTATAAATTTACAAAAGGATCATTGCATAAAATGTTATAATCTAGCGTATTCTATAAGTGGCAAGAATTTGATATTCTTATACTTATGATAAGGATTGGGAGTTGTGAAATGCGTATGATTGGAAATGTGTTCATTTGATCTATTTCACAAAGTAAGAACTGTAGGTAAACATTGTGTGCATACTAAGATCATGGGACAATTGTTGTTATAATTCAAGTAAGAAGTTGATTACCCGAAACAACAAATAATGAGTAATCAATATGGTGATTAAATAAAATGTTTTATTTATACCCAAAGTTTGGGGCCATATGGGATTAGTATTATTCTTGTGTTTCACTTTGCATGTTTGACTTCCTGAATAATTAAATTGATTCAGAACAATTAAATTATTCGAACGGACCACAATCGTTCATATGTTGGAAGTAGGTATGAATGAAGACTGTCGTGAATTGATGTGTGGATTGTCTAAAGTGTATTAGACATAAGCAAATGTTTGCTAAAACG
Source organism: Lactuca sativa (assembly GCF_002870075.4). Lineage (NCBI taxonomy): Eukaryota > Viridiplantae > Streptophyta > Magnoliopsida > Asterales > Asteraceae > Lactuca > Lactuca sativa. The sequence continues at coordinate 313,657,714 of NC_056630.2, forward strand.
TTCATGAGTGCTTATGAATATGAGTTTGAGCATTGGATTAAACCCACGCTCACTTGGATCACTTCATGGATTTTATCACGAGTGATTGGTGAGACGATAATATCTTATATTCTTGAAACCGAGATGTGTGAGTTGTATCTTGCGAGTCGGTTACACATTGATAATATGTAAACGCACCAGTAACTTGGTGTTATAAAACATATTATTGTGTGTGATTTGGTGAGTGAGTGCAAGCAAGCATTGAATCAAAGTTTATCCGTTCCTTTTATCCAAAGTAGGATGAAAGCGATATCTGTGGGCCCCTCAATGATTTAGTGATGACACTAAGTGCTTAACCAAGCCAGGACTAATTTGATGTGTTCAATTGTATTTTGTTGTCAGTCGTCATAAATCGAAAATCGAGAAACAACACATAGACAGAGAGAATGATTTAAATCCATGTCTCAGTCTATACGATATCTAGAATGGAGGAATATATGATCCCTTATCTAAAGGACGCATATCTGATAAGATCAGAGTTGACAGCGGCTTTTGAAAGCTACGATTGCATATCAGGATCTGAAGTCATACACAGAATAGTTATTAGACTCATCCAAGTGGGAGACTGTTGGATTAGTATCTAAGTCCATAACTATTTTGGTATGTACTTGACCCGATGGTGCATGGTCCTTTTGGGTTTCCTTCACAAAAGCAACTTGATAGGATGAATTATGGAGAGAGAAGATTAATTATGATTTATTAATATATTATGAGAATAATATATTAAAGGACAAATCATATTGTTTATAAATATTAGTCAAGAATTAATTGATAATTAATTTTGTGGCTAAAAGAGATTAATTAAACTTAAGGGACTGGACCTGTAATTATAAGATAATTGCATTTGGGCTATGGATTACCTTGGAATAATAGGTTGGACGAATTCTATGGGGAAATACATTAGAAATCGTCCAAGGGATATTCTAAAAGGGTCCATGGGCTGCTTAGGGCTTAAGAAGTCGGATTAGGGTTTCCTAGTTGAAAACCATAATAGCATACATGTATATATAGTACCCTTAAGCCCCAAAAACGTGGAGAAGACTTTCACTAGGGTTTTTGGACGTTTTAGGCAGCCTCCTCTCTCATTATTCTTCATCCTCTTGCTCTCGGTGTTTGTAAGCCATTAGAGGAGTGACACTTGTGACTCTAAGCTTTCTAAAGTCATTACAAGGAGGATTTGAGATTGTTATTGCTACATAACAATCAAGGTAAGATCTAAAAACCCTTTCACATGTTAATATGATTAATTGTATGATAGATCTAGGGTTTAAAGTCTTGGATGAATTGCATGTACAATAGAGAATCCTAGATCCAAGCATTAGGGTTTGCATGAGCACATAGGATGTTCTTATGGCTAAAACACATCAGGACTCTATTTCCTCAGATCAGCTATAGACTCGCCCTGCTAGTTCCTTAGAACCATGACTAAGCATATAGACCTACTTCTAGACTGCTCCTCGGCACTGCTCCGCCTCATAAGATCTTTGTTATCCTTGCCATTCGCTTCGTGCATGCCAATTGTACACAATACGAGACTCAATAGACATTTGAATAAATGATTCTACCTCAAATCCACAACCAAGCAAGGAACATGAAGAAAGGCTAAATAAGGCATTCTAAGGCTATAAAATCCTAACTATGTACAATTATATAGCATACACTAAGCATACAACAACGAAAGATTCAATCTCATAAGAATGAACTCCTAGGATAAGGTCATCACAAATATCATACCATTCATGAAGTATTCTTTAGCCTACCACTATCTAGCATGCAATTTTATCATCTCATAAAATATCATCTCTACACTACTCACATTATAATTTGAGGTATTTTGAGAAACTACCGCTCAAGCTCTGGTTGATTATACACACCGCTTCAGTGGGGTTTTCTCATGTAAAAATCTTCATTTCTCTGTTAAGTTTTTGTAATAAATTTCAGATCCTTAGTTTGAGTTTGGAATCACCTTGAGGCTCATCCAAATCCCTCAAACCAAGGCTCTGATACAAAATTATAACACCTCAAATTTTAAACCATTTTTTCATTTATAATTTCCCAAAATAAAGTTTGAAAAACTAACTCATCCAAAAATATAAGTGTCCAAAAAAAACATTATCACAAAATATTAGAGTATCTCAAACTGTCGAAGTAACAAATCTCCCAGTGAGTGTGTACAATTAGGCATTCGCCTTCCTGTGGTCCTGAGAAGTACCCGAAACACATAAATCAACAACTGTAAGCATGAAGCTTAGTGAGTTCCCTAATATACCACTTACAACACAACATAATAAACAACTATGGGTTATCAGTAACCTTGGAGACTAGCAGCAGTCCCAGTGGGCAACAACATGCCTTATTGGTTATCAGCAACCCTAGAGACTATCCGCAGCCTCAGTCTCACATAACAACATAATACAAAAAATAACAACATACCCAGATGGTCATCACAAATCCAACTATTCTACCACATAGGTATTAATAAGTTAGGAGACACACCTAAGGCTGAAAACATGTAAATATCACACTCGAACTACCGGAACTACACTCCCCCTAATCAACAAATAATTAACCCTAATAAACAATTAAGGTCCAAAACTCAGCTCGAGAGTCCAAGTCCCATAACTAAGTATTTTAAGGGAAAAAACCCTAAATCTTGACCAAAAGTCAAAAGTCAACAAAAGTCAACTACCCAGCGTGTACGCTGGGCGTACTCTTTCTTACGTGGGACGTACTACTCGAACAGCGACCAGTCTGGGATGGAACCGGCTATGTTGTGTGTAGCCTGGAGTACACTCAACGAACTCTGTCTGATTCAACTTCACCAACTTTTGTGTAACATCCCAAAAATACAGCCCAAAAATTTCATTTTTTTTATAGGTCAATTCATAAAAACTTCGATATAAAAGTTTCATAATAAAGATTCATGTCTGAAAACCAACCACATCATAATAATATGTCAGAGTACATCCCAGAAAAATCCATAATGCGGAAAACAAGAGTGTGTGTGTGTGATATGCCGCTACCACGCCAGCTCCTTCTCCCTAGCTGAAGAGGTACCTGAAACCAAAACAGTAAAGTGTAAGCTCGAAGCTTAGTGAGTTCCCCCATAATACCTCATACCATGCAACCATATAAAGAACATCTAGGAGATACGGGCCTCGCCCACAATCTGATATCTGGGAGATACGGGCCTCGCCCACACTTCGCTATCTGAGAGATACGGGCCTCGCCGACACTCAGCTACTAAGCCATAACATACAAGTATCACACAGACAATGAGTATAAACAATTCTATCATACTAGCATATATCATAATCAAACTCAACTATGAGATAAGGGCTCTGACCACACTCCGATACTACATATCGTCTATACGGGCTGGCCTTGGTGCCTTAGACCCGTTCTTACTGGAAGGAAACTCACCTCGAAAAGTAGCTACCGAAAGTCTGCCTGCTAGACGTCTGACTAATGTACCGGTAATCCTCCGGCTATAAATCCATAAACATAGATTAGTTACTCATAAATACCCTTAGGTCAAATGACTGGCCTACCTCTGGTCCAAGGTCAACTCCTTGATCAAAGTCAACTTCCAGTTGACTGGACTCGCCGAGTCACGGCACAGACTCGCCGAGTCCCTCTCCTACTATCCCAGTTCTACTCATCAAGTCTCTCTTCTCACCTACTGATTCACCCTTAACTTATTTCTAGGGACGATTACACTGACTTGCGATCCGACTCGTCGAGTCCGAGAACAACTCGTCGAGTCCCACGACCAGATCTCCTACTCGCTTCCAAATCCTCACCAGAGCATCCATCTTGGGGATTTGGTTTCTGGGACTATTGCTACACGTTAAATTACTAACCCCGCATGCAGCTATGAAGGGTTGGAACTTCTACACTTAAACCCTTCTTAACTCAGTAACAGCTCATATGACTCGCCGAGTTTGAAGAACAACTCGTCGAGTTCCAGGCAATCTTCGTAGGACTCGCCGAGCTGTTCATCCAACTCGTCGAGTCTAAGACCATTTTCATAGAACCCACCGAGTCCACTTTGGAACTCGTTGAGTCCGTTCAACTCTCCTCCCATACAGACCAAATCTGAGACATGCAACGGTTCCAAACCATAGATCTAAGCTCCTAGGGCATGCTTATCACGTAAAGTTGCAAACTTTACATGCATGCATGGCCCTATGAACTCCAAAAGGCAATTCCAAGCTCTTTATGAGGTCATACACTCAATAGGGACCTCAATCACTTCTACCACATAGACTTTACACTTCCAAGATGTCCATAAGGTCCTGATCCGAAGTCCTTTCAGAACATAGAGCATAAACACATGGACTTTGAGGTTTTAGGGCTTGAAAACCACCAATTAGGGACAAAAAGGGGATCTAATGAACTAGTGATCAAGGTAGGAACTTTTCTACTTGAATGGAAGCTTCCCACAGTGTAGATTTCAGATCTACTTCCCCTTCTTGCACTCTTCAACCTCCTCCTTCTTCTACTAAGCTCCAAGCTTCCTTCACAAGGCCAAGATCACTCACAAGAACAATATGGGGGCTAGGGTTTCGCTCTACAGCTCTCTGGAAGTGTTAGGGACAAAGGAGGCCGAGTTAGAGCGTTTAAATAAGGTGTAAACACCCAGGTTAGGGTTTTTGTCTGAACAAGGTCTACTCGCTGAGTCCGGGAGCCGACTCGCCGAGTTGATCGCTCAAGTCCCGCGTCCCTTCCCGCTTCTACTCGACGAGTTGGACCTTCAACTCACCAAGTCCAAGTCCAAAATGCAAAGTATATGACAAAAGAATACGTACTAAGAACTAGGTTCTACAAATCTCCCCCACTTATTTTAGACTTCGTCCTGGAAGTCTGCTGCCCGATCCTCAAAACAGCTCGGGGTAATGTTCCATCATCTCATCCACTGGCTCCCAAGTCCACTCCGACCCCTTCCTGTGCTGCCATTGCACCTTTACGAGTTCCACTCTTTTGTTCCTCAAGTTCATCGACTTCCGGTCAAGGATCGCTACAGGCCGCTCGATGTAATTCAGGCTGTCATCAACCTGAATGTCCTCCAAGGGTACCACTGTTGAGTCGTCCACCAGGCACTTTCGCAGCTGAGAGACATGGAAAGCGATGTGTATTTGACTGAGTTCGGCTGGCAAATCCATCCTATATGCCACCTTGCCCACCCGGGCTATAACCCTGAACGGTCCAATATACCTTCGGCCCAACTTGCCCCGCTTCCTGAATCGAATGACGCCTTTCCAAGGCGGCACTTTCAGGAGGACCGTATCTCCAACCTGGAACTCCAGGTCTGATCGACGCTTATCGACATAACTTTTCTGCCGACTCTGAGCAATCTGAATCCTGCTCCGGACCTGCTGAATCTTCTCTGTCGTCTTGAGCACCACTTCGGTGCTCCCCATGACCCTCTGGCCAACCTCTCCCCAACATATCGGGGTCCTGCACCTCCTCCCATACAACATCTTGAAGGGTGGACAATCGATGCTCGCATGATAGCTATTATTATACGAGAATTCCGCCAATAGAAGGTAGGTATCCCAACTATCTCCGAAATCCAGGACACATGCCCGCAACATATCCTCTAGCGTTTGGATGGTCCGCTCGCTCTGACCATCCTTCTGCGGGTGAAAAGCGGTGCTGAAATGCAGACGAGTACCCAACTCGTCATGAAACTTCTTCCAAAACCTGGAAGTAAAACGCACATCCCTGTCTGAAATCACTGACACGGCACCCCATGTCATGCTACTATCTCCCTCATATAGATGTCGGCCAACTTCTCGGCTGAGATGCTATCCTGAATCGGAATAAAATGGGCGCTCTTGGTCAATCGATCCACGATGACCCATATCGAATCCACTACTCGCGCGGTCCTGGGAAGCTTTGTGATGAAATCCATCGTAATATCTTCCCATTTCCACAACAGGATATCCAACGGCTGCATCTTACCGTGTGATCTTTGGTGCTCAGCCTTGACCTTCTTGCAGGTCAAACAACGCTCCATGTACCAGGCTATATCCCGCTTCATGCAGGGCCACCAATAATCCAAACGAAGATCCCTATACATCTTCGTTGCCCTGGGATGAATGGAGAATCTAGAATTGTACGCCTCTCCCATCAAAACCTGGTGCATCCCTCCATGGTACGACACCCACACCCTACGGTGTAGTGTCAATAATCCTCAACTGTCATAGTCGAAAGAGGAAATCTGACCCACAGTCCTCTCACTCTTCTGATGCTCCTCCTTCCTCACCTCCTTCTGAGCCTCCCGAATTCGCTCCAGCAGCAGAGTCACCACTGTCATCCTCAGACAGACATCCCTGATCGGTGCTGCCTTGTGGCTAAGCGCATCGGCCACCACATTGGCCTTACCTGGGTGGTAAAGGATCTCACAATCATAATCCTTCACCACATCAAGCCACCGACGCTGTCTCATGTTCATATTCGGCTGATCCATAAGGTACCTCAAGCTCTTGTGGTCCGTGTAAACCGTACAGCGAACCCCGTAGAGGTAATGACGCCAAATCTTGAGGGCGAACACCACAAACCCCAACTCTAAATCATGCGTCGGGTAGTTCGCCTCGCGAGGCTTCAGTTTCCTCGAGGCGTAACCAATGACATGCCCTCTCTGCATCAATACATCGCCCAGGCCCGAGATAGATGTGTCGTAATAAACAACGAAATCCTCCACGCCCTCTGGCAGAGCTAAGATTGCCGCCTCGCATAATCTCTGCCTCAACGTCTCAAACGCCGCCTACTGCTCAGGCCCCCATCGGAAGACTACGACCTTCCTCGTTAGCCGCGTCAAGGGTACAACTATCTTGGAGAAATCCTGGATGAATCTCCGATAGTACCCTGCCAACCCCAGGAAACTCTGAATCTCAGATGGAGACTTCGGAACCTCCCACCTCACAACGTCCTCTACCTTGGCCGGATCCACCGAAATCCTGTCCTGGTTGACAAGGTGCCCGAGAAACTACACCTCGCGCAACCAGAACTCACACTTGGAGAACTTAGCATATAAGCTCTCCCTCCTCAGGGTCTCCAGCACCTCTGGCAGATGCCCCTCGTGCTCCTCCCCCGTCTTGGAATAAACCAAGATGTCATCAATGAAAACTATCATAGACCGGTCCAGCATCGGTCTGCACATGCGGTTCATGAGGTCCATGAACGCGGCAGGAGAATTGGTGAGCCCAAACGGCATCACCACGAACTCATAATGGCCATAGCGCGTCCAAAATGCGGTCTTCTGCACATCCTCCTCTCTGACCCTCATCTGATGGTACCTCGAACGCAGATCAATCTTGGAGAACCAAGATGCTCCCTGCAGCTAGTAGAAGAGGTCATCAATCCTCAGGAGTGGATAACGGTTCTTGACCGTCACCTTATTTAGCTCCCGGTAATCTATACACATCGGGTGCGACCCGTCCTTCTTTTTCACAAACAGAATCGGGGCTCCCCAGGGAGAACTACTCAGTCTAATGAATCCCTTGTCCATCAGCTCCTGCAGCTGTGTAGACAACTCCTGCATCTCGGGAGGAGCCAACCGATATGGTGCCTTGGCTATCGGAGCCACACCAGGGACTAGGTCGATCCTGAACTCCACCTGTCGCTCCGGAGGTATCCCAGGCAACTCCTCGGGGAATACATCCGCAAACTCTCGAACCATGGGCACATCGCCCACTGTCACCTTACCTACCTCCCGGGTGTCCATGACATAAGCGACATATCCTGCGCAACCCTGCTGAAGGTAACACCTCGCTCTCGCCGCCGAGCATAAGGCTGGCCCTCGCTGTGGTATCTCACCCCGAATCACCAACTCTCCCCCACTTGGGGCTCTGACTCGCACTATCTGTTGCGCACAGTCTATCACTGCCCCGTTGGGGCTCAGCCAATCCATACCAATAATGACCTTGTTTCCCCACAACGGAATGGGAACCAGGTCGACCAGATACCGCTCTTCAAACAATCTCAATACACAATCCCGGAAGACGTCTGATGCTTGCACCAACCGGTCGTCCGCAATCTCAACCTCTAGAGGGAAATCCAACATGCCCGAGGACTCAGGAAACTTCTTGCTAAGCGCAAGAGAAACAAATGATCGGGTAGCCCCCAAATCAAACAACACCTGAACTGGGATACCGTTCACATGGAACGATCCTAAACAAGGCACATACATGTAACATATTAAAATCACACCAGCATAACATAAAAGCATAGATAAGAAATTATACCCGTCACCACATCGGGTGTGGCGCGTGCCTCCTCTGTAGTCAGCTGAAAGGCCCGACTCCTCACCACTGGAGCCTCCGACTTGACCTGCCGACCATCTGTGATCTGCAAGGTCGTTGGGGCTAGAGCCTTCACCGGCGCTGCTGCTGCTGTCAACTGAGGGTAATTGGCCCTCTTGTGGCCCCTCTGGTTGCAGTGGAAACACAGCAACTCAGATGTCTGAACAACCGAAGGAGGGGCAGTACAATCCCTACTAAAGTGTCCCGTCTTGCCGCACTTGTAGTAGCCCGACGATCCCAATCTACACGCTCCCTCGTGCGTCCTGCCGCATTTCCCGCAACGGCCCGGTCCTCCTTGGCCTTTCGGCCTACCATCTGATCCCTTGGGCTTCTTCCCCGAAGCCCTAGCCACCTTCCCCGCCTCTGCCTTCCTCTTCCGGATATGCTCCAAATCAATCTCCCTCTCCCTTGCCCTGACAATCATGGACTCCAGGGTAGGGCAAGTTTAGAAACTAACATGCTCTCGGATGTCAGCCCGTAGCATGTCATGGTAGCGGGTCCTCCTCATATCCTCATCACCTGCATACTAGGACACTAACAAATCCCTCTCCTAGAACTTAGCGGTGATCTCCGCCACTATCTCCGTCGTCTGCCTCATATCTAAAAAAACTCCCTGACCAGCTGCTGAAGCTCGACAGCCGGCACGAACTCTGCCCTGAACCTGGTCACAAAGTCCGACCAGGTCATAGCCTCAACAGCCGAGGCTCCCAATGAGTCACCGACGGACTCCCACCAATCTCTAGCTCGATCTCGTAAACACCCTGTTGCATACCTCACCTTCGACTCTTCAGGGCAGAAGCTAATCAACTGTGCAGACTCAATGTCTGCAATCCATCGTCTGGCCACAATGGGGTCCTTCGCCCTATGGAAATCTGGTGCACCACTTCCCATGAAGTCCTTAAAGGATAGTGTACGGGATCCTAACAGGCCTAACGCCATATCACTCCTGGACGCCCTAAGGCTATCCTCCATCAGCTCGACTATCCCTTCCTTGATCGACCCGAAGATGATAGGGGTCAACTCAAGGATGCCTCTAGTAATCTCTGACGCGATGAACTCACGTAGGCTCTCATTAACTGGCTCGGACCCTGAACCTGAACCCGAACCTGATCCCTCTCCTGAACTGCCAACTGCTGGCCTCGGACGTAGTACCACCATTCTGCAATATAATAATCATCAGCGATACAAAGACACTAGAGGGATTACATCTACCACAAGTTCCTTGGTCTTTCCTTAGCCTTCCTTGACTCGAGTACGCATCCTCTGCTTTCAGTAGTACGGGCCCATACTACCTTCCACATCTATCTGTACTTTCCTCAAGGACTTCTTTGACTCCACCAAGTCCCTTCATCACTACTCCTATCTGCTATCCTCATCCTAGGCTTGCCTAGGGAACTCCCGACCTTACCCTAATCAGTCCTCACCTGCCGAAGGTCTCTGTGTGAAGGTGCTTAGCCATCACCTAAATACAATCACATGCAACGAGGCTCAGATAATCCTTCGAGTAAGGGACCCACCCCTACGATGGTTAGGACTCAAACAAGAGCTATGAAATAAAGTCAAACCCCTCACTCTGAGATTATCTGACCCTGATCGTATGTGACCTAATGTATCCACCTGATAGCTAACCCCCATCACCCGAAGTTCCTCAAAAAACAAAGCAAGAAACATTCAGACGAAGAGGGAACGATATCAACAATCACGTCCTCAAAGCAGGAAACTATACTAGCATACAATGCTAAGCTCACACTATCAGACATAACCTATACAGGCTACCCTACTGCTGTCTACTCAGTACTAGCATGCAATTTTCATAAGTAGGAACACATATAGCAGGCACATAAGGCATCGTTCCTAGATCCTTAGTCCTATACTAGCATGATGTTCTATTGAAATTGATAAACATAACTTATCTCGTATGGGTACTTTGGGGAATACTTACTTGAGCTCGGCCGGTCGCGCACATCACACACTTCGTACTCTTCCCAAAACTCTTTAGTTTACCTTTTCAGAAAAATCATTTTCTTAGAAAATTCTTTTACTCCCTCGATTTGAGTCCAGACACTCCCGAGGGTGTGTCCGAATCCCTCAAACCAGGGCTCTGATACTAACTTGTAACATCCCAAAAATATAGGCCAAAAATTTCATTTTTTTATAGGTCAATTCATAAAAACTTCGATATAAAAGTTTCATAATAAAGCTTCATGTCTGAAAACCAGCCACATCATAATAATATGTTAGAGTACATCCCAGAAATATCCATAATGCGGAAAACAAGAGTGTGTGTGTGTGTGTGATATGCCGCTACCGCGCCAGCTCCTTCCCCCTAGCTGAAGAGGTACCTGAAACCAAAACAGTAAACTATAAGCACGAAGCTTAGTGAGTTCCCCCATAATACCTCATACCATGCAACCATATAATGAACATCTAGGAGATACGGGCCTCACCCACACTCATGAAGATACGGGCCTCGCCTACACTCTGCTATCTGGGAGATACGGGCCTCGCCCACACTCCGCTATCTGAGAGATACGGGCCTCGCCGACACTCAGCTACTAAGCCATAACATACAAGTATCACACAGACAACGAGTATAAACAATTCTATCATACTAGCATATATCATAATCAAAATCAACTATGAGATACGGGCTCTACCCACACTCCGATACTACATATCATCTATACGGGCTGGCCTTGGTGCCTTAGACCTGTTCTTACTGGAAGGAAACTCACCTCGAAAAGTAGCTACCGAAAGTCTGCCTGCTAGACGTCTGACTACTGTACTGGTAATCCTCCAGCTATAAATCCATAAACATAGATTAGTTACTCATAAATACCCTTAGGTCAAATGACTGACCTACCTCTGGTCCAAGGTCAACTCCTTTGTCAAAGTCGACTTCCAGTTGACTGGACTCACTGAGTCATGGCACAGACTCGTCGAGTCCCTCTCCTACTATCCCAGTTCTACTCATCAAGTCTCTCTTCTTACCTACTGGGTCACCCTTAACTTATTTCTACGGACGATTAGACTGACTCGCGATCCGACTCGCCGAGTCCGAGAAAGACTCGTCGAGTCCCACGAGCAGATCGCCTACTCGCTTCCAAATCCTCACCAGAGCATCCATCCTGGGGATTTGGTTTCTGGGACTATTGCTACACGTTAAATTGCTAACCCCGTGTGCAGCTACGAAGGGTTGGACCTTCTACAATTAAATCGTTCTTAACTCAGTAACAGCTCATATGACTCACCGAGTTTGAAGAATAACTCGTCGAGTTCCAGGCAATCTTTGTAGGACTCGCTGACTTGTTCATCCAACTCGTCGAGTCTAAGACCATCTTCATAGAACCCGCCGAGTCCACTTTGGAACTCGTTGAGTCCTTTCAACTCTCCTCCCATACAGACCAAATCTGAGATATGCAACGGTTCCAAACCATAGATCTTAGCTCCTAGGGCATGCTTATCACGTAAAGTTGCAAACTTTACGTGCATGAATGGCCCTATGAGCTCCAAAATGCAATTCCAAGCTCTTTATGAGGGCATACACTCAATAGGGACCTCAATCACTTCTACCACAAAGACTTTACACTTCCAAGATGTCCATAAGGTCCAAATCCGAAGTCCTTTCAGAACATAGAGCATAAACACATGGAGTTTGAGGTTTTAGGGATTGAAAACCACCAATTAGGGACAAAAAGGGGATCTAATGAACTAGTGATCAAGGTAGGAACTTTTCTACCTGAATGGAAGCTTCCCACAGTGTAGATTTTGGATCTACTTCCCCTTCTTTCACTCTTCAACCTCTTCCTTCCTCTACTAAGCTCCAAGCTTCCTTCACAAGGCCAAGATCTCTCACAAGAACAATATGGGGGCTAGGGTTTCACTTTATAGCTCTCTGGAAGTGTTGGAGACAAAAGAGGCCGAGTTAGAGCGTTTAAATAAGGTGCAAACACCCGGGTTAGGGTTTTTGCCCAAACAGGGTCTACTCGCCGAGTCCAGGACCCGACTCGCCGAGTTGATCGCTCAAGTCTCGCGTCCCTTCCCGCTTCTACTCGGCGAGTTGGACCTTCAACTCGCCGAGTCCAAGGCCAAAATGAAAAGTATATGACAAAAGAATACGTACCAAGAACCCAAGGCTACATTTTGTGTCTTAATTCGTAAAGATATATAACCCAACTTCAGATATGACCATCCTAGGTTGACTTAATCTATAAAGTCGTCGACTTTATGCCTTTGCATGGCTAGAAAGGACCCAGTGCAACAAAATCTAACTTCCATCACACTCTAAGTCACTTTACTCATGCATGGGCCATAGAAAATGATCAAGCAACCATTTTTATGAATCTACAAGTCCTAAAATGCATGAAAAGACAACTAATATTCTCCGGAGTGCTCCAAACTCATAAAGATCCACACTTGGGGACAAAAAGCTCATAAAACTCATCTATGGAGATAAAGTAGGAAACTCATGAAGGTATAAAGTTTATACCTGAAAAAGATGCATAATAAGGAGTGGTTTCTAGATCTTCAAGCTTGCAAGCAACAAATCCTTCTTCTCTAGCCTCCTTCTTCTACAACATGCACCAAAATCACTTAATAAGCTCCCAAACTCCCACTATCAAGCTTAGACTCGAGATTAGGGTTTGAGGATGGAATGGTGGCCGATATGGATAGTCCAAGGAAGGTAGAAGGTTTCTTAAATACGGAGCAACCCTTAAAATTAGGGTTTAGTGACTAGGATAGTACGCCCGACATACTACACGTATGCCCATCGTACTAGCAGAACATCCACACTCACGCATTACACGAGTATATTGTGCGTACCATCTAGTACACCCAACGTACACCTAAAACATAAAGCTTTTACCTCAAGGGACCAATTATGCAACTTTGATAAAGTTATGATCTAGAAATGATAACACTTGATAATCGAACGTTACATTATTGATCATATTTTGTAGCTAGAAGGTTTTTGAGATTTCATTTTGAAATTAAAAATGCATTTTACCTAAAAAGGACTTACTGACTTATGAAGGTGGAAAAATACGTTTTTAAAGGAAGTGTTTGGATTAGCTTTTTAGTTGAAAAATTCAATAAATAAATAAATTAAAAAAAGTATTTAGTTTAAAATTGTATTTTGTTTGTTTTTTTTGGCACAACTTGCACTTTTGGGCTAGGAAATTCTATTCACGTGTAAATAACTTCTAGCATATCTTGTAACCCTAATTTTGACATAATGCAAGTGATTCATTCACAAACAACAATTCAAGTCAAAACTCACTCGTGAAAGCTCTAAACCTAATTCAATATGCTGCATTCACTCAACTTTCGGCTTGAAACCCTAACTTCCCGGTTCAAATCTCTTATTGGACCAGAATTCTCTTATTGGGCCTAATGGGCTAGTAACCCCTCAATTTGGTTCTCTTGAAACCCTAACTTCCCGGTTCAAACCTCTTTGCATAGACTACCAAAATGAGATCCAACACAGTTCATCCCATCTTCATCTGCTTATCATAACAACAACCACCCAATCGCTACTTTCAAAAATTTATTTCCAGAATAAGCACCTAGTCGATTTCAAAAATCGTCAGAACACATACGATCAAGGATTCAAAACGATTGAAACAAACAGGTTATTTAACCACGAGATCGTATAACACGATTGATCAAGTATTGATTTACAGAAAGAATCCAAAACAGAAAACACACTAGAACGTGAATTCTATTATCATGAGGATAAAACTGATTGAAAGCTTTAGTAATCAAAATTTATGGAAAAACACAGACAATTTTGAATTGATTAAAACAAAGAACACTTAATCGACATAAGATTGAACGAACAAGGGATTTTGACTTGTGACTTGAACAAACATTTCTTTTGTTGGGTCAAACAATGAACAGAGGCCGACAATAATGTTAGGCACAAGAACAATAGATCAACTTGAATAAAAAAATGGGCTTAATCAAGTGAACTAGATTTGGAATAGAATAACCTTGAATTGAACAATTGCACAAATCGGACCAGAACATACCCAGATGAACAGTAACACAAGTCTCCATGAGCAGTTGCTTGAATAGAAAGCTTGATTCCATGACGCCAAAACACCAAAAAAATCTTCAATAATTGTGCAAAAAATCATCAAACCAAGAACCAATACTTCAAAAATCAATAGATCTTCAAAGACCCGCTCTGATACCACATGTTGGGATTAAAACCCTAATTTTTATTTGATGAACAAGATGCGGAAACTAAGAACAAACACAATAAAGAATATATGTCGAATGATCACTCAATTTATTCAAAACACGAGGAATAAATTACACTTTTAGAATAGACTAAAAAATCTAACTCTACATAAGAAACCTCACAATGTTTAGCGGTTACATTTTGCCTCACTCTTAACCCTAAATATGAATAATACATGACCATTTATAAGGAAAATATAACTCTTGGGATTTTAACCTACACTTCATCAAGGGGCTCATTGCCATAATCCATGGAGTACTTTGAACCATACACGATGGTTGAGGGGAATGGGGTATTCCAACCCGATGGTTGACTACTATAATCGCATGCCAACCTGATAATTGAATGGCATGGGGTATTCCAACCCGATGGTTATAAAATGTAACACTAGTCAAATTTAGGTCAAAATTTAACTTTCCTAAAATCTTATTTGGGTTGAATAAAGTAGTAGGAATCGTATCAAGGTTTTCGTACATATAAAGAACCCTAAAATCTGAGTTATAACGAAGAAGTTATAACCATTCTAAGATTCCCGACAAAACCAGCAACACCGGTTAAACGAAAAAGAGAAGTTTCAATACAATAATTTTTAGCCTTAGGTATCTAAATGAAAGTTTTAGATATCATTAAAACGTAAACGTACATAAAAAGAACGTCCAAATCTGACTTAGTATGAGGAAGTTATGATTTTTCTAAGTTACGAATATAGCAGTAGACAGCTAAAAACTCGAAATAGAGATCGAGAGACTTTTTGCCGACACAAACTAAATGAGAATAAAAGGTCTCAACAATAGTAGCGCAACGGTAAAAAGTCTGACGGAAACGGACGTCGGATGAAGAAGTTATGAATTTATGACAGAGTTTTCATGTCCCGGCCTACTAAAAATAATATAAAGATCATATATTTATAATATACTAAAAATAAACTCAAAATTAGCCAATGGAGTCTAAATGATAGTTGTAGAGCATAATCTCACCTACGCGTGCATATAAAGAACGTCGAAAACGAAGCTCGGATGCGAAAGTTATGAATTTCTGAAGTTCGGGGCATGAATCCCGACTCTGTGTCAGAACTCACGACGTGAGCTTTGTAAAACTCACGACGTGAGCCCCTTGAATGACCCTTCCAGAGCCACTTGACGTGTGACGCATGCCATGACGATTTGGGACCAAACTCACGATGTGAGTTATGAAACTCACGAGGTGAGAGTCAAAATTGTGACTATATAAAGAAATCTAAGCCTTTCGAGTTTGGTTGCTCAACCCCATCCTCTCCCCTACTTCTACACCCTATTAAGCCCCTCTAAACTACCCCGGAGCCTTGGTAACACCTCCAACACACGACGCAAGTCCCGAAGTCCCGAGATTTCCGAGAAATCGACTTCTTTACAGTCGAAGTTCTGCTCGACTTTCGTCTCACCTTCTTCAATCTATCAAGTGAGTTCATACCCCTTAATTAACCTTTTAAATGTTTTTAAATGTTTATAAATGCTTTATGGGGGGGGGGGATACAAGTTGAATTGTGTTTAGTTATTATATCAATCACATGTGATTAATAACTAGCATGCAAATGGATTTACTACACGTTAACCGTTTTACCAAACAGATTCCTTCAAATGACTTTCTTAAACATTTTTACATGTTTAAAACTCTTTATCAAACTGTCTTACACACTGTAAGTTTCTTTCAAACTCTGTTACAAAGGTATTTTCAAACAAATGTTTTCCTTATACTTAAACTGTCTTATCAAACAAAATACTTTCAATCGTTTTATAAACTAGCATCAAGTCATCGTTTCTTAGTATTAAACTTTTCAAAGGTTTTTACAAAACTTCTTTTACGCTTTTATATTGTCAAATGCATGCCTACCTATGTATAGTTATATAAATAATGCTTAAAGGACTTAGGACGGTTAGCTCGCTTTATTTCCTTTTCCTCGTTGGGATGTGGCCTTAGGGCATCGGTTGCTCGTACGAATGTCGTCTAAATATTATTTTATATATCATGTATACATATATAGGTATAAAGGTTCCATTAGTCAGTTCAACACCTTTGGGTAGCAAAGGTATACTTCCGGTTATACTCGTACATTTCTAGTAACTATAATAGGTATAGTTAGGAGATATTGCTTACAATTCCAAGTACAAGAATCACACAAGAGTTAGTTCATTCATGATTCCATACTAATACACTATATTTTACGTGAATATGTTCACATATATACGCTTACATGAGTACATTTACATAGATACGCTTACAGAGATACGTTTACAGAGATACGCTTACATGAACACGTCTACATTAATACCTTTAATAGATACTATTACATAGGATCTGTTACAAATGTTTCGGGACTTACCATTCCACACCCAAAGCTATTAGCTACAGTAGGGAAAAGGAGCGTCGACGGGTGTCCACGGTTGTAATGTTCGGCGAGTTTCCACGCCGTGAATATCCTAATGCAAAAGGATACATCTTTAGTTATTATATTATTCTCCTTCCTTTATTTTGTGACACATTCACATGAACGACGAGGTAGGACATATTTGATATACATAGACTATTTTCCTCATTACCTTTATATTGCGACTCATACACATAAACGACGAGGTAGACTATAATTTTATAATAATAATTAAACAGGGAAAAATCGTCACATTTTACAGTGATGCTTACTTACAAAATAGCTGGGTCTTGGTAGAAGACTACTTTTATACTAGTAGGAAATATAGGATTTCCTAGGGTTTTCAAACATTTACAACTACTTACAAACATTTTCCAACTGTTTCCAAAAGTTTACAAGTCTTTACTTTATAGTTTTTACAAATCAAAGACACATTAATACTTATGAATTCACCAGCTTTATTGCTGATACTCGCTTCCAAAATAACTTGTATTCTTGGGTCACAAATAGACAGGTACGACGACGACCAGGTTTTGTGAAGATGGAGAAATCAAGACTCATCTTTTATTTTGATTAGTTATTATGTTGTCTTATACTATGAAAGAACACACTTGTAATTAAATTTATACTATTCATGCAATGGATGATGTTGTTGCTTGTTTACTACTTTACATAGTTGTGATACATTACATGACGTCCTCCGCCCTAGAATGTTTCCGCCGTTCTCGGTTTTGGGGTGTGACAATTGGACCCGACATGTTGTTATCGTATATGTTATTTGTGTTGGATTAGTGTCTAAGTCCATAACTATAATTTGTATGTACTTGACCTGATTTGGCATGATCCATTTGGGTTGCATGGCATCGTAACAATTGGATAGATAAAATGAGAAAAAGGATACTTATGATTTATATTAATATATTATAAGTTCTAATATATTAATATGAAATCACATTATTTAATTAGTATTGATCAAGAATTAATTTAGTGATCAAAAGGAACTAATTGAGTATGGGATGGGCCAAGTTCATTTAGGATGGGCTAAGCTTTCATGGATAGTCCATGGAGTGTTTAACCCATGGATCCTATGGAAATGAAAGGTCATGGGTATTAGGGTTTACATGAATGTAACCCTAATCCTCCACACTATATAAAGAGGTTTATGGTTCATGAAATGGCACTAGTGTGTGTACACAAGAGGGCAAAACTGATTTTGGTGCAAGTATCCTTATTCTCAAGTTATTCCAAGGGTTCTTGGTGTTGTGTGAACCATTTGAGGTGCAACACTTGGGGCACTAGGCTCTTAAAGGTTAAAGACCTCAAGCTCCATTAAAAGGTATGTCATTCTACTAAATTCTTGTATTGTATATACTTCTTATTATGCTAGTTAGGATGAAACCTTGGAATATTGAATATTTGCATGTACAATAGAGAGAACATAGATCCAAGGTTTTTAGGATTGCATGTACACCATAGGTGTGTTGAAATGCTCAAAACCCATCAATTTGCTTGTGTGTTGGTACTTTGGGGGAACTCACTAAGCGTTGGCTTATAGTTTTGGGTTATGTTTCAGGTACTTCAGATGACTGCGGGAAGGCGAAGGCATGACTGTACACATCCTCATGTTTTGACTTATGATTTTCGGAAAATCTGATGTAAGCCAACACTTAGTGAGTTCCCCCAAAACTATTTTTAAAAAGTATGTTGTAAACAATCTGTGAATTGGGTTAGTGTTAAAAAGTTTAAATTTGTTATGATTTTTATGGATGTTACAATGATTTTAAGAGTTAGAGTGTTGGGATTCCATAAAGTTGGCAACTTAATGGGTATTTAGGGTCCCTTGGTGCTTGTATGTTATGGATCTATGTTTTGGAGGATGTTAGAGCTCATGCATGAGAATTTATCTCCTTTTTTTCTTCATGAATGACCTAGATTGAGCTCAAGTCTTGTATTGTACATACAAGACCTTAAAGCATCAATTTTTATGATCCTAGGAGTGTTAGGAAGCCTCCTGGAAAAAATTGGTTAGTGGCTTATTGGATTAAGAAGTTTTTTGATCAAAATAACATTCAGGCTGATCTCACATCGTGAGGATATGTCTGTCACGTCGTGAAGATTATGAGATCCGACTGTTTTGTCCTGTATTGGCTCACAACGTGAGCCATGGATGGTCACGTCGTGAGGGTCTGTTGATTGTTGAATTTTATTGACTGTTGACTTTTTGACCAAGTTTGATTTTAGGTCAAACTTGAGCGCTTTGGGTTATTGATTAAGATTCTATATGGTTCTGGTGTTAGTGGATTCATGGGAGCAAGTGGTGCTGACAAGGGATCATATCGCAGTATTTCAGATTTCTTTAATTCAGATGAGTTTCGCCTCATTGTACCGTGGATCGAAGGCACCAATGTTGGCCCATTAGTTTTGGTTATTTTTTAGTAGAGGGATGCGATAGGGACTGTATGAAGTCATGTAGGATAGATTGAGGACTCTTGATCTAGGATTTCTTGCATGTTACTTGTTTGGTTGTGGCTCTAGAGTAGGAACATCTATCCGGGTGTCTATTTCACCTTTAAGTACATACAATTACGCATTCCTTTGATTGTTAGTCAGGTATCCTGGTATATAGGATGTTGTTATGCTATAGTTATCTGTTAGATATGTATCCTAGTATATAGGATGTTGTATGCTATAGTGATATGTTAGATATCTATCCTGGTATATAGGATGTTGCTATGTGGTAGTGATTTGTAGATCTCTATGACTATTTGTACTTACTGGTTATCTTTTAGTGGAGTGCTATAAGGACAATAAGTGTTCATGTAGGATAGCCTGAGAACTATTGATCTAAGATTTCTTGCATGTTCCTTGTTTGGTTATGGCTCTAGAGTAGGATCATCTGTTCGGGTGGCTATCTCACCTCTGATTAGTTATGGATGCACACTTCATGGAGGTTAGTTGGTAGCAGGACAGTGTGTGATGTGATTTGTATGATTGTTGTTTGTCTGTATTATGTTCCTACTTGATCCTTGATTTTTAAATGTCGACATATGGTGATAGTAGGTTGAGGCGATATTGTTGTGTGCTGTAGGCCAAGATATCTAGTGTGGGCAAGCTGTAAGCCATAGGTACGAAGGCTCGGGACGAGCAGTTGGGTGTGGCAGTAGGCCAACAGACCCTAGGCATTCCAATCTGATGGTTGTGGGTTGTTATGCATGCGTGTATGTTTATCGTATGGGGTACTAAGCCTTGTCCTTACCCAATTGTTAATTGTTTCGTTTGCCATTGTCGTCATGGGAAGGTGGAGGTGGGATTGTACACACTCATCAGCAACATTGAGGATTCCACGTTCATTATAATACTTTGATTTTCAATAATTGTAATTGGGAATAAATGGTTTTCTTAAAATGGCTTTATAATTGGGAAGTTTTACCTTAATAAAAAGAAAATTTTTGGTTGTGAAAATGGGAAGTTACACCTAATGGAGACAAAATAGGCGCATATCAGCCTCCGTCACGTTGTGACGACCCAAAGTGTCACTCGTGGCAACGCTCTGGACAGACTCGAGCTTTAAGCTCTTAATCCTTTATACCTTGCAAAAAATGTAACACCCGTAAAATTCAAGCCAATTTAAAACTTTTCAAAACACTTAAAACTTTATTTTTAAAATAGTCTAATATTAGAGTTTTTCCCAGAAACATAAACAAAACATAAGGAGTTGTACGATCACGCCTTCGCCTTGTCGCGATCCCCTGATGTACCTGAAGTAATAAACTGAAACTGTAAGCCTAAGGCTTAGTGAGTTCCCCCAAAATACCGATACACTGCACATAACATATATACAAATAAGAACATGTACTGGGTCCACAGCTTTACAGACTGGATTACCCCCTGGGCCCACAGTGTGAGTTTGGATTGCCTTCTGGGCCCACAGCTCACATCTGGATTGCCACCAAGCTCACAGTACGAGTCTCCCTCAGCTCGTATTTGGGATGCTCCCGAGCCCGCAGTACGAGTCTGGCATGCCCCACCTAGCCCTCAGCTCGTATCTGGAATGCTCTCAGGGTTGTTGGTTACTGCATGGAGCAGTATCACCTCAACCCACCCCACATAATATGTCAATATATAACACAACTAATGCGTATACAGATAATCACATAATACTACAGGTAGTCCTACAGATCTACCTAATTGGCATAGCAACTAGCATGCAACACTAACTCATACTCAACCTACTACCATCTGCTAGAATATCATATCCCATGGGCTGCCCTTGGTTCCTTAGACCCCTTAGTATAATGAGGTAACTCACCTCACAAGTAGTGCTGAAATACTACAAATCTATAACTGTAGTCTCACCGGGAATCCCGAACTGTCACATAATAATAAATACTAGGTTAATACCCAACATTACCTCCTTTACTAAGTGTCCTCATAACTCATTAATTGCATTCCCTTTTGTTGGGCCAAAGCCCCACACCAAGTCCTTAACTTGAAAGTCCATATACATAAGTCCACTATTAGCCCAATTTACTAAATTGGGCCCAACCTCCTTATTGGGCCTAGCCCCATGATCCATTACCACTAACTGGCCCAAAACATCTTATTTATAAAGTCCAACAAATGCCTAAATCCATTTAGTCCATAAATAGCCCAAAAACCAAAGTCCATTTGTCAATGGCCCAACAGAGGACGTACGCGGGGCGTACTCCTCTGGTACGCGGGGCATACTCATCCAGACGTTGACCACCATCAGGGTGGTTGACCTAGTACGCTGGGTGTACTAGATTTACACTGAGCGTACTGGACAGTTTGCCAAAACCTTGTTAAGTGCTTAGTGGCTTAAGGACTTAAGCCCAAAGTTCAGATCCAAAGATCTATCATGCCTTGGATCCATAAAGTCGTGAACTTTATTACTTTAGACGTCCATAAAGCTCTAAATGCTAGGTCTTAATCCATTAAGACCTTATCCTTCCATGCATGGGACACCTTCAGCTAATGGGACCTCATTTTTATCATTCAAGGTCCCTTCAAGAGTCTAGAAGGATAGTCCTTTTCGTTCAAAACACAACATGCACCACCTTGTGGTTTTTGGTACAAGAAATGGGTCTTTTAAAGCAAAATGGAGAGATCTAATGATATAAGCATAAAGTTTGGAACTTTATACCTTCTGGAGCTTCTTGTGCACGAGCTAACTTCAGATCTACAAGCTTGGTCTCTTCCTTCAACTCTTTGATGCAATGGTTTCCTCTTAAGGCACTCAAGAACACACCAAAATGAGCTTAACACACAAAGGGGAGGCTAGGGTTTGAGAGAGACGAGTTTGATCTGTGGAGGCTGGGGTAAAAGAGGTGTTGGTGCACATTATGTTGCTTACATAGGCCCCAAACCATAAATATTAGGGTTTCACCTAGACATTAGTACGCCCAGCGTACTCAAGTGTATGCCCAACGTACTAAGGCGTACCTTAATACGCTTAACGTACTCTTATGTACGCGCATCGTACTCCCTTTTGGCCCAAGTTTGCAACCTTGGTCCTTAAACTTATCATGGCTCTTCACTCCCAACCCCAAGGACCATAAATGACAAGGTAATGAGAGAAGAGGGTTCAGGAATACCTACGAAATTCTCGGGATGTTATAAAAAAACTCTCAATAAGGACTTCTCTATCCTATAACATCATACAAATCGTAGCTTTTTGGACATGCATGTCTAATGCATGTCCCAAACACAAGCTAGGGCAAAAACAATGTAGAAATGGGTCAAGATATCATGCAGAGCTCAAAACTCTATTAAAATCCAGATCTAACACTTTTATGCACAAAGGGGTTATGGATACCCATAAAGTTTGCAACTTTATGGAGTCCCAACACTCCAACAGGCCTAAATATGAAGAAAATCACATAAAAACTTTGATCTAAGCACTTAAGATCATAAAGCATGGAACTTGAATACTCGCATAGGTCCAGAATGTGTGTGAGTGGATGATGTTGAAGATTACAAGCTGAGATGATGCACCTAGACTCTTCCTCTTCTTCTTCTTGGCTAGAAATTACCAAAGATAGAGCTCAAGATTCACTTATGGGAGATTGGGGTTTTGGAGGTTGAAAGGGAGGTGATGGAGGCTGAGGGTGAGCCAATCCTAGCCCGCACTTCTCTTAAATAGGGGGACAATCCCCAAAAATAGGATGTTGGCTCAAACAATTGTCACGTCCTGACCCTTATGAGGTCACGCCGTGACATTTATATGAAATGTGCACTTCTTCAAACATGGTCACAACGTTACACACAAGTGCCCACGCCGTGACCAAGGTCTAACCTTAAAAAATAAATTGAAAATTATGTAGAAATATTTACATGGAAATGGGTGTCACATCCACCACTGAATAGCCTCCTATTATATCATATTGTCTAACTTTTTATTTGTAGGAAGTACTGGTTATGGATACTAATTGTAACGTCCGCATTTCCCGCTAGACAATTAATAAGATGATGTAATAGTTAGAGTCAACAATCGTAACTTATTTGATATAATAAAGGGAAATTATTTGAGTATTATGTGATTTATGTGTAATTATTTGTAGTATACGTGCATACATCAGCCAAAATCTGACACGTGGCACCACACATGGGCAAGCACATTGACCATGTGTGTGGCGCGTAGCGCATGCCCGTATCTCAGCCTATAAATAGCTAGTGTGAGTTCATTCTTTCCCACACAAATCCATTTCACTCTATCTTTATTTCTACTTCCTTTGGTCCAAATTTTTTCCTTAGAGTTAGTATCCAGGTGAAGCCCTACGATCCCTGAGTATTTGACAAGTACGATCCATCAAGTAGGAGCTCTGCCAATGTGATTTCCAGACTTTTGTCTAGGAAATCTTTATAAGTTAAATTACACTCTATATTATTTTAGTATAATTTTTATTTAAAATTCATAGTCGCTGCTATGAATTTATAAATAAGACCTGTCAGTTGTTCCAACATCATATTACGGATTGATCTACTTACAGAGATGATGTCTAGGCTGGATTTAGTGAGGTGTATACCAAATGGACCCTACCTCCGATATGATCTTACCTTGTTGTCTCTTATTAACTATAGACCAATAGACATTGGGTTTATTGAGGAATCGTGACTATTAATTGGTCATAAGAGATAACAAACTCAGACTAAAAAATAATTGAACCTAAGTCATATAAAAAGAAAAACCAAGTGCTGAAGCGAAGCGTTGTCCAACTTTCTAGTCATCCTTTTTAACAAGTGAGTGCATAATTACTTTCATCTTACACATAGATATAAAGTATTTAAGATAATTATATGTTATATGTGTCTATTGTCCGTGTTCCTAATATCTATGCTAGATGAACGATTTATACATATTTTACTTTATTCAAACTGTATATGTATTTTTATACCTATAAATATATTGGGTAGATAAAAGATGATATAGATGATGATAGATGAAAGATGAAATATATGATGAGAGGCCTTGACTTTAAAGATGATCTAGTCATGTAACGAATTATAGATGACGACCACAAACTATTCTAGACAGTCTAGTGAAACCTTAGCAGGATCGCAACCTATAGGTGTTTTTGAAGTAAGTGTTCACTAAGTGTACTCCATCCCCCATGGTTTCCTTATTGACATATATTGCTAAGGAATACCCTAAGCATTATTGGCTATGCTGAAGATGATCCTTAGGATAGGTCCCTTGAATTAGGTGCTTTAGGGACAAAAAGTGAGGATAATGGGAATGGGTAATCAGGTTGAATGTTTTGATGAAAATATATAATTAAAAGAATTTAATTATTGTGTATTATAAACCCTATGTGCTCACCAGGCCCCCAAGCCTGACCCACTCAGTTTCTTGTATTACAGATAATGGCACAAGAGCATAGGTGTGATGTTATTATGAGCGATTTATGGATGCTTATAATCCAATAGTATTGATAAACTAGTCTAAGGCATGTATTATTTCCGTTTATGCTTATTAATGTATTGACGACGACATCCCAATGTTTTTAATATAAATAAAATACATTTCTTCGGAAATGCTTTGATAATATCTTTATCATATTTTTGGGAACAAATTCGGCAATATTATTCTTCAAAAATGATACTTTGATTTTAAATAAACATAAATAAATTAGTTTTTGACGTGGAAGATAAAGGCATTCGTTAAACAAAACCAAATCTACAAGCACCAAAGGGATATATTAGTTTAACGAGGTCTCAAATTAAAAAAGATATAAAAGTCTCAAAGTTGGGTTTCAGTCAAGCCTTGAGAATACTATAATTTTACATTAGCGCCTTCTTTGATGTTCAATGTGTTTTCGATATTTAGAACTCCATAAACTATGTATTGCTTATCCATTAGTTAAAAACCAAAAAAAGCAATATCAAAAACATGACATCGTTTTTACATTAAACTATGCGTTTTACCTTATATTTGTTAAACTTGTTGAACTTTCATAGTCACAACAATCCACTTAGTCACATCCGTCAAAGCCATTGGTAGAATCTAAAGTGGCATGCTTGGATGTCAAACAACATATTATTATTAACAACATTGTGTTGGCATTCATCTATTGGTTTAAAGATTTGTATGGCCACATCCACAACTTGGAAATCTCATTATCGGCTTCAAAAGTTGAGGGTCTTTAACAGAAAGTCGTTAGACGTATATCATGGATCTTGATTATTGTGTCCAACAATATGAGAGATTTTACAAATTTAATAGATAAATTTGAAGTTGTGTATGTATCGCCTCCACCACGAGAAAAGCAAATTACATTTACTGACAACGATGTGTAGCTTATTTAATCTCCTATTGAATTGTTTGATCTTCATCATGACATTGGTATGACGGAAGCTCCAAAAATATGTAGCAAGTTTCAATGTGGGGATAAAGACTTAAAAGGGTAATATACTTTTCGATTTGTATACATTTGGTCACTGAATTTTTTTTCGTTCACATTTACCCCTTCAACTAGTTTAATTGTATACATTTAGTCCCTATATGTTACAACCGTCAATTTCCGGTCAAGTCAAAGTCAAATAAAGTCAACAAGTCAAACCGATCAACTCAATTAACTCATGTGTATTAGGGTTTACATCGTGTTTACTATTGTACAACACACTATCTTTATGCAAAGTATCACTTTGAGTCTTCACGTATTCAGAAAATCTAAACCCTAATGAGTGTAACTGATGGAACAACTCAATAAAACATTAATACATACCCTTCGGGGGCATACAACACTCATAACAAGTCAAACGAGATTTACAAACCTTGCGTAGCGAAGCTAAAAATCCAAAAAGGTCACAAACGAAGTCTCTCTCAAACCTCTCTCGCTCTATCTCTATCTATCTCAAATCTCTCGAAGTATGTGAAATCTCTCCCAAATCTCTCAAAGTATGTGAAATCTCTCCCAAATCTCTCTAAGTATATGAAATCTCTCCAAGTATGTGAAATCTCTCCCAAATCTCTCTAAGTATGTGAAATCTCTCAAAGTATGTGAAATCTCTCTCAAATCTCTCTAAGTATGTGAAATCTCTCCAAGTATGTGAAATCTCTCCCAAATATCTCCAAGTATGTGAAATCTCTCTCGAATCTCTCCAAGTATGTGGAATCTCTACAAGTATGTGAAATCTCTCCCAAATCTCTCTAAGTATGTGAAATCTCTCTCAAAATCTCCCTCAGCTTTTTAAAATCATTTGGGGCTTCCCGACCCTTAACTTAGTTAAAAATCGCTCGAAACAGGAAGTTTATGCGAAAAAAACAGCTCTATAGAAGCGAAACCCTCTGATAGGACGGAACCCTCTTAGTGTCGAACCTCCCTTAGGACCGAACTTGCAAGGACCGAAGCTTCTGGGGAACCGAACTCCCATAGACCGAACCCGAACTACCCTTCGCTTCTAGCCTACTTCGCCTTCGGTCCCTCTTCCGTGTTCTCCTGCGAGACTGCTCGGACCGAGCCCTCCTCTCGGTTCTAATGCATCTAGCGAACCTACCTTCGGTTCTAATGGCTAGGGCCGAACCTTCGACCCTGACTTCGCCCCTTCTTCCCGGTTTTCGACCCCAACTTCATTTTAAGCCCGTTTTTCATGATTTTGACGCGGGATTTTCACCCAAACTCGTATTTTGGCATATGAGACCCTATATAATCATATTTTAATCATTTTTGGAGGAAAATCATTGCCTAAGAATAAAATCTAGTGGGTAAGATATTGGTGTTGGGGTGTTGACTTTAGCTAGAGTATGACACAAGTTAACACCCATACCCTCATAGGACAACCCTCAGTCACTATTCCTCCCTACCTAGGCAACTATTTGTCCTTTGGAACCCCTCCTCCAGCTGCATAGCTTCATCAAAAGCTGGAAACTCTTATATCTCTTTCCACTTAACTCACTCTCTCTCACCAAAAAGCACACACCTCTCTCTCTCTCTCACTCACTTTACCTCTCTAGAACTCGAGATTTCAAGGTTGTTCTTGAGCGTTTCACTTCAGTTTTGGTAAGTAAATTTTATCCTTCACCTTATTATCCCATACTTCTTCACTCAAGTCATGGATTTCTCACGCAAATATCGTCATATTTGTTGCTAGATCCTCTAATCTTCAAGTGTCTCCCAAGTGTTCTTAACTTGGAAACCTCTCTTCTTCCACATTCATCTCAAGGAATCACTCAAGGTGAGTTCATACCCCGACATTTTCATGTTTTCTTCATGTTTTAAGGGGAGAATACAAGTTAAAACACCAAGGACTTAACTAAACTCAAACATCAGCTTTCAACAGGAAAGTTTAGTTCCATTCATGGACTGTTTTGATCATATTAAACTTAATATCTTTCAAAATGCAAATATTTTAGGTTCATACCTTTAAAATGACTACTTGCACATATTCACACGATTTTTCTACAATTTCTGGTGATTTTTACAAAACTGTCTATCACTGTAGCTACGAATTCGGACCAGTCTGTGAATATGAACGTTTTCACACCAGTTTGAGACTTCTAACAATCATAATAAAATTTATGGACAAACTAGACATATTTTCTAAACTCTTAGAGTTTACGGATTTAGTTTTTTACTTCGTATGATTTTTCTATAATTTTTCCAAAACAGTGTAGAAATGGTAAAAACGAATTAACAGCTTACAAATTTTCATAACACTTTGTAACATGTTGAGCAAAGTGTTAATCCTTGATACCCTCATATTTTATATGTATTTTTCTGTTGTGATATACTTATATAACAAAAAATATTCATTGATTTGTAAGAGTTATTTATCATTACAAATAATGCAAGATAGGCATGATAAACATAGTTATGTTTTTGCTATACATTCTACTTACATAGAAAAGGTTTCATTTACATTACAAACAATTTTGATAAACTATAATAGGTGTAGTTTATGTTTCATTTACATTACAAAAAATTATGATAAACTATAATAGGTATAGTTTACGTTTCATTTACATTTCGAACTCAATATAAAAGGTTTTCAGTTCATATAAATGGGGTACGTATACAAAGTACCGTGTTTATATAAAAAGAGGTACATTACAAAAAACCGGGTCTTCATATAAATGGGGTACAAATACAAAGTATTGGGTTTATATAAAAAGAGGTACATTACAAAGTACCGAGTTTTCATATAAATGGGGGTACGAATACAAAGTATCAGGTTTATACAAAAATGGGTACATTACAAAGTACCGGGTTTTACTTTCAATTAAACGAGTTTATGTCGATTTACACTTGCATAAATTACTTTAAGTATAGAAAATTACTTGTACATTTCGGTCTTGACATTTATGACTACAATATATTTTAAAAGGGAAATATTGGATTTTCTGGAACAACATTACTTTTACAAGGAAAGAATTTCAAACACCACATACAAAAGGTTATGAACTCACCAACTTAATTGTTGACACTTTTTCGAAACTACTTGTATTCTCAGGAAATCAGTGAACCATGTAAACAACTGCTTTTGAGGATGGGACGCTCTGACATCAAAAATTTCATTTTGTCATCATAATGTAATTAATTTCGAAACATGTGAACACATACTACGATGTAACTTTTTTTTTCAATTATATTTATGATGGTTGTATTTACTTTGAGCACTATTATACTCGTTGTTATGATACTACACATGAAGTCCTCCACCCCCGGACGTTTCCGCCATCCTTGGTTTGGGGTGTGACAGATTGGTATCAGAGCATTGTTTATAATGAACTAAGTATATCAAACCACATAAGATATACAAGCTATAAATGCGTTGGGACTAAAGTCTCTGATTTAACATTTTAAAATAACTATACTTTAGAAATGAAATAACTTCTTGTTAAAAGTAAGAGTACATGCGTACATACTAATATAGTGTCATGTCTAGGACAATACAAAGTAAAATGAGGAGTTGGACACTACGAGTAGGCCTTGAGATATGTAATCAGAATTGGGACGAATATAGCCTGATCAACTATATTTATCCTAGATGTGATTGATATATGCCGGGGAATGGTCGTAGTGAGGAACAAGCCTAAAGACCACCCAAACAAGAAAATCGTTAAGAACCAAACATAACATTTAAAATACTATAGGAGTATTTTGTGGTACTATAAATTATGTGAAAACTAAACAGATTCTTGCTAGTAGATCTACCATCACTAAGTGGATACGCTAAAGTTATATATAACTTAGATATCATAGACTTAGAATCTGTGATCATTTATTTACTTCATGTTCATTGTGGTTGTGGTTTTGGAGTATAATCACTTATTTGAAGGTCTATCATATATTTTGTTATATGTAACTGGTATGCACCATGTCATTATGGAAATAACTAAAGAGGATCAAACCCCTATAAGTATTTAAAGGGATATGATTATTAGATGCCTCTTACCTCACCCCTATTCTCGCACGGACATCATGGCAAGATTTTACTTACCAGGAGACCCCTACTTTCCGAACCCGGAGAGTTAGTGGGTGATTAGGAAAAGAGTCAGAAGTGGAGCCAGAGGTCGACAACTCTCCTTACATACCCAGGGCTCTCGCGAACCGTTTCGACTACATCAAACTTGTGCCCCGTTGGGCGACATTGATCGAGGGGTGGAGTCATTGGCCGCGAAAACGATCGCCATTTGGAAACCAACGAGGTTGCGGTAACCTCAACCATCGGGGACCAAAATAGGGAGACTGTGAATCGAGTCTGGGAACTGCGTGCTACTACAGGACACATCGACTTCATTTCAAGCACCACTGGGGACATATTATCGTAAGCAGAGTTCATGTTACTCACAAGACCTTGTAGATTAGGTCTATGAGTATGCGTTGGTGATACTCCCCTCCATGTGTAGGCCTGATCCTTCAAGTTAGTGATTACACTAGTCAAGAGATTAATTTGCGGTCCAAACTTTTCCTTGCAATGATGTAGTGTAGACCTGCATCGGGCACAACAAAAATTTTCTCTATAACTAAATATACCAGAATCATACAAATGAAATGGGCATGTGTATTATTTCATTGGGAGCAATACTACCAAAAATTCATAAGTTTATTATAGATAGACACTCGTTATGAATTGTTTTCAGAACACCATGAAAATTGGAACACGATACACTCAGAACTAAGATAAACTTAGTTAGATAACTCACGACGTATAAATACTTATTCAAGACTCATTACCATTGCATTTTTTTAAACGTCATGGTTGAAAGGTGCCTTTTCATGGACCTATAGGGTGCCATCGTACCCGCACTAATGTATCGGATCCCATCAGAACTCCGCAGTTAAGCGTGAATGGACAAGAATAGTACTAAGATGTACAAACTTAACAGTCGTACGAAACCTACTTCTACCTACTACCATAACCCTATCTCAAGAATGGTAGCAGAAACGTTGTGAATAGCATAGCAAAGGGCGAAATTTACATATGTATATGTATATAAATTATACGAAAACCGCTAGTAGTGACCATCATTACTCATAAGATCGTTTCTCGTCAACGACAAGATTATGTCATCACCGGGAGGTAACCAACCAACAAGTAAGGAACCAATCCTACAGATAGACTCTGCTACTTTCCAAGCTACAGTCATGGTAGTCGTGTCAGCTATCATGGCGCAACTCAATGCTAAGAACGCTAGCGACGTAGGAGGCAATGCCGACAATACTAATCGCGGTAACAATCAAGGACACCAGCGGGTATCTACCAACGAAGACACCTCATACCACAAGCCAAAGAGTAAGAAACGAAAGTTTTGGGAAAAAAGAAGCGCACTCTAACTCAAAAACTCGCTAAAATACAACAACTTGTGGCTGCCCCTACAATTACAACAGCAATCACGCCACATGCCTCGATATTAGCCACAAAACCTGTCACTCAAGCAGCAGCCAGACGATATGTTGGAAAACTCCCAAAGTGTAACAAGTGTAGCTACCATCACAATGGGGGTTTTCGGGTGTTGCACTGTAAAAACTGCAAAAAGAACGGACACACTGCCCGCTTCTGCAAAACCCAGCCTCGGCACATCGCTTCAACCACCAATTCCGGTGTGAGCACAACATGCTACCTATGCGGTGAAATGGGACACTTTAAGAGGGACTGTCTAACTGAAAGGAATGACGGAGGAGCGTGACAACTGAACCTACAGGAGTAACAAGAAACCTTATTAGGACTGTTAGGAATCGTTTCAAAAAAAAGAATAGTTATGTAACCATATGTTTGTAATGAATTTGGTATGTTTGCTAAAATTACCGCCTTTCAAAAAGTAGTTAAAATACTCTCTCGTTCAATTAAATCAAAGACACTCATATATGACCTTAGGATCATTACCGGTGAGCGGTGATGACTTGGTGTATACATCAGGGTTAATTATAATAAAAATACTACTAACTTAAAGCGAATAATTTCGTCCTAATTCCTGTTCCATGTCTAGTAGTGGGGTTAGGGTAGAGCCACTCATGCGACGGTTTCATCCGTACCAAATTACATACGTCTTGCATATACCGATCGATCATAGAGAGATTTGTCGGGGATCATAATGTAAAGTATCATTATTAGCTATCAGAACACACTTACTACCAGTACTAGCAGCTTTGGTATGAATCATTGCAGTAACAATAACATCGATCAAAAGGGAACACACTGACAAGAAACACATGATGCACTATCACTCTAACGAATACAACTTAATACATGTGTCATCGAGAAAATCTGATGTCGTCATTTGATATGGATTGGTGTGGGTCATCACCTTATCAATTGCATATGTTATGAGAAGACCCTCCACCTAACCAGCTGAATATCGAAACCCTCGTCTCTCATAACCCTAAATCTGACTCTGACCCTCTGGTCATCCTTCATTGCGAAACCCCAAAGCACTCTCTGGAGGTGTATTATACCTTCCGAAACCTTTTCAAATTATTCCTAGTAAACCCTTCAGGAATATCACTTGTATAGCAGGACAAGATCAAGCACGGAAGCTTGGGACGAATATGGTTAGTCTATCACTACTAAGTGTATACGCGAGGACAATATATAATTAAGATTCTACGGAAATTGGATGTGTGTTTCCGCCCTGTTTCCTGTTCCTTGTCTGGTTGTGGACTTGGGGCAAAGTCACCCATCCAACTATCTTACCAACCCTAATTACATACGACCTATATGCGCAAGTTAATGATAGATGGACCATGTACGATTCCTACCAGGAGCTTCGGGACAAGGCTAACCAGGGGTGTGAGTGGATGTTCTACCATTCGAATTAATCTAGTCGCGTAAATTGAACCCATATGCTCCCTACTGATCTAATAGACATACGAGAAATGCTACAGCGGGCCCTATGCAACGATCCGAGGAGAAATTATTACTTATGACTTAAGACAACTAAAGACGTACGGGGTCGGCTAGGTCACGCATGAATCTCGAACTAGGAGCAGTAGTATTCACCATAGAGATCTAGAGGCACTATCTCCACGACACAAAGTGTATAATCTTCACCGATCAGAAGAACCTAGAAGGCAAGAGCGGCAGGGCATGTTATCCCATGAACCGGATATGGACACCAAAGTTGATGAAATCAGAAATGATGTCATGAACAAAGCACATGAAAACTCGTTGTACCATTCATCCATGCTCAGACAAGAGGTATCTGGACCTCAAAAAGTAACATCAGTGGCCGAATAGGAAAGCTTACATCGCTACACATGTGGGAAAGTATCGGACTTGTGCCATGGTTAAGATAGAACAATAGAAGCCTTCAATTTTCCTATAACAACCAATGATAACCGAAAGGAAGTGGAAGCGGATAGCCATGAACTTCACAACCAAGTTACCAAAGTCAAAGGGTGGTCTCAATACCATTAGGGTAATTGTTGACAGGTTAACCAAATCCGCGCATTTCCTACCAATCAAAGAAACCGACAGGATGGAGAAATTGACTAGAACGTACATCAAATAGACTATACGACCACATGGTCTGTCAATATCCATCATCTCTGACAGAGATAGTAGACTCATTTCACGATTCTGGCAACCCTTTCAAGGACTAGGTGAGACGGAGTACGACCTACCACCTACAACCGACGAGCAGAGCAAAAGGATCTGTTCAAACCTTGGAAGACATGCCAAGAGCTTGTGCGATTGGTTTTGATAAAAGAGTGGGATACCCACTTACCGCTCCTTGAATTTTCACACAAAGACAACTATCACCCTAACATCAAAGTCGTATCCCTGTTGTGAAGGTCCGTTGGATTGTAAAATGAGGGCCCGATTTCACCTAGGAATGTGAGGATCAAGTGAAACAAAGATACCCGCATCTTTCCCTGACTCTCGAAGTCCCGGTTAAAGTGCTAATTTCGGGACGAAATTCCTTCTAACGGGGGGGGGGGGATGATGTGACACCCGTCAATTTCTGGTCAAGTCAAATTCAAATAAAGTCAACAGGTCAAACCGGTCAACTCAATTAACCCTTGTGTATTAGGGTTTACATCGTGTTTACTATTGTACAACACACTATCTTTATGGAAAGTATCACTTGAGTCTTCACGTGTTTAGAAAATCTAAACCCTAATAAGTGTAACTGATGGAACAACTCAACAAAACATTAATACATACCCTTCGGGGGCGTATAACAATCATAACAAGGCAAAACGGGATTTATAAACCTTGTGTAGCGAAGCTAAACATCCAAAAATGTCACAAACAAAGTCTCTCTCAAACCTCTCTTGCTCTATCTCTATCTATCTCAAATCTCTCTAAGTATGTGGAATCTCTCCCAAATCTTTCCAAGTATGTGAAATCTCTCCCAAATCTATCTAAATATGTGAAATTTCTCCAAGTATGTGAAATCTCTCCCAAATCTCTATAAGTATGTGAAATCTCTCCCAAATCTCTCTAAGTATGTGAAATCTCTCCAAGTATATGAAATCTCTCCCAAATCTCTCCAAGTATGTGAAATCTCTCCCAAATCTCTCTAACTATGTGAAATCTCTCCAAGTACGTGAAATCTCTCCCAAATCTCTCTCAAAATCTCCCTCAACTTCTTAAAATCATTTGGGGCTACCCGACCCTTGACTTAGTCAAAAACCGCTCGAAACGGGAAGTTTATGCGAAAAAAAACAGCTCTATAGAAGCGAAACCCTCTGATAGGACGGAACCCTCTTAGTGCCGAACCTCCCTTAGGACTGAACCTGCTTGGACCGAACTTGCAAGGATCGAAGCTTCTGGGGAACCGAACTCCCATAGACCGAACCCGAACTTCCCTTCGCTTCTAGCCTACTTTGCCTTCGGTCCCTATTCCGTGTTCTCCTGCGAGACTGCTCGGACCGAGCCCTCCTCTCGGTTCTAATGCATCAAGCGAACCTACCTTCGGTTCTAATGGCTAGGACCAAACCTTCGACCCTGACTTCGCCCCTTCTTCCCGGTTTTCGACCCCAACTTCATTTTAAGCCCGTTTTTCATGATTTTGATGCGGGATTTTCACCCAAACTCGTATTTTGGCATATGAGACCCTATATAATCATATTTTAATCATTTTTGGAGGAAAATCATTGCCTAAGAATAAAATCTAGTGGGTAAGATATTGGTGTTGGGGTGTTGACTTTAGCTAGAGTATGACACAAGTTAACACCCATACCCTCATAGGACAACCCTCAGTCACTATTCCTCCCTACCTAGGCAACTATTTGTCCTTTGGAACCCCTCCTCCAGCTGCATAGCTTCATCAAAACCTGGAAACTCTCATATCTCTTTCCACTTAACTCACTCTCTCTCACCAAAAAGCACACACCTCTCTCTCTCTCTCTCTCTCTCTCACTCACTTTACCTCTATAGAACTCGAGATTTTAAGGCTGTTCTTGAGCTTTTCACTTCAGTTTTGGTAAGTAAATTTCATCCTTCACCTTATTATACCATACTTCTTCACTCAAGTCATGGATTTCTCACACAAATATCATCATATTTGTTACTAGATCTTCTAATCTTCAAGTGTCTCCCAAGTGTTCTTGACTTGGAAACCTCTCTTCTTCCACATTCATCTCAAGGAATCACTCAAGGTGAGTTCATACCCCCACATTTTCAGGTTTTCTTCAAGTTTTAGCGGGAGAATACAAGTTAAAACACCAAGAACTTAACTAAACTCAAACATCAGCTTTCAACAGGAAAGTTTAGTTCCATTCATGGACTGTTTTGACCATCTTAAACTTAATATCTTTCAAAATGAAAATATTTCAGGTTCATACCTTTAAAATGACTACTTGCACATATTCACACAATTTTTCTACAATTTATGGTGATTTTTACAAAACTACCTATCACTGTAGCTACGAATTCGGACCAGTTTGTGAATATGAACGATTTAACACCAGTTAGACTTATAAAAATCATAATTAAATTTATGCAAAAACTAGACATACTTTCTAAACTCTCAGAGTTTACGGATTTAGTTTTTGACTTCGTATGATTTTTCTGTGATTTTTCCAAAACAGTGCATAAATGGTAAAAACGAAGTAACAGCTTACAAAATTTCATAACACTTTGTAAAATGTTGAGCAAAGTGTTAATCTTGATAACTTCGTATTTTATATGTATTTTTCTGTTGTGATATACTTATATAACAAAACGTATTCATAGATTTGTAAGAGTTCTTTATCATTACAAATAATGCAAGATAGGCATGATAAACATATTTATGTTTTTGCTATACATTCTACTTACACAGAAAAGGTTTCATTTACATTACAAACAATTTTGATAAACTATAATAGGTATAGTTTATGTTTCATTTACATTACAAACAATTATGATAAACTATAATAGGTATAGTTTATGTGTCATTTACATTTCAAACTCAATATAAAAGGTTTTCAGTTCATATAAATCGGGTACGAATACAAAGTACCGTGTTTATATAAAAAGAGGTATATTACAAAGAACCGGGTCTTCATATAAATGGGGTACGAATACAAAGTATTGGGTTTATATAAAAAATGTACATTACAAAGTACCGGGTTTTCATATAATTGGGGTATGAATACAAAGTATCAGGTTTATACAAAAATGGGTACATTACAAAGTACCGGGTTTTACTTTCAATTAAACGATTTTATGTCGATTTACACTTGCATAAATTACTTTAAGTATAGAAAATTACTTGTACATTTCGGTCTTGAAATTTAAGACTACAATATATTTTAAAAGGGAAATATTGGATTTTCTGGAACACACATTACTTTTACAAGGAAAGAATTTCAAACAGCACATACAAAAGCTTATAAACTCACCAACTTAAATGTTGAGACTTTTTCGAAACTACTTGTATTCTCAGGTATAATTTATGTTTCATTTACATTTCGAACTCAATATAAAAGGTTTTCAGTTTATATAAATGGGGTACGAATACAAAGTACTGGGTTTATATAAAAAGGGGTACATTACAAAGTACCGGGTCTTCATATAAATGGGGTACGAATACAAAGTACTCAGTTTATATAAAAAGAGGTACATTACAAAGTACTGGGTTTTCATATAAATGGGGTACGAATACAAAGTATCGGGTTTATACAAAAATGGGTACATTAAAAAGTACCGGGTTTTACTTTCAGTTAAACGAGTTTATGTCGATTTACACTTTCATAAATTACTTTAAGTATATAAAATTACTTCTACATTTCGGTCTTGACATTTAAGACTACAATATATTTTAAAAGGGAAATATTGGATTTTCTGGAACAAACATTACTTTTACAAGGAAAGAATTTCAAACACCACATACAAAAGCTTATGAACTCACCAACTTAATTGTTGACACTTTTTCGAAACTACTTGTATTCTCAGGTATAGTTTATGTTTCATTTACATTTCGAAGTCAATATAAAAGGTTTTCAGTTCATATAAATGGGGTACGAATACAATGTACCGGGTTTATATAAAAATGGGTACATTACAAAGTACCGGGTCATCATATAAATGGGGTATGAATACAAAGTACCAGGTTTATATAAAAAGAGGTACATTAAAAAGTACCGGTTTTTCATATAAATGGGGTACGAATACAAAGTATCGGGTTTATACAAAAATGAGTACATTACAAAGTACCGGGTTTTACTTTCAATTAAACGGGTTTATATCGATTTGCACTTGCATAAATTACTTTAAGTATAGAAAATTACTTGTACATTTTGGTCTTGACATTTAAGACTGGAATATATTTTAGAAGGGAAATATTGGATTTTCTGGAACAAACATTACTTTTACAAGGAAAGAATTTCAAACACCACATACAAAATCTTATGAACTCACCAACTTAATTGTTGACACTTTTTCGTAACTACTTGTATTCTCAGAAAATTAGTAAATCAAGTAAACAACTGCTTTTGAGGATGGGACGCTCAGACGTCAAACATTTCATTTTGTCATCATAATGTAATTGATTTCGAAACATGTGAACAGATACTACGATGTAACTTTTTTTTCAATTATATTCACGATGGTTGTATTTACTTTGAGCACTATTATACTTGTTGTTATGATACTACACATGAAGTCCGCCACCCCCGGCTACTTCAGGTAAGCCGGAAAAAATGACTTAAAAAGGTAATATATTTTTCATTTTATACACATTTAATCGTTAATATTTTTTTTGTACATTTAGTCATTAATATTTTTTGTTGCAAAATAAGTCCTTTTTTTGTACACATTCAATACTTATGACCATATTTTTTAGGTGATTTTCATGACATATTATGTGGGACAATCATTAATAAGGTGTTTGAGGTTGTTAATGCTTATGGCCATCGTGGCATCGTGTAACATCCAAAATTTCAAAACAATTAAAACTTTTCAAAACCACTCATTTTAATAACGTTGTTACAAAAAGGTTTTCAATACATTATTTAACAGAGTATTTTTCCCCAGGTTTATATCATAAAACACCAACGCGAGGAACGGTACGATCACGCCTTTGCCTTGCCACAGCCTCTTGAGAACCTGAAACATAAAACCACAACTGTAAGCCCGAAAGCATAGTGAGATACCCCCAGAATACCAACCACATATACGCCTTTCCAGGCCCTGACCTTCCGGTCCATGTGTCTCAGGGGACTTCCGTCCCTGCTGGGTAAACCTTCCGGTCCTACCCACGCCGACCTTCCGGTCCATCACACAACATATTGCCTTCCGGCCCATAACATATCGCCTTCCGGCCCATAAGCATAAAATGCATATATAATATAACAAATAATCATACAGCAGTTCATAGACAACAATCGATCAACAGATCACATATCATAGCATTACTCTAAACAAGATACCGGTCTGGCCGGTCACTAGCATAACATTACCCTATGAATCAGTCAACATACTAAATGCATACATACGCCTTTCCAGGCCATGACCTTCCGATCCACATAGTAATGCCTTCCGGCCCATAACATGTATTGCCTTCCGGCCCATAACATATAACAACTGACAACTACCCGGATTTCCATCCGATAAAAGGGTTGGCATTGGTGCCATAAACCCTAGCGATATAGTGAGGATAACTCACCTCGAAACTGCCGACTGAACAGATAGCTCAAGCTGCTCCGATCACTGATACGATCTCCACCTCTGGACAGTCACCAATGCACTGAACTCAAACAATAACAACAATTACCAAAATACCCCTGGAACCACTGGTAAATCCTTGGTCAAAGACAAGGTCAAGGTCAACCCCTGACTGATCCTACTCGCCGAGTCAACCCTATGACTCGCCGAGTCCCCATACTCAGAACTTCACTCAACCCGCGATCTAACTCGCCGAGTCACCCCAAGACTCGCCGAGTTCAACGACTCTGAGTCCACTCGCCCTTAACTCTCCGATTCCTTAAGACACCCTTTCTACACATCGAGTATCCCCTTTTTACTCGACGAGTTCCTCCTGGAAGAATCGCGGGGCCACCCCGACTCAACTCGCCGAGTCTGAAGAACAACTCGACGAGTCCCAGTAAATCTTCAAGCTACTCGTCGAGTCTGTTCATCGGACTCGGCGAGTCCATGCCATGCAACCGCTCAAACTGCTTCCTAAGGTCAGAACTGCTCCGACCATTCATAGGTCTGGCCTTCCTAGACTGATCCATCACGTAAGGTCCTCATTTTGGTGCTCATGATACACCCCATGATTCATAACATACATATTGACCTAAGGCATAAGGATTCCAATCCAAAACCTTCATCAATTCCCGAAATGTACAGGCATGGGACATTCTGGACCTCCAAAGGTCCCAATACAGAGTCACAATCGTTTGGGGGACTAGGGTAGCATTCAATCTAATCACAAAAGGGTTCCACAAACCCTAATTCCATAAACACATCA
Organism: Lactuca sativa; assembly: GCF_002870075.4. Taxonomy (NCBI): domain Eukaryota; kingdom Viridiplantae; phylum Streptophyta; class Magnoliopsida; order Asterales; family Asteraceae; genus Lactuca; species Lactuca sativa. The sequence goes on from NC_056630.2 coordinate 313,697,577, forward strand.
ACATAGCAGAGTATACTCGAATTCTCACCTGGATGATGTATTCTCTGTGTCCCCAATCCTCAGAATGTGACTCTCTTGCTGCTCCTTTAGCCAATCCCTTCTCTTCCTTGCACAACCACTCTTCTATAATCAACAATGGCCTATAATCCTTGCTCGAGATGCACACAATCGATTTAGGGTTCTTCTCAGAATGCTAAAATGAACAATGACGGCCAATAAGTCCTTTTTATACGTCCCAAACCTGAACGGTTAGGGTTTTCGCTAAACAGCGCAGACTCGCCGAGTCCATATCTGGACTCGTCGAGTCCAGTCGCGAACCCGCGACCAGGTCTGCGATCCTACTCGGCGAGTCTAGGCTCCAACTCGCCGAGTCCCCTCTTAAAATACCCCAAAAACATAATTATTACAATACTTGGAATTCCGGGCTGTTACACATCGACTGCTTTGCTGCTTAGGTCTTGTGTTCTGAACGAAGTGACTTCTTCATATGATCATGAATTTTAACGATCTTTATATCCACACGTTTGTATTTGAGTCTACTAATTTTTGTTTAGATTATTTCCGTTAAAAAACGATATATTTTTAATTATCATATTATAAAAAAAAAACATTCATGCATATATTCATAAAGAACGCGTGTATATAAAGATCATAAGTAAAAATGTATTACCTTTTAACAGAAGTAATCAAAATAAAAGTTGTAGTAGACTCAAATACGAACACATGGATATAAATATCATTAAAATTTGTGATCATTTGAAAAAGTTTTGATATTCAGAACACAAGGCCTAAGCCAAACCACAAGAACTAAACAACTAAGTAGCCAAGGCAGCGGTGGCCATAATTATAAACATCCCCAAACACCTTATTAATGATTTTCCCATGTAGGATGTTATGAGAGAGACCTAAAAAAACTGATCATAAGTACTGAATGTGTACAAAAAAAACAAGAACTTATTTTGCAACAAAAAAATTTTAAAGACTAAATGTGCAAAAAAAAAATAGTAAGGACCAAATGCGTAAAAAATAAGAAATATATTACCCTTTTAAGTTATTTTTTCTGGTTTACCTGAAATAACCGGTCATAGGGACTAAATGTGTACAGTTAAACAAGTTGAAGGGGTAAATATGGACGAAAAAAACTCAATGACTAAATATGTACAAATCAAAAGTATATGACCCTTTGAAGTCATTATCCCTTTCAATGTGTCCTTCACTTGTATCGTTCTTGTTAAGTTTAAATTTTTATAGCACTAAGAAACTTGGTTGAATTATATAACAAGTATGATGAATTTTTGGTAAGACATATTGTAACACCTGATCCTTTTAGACTGTTAACTACTATGATTTTAAAATATATTTATTAGTCAAAGTCATAATTTATCAAAATATGGTCCTGCAGAAAAAAAATAGTTTATGTTTGTTTCAAAAGACATCGATGTGAGTGTTCGAACTGATACAAAACAAAACTACAGTAAAATAGTAAATATATACATAACAAAACCATGTCCAACTATTATCCTACATAAGCTCATTGCTATAAGAGCAATAGTGACCGTCTTCTAACATTTCATATCTAAACAAAACATACTGTAACGACGTGAAAGTTTAAAGCAAAATTTTCATTTTTAAAATGAATACTTTTCATAACACTTGTAAAACAATCTCATTTGTTCAATTTTCAAAACATAACTCCATATTTGAATAATTAATAATCCATGATCCTCAAAACATAACTCTTCCTCTGGTGTGTACAATCAAGCCGGTGTCGTCCCGCTAATCTGAAAACCTGAAACACATAACACATAACACTGTAAGCACGAAGCTTAGTGAGTTCCCCAAAATACCACATAAAAAAACATATTAGCCACTCGAGGCTATAACTCTATGGACCCTCTGGTCCTAACTCTGTGGACCCTCTAGTCCTAACTCTGTGGACCTTTCGGTCATAACTCTGTATACTCTGAAACACACACAGCATAAATCACATAGAAATACTGCAGTGCATCACATCACATAAATAGCATACAAATACTCTGTCACATAACTCTAATTACCACTCTAGGTAAAGTATAGCGAGAAGACTCACCTGACAAGCAGCAAGTAAATACCCTCGCACTCGAAACTCGAACTAGCTTCCGCCTAGCACAAAAGATGAATATCTCAATCAATACTCTTAACACGACCCTAATAAATGAGGGCTATTCTTCTCTCGCTAACTCTTGAGTTGGGTAAAAGACCATTTTACCCCTCCATGGTCTCCCTTACTCATGTTGAGCAACCCCCACAGTCAACAGAAGTCAATCTCGAGTCAACAGTCCATGTATGACCCGACTCGTCGAGTGCACTCATGCAACTCGTCGAGTCCACTCACATCCTCAGAAGTCTCGTGAAGGTCCAGCTCAGCTCGTCGAGTTGACCCCCAACTCGTCGAGCTATCGCATGTTCAAGCTCATCGGGACAAACCCCCACTGACTCGTCGAGTCAACTCATGGACTCGATGAGTCCCCTCGGTCTGATTCCTCATTCAGACGTCCAAAGTCAGATCTCTCATCCCAAACCCTAGATCTAGCCTTTTAAGACACCAGAGACACATAAAGTCTCGACCTTTACGTTCATGCATGGCATAAATGCCTCAAAATGCCAAAACAAGCCCTTCTTAAGGTGTTAAGCACAACAACTCTCATATGGATGAATAAAGTTCAGACCTTTGTACTCTAGGAACCTCACAAGGTCCAGATCTGAGGACTAGGCTTCAAGCTAATCCATTTTACTCAAAACCCCAAACCAAAGGTGGTCAAAGCCCTAGAACTACAAATGCATGAGATCTAACCAACAATAATGAGAAAGGTGCACACTTTTACCTTCCTCAAAAGCTCTGGACGATCTATCACTCGATCCAACTTTCCCCCTCTTGATCCTTGCTTGATCTCCTTCTCTTCTTATCAAATGATGCACTAAAAATCCCAAGATATCTTCTCTCTCACTTTCTAGCTCAAATGACCTTTAGGGTTTGCTTCTAGGGAAAGGGTGGCCGCAAATGAGGCCATAAGTGCCTTTAAACAGCTCCCAAACCCCGGAAATTAGGGTTTCTCTAATCAACGCCTACTCGGCGAGTCCCTCCTCTGACTCGTCGAGTCCACCCATTAAGTCCACGAGAAAAACCCGGCTCGACTCGGCGAGTTGGACCCTCAACTCGTCGAGTCTCTTCTTTAATCACAAGATCAAACTACACGATAATATCCCTGAAAATCCGGATGTTACAATTCTCCCCCACTTGAATTAGATTTCGCCCACGAAATCACTCCTTAACCACTCACATAATGAAATCATCTACCCAAAAGGCACCACCGAAAGGATGTCATACTACACCGATATCTTTCTCTATGGACACCTGAAACCACACAACACTCCCAAGACTAGAAATGAACCAACTCTTATGTCACTAATATACTCATTCCCACTATCCGGAAGCTCTAGTGGCCTGACCCGCCGCCAGACCGCCTACTCAAGCGATCACCATGATATTCTCTCCTCGAATATCAAACCCTGATAACTCACTGATCCTCTGATTCTCACAAGACCAAATCCAGCAATCGGATACCGCTCACTCATACCAACATGCTAAAAGATCCGAATCACGCCCGAAGAAACGGAAGGGTCCACTCCTCAATAAAGCTCATTCACTAAACCGCTATCAGAACCCATCCGAACATAGAATCCTTAACACTCTGCCCTCAGACACAAGGAAAAGCCATACTCGTTCATACGTGTCCTCGGACATCACATTCGTAAGCCCTAACTTTGTTTCTCATATACCTTTTCAATACTGGCCACTAAGTCAACCCCTGACTCCACCGTTAAACCTCCAAAGGTCACCCATAACATGACCCGAAATGCCTCACCGACTTCCTTCTCACAATCAACAATCTCGGGCCGGTGATATACAAGTCACGAAGCTCTCTTTACCCCAACGAATACCACAATCCCACTAAATCGTTTCACCATCGAACTCTGGCGAACACTACTCCCTAGATACATGCGCCCCGCAGTACCTCCCGTACCCGAGTTTTGACCTACACATGTCTAAGACATCAGCTGATAAACAATACCCCTCACCTTGGGACTCATCTCAGAATCTAGAATCTCATTTCACCTACTCAAAGCACCACTAGAGCCAAACTCATACTCGAGAGTCTGGTCCGACCCAGAATTGGAACCACTCGTCCTTATGAACCACTCCACTTATGACTCATGACCCGCAACCCATGCGTACATCACTTCCCCAATTCCTTCTGATTTGTTGGATTAGGTGTCTAAGCCCATAACTATTATTGGTATGTATTCGACCCGAGAGTAGCATGGTCCATTTGGGTTGCATATCATCAGGACAATTTGTTAGGATGGGCTTTTGAGAGAAGGTTATTTATGGTTTATTAATATATTATAAGTAATAATATATTAATATGAAATCATATGTTTTAATTAGTATTGATCAAGAATTAATTTGGAATTAATTTAGTGGTCGAAAGAGACTAATTAAATCTATGGGGACTAATTATGATAATTAGTTATATTTATATGTGTGTGGCTTATGATCCATGTTGGACCAAGTTTACGTATGGATACATAAAGAGTTGGGCCACATGAACCATGGATCATAAAACCCATGCGTATAGATTTGGGATATATCCATGACCCTAGAAATCCCACATATAAATAGATACTTCATTACCCAAAATCGCCACTTGTATCTTTTTAGAGTTCATGGTGTCTTTTGTGTGCATGGGATTCTCTTTCAAGTTCATTCTTTGTCCATGGTGTGTTGTGATTACATTTGAGGCTTCCACGCTATTGGGGCTAAGCTCTTTAAGGCCAAATACACCAATAATTCAAGCTCCATCAAAAGGTATGTCATGCTTGATGGGTTTTATGCATAAGAAACATTCCTATGTGCTCATACGAACCCTAATGCTTGGATCTAGGTTTCTCTATTGAACATGCTTTGATTCCAAGACTTACAAACCCTAATCTAGCATATAAACAAAAAAAACAACATATATAATCAGATCTAGATGTTTACCTCTTCACTTGTTGGCTTAGATCTTCTCTTTCTTCTTCTCTTGAGCTTAGAGTCACAAATGCAACTCCTCTAATGGTTCACAAACCCCACAAGCAAGAAGGCAATATGAGAGAGGGAGAGAGAGGCTAGAAATCGGCCTAGGGATCTCTTAGAATCAAGTGGTAGCCGAATTCAATGCCCTAGGGGTCATATTTATACTTACAGGTTACTAGGGTTTCATTCTAAACCCTAATGGACAGCTTAGCCACCAAGCAGCCCAAGGAACCTTCTGGAATAAGGCCTTGGACGAAAATATGATGGATACCCATCATAATTTCGTTCCCCCTTAAGCCCATTAGGTTTCCTTAACCTAAAACTCAACTATCATACATTTGACACTTTATACCCCTTTATTCAATTAGTCTCTTTTGACCACCAAATTAATTCCTAATTAATTTATGACCAATACTAATTAAATAAATATGATTTCTCCTTTAATATATTATTCTTATAATATATTAATAAATCATAACACTCTCTCTTTCTCCTTAAATTACCTTGTCAAGTTGCATTGGAGAAGGCAACCCAAAAGGACCATGCACAACCGGGTCAAGTACATACCAAATATAGTTACGGGCTTAGACACTATTCCAACAGTCTCCCACTTGGATAAGTCTAGTAACTATATCTCACATATGACTTCAGAATCCGGTTAGCAATCGTAGCTCTTATACTTCACTGTCAACTCTGATTAACTTGTCCTTTAGATAAGGGATCGTATAATCCTCTGTTTTGGATATCATGCTGACAATGCTTATTGTCCAGCAATAGTTCCTTGATTTCCGATTTGTTTGACATAGAATTTAGTTGAACACATCAACTTCATTTTGACCGGGCCCGGCACATAAGTCAAACCAAATCATCAAGTGGCCAATATATCACTTTTATTCTCATAGAATAAAAGGAACAGATCAACTTCGAATCATATGCATCTATTATTTACTAATGGATCACACACAATAATGTGTTTTATAACATCAAGTTACTGATGCGTTTACACATTATCAATGTATAACCAACCATCAAACAACAACCATATCTCTAAGTTTTAAGACTATATGATGTTATCGCTTTGCGATCACTTAAGGTAAAACACCACGAAATGATACAACAAACTCGGGTTTAATCCAATGCTCAACTCATATTCATAAGCACTCACGAACTTTGCAGCAAACCTTTGCTATGTCTAAAACCTTTCAGACAATCTACAAACAATTCATGACAATCTTCATTCATATCTACTTCCAAAATATGACCGACTGCGGACCTTTTTGAATAATCCTATTATTCAGGAAGTCAAAACATGCAAAATGGAAGCAATAGATAAATAACCAACAGAAGATAGTAGCTTTAATCATAAATAACACATTTTATTTATTCATCGAATGTTAAGTACAAACTATCTATTACACATTTCCTATCTAATCCAAACTTATATCATCCTTCAACCCAATGCTCCTAGCGTGCTACAAGTGTTTGACCCTACTCAGTCCCTTCGTAAGGGGATCTGCTGGGTTTTCTTCTGATGATACCCTCTTCACAACGAGGAGCCCCTCTTCTACCCGATGTCTGATGAAATGGTATTTTCTGTCAATATGTCGAGATCTGCCATGATCTCTCGGTTCCTTGGTCAAGGCAACCGCTCCTTCATTATCACAGAAAATTTCCATCGGCTCTTTTATGGATGGCACAACTCCAAGGTCTCCAATGAAGTTCTTCAACCATATAGCCTCCTTTGACGCTTCACTCACCGCAATATACTCTGATTCGCACGTTGAATCAGCTATGGTCTCTTGCTTGGAACTTTTCCAAGTCACTGCTCCTCCATTTAGGGTATAGACCCAACCTGACTGCGATCGGAAGTTATCCCGATCCGTCTGAAAACTAGCATCACTGTACCCTCGTACCCTTAAGTCATCACTCCCACCGAGGACTAGAAACCATTCCTTCGTCCTCCGAAGGTACTTAAGAATATTCTTAACTGCAATCCAATGAGCTCTACCAGGATTCCCTTGATATCTGCTGACCATGCTCAAAGCGAAGGCCACATCAAGGCGAGTACAAGTCATAGCGTACATGATAGAGCCTACTGCGGAAGCGTAAGGTCCTCGACTCATATCATCTATCTCTGCCTCTGTGCTCGGGCTCTGAGTCTTACTCAACTTGGTATTGCTTTGGATTGGCAACTCCCCTTTCTTGGAATTTTCCATACTAAAATGCTTTAGTACCTTTTCCAAGTATGTATCCTGACTATGTCCTATCAGTCTCTTTTCCCTGTTTCTTACTATTCTTATCCCCAGAATATAAGCAACCTCTCCGAGGTCCTTCATGGCGAAACATTTCCCAAGCCAGGACTTGACCTCCTGCAAGGTTGGGACATCGTTTCCTATGAGTAGTATGTCGTCGACATACAATACGAGGAAGCTCACTATACTCCCACTGGCTTTGACATACACACAAGATTCATCCTCGCTTCGTAGAAAGCCAAACTCTTTAACCTTCTCGTCAAAACAAAGATTCCATCTGCGAGACGCGTGTTTCAATCCATAAATGGATTTCTCAAGCTTGCATACTCTATTCGGATGCTTCGCATCGACAAAACCCTCTGGCTGATTCATGTAGACATCCTCAGCCAACTTTCCATTAAGGAAAGCGGTTTTCACGTCCATCTGCCATATTTCATAATCATGAAATGCAGCTATGGCAAGCATCACCCAAATAGACTTTATCTTCGCAACTGGTGAGAAGGTCTCATCATAGTCAACTCCGGGAGTTTGAGTAAAGCCCTTCGCAACCAATTGCGCTTTATAAGTATGCACTTTCCCATCCATGTCTGTCTTCTTCTTGAAGATCCACTTGCACCCGACTGTCTTACGACCCAGTACATTATCAACCAAATTCCAAACTTGGTTGTCGTACATCGACTGAATCTCACTGTCCATCGCCTCTTTCCATTTCGCAGACTCTGGGCCTGCCATGGCTTCCTTATAGCTGCTAGGTTTATCCAAATTTACTAGTGTACTATCACTAATAAATTTATCCCCTTCAGTAGTAATATGAAAACCATAAAACTGGGGTGGAACACTAGCCCTAGTGGAACGTCGAAGAGGTAAGGACTCGTCAACAGGTTCAACAGGAGTTTCCTCCTCAAGTTGAGTGCCAGTGTCAAAGGTTCCTTCATCATTTTGATCTTGAATCTCTTCAAGTTCAATTTGCCTCCCACTGTCTTCTTGGCTTATCAATTCCCTTTCTCAGAAAACTCCTCTTCTAGCAACGAAGACAACATTGTCACTCGGTCTATAGAAAAGGTAGCCAAAAGACTTCTGTGGATAGCCGATGAAATAACACTTCTCACTATGAGGTTCTAGCTTGTCGTGAGTCTCTCGTCTTACGAAAGCCTCGTAACCCCAAACCTTGATATGTGCCAACGAGGGAGCCTTCCCTGTCCACATCTCGTGAGGAGTCTTGGAAACCCTCTTAGTGGGAACTAAGTTAAGTATATGGGCGGCAGTCTCTAAGGCATACCCCCAGAAAGCTATTGGTAACGACGTACGACTCATCATAGAACGAACCATGTCCAACAAGGTCCGATTACGTCTCTCAGCCACACCATTCAATTGTGGCGTCCTCGGAGGCGTCAATTGCGAAACGATTCCGCATTCTTTTAGATAGTCGTGAAACTCAAGACTTAGGTACTCTCCTCCTCGGTCTGACCGAAGCATCTTGATTTTCCTGCCCAGCTGATTCTCCACTTCATTCTTAAACTCTTTGAACTTCTCAAAGGTTTCCGACTTTTAATTGATTAAGTAGATATATCCATATCTGCTATAATCATCTGTAAAAGTCACGTAGAAGCGGCAAGCATCCCTTGTGGTGGATCTAAAGGGCCCACATACAGTGTGTATGAGATCCAATAAACCCTCACCCCTTTCACAAGTGCCAGTAAAGGGTGACTTGGTCATCTTCCTAAGTAAACAAGATTCACACGTGTCATCGTCCCCAAGGTCGAATGACTCCAACACTCCATCCTTTTGGAGTTAGGCTATGCGTTTCTTGTTGACATGGCCAAGGTGACAATGCCACAAGCATGCTTTGTCTAGACTAGTAGACGAATCAATATTCAAAACATTATTTCCTAAATTATCAACAATTATCACAGATTCATAAATCCCATTACAAGGTAATGCATTGAAATAAAAGACACCATTCAAATAAACGTTAATAGAACCATTACTATTATCAAAAGAATATCTTAAACCTTGTCTAAACAACCCGTGAAAAGAAATAATGTTTCTTGCCATATCTGCCGCATAACAACAATTCTCTAAATCTATCCCTAACCCATTATTTAACACTAAAGAATAAACACCGACTCTGGTCACAGGCGACGATCTTCTGTTTCCCATAATCAGGTTCATCTTCCCATGTTCCATCTCCCTACTTCTTTTTAGGCCCTGCATGTCAGAACAAATGTGGTAACCACACCCTATATCAAGAACCCATGAAGTAGCAAATGATGAGTTATTAGATTTAATAGAATACATACCTACAAAGGTGGACTTAATCTTCCCATCTCTTAGGTCCTGCAGATATTGTGGGCAGCTTCGCTTCAGTGGCCCTTTTGGTGGCAATAGAAGCACTCTGCTTCTTTAGGATCGGAAGAGGGCTTAGCAGGGCCAGCTTTGGTCCTACTTGAGGACGAACCATCACGGGGTTTCCCCTTATGGTGGTTCTTACATGGAGCCTTCCTCTTTTTTCCCTTTCCTTGACCTATCGGCATCACAGGAGCGGCCACAGCAGGGGACGATGCAACGGATTTGTCTTTGAGGTTGCTCTCAGCAGTCCTCAAGAGTCCTTGGAGCTTGCTCAAGGAGACCTCCTCTTTGTTCATACGGTAGGTCATCCTGAACTGATTGTAACAGGAGGGCAAGGAGTGGAGGATTATGTCGATAGCCAAATCCTCATCAAACTTAACATTAAGTTTGAGAAGACGATCAACATACCTCTGCATTTTCTGCAAATGAGAGGTTAGGGATTCTCCACTCCCCATCTTAGCGGTGATCATGCTAGTAATGATCTCATAGCGCTCTTGCCTCGTGCTCTGTTGATACTTGTCCAGCAAATCCTGATGCATTTCATATGGATACATGTCCTCATAGGACTTTTGGAGTTCGAGGTTCATGGTGGCCAGCATGATGCAGTGAACTTTCGTGGCATCACGCTCATGGGCCTCAAAGGCGGCCAATTCTTCAGGAGTAGCAACATCTGGGATGATCTTCTCAGGCTTTTCATCGAGGACATATTCTTTGTCCTTGTAGTGTGTGATCATGTGAATATACCTCATCCAGTCGTTGAAGTTTGAACCATCAAATGTCACTTTCTGACACAAGTTCATCAACGAGAATGACCCAGAAGCGTTGTTGTTGTTGTTGTTGTTTGCAGACATCTAAAAAAGAAAGGGAACAAAGTTTGATTAGAAATGAATCCCTAATTAAACACCCAAATGAGAAATTAGGGCTAGGATCCAACAACATTATTTACAACTTAGAAAGGGATGCCGTACTCTAAAAGTAAATAATTTGAAGGTAAGTGAATGATGATTCACTAATTCTCACCATGAAAAACGAAAAAGCAATTTAGGTTTTAAATGTATTGAAAACTCCTAGATCTTTGAGATTAATTGAACTTTTCAATGGCATGTTTAAATCTCGATATGCATTTCAAATTTGCGACTGGGATCCCGAGGATCGCAAACAAATTTGTGAATAACAATGCGAATCAACGTGGTGCACTCAATGTCTCTATCACCTCATCAATGTGACGGTAAACCACACACGCTCCATTGATCTATGACAAACATCGAGTCACCCTTCGCTACCAATGTCATCCCCAAATTGATGTGCCGGTTAACCATACACGCTCCATCAACGTTTGACAAGGGTACGAAGTGTAATTCCATGGATTAGCATCATTTTCACATTTTACCCTAAAGTAACTAGGAATGGGATTTTATAAAACATGTAGTTACTTTATATTTAACATTATACTTTTAATGAGGAGAGGGTTGCTCTATCCTACCCGTTCGGCTAACGACCCTCCACCAGTCAAGCAAGCGGTAGGTGTGAGTGTACACCCATTAAGCGCCATTTTATAGGCAGCAACCTTATACCCACTTTATAGACCGGCTTCGTGAATGAGGCCTACTAACGGTAAGACTAGCATTTTAAGTTATACATATATATATATATATATATATATATATATATATATATATATATATATATATATATATATTAATTAAACTTGTAAGAATATATAATAGTATAGGGTTGAATTTTAAACTTGTAAAATTCTAAGTGTTTGAAATTTAAATTACTCAAAATTAAACTTTTAATCATAAATTCAAATTTCAAAACTTGAGGGCAAGCTTTTGAACTTTTCAAAATACAAGGGATCAAATAACAAATAATTCAAATTAACCAATTAATTTCATAATTATCTATATTTGACCTAATCTTATTTTAGATAATTACCAAATAACTTTAAATAATCCATATTTATCATATAACCAACTAATATTTAAAAGATTTGAGATTATCTATTGTTTTGGCAAGGATAATATCTTAATTAAGATAAAATTCGGATTTTAACTTCATAAAACAATATATGAATTAAATCCAAGTCAAAACAGCAACTAAAACCCGAAATACCCTCTGCCTGACGAACTGACTCGCCGAGTCAGACCTGGACTCGCTGAGTAGGGGCCAACTCGCCGAGTCCAGATATTGACTCGCCGAGTTGAGTCGGGCAGAGGCCAAAAACTCGATTTTCAGCAAATAAGGCAGTTAATCATCATATACAACTGAAACCAATCAAAGCTCTGATACCACTGATGGGTTTTATGCATAAGAAACATTCCTATGTGCTCATACAAACCCTAATGCTTGGATCTAGGTTTCTCTATTGAACATGCTTTGATTCCAAGACTTAAAAACCCTAATCTAGCATATAAACAACAAAAATAACATATAGAATCAGATCTAGATGTTTACCTCTTGACTTGTTGGCTTAGATCTTCTCTTTCTTCTTCTCTTGAGCTTAGAGTCACAAATGCAACTCCTCTAATGGTTCACAAACCCCATAAGCAGGAAGGCAATATGAGAGAGGGAGAGAGAGTCTAGAAATCGGCCTAGGGATCTCTTAGAATCAAGTGGTAGCCGAATTCAATGCCCTAGGGGTCATATTTATACTTACAGGTTACTAGGGTTTCAGTCTAAACCCTAATGGACAGCTTAGCCACCAAGTAGCCCAAGGATCCTTCTGGAATAAGGCCTTGGATGAAAATATGATGGATACCCATCATAATTTTCGTTCCCCCTTAAGCCCATTAGGTTTCCTTAACCTAAAACTCAACTATCATACATTTGACAGTTTATACCCCTTTATTCAATTAGTCTCTTTTGACCACAAAATTAATTGCTTATTAATTTATGACCAATACTAATTAAATAAATATGATTTCTCCTTTAATATATTATTCTTATAATATATTAATAAATTATAACACTCTCTCTTTCTCCTTAAATTACCTTGTCAAGTTACTTTGGAGAAGGCAACCCAAAAGGACCATGCACAACCGGGTCAAGTACATACCAAATATAGTTACGGGCTTAGACACTATTCCAACAATGCTAACTAGTATATTATATTTTTATGTTAAATGCATGCTAGTTGTAAGATTAATACCTTGGAAACCATTTGCATGTATAATTAGTGAAAACATAGATCCAAGGTATTTAGGGTTGTATGTGCACCATATGATGTTGTAGTATACCAAAACCCAACAGTGGTATCAGAGCCATGGGTTGTTTTCAATTATATTTGATGCAAGTTGCTGAAAAAAACTGGAAAAAATCAAATTTTTTGCTATCGAGACAGCAGACTCGACGAGTCCATGAACAAATTCATCCAACTCGTCGAGTTGGTTCATGCACTCGACGAGTTGGACCCCCTGCCAGCTTATCTTCGAGTTTTTTTAGCCTGTTTTGGATTAGAATCATTACCGCAAAGTGTTTTTGTTCATAAAATTTGTTTTTTTGATACTATGGTAGTGTTTATTCTCATCCAAATAAAGGATAATAATCAAAGTTTCAAGTTTTATACATGTTTATATGATGCTTGAAAAATGTTGATTATGAATGTTCATGTTTATGAGTCTGTTTAGATTAATAGGAAAAAATATGAGATAGTTGTTTTCAATCCAAATTAATCTTGAAGTTGTTCATAATATGTGTTTTTGTAACTTGTCCTCAAGTTACATGAAAAGTCATATTTATGAATTTTAAAACTCATAAAATTTCTATAAGTTATGAAAAAAAATGAAGAGTCACATTTTTTAATGCTTTTAAAGTCTTCCATAACTTGTCTACAAGTTATGGAACTTGAAGGGTTTTTTCCATTAAACCACTTTAAAATTCATAAGTTATGGAAACCATAAGTTTTTTGAATTGTTCAAAACTTGTCCTCAAGTTTTGGAATTTGTAAAGTCAAACCCCATATACACTTTAATTCCAAACCCAAGAATTTTAAAAGTTAAAGTTCAAACTTTATGGAGTTCATTAAATTAATTAAAGTGTCTAATTAAAATATTTAGTAATTCCATAAAGACATGGTTTAAGTTTAATTAAATTAAGAGTATAGTTTAATTAATAGATTAAACCACCAAGTATTTTAAATGTTTAAAATACACCCTTATACTATTATAATATTAATAGTTAATACTTATATATATGTATAAGAACAAAGTCAATCTTACTGTTAGTAGGCCTCATTCACGAAGCTAGTCTATAAGGGGGGTATAAGGTTATTGCCTATAAAATGTCAGTTTAATGGGTGTCCACTCTCACCCACCGCTTCCTTGACTGGTGGAGGGTCGTTAATCAAACGGGTAGGACAAGGACTATAATTCTCCCTTCATTAAAAGTATTAATGATAAATACTAAGTAACTAAACCTTTTATAAATACCCAATCTTAGTTACTTAGGAAAAAGTGAATAAGGTGTTAATCCATGAAATTACACTTTGCACTTTGTTTAAGTCGGTTAGTGGACCGTGTGTGGTTAACCGGCACACTAACTCGTATTTAACAAGGTAGGCAAAGGGTAACTTAATGTTTATCATAGTATCGATGGAGCGTGTGTGGTTAATCGGCACATCGATGGAGGGGGAAACACTTAAGGGTACCAAGTAATTTGCACGGTTACTTCACACCTTATTTTTTGATCCTCGGCATCCCAATCACAAAACCTGAAGGGCACACTCGAGATTGAAACATGTCATTGAATAGTTCAATGAATCTAAAAGATCTAGGAGTTTCAAAAACCAATTAAAACCTAATAATATATATTTCGTTTCCATGGTGGAAATTGGTGAATCGTCATTCGCCTACCTTCAAATATTTTATAGCTTGGATTATGGCATCCCTCTTTCAAATTATAAAAGTATTGTGTTGGGTCCTAGCCTTAATATTTCATATTGGGTGTTATATTTAGGACTTTAAATCAACTATCTTGAATATCTCCCAAAAGATGTCTGGTTTAGACATTTATGATCTTCCCAAATCTCTTGAAACAAGCTTTCCTAAATGAAGATGATGTCCCATGGAAATCATACTTCTTCTACCTCCTCCAATTATTCTCCCTAACCCACAAGTTCTTGAAAATTTTAAGGTCACTTAAGCCCTATTGGAAAGCAATGGTCTATGTGTGATCACATCTTGGAGATGTAGTCACATATTGACAAGCCGGGAGAGTTGGGTGTCAAAGTCTTGAGATAGTTGGTGGCTCAACTACTTTCTAAGTCACATAGTGAGTTCTTTTGGAACACCTATGAAACAGACTATGACAAGACTCTTAATGATCTTATCTATTTGCTAAGATCAACTTACTAAAAACTTTATGGACATTGACAATGATGACACTGGAAATCCAGAAAAAGCATTCTCTTCCCAATGGAAAGGGATCGGCCATAGTCAACTCGGTTGACCAAATGGTAAAGAGAAGAGCTAAGTCTGAGATAGTCCCATTACCAAAGGGTCCATATGTTTATATTGCCAAAGAAAGGGGAATTGGTTGCGAAGCTGCGAAATTTACCTAAGGATGTTAAAGTCAATAAGTTGGACTCTACTTTAGGTAAAGTCCACTATCTAACTTTGATAAGTTTTTATTCTGAGATTCTTGATACATGATGTGACTGGGTCACATGTTGATGTTTTAAGAATCAAAGAAAAGTGAATAAACTTAAAGAAAGAATATGCTGAATCTGAGCGTGTAGATGGATTTTTATCGCATAGTTTGAAGATCGGGTTCTTGAGCTACTTCTTAGGAGTTATGACATTTTGCTTAGGAATAGATAACAACAAGTTTTCATATGGATTGTAAGGATAATTTTTTCCGTAAAGTTTTAAAATAAAAGGTAAATCTTTTGATTTTATTTATTTTAAAATATCCTTACATTGGCATTTGTGAAAATCTGTGTTGCTTATAAGATTCCATTAAGAGCAAGAGTGGAAATATGAATTTGATTCTTTCATTTGTGGTAGTGTCTAAATTTACCAAATATGGAAAGATTCTCATCACCCAAGTTTCATTTGGATAGAAACATGGAATCATGCAAGTTGTATAGCATGATGAATGAGAACTTTCGAGCATTGGAAAAATTAAGACTAACCACTTGTTCACATGGATGTGTGAGTCAAGTGAAGGACTAAGGGATCGGATACACATTCTTGTGCACTGGTCAGAGTCCACCACAAAAGATTGATAAGACTATTCGTCATACTTTATTATAGCTTAGTAAATATGGTTATACTGTCACACCCCCGAACCAGACGGCGGAAACGTCCGGGGGCTGTCGTGACTCAATTGAATACCATAACATTGAATATATATGAAACAAAACAACATTCGTCACCATTCATCAACATAATACAACCAGTAGTGTTTACATGTCATACATTGTTTTAACATTACATTTCCAAAAATTAATATTGTTTGGTTCATTCAAAAACAAACTGCAACCGTCACTGAGCATGATTTCCCTTGACTCACTGATTTCCTGAGAATACAAGTATTTTGAAAAACGTCAACATATGAAATGTTGGTGAGTTCATAAGTAGTGTTTGAAATCGAATGTTTGCATTGTTAAAAAAAAACCACCAGAAAATCCGATATTTTCTGAAAGGAAAAGCTTTCAAAAACGTTTGTGAAGATCCATAGGTATGCTTGTTTGTTTCTATACTTGCAAAAATTGTTCATTTACGATGTATGCGTTTAAAATCTGTATGTGATAAAAACCCTAGGGAAACCCGATGTTCCCCTAGTTCTTTTGAAATCCGTTGAGTTGCGTTGAAAACATTACACAAATAGTAGTATCGGTCCCAAGCGACGTTGGAAGGTTCTCGAGCATTGATTATTTACTACAAACCCGCATTACACAAATGCCCGGTTTATAGATATACCAACGATTCCCGAAGGCGTCGTCAGTACTAATCACGTTATCCAATCGCCCGGACTATGAGTGGTCCCACATCCGAAGAGAAAGAGGTCACGAAGACCCCGGTAACTCTATTAACCGGCTGGGGATAAATGTGTGCGAGGGGTCCCCGACCCACCTCGTAAAATGTGTAGACTTTTCTAGCAATACCATGGCCCTTGGGGTCCAATGGTACAAGCCATTGAAAGTCACCCTACGTTGTGCCAAGTCGGTATAACTCAACACTTCGTAGTAAAAAAAATGTCTTCGGGCCTTAAGATCAGGTCATTGGGCTAGCTAGGCCCAACAAACAAGATTTTACACTTTTGGGGCCCGAAGATGGTGCGTAGACGTCTGTGCACACTCGCATGTATGTGTATTACCAATCGTTATTTGTATGTATCAAAGAGTTAGTAGTTGTAGATTTCCATTGGCTCGAGACCGAGCCAATTCGTTTAGCAACGACTTTTGGTATTGTAATGAGTTGTATTTCGTTGGTAGTCGAGGTATCGTTATTTGATCAAATTGTACATAATGTATCAGCCTTGAAATATTTTTGTTTTCAGCCCCTCATTATTTGTAAAATTTACATTTTCAACCCTTTTATTTAAGTATTTCCCGGTTTGGTCCTTAAACTATTTTTCTTGACATTTTAACACCAAAAATTATTGAAATTAATATTTTCCAGCATATTTTTCAAAGAAAACAGTTTAAGTCCCTGAAAATGCAGTTTTTCTCGGTTTTAGCCCATCTTTTCGCAATTTTGACAATTTTGGCCCAAAATGGAAAATTTTTGCAACTTTGGTCCCTTTTAAATTTAAAAAGCATTTTAAACCTTTGAAAAGGGTTTGGGACACTTATAGTCCACTGTTTTACAGAAAGTTACAGTTTTGGCCCTCCAAAACAGAAAAACTCGCATAATGGGCCTTATTGGGCCGAAATTTGCATTTTTAGCCCAATAGGCTTGAAAATTTATGTTTTTAATCCACCAATTGAATAGAATTCCAGAAATGGCCTTATTGAAACTGTTTTGACACATTTCAACCATCAGAATCTGTAAAATGTCATTTTGGGCCCTTAATTTTGTATTTTTCACATTTTTGGCCCAAAATGTGTGTTTTTAGCTTAAAGAAAATTGTTGCTAACCACTTGGCTATTTATCTAGTACCACTTATTATGTAGGAACATATTTGAAGCTAATATCATAAAACATGAGTTATATCTCGGTTTTGAGGGGTTTAATGGCTAGATCCAACATTAAAACACATATAAGCATACATATAAGCATGGAAATCATACAAGGCATACAAATACATATAGATCTACACTTTCACTTGTATTCCCCCCCACAAAAACTCTTAAAAACAGAAAATAGGGGTATGAATCTCACCTTGAGTGGGTAGTTTCGGTTCTTGAAGAAAAATTGGAAGAAATGAAGTGATTTTTGGCCCTTGCACTCCTTGATGAACTTTTCGAGATTATGGGGGTTTCTAGAGTGCAAGATCACGGTTTTTACATGGATTAGGAAGAGATTTTGATAACAAAAGAATTTAAACCATGTATCTATGAATAATCTTACCTTAGATGATGATTTACTTGCAAAATCCTCTTGGAAAGTCCCTAAATTTCGAGATCTTTGGAGAGGGGAGGGAAGGAGAGTTCTTTGAGTGTTCTAGAGAGAAAGTTGAGATATTTTGGTGTGTGTGATGATGCTTGGCCGAGAGCAAGAAGGGAGGAGAGAAAGAAATGACTCTTGAAGTGATACTTGCATGGGTGTATGTGATTTGTGCCTAGAAATCCATTAGGTAATAGTGAGGTGGCAACCAAAGTCAACCTCCCCTTGGATTTGGGCCTTGGGCCGAGAATATGAAGGGGAAAGAGGAAAAATTTGGGCTTTTGCCCCCAAGCCCAACATTAGAGGTAATTAGGGTGTGTTTTAAGTCTAAGGAGTGTGGTAGGATTTTTATGTTTTTCTTGAACTAGTTTTAGGTTATTCATGTATCAAGGCTTTTAATTTATTTAATTCTAGGCCCAACATGACCTAAAATGTTAAAATAAATAAGTGTGGGTCCAATTAGAGCCCAATTAGGGTTCTAAGCCCATGATAGTCTAATTGGAAGCTTATTGGCCCATTTGGATCCAATAAGGAAGTTCTAGCCTAAATTAGACTTAATAAGAACTTCTAGGGTCTCCAATTGTTTGATGACTATTTGTACTCCTAGCATGTTGTATTTGATTGAAGTTTTTGATTCACATAAATTTGAATGTATAGATTACATAGCTTAAAATTTACAGTTGTGACATCATCCCCCCGTTAGAGGGAATTTCGTCCCGAAATTCTGTTTGAAAGCTAGATTTGAGAAAACTAGAATAGGTGAGGGTACTTCTGCTTCATTTGGTCTTCGCGTTCCCACGTGAATTCTGGCCCACGCTTTGCGTTCCACCGTACCTACACGATCGGGATGCAACTCTGCTTAGTACGCTTCACCTCCCTGTCCATGATTTCGATTGGCTCTTCGACGAACAGGAGATTCTCGTTGATTTCGATTTCGTCAAGAGGAACGACAAGGGTTTCATCTGATAGGTACTTTTTCAGATTAGAAACATGAAACACGGGGTGCACACCGTTTAGCTCCGCGGGTAGTTGTAGTCTGTAGGCCACTGGACCTATTCGGGCGACGATTTCGAAAGGTCCAATGTACCGTGGGTTTAGCTTTCCTCGTTTTCCGAAACGTATAACCCCTTTCCAGGGTGAGACCTTCAACAATACTCGATCACCGACCTGGAACTCTAAGGGCTTTCGCCGTTTATCAGCGTAGCTCTTTTGCCGGTCACGCGATGCCTGTAATCGAGCTTTGATCTGGACAATCTTTTCTGTGGTCTCGCGAATAATCTCCGGTCCTGTCATTGCCCTATCCGACGTATGTGTTCCTGCTAGCTGGGTGTCACCTACTTCAGCCCAACATAACGGTGATCTACATTTACGCCCGTACAGTGCTTCGAAAGGGGCCACCTTAATGCTCGAATGATAACTATTGTTATATGAAAACTCGATCAACGGTAGGTGGGTATCCCAAGACTTTCCGAAGTCTATCACGCATGCACGAAGCATGTCTTCGAGCGTCTGAATGGTTCGTTCGCTTTGACCGTCCGTTTGTGGGTGATACGCGGTGCTCATATCCAGATGAGTTCCCATTGCCTTGTGGAGCGACTGCCAAAAGCGTGACGTGAACCTACTGTCCCTATCCGAGATGATAGATTTTGGCACTCCATGAAGTCTTACAATCTCTCGTAGGTACAAACGCGTCAGCCTCTCCATCTTGTAGGACTCTTTGATTGGCAGGAAATGGGCAGATTTCGTCAGTCGGTCGATTATTACCCATATGGTGTCCAATCCGTCCGACGTCTTGGGCAGCTTGGTCACGAAATCCATAGAAATCCCCTCCCATTTCCACTCAGGGATTGCCGGTTGCTATAACAATCCGGAAGGTTTCTGGTATTCCACTTTTACTTTGGCACACGTAAGGCACTTACTAACATAAGTTGCGATTTCCGCCTTCATGTTAGGCCACCAATAGTGCTGCTTAATGTCCAAATACATCTTGTCCGAACCAGGATGAATGGAGTATCGTGTCTTGTGGGCTTCCTTCATAACGATCTCCCTGAATCCTCCGATTTTTGGAACCCAAATACGGTTCATGAAGTAGTATACCCCATTCTCTTTGACTTCCAGGTTCTTCTCCATTCCGCGTAATGCCTCGCTAGTTCTGTTTTCCGTTTTCATAGCCTCTGCCTGGGCTGATGCAATTTGAGTGGTCAGATGAGACTGAATCGTTATCGAGTGCGTTTTCGTACGGCGATTTGTGTATTCCTTCCGACTTAATGCGTCAGCTACCACGTTGGCCTTGCCTGGATGGTACTTGATCTCGCATTCGTAGTCGTTTAACAATTCCACCCATCTTCGTTGTCTCATGTTCAGCTCCTTCTGATTCAAAATGTGCTGGAGGCTCTTGTGGTCCGTAAAGATGGTGCACTTTGTACCGTACAGGTAGTGCCTCCAAATTTTTAGGGCGAAGACCACAGCTCCCAGTTCTAGGTCATGGGTTGTGTAATTTACTTCGTGCGCCTTTAGTTGACGGGACGCATATGCTATTACTCTTCCTCGTTGCATGAGAACGCAACCTAAGCCCTGATTTGACGCGTCACAGTATACCACAAAATCTTCCGTTCCTTCAGGTAGAGATAGTACAGGAGCGCTGCAAAGAGCTTGCTTCAAGGTTCGAAACGCAATCTCTTGTCGGTCTGTCCACTTGAATGGCACACTCTTTTGCGTGAGCAAGGTAAGTGGCTTGGCGATTTTTGAGAAGTTTTGGATGAATCTTCTATAGTAGCCTGCTAGGCCTAAGAACTGACGAATTTCTGTGGGAGTAGTCGGAGTTGCCCATCCTTCCACAGCTTTGACCTTAGAGGGATCCACATGAATTCCATCTTGGCTAACTACGTGACCTAAGAAATTCACACTCCGAAGCCAGAACTCGCACTTGGAGAGTTTGGCGTAAAGCTTTTCCGATCGCAGCGTTTCTAGGACTTGTCGGAGATGTTGGCCATGCTCCTCTTTGCTTCGGGAATAGACGAGGATGTCATCGATAAACACAATGACGAAGTTGTCCAAGAACGGTCGACAGATTCGATTCATTAGGTCCATGAATGCGGCAGGTGCATTTGTTAGACCGAAGGGCATCACGACGAATTCGTAATGTCCATAGCGGGTTCGGAAAGCGGTTTTAGGAATATCTTCTTCTCGGACCTTGAGTTGATGGTATCCGGACCGTAGATCTATTTTAGAAAAGTAGCTAGCTCCTTGGAGCTGGTCAAATAAATCATCGATTCGCGGGAGTGGGTAGCGGTTTTTGACAGTGAGTTTGTTTAACTCTCTGTAATCGATGCACATTCTGAAAGATCCATCCTTCTTTTTGACAAAGAGCACCGGAGCTCCCCATGGCGAGTAGCTAGGTCGGATAAATCCCTTGTCCAGAAGCTCACTGAGTTGGCTGGATAATTCCTGCATTTCAGCAGGTGCCAACCGATATGGTGATTTAGCGAGGGGAGTTGCTCCTGGAACGAGGTCGATTCGGAATTCAACCTGTCTCTCTGGGGGTACTCCTGGAAGATCTTCGGGAAACACGTCCGGGAATTCACACGCTACCGGAATGTCTTGGATGTTAGTTTCTTCTTTGGTCTTGTCCACTATGTGGGCCAAGAACGCCAAATTGTTCTTTCGCAGATGTTTTTGTGCTTTGATGCACGAGATAAGACGAAGATTCGTACTGGGTTTGTCTCCGTAAATTACTAGGGTTTCGTGATTTGGAAGACGAAGGCGAACGGCCTTCTCGTGGCACAAAATCTCGGCATGGTGGGGGCTTAACCAATCCATGCCGATAATCACATCGAAACTCCTAATTGACACTGGCATCAGATCTATTCGAAAGACGTGCTGGTTAAGGGTTAGGGTACATCCGATGTAGATTTCCCTAGTGGATTCGGTTTTCCCATTGGCCATTTCCACCGTATAGGTTTCGTTTAGCTTTTGGGGTTGTTGTTTTAATAAATGTTTAAACTTCTCGCTTACGAAACTTCGCTCCGCTCCGGTATCAAATAAGATGCATGCATAAGTGTGGTTTAGGAGAAACGTACCGGTCACAACTGCGGGATCTTGGACTGCATCACTCTGACCCATGGTCAGCATTCTTCCTGTTCCTCTGTTTCCGAAGTTGTTGTGGTTGTTAGGGCAGTCTCGACGGAAATGTCCCGTCCTTCCACACCCGAAACAGGTGTGGCTAGGCCCTGCGTTGTTGTCGCCGGCATTGGTGTTGTTGGTGTTGCGGTGGTTGTTGTTGTTGTTCTGGTTGTTTCCCTGACTCTGGTTCTGAGAAGGGTAAGTCCTGCAGAACTTTGCAGTGTGTCCCCTTCGATTGCAACTGGTGCAATGGAACTCCCTACATTCTCCTTGGTGATGGAAACCGCACTTGTTGCATTTGGGATGAGTGCCGGAATAGGGTCTTGAAGTATTTGAAGTAGCTGAGGCTGGAGCATGTGAGGTGACTGGAACCGGCGCAGTGACAGCGTGAACTGCCACCGTTTGCTGCTTTTTAGAGGTCTCGGGACCTTGACGCCCCTTCCTCTTGTGGTTCCATCCCTTCTTACCATCGCTCTCCTTCTTCTTCTCAGTCTCTACCAGTTTCTCGCCCTTTTTGTGGTTATGATCATAGAGCCTCTTTGCCAATCTCTTCGCGCTGTCAAACGTTTCAGGGTTCGCAGCTATCACATTCCCTTGAATGGGGGATGTCAGTCCCCAAATGAATCGTTCAATCTTCTTCCCCTCTGATGTGATCATACCCGGGCACAACAGAGATAGTTCGCTGAATCTCGATATGTAAGCATCGATGTTCCCATTCTGCACCGTGAGATTCCATAGTTCCTGCTCCATCTTCTGTATTTCGCCTCGGGGGCAGTACTCAGCCGTCAACATCTCTTTCATCTCTGTCCAGGGAATAGAGTTGGCGACAGGAAGTGTCATAGCTTCCACATGACCATTCCACCAAGTGAGCGCTTGGTCCACAAAAGTGCAGGCCGCGAACTTCACTTTCATCTGCTCGGGGCACTCGCATATCTCGAATACCGACTCTACTTTCTCGATCCATCGCTTTAGGGCGATCACTCCTCCGGTACCGTTGAAAGTTCGGGGTTTAGCGTTCGCAAAATCCTTGTAGGTGCATGTTTTAGTGAGTCCTTGGTTCGTCCCGTTGTTCGAACTTCCGGAGCCTTGACCATTGCCTCCTCCGTTGTTTCCTCGGTGAAGTTGTGCCATAGCTGCTGTGACTGCAGCAGACACGGCTGCCTGGAAAGCAGTGGAGTCAACTTCCGGCGGGGTTGGTTCGGGATTTCCGCGAGTAGCTGGGCGAGGCATCTTTCTGTCATGAAACGGAAAGATGTTGAGTGTACGTGGTTTCGGTGAGGTTATGATCCTACTAACTAGGCGTATGGTGCGAACCTAAGCATTACTATCATCAAGCATGCAATCATAATGTCTCAACACATAGCAACTGAGAATAATTTAGCAAAACACACAAAAGTTCATTAATATTATCCGTGTTTAGTACAAGAAAATTTGCTCGCAGGAGCATACATAAGTAACACTAATCCGACAGCATAACGGCTCCATGAGTAGTGTAGTCACTTAAACATAGAGCCGGAGTACATAACATAGTTACTAATATCCTACTACGATAGGTCTATCCCTAACCGCGATGAGCTGTGTCAGGAGGTGGTGCCGAAGTCATATGCCGAAATGTTGCGCTAGTAGCTGCGCCATCTCTGCCATGTCTCCTATAACTTCATCCCTCTCGTGCTCTGCTCTCACTGCCCGAGCTTCCATAGCATACAGCTGTTGTCGCAGTGTGGCGATCTCAGCTTCGAGGGAACGATTCTCCCTCGGGGGGTTCACTGGTGGAGCGGGGGGATCTGGTTGGGCCTCGTCCTCGCATGGTGGGATGGGGTCCTGGCCCCCGACCTGACCCTCCTCGTCGTCATCGTCGACCTCTCCAAATTCGTAGTCAGTGTCTATATATTCGTCGGGTTCGACGTCGTGTGCTTCTCCTGGATGCTCTTCCGGCTCATCCACCAGCATCCCGTGAGCTACTAAGGCCTGATGAAACTGGATGCCCTGCTGCTCCTCCTCGGGCTCCTCCTCCTCCTCTAGCCACCCGTTGTTTCCCTGATTAGGGAAGTAGGGGTCTCCAGGGTGATGAAAACCAGCCATGCGGTCTGCGTGAGTACGTAATTATGCTACATTATTCCTAGGGTACTATGACTATTACACAGACCAAGCAATTATTCTCTTTTTGGGTGATATAGGGTAAAATTTTTAGGTTCCCTGGCTATTCCGATCTCATCAAGACATGTGTTAGTTTTACCTTGGAGAGATTGTAGTTGATCAGGCTACATTCACTCCTTGGTATCACTAAGAACAGTCCCGAATTAACCGAGATACCAGTATTATGGTGTTTGATTCAGCGTTAGGTCCTTACTCCTAATGCAAGCAAGTGTATTTTATTCATTTGTTTTGTTCAGAGTTATGTTAGTCCCTCTTATTGGTTTATAGTTGCATATCAATGTATGGCTCGACATGCTAGTTCACTATAAACAAAGCTCTGATACCAACCTGTCACACCCCCGAACCAGACGGCGGAAACGTCCGGGGGCTGTCGTGACTCAATTGAATACCATAACATTGAATATATATGAAACAAAACAACATTCGTCACCATTCATCAACATAATACAACCAGTAGTGTTTACATGTCATACATTGTTTTAACATTACATTTCCAAAAATTAATATTGTTTGGTTCATTCAAAAACAAACTGCAACCGTCACTGAGCATGATTTCCCTTGACTCACTGATTTCCTGAGAATACAAGTATTTTGAAAAACGTCAACATATGAAATGTTGGTGAGTTCATAAGTAGTGTTTGAAATCGAATGTTTGCATTGTTAAAAAAAAACCACCAGAAAATCCGATATTTTCTGAAAGGAAAAGCTTTCAAAAACGTTTGTGAAGATCCATAGGTATGCTTGTTTGTTTCTATACTTGCAAAAATTGTTCATTTACGATGTATGCGTTTAAAATCTGTATGTGATAAAAACCCTAGGGAAACCCGATGTTCCCCTAGTTCTTTTGAAATCTGTTGAGTTGCGTTGAAAACATTACACAAATAGTAGTATCGGTCCCAAGCGACGTTGGAAGGTTCTCGAGCATTGATTATTTACTACAAACCCGCATTACACAAATGCCCGGTTTATAGATATACCAACGATTCCCGAAGGCGTCGTCAGTACTAATCACGTTATCCAATCGCCCGGACTATGAGTGGTCCCACATCCGAAGAGAAAGAGGTCACGAAGACCCCGGTAACTCTATTAACCGGCTGGGGATAAATGTGTGCGAGGGGTCCCCGACCCACCTCGTAAAATGTGTAGACTTTTCTAGCAATACCATGGCCCTTGGGGTCCAATGGTACAAGCCATTGAAAGTCACCCTACGTTGTGCCAAGTCGGTATAACTCAACACTTCGTAGTAAAAAAAATGTCTTCGGGCCTTAAGATCAGGTCATTGGGCTAGCTAGGCCCAACAAACAAGATTTTACACTTTTGGGGCCCGAAGATGGTGCGTAGACGTCTGTGCACACTCGCATGTATGTGTATTACCAATCGTTATTTGTATGTATCAAAGAGTTAGTAGTTGTAGATTTCCATTGGCTCGAGACCGAGCCAATTCGTTTAGCAACGACTTTTGGTATTGTAATGAGTTGTATTTCGTTGGTAGTCGAGGTATCGTTATTTGATCAAATTGTACATAATGTATCAGCCTTGAAATATTTTTGTTTTCAGCCCCTCATTATTTGTAAAATTTACATTTTCAACCCTTTTATTTAAGTATTTCCCGGTTTGGTCCTTAAACTATTTTTCTTGACATTTTAACACCAAAAATTATTGAAATTAATATTTTCCAGCATATTTTTCAAAGAAAACAGTTTAAGTCCCTGAAAATGCAGTTTTTCTCGGTTTTAGCCCATCTTTTCGCAATTTTGACAATTTTGGCCCAAAATGGAAAATTTTTGCAACTTTGGTCCCTTTTAAATTTAAAAAGCATTTTAAACCTTTGAAAAGGGTTTGGGACACTTATAGTCCACTGTTTTACAGAAAGTTACAGTTTTGGCCCTCCAAAACAGAAAAACTCGCATAATGGGCCTTATTGGGCCGAAATTTGCATTTTTAGCCCAATAGGCTTGAAAATTTATGTTTTTAATCCACCAATTGAATAGAATTCCAGAAATGGCCTTATTGAAACTGTTTTGACACATTTCAACCATCAGAATCTGTAAAATGTCATTTTGGGCCCTTAATTTTGTATTTTTCACATTTTTGGCCCAAAATGTGTGTTTTTAGCTTAAAGAAAATTGTTGCTAACCACTTGGCTATTTATCTAGTACCACTTATTATGTAGGAACATATTTGAAGCTAATATCATAAAACATGAGTTATATCTCGGTTTTGAGGGGTTTAATGGCTAGATCCAACATTAAAACACATATAAGCATACATATAAGCATGGAAATCATACAAGGCATACAAATACATATAGATCTACACTTTCACTTGTATTCCCCCCCACAAAAACTCTTAAAAACAGAAAATAGGGGTATGAATCTCACCTTGAGTGGGTAGTTTCGGTTCTTGAAGAAAAATTGGAAGAAATGAAGTGATTTTTGGCCCTTGCACTCCTTGATGAACTTTTCGAGATTATGGGGGTTTCTAGAGTGCAAGATCACGGTTTTTACATGGATTAGGAAGAGATTTTGATAACAAAAGAATTTAAACCATGGATCTATGAATAATCTTACCTTAGATGATGATTTACTTGCAAAATCCTCTTGGAAAGTCCCTAAATTTCGAGATCTTTGGAGAGGGGAGGGAAGGAGAGTTCTTTGAGTGTTCTAGAGAGAAAGTTGAGATATTTTGGTGTGTGTGATGATGCTTGGCCGAGAGCAAGAAGGGAGGAGAGAAAGAAATGACTCTTGAAGTGATACTTGCATGGGTGTATGTGATTTGTGCCTAGAAATCCATTAGGTAATAGTGAGGTGGCAACCAAAGTCAACCTCCCCTTGGATTTGGGCCTTGGGCCGAGAATATGAAGGGGAAAGAGGAAAAATTTGGGCTTTTGCCCCCAAGCCCAACATTAGAGGTAATTAGGGTGTGTTTTAAGTCTAAGGAGTGTGGTAGGATTTTTATGTTTTTCTTGAACTAGTTTTAGGTTATTCATGTATCAAGGCTTTTAATTTATTTAATTCTAGGCCCAACATGACCTAAAATGTTAAAATAAATAAGTGTGGGTCCAATTAGAGCCCAATTAGGGTTCTAAGCCCATGATAGTCTAATTGGAAGCTTATTGGCCCATTTGGATCCAATAAGGAAGTTCTAGCCTAAATTAGACTTAATAAGAACTTCTAGGGTCTCCAATTGTTTGATGACTATTTGTACTCCTAGCATGTTGTATTTGATTGAAGTTTTTGATTCACATAAATTTGAATGTATAGATTACATAGCTTAAAATTTACAGTTGTGACATATACTTACAAGCTGAAGTGTAATTCTGAGACATTGGAAAAGGTTCCAATGTATAGCAGAGCGAATAAGAAGAATCAATTTAGGCAGAAAGATAAAAGTTTCTCAAATCTGAAAAGATGGAAGAGTACTTTAGTATCATGTTTTAAGATCATCTTAATGATTTTGAGACCTTATCAAAATTCATCCTCTAAGTGCATTCTGATAGTTAAGAAGAGGAGTTATGAATTGTTGAAGTGGTTAAATCAAGAAGATGATTCATACTTCATTCCAAAAACAATTCTTAGAGTTATACTCTAAGATTGTAACTTGAGTAACATGTCTTAAAGAAGGTTTAAAACACTTATCAAATGTAAGAGTAAAAGTTTTCTACTCTTGTACATTTGAAATTGGTAAGTTGTGATGTTTTGGATAAAACAAAGACCAACTAAGGCCAATTGTGTGAAGTGTTTGTCTTGATTAGAATCCACACTCTCTCTTGAATATCTGAAAAGAAAGTCTTATATGTCAAGAGGACAGTGGGAGTCTTAAAGGTCTTGAAAGTCTCAAGAACTAATCAAGAATAAAACCCGAAGTTCTTCACTAGCACACGACTTGAGGTTTATAACCTATCGTATTGACATATTCTGTGCCCATTCCAATTAAAGTTGGCTTTGCATATGAGTTCTTAGAGTTCTCAATTGGTTGCACAACAACTTGGAAGCAATGGCAGGCCCTTGAGCTGCCAGGTGGCAAGAAATTAAGATTGAGTTCAGTCCATATGAGTTTGGATTTGTCATTATCCTTGTCTTATGACTATGGTTTTGACAACTCACATGGATAAGAACACATACACCATTAAATCTAAGGGTCATAAGGTTTCTCTCTTATTCATGAAAATGATGGTGAGGAAACACTTCCACCAAGTAGATTTGAAGTAGATAGCAATTGTGATATTTGCATTCTCAAAGTCGTTAGTGGAGCTGTGTGGTTAACCGGCAAACTAACATGGACTTGTGAGAAGTGACAAAGGTCTAAACAATTGAGACTATGATTACGGCATCCCTTTTCGTAGTTCTGAAATTGTTTAGACACACCTATGAGCTATCTAAGATAAGGTATATGATATTGATAAAGTTTTATCAAAGCAATCTAGTATCAGAAATCTGAACTTTGGTAAGAAAGTCAATAAACTATTGTTTTTTCTATAAGTTCAGCTGATTTCTGAGTACATGTCAAAGCTAGTGGGAGCATAAGTGTTATGCTAATAATCATCATGTTAGTGGGAGCATGAGAATTATGATAAAGGTTGCAAGTTAGCAATGTTAATTATAGAAAACAAAAGGTTTCAATTGGGACAAAATTGTTTTGCTATAATTAAGGGAAAGGAAATTATACTTCATCTCAAATCTAAAAGCTTAGATTGAGGTTTTAATCATATTTATTCAAGCATATATATGAATGTTATGTTGGAATGGCTCAACATAAGAAAATTCTAATATATGGGTCCATTATTTGTGTTCTAAAATTCGATTATGATTACGTCATCCCTTTTCATAATCTGAATTATGAGAACTTGGCAAATTGAAATGGAAATATTATAGCAAAAGATTGGTTTAGTATTTATGTGAGACATCATGAATCATGTCCCATATGCTTCGGATATAGGATCGATTGCATGTGCTATATTCATCCTTTCTAAAATTTTCCTAATGCCTAGGGCATTAAGAAGGGAAAAGGTCTAGAATTGGATATGACTAAAAGGATTAAACAATTGATGAGGATAATCTAAGGCTTACCAAAGGTTGGTTGGTCAAGGACAGTTGGAAGTATAGTGATAATTCTGGAAGGACCATATTGACATAATCTGTAAGGAGTCAACTCTCGTTCAGATGTGATAGTCAAAATGGAATATGGAGATGTTTCAAAGTTAGAAATTATTCAATCTGTGTAAGATTAGGAAACTTAACGCAAGAAGGATGTTTCCAAGGAGTTGATCTCCTTTGGAATGCTCTGTAATGTTTGTTGTCAAGTCTTTCTGACTTTGTGCATAATCATTACAAGAGGATCAATGCATATAAGTTTAGAATCTAACAGATTTCAGTAAATGGCATGAATTTGGAATTCTTGCATTTGCAGTAAGGATTTGGGACTATGAAAAGAGGATCATTGGAGTTATATTCAATTGATCTATTTCACAAAGTAAAGATCATAGACAAACATAGTATACATACTTGGTGTATGGCATGACTAGTGTTTAGAAAACATAGTGTACATGCTTGGAGCATGGGACAACTATTGTTTTAAATTCAAGAATAAAGTTGATAGCTGAAATAGTATACAATGAATAATGTGTAATCATATGGCGATAAATAAAAGGTGTTTTATTTATGTTCATGGGTTTTGATACCATATTCGATTCAATTATTCTTGTGTTTCATTTTGCATGTTTTGACTTCCAGAATAAACTAGGTCATTGTTCTGGATGACTAAGTTACTCAAACCATCCACAGTTGGTCATATGTTGGAAGTAGATACGAATTAAGACTGTCATGGTTGGCTTGTAGAGGTCTAAGATGTTGGACAAAGGGCTACAACACTCATGAGTGCTCATAAGTTCTGAGTATTGAATTCAACCCGCGCTCATTAGAATCACTTCATGGATTTTATCACGAGTGATCATGAGACGATAATATCTTATATTCTTCAAACCTAGAGATATGAGTTGTTACTATGATTTGGTTATACATTGATTGCACGAAAACGCATTGGTAACTCGATGTTATAAAACATTCCTTTGTGTATGATTCAATAAGTAGTAGAACAAGCCATATGAGTCGAAGTTTATCCATTCCTTTTACCTTTGGGATAAAAGCGATATATGTGGGCCCCTTGATGATTTGGTGATGACAAACGTAAGTGCTCGGTCGGGCCTGGACTGATTTGATTTGTTCAATTAGTCAGTCGTCATAAATCAGAAATCGGGAAACAACAAATGGATAGAGAAAATGATTATAATCCATGTCTCAGTCCATATGATATCTAGAATGGAGGAATATATGATCCCTTATCTAATGGACATGTCATTTGATTTGTTCAGAGTTTGACAATGGCTTTAAGAGCTACGATTGCTAGTCGTGATCTTGGAGTCATACTTGAATAATAGTTTTAGACTTATCCAAGTGGGAGACTGTTGGATTAGGTGTCTAAGCCCATAACTATTATTGGTATGTATTCGACCCGAGAGTAGCATGGTCCATTTGGGTTGCATATCATCAGGACAATTTGTTAGGATGGACTTTTGAGAGAAGGTTATTTATGGTTTATTAATATATTATAAGTAATAATATATTAATATGAAATCATATGTTTTAATTAGTATTGATCAAGAATTAATTTGGAATTAATTTAGTGGTTGAAAGAGACTAATTAAATCTATGGGGACTAATGATAATTAGTTATATTTATATGTGTTGGGCTTATGATCCATGTTGGACCAAGTTTATGTATGGATACATAAAGAGTTGGGCCACATGAACCATGGATCATAAAACCCATGGGTATAGATTTGGGTTATATCCATGATCCTAGAAATCCCACATATAAATAGATACTTCATTGCCCAAAATCGCCACTTGTATCTTTTAAGAGTTCATGATGTCTTTTGTGTGCATGGAATTCTCCCTCAAGTTCATCCTTTGTCCATGGTGTGTTGTGATTCTATTTGAGGCTTCCACACTATTGGGGCTAAACTCTTTAAGGCCAAATACACCAATAATTCAAGCTCCATCAAAAGGTATGTCATGCTAACTAGTATATTATATTTTTATGTTAAATGCATGCTAGTTGTAAGATTAATACCTTGGAAACCATTTACATGTATAATTAGTGAAAACATAGATCCAAGGTATTTAGGGTTGTATGTGCACCATAGGATGTTTTAGTATACCAAAACCCAACATGATTGTGATAACTACACCTTAACTCAAAATATAACGATTCCTGATCGTTTAGGAGACCACAGTTTCGCTTCTGGTCCGACCACCAGGTCCCCAAAAACTCAATAATAAGGCTACCCAAGCCTATCACTCCTCTGCATTATGCTCTGACTTACGAATAATACGGCTTCCTGTAGTACCACGACACCCTCTTGCTGACTAGTGAATACTACGGCTCCCTGCAGTATCATAACACCCTCTTGCTGACTAGTGAGTACTACGGCTCCCCGCAGTATCACCACACCCTCTCGCTGACTAGTGAGTACTACGGCTCCCCGCAGTATCATAACACCCTCTTGCTGACTAGTGAGTACTACGGCTCCCCGCAGTATCACCACACCCTCTCACTGACTAGTGAGTACTACGGCTCCCCGCAGTATCATAACACCCTCTTGCTGACTAGTGAGTACTACGACTCCCCGCAATATCACAACACCCTCTCGCTGACTAGTGAGTACTACGGCTCCCCGCAGTATCACAACACCCTCTTGCTGACTAGTGAGTACTACGGCTCCCCGCAGTATCACAACACCCTCTCGCTGACTAGTGAATACTATGGCTCCCCGCAGTATCACCACACCCTCTCGCTGACTAGTGAGTACTACGGCTCCCCACATTATCACAACACCCTCTCGCTGACTAGTGAGTACTACGGCTCCCCGAAGTATCACAACACCCTCTCGCTGACTAGTGAGTACTGTGGCTCCCCGCAGTATCACAACACCCTCTCGCTGACTAGCAACACTTTCTCTTATCATCCCACAGTCTCAAACTCACGTTAGCACCACACTGCATCCTCTAACTCATGCTCTGCGAACTAACATAGATAGGTACCCACACTCATCCAAATTATGCATCATGATATCTGACGACAACCGCCATAACAAAACACCCTTCCCTGCCGCAATCCACCTTCTTAAATGATCCTTCTTGATGTCAATACCCGAAGGGCTCCCACTGGAACTGTAGATACTTGATTCACCACTTGCCGACTCAAAATCAAGACTCTAAAAATAATTCGGAATTCAGGGCATCATACTCGGATACCCCGGAACACCATCGTAGAACATCACGATGTCCTGCCTCAACCACCGATCCCATACTTATGGCATCATACATGGATACCTCAAAGCATTCCCTCAGGATATCATAACTATCCTTCATTTCACACAATGCACAACTTTGGAGTATCCCAACTCTCAAACGAAACACTGATGAATCGACAATGAATCGAAACATGATAACAACCAACCGAAACTCCCTCCTCTATTGCTCAAAACTCATGAAAGAATACACTGGCCGACCCTGGGGTTGGTTGTCTAATTTCATATTTGCTCTTCCCAAACTACATATAACAGCCCATACATCGGACTAGAATTTCCCAACGGCCAAACTAACCTTACCAGCCAAACCACCTCGAAGAATTTCTAACCACCACAAGTTCCCTGACCAACGGCCACCGGCTGTGGTGACACTCATCCTTTCATGAGCACGAGC
Source organism: Lactuca sativa (assembly GCF_002870075.4). Classification (NCBI taxonomy): domain Eukaryota; kingdom Viridiplantae; phylum Streptophyta; class Magnoliopsida; order Asterales; family Asteraceae; genus Lactuca; species Lactuca sativa. The sequence continues at coordinate 313,730,890 of NC_056630.2, forward strand.
CTCATGCATAAACTTTTAACCACCAATAACGCTGGTATTCTGAATCGGTACCACGGGTCTCTATATCCAGTTCTCTAACCGCTCTTGAACGAACCTCTGATTCTCTCATTAGAATACCCGGTTCTCCCCCACTCGGGGTTTGAACCATCATCATTTGATGCATCAACAATCTATCCCACAGAATGTTCCCACGAGAAACATCGCACCTACTCCTGGAAGGTGCTACGCACGCTCGATGATCTCCCGACAGAGATCAACAACCCCAAATAACCCCAATCTTAGATGAAATCCTCAGAACTTCCCATCATGACTATGTAGTATTAACTCTGACTCTTAGTCTGGAAATAATGAACTATCATTCTCTCCATCCTCGACTCCTCAACCACGCTCTATCACATCACTCATCATAAGAGCAGAGACTCCACTTCCACTCTCGATACCCATCATAGACAAAAAGAGTCACTGCCCTGATATACTCCTCTTGATCGTTCCATGCTGCAGCTAACACATTCCCTACCATGCTCAAATAGGGTGTATCCTGGTCCTTGACCATCTCAGTCCCCACTGACAACCTTCTCATGCTATATCATTCCCTCGTGACAGACCTACTTCCAGCTACTCTGATTGAAGATCATCATCAATGCGATCCCACAGGGCTCACTCCCAACTCAGAAACTGAAATCTCAACACCTCTTACGTCTCCCTAAGGAAACGAAAATAGCACAACTCGGGTCACAAAGTTGACATCTCTACTATCGGCCGACTGCCCAGCTCAGACCGTATTCTTCCATAACGCACCGTCCCTTCTCAACTCTGAGTCTTGAGACTCTACTAGCATATCACCAATAATCCCTTGGAGCTAACTCAATTTCCCTATCAAGGGATACTCCACTAAAACTCGTTCATCCTAGCCTTCTGGACCCATACTCTTTCACATCCGACCTTGGTCTAGATAATCACTGCGAAATAACCGGTGAAACCAGAAGCACTAACCGTCACATATCATGGTACTCGAACCACGATATCTCCTCTCAATCGGCCACCAATCATGGTACTCGAACAATGGCATCACCTTTTGATCTGCTACCAATCATGGTACTCGAACCATGACATCACCTCTCGATCTGCTACCAATCATGGTACTCGAACCATGACATCACCTCTCGATCTGCTACCCATCATGGTACTCGAAGCATGACATCGCCTCTCGATCTGCTACCAATCATGGTACTCGAACCATGACATCACCTCTCGATCTGCTACCCATCATGGTACTCGAACCATGACATCGCCTCTCGGTCTGCTACCCATCATGGTACTCGAACCATGACATCCCCTCTCGATCTGCTACCCATCATGGTACTCGAACCATGACATCGCCTCTCGATCTGCTACCCATCATGGTACTCGAACCATGACATCACCTCTCGATCTGCTACCCATCATGGTACTCGAACCATAACATCGCCTCTCGATTTGCTACTTCGAACCTATGGAATACTCCCTGCATCGATTATGGGTCCTCTGCTTTCAGTAGTACAGGCCCATACTACCTGCCACATCTACCCATACTCTCTACACGGACCATCCCAGATTCCCTAAGTAGCTGCTCAACCTTCTCATCACCAATGATCTACTCTGTCAGCGTACTCATCTGAGTAATGCCACTTCCTAGGCTCTTCCTAGGTTCTCACACTTCTCCGCCATCAGCTGCTGAGAAACTCCTTATGATGCCAGTCATCTACCTCCTGAATATCGTCACATTCACTTGGTAGCTAACTCCCATCATCGGGAGTTCCACAAAGCACGAAGCAAGCAGCATTCGGGCGTCGAATAAACACATATAACCCGCTATAGGTGATAACTCCACTAGCCCTACTCATACTCAAAAGATATCTTCGAACTCTACAACTCTACCCCCTGCGGGTGTCTAGCTACTCTCTCGGTAGGCTTCATAATGCTCATCTACGTATCTCTCCTAGATTACTCCTCCACCCACATCCCTCTCTACATAGGATTCGTGCTGGATACTCTTTACTTAGCACATACTCGAGAGTGCATCACAGATAACAACAACTCCTAGGCTAAGGCATCACAAATCAGGTCACTCTAGTCCTAAAATATGAAATACCTAACCTATCTCTAGCATGCATAATATCTCATAACATATTTCATAACTCAAAAGTAATGGTATTTTGCGAAATCACCGATCGGGCTCTGGCTGATTGTACACACTGCTCCTTCCGCTTTCTCTTAGAAACTCTTGCTCGTTTTAGAAAATCATTTATTTTGAAAATTTTCCTCATTTCCTCAGTTTGAGTCCAGATATACCTGAAGGTACATCCGAATCCCTCAAACCAAGGCTCTAATACCAACTTGTAACGACGTGAAAGTTTAAAGCAAAATTTTCATTTTTAAAATGAATACTTTTCATAACACTTGTAAAACAATCTCATTTATTCAATTTTCAAAACATAACTCCATATTTGAATAATTAATAATCCATGATCCTCAAAACATATTCCTCTGGTGTGTACAATCAAGTCGGTGTCGTCCCACTAATCTAAAAACCTGAAACACATAACACATAACACTGTAAGCACGAAGCTTAGTGAGTTCCCCAAAATACCACATAAAAACACATATTAGCCACTCGAGGCTATAACTCTATGGACCCTCTGATCCTAACTCTGTGGACCCTCTGGTCCTAACTCTGTGGACCTTTCGGTCATAACTTTGTATACTCTGAAACACACACATCATAAATCACATAGAAATAATGCAATGCATCACATCACATAAATAGCATACAAATACTCTGTCACATAACTCTAATTACCACTCTAGGTAAAGTATAGTGAGAAGACTCACCTGACAAGCAGCAAGTAAATACCCTCGCACTCGAAACTCGAACTAGCCTCCACCTAGCACAAAAGATGAATATATCAATCAATAATCTTAACACGACCCTAATAAATGAGGGCTATTCTTCTCTCTCTAACTCTTGAGTTGGGTAAAAGACCATTTTACCCCTCCATGGTCTCCCTTACTCATGTTGACCAACCCCCAGAGTCAACAGAAGTCAATCTCGAGTCAACAGTCCATGTCTGACCTGACTCGTCAAGTCCACTCACATCCTCAGAAGTCTCGTGAAGGTCCAGCTGTCACACCCTAAAACCATGAACGGCGGAAACGTTCTGGGGCGGAGGACGTCAGTATAGTATCACAACAATGAATAGTAGTAAACAAGTAACAACATCATCCATTGCATTAATAATATAATTTTAATACAAGTGTGTTTTCATATGTCTAATAGACACTAAATTATAAATCAAAATGAAAGATGAGTCTTGAACGAGCTCCATCTTCTCTAAACCTTGCATCAGTACCTATCTACAGTTGACCTGAGGATACAAGTTATTTTGAAAGAGAGTATCAGCTTTAAAGCTGGTGAGATCATAAGTATTTTAGTGTCTTAATTTGTATGTAAGTATTTGTACGTATATGAAATGTAAGTATGTAAAAGTTTTGAACCTCCTAGAAAACCCTATGTTTCCTACTAAAAGTATCCTCCTACCAAGGCATCTAGTATCTGGGTGTGTCTCCTGTAAGAGTGTGTATTTTCCCAAATCTGACTATCATTAACCAAAAATATAGCTTCTACATTATCGTGCATCATGTGAATGTTCACGAAGTGAATGTAATGGGAAAATGAAATAGTACTATGGTTTAGTATCAAATAACTACAACCGTACTAACTACTTTAAATCTATTGTAATTTAAAGTAACATGTGATCGACCTGTATCCTGCTACCGACTCTAGTAAAACGACGATGTAAGACGCCGTAAGAAATGACATTTGGCACCCGTAAACTTGCAAGTCCCACTGTAGCGAGCAGCAAGGTGTAGGATAGTCAATCCAGTATAGATCTATACACAAACTCAAATGCTCCCCAATTAAGGAGATTCAGGATACAAAAATGGTCATGGCAGGAAGTGCCATGACCCGTTTAATGGTTCACATAACTGCATGAATGTACATGTAATGAATGTGCTACTGTAAAGTGTACTTTTTCTCTGTCTAGCCTGTATGTACTGTAATGTTTTACGGGTGCTAGCTGTAATGTGTGTTCTCTCTCTATCTAGCATGTATAGTAATGTACTGAGTGTACTAGCTGTAATGTGTGTTCTCTCTCTAGCTAGCAAGTATTGACTCATGAATGAAATGACTCATTGTATGATTTCGTATTCTAATAATAGTTCTAGTATCTTCCTGAACTACCCCTATGGTAGCTTACTAGTAATGTAACTGGTACGTATGAACATGGACGTATACCCTTGCTACCCAAGGGTATTGAACTGACTGGAAGAACCTTTATGACTATATATGTACACATGATATATAACTAATATTTAAACGACCTTCGGACGGATACCCGATACCTTACCAGACCACATCCCAACGGGGAAAAGGAAATAAAGCGGGCTAACCTTCCTAAGTCCTTTAAACATTACTTATGTAACTATACATATATAGGCATGAAATTGACAATATAAAAGCATAAAAGAAGTTTTGAAAAACCATTGAAAAGTTTAGTATCTAAGAAAGGATGACTTGATGTCAAATTGTAAAACGATTTGAAAGCAGTTTGTTTGATAAGAACAGTGTAAAGTATAAGGAAAACATTTGTTTTGAATCACAACTGTAACAGGGTTTGAAAAGATACACTCGGTATGCAAGACAGTTTAACAAAGAGTTTTAACTGAGTAAAGATGTTTTGGAAACCATTTGAAGTAAACTGTTTGGTAAAACAGCTAAAAGAGTAGTAATTCCTTTTGTATGCTACTTATTAATCACATGTGATTAATATAATAACTAGCATCATTCAACTTGTATCCCCCCATAAAATCATTTAAAACATTTAAATCATTGATTAAGGGGTATGAACTCACCTGTAGCAAGTGGTTGGGATGAACGGACTGTATAGGATGCTAGGTGTCAGGTGAAGACTTGTACACACTCTATGATCCTAGATAACATATAATATCACATATATGTAACCAATTAGCCTTTAAACAACTAATAAACAAAGCTAAGATACTCTAGGACATGCTAAACACCTTATATAAGTGTTATAGGTCCCAAGGAGTGCTTCTAAGTGTTATAGGACAAAGCTATTGAGCTTAGGGTTCAAGGGAACCCTCTTTGTGAGTTTATGGTTTGGAGACCATAACTCATTGGGTTTACGGTCGTAAACTCTTGAGTTTACGGCCGTAAACTCATACTTCTTTGACCATTTTGTGATTTGAAGTCTTCTAAGTCATTCCAAGTATTCCTACATTGAAGTATAAGCCTATGGAAGTGGTTGTGGCATCAAAACACCCCTAAATGGAGTTTACGGACCATGGACCATTTCTCCATGAGTTTGCTGTCGTAAACTCCTATGGAACATGGTTTTATGATGTTTTCAAGTCCTAAACACTTCAAGGTAAAGGTCTAGGCTTGATTCAAGGCATAAGGAAGGAATATGGGTCATTTATACTAACTTTGGGGTGTTTACGGTTTTGGGAGATCCCCAAACCGTAAACACATATAAATGAGGGATTTTGGTACTTTTTATGTGCTAAACACATCAAGTAAGGATTCTAAGTTAATACCCAAGGCCTAGGAAAGGATAAAGCACACTTTGGCACCTTTATTTGGGGTTCACAGTCCAAGTACTTCTTGGACCGTAAACACCATGATCTTGGTGTTCTTGGGACTATTTCATGATGTGTAGCAGTGTAAAAAATCTTGTATGACTCTAGGATAGAAGCACTTACAAGTTAGAAGCTCGAAAAGGTCCAAAAGGCCAAGAACACAAGTGTGTGTTCTTGGTGTAAATTGAAGATTGACCCTTTTGGAATGATTTCATGATTAGAAGTGTGATAAAACACTAGATTAAGTCATACAACAACTTAAGAAAGCTAGAAACACTTACTAGATCGAAGATCTCGAAAAACTTTTGGATGATACTTGAGAGAGAAAGGGGACTTGGATCTTGAGATTTGGAAAAAGTGTAAATAATGACTAACTTATATATATATATACTCCCAAATTTAGGGTTTTTGGCAGAAAATATTTTATTCAGGCAGTAAACTCTAATTTCTTAGATTTTTGGAATAACAATGCTGCACAATAACCCTAGGGCATCCTCTCTCCCGATATCTCTAAGGTGTGAATCCTGAAATACTCAAACTTATCCTAAAAAGTCTGCAAAATTAACAGCAATTGCTCTGACTTCTAATGAATTAAAGGGTTGTACAGAATAGAAATTTCGAGTTGTCACACCAGCTCAGCTCATCGAGTTGACCCCCAACTCCTCGAGCTATCGCATGCTCAAGCTCATCGGGACAAACCCCCACTGACTTGTCGAGTCAACTCATGGACTTGACGAGTCCCCTCGATCTGATTCCTCATTCAGACGTCCAAAGTCATATCTCTCATCCCAAACCCTAGATCTAGCCTTTTAAGACACCAGAGACACATAAAGTCTCGACCTTTACGTTCATGCATGGCATAAATGCCTCAAAATGCCAAAACAAGCCCTTCTTAAGGTGTTAAGCACAACAACCCTCATATGGATGAATAAAGTTGGGACCTTTGGACTCTAGGGACCTCACAAGGTCCAGATTTGAGGACTAGACTTCTAGCTAATCCATTTTACTCAAAGCCCCAAACCAAAGGTGGTAAAAGCCCGAGAACTCCAAACACATGAGATCTAACCAACAATAATGAGAAATTAAAGGTGCAAACTTTTACCTTCCTCAAAAGCTCTGGATGATCTATCACTGGATCCAACTTTCCCCCTCTTGATCCTTGCTTGATCTTTTTCTCTTCTTCTCAAATGATGCACTAAAAATCCCAAGATAACTTCTCTCTCACTTTCTAGCTTAAATGACCGTTAGGGTTTGCTTCTAGGGAAAGGGTGGCCACAAATGATGCCATAAGTGCCTTTAAATAAGTCCCAAACCCCGAAAATTAGGGTTTCTCTAATCAGCGCCTACTCGGCGAGTCCCTCCTCTAACTCGTCGAGTCCACCCATTAAGTCCACGAGAAAAACCCGGCTCGACTCGACGAGTTGGACCCTCAACTCGTCGAGTCACTTCTTTAATCACAAGATCAAACTACACGATAATATCCCTGAAAATCTGGATGTTACACATACGTAAGCTAAAATTGTCTGTGTTAATGTGTATTAAGCTGTTTATATTATTCTGTATTATTGTAACAGCCCGAAATCCAGGTATTCTTCTTTTGGCCTTACATCTTGGTTAAGTTGATGATTTAGGGTTTTCATGGTAGGTGAGTACGCTGGGCGTACAAGGTGTACGCCGCGTGTACTCGCGCGCCTGATTTGGACGTGTTTCCCCTCAGGTACGCGGGGCGTACCCAAGGTTACGCCCGGCGTAACTTATTCAGACCCAAACCCTAAATTCCTTTGATGGGGCTATAAAAGGATCATGTGGCTGGTCTTCTCAGCCACCATCCCTCAGAGTGAAACCCTAAAAAGAGTGTACCCTCGTTCTTAGGCCATTGTGTGTGTATTCTAAGCTTGGTTGTAACAGCCAAAATTTCAAAACAATTAAAACTTTTCAAAATCACCCATTTTATTAACATTGTTGCAAAGAGGTTTTCAATACATTATTAAACAAATTAATTTCCCAGCTTCAAATCATAAAACACCAACGCGAGGAACGGTACGATCACGCCTTTGCCTTGCCACAGACTCTTGAGAACCTGAAACATAAAACCACAACTGTAAGCCCGAAAGCTTAGTGAGATACCCCCAAAATACCAACCACATATACGCCTTTCCAGGCCCTGACCTTCCGGTCCTCAACACAACATAATCGCCTTCCGGCCCATAATATATTGCCTTCCGGCCCATAACATATTGCCTTCCGGCCCATAACATATTGCCTTCCGGCCCATAACGTATTGCCTTCCGGCCCTTAAGCATACAATGCATACATAACATAACAAATAATCATATAGCAGTTCATAGACAACAATCAATCAACAGGTCACATACCATAGCATTACTCTAGACGAGATACCGGTCTGGCCGGTCACTAGCATACCTTACTCTATGAATCAGTCAACATACTAAATGCATACATACGCCTTTCCAGGCCATGACCTTCCGGTCAACATAGTAACGCCTTCCGGCCCATAACATGCAATGACAACTACCCGGATTTCCCTCCGATAAAAGGGTCGGCCTTGGTGCCATAAACCCTAGCGATATAGTGAGGATAACTCACCTCGAAACTGCCGACTGAACAGATAGCTCAAACTGCTCCGATCACTGATACGATCTCCACTCCTGGATAGCCGCCAATGCACTGAACTCAAACGATAAACAACAATTACCAAAATACCCCTGGAACCACTAGTCAATCATTGATCAAAGACAATGTCAAAGTCAACCCCTGACTGACCCTACTCGTCGAGTCAACCCTGTGACTCGCCGAGTCCCCATACCCAGAACTTCACATAACCCGCGACCTAACTCGCCGAGTCACCCCAAGACTCGCCGAGTTCAACGACTCTGAGTCCACTCGTCCTTGACTCACCGATTCCTTAAGATTCCCTTCCTACTCGTCGAGTATCCCCTTTTTACTCGACGAGTTTCTCCTGGAAGAATTGCGGGGCCACCCCGACTCCACTCGCCGAGTCTGAAGAACAACTCGGCGAGTCCCAGTCAATCTTCAAGCTACTCGCCGAGTCTGAAGAACAACTCGGCGAGTCCATGCCATGCAAACGAGCAACTGCTTCCTGAAATACGTATGGTCCCGAAATACACAATCATGGGACCTTCTGGACCTCTAACCATCCTATTACTGGGTTACAAACGTTTGGGAACAATATAATAATCCATCTAATCACCAAATGGGTTTCATAAACCCTAAATTCGTGCACACATCAATATAGCAGAAATGATCTGAAATATTACCTGAATAACACCCTCTCTGTGTCTCCAAACCTCAGAACTCGATCCCCTTGATATTCCTTTGGCCAAAACTCTTCTTCTTCTTGCCTAACAAATTCTTTAAGGTTCCAAAAGCTTTCCCTCCTGCTCTAGACGTCCACAACGATTAGGGTTCTTCTCAATCGGCCAAAAGACGGACAATGACGGCCTAAGAGGCGTTATATACGATCCAAAACCAAACGGCTAGGGTTTCTGCTAAACAGCGTCGACTCGCCGAGTCCATATCTGGACTCGTTGAGTCCAGTCGCGAACCCGCGACCAAGTCTGCGGTCCTACTCGGCGAGTCTAGGCTCCAACTCGCCGAGTCCCTTCTCAAAACACCCCTAAATCATAGTTATATCGATATTTGAAATTCCGGGCTGTTACATTGGTGGTGTCATTTCAAGGTTGCAAAGGAGAAGAAGAGCTTGTTGGAGAGGCTAGAAGTGGTGCTCAAGTGTAAATCTGAACTTTGCAAGGGCTAAAGCTTCATTTCCAGGTATAAAGTTCGGATCTTGTCACCTGGTTCATGTTGTATGCTTAAAAGGTCATTTTCTAGGGTTTAAGTCCCAAAGGTGGAGACTTTTGTGCAAATGGCCTCCATAAGCTTAGATACTTCATATTTCTGATCTATTGGGGTTGTAGACTCATAAAAATGGCATCTTGGACTTGGGGTTTGCACCATGCATGAGATCTAGGTCCTTGAGTTTGAATAAAGGGTTGTTATGTGATGTTGGAGCCTTTACAGCCGTGCCAAGGCTTAAAGGTCTCGACTTTATGGGTTTAGACATACTAGAATAGTCGGATCTAGAAGTGGAAGTAATGGCTTAACCGATTAAGAACAGAAATGGAGAGTGGCTGATTCTGGGGGTTACGCTGGGCGTAACTTCCAGTACGCGCAGCGTACTGGGTGGAGACCCCGATAAGGGAAGGGTTGGCGACGTATGCCCCGCGTACATCTAGAGTACGCCCCGCGTACTCTCTGGGTTTGACTTTTGTTGACTTTTAGGGTTTTGGTCAACTTGAGGACTTTAGGTCAAGGAAGGGTAAAATGGTCTTTTACCCTCTGAGGAATGATGATAAGGAGTAAAGTTCTAAGTGGTGGAAGTCCTTGTGTAATAAATGATATTTTTATTTTTAGGCGAGGTTGAGCCGTCGTTCGGGGTCGGTGTTAGCGAGGACACGAGATCTTAGACTTTCCACGAGGTGAGTCTTCTCACTATACTATACCCGGAAGGGTTTGACTGTGTAACCGGAAGGTCGGATATGGTATGAGATATATGTGTTGAGTGTGATAAGTTAATCGTTATATGTGCCATGTATGATATGCTTGATATGGGCCGGAAGGCGAATATGTTATGGGCCGGAAGGCGTTGTAATGTGGACCGTAAGGTTGGCGTGGGTAGGACCGGAAGGTTTACCTAGTCGGGATGGAAGTCCCCTGAGACACATGGACCGGAAGGTCAGGGTCTGGAAAGGCGTATGTGTGTAGGTTGTATTTTGGGGAACTCACTAAGCATTTATGCTTACAATTGTTGTGATATGTGTTTTAGGTACCAGCGAGGACCGTGGGAAGGCGCCAACGTGATCTGTACACACTGATGGAGGATTTATGATCTTGGGACTTATATGATTTGTATTATGACATGATATATTGGATCTTTATGACTTATTTGGATGGAAATATATTTTTAAGAAATGAAAAATTTGTTTTAAAAATTTCCATTGTTACAAGTTGGTATCAGAGCCTTGGTTTGAGGGATTCGGGTGCACCTTCGGGCGTAACTGAACTCAAGCCGAGGATTTGAGGAAATCTTTCAAAAACAAAAGCATAAAATTTTTATAAAGGATTTTGTGATAACCAAGGATGAAGCAGTGTGTACGATCAGCCAGCGCGCGAACGGAAAAAATCCCCAAAATACCCTTACAATATGTGTTATGAGATATGATATGATATGATACGCACGCTAGAAGACTAGGTATTCATATTAGGACTAGAGTGGCCTGATTTGTGATGCCTTAGTCTAGGGAAATCTGTTGCTATGAGGTGCTTTGAGAGCGAATGGGTAGCTAGTGCATGGCAAGAATAGAGTACTCAGGATCTGGGGTTTGAGGAGGAGGACTTGGGGTGAATGTTGATGCGGTGTAGTCGGTAGTATTGGGCCCGTACTACCAAAGACACCGGGTCAGTGGGCAACCCAAGTAAGAATCCCTGGGTATTGGAGACTGAGTAGGGTTGCGTTATCGAGTGCGATTATGCTCGATAGAGTCTCTGATATTTCTATGTTGTATTTCAGAGGCATCATGGTTGGACCACGCCACAGACCCAGTACGAGCAGTGTGAGTGACGAGGAGATTCGTCAGATGATTCATGAGGAGGTGGCTGCAGCGATCTGGGCTGAGATTCCGGAGATGTTTGGGTCTATTAAGACCACACTGATGGAGACATTTGATGAGCGGTACGCCGCGTTGACTGAGGCTGCAGCCGCTGCAGCTACCGCAGCTGTGGCCGCTGCCAGACCACAGGGAGGTGACTCGTTGCTGTTTCGGGAGTTCAGCAACACGAAGCCACCTGAGTTCGACGGGATGCAGGATCCGATCGCTGCGATGAGATGGATTGCTGATATCGAGGGATGCTTCTACACTTGTTCATGTCCGGAGCATCTGAGGGTCCGGTTCGCCTTGAACCAGCTCCGCCTGGGAGCAAAGGATTGGTGGAAGTTCGTGACGGCGAACTTCACTCTGGCAGAGGTTTCAGCTGTGACATGGGAGAGGTTTACCACTATGTTCAGAGACCAGTACGTTCCCCCGGTAGAGAAGGAACGGTTGGTTCAGGAGTTCTTATCCCTCAAGCAGGGTAATGATTCTGTCACGATGATCACGCGGAAGTTTCATGAGAGGGCGATGTTCTGCCCCGAGCAGGTGTCCACGGAGTAGGCTCGGATGAGCCGGTATTTGGGTGTGCTGAGGAGGGATATCCGGGAGTTTGTATCGAACTCATCATACCTGACTTTTGTTGAGCTTCAGGCGAATGCCAGGAAGCGCGAGATCGAGTTGGAGACCCAGTTCAGGGAGGAGGCCGAGTCTCAACGGGTGGATCGGCGGCCGGCTCAGTCCCAGCCGGCAGCCAAGCAGACCAAGTCCGCCGATTCGAGGACGGGAGGTCAGAAGGGCTGCACTTGCGGAAAGTGCGACAAGGGTCACGAGGGGACATGTCAATCAGGTGCTTGCTACAAGTGTGGCAAGGAGGGGCACATTGCTAGGGATTGCCCCAAGGGGTTTATGGTTTGCTTTCATTGCAATCAGATTGGCCATCGGAAGGCCGAGTGCCCTCAGCTTCTCCAGGGATCTGCACCTGCTGCCAGGGCTACTGAGACTCGACCAGTGAAGGCCGAGGCCCCGAGGGCTCGTGGGAGAGCTTTCCAGTTGACTGCGGAGGAGGTCCGCGCGGCGCCTGATGTTGTGGCTGGTATGTATTCTTTCATGTATTTATTGTGCTTTTATGAGATGTTGTGCTTATTTCATGATATGCGTAGGTACTTTTCTTGTAAACTCTGTACCTGCTTTAGTATTATTTGACTCGGGTGCGAGTCGGTCTTTCGTATCTCTGGCTTTTAGTCAGCACCTCGGTATTGATCGAGAAGTGATGAGTCGACCTCTGAGGGTTTCCATAGCTAATGAGAAAGTGATATATGCCGCAGACGTGATTCGAGGATGTGTGCTCGAGATTTTTGGTGTCAAATTCCTTATAGACTTGGTTCCTATAGCGATGGGGGATGTCTGCATTATCGTGGGCATGGACTGGTTGAGTAAGTCTGGGGCAGTCATTGACTGCGAGAAACAGTTGGTGAAGATTCGAGACCCTAGTGGGGGAGTGCTTACGGTGTATGGCGAGGGGACCCGGTGTGGGTCGGCGTTTTGTTCGGCTGCCAGGGCAAGGCAGAGTTTGCAGCAGGGCTGCAATGGATTCATAGCCTACGTGACGGATACTCGAGTGGCCGCGGGAAGGCCCAAATCGGTGGATGACGTTCCTGTTGTATGCGAGTTTTCGGATGTGTTCCCCGAAGAGTTACCAGGTGTGCTTCCGGAAAGGCAAGTGGAGTTCCGTATCGATTTGGTTCCAGGAGCGGCGCCCATCGCCAAGGCGCCTTATCGTCTCGCTCCACTGGAAATGCAGGAGTTATCCTCACAGCTTCAAGAGCTGTTGGGGAAGGGGTTTATTCGACCGAGTAGTTCACCTTGGGGAGCGCCGATCTTGTTCGTCAAGAAAAAGGATGGTTCACACCGGATGTGTATCGATTACCGGGAGTTGAACAAGTTGACGGTTAAGAACCGGTATCCGTTACCTAGGATCGACGATCTGTTCGATCAGTTGCAGGGGGCATCTTGGTTCTCCAAGATAGACTTGAGGTCGGGTTATCATCAGATGAGGGTTCGGGATGAAGATATTCAGAAGACTTCTTTCAGAACTCGTTATGGGCATTATGAGTTTGTGGTGATGCCTTTTGGGCTCACCAATGCCCCAGCTGCGTTCATGGATCTCATGAACAGGGTGTGCAGGCCGATGCTAGATCGGTCGGTGATCGTATTCATTGATGATATTCTGGTATATTCGAGGTCTAGGGAGCAGCACGAGGAGCATTTGAGGGAGATTCTTGGAGTTCTGAGGTCGGAGAGGCTGTATGCCAAATTCTCCAAGTGTGATTTCTGGTTACGAGAGGTCCAGTTCTTAGGGCACCTCGTTAACCAGAAAGGGATTTTGGTCGATCCGGCCAAGATAGAGGCGGTGATGAGATGGGAAGTGCCGAGATCGCCCACAGAGATCAGGAGCTTTCTGGGTTTGGCTGGATATTACCGCAGGTTTATCAAGGATTTCTCCAAGATTGTCGTGCCACTTACTAGGATGACCCTAAAGGGTGTTGCATTTTCGTGGGGACCGGAGCAGCAGTCCTCATTCGAGACCCTTCGTCAGAAATTGTGCGAGGCCCCGGTGCTTGCACTCCCGGAAGGGATGGAGGATTTTGTGGTGTACTGTGATGCATCTATATCGGGTTTAGGGGCGGTGCTTATGCAGAGGGGACACGTGATAGCGTATGCTTCGAGGCAGTTGAAGCCTCATGAGTCGAGATATCCCATCCACGACCTGGAATTGGGGGCTGTGGTGTTTGCCCTCAAGATCTGGCGGCATTATCTTTATGGGGTTCGGTGTACCATCTACACGGACCACAAGAGTCTGAAGTACTTGATGGATCAGCCAAACCTGAATATGCGACATAGGAGATGGTTGGATGTGGTGAAGGATTACGATTGTGAGATCCTGTACCACCCGGGTAAGGCTAATGTGGTGGCCGACGCGTTGAGCCGTAGGGCGGAAAGCGCCCCGATCCGAGATATTTGTATGAGGTTGACGGTGATGACCACGATTTTAGATACCATTCGAGGAGCTCAGGTTGAGGCTGTAAAACCAGAAAACCAGAAGAGGGAGCGGGTTGTGGGTCAGGTATCAGGATTCGTTACAGATGGTCGAGGGCTTATGACTTTTCAGGGTCGGATTTGGGTACCGTTTATGGGCAGTACGCATACTATTTTGATGGAGGGAGCGCATCGATCGAAATTCTCGATTCATCCCGGGGCTACGAAAATGTATTTGGACCTAAGGAAGGAGTATTGGTGGCCCCGTATGAAAAGGGATGTTGCATGGTTTGTTGAGAGATGCCTGACTTGTCGGCAGGTTAAGGACGAGCACCAGCGTCCACACGGTAAGTTGCAGCCACTAGAGATTCCCGAATGGAAGTGGGAACAGATTACCATGGATTTTATCACCAAATTGCCGCGGACTGCGAGGGGAGTCGACGCGATTTGGGTGATCGTGGATAGATTGACGAAGAGCGCTTATTTTCTAGCCATCAACGAGAGCTCTTCTGCGGAGAAGTTGGCGGAATTATATGTGAGGGAGGTGGTATCACGGCATGGGGTTCCGATGTCGATTGTTTCAGATCGTGATGTGCGTTTTACTTCCAGGTTTTAGAAAAAGTTTCATGAGGAGTTGGGTACGAGACTGCATTTCAGTACCGCATACCACCCGCAGACAGACGGACAGAGCGAGCGGATGATTCAGACGCTTAAGGATATGCTCCGTGCATGTGTTTTGGATTATGGAGGGAGCTGGGACACCTATCTGCCTTTAGCAGAGTTTTCGTATAACAACAGCCATCATTCGAGCATCGGTATGCCACCCTTTGAGTTGTTGTATGGTCGGAGGTGTCGCACCCCCATCTGTTGAGGAGAAGTGGGGCAGAGGGTGATGGGTAGCACGGAGATTGTACTCCAGACGACCAAGCAGATTCAGCAGGTCAGGCAGAGGTTGTTGACTACGCAGAGTCGCCAGAAGAGTTATGCAGACAGGCGGAGGTCCGAGCTCGAGTTTCAGGTTGGCGACCTTGTGCTCCTAAAGGTCTCTCCTTGGAAAGGGGTGATACGATTCACGAAAAGGGGCAAGTTGGGACCCCGGTATATTGGACCCTTCAGGGTAATTGCTACGGTGGGCCGGGTAGCCTACCGGTTGGAGCTACCTGCTGAGTTGGGGTAGATTCATGATACCTTTCATGTCTCGCAGTTGAGGAAATGTATTGCCAACGAGTCGGCAGTGGTGTCATTGGATGATATTCAGTTGGATGCAGGCCTGAACTATATGGAGAGACCAGTAGCGATCAGGGATCGGAAAGTTAAGGTCTTGAGGAACAAGGAAATACCCCTGGTATAAGTGCAGTGGCAACATCGGAAGGGGTCCGAGTTGACATGGAAGACCGAGTCTGAGATGCGGGATCAGTATCCAGAGTTGTTTTCAGTATGAGACTTCGGGGGCGAAGTCTGATTCTAGTGGGGGAGAATTGTAACAGCCCGAAATCCAGGTATTCTTCTTTTGGCCTTACATCTTGGTTAAGTTGATTATTTAGGGTTTTCATGGTAGGTGAGTACGTTGGGCGTACAAGGTGTACGCCACATGTACTCGCGCGCCTGATTTGGACGCGTTTCCCCTCAGGTACGCGGGGCGTACCCAAGGTTACGCCCGGCGTAACTTATTCAGACCCAAACCCTAAATTCCTTTGATGGGGCTATAAAAGGATCATGTGGCTGGTCTTCTCAGCCACCATCCCTCAGAGTGAAACCCTAAAAAGAGTGTACCCTCGTTCTTAGGCCATTGTGTGTGTATTCTAAGCTTGGTGGTGTCATTTCAAGGTTGCAAAGGAGAAGAAGAGCTTGTTGGAGAGGCTAGAAGTGGTGCTCAAGTGTAAATCTGAACTTTGCAAGGGCTAAAGCTTCATTTCCAGGTATAAAGTTCGGATCTTGTCACCTGGTTCATGTTGTATGCTTAAAAGGTCATTTTCTAGGGTTTAAGTCCCAAAGGTGGAGACTTTTGTGCAAATGGCCTCCATAAGCTTAGATACTTCATATTTCTGATCTATTGGGGTTGTAGACTCATAAAAATGGCATCTTGGACATGGGGTTTGCACCATGCATGAGATCTAGGTCCTTGAGTTTGAATAAAGGGTTGTTATGTGATGTTGGAGCCTTTACAGTCGTGCCAAGGCTTAAAGGTCTCGACTTTATGGGTTTAGACATACTAGAATAGTCGGATCTAGAAGTGGAAGTAATGGCTTAACCGATTAAGAACAGAAATGGAGAGTGGCTGATTCTGGGGGTTACGCTGGGCGTAACTTCCAGTACGCGCAGCGTACTGGGTGGAGACCCCGATCAGGGAAGGGTTGGCGACATATGCCCCACGTACATCTAGAGTACGCCCCGCGTACTCTCTGGGTTTGACTTTTGTTGACTTTTAGGGTTTTGGTCAACTTGAGGACTTTAGGTCAAGGAAGGGTAAAATGGTCTTTTACCCTCTGAGGAATGATAATAAGGAATAAAGTTCTAAGTGGTGGAAGTCCTTGTGTAATAAATGATATTTTTATGTTTAGGCAAGGTTGAGCCGTCGTTCGGGGTCGGTGTTAGCGAGGACACGAGATCTTAGACTTTCCACGAGGTGAGTCTTCTCACTATACTATACCCGGAAGGGTTTGACTGTGTGACCGGAAGGTCGGATATGGTATGAGATATATGTGTTGAGTGTGATAAGTTAATCGTTATATGTGCCATGTATGATATGCTTGATATGGGCCGGAAGGCATTATGTTATGGGCCGGAAGGCGAATATGTTATGGGCCGGAAGGCGTTGTAATGTGGACCGTAAGGTTGGCGTGGGTAGGACCGGAAGGTTTTCCTAGTCGGGACGAAAGTCCCCTGAGACACATGGACCGGAAGGTTAGGGCCTGGAAAGGCGTATGTGCGTAGGTTGTATTTTGGGGAACTCACTAAGCATTTATGCTTACAGTTGTTGTGATATGTGTTTCAGCTACCAGCGAGGACCGTGGGAAGGCGCCGGCGTGATCTGTACACACTGATGGAGGATTTATGATCTTGGGATTTATATGATTTGTATTATGACATGATACATTGGATCTTTATGACTTATTTGGATGGAAATATATTTTTAAGAAATGAAAATTTTGTTTTAAAATTTTCCGTTGTTACAATTATTAGGCCAATATTAGTTTGTGTATTATGGCCCTATACTTGTATTATGTACTATATATTGTTGATTAATGAGAAGGGTTCGTTTTATGGGAAATATACCAATTATCATGGTATCAGAGCCCTCTTGTTCTTTCTCACCCTAGCCGCTACTTTCGTCTCCTTCTGTTGGATTCTCTCTCATTCTTCTCCTTCTGTCAATCCCTTTTTCTTGAATCATGCCAGACGCATCAAGTTATATTATTCCCACCTCTGAAAAGCCATATGGTATCTCCAACACCAAGGCTTCCATCCCTATTGTCCTTGAACTTGAGAAACTAAATTATGATGCATGGAGAAATTTGTTTCAGACTCACTGTACAGGTTTTGGAGTGGCCGATCATCCGAAGCCTCCTAGCGGGAAACAAATCACAGATTCAGATGAATGGAATCACATTGATTCCATTGTGCAGATGTGGATTTTCTACACTATTTTTGAGCCATTGCTTCAAATGGTTCTCAAGAAGGTAAGTTCTGCTCACGAAATGTGGAGTGATCTAGAGAGCCTGTTTCGCACCAACAAAGACACAAAGATCATTCAACTCGACAATGAATTACATACTATTATTCAAGGTGCTTTTGATATCGCTTCTTACTGCACTCGAATCAAATCCATTACAGACATGCTTGATAATATTGATTCTACTATTCATGAAAAGAACATTGTTATTTATACTATCAACGGATTACTTCCCAAGTTCGAGAATGTTGCTACAATCATTCGTCACAGTGATTCCATTTCCCTGCCTTCGTACCTTAAAGCCCTCTCAATGCTTATGGATCAAGAACAACGCCTCAAACAAATCGCTACACCACCCAATTCTAATGCAACTTCTTCTTCTCCTACTGTTTTGATTTCCGAACAACAACATCAAAACATTAATAATCCTTCTAGTCGGGGAAATTTCAATCACCGGGGTGGTCGAACCGCTGGTCGGGGACGAGGCAGGGACGGCGGAAGTCGTGGTGGTCGTTGGTCTCAAAATTCCAGTCAACATGTTCATACACCACATATGTTGGAACTTTGGGTGGTATCTTGTTAATCCTGTTGTTGTTGCTGCTGCAGGTCTCCTACCAAGCCCCACTCAACAGCAATGGAATTAGCCCCAATTAACGCCATGGACTCAACAACAACATCGCCCATCTGTTCACCAAAGTGCGTCCACCCAGCAAGCATTATGGGCCCAACAAACTCCTCCTCCATGGCACTGGTTTCAGCCTTTACCAAGCCATCCAAATCAGCCCACCGCTTTGCCTAAGATGTTCAATACAATGTCTCTTAATGATCCTTCGAATGACGGATGGGTGATGGACACCGGGGCGACTTCTCATCTCCACTCCAATTCAGGTATACTCAATTTTGTTCGAAATAATACTTTTAATTCACCTTCGGTTTTAGTTGGAAATGGGTCTAAAATACCTGTAAGTAATTCTGGTCACTCTGTCCTTCCTCATTACAATATGTATCGTCCTTTTATCCTTAAAAATGCGCTTATCACTCCTCAAATCATAAAAAATCTAATTTTTGTTCGTAAATTTACTCATTGATAATTCGTGTTCTATTGAATTTGACGGTTCTGGTTTTTCTGTGAAGGATTTTCTCACCAAGAAAATACTCCTCTGATGTGATACTCCTCTCAATGCTTATGGATCAAGAACAACGCCTCAAACAAATCGCTACACCACCCAATTCTAATGCAACTTCTTCTTCTCGTACTGTTTTGATTTCCGAACAACAACATCAAAACATTAATAATCCTTCTAGTCGGGGAAATTTCAATCACCGGGGTGGTCGAACCGCTGGTCGGGGACGAGGCAGGGGCGGCGGAAGTCGTGGTGGTCGTTGGTCTCAAAATTCCAGTCAACATGTTCATACACCACATATGTTGGAACTTTGGGTGGTATCTTGTTAATCCTGTTGTTGTTGCTGCTGCAGGTCTCCTACCAAGCCCCACTCAACAGCAATGGAATTAGCCCCAATTAACGCCATGGACTCAACAACAACATCGCCCATCTGTTCACCAAAGTGCGTCCACCCAGCAAGCATTATGGGCCCAACAAACTCCTCCTCCATGGCACTGGTTTCAGCCTTTACCAAGGCGTCCAAATCAGCCCACCGCTTTGCCTAAGATGTTCAATACAATGTCTCTTAATGATCCTTCGAATGACGGATGGGTGATGGACACCGGGGCGACTTCTCATCTCCACTCCAATTCAGGTATACTCAATTTTGTTCGAAATAATACTTTTAATTCACCTTCGATTTTAGTTGGAAATGGGTCTAAAATACCTGTAAGTAATTCTGGTCACTCTGTCCTTCCTCATTACAATATGTATCGTCCTTTTATCCTTAAAAATGCGCTTATCACTCCTCAAATCATAAAAAATCTAATTTTTGTTCGTAAATTTACTCATTGATAATTCGTGTTCTATTGAATTTGACGGTTCTGGTTTTTCTGTGAAGGATTTTCTCACCAAGAAAATACTCCTCTGATGTGATACTCCTCTCAATGCTTATGGATCAAGAACAACGCCTCAAACAAATCGCTACACCACCCAATTCTAATGCAACTTCTTCTTCTCCTACTGTTTTGATTTCCGAACAACAACATCAAAACATTAATAATCCTTCTAGTCGGGGAAATTTCAATCACCAGGGTGGTCGAACCGCTGGTCGGGGACGAGGCAGGGGCGGCGGAAGTCGTGGTGGTCGTTGGACTCAAAATTCCAGTCAACATGTTCATACACCACATATGTTGGAACTTTGGGTGGTATCTTGTTAATCCTGTTGTTGTTGCTGCTGCAGGTCTCCTACCAAGCCCCACTCAACAGCAATGGAATTAGCCCCAATTAACGCCATGGACTCAACAACAACATCGCCCATCTGTTCACCAAAGTGCGTCCACCCAGCAAGCATTATGGGCCCAACAAACTCCTCCTCCATGGCACTGGTTTCAGCCTTTACCAAGGCGTCCAAATCAGCCCACCGCTTTGCCTAAGATGTTCAATACAATGTCTCTTAATGATCCTTCGAATGACGGATGGGTGATGGACACCGGGGCGACTTCTCATCTCCACTCCAATTCAGGTATACTCAATTTTGTTCGAAATAATACTTTTAATTCACCTTCGGTTTTAGTTGGAAATGGGTCTAAAATACCTGTAAGTAATTCTGGTCACTCTGTCCTTCCTCATTACAATATGTATCGTCCTTTTATCCTTAAAAATGCGCTTATCACTCCTCAAATCATAAAAAATCTAATTTTTGTTCGTAAATTTACTCATTGATAATTCGTGTTCTATTGAATTTGACGGTTCTGGTTTTTCTGTGAAGGATTTTCTCACCAAGAAAATACTCCTCTGATGTGATAGTCCTGGCGATCTATATCCAGTTACCTTCCATACTCCTCAAGCTTTTGTTTCGGTCAACTCAATCATTTGGCATCAATGTCTTGGTCATCCCGGTCAAGATGCTTTTAATCAATTATTTTCGCAAAATTTAATATTTTGTAAAGACAATAAGAGTTCTATGTTATGTCAGTCATGTCAGTTAGGAAAACACGTTCGATTACCTTTTCAATTATCTAATAATAATGCTACTTTTGGTTTTGAAATTGTACATTCTGATGTTTGGACATCTCCAGTCCTTAGCAATGTTGGTTTTAAGTATTATGTGTTATTTCTTGATCAATTCACCCATTCTTTACGGTTATTTACCCTCTTAAAGCAAAATGTGTAGTTTTTGACAAATTTGTCCAATTTCAGTATCATGTCACCAGTCACTTTCAATCTGAGATTAAATACTTTCAGTGTGATAATGGAGGTGAGTACAACAATCACCAATTTCACAACCTATGTAATTCTCATGGCATCCAAATAAGATTCTCATGTCCTTATACATCCCAACAAAATGGGAAGTCTGAAAGAATGATACGAACTATTAATAATACCATTTGTATTCTTTTATTCCAAGCTCGTCTTCCTCTACTTTTTTGGACAGAAGCTCTTCTCATGGCCACCTACCTCATCAATATCACACCAACCACCATCCTAAAAAATATATCTCCATATCAAAAGTTGTTTCTAAAAAATCCCAACTATTCTCACCTTCGGGTTTTTGGGTGTCTTTGTTATATATCCTCATATCCCTACTGATCACAAACTATCTCCCCGATCCACTCCATGCATTTTTCTTGGGTATCCTGGTCAACACAAAGGATATCGGTGTCTTAATCTTCAAACAAATTCAATCATTATTTCGCGTCATGTTACATTTGACGAGACTATTTTCCCGTTTGGTTCCTTCACGCCAAACTCAGCTCCATCTTATTCCTTTTTAGATTCATCAACACTCCTAATTTCATTGCTACCACATTTCTCTATTCTTTAATTCCATCCCTCCATATTGATCACAATCTTGACACCTCTATTTCTAGTCTCGATATTCCCACTTCTCCCACCGAGACCACCACTTCGACTCCTATCTCCACCGATCCAACTCCAAATCCTCCCCCCACGGTTTCTAGTTCTCTTCCCACTCAAACTACTTCCTCCACTCATCCTATGATCACCCGTTCTCGTCACGGTATTGTCAAACTTGTTCGTAAACTTAATCTCCCCACTCAATCCATCTCATATACTCCTCGAAACTACTTACAGGCTATTAATGACCCAAATTGGGTAAATGCCATGAAGGATGAATTTAATGCTCTTATCTCAAATAAAACTTGGGTTTTGGTTCCGAAACCTGCTGATGCGAATATTGTTAATTGTATTTGGCTGCTTAAAAAGAAGGAGCATGCAAATGGTTCTTTAGCTCGATATAAAGCTCGTCTTGTGGCTAATGGTCGTAGTCAAAGACCTGGGATAGATTGTGATGAGACATTCAGTCCGGTGGTTAAACCAACTATGATACACACAATTCTTTCTCTAGCTGTCTCTCAAAATTGGCATGTGCGCCAACTTGATGTTAAAAATGCCTTCTTACATAGGCATCTTCAGGAAACCGTGTATATGCATCAACCGTATGGGTCAGATTCGAAACCGTGTATATTCACTTTGTTCGTGACAAAGTGGCATTAGGTCAGATTCGAGTTCTACACATTACGTCCTCCTCTGAATATGCGTAAATCTTCACCAAAGGGCTTCTTTCGTCTCTATTTTTGGATTTCAGATCCAGTTTGAATGTTCGTCAGCTACCACCCATTCAAACTGTAGGGGCTGTTAATGTGTATTATGCATGTATTATTAGCAGTGTTCTAAAATGCGCGCCATGGCGTGAGGCGTGGCTTCGCCGTTACAAAAAGCCTAATAATGTTGCTGTTAGGCGTGGTGCGTGGCAATGCGTGATATGGCGCGCCATGGCGCGTTATGGCGTGTTATGGCGCGTGTTTTTTCATTTGAGACACGGTTTTTTGCTCTTTGTTATGTCTTTTCTAATCGGAGATACAGGTATTGTGGTTTTCGTTAAATTTTTGTTACTAGTTATTGATCTAACACTTCTAAAAAGTAGTTATATGTAATATAAATTTATATTTATGTGGTAATATAATTTTAAATTAATACAAAATCGCCGCCTTACATCATGCCTTCAAAAACGTCATGGCTCGCCATGACTCGTTAAGCTTGAGGCTTGACCTTGCCGCCACGCCACGTCTCACGCCATTTAGAACCTTGATTATTATGCCCATATTAGTTTGTGTATTCTGGCTCCATACTTGTATTATGTACTATATACTGTTGATTTATGAGAAGGGTTCCGAGAAATATAGCAATTATCAATAGGTGATAGGTCACATGAGGTTAGACGAGAAACATTATCAATGATAAGAGTTTTACCTCAATAAACTTTAACAGATACTAATAGTATTTTATACAAAATTTGCACTCACACGTGATGCATGTGTTTTTTCGTTTATTTCAATCGCACGACAGGTATATACTCATAAATGCATATTACGAGCTTCTTTTTTTCCTTCCACAATCGATAAAGAAGGCCATACTAATCATGACTTGTTTAATGACCAATAATATATATATATATATATATATATATATATATATATATATATATATATATATATATATATATATATATATATATATATATATATATATATATATATATATATATAGGGTTAGGTTCATTTGAGACCACTTATATTTTGTGAGACCGTGAGACGCATTTGTTTATTTTTTTTTATTTTTTTTTTATTTTTTTTTAGCTAATTCATGTTCCGAAAATAATATTTAAAAAAAGAATTTTTTGATTTTTTCATTTATTTTGCATTTTAAAATTATTTTTAGAATATGTACAGTGTAATATTCTATTTAGAATATTTCACGTATTTTTCAAAAAAGATAGAATTTTTTTTTAATTTTTTTTAGTTAATTCAAGTTCCGAAAATAATATTTAAAAAAAGAATTTTTAGATTTTTCCATTTATTTTGCATTTTAAAATTATTTTTTAGAATATGTCAGTGAAATATTCTATTTAGAATATTTCACGTATTTTTCAAAAAAAAAACGGATTTTTTTTTTATTTTTTTTTTATTTTTTTTATATTTTTTTAATATTTTTTTAGTTAATTCAAGTTCCGAAAATAACATTTAAAAAAAGAATTTTTGGATTTTTCCATTTATTTTGCATTTTAAAATTATTTTTAGATTTGGTTTCACGGTCTCACAAAATTAGAATGGTCTCAAATAAACCTGAACCTCTATATATATATATATATATATATATATATATATATATATATATATATATATATATATATATATATATATATATATATATATATATATATATATATATATATATATATATATATATATATATATATATATATATATATATATTATTGGTCATTAAACAAGTCATGATTAGTATGGCCTTCTTTATCGATTGTGGAAGGAAAAAAAGAAGCTCGTAATATGCATTTATATATATATATATATATATATATATATATATATATATATATATATATATATATATATATATATATATATATATATATATATATATATATATATATATTTCTTTCAATTAAAACAAACAACTGACTGAATATATCATTTTCTATTTCTTTTAATCAGTATTACAAACCAATTAATATCCAGACTTTTTAATCCATTAACATTATATGTTACATTTAAAGCCCACATATTACTGATTTTCTCATTTGATATAAATAAACAAACGGTGGACCCAGAATTTTTTCAAAGAGGGGCAAAAAATATTTTAATTTCTTTTATGGGGCAATAAAAATTTGAAGGTAAAAATATATTATTTTAAAAGGTTAAAATATATATATATATATATATATATATATATATATATATATATATATATATATATATATATATATATATATATATATATATATATATATATATATATATATATATATATATATATATATATATATATATTTTAAAAATACCTACTTTTAAATTTTTTTTTTGTTGTGGGGGCAGGTCCGCCCCTGCCAGTTATATTATTACAACTTTTTACATATTTTTGTTGAGGTTTCTAGTTAATGAATATATTTATCTTTATTCTTTTTATTTTTTATTTTTATTTTTTTTTTTATTTTTGAATGTTAGAACTTCTCCTAAAAAAGATTTAGTTATTGGAATCTTTAGGACAAGGATGAGTTCGTCTTCATTATCAAAATAATATGGTTGTAAAACAATTAAATTAAGTTTTAGGTTGGTTTTGTTTTTGGCTCAGGTTTAGTTCTTTTTAACATTTCGTAACTTCCAAAGTTTTTGGGTTTTAAAATGGACTGGTTAAGTAGTTAAAGAGTAATCAAATAACCATTACTAAATTATAAGTAAATATATTTTAAAACAAAAAAGCTCAACTATTATTATCTAAAATTAGAATAATATTTCAACATAACCTTCTCAAAATGTCACTATTAGAAATTTAAATCAAACATCGTCAATTAATTGGGGTTACGAATAAGGACTTCGGAATGGCAGTGCCAATCAAATAATCATGCTTGTTTTTTAAAGTTTCATAGGATTTAGAGTTTAGGATTCATAGTATAACTTCATATGTTATGGTTAACTAAACCGTAAAAAGCAAATCAAAATTATTTTTAAACCATAAAAAACGTCAAATTATATGGTCTTTTATATAACTAACCCAAATTAACATCTTTAATATAAAAATACTAACGATGACTTTTTGGATAAAAACATGAAAATATGATGCAATTTATGTAATTTGCACTTCTACTTATTGACTTTTTGTTCAATATACAATTATGTGACAAAAGTTTAGTTTGATTGTAAAGTTTTGAAGACTATACGGGCTTTGATATTTCTGACTAGTGTCTAGTGTATTTCATAATCCATATTATGATATTATGTTGGTATGTATATATTTTTTGTTTTAACAAAAATAAAATAAATCATCCGAAGGTGTTATGACATATGAATCAATCAAAATTCGATTATTTATCTAGAGTATTTAAGGATGTGTTTGTCACATCTACATTATTATTATTATTTTATTTCTAGTTTCAGCAATCTACGTTCTAAACAAATTAAATATAATATTTCTTTCAATCATCCAATGAATTTGCTTATTTATTTTAACATAAACACGTCCATATACATACATATATCGTTCTAAAATATGTGGATTTGACTCAACCGACTTTGATTCAACATTGATTCTCACATCTCCTAAATTTCCTGTCCACGGTAAGAAATTTAGACAAATTGTTAAGACGATTTTATCCTAAAAGAAGGTTAATCAAATCACCCTCATACATTTCTCTCATCCCAAATAGGATCATTTCAAGATTCATAGCTTAACAATCGTAGAATAGATTAGGATCTTCATCAAAAACTCAAAAAAATGGATCAGAAAAACAAAAACTCAAAAAAACCTAAATATTCAAAATTCTCACAACAAGAACTTCCCGCATGGAAACCAATCTTAACCCCGGGATGGGTGATCACAACGTTCATAATAATCGGTGCACTTTTCATACCGACCGGGCTTTTAGCCCTTGCAGCATCCGACAGTGTGGTGGAAATCATTGACCGTTATGATGAAGCGTGTATCCCCGATGCCTATACTCAAAAAGCCGAGTCATATATTCAAAACCCTAATGAAAAGAAAACGTGCACACGGACTATAAGAGTACCAAAAAAGATGGTTGCGCCAATCTTCGTATATTATCAGCTAGAGAACTTTTATCAGAATCATCGTCGGTACGTCAACTATTTTTCAGATTTTGTTTCCTTATGTTCGATTACTTCATTTGTTTAGCTAGTTTTCAGATTCGTGAAAAGCAAAAGTGATAAACAGTTGCGGGACCCACAGGCCGAAGACGACACGCAAAATTGTTTCCCGATAGATCACACGGTCGATAATAAACCGATTGTTCCCTGTGGACTTATTGCTTGGAGTTTGTTTAATGACACTTATAAATTATCGTCTCGAGGCAAAGCGATAGACATTGATAAGAAGGGCATTGCGTGGAAAAGTGACATGGAAGCCAAGTTTGGGTCGGATGTGTATCCGAAAAATTTCCAAAATGGACCCTTGATCGGTGGCGCAAAGCTCGACGATAGCATACCCGTAAGTAAAATTTTGAGTTGCACTAAACTTTCTCTAAAGTGTAGTACCTATGATTCTAAGATGGTATAATTGTAGAAATGTTCTAGGGTTCAAACCTAGCACCCAATATACATGATTCTCTCAGGACGGGGTTGTATGTTTGTAGAAATATTCAAAAGTTCAAGCCTCGCAAGCCGCATTATAAAAAGTGTTCCAATTCCAATGTTGATTTGTCTCGTAGTATGCACTAGGCTTTATATTATAAGCTACCGAGCAGACTGTTGTGTATATTGATTAACGTGTCAACTCAATAGAGATTGATAGAAAAACTATCATTTTCGCAGAGTATCACGAAACTACATGTACAAACTCATAGAGTAACATTCACATTCGTTTTGTTTCAGTTGAGCAAGCAAGAAGATCTTATAGTTTGGATGCGAACCGCAGCGTTACCCAAGTTTCGAAAGCTGTACGGGAAAATAAACACTGATTTAGACGCACACGAGACGATCACTGCCGAAGTTGAGAATAACTACAACACGTATAGATTCGGCGGAAGAAAAAAGCTTGTCCTTTCAACAACTACATGGATTGGTGGCAAAAATGATTTTCTAGGGATCGCGTATATTTCGGTTGGTGGTTTATGTTTATTTATGGCAATAAACTTCATACTTCTATACGTCTTCCGCCCACGACGCCTCGGAGATCCATCGTATTTGTCATGGAACAGACAGCCGATCGTGTGATCCCCCCCCCCTCCAATTATAGCAGTATACTTTCAGTTTCTTTTTCTTATTAGGACATTATACTTATGAAAATATAAACCGTAGCATATTTTGTACTCGGATGACATCGTTATAATCTAATAGATTTTTCAAACTAAAACATAGCAAATACTCACTAAGCAACACCAATATGTATGACAAACTTTTAACTATTTGAACAAGTTCGACTACTTTATTTTTTATTTTTTTTTAATTTCAAACTAAAACACACGAAAACATCAACGAAAGTACTATGAACAATATACACAATTCTAGATTCTAACAAAGAGAAGGCCTATTGTACAATGGAGGAAGAGAAGGGCAGTTTTCATTCATTTTGGCATACGGTTGTAACGTGTTGTATAAAGGGAGTTCCATTCTATACTCACCAAGAATTTGGCAAAACGGAAGGTGATCATCACCATTGTTGCACCACTTTGGTAGCCGTGTGTTGTTGCTCTCAAAGATTTTGAGCATATACGCATCACGAATCTGTAAAAAATAGTTTTTATTGCAATAACATGAATGAAAAATTAGATTATGAGAGAATGAGTTAGGGTTCATACAGTGAATTCGGTGACTTGAATAGAATCAGAAACAGATCCGAAAACTCCAGCTGCTTTATACATTTGTAAAATGAATGCAACACAAGTTGTTGATTTCCCATCACTGTATACCCATTCATCATTTTCTGGGATTGTTAACAACTCATCAAAGGACATGCCTCGTTTTTCTATCTCTTCAAGAATTCCATACAAATCCAAATCCTGTTAAATGTTTCAAAAACTTTTAACATTATTTGCATATATGTCATCTAAAAGAGAAAATGAACCTCAAGATTTGCTTCTTTTCTTTTTACCTCTGTTCCAAGACGTATATTTAGGGCTTCATTCCACATATTTGCAGCATATGCAGGCTGCATTCTAGTCCACATAGACATGACAGAAATCACCTGAAACCAGATACATATGAGAGGGGCATTCATGTCTTTTGTATACAATCATAAAGATAAGAAACACATACCAAGTGAGCATCAAGAGGTGGTGGATAGTTGTCACCAATAGTATCAATCCAACTGAAAATCATGTTGTGATAACCGTATGGCTTCCCAGACATGCTTTGAGCATATTCCCATGCTGCACTATTGTTCCATTTTGCACGAATATCAGGATGTAATGGTAATAAAGCTATTTGAGGGTTAGAATCGTCCTTTAGTGCCAAATTCCACCATTCATCCCAAGGAATCGTCACAATAATTTCCTCACCCTACAAGATTCAAGATTCAAGATTCATCATTCAAGATTCAAAATTCAAGATTCATCATTCAAGATTCAAGATTTATCATTCAAGATTCAAGATTCAAGATTAAAGATTCAAAATTCAAGATTCAATATTCATCATTCATCATTCAAGATTCAAGATTCAAGATTCATCATTCAAGATTCATCATTCAAGATGCAAGATTCAAGATTAAAGATTCAAAATTCAAGATTCAATATTCATCATTCATCATTCAAGATTCAAGATTCAAGATTCATCATTCAAGATTCATCATTCAAGATGCAAGATTCAAGATTAAAGATCAAAGATTCAAGATTCACGATTCAAGATTCAAGATTAAAGATTCAAGATTCAAGATTCAATATTCATCATTCATCATTCAAGATTAAAGATTCAAGATTAAAGATTCAAGATTCAAGATGAAGAGCACCATACCTTTTCATTCTCGTGTCCTGATTCCCCAACCCAAAGATTACCAAATTCATCCTTCAAACAAACTGCTGTATGACCAGCAAACGAGCCGGTGACCCACTTCTCCAATGTTTCAAAGCCACCCCATCTTCCACGAATCTTTGAAACAGCTAAAAAATCACCAGAATGGACATCAACCGGATTGATAACTGTCTTCCATGGCTGAGACCTCTTCTCAAAAGATGCACCCATGTGACTCTTCAAGAATGCAAGATTGGCATTTTGGCCAAAACCCGTGTTGGAAAACAGAGGCAAAACATCAACTAAAGAAACAAAAGTCCCTAGCATTCCCGCAGGCATTAGAAACACTGAGATTCCATGTTGTTTTACCTAAGAAACAAGAATGCAAGATAATAGTATATTCAATCACATTGTTATTAAATAAATCACGATAATGAAATGGACATGAGCTTACATATTCCAATTCAGCAGGTTCTTCCCACGATTCAAATGTCAATGTATGCTCACGAGCTGTGAAGTAGTAGTCCCATGTAATTCTGTAAGGTGTTGCAAAAACATAGAGATCCATACATGTCCAACTGTGTGCATCTGATGTCTGTAGAATGAAAAACGAAAGCAAGCATTATCAATAAGTCAACAGATATCGACTAGTGAATTAGCTGATCGATTGATCAAAAGAAACAATTATACTCTATATCTTCACTACCAATTGAGGAATCATAGAGATATCGACCAATTTATCGAACATGTAATATAAGGATGTCCATACGAACCTTGAGATAGATAACACCGCCACCCAAACCACGATCATCGCCATGAGTGAAGTCCATACGAGCGTCATTGCCATAGAAACAAGCACCTTTCCACCCAATTGACCCGTTATGTGGGGAAATCGTTCCGACGAACGATGGCAACAAATCGACGGCACTGCCGAAAGTGTTCATAACAGGCCATGAAACTTGACGTGGTAGAACAGGTAAGACATCGTTGACCCTAAAAGGCAACTTCAGAGCATCACCAAACTTTAGAGAAAACCCTAACACTAACCCTAGAATGCATAACAGTATTATCCGTGGCAACATCGTTGATGAACTTGGGCAATTGGAAAGATTATCTTGGCTTGGTGGGGTGTTACTTGTGACTTCGATCCATTGAATTTGTTGGGACTGATCTTTTGTTTGATTGGAAGGATGAATGTTGTGTTGAAGTTGGGGATAACTCAAGCTTTAGATGGAAAGAAGCGCAAGTTAGCCTGGAGGATTATAGTTTTTTTGGCTCCATTATAGTAAGGATTAACGACAAAATTGGTTATATGAAGTTTTGGCTTTTTTTCGTTATTTATTCATGAATGTTAAATCGTATTAAATTAAACTTTTTAATTTTTGTAAATATAACAATTAAACAATTGGGAGGAACTATATAAACTCAAACAGATTATCGGTTTAAGTGGGGATGTCGTGTAGACAAATTCGGATTCCTTTATATTCATTCACCTGACGATATTACATCTATATTGATTTAAAATTTAATTAATTAATTAATTAATAAATACTATAAAAAGAAAACAAATCATCTCCACATCACCCTACTCTTCATGGCTTCATGTATGTTACTAAACAATGACCAATCTAGAATTCAAACTTACCATTGACAAATTTAAAAATCAAACTCATACATCCTACTTAAATAAAATGATAAAAAAAATTGGTTATAAAGTTGGGTAAAAAAATTATATATCGGGTCGGTTTTTCCATATATTTTTATGAAGGTGTTTGTTGTTTATTGTTTTGTTGTGGGTTATCAATTATCATCATGATCATAAGATAAAAAAAACTTGTTTCTTTTAAATAAAAATTTAGCATTATATCTAAAATAATAAAACAAATGATAAAAACAAATACATCTAACATTATAACTATGTATCTATAAGATAAAACATCAAAACAGATAATATATATAAAAAATAAAACTAGAAAAGTAAATTAAATTAACAGTCATATTGCTTATTATACCCAGCAACAAAAATATGTATGTGGTTTCATTCAATCTTTTTAGGGAAAACTGTAATAAAACCGTTACATATTGGATTTATAATTGATTTATTACCTATATTTTTTATTCAATTAAGTTCCCAAAAACCGGTAATCGTATTCAATTTAGTCATTTTATCGGTCAACAGGTTATCCAACTTTTAAAAATTACAAGTTGGCCCAGATTTCAAAATTTATTACAAATTTGGTCCAAACTTTACACTTTTAGTCCAGATTTTAAATTTTATTACAAATTTGTTCTAAAATTTACCCTTTTGACCCAAGTTTTAGAATTATGTTATGAATTCATCATAAATTTAGTTTTTTTACAACTTTTTTTTCAAAAAAAAAAATTTCGAATATGTTTTTTCTTTATAATATCATATTTATACAAAAAATACATATTTTCTCATAAAAAATCTTATATTTTCTATATAAAACCTTTTTTAAAATTTTTTTTATATAAGAAATACCTATTTATAAAATTAGGTATTTATTTGTGGTGTAGATGATTTCAAGAATTTTCTCATACATAGCATTGTAGCAATTTTTTCTGAAAACAATTTAAATCAATTGATTGAATCTATTTATATATGAAAATTCTTTTGAGTTTGCAATTTAGTTTTTTATATTAATTACAGATAACCATTGAGAAAAAATAATTAAGAAAAAAACTATTTTAAGTTAAGAAAATTAGTTTATTTAAATACAATTTATTTTAATAGTAAATATTTTATTCAAACCTTCTTTGGAAATATCTACAAACCTTTTATCTTTTAAAACGCAAATAAAAAAACACTTAAAATGAAATAATTGCTTTTAATCACTTCCATATCATAAAATAAGTATATCTCTAAATTCAGCAGACAGAAAAATAATCAAGACGATTGAATCCATGTTAAATGATTGTTGTGTTTTTGTCTCCTTTGAGACTTTTTCATCCATATTATATTAGCCTTGATTATTTTTCTTTTTAATTATTTTAGAATTCATTATAACAAAATCAAATTAAGTCATAACACAACGAAAAATCAATTACAAAAAAGAGATAAAACTAAAATATATAAAAAAAGAATCAACATAGGATATCTTTAAGTTTAATATTATACTCCCTTTTAGTTTGGATCATCGCCTGAAAATAGGATCTCTTTTGACTATATGTTATGTTATTTTTATTAAACCGGCTTTAATTACATATTCTATTAGTTCCACGTAAATTACAAAATATAATCATTTATATAGCTATCAAAATATTTATAAATGAAAATGTAAAATATAATTTATTATGTCAAATGAAATTGTTAAATATGTCTATTTATGTACTTAATAAATACCTAATTTTATAAATAGGTATTTCGTATACAAAAAAAAAAATAAATAAATAAAAGTTTTATATAGAAAATATAAGATTTTTTATGGGAAAATATGTTTTTTTGTATAAATATGATTTTATAAAGAAAAATATATTCGAATTTTCTTTTGAGAAAAAAGTTGTAAAAAAACTAAATTTAGGATGAATTCATAACATAATTCTAAAACTTGGGCCAAAAGGGTAAATTTTGGACCAAATTTGTAATAAAATTTAAAATTAGGGCAAAAAATGTAATTTTTGAAAGTTGGATTACCTGTTGACTGGGTCAAATGGCTAAATTGAATACGATTATCAGTTTTTGAGACTTAATTGAATAAAATAATATAAAAGCTAAATCAATTATGAGATCAATACATAAGATTTTTCCAATCTTTTTTATGTTATACTACCTATGTAATAAGACATTAAAGTCATCTTATTGTTTACTATACCAAGCAACAAAAGTATGTCTTTTTTGTTTCATTCAAGTTTCCTATGTTATATATATATATATATATATATATATATATATATATATATATATATATATATATATATATATATATATATATATATATATATATATATATATATATATATATAAATTTAAAATTAGGGCAAAAAATGTAATTTTTGAAAGTTGGATTACCTGTTGACTGGGTCAAATGGCTAAATTGAATACGATTATCAGTTTTTGAGACTTAATTGAATAAAAAAATATAAAAGCTAAATCAATTATGAGATCAATACATAAGATTTTTCCAATCTTTTTTATGTTATACTACCTATGTAATAAGACATTAAAGTCATCTTATTGTTTACTATACCAAGCAACAAAAGTATGTCTTTTTTGTTTCATTCAAGTTTCCTATGTTATATATATATATATATATATATATATATATATATATATATATATATATATATATATATATATATAGAGAGAGAGAGAGGGAGAGAGAGAAGATCAAATAAGAAGGAAATCTTTGGTAGAAAGGTATATATATATATATATATATATATATATATATATATATATATATATATATATACCTTCCTACCAAAGATTTCCTTCTTATTTGATCTTCTCTCTCTCTCTCTCTCTCTCTCTCTCTATATATATATATATATATATATATATATATATATATATATATATATATATATATATCATTACAAATATATATTATTTCTAAATTCACATCAATTTGATTTATTCACTATATATTAATTACTATGATTTAAAAAACTATTTTCCATTTTAATATAGTTTCAATCTATTTACCATACTAACACTATTTTAAATTTAAAATTAAAAATATTGTTTAAAGAAAAAAGAAAACATGTTTGTTCCTCTCCTTATCCCTAGAACAGAACATCGAACATAAAAAAAGGAAAACGAAAACGAAAACTATGGCTCCACTTGTCTCTCCTCCGTGTAACAATGTACATTTTCCAACCAATTTTTTTTTTAATTTCAAAGAAAACACATTTTCTCAATTCAAACATTTTCAAAATTTTTACAGTATCAAATCATCCAACACATATCCCAAAAACTGAATGTATAACAATCCAGGATCCCCTCAAACATAACTCAAATCTCGGACGTGTGTACAATCAAGCCGACACCTTCTCGTGATCCTGAGAAGTACCTGAAACACATAACACATAAGAC
Source organism: Lactuca sativa (assembly GCF_002870075.4). Taxonomy (NCBI): domain Eukaryota; kingdom Viridiplantae; phylum Streptophyta; class Magnoliopsida; order Asterales; family Asteraceae; genus Lactuca; species Lactuca sativa. Next base: position 313,765,647 of record NC_056630.2, read on the forward strand.
GGTAAGCACAAGGCTTAGCGAGTTCCCCAAAATACCACACACAGCTCGTTAGCCACTCGAGGCTCAACTCAATAAGACCTACCAATCAATGTGTCTCAGTGGAACCCTCTGGGGATGAGCGGAGTTTTGTGAGTTATAAATTCAAACACATACTAAACCAACAACCCCAGAAGTTAAGCGAAGCCTTCACGTTGGAGATGGCCAATGGGAAAACCAAAACAACCAAAGACGTTTACGTAGGGTGCACATTAACATTAAACAACCATTCATTTCAAATAGATTTGATGCCAGTAAATATTAGGAGTTTTGATGTGATAATCGGCATGGATTGGTTAAGCCCCCACCATACTGATATTATGTGCCACGAGAAGGTCGTTCGCCTTCACCTCCCCAACCACAAGACCCTAATAATCTATGGTGATAAACCTGGCGCAAATCTCCGTCTTATCTCGTGCATCAAGGCACAAAAATGCCTGCACAATAAAAATTATGCCTTCGTCGCCCACGTTGTGGATAAAACAAAAGAGGAAATAAACATCAAAGATATCCCAGTGGCATTCGACTTTCTGGATGTATTTCCTGAAGTCCTTCCGGGAATACCCCCAGAAAGACAGGTCGAATTTTGAATTGACCTAATAGCGGGAGCCACATCAATTTCCAAATCACCATACAGATTAGCTCCCGCTGAAATGCAGGAGTTATCCAGTCAATTAAGCGAACTTCTGAACAAAGGATTCATCAGGCCGAGTTTCTCACCCTGGGGAGCTTCGGTCTTGTTTGTCAAGAAGAAGGACAAATCCTTCAGAATGTACATCAACTATCGGGAGTTGAAAGAACTCACTATCAAAAATCGATATCCACTCCCTCGGATTGATGATCTATTTGACCAACTTCGAGGAGCCAATTATTTTTCTAAAATAGATCTAAGGTCCGGTTATCATCAGCTGCGAGTTCGGGAAGAAGATATCCCTAAAACTGCTTTTCGAACCCGATATGGCCATTACGAATTCGTTTTTATGCCTTTCAGTCTGACAAATGCTCTTGCATCATTTATGGACCTCATGAATCGAGTCTGCTGCCCATTCCTTGATAATTTTGTAATCATTTTCATTGATGACATACTTGATGGGTTTTAGCCATAAGAACTTTCCTATGTGTGCATGCAAAACCCTAATGCTTGGATCTAGGCTTTCTAATTAAACATGCTTTGAATCCAAGACTTCTAATGACTAATTAGGTATAAGAACAATACTAAATCAGATCTAGAATCATACCTTTGAATCTCTTGTTTGATCTTGTTGTCTTGGAGCTCTAGAGTCACAATTGTCACTCCTCTAATGGCTTACAAACACCAAATAGCAAGGAGGATGATTTGGGAGAGAGGAGAGGGGAGGGAATTCGGCCAGGAGTTCTCTACTTTAGATCAAGTTCCGATTTCCCTTTGCCATAGGGTCTATTTATACTTGTAGACTCCTTAAGGGTTACAGCTTAAACCCTAATTGGATAATCTTCTCTTAAAGCAATCCAAATCCATTCCTTAGATAGACTTGGACGATTTGAAGCTATCCCTAGCTTCTAGAATCCGTCCACCATCTATCCAATATGGATTTACAGTCTAAAGTTTAACTATCAAACAATTGACAGTTTATACCCTCTTATTTAATTAATCTCTTTAAGTCACCAAATTAATACCAATTAATTTATGACTTATATTAATCAAATAACAATATTATTATTCTTTATATTATTCTCATAATATATTAATAATATTTGTTCTCTCTTAATAAATCATCCTATCAAGTTGCTATGGTGAAGACAACCCAAAAGGACCATGCACAACCGGGTCAAGTACTTGCCTAATATAGTTGCAGCCTTAGACACTATTCCAACAGTCTCCCACTTGGATAAGTCTAGTAACTATATGCACAAGTACAATTCGATTTGCAATCGTAGCTCTCAAAGACGCTTTCAAACTCTGATCTAATCAATCTTGTCCTTTAGATAAGGGATCGTACAGTCCTCTGTTGGATATCATGCTGACAATTCTATGGAATGATTAGTCAAGCATTTAGGTTTCTCGATCTCTGATTTATTTGACATAGAACTTAATCGAACACATCAATTCAGTTCTGACCGGGCCCGGCACATAAGTCAAATCAAATCATCAAGCGGCCGAGATATCGCTTTTACCTTCTTAGGATAAAAGTTATAGATAAACTTCGACTTATATGCATTTACTTATTCATTAACCAACTATACACAACAATGCGTTTTATAACACCGAGTTATTGATGCGTTTTCGCATTATCAATGTACAATCAATTAACAAATAACAAACCATATATCTAGGTTTTAAGACTATATGATATTATCGTCTTGCGATCACCCTTTTATATCATATTCCATAAGGTGATTCCAGCAAGCGCGGGTTTGTTCCAATGCTCAAAACTAGTTCATAAGCACTTATGAACGTTGCAACAACACTTTGCTATGTCTAACACCATTTAGACAATCCACATACCAATTCATGACAATCTTCATTCATATCTACTTCCAACATATGAACGATTGTGGACAACTTGAATAATTCGATTATTCTTAATAAACTCAATTATTCTGGAAGTCAAAACATGCAAAGTGAAACAATAGTTAAACAATTAACATAAGATAGTAACATTACTCATAAATAAAACTCATTTATTTAATCATCAAATGTTAATTAAATTTATCTATTATACGTTTCTAATACTATCTAATCTATGCTAATATCATCCTTCAGCCCAATACTCCTAGCATGCTGCAAGTGCTTGACCCTACTCAGTCCCTTCGTAAGTGGATTTGCTGGGTTATCTTCTGATGATATCCTCTTCACTACGAGTTGTCCTTCTTCTACACGATGTCTAATAAAGTGATATTTTCTGTCGATATGTCGTGATCTACCATGATCCCTCGGTTCCTTGGTCAAGGAAACCGCTCCTTCAGTATCACAGAAAATCTCCATGGGCTCCTTTATGGCAGGTACAACTCCAAGATCACCGATGAAGTTCTTCAGCCATATTGCCTCCTTCGACGCTTCGCTCGCTGCAATGTACTCTGATTCGCACGTTGAATCAGCTACGGTTTCCTGCTTGGAACTCTTCCATGTCACTGCTCCTCTATTCAGGGTAAAGACCCAGCCCGACTGCGAACGGTAGTTGTCCCTGTCGGTCTAAAAACTGGCGTCACTATACCCTCGCACCTTCAAGTCATCACTCCCTCCGAGGACTAAGAACCATTCCTTTGTCCTCCGAAGGTACTTAAGGATATTCTTCACCGCAATCCAATGGGCTCTGCCAGGATTCCCTTGATATCTACTAACCATGCTCAAAAGCGAAGGCTACATCAGGGCGAGTACAAGTCATAGCATACATGATTGAGCCAACTGCGGAAGCGTATGGTACTCGGCTCATTTCTGCTATTTTAGCTTCGGTACTCGGACATTGAGTCTTACTCATCTTGGCATTACTTTGTATTGGTAATCCTCCCTTCTTTGTTTTCCATACTAAAACATTTTAGTACCTTCTCTAAGTAAGTGTTCTGACTAAGTCCAAATAGTCTCTTACTTCTTTCTCTTACTATCCTTATTCCCAAAATGTAAGAAGCCTCTCCGAGGTCCTTCATAACGAAGCACTTCCCGAGCCAGGACTTAACTTCCTGCAGAGTCGGGATGTCGTTTCCTATGAGTAATATGTCTTCGACATATAGAACGAGGAAGCTAACTATACTCCCACTGGCTTTGACATATACACATGATTCATCTTTGCTTCGTACAAATCCAAACTCTTTGACTTTCTCATCGAAGCAAAGATTCCATCTGCAAGACGCTTGCTTAAGTCCATAAATGGACTTCTCAAGCTTACACATTCTATTTGGATGCTTCGGATCCACAAACCCCTCTGGCTGAGCCATGTAAACATCCTCAACCAACTTTCCGTTAAGGAAAGCGGTCTTGACATCCATTTTCCAAATCTCATAATCATGAAATGCAGCAATTGCTAGCATCACGCTAGTAGATTTTATCTTCGCAACCGGTGATAAGGTCTCATCATAGTCAACTCCGGGAGTTTGAGTAAAGCCCTTCGCAACAAATTGCACCTTATACGTGTGTATGTTTCCATCCACGTCGGTCTTCTTCTTGAAGATCCATTTGCACCCAACGATCTTACGTCCGGGCACATTATCAACCAAATTCCAAACTTGGTTATCATACATGGATTGGATCTCGCTATCCATTGCCTCTTTCCATTTTGCAGACTCCGGGCCTGCCATGGATTCCTTATAGCTATTAGGTTCATCAAGATTTATTAGTGTACCATCACTAATTTACGTGTCCCCTTCGGTAGTAATATGAAAACCATAAAACTGGGGATGAACTCTAACTCTATCGGAACGTCTAAGAGGTAAGGACTCGTCAATCGGTTCAACCAGAGTTTCCTCCTCGGGTTGAGTGCCAACGGTAGAGGTTCCTTCATCTATCGACTCTTGAATTTTTTCAAGCTCGATTTGCCTCCCACTGTCTCCTTGGCCTATGAGTTCTCGCTCTCGGAAAACTCCTCTCCTCACAACAAAGACTACATTGTCCTTCGGTCTATAGAAGAGATATCCAAAGGATTTCTGCGAGTAGCCGATGAAAATACATCGCTCACTTCGAGGTTCGAGCTTGTCGTGAGTATCTCGTCTTACGAAAACCTCGCAACCCCAAACCTTGATATGTGCTAACGAGGGAGCTTTCCCTGTCCACATCTCGTGAGGTGTTTTGGCAACCTTCTTAGTAGGGACTCAGTTAAGGATATAGGCGGCAGTCTCTAAGGCATACCCCCAAAAAGAGATTGATAGTGAAGCACGACTCATCATAGAGCGAACAATATCCAATAAGGTTCGATTACGCCTTTCTGCCACACCATTCAACTGCGGTGTCCTAGGAGGCGTCAATTGTGAAACTATTCCACACTCCTTGAGATAATCGTGGAATTCAAGACTTAGGTACTCTCCTCCTCGATCGGATCGAAGCATCTTGATTTTCCTGCCCAATTGATTCTCCACTTCATTCTTGAACTCTTTGAACTTTTCAAAGGTTTCTGACTTTTTCTTGATTAAATAGATATACCCATATCTACTATAATCATCGGTAAAGGTCATGTAGAAGCGGTTCCCATCCTTCGTGGTTGATCTAAACAGTCCACATACATCGGTATGTATTAGGTCCAATAGACCCTCACCCCTTTCACACGTACTCGTGAAGGGTGATTTAGTCATCTTTCCAAGCAAACAAGACTCGCACGTGTCATCTTCCCTAAGTTCGAATGACTCCAACACTCCATCCTTTTGGAGTTGGGCTATGCGTTTCTTGTTGACATGTCCAAGACGACAATGCCACAAGGATGCTTTATCCATACTATTGGAAGAATCTATATTCAAAACATCATTTCCTAAGTTATCAACAATCATAACAGTTTCATAAATTCCATTACATGGTATAGCTTCAAAGTAAAAGACACCATTTAGATAACCCAAAATAGAACCATTCTCATTATTAAAAGAAAATCTAAAACCTTGTCTATACAAACCATGAAATGAAATGATGTTTCTAGCCATTTCTGGCGAATAGCAACAATTGTTCAAATCTAAACATAAATTATTCCTAAGCACTAAAGAATACACTCCAATCTTGGTCACAGGGGACGATCTTCTGTTCCCCATGATTAGATTGATCCTTCCTTGCTCCACATCCCTACTTCTTCTTAGTCCCTGCACATTAGAACAAATGTGGTAACCACAACCGGTATCAAGAACCCAAGAAATAGCATGATTAGAATCGTTAGATTTAATTGTGTATATACCTGCGAAAGATGGCTTGATCTTTCCTTCCTTGATGGCTTGCAGGTACTCTAGGCAGCTTCTCTTCCAATGTCCTATCTTGTGGCAGTGGTGGCACTCTGCCTCCTTAGGGTTAGGGCAAGGCTTAGCGGGATCAACTTTGGTCCCACTAGAAGAGGCACCATCTCGGGCTTTAACCTTGCGATAGTTCTTAGACGAAGCCTTCCTCTTCTTTCCCTTTCCCTGACCAATAGCCAAGACAGGAGCAGCGGGTGGATTGGGAGTTGGTGCAACAGACTTGTCTTTGAAGTTACTCTCAGCGACCCTCAAGAGACCTTGGAGTTTGCTTAGGGTGACCTCCTCTTTGTTCATGTGGTAGGTCATCCTAAATTGATTGTACATCGGAGGCAAAGAGTGAAGCACTATGTCAATCGCCAAGTCTTCCCCAAAGTCAACATTTAACTTGCGAAGGTGGTCGACATACCTTTGCATCTTTTGCAGGTGCACGGTAAGAGACTCTCCATGACCCATCTTAGCGGAAATCATGTTAGTGAAAATCTCATAACGCTCTTGTCTCGCGTTTTGGTGGTATCTCTCCAATAAGTCTTGATGCATCTCGTACGGGTACATGTCCTCATAGGACTTTTGGAATTCGGAGTTCATGGTGGCTATCATGATGCAATGTACCTTCGTTGCATCGCGCTCATGAGTTTCAAAAGCGGTAATTTCAGCCGGAGTAGCGATTTCAGGGTTGATTTTCTCGAGCTTCTCATCGAGGACATACTCCTTATCCTCATAGCGATAAATGGTGCGAATGTATCTTATCCATTCGCTAAAGTTCGTTCCATCGAAGGTGACCTTTTGGTAAAGGCTCATCAACGTGAAAGAACTAGCAGCATCATTGTTTGCGTTCGACATCTACAAATAGAAAGGACAAAGATAGGTTAGAATATGAATCCCTAATTATCACCCAATAAGAAAAATTAGGGCTAGGATCCAACAACAACGTTTACATATTAGAAAAGGGATGCCGTAATCTAACATGAAAATAAATTGAAGGTAAGTGAATGACGATTCACTAATTCTCCACCACAAAACCTAACTATAAGTCCTAAGTGTATTGAGAATTCCTAGGTTCGGATGAGATTCATTGAAACTATTCAATGGCATGTTTAAATATCGATATGCCCCTCTTGTTTGTGACTGGGATACCGAGGATCGCAAAGCGAGTGTGAATTACCATGCAAATTCACATGGTGCCTTCATTGTAACGATCACCTATTCGATGTGCCGGTAAACCACACACGCTCCATCGAACAATGATAACCAATGAATCACCCTTTGCCACCTTTGCCTAGAACCAATTAGTGTGCCGGTGAACCACAAACGCTCCACTAACTTCTTAGCAAGGGTGCAAAGTGTAATTTCATGGGATTGCATCAATTCACTTTTCCTAAAGTAACTAAGATTGGGAAATTTTTTTAAAAAATGTGCAGTTACTTTGTATTAGATATTATACTTTTAATGAGAGGATGAGGTTGCCCTATCCTACCCGTTCGGCTAACGACCCTCCACCGATCAAGCAAGCGATGGGTGTGAGTGTACACCCATTAAGCGCCATTTTATAGGCCCCAACCCTATACCCACCTTATAGATCAGCTTCGTGAATGAGGCCTACTAACCGTCAGACTAGCATTTTAGTTATACATACATATATATATATATATATATATATATATATATATACATATATATATATATATATATATATATATATATATATATATTAATCTTGTAATATTATATTAGTATAGGGTTGTATTTTAAACCTTTTAAAAATCTAGGGTTTGAAATTTAAATTGTCTAAATTAAAACTTTTAATCACAAAATGTAAATTTCAAAACTTGAGGACAAGTTTTAAACATTTAAAACATGGAGGATCAAATAACAAATAATTTCAATTAACAATTAATTTCCTAATTATCTATATTTGATTTATTCAAGATTTCTTGCAAGATAATTACCAAAATAATCAAAATAAATAATTAATTATCATATAAGGAAATTAAATATTTTATTAGTTGATAAATATCTTTAATTAGATCAAGATTATAGTGATATATATCAAAAAATCGGATTAAGGTTGATCTAATATGATTAAGGTAAGTTTCCATAAGATAATCATGAAGAAATCCCGAATCTGGCCATTCCTGACGCTTGGACTCGCCGAGTGCACCAAGTGACTCGCCGAGTCAGGCCAACTCGCCGAGTCTACTATGGAACTCGCCGATTCCATGACTCAGAAACACAAAATCGAATTTTGCAGTTAAGTTTCAAACAAATAAGCAACAATTTAATGAAAACCAAGCTAGGCTCTAATACCACTGATGGGTTTTAGCCATAAGAACTTTCCTATGTGCGCATGCAAAACCCTAATGCTTGGATCTAGGCTTTCTAATTAAACATGCTTTGAATCCAAGACTTCTAATGACTAATTAGGTATAAGAACAATACTAAATCAGATCTAGAATCATACCTTTGAATCTCTTGTTTGATCTTGTTGTCTTGGAGCTCTAGAGTCACAATTGTCAATCCTCTAATGGATTACAAACACCAAATAGCAAGGAGGATGATTTGGGAGAGAGGAGAGGGGAGGGAATTCGGCCAGGAGTTCTCTACTTTAGATCAAGTTCCGATTTCCCTTTGCCATAGGGTCTATTTATACTTGTAGACTCCTTAAGGGTTACAGCTTAAACCCTAATTGGATAATCTTCTCTTAAAGCAATCCAAATCCATTCCTTAGATAGACTTGGACGATTTGAAGCTATCCCTAACTTCTAGAATCCGTCCACCATCTATCCAATATGGATTTACAGTCTAAAGTTTAACTATCAAACAATTGACAGTTTATACCCTCTTATTTAATTAATCTCTTTAAGTTACCAAATTAATACCAATTAATTTATGACTTATATTAATCAAATAACAATATTATTATTCTTTATATTATTCTCATAATATATTAATAATATTTGTTCTCTCTTAATAAATCATCCTATCAAGTTGCTATGGTGAAGGCAACCCAAAAGGACCATGCACAACCGGGTCAAGTACTTGCCTAATATAGTTGCAGCCTTAGACACTATTCCAACAATACTCATATACTCTCGAAGTAAAGAGGAGCACGGTCAGCACCTACGTCTGATCTTGGAGACTCTGAGAGCTGGAAAGCTATATGCAAAACTCTCCAAATGTGAGTTCTGGATTTGCAGTGTAAACTTCTTGAGTCATGTAGTTAGTGAGGAAGGAATTCATGTGGATCCTTCAAAGATTAAGGCTATTGAAGGTTGGGCGATTCCGAAAACACCAATAGAAATCCAACAATTCTTGGGCCTTGCATGCTACTACCGAAGGTTTATTCAGAACTTCTCCAAGATAGCCAAGCCCCTCACCACTCTAACACAAAATGCGTACCCTTTAACTGGACTTGCAAACAAGAAGCTGCTTTTCAAACCTTGAAACAAGCCCTCTGTAGTGCTCCAGTGCTATCTTTACCAGAGGGATAGCTTATGCATCCAGTGCTATCTTTACCAGAGGGATACCTTATGCATCGTGGAAAAGTGATAGCTTACGCGTCCATACAATTGAAGACACACGAAGTAAATTACAAAACCCATGATCTCCAGCTGGGAGCCGTGGTCTTTGCCCTAAAAATTTGGATGCACTACCTCTGTGGTACAAAGTGCACCATCTTCACGGACCACAAAATCCTCCAGCACATTCTAAATCAAAAGGAGTTGAACAAGAGGCAACGAAGGTGGGTTGAGCTGCTAAATGATTATGAATGCGAGATCAAGTACTGCCCATGCTAGGCTAACGTTGTGGCCGATGCTCTGAGCAGGAAAGAATACTCGGGTCGCCGAGTGAAAACATTATCAATAACCATCCACTCTCATCTAACTTCACAAATCAAGGAAGCTCAATTAGAGGCATTGAAGCCGGAGAATGCCGCTAATGAAGCACTGCGTAGAATATATAAGAGTCTGGAAGCCAAGGAAGACAAAGCTTACTACTTCATGGAATGTATCTGGATCCCAAAATTTGGAGGATCCGGGGATGTAGTCATGAAAGATGCGCACAAAACACGATACTCCTTCCATCCAGGTTTCGATAAGATGTACTTGGACATTAAACAACATTATTGGTGGCCAAACATGAAAGCAGAAATTGCCACTTATGTGGGAAAGTGTCTCACTTGTGCCAAAGTGAAAGTGGAATATCATAAGCCCTCAGGATTGTTACAACAACTAGTAATACCTAAGACAGCGGACAGATTGGATGCTATTTGGGTGATTGTCAGTAGGTTAACCAAATCCGCCCATTTCCTACCAATAAAGGAGACGTACAAAATGGATAGGTTAACACAAATTTATATAAAAGAAATTGTGAGACTACATGGGGTGCCGATATCTATTATCTCGGATCGAGATAGTATATTTACATCATGATTTTGGCAGTCGCTCTAGAAAGCATTAGGAACACAACTAGATATGATCCCTGCCTACCACCCTTAAGCCGATTGCCAAAGCGAGCGAACCATTCAAACGCTAGAAGATATGCTCCAAGCCTGTGTGATTGATTTCTGAAAATCATGGGATACCCACTTGCTCTTAATTGAGTTCTCGTATAATAACAATTATCACACGAGCATTAAGGTTGCTCTTTTTGAGGCTTTGTATGGCCGTAAATGTAGATCGCCTCTTTGTTGGGCCGAGGTGGGAGCCACCCAGTTAGCAAGAGGGAAAACACCGAACAACACTCTTACAGGACCCAAGATCATTCGGGAAACAATGGAGAAAATAGTTCAAATCAAGGCACGACTCCAAGCATCGCGAGACCGACAAAAGAGCTATGTTGATTAACGGCAAAAGCTTATGGAGTTTCAAGTTGGAGATCGGGTTCTCTTGAAGGTCTCTCCATGGAAAGGGATGATTCGTTTTGGGAGGCGAGGAAAACTAAACCCGCGATACATCGTACCATTCGAGATTCTTGCCCGAATTGGTCCAATGGCTTATAAGATGTAGCTACCCGTAGAGCTCATCAACGTACACCTAGTGTTCCACGTGTCGAATCTGAAAAAGTGCTTATTAGATGAAACCCTCATCGTTCATCTGGATGAGATCGAATTAAACAAGAATCTCCTGTTTGTCGAGGAGCCGGTGGAGATAATGGACAGGGAAGTGAAGCGTACAGAACAAAGCTGCATTCCGATTGTGAAGGTTCGATGGAACGCCAAGCACGAACCGAAATTCACATGGGAATGCGAAGACCAAATGATGCAAAAGTACCCTCACCTTTTCTGTAGTTCCTAAGAACAACTTTCAAAAGAATTTCAGGATGAAATTCCCTCTAACGGGGGGATGATGTCACACCTAGCATTTTTGGGCCTAATGGGCCAATAAACCCACAACTTGATTATTTTGGGTTAAGACACCTCATGTGGGCCCTAACTATACCTACATTTACTAAGTAATTGATTTTGGGCCACAAAACTTGTGTATGGGCCCAATGGGCCAAAAGCTTTCTTATTGGACTATAAGATCTCGATTTCTATTCAATTCAAGCCAAACATTTATCTTCTCTTTTTCCTTATCTCATTCTTGGAATTATTAAAAAAAGAGAGAAAAGATAATGAGGATTAGGGTGTTGACACCTCATAATTGTATGTTGGATATCCATGCAAATTACATCACATATTTCTAAATCCTAGTTTCCAATCGTCCATGTAATACCCAAAACTAATCTATGTCCTTCCTCCTTAAACTCTCGGCCCTTCCAACCCTCCCCACTTCATCCATTTTTCAAACACTAAATCCTTTCTAAACTTCCAAGAAGTCTCTCACTTTTCCTCTTAAAAATCGTGAATTGGTGTGTGCTTCAAGGGATTCACTTCAAGCTTCTCATCAACTTGGTAAGTTATTGTAAAGCCCTATAGCTTTTAATCCAAGTTCACACAAGAAATCCTCCGCAAATCACTCTATTTTCGTGTTCATGCTTCTGTAACCATATTGGATTTGAAAACTCTCCTCAAGAAGCAAGCTAGGCCAAAATCTCCTTCAATCTTCTCACCAAAACCAATCCATCAACCAAAGTGAGTTCATACCCCCTTGTTTTTGGTTTTTATTATGTTTTGGGAGAGGATACAAGTTGCTTTGTGTTAGATCTATGTATTTATGCATGTATATATGTGTTTTCATGTTATATGTGGTGATTATGTTATGAAAACATGCTAGATCTTCACTAAACTCGAAGAATCTACTAAACTTGGTGATGTTTGTAAACTAACCTATCTTATATGACTTACTATGAAGTGGAAAGGATTAAACAAGCGAAGAATGATTTAAAACTAAATAAAATTGTGTAAAGGGACACATTTGACAAAATAAACAAAAAGTGAGGTTTTCATGTTAGCTCACGGTTTTGACATGACTAAAAGAGTCATTTTTAAATAAAAATGGGTCTTTATGATATTCATGGTTTTAAAAGGGCCAAAAGTGTTAATTTTCACAAAAGGGCTGTTGGGTCAATATTATGGTTTATACTTTGCTTTTCTAGGAAATTGTGTTTTTATGTAATATCTTATATGTGTTTACGGCCGTAAACCCTGTTTACGGCCCATGTTTCCCGTGTGTGTATATATATATATATATATATATATATATATATATATAGGGGTGAGGGTGTGAGGAATAGAGAGATGAACACTAAAGGAGCTTAAGTGTGTGCATTTGAAGGTGTTCTAGAGAGAGAAACTAGAGAGAGAAGAGTGTGTGTGAACTATGTGTATGGAGCTTCAATCATTTCATTGAATACATCATAGATTCATCGTTTTCTTCTTTTCCTTTTCTTCTATTTGATCTGACATCATCCGTTTGATTGGGTTTCCGCACCATCAAACGGATCTGATTGATACACAAGTAGATTAGAGACTTACAATTGGTATCAGAGCTTGGTTGTATCAATCATTTTTTCAGATCTGGAGCTTATTTGATCTTATTTTAAAGAGATTTCTGCGTTTTTGGATAGATCTCGCAAAATTAGGGGGGGGGGGGGGGTTGTTCTTCGTGTTTTTCCTAAAAACGAGTTTTTGATCGAGTTTTGGAGCAAAAAGGGTGAAAAAATACTGTTTTTCGTCAAGGACAGCTTACGGTCTTTGAAGGAAAGTTTACGGTCTTTGAAGGGCTTACGGTCCGGAGTTTACGGTCGGAAACTGGTCGCCAGAGTTTGCGGCCGGCGGTGTGCGACCTCGGCTCGACTTAGATCGCGGTTGGAGAACGGCTCGGCTAGGTTCGGCATGGACTACAACGCGCTTCATAAAAAAATAGGAATAGTTTTTGCGCCTGCTAGGATTCGAACTCACGACATCTACCTCATCAGCCCTCCGCCTTACCAGTTGAACTAACATATCAGATGCTACAAACCTTCGCAATTTAATTCTTAAGCAATCCCTTCGATTCCAGTTTTGCAAATTTTACATTTTTTGCCTAAAAATCAATTTCTTTTATTTTTAAGCTCCATTTTCAACCAAAAATTTTAGTTTTTAAATTTCAAATTTTTATTTTTGACTTTTTACTTAACATTTTGACTTTGACATTTAAAGTTTTACCTTTGACTTTAAACTTTGACTTTCTCGTTTGACTTTTAAATTTTCAAATTTAGATTTTCGGTTTGACTTTTCAAGTTTGACTTTTGAGTTTGATTTTTTTTTAAAAAATTTGACTTTTAAGGTTGACTTTTGAGGTTTATAATCAAAGGGTTTGACTTTTAAGTTTGATTTTGGCTTTTAGTTGTGCTTTTAATAGTTTTTGAAGTTTACGTGGGAGTTGAAAACATGAAAGAGAGTCGTCGGGATCAGTTAAGACAAAATTTCAACATTTTCGATTATATCCCTGGAGAAACCCTGGAAGCTCAGTTGCAGTGATTTACTACACTCACTACTGAGATGAATATAGCTGGGATCTTCTTGTCCAAATCTGAGACAAACAAAAAGCTATTGAATTCACTTCCGAAATCGTGGGATATGAACGTGGCCATCATCAAGAAGACAAAAGATCTCAGTCATCTTAGTCTTGCTGATATAATTCAAGAACTTGATGCTTTGAAGTGTAGAGAAACAATGAGTTCTGAAAATATTCCAGTCACTAAAGTTACATGTACTCCACCTTGTGAAGCCACGATTAAATTTCTTCAGGAACAAATTGATTTATTTAAAAGAGAAGTTGAGGACCTGAGATATGAAGGATATCAACTTAGGAAAGGACAGAAACCCCTGAAGGCTGAATTAGAAGCAAAAACCAAGGACTTTAGGAAACTTCAGGAAGAGTATAGGAACAAGTGTGAAAATTATGATTATATTAAGAGACAACTTGCTGCTGTAACTGAAGAACTTGACGCTTTAAAAATTAAGTGTGGAAAAACAGATGTCAGTTTCAAAAATTATACTGCGTCAAGTCAGACAGTCGAGTCCTTATATGAAACCCAATTAAAATTCAAAGAAAATCAAAACAAGGGTCTAGGGTATGATAGTGTACCTCCTCCTTATAGTCATAACTACACATCCATCCCTATAGCATAGGACGAAACTGACAGGGTGCCACATCTTCGATATGGAAAACGAGCTGGATTTGTGTCAGGAGGAGTTATTAATGTTGAAAATACTAATGTTTCTACTTCATGTGCAGGTAAAGTAGCAGAAGACGAGAACAAGGAGAGCACTACTGAACAAACCAACATCTCCTTGAACTCTGAATCTGTTGCTTCGAACTCAGCTATTTCTGATCAACCTGCTGTTGAGAAATACAGGCCACTAATTCCAACGCAACAGAGTTCTTGTGGCAAGTGTGCATGTGGGAACAACAAGAGACAAGGCAAAGATACACCACCAGGGGCAGGAAGAAACAACTTCCTAGTGAAGAAAAAGACATGTTTTCACTGGGGAACATCTGGACACATTGCTAGAAATTGTCCTAATCGCGCATACGTTCCCTACTATGCACAAGGCTGGCATAACGCGCCAAGAGGGAGATACTCCAAAAGAAATCCCTCAAGGTCACGTTCAGACAATAGCAACTGGAACACGCAAAAGGCAAAGAATAAACCTACAAGGCCAAGAATCCGAATCCCAAGAGAAATAAGGGAATGCCGGCCAAGAAGACAAATCCAAGAGATGCTCCTGTGAAGCCAAAATCAAAGTCATCGCAAAGGCCCGACATTAAGATCAAAAGAAAGTACTGAGCCACCCATCAGATCGAACAAGAAATGGGTCAAACCGAACTACAAATGGGTTCCAAAGGCTCAGTCTCCCAAATCAACTAATGACTCTAATATTTCTACATCTTCTGTTTGTGATAAGCAGGACATGTCATGGGAGAGAGTACTGTGCAAGGATGACAAAGGTCGACCTAGTTTCAAAATGGACTGGGTTCCAAAGACCAACTGATCCCGCTCTGTGTCGGAGCAGCTATGGAGGCATATCATCAGACGTCGATTTGTTGGTAGTGGTTGTTCCTGGCACTTGATAGGAGACATCTCTCAACTGTACAATACTCAGAACATTGTTTGGGAGAATGTGTCCTTTGCGGGAAGGGAAGAAAAGAAGTGATCACTCACGGGGTTTGTGCTTAATTACATGAAGAATTTTTGGTTATGTTATGAGATTATGCGTGCTGTTCTCAGACCTTCTGGATGCAAATTCAATCGGTGACTTACGGTTTGCATTTTCTTCTCTATACTCCTGAGTTTTTCTTAAGCTGATTCGCTTTAATGACTAATTTTTGTTTTAGGATAGTTTAAATTTGCGCATTTACTTTCGTTTCTCTCCTATGCACAAATTTAGGGGGAGAAATAAAAACAAATCAAAAATTAAAAAATTAAAAAAAAGGTTATGAAATGTGCTTGAGGGAGATGTTTTGGGAAGTGATATTATCAAGTGATAACAGGCAACCTGAGTCTGCGTAACGTACCCAAAGTTGAAGGGTCTATGCTCTGGTTTGATGCGTTGGTAGGCACAAAAATTTTTAAATGGACATGACTAGGCAGAGCTGAACTTAGGAAATTTATAGACTTGACAAATCTTGACCTAGTAAGATCCATTCAGCCTAACAATACGACGCTCGGATAGGTTGAGCAGGGAGATATATATGAGAATCTACTCGTCACATTAAATGAGCCCGTACTTGGAACCGTGGTTTAACTTTTCCTCGATGTGCGGATTCTATCCTTAATTCTGGTTGGATGGGGCGACTGGTAAATTATGATAAATTAGGTCTGTAGAATATCATTTTCTTTCTTTTCGTCTGTTAGTCATATGTTTTCTCCTTTGCGTGACTTCCAATCTGACCTGTTACACAACATATGCAACTCTATTTCTCTGCATGTTATATATATATGAAATACCTCTTATTTGTTAGCCATATGTTGTCTCCTTTGCGTGACTTCTAATCCGACCTGGTACACAACATATGCAACCTTCTACTTCTCAACCCCTCTGAAGTAATAAGTAATAGAATTCTGAATCTATCCTCTCTCTGAATGGTTGTCTGCTCACCCGGTGTAAGGAGTACTCTGGAAGTTCTTGATAGCTGGGGCATATCAGGAAGCGGGAAACACGATCCAGTACAATTAAAATTGAACACTCAAAGATTGTCTATAGATCTCGCTGCTCAATTTAGGTGCACAACAATATCCCTGGTTGTCGTCAGCTGAATGGTCCTTAAGATATAGTATCTAGGAACTTAGGATCAGATATAATATCTAGGAACTTGAGTTCACCTTGTCTTGTATCAAATAGTATGTCCTAAATAAGTCACAATTTTTCGTGTTTAAGTGGACAACAATACCGGCGATCGACCAGTTGCCTGCTATCTTAAACCTACTATCTTAATGTGACAGATTGCATTGAAGCCTCCTCAATCAGTCGCCTGCTATCTTAAACCTGCTGAAGTGATCCAGAAGATTTGTTCTCTCTGATGTTCTCTCTAAAGATTCTCAAGCTGAAAGCGCTATCTTTCAAGAATAAGTACGTCAAGCCTCCTCACCCGACGTGCGTTCAAAGTCAAATTCTGAAGAAAAGCCCAACCGCTCAATATGAAGTCATTCATTGAAGATTAATGCTGAAGCCAAGTTCCCAATGAAGATTAACAAGAAAAGCCAGCTAGTTTTTAGAGGGAGCTTGTTGGGTCATTTAAGAAAAGAAAAGAAAGCTATAAACCAAGGGGGAGAATGTTGGGTCAATATTATGGTTTATACTTTGCTTTTCTAGGAAATTGTGTTTTTATGTAATATCTTATATGTGTTTACGGCCAGGGAGGTGTTTACGACCGTAAACAGGTTTACGGCCGTAAACCCTATTTACGACCCATGTTTCTCGTGTGTGTGTATATATATATATATATATATATATATATATATAGGGGTGAGGGTGTGAGGAATAGAGAGATGAACACTAAATGAGCTTAAGTGTGTGCATTTGAAGGTGTTCTAGAGAGAGAAACTAGAGAGAGAAGAGTGTGTGTGAACTATGCGTATGGAGCTTCAATCATTTCATTGAATACATCATAGATTCATCGTTTTCTTCTTCTCCTTCTCTTCTATTTGATCTGACATCATCCGTTTGATTGGGATTCCGCACCATCAAACGAATCTGATTGATACACAAGCAAATTAGGGACTTACATGGGCTTCTATTTGGGCCTTCACGGTTTTTATTGGGCTAAATATCTCAATTTTCACAAATGGACTTCTATTTGGGCCTTCAAGGGTTTTAATGGGCTAAATATGTGAATTTTCACAAGAATGGGTCTTATTTAGCAACTCATGGTTTCATGGGCCTGAAAAGGTAATTATTGACTTTTTGTGGATTAAATGGTCATTTTAAAACAAACATGGCCTAAAAATGTAAATTTTAAGTTAAATGGGCCGAAAAAGTCATTTCTATTAAATTTCGGCCAAAAATGTTATTTCTATCAAAAGTGGGTTGAAAATGTCATTTTATACAAAATAAGCCCTTAAAAGTAAACTTTCGGTCTTAATGGGCCTATAGTGTCATTTTTACCAAAAATGTGCCTTAATTGTAAATTTCCTGTTTAATGGGCCAAGTGTTAGGTCCGGATCTGGATCTAATACTAGTAATCAAACAATCACAAATCGAGAATAGCAATGAGATGAATAAGAATTGAGCTTGCACACGTTTATATCAAATAACCGTCTGGTACAAATCAAACACTAGCCGTAAACTGACTGGCATCCAACCATACAAATGACCAACTCCTAGCCTTTATATACTAGTCTAGACAACAAACGGAGTTTGCGGCCGTAAACGTGTTTACGGTCGTGAACATGACAAAACAATAAACAACTCAAAAATACTATTACAAACTCATAACCAAACAAATCACTTAGAAAGCCTAGCCCAAACCATTTATCAGACCCTTCAATCTCCCCCTTGGTTTGGTGCTAGCATGAATTTAGTCTTTGTCGACGACCAACACATCAGATCTCCCCATTGCTTCATTCCACATATTCTTCTCGATAATTTGAGCCACCATTGCCGTATATTCTTTCGCAGCGGGCTCAAATATTGATTTAGCCACCACAATCTGTTTAGTAGCAAGATGATGTATGTCCCATTTGTAAAATTGAAGCAAATCCCTTTTCTCATAGAGACGAATGCAATTTTCCTTTAAGTTGATGACCGCAACATCCATGGATTCATCATACACCCAATAAAGCATGGATGCAAGAGAGCCATCAGGGTAATTTTGAAGAATAGGGACTTGCTTAACCTGAGCTGTAGCAGGCCACATCACTGATGTAACTGGCTGTTTTGTTGAGGTATCAAATACCTTGGAGTGAACCTTGACAACAGACTCTGCAGTCTTCATTGACGGAAACCCCTTGGCGACTTGATCTTCCAAGAAAGATTTGAACTAACTGGCTTTGGGATTTCCTGATGGATTTGAAAAGGGAGCTTTGGATAGCTCAATAAGGTCAACCTTAGTAAAATAATGAAAATCATGAGCATCCTTGTATAGTTCTTTATTCCCGCTCTTCCTTCTCACCATAAACATGTTCTGCGTGTCATGGAATCCCCACGATACGATTCCTGACCTATCACCATAGACATCCCTAAAAGTTTGAGTGCTAAGATCGGTAAGAGTAATTCATGGCTGATCCTAGGGTGCCTTATGATCTACACTTCGTTTGAAAAGCCATTTGCCTTTGTCATCCTCAGTAACAACCTTCTTCTTCTTCTTCTTCTTGGAACTCTTTGAAGCATTTGCCCTTGGAGCTTGTTTCGGTTCCACTTCAAAGCGATCCACAATGATGGGGGATCTGATCGGTTGAGAGGTAATAGGAGCATCAACACTGGGAGCGTCTGGAATGGGGGGATTGACATATGGTTCTTCAACATTTGACTTAAATTCATCATCGAATTTGTCTTCAAGTTTCTTTTGTAACTCCAGGAAGTTAGCAGCCAAGTGACCATATTGTGTCTGAAGGTCAGCAATTTGCTTAGTCTTCAAAACATTGTCTTCGCGAAGCTCGGCCACTTGGATACTGAGCTCTGTATTTTCAGTTTGAAGGTCTGCGACCTTGATGACAAGCTCTATATTCCTTTGGTCAAGATCAACATTCTTCCGATTGATAATGTCAATCTGACTTTGGAGTCCATGGAGTGAAGGGGTTTCATCTCTTGTGTTGTCACCTCCAATGAAAATTCCTTTGCCACGAGGAAGTGGTGTAGAGAATTGTTCTTCATCCAATAGTCGGCCTAACTTAACCGAGGCATCATCTTTGTCTGGCCTGGGAGGAGAGAGGTCTGCTTGAAATGAGGAACCACCAGCTTCAAATATAGTACTGGGACCTTCACTGATAGGTTCGGCTGAGACAATAACATGCGTGATTGTCGGTGAAGCTGTAGCACCCTGAGTCATCGTACTCTGATTAGCTAGTCTCAGAACTAGTTTGCGTCGCTTTTTTGGAGGAGGAGTTGCTTGTATGGTGGTGAGATCATCTTCCATTGGCATAGAAGTAGGTGAGACAGTATCAAGGGGAGGAATCCCTGATATTGTCACCATAGAAGTTGTTATTTCCGCCTATGGATTGGAAACAATGGGTGCAGCTTTGAGAACGTCTTCTTCTTCCTTTGTCTCAGTTGTCACATGAACAACTTCATTGACATTGTCAAGCAAGCTGTCGAGGTTTACTTCGGTCAGATAATCATCATTGCTACCAAAATTCAACGGGATATCATCCTTATCAAATCCCGTGAGATCAACATCCTCAAGCCCTTCATCATCGATTCTGCACGTAGCAAGCAGTGTTAATCGCCTCGGCCCAAAATAAAACAGGTAGTTTGGAGTCCCAAAGCATTGTCCTTGCGGCGTCTTTCAATGTTCTATTTCTCCTTCCAGCAACACCATTTTGTTGAGGCGTGTGAGCAGAGCTATATTGACATACTATTCCCTTTTCTGCGCAAAAATGGTCAAGAACTGCATTCTTGAACTCAGTTCCATTATTGGTACGAAGCGCCTTCACTTGTTTATTGGTTTGCTTCTCAATCATCACAATGAACTTCTTTATCAGATCAGCAACCCCTACTTTGTTGGATAAGAAGAAGACCCATGTAAACCGAGAGAAATCATCAATCACAACTAGACAGTACGAGCTTCTGTTGATGCTCAGGACGTTGACCGGACCAAATAAGTCCATGTGTAACAACTGGAGCACTTGACTTATGGAGTTGACTTGCTTGGGCAGGTGTGGATTCCTATGATGTTTGCCTTGAGCACAGGAAACACACTTTTCAAATGTGATAAAGTCTCTGACAGGGAGGCCTCGGACCATCTCATTTTTCGCAAGACGATTAAGGTTTTTTTGCGTTAGCATGACCGAGTCTTCGATGCCACAACATTGCGTTGTGTTCGGAGACCTTTGAGAATAGACAAATGACTTGTTCAGGTAGGTTACTGTTCATATCAATAATGTAGGCATTCCCATCCCGTTTAGATTTGACTAGAATCCATTCTTTTGGGATGACAATGCCTGGCTTGAGGATCATGCACTCTTTATCAGTGAAATGGGTAGAGTAGCCTTTGTCGCATATTTGGGAAAAGCTCAACAAGATGTGCTTTAACTCGGGAGCGTAGTTGACATTTTCGAAGCTCAGCACTCCATTCGTAACAGTTCTGTGCTGTGTGATCTTTCCACCATCTCCGCCCGTAAAGGAAACATAACCCCCATTAAAAGATTGAATTTCGCTCAGTTGGGAGATGTCTCCAGTCATATGCCGGGAGCAGCCGCTGTCGACGTACCAAGGACGAACGACATTCCTCCGCAACTGTCCTTGCAAAATGAGCATAATCATTTAGATTTCGGAACCCAGGTCACCACTGTCCTGGGTTTCCTTTTCACTTTTTCTGATTTAGTTTTTAAAATTTTCAAATTAGGATCTTCATTCCTAATCACTTCAGAGGGTGGTAACGATGGATTAGAAAGTGATTTGGGCTTTCATTGAAGTTTAGGTTTTACAACATTCTCTGGTGGTTTTGAAGTAGGTTTCATAGGAGTTTGCACAAACCTTCTGGATGTTCTACCAGAATTGGTTGAAGATCTTGAATTGCTTTTTGACGAAACCGATCTTGGCGGAGCCTTGTTCGGTTTTGGCAAACTGTTTTGAGCTTTGTTAGTAAAAATCTTTTTATTTGTTTGAAGACCAGCCCTTTTTCTATTTTATCATCTTTCTGATCATTATTTTGAGAACGAGCTCTTGAGGATTTTCTAATTAAATACCTTCCTCGAGATTCATTCTCCCCTCTTGGTGACAGATAGTTTACAAAGATCCTATTTTGACAATTCCTAGCTATGTGACCACCAACACCGCAACTAAAACAAATTTGTTTATTATTTGAACTTGTATTGCATTTTTCAGATTTATTTTCTTTACAGACACTCTTACTCTTCTCAAAAGAACATGCATGAGGAATAGGTTGAGAAATAAGTGAAGGTGCCTCATTCGTTTTGACTTGTGGAGTTGATGATTCTTCATGAGAATCACAAGCATCAGAATTACCAAACAATTCATCAAACATATCGAAAAAATTAAATTCAACAGTATCAGATGATGAGCCAACACAAGAAACATTTTCAGTCTTAACATCAGAAACACAATCAAAATTGTTTATAATAGAAACATCAGATTTAAAAACAGAAACAGATTCTCCAGCTTCACTCTTTGCCTGATCTAATGGTTGATATGCAGAGGAAATAAAAAATTAGTACTTTCAATGTTAATAAAACCTCTTGAAACAAAACCAGCTGGTTTACCATATCGAAGATGTGGCTCCCTGTAAATTTCGTCCTGTGTCATAGGGATGGATGTGTAGTTATGATTGAAAGGTGTAGGAACACTATCATACCCTAGACCCTGGTTTTGATTTTCTCTGAATTTTAATTGGGTTTCATACAAGGACTCAACTGTCTTACTTGACGCAGTATAATTTTTGAAACAAACATCTATTTTTTCATTCTTAATTTTCAAAGTGTCAAGTTCTTTGGTTACTACATCAAATTGTCTCTTAACATAATCATAAAGTTCACATTTTTCACTGTATTCTGATTGAATTCTTCTAAAGTCCTTTATTTTAGCTTCTAGTTGGGCCTTAAGGGGTTTTTGTCCTTTCCTAGGTTGATAACCCTCATATTTAATGTCCTCTACTTTCCTACGTAAGACTTGAATTTCATCACGAAGAAGTTTAACATATTCTTTACAAGAAAATGAACAAGACGGTAGATTTACCTCGCTTTTCTTAGGCTTGGAAGAAGTAGATACCATTAGGGCAAGCTATAGTTCCATCATCTCTGCTTCGAGATCAGCATCATTATTCTTTGAAGCAATATCATCAATTTGAGCTAGGTGAGCATTTTCTGGCCCTGAGATATTCAAGGCTTGAATTTGGTCCTCCCAGTCAAATGATTGAGCAACCATAGCTGTTTCTCCATTAGTTGTAGCTCCTGCACGATTGTTTCCCACTGCAACCATCTGCATGTTGTTGATTCTGCGATCTGGTTTCGGGCAGTCACGAGCAAAATGACCTGGCTCGTGGCAGTTGAAACATCTCAGCATGCTTTTATTGAATCCCATCTTCTTGTCAACATTCATGGCCCAGTTGTTTTTCTCGGTCTTCTTGGCGAATTCTTTGGCTCTGAAAACAGCCATGGCAATTTGCCATGTAATGTCTATTTCCTCTACATCTTCAGGATGTATCTGGTCCAAATCAGCAAATGATAGCTGAGGTGGAAGATCTCCAGCTACAAAGGCATTATAACAATTAACTAGCCCAGTGGCTAGAGCCAGATTTTCATCAGATTCTTTGGAGTTTGAAGGAGAGGCTTTAGCTGACACATTGGGAGTAGAAACGGTTTGAGGAATGGCAAATGGCACATTTGGAGTTTGATGGTGAGGGATGGATGGTGCAACATTGAAGGTTTGAATCTGAGGTTGTTGAACTGCAAAAGCTTGACCTAAGGAAGTCATGAAAGATGATAGAGCATTGTTGGATGAAACTCCAAGATTTGCAGTAGAGTATGAATTCACATGGTTGATTTCTCTCTGTTTGTCATCAATGTCACAGGCTTTGATGACCGCCATGATTTCTGTAAGAGAGAGGCGATTCAAATCCTTGGTTTTCTTAATTACAACAACATTCATATCCCATGATCTAGGAAGAGCATTCAGAAGTTTCTTGTTGATTTCTGACTTGGTCAAGAAAATCCCTAAAATATTCATGTCAGTTGTGAGTGCAGTGAACCTTTGCAATTGAGCTTCAAGAGTCTCTCCTGGAATGTAGTTGAACATGTTGAATTTCTGTCTCAGCATGTCCTGCCTACTCTCTTTCATATCTTCATTGCCCTCATAGACCTCAAAAAGTGCTTCCCATAGAGCTTTAGCTGAAGTGTACTCACGAAAGCCTTGAGCAATATCAGGAGATAATGCCATGGTTAAAGTTGTTGGATTAATGTCTAAGTCTATAACTATAATTGGTAAGACTTGACCCGACCCGGCATGGTCCATTTGGGTTGCATGGCATAATGCATTTGGATAGACTATAATGAGAGAAATAACACTTAAGGTTTGTTAATATATTATAAGTTACAATATATTAATAAGATTATTTAATTAGTATTGATCAAGAATTAATCTAGAATTAATTAAGTGATCAAAAGAAGACTAATTAAATATACGGGTTGATTGTGTAAATCATCAATACTTATATAGTGGGCTAATGCTCCTTGAATTATCTAGTTGGGCTAAAACCCATATGATGCTTCATGGATGCTCCATGGTGTTTTTGTACCCATGGATCATGGAAATGAAAGGCCATGACAATTAGGGTTTACAAGGTGTAACCCTAACTATATAATGATCTTATTCTTGGAGAAAATTGGCCACTACGTAAGATAGAGAAGGGCTAGCCGATTTTAGAAGTGTTCAAGTTTCTCTCAAGTTCTTCCAAGTGTATTTGGTGTTGTGTGAACCATTTGAGGTGTCACACTTGGGGCACTAGGCACTCAATCTTCATGAGGACATTCTACATCAAAGAGGTATGTATTCTATCTTGTTATATTCATTGTTTTGTATGCTAGATTAGGATAATACCTTCGATGTTCATATTTGCGTGTATAATAGAGAAAACATAGATCCAAGGTATTTAGGATTGCATGTACACTTAGGAGTGTTAGAATGCTCAAAACCCAACAATGGTATCAGAGACTAGGCTTGTTTTCAATTATACTTGATGCAAATTGCTGAAAAATGCCGAAAAAATCGAATTTCGGGCATTTTGGGCACTGGACTCGCCGAGTCCACTGATGAACTCGCCGAGTCCACTGATGAACTCGCCGAGTCCATGAGTAAAATCATCCTACTCATCGAGTAGGTTCATGCACTCAACGAGTAGGAGCCCCAGACAGCATATATTCGACTTTTTTTTTGGCTAGAAATGGACTAGGAACATTACCCTAAGCTATTTTTGGACTTATAAACTTATTTTTGATGTGGTAATGTTCATACTAATTCAATTTCAAAGATAATTGTCAATAGATTCATGTTTTGTATTAGTTTAAGTGTTATGCTAATTACATGAAAAAGTTTGATTCCAATTATCATGTTCATATGAGTTGCTTAGATTAATAGAAAAGTTGTGTGAAATAGTTGATTTCAATCCATTTTAATCTAAGAGTTGATTCCAAAGTGTGTTTTTGTAAATTGTCCTCAAGTTATATGAAAAGTCATATTTAAGAATCTTAAAACTCATAAAAGTTGGCAAAGGTTACAAAATGAAGAGTCTTGTCTCATTGAATGGTTTTATGACTCCATAACTTGTCCTCAAGTTATGGAAGTTCAAGAGTCACTTCATTAAGTAATAAAATGTGTAACCTTAATTAATTCCATATGTTATACAACAAAGATAAGTTAATTCTTTTATTAGTTTAAAGTCGTCCAAAACTTGTCCTCAAGTTATGGAACTTGAAGAGTTTTTAATTAAAACTACTTTAAACTCATAAGTTATGAAATTAATTAGTTTTGAATAGTGTCAAAACTTGCCCTCAAGTTTTGGAATTTGAAAAGTTTTCACTTATGAATACTTTAATTCCAAGTTAAGCCCTTAGAATTTTAAAAGTTAAAATTCAACCCTTATACTTTATAATATTATAAGTTAATAATATTTATATATATGTATAGAGTAAAGTCAGTCTTACTGCAAGTAGGCCTCATTCACAAAGCCAGTCTATAAGGGGGGGGGGGTATAAGGTTACTGCCTATAAAATGGCAGTTTAATGGGTGTCCACTCTCACCCACCGCTTCCTTGATTGGTGGAGGGTCGTTAGCCGAACGGGTAGGACAAAGACTATAAGTTCTCCCTTCATTAAAAAGTATTAATGATAAATACTAAGTAACTAAACACTTATAATTCCCAATCTTAGTTACTTAGGAAAATGTGAATAAGGTGCTAACCCATGAAATTACACTTTGCACTTTGCTTAAGTCGGTTGGTGGAGCATGTGTGGTTTACCGGCACACTAGCTTGATTTAACAAGGTAGACAAAGGGTTTTCTTAAAATTTAATCATAGGCCGGTGGAGCGTGTGTGGTTTACCGGCACATCGGTTGGGTGATAAACATTTAAGAGTACCAAGTAATTTGCATGGTTACTTCACACCTTGTTTTGTGACCCTCGGCATCCCAGTCACAAAACCTGAAGGGCACACTCGAGATTGAAACATGCCATTGAACAGTTCAATGACTCTCAAAAGAATCTAGGAGTTTCAAAACCAATTAAAACCTAATAATACATTTCGTTTATCTTGGTGGAAATTGGTGAATCGTCATTCACCTACCTTCAAATATTTTATAGCTTGGATTACGACATCCCTCTTTCGAGTTATAAAATAGTTTGTAGGGTCCTAGCCTTAATATCTCATATTGGGTGTTATATTAAGGACTTTTAATCAACTATCTTGAATATCTCCCAAAATATGTCTAGTTCAGACATCTATGATCCTCCCAAATCTCTTGGAACTTCACTTCCTCCACCTCCTCCAATTGTTCTCCCTATCCCACAAGTTCAAGGTCACTCAAGCCCTATTGGCAAGGCAAGGTCTAGGTGTGCTCACATCTTGGAGATGAAGTCACATACTGACAAGCCGGGAGAGTTGGGTGTCAAAGACTTGATAAAGTTAGTGGTTCAATCACTTTCTAAGTCACATAGTGAGTTCCTTTGGGACTCCTATGAAACAGGCTATGACAAGACCCTTAATGATCTTATCTATTTGCTAAGATCAACTTCCTAAAAGTTTATGGACATTGACAATGAAGACACAGGAAATCCAGAAAAAACATTCTCTTCCCAATGGAAAGGGATCGGCCATAGTCAACTCGGTTGACCAAATGATAAAGAGAAAAGCTAAGTCTGTGATAGTACCGGTACCATTATCAAAGACCCCATATGTTAAATTGCCAAAGGAAGGGGCATTGGTTACGAAGCTGCCAAACTTACCTAAGGATGGTAAAGTCAATGGGTTTGACTTTATTTCAGGTAAAGTCCATCGTCTAACTCTGTTAAACTCCTATTTAGAGATTCTTATTACATAATGTGACTGAGTCACATGGTGATGTTATAAGAATCAAAGAAAAAGAGAGAAAGCTTAAGGAAGTATATGTTGCTTCTGATCGTGAAGATGAACTTCGATCGCATCAGAATTTTGAAGCTGTTACTTAGGAGTTATGACATATTGCTTAGGAATATATAACAACAAGGTTTTCATATGAATTTTAAGGATAATTTTTTCGGCAAAGTTTTAAAATAAAAGAAAAGTTTTTAATTTTATTTATTTGAAGTATCCATAGAATGGCATTTGTGAAAGAAATTGTTGTTTATATGATTCCATTGATGGCAATAATGGAAAATGGTTTTGATTCTTTCATTTGTGGTAGTGTCTAAATTTACCAATTAAAGGAAATTTCTCATCACCCAAGTTTCAATTGGACCGAAACTTGGAATCATGCAAGTTGTATAGTATGATGAATGAGAACTTTCAAGCATTGGAAAATTAAGACTAATTACTTGTTCACATGGATGTGTGAGTCAAGTAAAGGACTAAGGGATTGAGTACACATTCATGTGCACTTGTCAAAGTCCACCACAAAAGATGGATAAGACTATTCGTCATGATTTACTAAGGTTTAGTAAATATGATTATACTTACAAGCTTAAGTATAATTCTGATACATTGAAAAATTTCGATGTATGGCAGAACGAATGAGAAGAATCAAATTAGGCAGAAGGATAAAAGTTTCTCAAATCTGAAAAGATGGGAGAGTACTTTAGTATCATGTTATATGATCATCTTAGTGATAAAGAGACCTTATCACAATTCATCCTCTAAGTGCATTCTGATAGCTAATGTAACATCCCGGAATAGCAAAAAGTATAGTTGAAGGGCTAAAAGAGTAAAATTGGAAGGGGAACTCGGCGAGTCCATGGGTGGACTCGGCGAGTAGAGTCGGGACTTGGTCGCATGTTAAGTGGCTGACTCGGCGAGTCAGTAAGGTGGACTTGGCGAGTAGGCGCTGAGTGGAGAAAACCCTAATTCTCGGGGTTGAGCCCTATATAAAGAACATAAAATTCATTTCCCCAGCCTCTTTACTCATCCTCAAGTCCAGAAACCATTAGCCTTTGTGTGTGAGTGATCATATTGCATTAGGAAGCTTGGAGAAGCAATTGTTGAGGAAATCTTGAAGGGTAGGAGGCTTGGAGCAAGGGGCTTTGCATGGATTCGAGTTCCATTGCAGTTGGGGCGTTCTTTTGAGGTAATATCTCGTCCTTGGGCTGTTATTCTTATGGATTCATCATTATGGGGTTTGTGGGGAGCTTATCTTTTAGTGTTTTGGAGTTTAGAGGTTAGATCTGAGGTTGCTACCTCTGATCTGGAATGGAGAAGGGTTGGAATGCCTGAAAGTCCATGTGTTTGAGTGTGTAGTGAAGCTATCATGTCCCAAACCCTAGCCCTAAAGTGTATAAGGGCTAGATTTCTTTGGATTCACGTAAGGTTTGCCACTTTACGTGGTGGATGGGTTGTAGGAGGCTAGATCTATGTTTTGGATCAATTGCATGGCCTGGAATGCTTCTGTATGGATTCAGACCGGTGGTACTCGGCGAGCCACATGGGTGAACTCGACGAGTTGCTTGAAGATAAGCTGGAACTCGACGAGTTGGAAGAACAACTCAGCGAGTTGGATAAAGATGGCCTGGAACTCGACGAGTTGTATGAACAACTCGGCGAGTAGGTTGAAGATAGCCTTAGACTCGGCGAGTCTGTTCTTGGGCTCGGCGAGTCTTGTGGAAGAATCCCAATATTTTCTGGTTGAGCCGAGAATCGGTGAGTCAAGGGATGACTCGGTGAGTTGTAGGCGAGTGGACTCAGAGTTGTTGGACTCGACGAGTCTCGGGGTGACTCGGCGAGTCATCGGGTTGACTCGGCGAGTAGAGTCAGTCAGGGGTTGACTTTGACCTTGTTTTTGACCAAGGGTTGACCAGTGGTTTCCAGGGGCATTTTGGTAATTGTTGGTTATTGTTTTGAGTTCAGTGCTTTGCTGTTGTTCAGCAGAGGAGTTCGTGTCGGAGTTTGGAGTAGCGGGATCTTATCCTTTCAGCCGGCAGTTTCGAGGTGAGTTATCCTCACTATATCAACAGGGTCTACGGCACCAAGGCCGGCCCTTATAGGATTGAGATCCGGGTGGTTGTTGTTATGTTATTGCTTTGATATGTTTGCATCCTGAGAGCTAGGATGGTATATGTTAGAGACCTGATTGAGATCGGTATCTTGAGAGATAGGGAGATGCTATGCTAGTGACCTGATGGGTCGGTATCTTGGTTAGGATGATGAAATTTTATGTGATCTGTTTGATCTGCTTGTTGACTATGAATTGCTAT
The DNA here is from genome assembly GCF_002870075.4 of Lactuca sativa. NCBI lineage: Eukaryota > Viridiplantae > Streptophyta > Magnoliopsida > Asterales > Asteraceae > Lactuca > Lactuca sativa. The sequence continues at coordinate 313,795,057 of NC_056630.2, forward strand.
ATGATTGTATGTATATGTGCACATGGTTTTTTGGACTGGAGTTGGGTTTAGGCGGGTCCTGGTTTGTGCTGTAGGCCAAGATACCCATGGTGGACCGGTTGTTCCGAAGGCCCAACGAGCGGTCCGGATAGGCTGTAGGCCCCAAGAGGGCGGACCAGACGTGCCGAAGCTTAGAGAGTGGACCAGGCCGACTGAAGGCCCGGTGCGGGTGGACCAGTCATAATGTAGAATCAGAGAGTGGACCAGGTGGATTGAAGGCCCGGTGCGGGCGAATCAATTACATTGCAGACTCGATGTATGTGGTTAGATTCGGAGAGTGGACCAGGTAGATTGAAGGCCCGGTGCGGGCGGACGAATCACACTGTAGACTCGAGGTTTATGGCTAGACTCAGAGGGTGGACCAGGTGGACTGTAGGCCGGTGCGGCGGACCAGTTGCACAGTAGACCCGAAGTGCATGGCTGTTCTGTGATCAGATATGTTGTGGCATGTTATGCGTGTACGGTATAAGTGGTTGGTATTTTGGGGATATCTCACTAAGCTTTCGGGCTTACAGTTGTGGTTTTATGTTTTTCAGGTTCTTCAGGAGACCGTGGCAAGGCGAAGGCGTGATCGTACCGCTCCTCATGATTTTGTAGTAATGTAATTCTGGGAATACGCTAAATGTTTTGTATTGAAAACCTTTTTGTAATGATTTAATTGAATCGAGTTGTTTTTGAAAAATTTAAAATTGGTTGTATTTTTCGGTCGTTACAAGTTGGTATCAGAGCCTTGGTTTGAGTGAATTGGAGAAACACTCGTGTGACTCCAGTCTCAAATCGAGGAGAGTTTTCAAAAGAGAGTTTAAAATGGTTTTCAAAATGAGTAAAGGAGGACGCGGAGGTACGATCAGTCGGAGCCAGTAAGTAACCCCAAAATACCATGCATGTTATTTGTTTTTGAGCTTGATAGAACAGCATGCTAGTCAGGATTTCATGATAATGTTGCCTTATTTGTGATGCCTGTAGCCTAGGGTTTCCTTATGGGGGGATTTTCAGTGTTCCTTTAGTGGTGAGGGTTGAGCGTTGTTATGCATGTTTCTCTAGGGTGTTGTGGTAGTACTTCATACAAATATGGGTAGGTGTGGAAGGTAGTATGGGCCCGTACTACTGAAAGCACAGGACCCATACGCGTATCAGGGAAACCATGATCTCTAGGGTTGGGTTGAGAGAGTTGGATCCCAGGTTAGTGGGAAGAGTCTGAGATTTTTTGTGGTGTTTTTCAGTATGGAGATTCTGAGGCATGATGAGAGTGGATCCGAATCAGGATCGGGAGTAGGAGAGGGAGTTCCGGGCGGGTCAGTACCGCCCGAGGTTATCAGTCAGATGAGCACGTGCGAGTTGGATGCGAGGATTCGTGAGATCCTGCATGATGAGATTGCTGAGTTGTTTTGGGCTGAGTTGCCGAAGCTGTTTGGGTCGATCAAGACCGCCATGGTTGAGTATTTTGATGAGCGCTATGCAACTCTCACAGAGACGGATGCCACGGCGGCTACAGCAGCTGTAGCAGCGGCAGGGGGAGGAGCTGGTCGGGGCTTTCAGTATCGGGACTTCGATAATACGAAGCCTCCCACCTTTGATGGAGTTCAGGACCCGATTGTTGCTATGAGGTGGTTATCAGACGTGGAGGGGTGTTTCTTCACGTGTTCATGCCCTGCTGATCAGAGGGTGAGGTGTGCTCTGAACCTGTTGAGGCTCGGGGCGAAGGATTGGTGGAGATTGACCACGGGGTCATATTCGGATGCGCAGAGGGCTGCAGTTTCATGGGATCAGTTCAGGGAGATGTTCAGTACTCGTTATGTTCCGCAAGTTGAGAGGGAGAGATTGGCTCAGGAGTTCCTTGAGCTAAAGCAGGGTTCGGAGTCGGTGACTGAGATCACCATGATTTTCACTGAGAGGGCAATGTTTTGCCCAGAGTTCACTTCAGAGCAGGCTCAGATGTATCGATATCTGAGCATGCTCAAGAGGGATATCAGACAGTTTGTGTCTACCCAGAGGTGCGAGACCTTGTTGGAGTTGCAGGAGGCCGCTAGGCGGCGTGAGTTAGAGATTGAGTTGCAGTTGCGTGAGCTGAGGCAGGCTCCGGTGCAGTCGCAGCCGGCACCGAAACGGTCCAAGACCGTTGATGTTAGAGTGGGGGATCTGAGTAGCCACACTTGTGGGAAGTGTGGGAGGGGTCACACCAGAGTTTGTAGGTCTGGTGGTGCATGCCGCAAGTGCGGAAAGGAGGGGCACTATGCGAGGGATTGTCGGCAGTCAGCGCCGGTTCGGGATTTGAGGATTTGTTATCATTGTCATCAGGTTGGGCATTTGAGGGTCAACTGTCCACAACTTGCTGCGGGACCGGTGCAGGCTCCAGCACCGACTACTTTGAGGATTACAGGTGGAGGTCAGGGTAGAGCGGAGCCCCCAAGGGCTCAGGGTCGTGCATATCAGCTTGCGGTAGAGGAGGTCAGATCAGTGCCGGATGCAGCTGCGGGTATGTTTCTTTCTTGATATCTTATTATCTTGTGATTATTTGTGGTGTATTGTTTATGTGCTGGTATCTTTGTGTGGTTTTCGATGTGGTATTCGTCGTTTTGAGGGTTGTGGTTTGGTTATGGGTTATTGTATTGGGAATTTCGTTGGTTATCATTCATGAGGGTTATTAGTGGAAACCTGGCATTGGTTTGAAGGCCGGGTAGCATCTGCTTTCTGAGGAGTGGTTAGATGCAGATTGAATTTCTTTCGAGCGGGTTAATCAGTGTTGATGTAGGATCTTGTTAAGGTTGTTTATGCCTGTGTAAATCAGTCCGCGTGTAAGTGTTGGTTTTGTGCAGAGCTGTTCTGGGAGGTCGGTGATGGCGAACGGTGGTTGTTGATCAGTGCTACAAGTGGGGGAGAATTGGAAAATTCTCCGGGAGATCGATGAGTATTTGTGGGTGCTTAGCTGCTTGGGTTTCAGCAGTGGTTCTGTCAGTCAAGAGTATAGGCTGGTACGAGTAAGTGGCAGGCATGCGGGGCGGGATACAGACCTAGGGCATTTGATTGTGAAGGGCCTGGGAGCAGGCCGGGATCGAGCATGTGCGATTGAGACAGAGTTCGGAACCCTTAAAGGGTTAGAACAGTATGCATGGGAGGATTTCTGGGAGAGATAGCTCGGAATGATGAATGCTAGTTGAGCGGTCCGGATAGACTGAAGGCTAGTAGGCGTACCAGTCAGGCCGAAGGCTCGGAGAACGGTCCAGCCAAACTGAAGGCACTGAGAGCGGTCCAGATTGGCTGAAGGTTTTGAGAGTGGTCTAGATTAGCTGAAGGCCTGGTGAGGCGGTCCAGTCATGCTGAAGACTCTGCAGGTATTGCTAGTCCGGTTGAGGAGATGGATTGAGTATGTTGCGATGTGTTAGCATCAGGAGGTCTGGCCCCAAGTATTGATCTTGATTAGTGGAGATGGTGCATGGACTCGAGAGTCCTTGCGAGCAGATTCAGAGCATGTGTGTTGCATGGATAACGGTTATGCTATAAAGGGGTGGTGCAGCGTTGGGTGAGCACCGTGGCACTTGTTGTGGTGACAAGGCAGCCAAGTGGATTTCGTTGGTAAGGAATGAGAGAGGAGTGTAACTCCGAGAGGGAGTGCAATTTCATGGAAGTGAAAACGACAGAGCAGAGTTATGATTAGAGTGATCCGAGTATGGTTATTGAGCAGCATGTGTGCGGCAGCGGAATGGAGTCACATCCGGATTGGGATGTCTTCTGAGGTCGCGGAGGGAATTCCGCGGGTGTAGAGCCAAGAGGCTCGGAAGGGATGCAGGGAGAGAGTCTTGGGCTCTCAGTGTGATTCTGATCAAGGGTTGAGTGCGTAGTAGTAGTTCATCCTGGGGGATGTTTGGAGATATCATCAGTGTATCGGGTTTTCCCAACCTGAGGGTGCTAGAGCTAGTTCAGCATGTGTATGTGATTACAAGAGGAGAACTCTTGGGAGTTGCTTTGAAGAATGTGTCTTTCGGTCAGCAGAATGATTAGAGTTGGACTCAGATCGGGAATCCGGTGGTGCATGGTTATCTTCTAAGTCATATGGGTCGAGTGATGGTTGTGATTTGGAGCAGTGATGCATCTTGGGTAATTCTCGATTGTTGAGTGTGATTATCAGAGGGTACAGCCAGTGCCCGGTTTGAGACGGTGGTCAGGACACCGCAAGGAAAGAGGAAATGAGTTTGAGTTTCGATGGTTATGCCTTGAGGAACCTGGTCCGGTTAGGGCCAGGTGGCACGTCGTGGGAGTATTTTGGAGTTGAGTTGTCGTAGGCTTCGAGGACGAAGCCTAATTTAAGTGGGAGAGAATTGTAACATCCCAGAATAGAAAAGAGCATAGTTGAAGGGCTAAAAGAGTAAAATTGGAAGGGGAACTCGGCGAGTCCATGGGTGGACTCGGCGAGTAGAGTCGCGACTTGGTCGCGTGTTAAGTGGCCGACTCGGCGAGTCATTAAGGTGGACTCGGCGAGTAGGCGCTGAGTGGAGAAAACCCTAATTCTCGGGGTTGAGCCCTATATAAAGAACATAAAATTCATTTCCCCAGCCTCTTTACTCATCCTCAAGTCCAGAAACCATTAGCCTTTGTGTGTGAGTGATCATATTGCATTAGGAAGCTTGGAGAAGCAATTGTTGAGGAAATCTTGAAGGGTAGGAGGCTTGGAGCAAGGGGCTTTGCTTGGATTCGAGTTCCATTGCAGTTGGGGCGTTCTTTTGAGGTAATATCTCGTCCTTGGGCTGTTATTCTTATGGATTCATCATTATGGGGTTTGTGGGGAGCTTATCTTTTGGAGTTTTGGAGTTTAGAGGTTAGATCTGAGGTTGCTACCTCAGATCTGGAATGGAGAAGGGTTGGAATGCCTGAAACTCCCAATGTTTGAGTGTGTAGTGAAGCTATCATGTCCCAAACCCTAGCCCTAAAGTGTATAAGGCCTAGATTTCTTTGGATTCACGTAAAGTTTGCCACTTTACGTGATGGATGGGTTGTAGGAGGCTAGATCTATGTTTTGGATCAATTGCATGGCTTGGAATGCTTCTGTATGGATTCAGACCGGTGGTACTCGGCGAGCCACATGGGTGAACTCGACGAGTTGCTTGAAGATAAGCTGGAACTCGACGAGTTGGAAGAACAACTCGGCGAGTTGGATGAAGATGGCCTGGAACTCGGCGAGTTGTATGAACAACTCGACGAGTAGGTTGAAGATAGCCTTAGACGCGGCGAGTCTGTTCTTGGGCTCGGCGAGTCTTGTCGAAGAATCCCAATATTTTCTGGTTGAGCCGAGAATCGGCGAGTCAAGGGATGACTCGGTGAGTTGTGGGCGAGTGGACTTAGAGTTGTTGGACACGACGAGTCTCGGTGTGACTCGGCGAGTTAGGTCACGGATTGAGGGAAGTTCTGAGCTTGGGGACTCGGCGAGTCATCGGGTTGACTCGGCCAGTAGAGTCAGTCAGGGGTTGACTTTGACCTTGTCTTTGACCAAGGGTTGACCAGTGGTTTCCAGGGGCATTTTGGTAATTGTTGGTTATTGTTTTGAGTTTAGTGCTTTGCTGTTGTTCAATGGAGGAGTTCGTGTCGGAGTTTGGAGTAGCGGGATCTTGTCCTTTCAGCCGGCAGTTTCGAGGTGAGTTATCCTCACTATATCAACAGGGTCTACGACACCAAGGCCAGCCCTTATCGGATTGAGATCCAGGTAGTTGTTGTTATGTTATTGCTTTGATATGTTTGCATCCTGAGAGCTAGGATGGTATATGTTTGAGACCTGATTGAGATCAGTGTCTTGAGAGATAGGGAGATGCTATGCTAGTGACCTGATAGGTCGGTATCCTGGTTAGGATGATGATATGTTATGTGATCTGTTTGATCTGCTTATTGACTGTGAATTGTTATATGATTGTATGTATATGTGCACATGGTTGTTTGGACTGGAGTTGGGTTGAGGCGGGTCCTGCTTTGTGCTGTAGGCCAAGATACCCAGGGTGGACCGGTTGTTCCGAAGGCCCAACGAGCGGTCCGGATAGGCTGTAGGCCCCAAGAGGGCGGACCAGACGTGCCGAAGCTTAGAGAGTGGACCAGTCCGACTGAAGGCCCGGTGCGGGTGGACCAGTCATACTGTAGACTCAGAGAGTGGACCAGGTGGATTGAAGGCCCGGTGCGGGCGGACCAATCATACTGCAGACTCGATGTATGTGGTTAGATTCGGAGAGTGGACCAGGTGGATTGAAGGCCCCGTGCAGGCGGACCAATCACATTGTAGACTCGAGGTTTATGGCTAGACTCAGAGGGTGGACCAGGTGGACTGTAGGCCGGTGCGGCGGACCAGTCACATAGTAGACCCGAAGTGCATGGCTGTTCTGTGATCAGATATGTTGTGGCATGTTATGCGTGTACGGTATAAGTGGTTGGTATTTTGGGGATATCTCACTAAGCTTTCGGGCTTACAGTTGTGGTTTTATGTTTTTCAGGTTCTTCAGGAGACCGTGGCAAGGCGAAGGCGTGATCGTACCGCTCCTCATGATTTTGTAGTAATGTGATTCTGGGAATACGCTAAATGTTTTGTATTGAAAACCTTTTTGTAATGATATAATGGAATCGAGTTGTTTTTGAAAAATTTAAAATTGGTTGTATTTTTTGGTCGTTACAGCTAAGAAGAGGAGTTATGAATTGTTGAAGTGGTTAAATCAAGAAGATGAGTCATACTTCGTTCTAAAACAATTCTTAGAGTCATACTCCAAGATTGTAACTTGAGTGATATATCTTAAAGAAGGTTTATTAACACTAGTCAAATGTAAGAGTAAAAGGTTATCTACTCTTGTACATTTGAAATTGGTAAGTTGTGATGCTTTATATAAAACAGAGACCAACTTAGACCAATTGTGTGAAGTTTCTGTCTTGATAAAGAATCCGCACTATCCCTTGAATATGTGACAAGAGAGTCTTATATGTCAAGAGGACAGTGGGAGTCTTAAAGGTCTTGAAAAACTCAAGGTCTAATAGAACCTGGAATTATTCACTAGCACACGACTTGAGGTGTATAACCTATCGTGTTGACATTTATATGCCCATTCCAGTTAAAGTTGGCTTTGCATATGAGTTCTTAGAGTCCTCAGTTGGTTGCACAGCTACTTGGAAGCTATGGCAGGCCCTTGGGCTGCCAAATGTCAAGAACTTAAGATTGCACAAGTTCAATCCATATGAGTTTGGATTTGTCACTAACCTTGTCATGTGATTATGGTTTTGACAAATTCATATGGGTAGGAACTCATACACCATAAAAATCTAAGTGTCATAAGGTTTCTCTCCGATTCATGAAAATGATGGTGAGGAAACACTTCCATTAAGTAGATTTGTAAGTAGATAGTAATCTTTGCATTCTCAAAGTTGTTGGTAGGCACACTAACATGGACTTATGAGAAATAGAAAAGGTCTAAACAATTAAGACTATGATTACGGAATCCCTTTTCATAGTTCTGAAATTGTTTAGACACACTTGTAAGCTATCTAAGATAAGGTGTATGTTTTTGATAAAGTCTTATCAAAGCAATCTAGTATCAGAAATCTGAACTTTGGTAAAAAAGTCAATAGCTGATTTCTGAGTACATGTCAAAGCTAGTGGGAGCATAAGTGTTATGCTAATAATCATCATGTTAGTGGGAGCATGATAATTATGATAAATATTGCAAGTTAACAATGTTAATTATAGAACACAAAAGTTTCAATTCGTGAGGTTGTAGGGGTTGAAAAAGTTGTTTTGCTATAATTAAGGGAGAGGAAATTATACTTCATTTAAATTATGAAAAGCTTAGATTGAGTTTATAATCATTCTAAAGAGCTTATATTGAGATTTTAATCACCTTTAGTCAAGAATATATATATGAATTTCATGTTGGATTGGTTCAACTTAAGAAAATTCTATATATTGCGTTCTCGAAATTCGATTATGATTACGACATCTCTTTTCATAGTAAAATTTTGAGAATATGGCAAACAAAAAATTATTATGGCAAAAGACTGGTCTAGAACCATGTCTTTATGTGAACCATCATGAATCGTGTCCCATTTACTTTGGGTACAAGATCGATTACTTGTGCTATAATATTTATTCTTTCTGAATTTTCCTAATGCTTTGGGGCATTAAGGAGGAAAATGTCTAGAATTGGATATGACTAAAGTGATTAAGCAATTGTCGAGGACAATCTAAGGTTTACCAAAGATTGGGTGCTCAAGGACAGTTGGAAGTATAGTGTGAATTTTGGAAGGGCCATATTGACATAGTCTGAAAAGAGGCAACTCTTGTTCAGAAGTAGTAGTCACAATGGGAATATAGAGTTGTCTCTATAGATAGAAGCAATCTATGTAAGATTAGAAAGAACTTAGTGCAAGAAGCATGTTCAAAGCAAAGCATACTTTAAACATAAGGCTTTGTGTCCATGGAGTAGGTCTTCATTGGAATACCCTGTAATGGTTGTTGAAAAGTCTTTGTGACTTTGTACACATTCATTGCAAGAGGGTAGTGCATTTAAGTTTAAAGCCTAACAAGATTTCAATTTGGGAGTGTGAAATTAGAATCATTGAAAGTTTGGTCAATTGGTTTATTTCACAAAGTAAGGATCATAGACAAACGTAGAGTGCATACTTGGTGTATGGCAAAGCTATTGTTTAGAAAAACATAGTGTACATGCTTGGAGCATGGGACAACTAGTGTTTTTAATTCAAGTATAAAGTTGATAAAACCGAAACAATGAATAATGAGTAATCAGTATGGTGATAAATAAAAGTGGTATATTTATATTCATAGGTTTTGATACCATATTAGATTCATTTATTCATGTGTTTCACTTTGCATGTTTTGACTTCCATAATAACTAGGTTATTCTTCCGGAATGACTAAGTTATTCAAAACCATCCACAGTCGGTCATATGTTGGAAGTAGATATGAATCAAGACTATCATGGGTTAGCATGTAGAGGTCCAAGTTGGTGGACAAAGTTGTGCTACAACACTCGTGAGTGCTCATAAGTTCTTAGTATTAGATTCAACCCGTGCTCATTTAAATCACTTCATGAATTTTATCACGAGTGATCATGAGACGATAATATCTTATATTCTTCAAACCTAGAGATATGAGTTGTTACTATGAGTTGGTTATACATTGATTGCACGAAACCGCATAGGTAACTCGATGTTATAAAACGTGTCTTTTTGTATGATTCAACAAGTAGTAGAACAAGCCATATGAGTTGAAGTTTATCCATTCCTTTTACCTTCAGGATAAAAGCGATATCTGTGGGCCGCTCGATGATTTAATGATGATACATGTGAGTGCTTGGCCAAGCCAAGACTGATTTGATTTGTTCAGTCAGTCAGTCGTCATGAATCGGAAATCGGGAAACAACAGATGGACAGAGAGAATGATTTACAATCCATGTCTCAGTCCGTATGATATCTAGAATGGAGGAATATATGATCCCTTATCTAATGGACAAGTCATTGACAAAGGTCATAGATCATCAGCAAGGTCAGAGTTCGACGTAAGCTTTTAAGAGCTACGATTGCCAGTCGGCTCTTGAAGTCATACGCAATAATAGTTTTAGACTTATCCAAGTGGGAGACTGTTGGATTAATGTCTAAGTCCATAACTATAATCGATAAGACTTGACCCGACCCGGCATGGTCCATTTGGGTTGCATGTCATCATTCATTTGGATAGACTATAATGAGAGAAATAACACTTAAGGTTTGTTAATATATTATAAGTTATAATATATTAGTAAGATTATTTAATTAGTATTGATCAAGAATTAATCTAGAATTAATTAAGTGATCAAAATAAGACTAATTAAATATATGGGTTGATTGTGTAAATCATCCATACTTATATAGTGGGCTAATGCTCCATGAATTATCTAGTTGAGCTAAAACCCATATGATGCTTCATGGATGCTTCATGGTGTTTTTGTACCCATGGATCATGGAAATGAAAGGCCATGACAATTAGGGTTTACATGGTGTAACCCTAACTATATAATGATCTTATTCTTGCAGAAAATCGGCCACTATGTAAGATAGAGAAAGGCTAGCTGATTTTAGAAGAGTTCAAGTTTCTCTCAAGTTATTCCAAGTGTATTTGGTGTTGTGTGAACCATTTTAGGTGTCACACTTGGGGCACTAGTCACTCAAGCTTCATGAGGACATTCTACATCAAAGAGGTATGTATTCTATCTTGTTATATTCATTGTTTTGTATGCTAGATTAGGATAATACCTTGGATGTTCATATTTTCATGTATAATAGAGAAAAAATAGATCCAAGGTATTTAGGGTTGCATGTACACTTAGGAGTGTTAGAATGCTCAAAACCCAACAAAAGTGGCAAATGCTCTTTCCTGTTCCTCAATCAATTCAAAATCCTCATCAGTGTAGTTTTCAACAGATTTCTCAACCAATTGACCTCCAACTGTCACAGTGATTCTGACAGGATCTCTAAGAATGCTTCTCCAAATCTTGAAATCTTTCATTTTAATGTATTTCTCTATTCTGTACTTCCACTCAGGAAAACCTTCAGCAGACATTAACCTTGGAATACGTGTAGTAGTGCCCATCACAGCATCAAGTTCTTGAAACTGAGTTTGACTTTGAGAATCCATTTGAAATTAAAGTATTTTAACAGTTCCAAGAGTTTTACGGTTTTAAGACTTAAGCTGATTACGACAGTAAACAGAATTTACGGTTGATGAATTTGCGACCGTAAACTGAGTTTACGGTATAAGTTCACAATTTATGGGTTTACGGTTTAAGTTTACGGTTTTGAGTTTACGGTTTAAGTTCATAGTTCTTCGATCCTGATTACGGTTCTTGAAGATTAACTGTTTACGGTTGATGAGATTCTTCGTTTTACGACCGTAACCTAAGTTTACGGTGGGGCAGTAAACTGACAAACGACGCTCAAAACACGATTTTAAGAAGAAATTTGTCCCTTCAAAGCCTAGTACGTAGAAGCTAATGCTCGAACAATGAGAATGACAGTTTAAAACATTCAAAATCTCGATCGAATGACTTTTTGATACCAGTTTCTGCTCTGATACCAATTGTTAGGTCCGAATCTGGATCTAATACTAGTAATCAAACAATCACAAATCGAGAATAGCAATGAGATGAATAAGAATTGATCTTGCACACTTTATATCAAACAACCGTATGGTACAACTCAAACACTAGCCGTAAACTGACTGGCGTCCAACCATACAAATAACCAACTCCTAGCCTTTATATACTAGTCTAGACAACAAATGGAGTTTGCGGCCATAAACACGTTTACGGCCGTAAACGTGTTTACAGTTGTGAACATGACAAAACAATAAACAACTGAAAAATACTATTACAGAATCATAACCAAACAAATCACATAGAAAGCCTAGCCCAAACCATTTATCAAACCCTTCACCAAGATTGTCATTTTTGCCACAAGTGGGCCTCTTATGTCATTTTGGTAAATAATGAGCTAAAACAAACAATATAATAACAAACGGGCTAATTACGTCGTTCTCACTTTTATTGGGCCTTGTTTACCCATTTTCATGTTATTGGGCCTTTATGGTTCATTTACATGCTTATTGGGCCTGATACATTCATTACATGTTTATTGGGCCTTAGTAACCCATTTACATGCTTATTGGGCCTGATACATTCATTACATGTTTATTGGGCCTTAGTGACCCATTTACATGCTTATTGGGCCTGATACTTTTATTATATGTTATTGGGCCTTAGCGACCCATATACATGTTTGATAGGTCCTGTATACTCCTTACATGTTTATCGGGCCTTGTTAACCCATCTACAAGCTCAACGGACCTTGTATACTCATTTCATGCTTATTGGGCCTCATTCATTCATGTACATACACATTGGGCCTTGTAACCTAAATACATACACATAAATGTTATTTAAAACATTAAATAGTGTGTTACAATATTCGCGTAAACATAGTTAAGGTTCTTGTGAGACATTGTTTCATTCGTACGTACCTAGTGTACAACGTTCAGTCCTGTAGTTATAACCAGAGTCTCTTGGAGGGAGAGCGAGAGTTTGTGTATAGATCTATACGTGGTTTACAGCCCCGCACCTGAGCTGTTCGCTATAACTAACTAGGTCATTCTAGGGTGACAAACGTCTTACCTTAAACAAGCGACGCTTGAAAAACTTCATGACAAGCGGATCAATTATATCAAGTATGGTTATAACAACTCACATAGAAATTAACTCCACTGCAAAATTTACAGAATACATATACATTTCTGAAGTTACAATACTATACAAACACCATTTTACGGTCTTAGGGTTTTAAGACTACAACATTTTTACAAGTAGAAAATATCGGATTTTCTGGGAAACTTACATTATACATTACCTTCTACTTACAACAGAAAAATATAGGATGTTCATTGAATACTCTCTTACATATTTTCAAAAACAGAAACACACATGCTTTAAAACAGGATTGATATAAAGCATTCAAACCATTTTTACAGAAAATATTGGATTTTCTAGTTCTTACAAAGTGATACAAACTTTTCATACAAATATGCTTATGAAGTCACCAACATTATATATGTTGGCCGTTTTCAAAATAACTTCTATTCTCATAAAATCGTTAAGCGGGTTGGTCACCAAGAACACATGGATTTTGTTTTATTTTTGATATCATCATACACATATTATTTTGGAATGTAATCTGTAATCCAATACACTTATGTAAACAATGACGGTTGTATTATTGTGTGTGATGATGATGTTGTCTTGATTCAATTATTTACACTGTGATGATATTACAAGATGAAGTCACCCAAACCCCCGAATGTTTCCGCCGTTCCGGTTTGGGGGTGTGACAATCTCCGGGCCAGTGAGAGTACTGTTTGGTACATGACCTTTTGCCAATTGAGTGTCTCCTACCTCCACCCAACAGAGAGGCGATCAACATTTTTGTCCATAAAGGACCTCAAAGGGAGCGACCTTGATGCCTGTGTGATAGCTTTTGTTATACGAGAATTCAATCAATGGAAAATGGACGTCCCAGGCCTTTTCAAAGTCTATCACATAGGACCTTAGCAAATCCTCCAATGTTTGGATGGTACTCTCACTTTTCCCATCATTCTAGAGATGGTAGGCGGTGCTCATATCGAGCTGGGTTCCCATCGACCTCTGTAGCGACTACCAAAACCGAGAGGTAAACCTACTATCTCTGACCGATATAATAGATATTGGCACTCCATGTAATCTCCGAACCTCTTTTATGTAGATTCGGGTCAGCTTTTCCATTTTATAAGTTTCCTTAATTGGTAGGAAATGGGTGAATTTGGTCAACCGATCGACAATCACGCAGATGGCATCCAATTCGTCTGTCGTCTTAGGAAATTTGGTTATAAAATCCATTGTGATTTTCTCCCATTTCCACTCAGGTATCCCCATTTGTTGAAGGAGCCCTGAGGGTTTTTGATATTCTACCTTCACCTTGGTGTAAGTCAGGCACTTGCCCACGTAGGTAGCAATTTCTGCCTTCATATTCGGCCACCAATATTGTTGTTTGAGGTCTAAATACATTTTGTCAAAACCTGTATGGACGGAGTACCTTGTCTTGTGTGCTTCATTCATGACCACGTCTCTCAACCCTCCAAATTTTGGGGTGTAGATTTGGTCCATGAGATAGTAAGCTCCGTTCTCTTTGATTGTAAGATTCTTGTCCATCCTATGCAAGGCTTCATTTTCGATGTTCTCCAGCTTCAAGGCTTCCAGCTGAGCCTCCTTGATTTACGAAGACAAGTGGGGATGGATGGTCATCGTTAGTGTTCTTACCCGATGACCCGAGTATTCTTTTTTGCTTAGGGCATCGGCCACCACATTGGCCTTGCCCGGATTGTACCTGATCTCACATTCATAGTCATTCAGCAGCTCAACCCATCGCCGCTGCCTCATGTTTAGTTCCTTCTTGTTCATGATATGCTAGAGACTTTTGCGGTCCGTGAAAATAGTGCACTTCGTCCCATAGAGGTAGTGCCTCCAAATCTTTAAAGTGAAGACCACAGCTCCTAGATCGAGATCGTGAGTGGTATATTTTACTTCATGGGTCTTTAGTTGTCTGGATGCATAGGCTATAACCTTCCCGCGCTGCATAAGCACACAACCTAACCCTTGATTCGATGTGTCGCAATATACCACAAAATCTTTCGTTCCCTCTGGAAGAGACCACACCAGAGCACTGCAGAGGGCTTGTTTCATGGTTTGGAAGGCAGGTTCTTATTTCGTATCCCAAGTGAAGGATACACCTTTCTGGGTTAGAGCGGTGAGTGGCTTGGCGATCTTGGAGAAATTCCGAATGAACCTCCTATAATAACCAGCGAGGCACAGGAATTTCCTGATCTCCGTCGGGGTTCTCAGGGTTGCCCATCCCTCAATCGCTTTTATCTTGGAAGGGCCCACATGTATCCCCTCTTCATTGACTATGTGTCCCCGAAAGTCCACCAAGGGTTTGCAAAACTCGCATTTGGAGAATTTCAGGTATAGCTTCTCCGCTCTGAGTGTTTTTAAAGCCTGCCGTAGATGCTAGTTGTGTTCCTCCTTGCTTCGAGAGTAAACCAGTATGTCGTCGATAAAGACTATCACAAAATTGTCAAGGAAAGGTCGGCAGACTCGGTTCATCAGGTCCATAAATGTCGTAGGCACATTTGTTAGACCGAAAGGGATTACCACAAATTCATAATGCCCGTAAGGAGTTCGGAAGAAAGTTTTGGGGACATCTTCTTCTCGGACTCGCAGTTGATGGTATCTAGACCTCAGATCTATTTTCGAGAAGTAACTGGCTCCTTGTAACTAGTCAAATAGATCATCGATCCGAGGAAAGGGGTATTGATTCTTGGCGTTGAGCTTGTTGAGTTCACAGTAATCGATACACATGCGAAATGAACCATCTTTCTTTTTGACAAATAAAACCAGAGCTCCCCAAGGAGATAAGCTCGGTCTTATGAACCCTTTGTCTAGTAACTCGTTCAATTGGCTAGAGAGCTCTTGCATTTCTACAGGAGCTAATCTATATGGTGATTTGGCAATTGGCATGGCTCTGGGTACTAGGTCGACCCGAAATTCAACCTGTGGTTTAGGGGGTATTCCTGGGAGGTCTCCAGGGAAGACGTTCGGAAATTCGCATACCTCCAGGATATCCTTGATGCTCTTCTCTTCCTTATTTTTATCCACCACGTGGGCTAGAAAGGCTTGCTTCTTTTTGTGCAAGCACTTTCATGCCTTGATGCACGGGATGAGATGGAGGCTTGCACCAGGTTTATCACCATAGATAATTAGGGTTTTTTCGTTGGGTAGGTGAAGGCGAACGTCCTTCTCGCAACACAAAATATCGACATGGTGGAGGCTTAACCAATCCATACCGATGATCACATCAAAGCTTCTAATAGTAACCGACATTAAGTTAATTTGAAATGAGTGATTATTTAGTGTTAAAATGCACCCTAGAAATACATTGTTGGTTGTTTCAGTTTTCCCATTAGCCATTTCCACCGTGAAGGTTTTGTTTAAATTTTGGGGACTTTGGTTTAGTAAGTGTTTAAATTTATGACTCACGAAACTTCATTCCGCCCCACTATCAAATAAGATGCATGCATAGATGTTGTTGAGGAGGAATGTACCGGTGACTACCGCTGGATCCTGCATAGCCTCCCCATTTCCCATTGCTAGGACTCTGCTTGACCCCCCTGCACCCAAATTGTTGTCCTTGGGGTAGTTTCGTTTGTAATGACCAGTCTCCCGGCACCTGTAACATGCTTGACTGGCCCCAACGTTGTTGGGTTGGTTGTTTTGCTATGGCGATGTTCTGCAATACCGGGCGGTGTGCCCTCTTCGGTTACAATTGGTGCACCGCAGGTCTCGACATGTGCCGTTATGGTGGTAATACCACTTATCATATTTAGGGAGAGAGCTTGCATATGGCTTTGTAGGTGCTGATGTAGTTGTTGATGTACCAGGAGTGGTAGTAGTGTGAACTGCTATAATTTGTTGCTTCTTCCCCGACTCTTGAGTCTGTTTTCCCTTTCTCTTCTTTCCCCAGTTCTTGTTATTGTCACCCCCCTTCTTTGATTTAGTGACAACAGACTTCGTGCCCTTCGGTTCTCGATGGTCGTAAAGCTTTTGCGCCAGGTGCTTGGCACTGTCCAAGGTTGAGGGGTTAGCAACAATCACATTTCCCTGAATTGGGAGAGTTAGTCCCCAGATGAACCGTTCGACTTTCTTGCTCTCAAAGGTGATCATTCCCGGGTACAAGAGCACCAGATCGTTGAACCTGGAAATGTAAGCTTCAATATCTGGTTGAGTCTAGAATGGGGACTCAACAGAGAAGGACGTGATTATAGACCTAGAAATCATGGGACTCGAAGAGTGTATGAACAAACTCGGCGAGTCCAAGGCAATCTCCCAAACCATGAAGATGGACTCGACGAGTTGTTCATACAACTTGGAGAGTTCTAGAATAAACACATTCTTATGAGGGAGATGAACTCGACAAGTTCAAGGGGAACTCGGCGAGTCGGTTGAAGATGGTCCCGATTTTATGGTTGAAGGAGGACCAGTCGAGTTGTTGCTAGACTCGACGAGTGGAGTCGGGGGTCAGATCATTTTGAAGGAGTAGGGACTCGACGAGTTGGTAGACCAACTCAGCGAGTCAAGTCAACTAGAGGTTGACTTTGACCAAAGTTGACTTTGACGAGGACTTGGGTTGACCCCCTATGAGGGTGGTGAGTACGAATTGATAACTTAGTAAGAGTTGTCGTGTAGGGATTGAGAAGTCGAGGAAAGTCGATTTTCACACCGAGGACAGTGCAGACACTACGCGACATCGAGGTGAGTTACCTTCCAGTAGAAGTGGGTCTAAGGCACCAAGGTCGACCCACTAGTAGTTGATTACAGTTGAGATGATTGTCTTTGTGATAATTGTCTGGTTGCTATTACTTGATGTGTTCTATGTGCCAGTATGTTATGTTTTATGTGATAGTGGTATTAGGAGGGGAATAGTCCCCCGATCGGTTGTTAGGACCGAAGGGTAGGTCGGACACCCCAGATATGTCTGACAACATGTTTATGATATGTTATTATGTGATAGTAGTAGGGGTGAAATAGTCCCCGTGACAGGGTGAGATAGATCGAAGGGTAGGCAGGCACCCCAGAATGGCCTGACATGGGTAGTCAGCACCCCAGAATGGATTGACACGGGTAGTCAGCACCCCAGAATGGCTTGACATGGGTAGGTCGGGCACCCCAGAATTGCCTGGCAGCTTGTATGATTGTATAGTATGCGGTATGACGGGGGGACTCACTAAGCTTTGTGCTTATAGTTTCAGTTTTGGTTTCAGGTACCTCTTCATCCAAGGGGAAGGAGTCGGAGGCATAGCCACACATCACACACACATGATTTCCGCAATGAGCTTTCTTGGATTGTACTCTGCTTTTTATTAATGTTCGATGTTTTGATTTGGAGACATGTTCATGATGGTTTATGGATTGATATTATATCGACAATTTTTTCAGTAAACGATTTTATAAATTACTTAATTAAAAACGAAATTTTTGGACTCGAAATTTGAGATGTTACAATTTTTATGAAGATGCATAAGATAAAATTCATGTTCATGCAAATACCCAAAGGTTAAATACGTTACACATTGGTCCATGCAATTATCCAATGGTTAAATGAGATTTGACTTGTAGTCCTCCCTAAAGAGTACGAAAAACACGAAAAGTAGTAGGGTATGAAGCTCACCTTGGTTGATTTTCGAGATGTAGAATAAGGAGAAGGAAATTTTTGAGCCTAGCCTTGTGTTCTTGGTGAGATTCTCGAAATGGTGGTGTTTCTAAGAGCTTAACACACAACAAAAGTGTGTAAACAAGGAGTTGTTATCATAAAAACGTTTATCTTTACAAAGATTGCAAGAAAGTCTTACCAAATTTATGAACCTTTGAAGATAACACACACACACAAAATTTTAGAGGAAAGAAAATGAGAGAAGTTTGAGTTTTTGAGAGGAAGAATGGGGGATATTTCTTGTGACTTAGAGAGGGAAAATGAAAATGGGAAGTGTTGGAGCGGGGAGGGTTCGGTCGATCCTAAGAGATAGAGGGGAGGGGAGTTGAATTTCCTAAATCTTGATTGGATATATGCTTAGATACTTGATGGTCCAAAGCTTGGTTGCATGGGAGTCAATAGTGAGGTGACAACTCTTTTATCCCATTCCGTTTCCTTTTTTTTTGCATAAGCCAACCTACCCAAGAGGGTTCTCGACCTAAAGGGTGGCCCAAAAGAGTGGGTTTCGATTTTGGCTTGGCCTAATAAAAAATTTCGGGCCAATAGGAGTTTTTGGTCCATTTAGGGCCTAAGAAAAAGGTTTTCGGCCCAAAGAGGCCCAAAGGAAACCTTTCGGCCCAATAAGTCTTAAAGAAAAGGCTTTCGGGCCAATAAAGCCCAATGAAGGGGTTTTTGGCCCAATGTAAAGCCCAATAGAAGTTTCCGGCCCAGTAAGACCAATTGAAGAAGTTATCAGCCCAATAGGGCCCAATGAAGAAGTCTTGGTCCAATAGGGTTTTGGGTCGATAATACTTGGGCTAAGGCCCAAAATTAATTGGACTTAGCTACTGGATCAAGTTTTGGACTTGCATGAGGCTGTTTCGACTTGAATCACAATGTAGGAATGTATGAACTTAAATAGCATTGTAGTTTGAATTTCACTAAATGGGATGATGCAAGGTTACATGGAGGAAATTGTCTTGTACAAGGATCACAATCTTAACCCTAATTTGCTAGTTGTGACATTCTCTACCACCACATACTAAGAATATATCCTTAGTTCTTTTCAGATACCTGAGGATATTCTTCACTTCTGTCCAATCACTATTGCCATAATTCTCTTGATATCGACTCATCATGGTCATATCATATTAAATATCAAGTCTAGTACATGTCCTGTCATACATGATCGATCTTATAGCAGAAGCATATAGGATATGACTCGTTCTTTCCAATTCGTCAGGCGTATTGGGCGACTGACCTTTACTCAATCTTATGTCATGTTGAGTGGGTAGATACCATTTCTTAGAATCTTCCATTCTAAATCTTTTTAAAAATTAATCTAAGCATCTAATTTGGCTTAGTCGAATTAAACGTTTAGGTCTATCTCTTTAGATCCTTCTGCCTAATATATAAGTAGCCACTCCCAGATCCTTCATAATGAAACACTTTCCAAGCCAAGTCATCACACTTTTCACCATTGGAATGTTGTTTCCTATAAGGAGTATGTCATCAACATACAATACTAGGAAGACCTCATTACTCCTATTGGCTTTGGCATACACCCAAGATTCATCCTTGCTTCTAGAAAATCCAAATTCCTTGATATATTCATGATAGCAAAGATTCTAGCTTCGCGATGCTTGTTTGAGTCCATAAATGGCTCTCTCAAGCTTGCACGCTATATTAGGATATTTTGTATCAATGAAGCCTTCGGGTTGTGTCATATAGACATCCTCTGCCAATTTCCCATTAAGGAAAGAAATCTTCACATCCATTTGTCATATTTCATTCATAGAAAGCAACTATGGCAACTAATATTCTAATAAATTCAATCTTGGCTGCTAGTGAGAAGATTTTCTCATAGTCATTGCCTTGAGTCCAAGTGTAGCTCTTCAAAACTAGACTTGATTTAAAAGTGTGCTCATTCCCATCCATGTCGGTCTTTTTCTTGAAGATCCACTTGCACCCAATAATCTTAATGTCGGACGTAGGATCAATAAAATTCCAAACTTAGTTATCATACATGGATTGAATTTCACTTTCCATGCTCTCCTTCCATTTAGCAAGTTCGGTGCCTGCCATTGCTTCCTTGTAATTAGATGGTTCATCCATATTAGCCAGTGTATGATCAATGATTAGTACTTCTACTTTAGTTTCAATATGGAATCCATAAAACTCAGGAGGAAAAAAAAACCCTATTAGATATACAAAGCCAATGAGTAGGAATTATGTCAGTTGATTTAATGGGTTGATTAACCTCGGGTTGAGTGTCAGTTTCATTTGTAGGCCAGTCTTTGTTTAACTCTTTAATTTCTTTAGGATCTATGGGACTCCCACTAGTCTCTTTGGATATAACTTCCTCCCGAAGAAGAAGAGCCTTCCATAAATGAAAACCTTGTTCTCAAAGGATTATAGAATAAGCATCCAAAAGACTTTTGTGGGTAGCCCACGAAGAAACACTTTTCTGATCTAGCTTCTTGTTTATCATTAGCCTCACGATAAACAAAAGCTTCGCAAAAAGTGCAAGACTGGAAGGTTTCACATTCAACATTTCGGAAGGTGTCTTAGTGACCTTCTTAGTTAGTAGGAGGTTTAATATATTTGTGTGTTGGATAAGGTGTCTAAGTCCATAACTTATTTGGTATATACTTGACCCGACCCGGCATGGTCCATTTGGGTTACACATCACCCAAACTATTTATGGATAATTTTATGAGAATTGTATACTTACGATATATTAATATATTATAAGTTATAATATGTTAATATAAAGTCATGTTATTTAATTAGTTTCAATCTTGAATTAATTATGAATTAATTTAGTGATTAAAAGGAAGACTAATTAAATCATGGGCTATTATATTTATATGGTGTAGGCTAATACTCATTTGTTAATGGGCTAAGCTTATATGGAAGTCCATGGAGCTTTTAAACCATGGATCCTTAGAAAGGAAAAGACATAGGTTATTACGGTTTCACCCTAACCATGCACACTATATAAACAAGCTTATGTTGCATGAAAAGCACCCTAGTGTGTGTGTAATAGTGGTGGCCGATTTCTAAGTGTTAGTATACTCTCTCATACATTTTCCAAGTTTGTGGTGATTTTTTATTTCCATTTGAGGCATTCACATTATTGGTGCTTGGCTCTCAAACTCTAAGGAATCAACAATCAACAAAAGGTATGTAATTCATCTAGTTATTTTATGTTTAAAAGTACCCCATGCCATGCTAGATAGGTAATAAACCTTGGAAAATAATATTTTGCATGTTCCTTAGAAAAACATAGATCCAAGGTTTATTAGGGTTGCATGTACACTTAGGAAGTGTTAGAATGCTCTAAACCCAACAGTAGTATCAGAGCCTAGGCTTGTTTGTTTGATACTTGATGCAAAATAGTGAAAAAGGTCGAATTTTTTCTGTCTGCCTGATGAACTCGCTGAGTCCATGGGGGGACTCTCCGAGTTCATGTGTAAACTCATCCTACTCGCCGAGTAGGTTCGTGCACTCGGCGAGTAGGAGCCTCAGAATGCAGATTTTCGACCTTTGCTGTTGGAAATGGACTAGAAACATTACCCTAAACAGTTTTGGTGTTTTAAAACTTGTTTTAGTAGGTGTAATGGTTGTTCTAATCCATTTACAATAGCTTATATCAAAATTTCAAGCTTTGTATGTGTTCATATAATTCTTGAAACTTTGATGATCATGTTCATGTTCTTATGAATTTAGAAGATGATAGAAATTATTTGCAGAATTGGTTAGGATTAATTCTTGATCATTTATGTGTTTTAATGGAGACCATAATTTGTCCTCAAGTTATGGATATCCAAAGGTCACTTCTTTTGAACACACATTTAAACACATAAGTTAGATAAAAATGAAGAGTCTTCATTTTTATGAACCCTTAATTCATAAGTTATGAAATGAAAAGTTTTGAATAGTTACAAAACTTGCCCTCAAGTTTTGGTATTTGTAAAGTTTCACACACTTTAATAAACTTTAATTCCAATCCTTAGAGTTTTAATAGTTAAAATTCAACACTTATACTATTTATAACATTAATGGTTAATTATTATACATATATATATATATATATATATATATATATATATATATATATATATATATATATATATATATATATATATATATATATAAGAATAATTCGTTCTACTCTTAGTAGGCCTCATTCACGAAACCGGTTTATAAGGGGGGTATAAGGTTGCTGCCTATAAAATGGCAACTTAATGGGTGTCCACTCTCATCCACCGCTTCCTTGATTGGTGGAGGGTCGTTAGCCGAACAGGTAGGACAATGACTTTAAATCCTCATTAAAAGTATAATGATTATTATAAAGTAACTAAATATTTTAATTCCCAATCTTAATTACTTTAGGAAAAATGTGAACATGGTGCTAGTCCATGGAATTCACACTTTGTACGTTACCAAGTCGTTGGTGGAGCGTGTGTGGTTAACCGGCACACTAACTTGGACTAGTAAGGATCACGAAGGGTGACTTAATGTTTGTCATAGCTCAATGGAGCGTGTGTGGTTAACCATCACATTGATTAGGTAATAATATTAAGGGTACCAAGTGAATTAGTATGGTTATTCCCACCTTGTTTTGTGATCCTCGGCATCCCAGTCACAAAATTTGAGAGGGCACACTTGAGATTGAAACATGCCATTGAAAAGTTCAATGAATCTCAAAAGATCTAGGAGTTTCAAATCCAATTAAAACTTAATAAATTATTTTGTTTTTCATGGTGGAAATTGGTGAATCGTCATTCGCCTACCTTCAAATATTTTATAGCTTGGATTACGACATCCCTCTTCCAAGTTATAAAATATTGTGTTGGGTCCTAGCCTTAATATTTCATATTGGGTGTTATATTAAGGATTTTGAATCAACTAACTTGATTATCTCCCATTATAGATGTCTGGTTCAGACAACTATGATCTTCCCAAATCTCTTGGAACAAGCTTTCCTCTTAAAGATGATGTCCCTCAACATCATGCTTCTCTTCCTCCACCTCCTCTATTTATTCTCCCTAACCCACATTAAGGTCACTCAAGCCCTATTGGCAAGCATAGTCTATGTGTGCTCACATGTTGGAGATAAAGTCACATATTGACAAGCCAGGAGAGTTGGGTGTCAAAGTCTTGTGAAAGTTGGATGTTTAATCACTTTCTTGGTAACATAGTGAGTCCCTTTGGGACTACTATGAGATAGACTATGACATGACCCTTAGTGACCTTATCTATTTGCTTGGTGCTGTGGAATCAACAATGATTTGGAACACCAGTAAATCAAATTTTGTTAGAAGATCAACTTCCCAAACCTTAAATGGACATTGACAATGGTAGCATTAGATATCTAGAAAAGGATTTCTCTTCCCAATGGAAAGGGTTCGGCCATAGTCAACTCGGTTGACCAAATGGTAAAGAGAAATGTGACATCCCGAAAATCTCGGCCAGAAAAGACCGATTTTCATTTATGCTTTTAAATAATTTCAGAGTAAATCCTTTTGATTTGAAAGAGTTGCGGAATTTGTTCCCAAAAACAAAACATGATAAAACAATGTTTACCAAAGCATTTCATAAAAGAAATGTATTTTCATTATATAATCCAAAACTCGGGGTGTCATGTTCTGATACAGACTAATAAGCATAAACGATAACATTACAAGTCATTCAACAAATATACACATATACAGACTTGTAAACAAAACAACTTGATGGTTCATCCATCTTATGCCCTCGCGCCACTTCCTGTAATACAAATAAAACTGAGTGGGTCAGGCTTGGGAGCCTGGTGAGCATATAGGGTTTTCAACCCACAATAAATAATCATATTTAATTTTCACCAACCAACAATAACCCAATTACCCATTCCCGTTATTCTCACTTTATGTCCCTAAGACAACTAACATAAGGGACCTAGTCTAAGAATATTTCATCTGGGTGACAACACATGCTTCGGGGGTTCCTCAGCAATATAAGTCAAATAAGGCAACCATGAGGGGGATGGAGTACAGCGAATGAACACCCAAGTTCATTAACACCTACAGGAGGCGAACCTGCTAATGTTCCACAAGACTGTCTAGAAAAGTCCGTGGTCATCATCTAAACTCCGCTAGATGACTAAATCAACCAACAACGAGGCCTCTCATCTGTTTATTACACACCAACTATCTACCCATGTTCTACCCAACATATTAGTAGATAAAAATATACATTTTTATACATAGTTTAAAAACCTGTATAACATGCTTTAATCAATACATATTCCACATAACAGATGAGGCACACACACACATAACATGTATTTCATCGAGAAATAATCAGATCTATAAGATAGAAGAAAGTGAATACACATT
Organism: Lactuca sativa; assembly: GCF_002870075.4. Lineage (NCBI taxonomy): Eukaryota > Viridiplantae > Streptophyta > Magnoliopsida > Asterales > Asteraceae > Lactuca > Lactuca sativa. Next base: position 313,819,317 of record NC_056630.2, read on the forward strand.
CACACATATAAACAACAATATACTTAATACACTCAGACCATACTTTTATTATTATCGTGTTTATGAAAGGTAGTATACACTCACTTGATCAGAAGATGATCAGACAACACTACGACTTGCAGAAATAGTATCTCTCTACAGATCTGGAAGATCTTCACAAAAATCGAACTTCTCGCGGGCAGAGCTTCGGCTCGGGAACCGCACTTCTCGGGATCTTCGGGATCTCGGGACTTGCTTCGGGGCTCGAGAATAATACCGGGGCTTCGGGGTATTTTCGGCACACAAATCGATGCAAAACGGGAGAGAGAAGAGAGAAAAGAGCAAAAGAACTCGGCTGCCCTCACATCCTATTTATAGGAGGCTGGAGCCTCGGAGTACGCGGGGCGTACTGCAGTACGCAGGGCGTACTGTTCCGAAATCGTCACTGCTTACGTATCCGAAGTGCTCGAGTGTGAGTGTTGACATTCCTCGATGTACGCGGGGCGTACTTCGGATCAGATCGGTGACTCCTTCGGATAATCATCCGAATTAAAGATTAAATTTAAATACAAATTATTTAATAAACTTCGGAAATTCATATCTTCTTCATACAAACTCCGTTTTCGACGTTCTTTATATCCACGCGATGGTGAGACTACGCTCTACAACTTTCGTTTAGTCTCCGTCGGCTAATTTTAACTTTATTTTTATTATTTATTTTTAATAGGCCGGGACAGAAAAACTTCGTTATAAATTCATAACTTCTTCATTTGACGTCCGTTCTCGCCTAACTTTTTATCGCTTCGATACCAACAACGAGACCTTCGATCCTCGTTTAGATTGCTTCGGCTAAAAACCGCTCGATCTCAAATCGAGTATTTCGAGCTGCACATCGCTAAGTCGAAACTTCAATAAATCATAACTTCCTCATACGAAGTCAGATTTGGGCGTTCTATATATATTCGGAAACCTCGTTTCAACTACTACAACATTAACCAAAGATATCATGTTTATTTTACACTTAAATTTTGACGCTTATTTTTATTCTTAATTAATCAAACCACATAATTAAGCAATTAAGCACAAAACACATAATACTCAAATAATACACTTCTGTTATTTCAAAACGGGCTACAAAGGCTAACCTAGACTATTACATTGCTAAAAATGGCAAGCCCGGAAACACATGCGTTACAATTCTCTCCACCTTAGAATGATTCCGTCCCCGGAATCACACATCAACAAACAAATGCGGATAGCGACTCAACATGTCACTCTCTGTCTCCCATGTGAGATTCGGCCCATTCGTGTGTTTCCATCATACAAGCACTAACCCAACCATTTTGCGTCGCAAATTCTTAGTCTTTCGGTCAACAATTGCCTCTGGTTCTTCAATCAACCTTTTGTTTTCATCAATTCTCAATTCAGAAATTGGAATTATGTCGGGAACTTCTCCCGTGAACTTCCTCAAGTAACACACATGAAAAGTGTTGTGAATTCTATTCAGTTCTTCGGGCAATTCGAGCTTGTAAGCTTGGTTCCCAATCCTCTGAAGAACTTTAAACGGTCCAGTAAACCTTGGACTTAACTTTCCCCTTTTACCAAATTTTATAAGTCCTTTCCACGGCGAGACTTTAAGCAAAACCGAATCTCCAATTTCAAAAGTCATCGGTCTTCGCTTCTTGTCAGCATAGCTCTTTTGACGATCCCTAGCTGCTAACATTCTTTCCCTAATTATTTTCAACTTTTCAGCAGTTTGATGAACCATCTCCGGTCCCATAAACTGCTTTTCCCCAGCCTCAAGCCAACAAGAAGGCATACGACACTTCTGTCCATACAAAGCTTGATAAGGTGCCATCTTAATGCTCGAGTGGAAACTATTATTATAGGAAAATTCTAGCAATGGTAAATGTTCATCCCAATTACCTAGGAATTCCAAGGTACATGCTCTCAGCATATCTTCAAGTGTTTGTATTGTTCTTTCACTCTGGCCATCAGTCTGCGGATGGTAAGCTGTACTTAAACACAACTTGGTACCCAATTCCTCTTGTAGACTTTTCCAAAACCTCGAGGTGAAACGGCTATCACGATCCGTCACAATCATTAACGGAACACCGTGAAGCCTCACAATTTCCGTCACGTAAGAATTCACAAGCTTCTCCATAGACTATTCTTCCTTGGCTGCTATGAAATGTGCACTCTTAGTGAATCGATCAACGACCACCCAAATCATGTCGTGACCATTCTTTGTTCTGGGCAGTTTAGTGACAAAATCCATAGCAATGTCTTCCCACTTACCCATAGGCACATGCAATGGTTATAACTCCCGTACGGTTTCTGATGTTGTGTCTTGATTCTCGCACAAGTCACACACTCGGCCACATACTTTGCAACATCAAGCTTCATCGTCGGCCACCAGTAGTAGGGTTTCAAGTCCCTATACATTTTAGTGCTACCGGGATGAATCGAGTACATGGTCTTGTGAGCTTCTTCCATCAGAAGATATCTGATTCCTCCTGACTTAGGTATCCAAATCCGATCTTGGAACACCTTCAGCCCATGACTGTTTACAACGAACACCAACGTTTTGCCCAAAAGTTCCTCCTTTCGGTCATTCTTCTCAGAAGCTTCCTCTTGAGCTTTCTTTATACTTTCCACAATGGTCGAGACAACTTCAATTCTCAACGCTCTGGCCTTTTCCTTTCAATATTGACTTTCCGACTGAGAGCATCAGCAACAACATTAGCTTTACCGAGGTGGTAAAGTATCTCGCAGTCGTAGTCTTTAAGTAACTCTAGCCAGCGTCGTTGCCTCATATTCAATTCTTTCTGATTAAAGAGATATTGGAGACTCTTATGATCAGTGAAAAGTTTGCACTTCGTGCCATAGAGGTAATGCCTCCATATTTTCAGAGCGAAAACTACCGCTGCCAACTCCAAATCATGAGTCGGGTAATTCTTTTCATGCTCTTTCAGCTGTCGAGACACATATGCTATCACCTTTTCTCTTTGGGTCAAAACACAACCCAATCCAACACCAGACACATCGCTATAAACAGCGAAGTCTTCAACTCCATCGGGTAAAGAAAGTATCGGTGCCTCGCATAGCTTCTTCTTTAGCTTCTCGAATGCTTCTTTATGCTTATCACTCCAAGCATAAGTAGCTCCTTTGTGGGTCAAAGCTGTTAATGGAGTAGCAATCGAAGAAAAGCCTTGGATAAACCTTCGGTAATATCCGGCTAATCCTAAAAAGCTTCGGACCTCCGTGGGACTTTTCGGTTGCTCCCACTTCATCATAACTTCAATCTTTGCTGGATCAACCATTATCCCTTCTTGGTTGACCACGTGACACAAGAATTGGACTTCACAAATCCAAAAATCACACTTAGAGAACTTTGCATACAACTTCTCCTTCTTCAAGACTTCTAACACTTCTCGCAAGTGTCTGCCATGCTCCTCCTGGCTTTTCGAGTAAATCCGAATGTCGTCTATGAACACTATCACAGATTTATCAAGGAACAGAATACAAACCCTATTCATCAAATCCATGAATGCTTCTGGAGCATTGGTTAGTGCAAACGACATAACCAAGAACTCATAGTGTCCATATCTAGTTCTGAATGCAGTCTTCTCGATATCTTGCTCTCTTACTTTTAGCTGATGATATCCTGACCTAAGATCGATCTTCGAGAAATAGCTCGAACCTTGCAATTGATCAAATAGGTCATCAATCCTCGGCAACGGATATCTATTCTTTATTGTTGCCTTGTTCAGCTCTCTGTAATCGATGCACATTCTCATACTTCCATCTTTCTTCTTCACAAATAACACCGGAGCTCCCCAAGGTGATGAACTAGGTCTAATGAAACCTTTGTCCAATAACTCCTGAAGTTGCATCATTAGATCCTTCATCTCTGTCGGTGCTAATCGATAAGGTGCTTTTGCTATTGGCGTGGTTGCTGGTAGCAAGTCTATTCTGAACTTCACTTGTCTATCAGGTGGTAATCCAGGAAGATCTTTGGGAAATACTTCCGTATAATCACGCACCACTGGAATACTCTGTATCACCTTCTTTTCCTTCTTAGCATCAATCACGAATGCTAAATATGATGTACATCCCTTGGTCAAACACTTCCTGGCTTTCATTAGAGAAATGATTCCAGAATTCACTCTGCGTTTGTCCCTATACACCATAAACGAATCCTTCCCAGGCGGGTTTACTTTAACTATCTTCTTCTTGCACAAAATTTCGGCATCATTGGCGCTAAGCCAATCCATTCCCAAAACGATGTCGAAACCATTAAGTTCGATAGGCAATAATTCCTCGTGAAACTTATTCCCATTAAGGTCGATTAAGATGTTTTTCATACGATGGCTAACAGGTACAAACTTGCCACTAGCAACTTCGACTAATAAAGCATTATCTAGTCTATCAAAAGACAAAGCTAGTTTTCTACCAAACTCGTGCGAAATAAAGGAGTAGTTGGCTCTTGAATCAAACAAAATTTGAGCAGGTAATTTGTTTACGATAAAGGTACCTGAAGCGACATCAGCTTCATCTTTCGCGGCCTCAAGTGTCATCTGGAAGGCTCTCGCCTTCGGCTTTGGTGGAATGTTGGGCTTAGCTGCCTCCTTCTTCGGACAGTCTTTCAAAATATGCCCCTCTTCATTACAACCAAAACACATCCTCTTGTTGTTCGGACACTCATTGGCAAAATGTCCAACCTTTCCACACTTGTAGCAGGTTACATCCTCGCTACATTTCCCAAAGTGCTTCTTCTTACACTTATCACACCACTTCGCTTCGCCTCCTTTTCCTCCAAACTTTTTCGAATCAGATTTCGAAAATTTGCTTTTCTTACCGGAACCAGATGTTCCCTCAAACTTTCTCTTCTCACCAACCTCAACCTTGTCGGTGGTTCTCCCTTTAATCATGTTCTCAACAGACTTGGCAGCCCAGATAGCTGCCTCTAGAGTATGTGCCTGACGTACTGGCACCTCGTACTCCCATGGGAGTCCCTTCGCATACCGGTCCACCTTTGTCAGCTCATATGGAACGATACGCAAGGCAAACTCCATCTTATCGGTGAAGTTATTGGTGTATTCATCAACTGACATGCTGCCTTTTGTCAATGTCAGAAACTTGTTCTCTAGTTCAAACAGCTTTTGAGTCGAGCAGAACTTGCGCTTGAACTGCACCAAGAACTCTGTCCATGCCAATTACAGTGGCTCATTAGGGCTTAACGTCTTCCCTAGAGTGTTCCACCAACGAACGGCTCCACCTCAGAATTGATGCACTACATAGATAGTCTGCAACTTGCCTCTGCAGCCACAAGTCATGAAGGCCAATTCCATTTATGAGATCCAATCCATAACTCCAATCGGATCCTCCTTTCCATTGAAGGTCGATGGTTTGCAAGTTAGAAAGTCCTTGTACTTGCATCCCATTCCATCATTCCTTCCATCATGGTTGTTTTGCCTAACTATCGGTGGGTTGGCTTGACCAACAGACCCACTGAAGTTTCCACCTTCCGAGTGCCCTTCATTTAATTCAGGCTCCTCCACACGAATTGACAGTTCTTCACGATTTTGTTGAAGCAATCGTCTAGTTTCATCCATCTGACGATCCAACATCATCCGAATCATCATTTGCACACCAGCCATGGTTATTGGCTCAGGAGCTGCTGCTACGACAGGTATCTGTTCAATCACTGGTGGTTGATTCCTGTTTTCATCAGCACTTCCAACTCCACTTCTTGTTCTCACCATTTTGATCTACACACCGAATAAGGTGAAATTAGATCCTCATTCATGATAGATATTCAAATCATCCTTATCACTCTGAAACGTTTACATGCTAGTTCTAATATCGTAGACGTACACTTAGAATCCTACACACATAAGGTTTCTAGATCTGGTCGGCAACAGACCATAGATCCGAAAAAATAATATCATATATGGCAACATATAACATTTAGCACATAAAGCATTTTAGGCAACTTTCCTAAAATAAACTAGTGCTCGTGTCTAAAACATAACAGACACATATCTCAAAATTTCACTTAGCATTCTAAGTTTAAGTCTAGAAATCCTACAAATTCCTAGTTCGCTTAAACTAATGCTCTGATACCAACTGTGACATCCCCAAAATCTCGGCCAGAAAAGACCGATTTTCATTTATGCTTTTAAATAATTTCAGAGTAAATCCTTTTGATTTGAAAGAGTTGCGGAATTTGTTCCCAAAAACAAAACATGATAAAACAATGTTTACCAAAGCATTTCATAAAAGAAATGTATTTTCATTATATAATCCAAAACTCGGGATGTCATGTTCCGATACAGACCAATAAGCATAAACGATAACATTACAAGTCATTCAACGGATATATACATATACAGACTTGTAAACAAAACAACTTGATGGTTCATCCATCTTATGCCCTCGTGCCACTTCCTGTAATACAAATAAAACTGAGTGGGTCAGGCTTGGGAGCCTGGTGAGCATATAGGGTTTTCAACCCACAATAAATAATCATATTTAATTTTCACCAACCAACAATAACCCAATTACCCATTCCCGTTATTCTCACTTTATGTCCCTAAGACAACTAACATAAGGGACCTAGTCTAAGAATATTTCATCGGGGCGACAACACATGCTTCGGGGGTTCCTCAACAATATAAGTCAAATAAGGCAACCATGAGGGGATGGAGTACAGCGAATGAACACCCAAGTTCATTAACACCTACAGGTGGCGAACCTGCTAATGTTCCACAAGACTGTCTAGAAAAGTCCGTGGTCGTCATCTAAACTCCGCTAGATGACTAAATCAAACAACAACAAGGCCTCTCATCTGTTTATTAGACACCAACTATCTACCCATATTCTACCCAACATATTAGTAGATAAAAATATACATTTTTATACATAGTTTAAAAACCTGTATAGCATGCTTTAATCAATACATATTCCAAATAACAGATGAGGCATACACACACATAACACATATTTCATAGAGAAATAATCAGATCTATAAGATAGAAGAAACTGAATACACATTCACACATATAAACAACAATATACTTAATACACTCAAACCATACTTTTATTATTATCGTGTTTATGAAAGGTAGTATACACTCACTTGATCAGAAGATGATCAGACAGCACTACGTCTTGCATAAGTAGTATCTCTCTGCAGATCTGGAAGATCTTCACAAAAATCGAACTTCTCGCGGGTAGAGCTTCGGCTCGGTAACCGCACTTCTCGAGATCTTCGGGATCTCGAGAGTTGCTTCGGGGCTCGAGAATAATACCGGGGCTTCGGGGTATTTTTGGCACGCAAATCGATGCAAAACAGAAGAGAGAAGAGAGAAAAGAGCAAAAGAACTCGGCTGCCCTTGCATCCTATTTATAGGAGGCTGGAGCCTCGGAGTACGCGGGGCGTACTGCTCCGAAATCGTCACTGCTTACGTATCTAAAGTGCTCGAGTGCGAGTGTCGACATTCCTTGGTGTACGCGGGGCGTACACGAGTACGCGGGGCGTACTTCAGATCAGATCGGTGACTCCTTCGGATAATCATCCGAATTAAAGATTAAATTTAAATACAAATTATTTAATAAACTTCGGAAATTCATATCTTCTTCATACGAACTCCGTTTTCGACGTTCTTTATATCCACGCGAAGGTGATACTACGCTCTACATCTTTCGTTTAGACTCGGTTTTCGACGTTCTTTATATCCACGCGAAGGGACAGAAAAACTTCGTTATAAATTCATAACTTCTTCGTTTGACGTCCGTTCTCGCCTAACTTTTTATCGCTTCGATACCAACAACGAGACCTTCGATCCTTGTTTAGATTGCTTCGGCTAAAAACCGCTCGATCTCAAATCGAGTATTTCGGGCTGCACATCGCTAAGTCGAAACTTCAATAAATCATAACTTCCTCATACGAAGTCAGATTTGGACGTTCTATATATATTCGGAAACCTCGTTTCAACTACTACAACATTAACCAAAGATATCAAGTTTATTTTACACTTAAATTTTGATGCTTATTTTTATTCTTAATTAATCAAACCACATAATTAAGTAATTAAGCACAAAACACATAATACTCAAATAATACACTTCTATTATTTCAAAACGGGCTACAAAGGTTAAGCTAGACTATTACATTGCTAAAAATGGGAAGCCCGGAAACACAGGCGTTACAAGAAAGGCTAAGTCTGAGATAGTCTCATGTGCCATTACCAAAGGGTCCATATGTTTTATTGCTAAAGGGAGGGACATTTATTGCGAAGCTGCCATATTTACCTAAAAGATCATAAGATTGATCAAGTCAAGAAGTTTGACTCTACTTCAGTCCACTGTCTAACTCTATTTACTTCCTATTTAGAGATTCTTATTACATAATGTGAATGGGTCACATGTTGATGTTTTTAAGAATCAAAGAAAAGATAGGAAGCTTAAAGGAAGTATATGCTGATTCTGATTGCGAAGATGGGTTTCGATTGCATGGTTCGGTGACCAGAATTTTGAATTGTTGCTTGAGAGTTATGATATATTACTTAGGAATAGATAACAACAAGGTTTTCATATGGATTGTAAGGATAAGTTTTCCGGAAAGTTTTTAAAATAAAAGGGGGGGGGGGGGGGGTTAATTTTATTTATTTTAAAACATCCTTAGAATGACATTTGTGAAAAATTGTTGCTTATATGTTTCCAGTAATAACAATATTGGAAAGTGGATTTGATTCTTTCATTTGTGGTAGTGTCTGAATTTACCAAATGAGGAAAGGTTCTCATCACCCAAGTTTCAATTGGACCGAAACTTGGAATCATGCAAGCTGTATTGTATGATGGATGAGAATTTTCATCTTTGGAAAATTAAGACTAGTTCCTTATGTGAACAAGGATAGGACTAAAGGGATCGAGTACACATGCTTGTGCACTGGTCAAGTCCACCATAAAGATTGATAAGACTATTCGTCATGATTTGCCAAAGCATAGTAAATATGGTTATACTTACAAGTTTAAGTATAATTATGAAGCATTGAAAAGTTTTCAATGTGTGACAGAACGAATGGGAAAGAATCAAATTAGGCAGAAAGATAAAAGTTTCTTAAATCTAAAAAGATAGGAGAGTACTTTAGTATCGTGTTTTATGATCATCTTAATGATTGAGATACCATATCACAAATTCATACTCTAAGGTCATCTTAGTGCATTGTTATGATTGTTATGAGTAAGAAGAGGGGTCATGAATTGTTGGAATGGTTAAAATCAAGAAGATGAATCATACTTCTTTCCAAAACAACTCTTAGAGTCATACTCCAAGATTGTAACATTGAGTGACATAATGTAAGGTTTAAAACACTTATCAAATGTAGTGTAAAATGTCTCTACTCCTGTACATTTGAAATTGGTAAGTTGTGATGTCTTGGAAAAGACAAATACCAACTAAGACCAATTGTGTGAAGTGTTTATCTTGATAAGAATCCACACTATCCCTTGAATATTTGTTTTGTCAAGGAATGGTCCTTGACTAGGGAAACTTATATGTCAAGAGGATAGTGGGAGTCTTAAAGATTCTGAAAGGATTTCAAGATTTAATCAAGAGAAAAACCTGAGTTTTATTCTTGATTAAATCTTGAAATCCTTGTGAGAAATGGCAAAGGTCTAAACAATTGAGACTATGATTACGACATCCCTTTTCATAATTCTAGAAATTGTTTAGACACACATGTGAGCTATCTATGGAAGGGTGTATGAATCTAAATTTTAGAAGTCCAACTGATTTCTGAATACATGTCAAAGCTAGTGGGAGCATAAGTGTTATGCTAATAATCATCATGTTAGTAGGAGCATGATAATTATGATTATTATTATTGCAAGCTAGCAATGTTAATTATAGAAAAACAAAAGTTTCAATTCGTGAAGTTGTAGGGGTTGAACAATTGTTTTGCTATAATTAAGGGAGAGGAAATTATACTTCAATTCAATTATAAAAGCTTAGATTGAGATTTTAATCATCTTTAGTCAAGAATATATATATATATATATATATATATATATATATATATATATATATATATATATATGTATTTTATGTTGGAATGGTTCAACTTAAAGAAATTCTATATATATTGCATTATCAAAATTCGATTATGATTACGGCATCCCTCTTCATAGTTAAATTTTGAAAACATGGCAAATAAATATTGTAGCAAAAGACTGGTCTAGTCTTTATGTGAGACATCATGAATCATGTCCCATATGCTTCGGATATAGGATTGATTTCATGTGCTATAATATTCATCATTTCTAAATTTTCCAAATGCTCAGGGCATTTAGAAGGGAAAAGTATAGAATTGGATATGACTAAAGTGATTAAGCAATTGTCGAGGACAATTTGAGGTTTGCCAAAGATTGGTTGCTCAGGGACATTTGAAAGTATAATGTTAATTTTGGTAGGACCATATTGACATTTTATGAAAAGAGGGAACTCTTGTTCAGAAGTGATAGTCAAAATGGGACTATGGAAATGTCTCCATAGGTGGAAGTTATTCAATCTGTGTAAGATTAGAAAACCTTAATGCAAGAAGGATGTTCAAAGCAATGTACTTTGAATATGAGACTTCGTTTCCATAGAGTTGATCTCCTTTTGAATCCTCTGTAATGACTGATGACAAGGTTTTGGTGACCTTGTGCATAATCATTATTAGAGGATAAGTGCATATAAGTTTAAAATCTAACAGATTTTTGGTAAATGGTAGGATTTAGGAATTCTTACATTTACAATAAGGATTTGGGATTGTGAAATGAGCATCATTGGAATCATGTTCAATTGATCTATTTCACAAAGTAAAGATCATAGACAAACATAGTGTGCATACTTGAAGTATGGCATAACTATTGTATAGAAAAACAAAGTGTACATGCTAGGAGCATGGGATAACTGTTGTTTTTATTCAAGTATTAAGTTGATTATTTGAAACATCATACAATGAATAATGTGTAATCAATATGGTGATAAATAAAAGGTGGTTTTATTTATATTCAAAAGGGTTCTGAGACCATATTGGATTCGATTATTATTATGTTTCACTTTGCATGTTTTGACTTCAAGAATAACTTAGTTATTCTTTCCGAATGACTAAGTTATTTAAACACTCCACAGTCGTTCATATGTTGGAAGTAGGTATGAATTAAGACTGTCATGAATCGAGGTTGTAGATGGCTAAATGTGTTTCGACATAGCAATGGTTGCTACAACATTCATGAGTGCTCATAAGTTATGAGTATTGGAAGTAACCCACACTCACTTGTATCACTTCATGGAATTTATCTCGAGTGATCGTGAGACGATAATATCATATAAGTCTTCAAACCTAGAGATATGAGTTGTTACCTATGAGTTGGTTATGCATTGATTACATGTAAACGCATCAGTAACTTGATGTTATAAAACGTGCCTTTGTGTACAATTCAACAAGTAGTAGAACAAGCATATGAGTCGAAGTTTATCTCTTCCTTCTAGAAATAGAAGCGATATCTGGGCCCCTCGATGATTTTTTTTGACCTATGTACCGGGCCCGGTCAGAACCTAATTGATGTGTTTAATTTAGTTCTATGTCAAACAAATCGAAAATCGGGAAACAAACTGCTGGACAATAAGTACAACATTGGTCCATGTATTTGTCCGACTGATATCATGAGAACAGAGGATTATATGATCACTTATCTAAAATGGTGCTTCATAGTTCAATAGAGTTTTCGAGAGCTACGATTGCCGGTTGGTTCCTGAAGTAATATAGGAAAATACAGTTATTAGACTTATCCAAGTGGGAGTCTGTTGGATAAGGTGTCTAAGTCCATAACTTATTTGGTATATACTTGACCCGACCTGGCATGGTCCATTTGGGTTGCACTTCACCCAAACTATTTATGGATAATTTTATGAGAATTGTATACTTACGATTTATTAATATATTATAAGTTTTAATATGTTAACATAAAGCCATGTTATTTAATTAGTTTTAATCTTGAATTAATTATGAATTAATTTAGTGATTAAAAGGAAGACTAATTAAATCATGTGCTATTATATTTATATGGTGTGGGCTAATACTCATTTGTTAATGGGCTAAGCTTATATGGAAGTCCATGGATGATCCATGGAGCTTTTAACCCATGGATCCTTGGAAAGGAAAAGACATGGGTTATTAGGGTTTCACCCTAACCATGCACACTATATAAACAAGCTTATGTTGCATGAAAAGCACCCTAGTGTGTGTGTAATAGTGGTGGCCGATTTCTAAGTGTTAGTATACTCTCTCATACATTTTCCAAGTTTGTGGTGATTTGTGATTTCCATTCGAGGCATTCACATTATTGGTGCTTGGCTATCAAACTCCAAGGAATCAACAATCAACAAAAGGTATGTAATTCATCTAGTTCTTTTATGTTTAAAAGTACCCCATGCCATGCTAGATAGGTTATAAACCTTAGAAAATAATATTTTGCATGTACCTTAGACAAAAATAGATCTAAGGTTTATTAGGGTTGCATGTACACTTAGGAAGTGTTAGAATGCTCAAAACCCAACATTGTGGCTGTCTCTAGGGCGTAACCCTATAAACTTATTCGAAGCATAACTCAAGTCATCATAGATCAAACCATATGAAGTAACATTCAATTTATTCTCTCGGAAACACCATTCAATTATGATGTTTTGGGAGGAAAAAAATTGTGAAATAATCCTACAATCCTTTAGATGAATGATGAACTTAAGACTCAAGTATTCTCCTACCAATATTGGATCGGAGCATCTTGATCTTCTTGCTCAGTTGGTTTTCAACTTCCATTTGGAATTCTTTGAACACTTCAAAAGTTTATGACTGATGCTTCATTAAGTAGATATCGCCATATATACTAAAATCATCAGTAAAAGTCACAAATAACATTCACCATGCCTTGTAGCGGATTTAAATGGTCCAAATATGTCGATGTAGATTAAGTCCAACAAATCCTTGCCTCATTTGTCATTTTCTTTGAAAGGTGCTTTTATCATCCTACCAAGTAAGAAAAACTCGCATACATCATCCGATTCTAAGTCAAATGATTCTAAGATAGTATCCTTTTAGAGATTAACAATGCCTTGTTGTTCATATACCCAAGATGACAACGCGACAAAAATGATTCATCCAACACATTATAATTAGAAGAACCCACATTTAACATTAGATTATTAGTCTTGCATACACAAAAAAAAAACACTTTCATAAACACCATTACATGGACTTGCTTTGAAAATAAATGAAACACTTTTGTAAATCAAAATATCACCATTATCATTATAAAAAGAAAAACGAAATCCATCCTTGTATAGTGTGTGAAAGAAATAATGTTTTGTGCCATATTTTGCAGTAGCAACAATTAAATAAACTAAAGTACACTTAATCATTCAACACGAGCTTGTATTCTTCGATCCTTGTAACAAGTGCAGTTCATCTGTTCCCTATGATTAGGTTCAACTCCTCATGATTTAGTCTTATACTTTCCTTTATTCCCTGTAAATCCGAGCAAATATGAGTACCACATCTCGTATCAAGAACCCAATAATTAGAAGTTGACATACTATGAAGTTATATCATAAAGATATGTGACGTGCCAACACCCCTGTCGTTATTCTTCTTCACGTGTTCGATGTACTTTGGTGGCCCTTCTCTTGGCATTAAAAACAAAATGGCCTCCTTTGGGTCAGTGTTGAGAGCTATCTCAGAGTCAGCTTTTCTCTTGAGACCTTGGTTCAACGGTCCAACCTTGGCCTTATCCTTGTTGTGACAAACCTTCTTCTTCTTGTTAGCACCACCATGTCCAATAGCCAAGATACGAGCAATATGGTTGGAGATTTTTTTCTTTAAGAAAACTAGCCTTGACAGTTTTCAACATGTCATGTAGCTCCATGAGGGTATGATGAACTGGTGATAGAACTAGAAAGCAAGTTCAAAACCATGCCAATGGCCAAATCCTTTGGAAACTTGACACCCAAGTTCCCTAGTCTGTTAATGTATGACTTCATTTTCTAAACATGCACACATACAAAATTCCCATCTTCATGTTTGCATGCCATCAAAGACTTCATGATGTCAAATCTTTCTTACCGAGCTTGCTCTTAGAACATTTCCTTGAGATTCTCATTAACGTCGTATGCCGAAACGTTCTCAAAGCACTTTTGGAGATCATGGGACATGGTCGCCAACATTATGCAAGAAAGTTTAGTAGATTTACGTCATGCTTGTGATAAGCAACCATTTTTGCTTCAGTGGATTCTTCTCTTACATAAGGGAGATCTTGATCGAGGACATACTCTTTTCCCTCGTACCTTAGGGAAATCCTCAAGGTACGAATCCAGTTCAAATAGTTCTAACTGGTCAGTTTCTCCTTAGATAGGATCGATATGAAAGATAAGTTTGAGTTCGATGAAGGTGGTGGAGGAGGAAGAGGATTGGAGTTGTTACGTTTGACATCTACAATACAAAGATGTTTAGTTAGATTGAAATTATCCTTAAAATAATTATTAACCCTAAATGAATTATTAACAAGGATAGGGTCCATATTTGGCTTTGCGCTGTGTAAAGGGATGTCGTAAACACATAACAAAGTTATTTAGGTAGGCAACGCAACTTGCCAGTTTTAAACTTGTGAAACTCCTAGATCATTTGAGATTCATCGACATTCAATGAAGGGGATGTCGTAGATCATTAAATAGATGGTGAATCAACCATGCAAAACAGTGTGGTACTTGATATGGAATTATTCTCAAGTGGACGTGTCGTTTAACCACAAACGCTCCAGCTACAAAATAATGTCATGAGTGACACATCATATAAACTTATATTTTCTTAATAACGTGCCGGTTAACAACAAACATCCCATCAGCAAAGTATAAGCAATATGTGCATTTTCATGGGTAACACATGACTTACATTTTTGATATATAAAATGGGATTTTTATTTTATTGCTTAAATAATATTTTTAATTTGGAAACAAAATTCAATCGCACCCTTTTGGTAACTCCACTCTCAAAATATAAAAAGGTGGTAAGGGCGGTAAGTGCGAAACATATTAAAAACTAACCTTATTAGGAATCATAGAGACCTCCTTAAACCTTTCTTAAAGTATTATAGTGGGTGCGCCTACTCTTAATTCAACGATACTATTTTTAATTAACATGTGAGGACACATGTGGTTTAATTTTTATTCTAAATTTAAACCTTTTAAATTTATATTTTGTTGTATTTATAATTTAATTCTTTTATTAAATAAAGTTTAAGATAATTATTCAAATTTTAAATTCAAGTTTAAATATAATTCAAATTTTAATGAATTAAATGTTTAAATTTAAATTCTTATTAAACAATATTTCAAATTAATCTAAAATGCGAATTACCAAATTTAAACAACTTAAAATAATAATTCAATCAAGAGGCTTATCTCTATTTTTTTAAAGATAAATCTGAAAAACATGAAAATTGGCCAGACACGCCGCGTCTAGCATAGGTTCGCGTCACGTATACGATTCAAGAAGTTTCTTTTTAATCTTTGATTTTTACAAAGTTTGTGCAATACGAATAAAACCTATAGGCTCTGATACCACTATTAGGTTTTATTAGCATCAATACACATTAATAAGGTAGCGAGATAATCTAGAGATTTACCTAAGTGTACATGTACCATAGATATAGGTTTTACTAGTTATAGCAACGTACTTTTAAAAACAAGAATAAAAATCATATAACCTATTGGTTTCTTTCTTGACATCTTTTTAATGTCAGTTGATGCAAATGATGAAGGGCCTAAAGTAGAACCCCTATAATGTAGTAAGACCCAAAAACTCCAAAATCAAAAAGGAAGAAACCTAGACTAGGGTTTATATAAAATTCACTAACCCTAGGAGAGGGGTTTTAATTTTGTCCAAGGATAAAGAGAGAAAGAGAGAGAGAGATAAAGAGAGAGAGAGAGAGGGAGAGAGAGAGAGATTGGATGAAAATTATGAAGGAACCATCTTCTAGGGTTTGACTTGTAACAACCCAAAAACATTGGTACAATTTTCATTTTTCAATCACCCAATAATACAACGTAACTTGTTTCAAAACAACCATAGTATAAATATTGTCATCAGAGTATAATTAAATGTCTATGCGAAATAACATCATGGGGAGTGTTGTGCAATCACGTCGGCCCTTCTCTTTCGAACCATAGATACTTGAAATGTTAAATCATAAAAACATAAGCACAAAGCTTAGTGCGTTCCCCAAAATACCACATACCATACATACAATTGCGATGGGCTAACCCCATGGTCTTTTCCATGGCATGTCATGGGCTACCCCCATGGTCTAACATCCAAGTGCCATGGGCTACCCTCAGGGTCTTACACCCTCGGCTTGGTGGCGGAAACACCGAGTGACACGACTTTCAAAATTGTTGGCTTTCTGGAAGAGGCCTTCATGTGGAGTTTTCATTCCCTTTGATAATCTGATAGTCGTCTGTACTCTGAGGTTAGTCTTTTATCTTTGTGGCTTGACGTAGGAATACATGTGATTTTAAGAAAGTCAACATAATGTCGGTGAGTTCATAGGTTTGGTAAGTATGAAAATACTTTTTCGATGTTCTTAGGTTAGCTTTCGTTGAAGTCTCCACCTAGGTTAGCGCGTTAGCATATTTTCTAGTGTTTTTGGTAATAGGAATCGGATGGTTTAGTTATTAAATCTGAATCCTTATTTGGATAGAAGATGTATTTTTACTTGTTACCTTAACTCAAGGTTAATAATCTCCTAACATTTATGTTATCTTATTATAGACACTGATTCTCAGGCCGTTCCTCGATATTAGTGGATATTTAGTTTAATGATCGTAGATCGAACTCGTTTCCTCGAGTATAAGCGTACTATCACTACTTTCTTAGGTTGTTTCCTAGTAGTAGTCTAACACAGTTAGACGTTGGTTAACCTAAACTCGCTTCCTCGAGTTTGTGCGTAGTATCAGTACTTAATGGTTTTTGTAGTTAGGATAGCTAGTTTTTGTTTGATTAAACTCGCTTCCTCGAGTTTGTGTGTACTATCACTACTTAATTATATTTGTAGTTTAAGATAGCTAGTTTTAGTTTTGACAAATTTATGATGAGTTTTTATAATCAAGCTATGATTGTTGATCCCGAAATACCACGACGCTTCATCGGGTGTCACTATGTTTAGAAAGTTATGCCAGGTTCGAATTGCTGTCGGGTAGTAGCTAGAAACCATAGGTGGTAGTCAGTGTTGTAAAACTCACCGAGTTGGCCGATTACTCCTCTGAGTACTTGCTACTCGGCCCCTTACCGAGGTGAGTTACAGAATCCCGAGTAGTCTCCGATCGATCCTTACTGAACTGAGCAGTGTTGTAAAATCCGGTCAACTCGGTGATTAATATGTATAATATACTTAATGATTTATTATTTAACTCGCACACATATGATTATTACTCCATATGTATATTAAATTTTTAG
Organism: Lactuca sativa; assembly: GCF_002870075.4. Lineage (NCBI taxonomy): Eukaryota > Viridiplantae > Streptophyta > Magnoliopsida > Asterales > Asteraceae > Lactuca > Lactuca sativa. Next base: position 313,836,854 of record NC_056630.2, read on the forward strand.
TAATTATTCACAAAGTGAGAGCATTATGTGTTTTTCAGTTTTTGTGTATTCACATGTATCTAATTTTGTTATATATTTCAATAAACTTATGATTTTGACATATATAATTTCCCTAAAAATATTTCTACATGAATTACCCAATCCGAGTACTCCCCGAGTACTCCCGAGTACTCGCTATTCGGTAGTAGGCCGAACAGGTACTGAGTAATGAGTTTTACAACCTTGGTGGGAGTGTCAATCTCGTATAGATATTTACATATCTCTCTTTATCACTTAAGAATTAACGATTATACGACAAGTGTTATCTGAAAATCTATCATCATGTTGATGAATCGTGTCTCATCTAACTCTTGTCATAGGGGCCTCCCCTAGTTTGTCGTGTTGTAATTTATACGGTATACTTATTATATATATATATATATATATATATATATATATATATATATATATATATATATATATATATATATATTGTGTGTGTGTGTTTAGCATAGCCGAGAATTTGGGCAGGGTAACACTAGGTACTAAGCTTATCCAAAGAGTGGCTATAATATCGAGTTTCAACGTTTACTAGCAACTAGCTAGTATGACAACTAGGTATGATCTTACCTCTCATAGTGGTTCAACATAGCAACTAGGCATAATATTGGCTAAAGAGTTTGGACAAAGTAACTACCGGACATAATATTATCCTAGCGCTATGGACATAATTATCTAACTATAATTTGTGACAACTACATAAAGTTGTATTTTAGACATGTATCCACCTCCCCCTAAAAAAGTGTTGAAAATGAGGTCGTGAACTCACCTAAGAGTTATGAAACCATTGATGTAGGGTAGGAATCCACAAGCTAGGACTTAGAGAGACATTCGAGATAGTGGCACGAGAATCAAGATAGACAGAGAATGAGTGAGAGGGGTGAAGAAAATGGTATGTTGAAGCTTTCTATTTATAGTAGGTTTTAGGGTGCGGGCCGCATAATTGCACGCTAGTCGTACGATCATGCCACATGTCGTCTCCTCAGTGTGCCACGTCATCCCGTATCTTGATGAAATCATGTGTCAATGCATGCGGCGCACATGACAAGATAAGTAAACTTTGAAAATTCTTAACTTTCACATACGAACTCTATTTTTGACGACTCTTATATATGCGTGTAAATCTCCTCATTCTCTACAATTTTCCTTTTGGTTGTTTTGGCTAGTTTTGATTTTTTTTCCAACTTGTTTTTATTATTGTTAAAACTCATATGTTCCTCATATGATCTCTGTTTAAGCGTTCTTTGCTCCATAATCCCTACTTTAAGTGGTACTACATTTGCCTTGTTGGCGACTTTTCCCAAAGTCTACCAATCTCCTTGTAGTTTTCGTCGATGTAACTTTTTACATACAACAAAACATTTATTTACTATAAATGTCGTATCTCACTCATGTTGTGTCAGATTCTTGTGAAATTTATATTTTTGGAAGTGCGGTAGTGTGTAGAACCAAAATATATTAACCTGCTTGTAAAGTGACACAACCTTTTGCACACTTATTTTTGAGCATATACTTTGACGTTAATAAGAGTGAGGTTTGAAATTTGTGGCGTTTACAAGTTTATATTATCGTGTTTTGACATTGGTTGTCGACGGTGGCAAAGGATGTAGATTCTGGCATGTCACACTGTGGGCATTGGGCTCTTAACAACTTAATGGGTTAAGCCGTTTTCTTCGATTCCAAGAGATCTAAAGCTCAAATCTGGTCCTTTCTATGTTCTAGATGGATAAAGTTGCCAACTTTATCCATTAAGACCATCCAAGATATCAAGATCTCAAACCCTAGGTCCAAATAATGGCAACACATGACATAGAAGTAACCATTAAGAACTTAATCTCTAAAGATCTTAGTCCCTCAATTACAGAAGAGTTTCCCATGCCAAAATTAACCTAAAAGTTGGTGCTTTATAGACATGCATGTCCAATACATGCCTTGAACTCATACTATGTCGGAATAAGGGTTATGACCAAAAATTTGATGCATGACTCAAAATCCAACCACACTTCAGATCCAAACCAACAACCACTCCAAATGTCCCCGTGATTCATAAAGTTGCAAACTTTATGGGATCTCACCATCCCAACTAACATGAAATTGAAGAATATTGGACACAACTCAATATCTAACAATCTAACAACATAAAGGTGGAGTCTTGGACACTTACAGAGGTTCAAAAGTGTGCTAAGATGAAGAATGGAAACTTGCTTGCTGGATCTTGGATCACTTCTTCCTTCTTCTTACTTAAAAGTCTTCCCAAAGCACCAAAAATAACTTCAACAATGGAGGAAACATATTAGGGTTTCTTCAGGGCTTAGGAGAGTGATGGAGGCTGAGGGTGAGAAAACCCTAGCCTCCTCATTTCTTTAAATAGTGAGCAAAACTCGAAAAATTAAGGTTTAACTAACAAGCGGCGGCTACGCCGTGGCCAATAACCTGCCATGCCGTGGCGGGTAAAAAGAAATCTGCAACCAAGAATGCCTCACTACGTCGTGGTGATCCTCCACCATGCCGTGCCAACTCCAAACAACCAAACTATGAATAAACAAAATGTAACTCAAGATTCGGATGTTACAACTCTCCCCCACTTGAATAGGACTTCGTCCTTGAAGTCCGCAATTGCAATAACTCTGCGTAATGCTCTCATATCTCCTCCTCAGGCTACCACATCCACTATGAATCCTTCTGGTGCTGCCATTGCACTTTAAATAAATCCACCACCATGTTGTGCAAGGTCTTCATTTTCCAATGAAGGATCATGATCTCTCTACATAGTTCACACACTCATCGAATTGAATATCATCTAAAGAAACCACCAAGGAATTATCAGCTAGATACTTCCACAACTTAGAGACATGGAATTTGTTGTAGATCTGACAGAGCTCATCAGTCAAGTCCAACCGATACGCAACGTTGCCTAACTGGTTGATAATCCTGAAGGGGCCGATATACCAGGAAAAGTTGCCCCATTTCCGGAACCGGATGACACCTTTCCGTAGTGACATTTTCAGAAGCACAGAATCTACCACCTAAAACTGGAGGTTTGATTGTCACCAATCAGCATAACTCTTTAGACGAATCTGCGCGGTCTGCAGTCAACCTCGCACTTGCTGAATCAACTCATTGGTATTGAGTACTACCTTAGTACTCCTCATAACCCTGCCCGACCTTTCCCAAACAAACTTTACTTTGTTAGGTTCCTTTTTCGGATAAAATCAAATGAATCATTTTTCCATAAAAGAAATCTTTTAAGAACCTTTTCCTCAACCAGTCATATCACCAGGTCGTTGGATGTTAAATCCGTTTCCACATCCTTATTTTTCACAACGTATAAAACGACTCTCAACCCCATGTTTAGGCGACGTGTGATCATGGTACTGTTAGTGCAATAAATGCTCCTCTTTTCCCAGAAACATTTTAATTTCAATTTATTTTAATTGTAACACCTCGTTTTGAAGAGTACTTTGGCGGCGGTCTCGGAGGCCCAGAGTATAAGAAATTTAGTCTTTTATGGGTCTCTGGGTTTATTCGACATGTTTAAGACTTAGGTGTGTATTTAGGAGCGTAAGGCTTCTCGCCACCTTTTCGTGGATATAAAGTTCGTCGGAAAAGGACTTAGAATGAAGAAGTTATAGCACTTTGAAGTTATTGGCATAAATGGCCCCTAACAGAAATGTTTGGCAAGCAAGTCCCATGCATGCAAAGGAAGCATGCACGTGTCCGGCTGGGTACGCCCAACGTAATCTGGGAGTACGCCCAGCGTAGTAGAGTAAAATGATCGTGGTTATGGGAGGAGTATGCCCAGCGTATGAGGAGTACGCCCAACGTACTCTCAGAGACCCTAAGCCCTAATTTTAGGGGCTAATCACTATATAAGGAACATTATGGCTCAAACCCTATCTCCTTATCAGCCTCCCCAACCTTAGAGATGTTGGATTAATGTCTAAGTCCATAACTATAATTGGTAAGACTTGACCCGACCCGGCATGGTCCATTTGGGTTGCATACCATCATGCACTTGGATAGACTATAATGAGAGAAATAAGACACTTATGGTTATTAATATATTATAAGTTCTAGTATATTAATAATAAGAATAATAAGATTATTTAATTAGTATTGATCAAGAATTAATCTAGGATTAATTAAGTGATCAAAAGAAGACTAATTAAATATTTGGAGTGATTGTGTAAATCATCCATACTTATATAGTGGGCTAATGCTCCATGGATTATCTAGTTGGGCTAAAACCCATAGGATGGTCCATGGATGCTCCATGGTGTATTTGTACCCATGGATCATGGAAATGAAAGGACATGTCAATTAGGGTTTACATGGTGTAACCCTAACTATATAAGCATCTTATTCTTGACCAAAATCAGCTACTAGTGTGAGTAATAGAAGGGCTAGCCGATTTCATGAGTGTAGATTTCTCTCAAGTTATTCCAAGTGCATTTGGTGTTGTGTGAACCATTTGAGGTGTCACACTTGGGGCACTAGGAACTCAAGCTTCATGAAGAAATTCTACATCAAAGAGGTATGTATTCTATCTTGTTATATCCATTGTTGTGTATGCTAGATTAGGATAATACCTTGGATGTTCATATTTGTATGTATAATAGAGAAAACATAGATCCAAGGTATTTAGGGTTGCATGTACACTTAGGAGTGTTAGAATGCTCAAAACCCAACAGTGGTATCAGAGCCTAGGCTTGTTTTCTTGTTATACTTGCAAAACTGCTTAAAAAATCGAATTTGTTGTTGTCTGATCATCAGACTCGGCGAGTCCATCAGGAGACTCGGCGAGTCCATGCCTAAAAAGTGATCAAATCGATCCAACTCGCCGAGTTGGTTCATGCACTCGACGAGTTGGACCCCCAGACAGCATAAATTCGACCTTTTTGGCTGGAATTGGACTAGGAACATTACCCTAAGATGTTTTTGAACTTGGAAACTTGTTTTTGATGTGGTAATGTTCATGCTAATCCAATTTGAAAGATAATTGTCAATAGATTCATGTTTTGTATTAGTTTAAGGTTTAGACTAATTACATGAAAAAGTTTGATTTGAATTATCTTGTTCTTATGAGTTGCTTAGATTAATAAAATGTTGAGTGAAATAGTTGTTTTCAATCCATTTTAATCTAAGAGTTGAGTATAAAATGTGTTTTTGTAACTTGTCCTCAAGTTACATGAAGAGTCACATTAAAGACTCATAAAACTCATAATAGTTGGCAATGGTTACAAAATGAAGAGTCTTGTGTCATTGAATAATTTTTATGACTCCATAACTTGTCCTCAAGTTATGGAAGTTCAAGAGTCACTTCATTAAAGAAAAATATGTAACCATAATTAAATCCGTAAGTTATAAAATAAAAGAGAAAGTTATTTCTTTTATTAGTTTAAAGTCTTCCATAACTTGTCCTCAAGTTATGGAACTTGAAGAGTTTTTGGATTAAAACTACTTTAAACTCATAAGTTATGGAATTAATTAGTTTTGAATAGTTTCAAAACTTGCCCTCAAGTTTTGGAATTTGAAAAGTTTTCAAGTATGAATACTTTAATTCCAAGTTAGCCCTTAGAATTTTAAAAGTTAAAATTCAACCCTTATACTTTATAATATTATAAGTTAATAATATATATATGTATAAGAGTAAAGTCAGTCTTACCGCTAGTACGCCTCATTCACGAAGCCGGTCTATAAGGTGGGTATAAGGTTGTTGCCTATAAAATGGCAACTTAATGGGTGTCCACTCTCACCCACCGCTTGCTTGACCGGTGGAGGGTCGTTAGCCGAACGGGTTTGACAGGACTATAATTCTCCCTTCATTAAAAGTATTAATGAAAAATACTAAGTAACTAAACTCTTAATAATACCCAATCTTAGTTACTTAGGAAAAATGTGAATAAGGTGCTAACCCATGAAATTACACTTTACACTTTGTCTAAGTCGTTAGTGGAGCGTGTGTGGTTAACCGGCACACTAACTTGGACTTAACAAGGTAGGTAAAGGGTGACTTAATATTTATCATAGTATCGATGGAGCGTGTGTGGTTAACCGACACATCGATTGAGGGGTAATTTATTAAGGGTACCAAGTGATTTGCATGGTTACTTCACACCTTGTTTTGTGATCCTCGACATCCCAGTCACAAAACCTGAAGGGCACACTCGAGATTGAAACATGCCTTTGAAAAGTTCAATGAATCTCAAAGATCTAGGAGTTTCAAAACCAATTAAAACCTAAGAATACATTTTGTTTATCGTGGTGGAAATTGGTGAATCGTCATTCACCTACCTTCAAATATTTTATAGCTTGGATTACGGCATACCTCTTCTAAGTTATAAAATAGTTTGTTGGGTCCTAGCCTTAATATTTCATATTGGGTGTCATATTAAGGACTTTAAATCAACTATCTTGAATATCTCCCAAAAGATGTCTGGTTTAGACACCTATGATCTTCTCAAATCTCTTGAAACAAGGTTTCCTAATGAGGTTGATGTCCCATGGATATCATACTTCTTTCTCCTCCTCCAATCATTCTCCCTAACCCACAAGTTCTTGAAAAGTTTAACGTCACTCAAAGCCCTATTGGCAAGGCAAGGTCTAGGTGTGATCACATCTTGGAGATGTAGTCACATATTGACAATCCGGGAGAGTTGGGTGTCAAAGTCTTGAGAAAGTTGGTGGTTCAACTACTTTCTAAGTCACATAGTGAGTTCTTTTGGAACACCTATGAAACAGACTATGACAAGACCCTTAATGATCTTATCTATTTGTTAAGATCAACTTCCTTAAAACTTGATGGACATTGACAATAGTGACACAGGAAATCCCGGAAAGCATTCTCTTCCCAATGGAAAGGGATCGGCCATAGACAACTCGGTTGACCAAATGGTAAAGAGAAAAGCTAAGTCTGTGATAGTCCCTTGTACCATTATCAAAGGGTCCATATGTTGATATTGCCAAAGGAAGGGGCATTGGTTGCGAAGCTGCCAAATTTACCTAAGGGTGTTAAAGTCAATAAGTTTGACTCTACTTCAGGTAAAGTCCACTATCTAACTCTGTTAAGTTTCTATTCTGAGATCCTTGATACATGATGTGACTGGGTCACATGGTGATGTTTTAAGAATCAAAGAAAAGTGAAGAAACTTAAAGAAAGAATTTGCTGAATCTGATGGCGTAGATGGATTTCTATCGCATAGTTTGAAGATCAGATTCTTGAGCTACTCCTTAGGAGTTATGATATTTTTGCTTAGGAATAGATAACAAGTTTTCATATGGATTTTCAGGATTAGTTTTTCCGCAAAGTTTTAAAATAAAAGAAAATTTTTGATTTTACTTATTTTAAAATATCCTTACAATGGCATTTGAGGAAAAATTGTTGCTTATATGATTCCATTAAGAGCAAGAGTGGAAATATGAAATTGATTCTTTCATTTGTGGTAATGTCTAGATTTACCAAATAAGGAAAGATTCTCATCACCCAAGTTTCAATTGGACCGGAACTTGGAATCATGCAAGTTGTATAGCATGATGAATGAGAACCTTCAAGTATTGGCAAATTAAGACTAATTACTTGTTCACATGGGTGTGTGAGTCAAGTAAAGGACTAAAGGATCGAGTACACATTCTTGTGCACTGATTAAGTCCACCACAAAAGTTTGATAAGACTATTCGTCATGGTATACTTAAGTTTAGTAAATATGATTATACTTACAAGCTTAAGTGTAACTCTGAGACATTGGAAAAGGTTTCAATGTATGGCAGAGCGAATAAGAAGAATCAAATTAGGCAGAAGGATAAAAGTGTCTCAAATCTGAAAAGATGGGAGAGTACTTTAGTATCAGTTTTGTGATCATCTTAATGATTAAGAAACCATATCAAAATTAGTTCTCTAAGGAAATCTTAGTGCATTCTTATGACTAAGAAGGAGGAACTTGAATTGTTGAAATGGTTAAATCAAGAAGATTAGTCATACTTCATTCCAATACAAGTCTTAGAGTCATACTCCAAGATTGTAACTTGAGTGACATGTCTTAAAGAAGGTTTAAAACACTTGTCAAATGTAAGAGTAAAAGTTTTCTACTCTTGTACATTTGAAATTGGTAAGTTGTGATGTTTTGGATAAAACAAAGACCAACTAAGGCCAATTTTGTGAAGTGTTTGTCTTGATTAGAATCCACACTATCTCTTGGATATTTGACAAGGGAGTCTTATAGGTCAAGAGGACAATGGGAGTCTTAAAAGTCTTGAAAGTCTCAAGAACTAATCAAGAATAAAACCTAAAGTTCTTCACTAGCACACAACTTGAGGTTCATAACCTATCGTGTTGACATATTCTGTGCCCATTCCAGTTAAAGTTGGTTTTGCATATGAGTTCTTAGAGTTCTCAATTTGTTGCACAACAACTTGGAAGCAATGGCAGGTCCTTGAGCTGCCAGGTGGCAAGAAGTTAAGATTGAGTTCGGTCCATATGAGTTTGGATTAGTCATTATCTTTGTCTTGTGATTATGGTTTTGACAATTCACATGGATAAGAACACATACACCATTAAATCTAAGTGTCATAAGGTTTCTCTCCGATTCATCAAAATGATGGTGAGGAAACACTTTCACTAAGTAGATTTTAGCTAGATAGCAATTGTGATATTTGCATTCTCAAAGTCGTTAGTGGAGCGCGTGTGGTTTACCGGCACACTAACATGGACTTGTGAGAAGTGGCAAAAAGGTCTAACCATTATGATTACGGCATACCTCGTCATAATTGTTTAGATACACAAGTGTGCTATCTAAGGGAAGGTGTATGATTTTTTGATAAAGTTTTATCAAAACAATCTAGTATCAGAAATCTGAACTTTGGTAAGAAAGTCACTGAAGTATTGATTTCTAGAAGTCCAGCTGATTTCTGAGTACATGTCAAAGCTAGTGGGAGCATAAGTGTTATGCTAATAATCATCATGTTACTGGGAGCATGATAATTATGATAAGTATTGCAAGTTAGCAATGTTAATTATAGAAAACAAAAGTTTCAATTGGGAAAAAGTTGTTTTGCTATAATTAAGGGAGAGGAAATTATACTTCATCTCAAATCTATAAGCTTAGATCGTGAGGTTTTAATCATTTAGTCAAGGATATATATATATATGAATTTCGTGTTGGAATGGCTCAACATAAGGAAATTCTATATATGGGTCCATTATTTGCGTTCTAAAATTCGATTATGATTACAACATCCCTTTTCATAATCTGAATTATGAGAACTTGGCAAATTGAAATGGAAATATTATAGCAAAAGACTGGTGTAGTCTTTTATGTGAGACATCATGAATCGTGTCCTATATGCTTCGGATATAGGATCGATTACATGTGCTATATTTATCCTCTCTAAAATTTTCCTAATGCCTGGGGCATTAAGAAAGGAAAAGGTATAGAATTGGATATGACTAAAAGGATTAAGCAGTTGTTGAGGACAATCTAAGGTTTACCAAAGATTGGTTGCTCAAGGACAGTTGGAAGTATAGTGATAATTCTGGAAGGACCATATTGACATAATCTGTAAGGAGGCAACTCTTGTTCAGAAGTGATAGTCAAAATGGAATCTGGAAATGTTTCAAAGTTAGAATTTTCAATCTATGTAAGATTAAGGAAACTTAATGCAAGAAGGATGTTTCCAAGGAGTTGATCTCCTTTGGAATACTCTGTAATGATTGTTGCCAAGTCTTTGTGAGTTTGTGCATAATCGTTACAAGAGGATCAATGCATATAAGTTTAGAATCTAACAGATTTCAGTAAATGGCATGAATTTGGAATTCTTGTATTTGCGGTAAGGATTTGGGAGTGTGATAAGAGAATCTTTGAAGTTATGTTCAATTGATCTAGTTCACAAAGTAAAGATCATAGACAAACATAGTATGCATACTTGGTGTGTGGCATGACTAGTGTTTTGAAAAAAAAACATAGTGTACATGCTTGGAGCATGGGACAACTATTGTTTTTAAATTCGAGAATAAAGTTGATAGCTGAAACAGTATACAATGAATAATGAGTAATCATATGGTGATAAATAAAAGGTGTTTTATTTATATTCATAAGTTCTGAGACCATATTGGATTCGATTATTATTGTGTTTCACTTTGCATGTTTTGACTTCCCGAATAAACTGGGTTATTCTTCCGGAATGACTAAGTTATTCAAACCATCCACAGTCGGTCATATGTTGGAAGTAGATATGAATTAAGACTGTCATGATGGGTTGTAGAGGTCTAAGGTGTTGGACAAGGCTACAACAATCATGAGTGCTCATAAGTTCTGAGTATTGGATTCAACCCGCGCTCATTGGAATCACTTCATGGATTTTATCACGAGTGATCATGAGACGATAATATCTTATATTCTTCAAACCTAGAGATATGAGTTGTTACTATGAGTTGATAGTACGTTGATTGCACGAAACCGCATTTGGTAACTCTGTGCTATAAAACGTGCCTTTGTGTATGATTCAACAAGTAGTAGAACAAGCCATATGAGTCGAAGTTTATCCGTTCCTTTTACCTTCGGGATAAAAGCGATATCTGTGGGCCCCTCGATGATTTGATGATGACAAATGGAAGTGCTCGCCCGGGCCAGGACTGATTTGATTTGTTCAATTAGTCAGTCGTCATAAATCGGAAAATCGGGAAACAACAAATGGACAGAGAGAATGATTATAATCCATGTCTCAGTCCATATGATATCTACAATGGAGGAATATATGATCCCTTATCTAATGGACAAGTCACTGACAAAGGTCAGAGTTCATCTACAAGGTCAGAGTTCGACAGAAGCTTTTGAGAGCTACGATTGCCAGTTGGTTCCTGAAGTCATATGCAATAATAGTTTTAGACTTATCCAAGTGGGAGACTGTTGGATTAATTTCTAAGTCCATAACTATAATTGGTAAGACTTGACCCGACCCGACATGGTCCATTTGGGTGGCATACCATCATGCACTTGGATAGACTATAATGAGAGAAATCAGACACTTATGGTTATTAATATATTATAAGTTCTAGTATATTAATAATAAGAATAATAAGATTATTTAATTAGTATTGATCAAGAATTAATCTAGGATTAATTAAGTGATCAAAAGAAGACTAATTAAATATATGGGTTGATTGTGTAAATCATCCATACTTGTATAGTGGGCTAATGCTCCATGGATAATCAAGTTGGGCTAAAACCCATAGGATGGTCCATGGATGCTCCATGGTGTATTTGTACCCATGGATCATGGAAATGAAAGGCCATGTCAATTAGGGTTTACATTGTGTAACCCTAACTATATAAGCATCTTATTCTTGACCAAAATCGGCCACTAGTGTGTTATATGAAAGGGCTAGCCGATTTTGTTGAGTGTAGAATTCTCTCAAGTCATTCTAAGTGTTTTGATGATTGTGATTCCATTTGAGGTGTCACACTTGGGGCACTAAGCACTCAAGCTTCATGAAGACTTTCTACACCAAAAAGGTATGTATTCTATCCTACTATATTCATTGTTTTATATGCTAGATTAGGATAATACCTTGGAAGTTCTTATTTGCATGTATAATAGAGAAAACATAGATCCAAGGTATTTAGGGTTGCATGTACACTTAGGAGTGTTAGAATGCTCAAAAACCAACAAGAGAAACCATAGAATGCCTGATCCCTTCATTCTTGTGTAATTTTGATCTTGAAAAGCCCATCTTGGTGGTTTTATGCTTGGAAGAGGAAAGAAGAAGTTGGCTAGGAAGGACTTGGGAAGTTTGAGTTCATAGATCTTGAATAACATCATCATTTGGGACTCTTTGGAGGTATAAAGTTCATAACTTTACATAAGAGTGCTTACATCTAGTGTAGTTTGGTTTCGAAGTCATTTTGGTCCAAAGGATGAAGCTTTATAGTCCAAATCTGATTTCTAGGCTAAGGGCTGCCACCCTTGGTGCTAAATGACTCCCTAGGTCAGAAAGTTGTCATCTTGGTGGTCTTAATGGGTTCATGCAAGAGTTGAGATCACTTTCATGGAAGTAGAATATCATTTTTGGAGTTTGGACTTGTTTGGGGCATGCAAAGTCACAAATTCAGTGACTTTATCGATTAAGACGTTGAAAAGGACTTGGATCTGTGATTGTAGCTTCTGGATCTGAGTATTAAGCACTTAATGGGAAAATGGTTTATTAGGGGAGTACACTGAAGATACATGAAGGTACGCCCATCGTACACACCATTTGGGTAGTACGCTTAGCGTACATAGGAGTACGCCCAACGTACTCACTAGATTTGGGTCTTGCGAGTTTTGGGCCTCGGTTTGGGCCATGCATGGGATTTTGGTTCTTTGGGACTTAGTGGGCCATCATAAGTCAGATAATGTGGGCCAAGAGGATGTTTGTACTTAGGGTAAGGCCAATTAGAGGGATTGGGCCCAATTTAGCAAATTGGGCCATTAGTGGGTTTGGGAAGCCCAATTAATGTTGGGCCTTTTTATATTATGATTTTGAGCCTTAGATATGGAACAAGTTGGACTATGGGTAAAATGGTCATTTTAACCTAAGGAGGATTATTGATTTGGACTAAGTGATATTTTGGTATTGATAGCTCGGGGAGTCGAGAGATTAGCAGTTCCGGGATCTGCCAGCTAGCAGCGAGGGGTTATTCGCAGGAATCTACAGTCAGCTTTGGGAGGTGAGTTTCTCCAGTAGGAACGGGTCTAAGGCACCAGCGTCAGCCCGTTGATGTTTGTTACTGCATACTGGATTTAGATCTGATGTCGGGGTTAGCTCGATGTAGTTTATATATTCCGGATTTTGGTCCGATGCCGGGTGGTACCCAATGCAGTAGTCTATGATCAGTTATATTGTACGTGCCTGGTAGGGAGGTGGGTATGGGTGGGGGCCCGTATCTCATCACTAGATGAGTGTGGACATGGTTCCATATCTCACTAGTAGCAGAGTAGGGGCGGGCCCAAGATAGGCGGGGCCTTGAGACTAGCAATTATAATATAGTGATTGTGTGTTTTGTATTAACATGGTTATATGTTATTGTTGTATGTGTGTAGTGGGCGGGGCCCGAAGACAGGTGAGGCCTAGTAGAAATGTATATGTATACCGAGCGGGGCTCGATGCCAGGAGGGGCCTGATGTCGGATTCATCTGATGTCGGGTGAGGCCCGATGTAGCGGGCTGGGCCTAATGTTTGTAGTATGTGATTATGTATGTGTTGGGTCTATTAGATTGCGTCATGGGCTCGGTCCTTAGCCCAATTTGATTGCCGGTATTGGGCCTGTCCAACCGTGCATATTTTTGTACTTGGGTTTAGTATATAAGCTGCATGCATGCAGACTTAGAAGTTATCGCATTCATTGTTTATTTTCTCTAAAAGTTTTGTAAACCCTAGCTCACCTCTACAACGGAAGTTCTTCATCGAGCTCTACTGAGGCGTGACTTTATTTTGAATCATAAGCATACATTTGATTCTATTATGTGTTCATTATTTTACTGTTCTTGACTTGTTTGATTTCAATATTCATACCTGTGAAAGATCTAATCGATCTAGAGTTTTTATTCTCATCAATTGGTATCAGAGCAGGAGACTATGTAATTCATACACATCTCTTCTGTCGAAGAAGTTATTAGGGTTTTTAATTCCGCATTGATTGATATTTATTGAGCCGTCACTCTATATTGATGTATCTAATTAATTGTTGATCTAACCCTAACGATATATTAGAAGTCTGATCTTTACAGGTTATCGATCAAAAGTCTTTACAATGTCCATGGATGATTCACAAACCAATCCGATCAATATCTCCAACAACATAGGGTCTACAACAAGAATACCAATCTTGTATACACAAGACTATGAAGTTTGGACGCATCACATTGAAGATTACGTGATTGGATTGGAGGATAATGGATACTTAATTTGGTAAGCGATTACTGCAGGCCCATTCGCTCATTCAAGCAAATCTAAGATTGTTAAAACACAGAAAGAGTACAATCAGCTTGTCAATGATGTCAAAGATATTCATCAGGATGAGAAGGAGAAGTTTCAATGCAACATCAAGGCCCTGAGGATGATAAGGTTTGCGCTGTAGTCGGATACGTTTCGTTTAGTGAGTTCTTGTGCTACAACTAAAGAGATCTGGGATAGATTGAAAGAATTATATTCCACTGACGAAGATTTGGAACATTCAATCCAAATTCTTTTGCTGTCTGAATTTGGTGACTTTAAGCAGAAGCCTGAAGAGAAACTTGTTCAAACTTTTGATCGCTTCAATCATCTTTTAAGTAAGATGATAAAGCATGGGATTGAAAGGAAAATTATCGAACAAAAGGTTACTTTCATGAATGGCCTCAGAACCGAATGGATGGCTTTGTGTCAATAGTTGAAGCTCATGAACAGTTCAAGTCTTATTCTCTGGCAAAACTAGTGGGTATTTTGAAATCCCATGAGAGTGCTCCATCTAAGGAAACGAATGTGATTTCCAGTCTGGGTTCTTTAGCTCTTGTCTATAAAGGAAAAAGTTCGGTTGAAGAAGAAGAGGAATTAGATCTTGAAAATTATGATCTAACCGGTGAAGAATACGCCATGATGGTGTCTAATCCTAGAAAATTCATTAAGAAGAAATTCCCAGCCAACAAGAACCGAAACTGGCTGGTTAGTTACAGCGCCGAAAGTGTCACACCCCAAAACCAAGAACGGCGGAAACGTTCTGGGGCGGAGGACGTCATGTATAGTATCACAACACAGTAAATGTAAATAAGCAAACAACATCATCCATTGCATTAAATATAAAATTTTAATACAAGTGTGTTCTGTACAGTTATAGACACCAAAAATAATGTATAACAAAATAATATGAGATGAGTCTTGAATGCACTCCATCTTCTCAAAAGCTGGCCTCGGTACCTGTCTACTGATGACCTGAGAATACAAGTTATTTTGAAAGAGTTTATCAGCATTAAGCTGGTGAGTTCATAAGTATTTTAGTGTCAATGTTTCTTGTAAAAACGTTTGAACCTGTCTCAATGTATAAGTTTGTAAAAATGTAACTAAATGTTTGAAAGTGTTTGTAAAAGTTTGAATCTCTCAGAAAATCCTATATTTACTATAAAAGTAACCTTCTACCAAGGCTAAACGGTTTTGTAAACTTGTCTGTTGTAAAAGTGTGTAATTTCCCAAGTATAACTATTATTTGTTAAAAATATAGTTTGTACATTAATGCTTAAGTGAGGTTATCACTAAAATATGTAATGGGTAAATCATTGTAGTACTGTAGCTTTGTATAATAAGACTACTATTGTACTAAATACTACTACCTTAAACCGGATTTATATTAAGGTATAATGTGATAAATTGCACCATGCTATCGACTGGTAACAACGACATAATGAATGGTCGTAATTAAAAGAAATGACGTTTGGCACCCGCAGACCTGCAGGTCCGGCTGTAGCTAGCAGCAAGGTGTAGGATAGTCAATCCAGTATAGATCTATACGCAAACTCACGCTCCCCCTCCAAGAGAGTTCTGGCTACAACTCGGGTCATGACATTTAAGGCATGCTCCGACACAGTGGATCACAATTATTACGTATTTATGTATATGTATTGTTTCTCGTTCTAGTATGACTGTATATGTACTTGTTTCTAGTATATCTGTATATGTATTGTTTCTAGTATATCTGTATATGTATTGTTTCTAGTATATCTGTATATGTATTGTTTCTAGTATATCTGTATATGTATTGTTTCTGGTATATCTGTATATGTATTGATCCTGTGTTACCCCGATGGTAACTAACTAATGATGTACTTATAAGTATGAATATGGAAGTACTTTTATGTCTATACATGTATATATGATATATAAGTAATATGGAAACGACCTTCGGATGGTCACCCGAAATCCCACCAGACCACATCCAAATCGAGAAAAAGGAAATAGGGCGGATGGCATTCCTAAGGCTTTTGAACATTATTTATATATCTATACATATATGGGCATGCAATTGAATATATAAAAGCATAAATAAGTTTTCATAAAACATTTGAAGCATAAATATAATTTCAAGGGAAGATCGACTTGATGTCGATCTATAAAACAATTTGAAGGCATAAGTTGATAAAACAGTTTAAGTATAAGAAGCATTTGTTTGAATCACAGTCTATAAATAAGTTTGGATAGTAAAAGAGTTTGTAAAACATTTCAAAGTAAAGTGGTTTGATAAATAGTTTGAACAGTGGTAAAAATCGTTGTTTTCCTAGTTATTAATCACATGTGATTAAATGCAATCACATGTGATTGAAACAATAACTATAAGTATTTGACTTGTATTCCCCCCCATAAAGCATTTAAAACATTTAAAATCATTCAAAGGTTGATTCAAGGGGTATGAACTCACTTGTGGTGAGTCGTTTGAATTGCAGTGTCGGATACCGTGCTAGGTGGCAAACGGAGACTTGTTTACACGCACGAGCCTAGTTATCATATAATAAGCATATATATAACTAATTAGACAAATAATAACTTAAATAAATAAGTTAAGACACTTAGAAAACATTTAAACACTTTTATGAGTGTTGAAGGTTCAAATGGTTGCATCTAAGTTGCTACGGGAAAAGGGTTTGAAACATCAAATGGCCTTGTATAGGAGTTCACCATCCAACAAACCCCACACCTTGGAGTTTACGGCCGTAAACTCATGGGTTTATGGCCGTGAACTCCTCAAATGGTGGTTTTGGGTGTTTTGTGGTGCTATCTTGATCCTAGAACACTCCTAGCTTTGTTGGAATAACACATGAAGTAGTTTAAGGCTCTAGAATACTCCATAGTGGAGTTTATCGCCTAAAGTCCATTCACCCTAGAGTTTATGGCCGTAAACTCCTATGGGGTGATGGCTTTTAATTGTTTTGAGGCTCTTAAACATCAAGGATGGCTTCCATGAATTTATCTAAGGCTAATGGGGACAAGAGGCACACTTTTGTGCCTTCACTTGGAGTTTACGGCCCAAGATATGTTCCTTGGCCGTAAACTCCTTTCAAGGAGTGATTATTATGTGTTCTACTCTCCATTCTAGTCCCAAGTATTCAAGGTAAATTGTCTTAAGGCCTAAGGTGTGCTTGGAATGATTTTTACCCTACAAAAAGGGGTTTATGGCCCAAGAGGGGTTCTTGGCTGTAAACTCCTACAAATCTATGATTTTGAAGGGTTTAGATGTCTTAAATAAGCATAAGCCTTTGAGGGTTAAAGTCTTTAAGCATAAGGGGAAGTTTAGGGCACATTAAGCCCTTGAAAAGGGGTTTACGGCCCAAGGAAGTTCCTTGGCCGTAAACTCCAATGACTTATGGTTCTTGGATGATTTCTAGCCTACAAAGATCATACACTAACTCCTTGATAAGTTGTATAACATGGGGATGGTTCTAGAAAGCCTTAAAGTTCCATTTTGGAGTTTACTCCCCAAGAACGTTCTTGGGCGGTAAACTCCCGGATCTTGTAATCTAAACATGTAATTGATGTTAATAAGCATCTAACAAGTATTGAAACATATTTAGTAAAGTAGACTCACAATATGGGATGAAAACCCGAAGATCCGTCAGAGAGAATATAGCTTTTCTCTATTTGGAATTGTAAATAATGAATTAATTTAATTCAGAAAACTATTTATAGTCCTGGAATATTTTGGCAGAAAATATTTTTATTCCTGATATTGGACTGTAACATTATGAAACTTGAAATGCCCAAATTTCACAAAACCAGGAGCATCCACTCTCCTGATATCCTCTAAAACATAAACCCTAATGTACACAGACTTGTTCGGAAAAGTATGAAAATCACTGAAACTGAACTAGCTCCTATTAAATAGATGATGTTCGTACAATGGAAATTTCGGGTTGTCACATCATCCCCCTGTTAGAGGGAATTTCGTCCCGAAATTAGAATTTAAGCAAATAAAAGTTACAAACAATTAAGCGAAAAGATGAGGGTATTTCAACTTCATCTGATCCTCGCGTTCCCAAGTGAATTCCGTCCCTCGCTTGGCGTTCTAGCAAACCTTCACGATAGGGATACGGCTTTGTTTCGTCTGCTTGACCTCATGGTCCATGATCTCTACAGGTTCTTCCACGAAGTTGAGGCTCTCGTTGATCTCGATCTCGTCGAGTGGGATTATGAGAGTCTCGTCGGACAGACACTTTTTCAAGTTAGATACGTGGAATGTAGAATGTACGCTACGAAGTGTGTCGAGTAGGTCGAGTTTGTAAGCTACAGGGCCGACTCTGGCAAGAATCTCGAAAGGCCCTATGTACCTCGGATTAAGCTTTCCACGCTTGCCGAAGCGTATCAAGCCCTTCCAGGGTGAGACCTTGAGAAGGACTCGGTCTCCCACCTGAAATTCCAAAGGTTTTCTTCGTTTATCGGCGTAGCTCTTCTGTCGGTCTCTAGAGGCTTTCAATCGTTCACGGATCTGAACGATTTTCTCTGTCGTTTCCCGAATGATTTCCGGACCGGTGAGAGTACTGTCGGAAGCTTGCCCCCTTGCTAATTGGGTATCACCCACCTCAGCCCAGCACAGAGGGGATCTGCACTTTCGGCCGTAGAGAGCTTCGAATGGAGCAGCCTTGATGCTCATGTGATAACTGTTATTATAGGAAAATTCGACAAGGGGTAAATGAGTATCCCATGCCTTCCCAAAATCAATCACACAGGCTCGCAACATATCTTCCAGTGTTTGGATGGTCCTCTCACTCTGTCCGTCGGTCTGTGGATGGTAGGCTATGCTCATGTCCAACCTTGTTCCTAGGGAATGTTGTAGTGATTGCCAAAATCTTGAAGTGAACCTACTATCTCTATCGGAGATAATGGAAATAGGTACACCATGCAACCGTACAATCTCCCTAATGTATGTTCTTGTAAGTTTCTCCATCTTGTCGGTTTCTTTGATAGGTAGGAAGTGTGCAGACTTGGTCAATCTATCAACGATGACCCATATGGTGTCAAGTCAACCCGTTGTCTTGGGCAACTTGGTTATGAAATCCATAGTGATCCGCTCCCACTTCCACTCTGGAATCTCTGGTTGTTGCAGTAAACCAGAGGGCTTCTGGTACTCGACCTTAACCTTTGCGCAAGTAAGGCATTTACTCACGAAGGTAGCAATCTCTGCTTTCATATTAGGCCACCAGTATAGCTTTTTAAGATCCAGATACATCTTATCTGAACCTGGGTGGACGGAATACCGAGTGTTGTGCGCCTCAGTCATGACCAAGTCTCGGAACCCACCGTGTTTCGGTGTCCAGATTCGGTTCATGAAATATAAAGCTCCGTCACCCTTGGCTTCAAAGTTCTTGTCCATTCCCTTAAGGGATTCACTCGACACATTTTCAGGTTTCATGGCCTCAAGTTGAGCCGCCTGAATTTGCTTAGTCAGGTGTGAATGGATGGTTATTGATAATGACTTGACCTTGCGACCAGAATATTCCTTCCGACTTAGGGCGTCTGCTACTACGTTGGCTTTACCCGGATGATAACGAATATCGCATTCGTAATCACTGAGTAGCTCGACCCACTGTCGTTGTCTCATGTTTAGCTCCTTCTGATCGAAAATGTGTTGTAAACTCTTGTGGTCAGTAAAGATAGTGCTCTTCGTTCCATACAAGTAATGTCTCCAGATCTTCAGAGCAAACACTACTGCTCCTAGTTCAAGATCGTGGGTCGTGTAGTTAACCTCGTGTGTCTTCAACTGTCTTGAGGTGTAGGCGATGACTTTATCTTGCCGCATCAGAACACATCCGAGTCCTTGATTGGATGCATCGCAATAGACTACGAAGTCTTCTATTCCTTCTGGAAGGGATAGTATTGGTGCGGTGCACAAGGCTCGTTTGAGCGTTTGGAATGCTCTTTCTTGCTTCTCTTCCCAATCAAAGGCCACGCCCTTCTGGGTCAGGGTTGTAAGAGGTTTCGCTTTTCGGGAGAAGTTCTGAATGAACCTACGATAGTAGCCAGCGAGACCTAGAAATTGACGAATTTACGTAGGCGTCTTTGGTGCTGACCAGTTCTCAATGGCCTTTATTTTGGATGGGTCCACGTGGATCCCCTCTTCGCTTACCACATGTCCTAAGAATTCGACTCTTCGGATCCAAAATTCACATTTCGAGAACTTCGCATAAAGTTTCTCCTTTCGCAATGTCTCTAGAACTTGTCGTAGGTGATCGCCATGCTCTTTCTTACTTCGGGAGTAGATCAGGATGTCGTCGATGAAAACGATGACGAACTGATCCAAGTAAGGTCAGCATACTCTATTCATCAGATCCATGAAGACTGCGGGCGCATTGGTCAATCCGAATGGCATCACCACGAACTCGTAGTGTCCGTAACGAGTTCGAAAGGCTGTCTTCGGTACATCCTCCTCTAGCACTCGTAACTGGTGATATCCGGATCTCAGATCAATCTTGGAAAAATAGTTCGCCCCTTGCAGTTGGTCAAATAGATTATCTATGCGTGGCAGAGGGTAGCGATTCTTGATCGTCAATTTGTTGAGTTCTCTGTAGTCAATGCACATACAGAATGATCCGTCTTTCTTCTTAACGAACAAGACCGGTGCTCCCCAAGGTGAGAAACTTGGTCTTATAAAGCCCTTGCTGAGCAGTTCGTTAAGTTGACAAGAGAGTTCTTGCATCTCGGCTGGTGCTAAACGGTAGGGCGACTTGGCTACTGGGGTAGCTCCTGAGACTAAGTCGATTCTGAACTCGACTTGTCATTGCGGAGGTAACCCGGGTGGTTCTTCTGGGAAAATGTCAGGAAAGTCGCTCACTACTGGGAGGTTCTTTAGTTCTTTCGTTTCTAGGCTCGTGTCGACGACGTGAGCAAGGAATGCGTGGTATTCTTTGCGCAGATATTTCTGTGCTTGAATACTAGATATTATGCGAAGACTCGCACCAGGTTTGTCGCCGTTGACTATAAGGGTTTCGTTAGACGGGAGGTTTAGATGGACTGCTTTCTCGTAGCACATGATGTCGGCGCGGTGAAGACTTAACCAATCCATGCCGATAATAATGTCGAAACTTTTTATTGAGACCGACATAAGGTCGATTGGGAATGAATGGTTATCTAAGGTTAGAAGACAACCTAAGTATATGCTATTAGTACTTTCAGTTTTCCCATTGGCCATTTCTACTGTGAATTGTTCATTAAGTGCGTGTGGTTGTTTTTTAAGCATGCGAGCAAATTTGTGGTTTACGAAGCTTCGCTCCGCTCCACTATCGAACAGAATGCATGCATAGGAGTTATCAAGGAGGAACGTACCAGTCACCACTGTTGGGTCAGCGACTGCTTCCCCGTGGCCTATTGCTAGTACCCTCCCTGCTCCTCCAATATTCCTCGCCTTAGGGCAGTCCCTTTTAAAGTGGCCTGTTTCGCCACATCCATAGCAAGTTGGGCTCACGCCAGAGCCAGGAACTTGGGAGATCGGTTGCGCCGGGAACTTACAGAATCGGACGGTGTGTCCTTTTCTGTGGCAGTTAGTACACTGCATTTCACGGCAGGCGCCGTTGTGGTGGAAGTTGCATTTGTTGCACTTCGGCAAACTTCCAGAATACTGCTTCCCCGGAGTAGTAACAGCAGTAGGGGCTACCGCAGCATGTACTGCTACGATTTGCTGTTTCTTTGAAGCCTGTTGTCTCTTCTTCTCATCCCAAAACTTCCGCTTGGTGCCAGCGGATTTAGAGGGTTCTGGGATGGCTAGGGTGGTTGTGGTTGCAGGGGTCTTGACTCCATGGTCAATGAGTCTTTGTGCCAATCGCTTGGCACTGTCGAAGGTAGCGGGGTTAGATGCTAAGACGTTCCCCTGGTACGGAGGCATTAGCCCCCATACATACCGTTCAATCTTCTTCCCTTCAGTGGGAACCATATTGGGGCATAGGGCCACTAGTTCGCTAAATCGGGCAGTGTAAGCGATCACGTTGGTGCCCTTCATGGTCAGATTCCAGAGTTCATGCTCTAACTTTTGGACTTCGCCCCTCGGGCAGTACTCCTCAGTCATGAGGTCCTTCATCGTTGCCTAGCCCATGTCGTTAGCCACGACGAGAGTTAGGGCTTTGACGTGGCCGTTCCACCACGGTAGGGCTTTATCCTCAAAGGTGCACGCGTCATATTTCACTTTAAACGCAGCAGGGCACGAACAGATTTCGAAGACTGATTCAGTCTTCTCGAACCATTGCGAGAGAGCAATGACTCCGCCGTTGCCATAGAAAGGCTTCGGCTTGCAGTTTGTGAAATCCTTGTAAGAGCACTCCCTTGAGCGCACAGGGATTTCGATCGGAATAGATTCCACAGGGGTTCCACCCCTGCTGGCATCTGACGAGTGATACTGAGCCATGGTAGTTGCCACTGCTGCAGCTACGGCAGCATTTAGGGCTGCAGTATCGATGACTGCAGGTGGTGGAGGCGGTGGAGGTGCAGGATTATTCCTATTCCTGGAAGATTTGCGAGGAGGCATCCTTCAGCTATAAGTTCATAAAGATAAGAAAGATGGTAAGAATCAATTTGTAAGCAACGCGAGAGTGACACATGGACTAACTAACCATAGCCCAACAGTTGAATGAGTGTTTGAAATCACAATAAGAAATATTAGTAGGAATACACAAGTGTACAAATTTTTCCCACATATTAGATAGATTTCAATAGTACGGGTATTACTGATGTAATAAGTGAAGGGTTTTGAGCATTCTAACACTTCCTAAGTGTACATGCAACCCTAATAACCTTGGATCTATGTTTGTCTAATTTCTTTTGTGTAGCCGATTTTGGTGGAGAATATGCTTCTTATATAGTGTTGACACTTCTAGGGTTACACCAAGTAAACCCTAATGTGTCATGACTCTTCATTTCCATGACCCATGGGTTTGTAACTCCCATGGAGCATCCATGGAGCATCCTATGGGTAGAACCCAACTTGATAATCCATGGAGCCTCTTAGCCCACTATACAAGATATGGATGATTTACATAATCAACCCATATATTTAATTAGTTATCCTTTGATCACTTAATTAATTCCAAATTAATTCTTTGATCAACTAATCAAATAATATTATTAATATATTAGAACTTATAATATATTAATAATCTCCAAGTGTTATTTCTCTCATTTAGTCTAACCAATTGCATGGTGCCATGCAACCCAAATGGACCATGCTGGGTCGGGTCAAGTACAAGCCCGAAATAGTTATGGACTTAGACACCTTATCCAACAGTCTCCCACTTGGATAAGTCTAATAACTATATCTCTAGTACTTCAGGAACCGACCGGCAATCGTAGCTCTTTCAAGGTCTCTCGGAACTGAGAAGATGATGGTACGCCATTTAAGATAAGTGATCATATAATCCCCCGTTCTAGATATCAGCCGGACAAATACATGGAACATTGTCTTGCTTATTGTCCAACATTTGTTTCCCGATTTCCGATTTGTTTGACATAGAACTTAATTGAACACATCAACTTAGTTCTGACCGGGCCCGGTACATGGGTCAAAACAAAATCATCGAGGGGCCCAGATATCAGCTTCTAATCCAAGAAGGAACAGATAAACTTCGACTCATATGTTTGTTCTACCACTCATTGAATTACACACAAAAGTACGTTTTATAACATCGAGTTACCAATGCGGTTTCGTACAGTCAATGCATAACCAACTTGTAAGTAACAAATCATATCTCTAGGTTTGAAGACTTATATGATATTACCGTCTCACGATCACTCGAGATAAAATTCCATGAAGTGATTCCAGTGAGCGTGGGTTGAGTCCAATGCTCAGAACTTATGAGCACTCATGATTGTTGTAGCCTTGTCCAAGACCTCTACAACCAAACATGACAGTCTTGATTCATATCTACTTCCAACATATGACCGACTGTGGAGGTTTGAATAATATGTTATACCAAACAAAATTATTCTGGAAGTCAAAACATGCAAAAGAAATATAGTAAATGATCGACAAGAGATAGCAACACTTTACTCATAAATAAAACTCCTTTTATTCATCATCAAATGTCAATTACACTTTACAAATTTCGAGGTTATCTAACTACTAAATCTAATATCATCCTTCAGCCCTATGCTCCGAGAATGCTGAAGATGCTTAACCCGAGTCAGTCCCTTTGTGAGGGGATCTGCCGGATTCTCATCTGATGATACCCTCTTCGCCACGAGGTGTCCTTCTTCGATCCGATGTCTAATGAAATGGTATTTTCTGTCGATGTGTCTGGATCTCCCATGATCCCTTGGTTCCTTGGCTAAGGCAACAACACTTTCACTATCACAGAAAATTTCCATTGGCTCTTTAATAGCTGGTACAACTCCAAGGTCTCCAATGAAGTTCTTCAGCCATATCGCCTCCTTTGCTGCCTCGCTAGCTGCAATATACTCTGATTCACAAGTAGAATCTGCCACTATCTCTTGCTTGGAACTCTTCCAAGAAATTGCTCCTCCGTTTAGGGTAAAGACCCAATCCGACTGAGAGCGGAAATTATCCCTATCAGTCTGGAAGCTAGCATCACTATACCCTACAACTCTCAAGTCATCACTCCCACCGAGGGTAAGAACCCAGTCCTTAGTCCTCCGTAGGTACTTGAGGATATTCTTTACCACAGTCCAGTGTGCCTTGCCAGGGTTCGCCTGATACCTGCTAACCATGCTCAAGGCAAAAGCTACATCGGGTCGAGTACACGTCATAGCATACATGATCGATCCTACAGCCGAAGCATAAGGTGTTCGACTCATTTCTGCTATCTCAGCCTCAGTGCTAGGGCTTTGTGTCTTACTCAATCTGGTGTTACTCTGGATGGGTAACTCTCCTTTCTTGGAATCCTGCATGCTGAAACTCTTCAGCACCTTATCCAAGTAGGTACTCTGACTATGTCCAATTAGTCTTTTACTCCGATCTCTCAAGATCCTTATCCCTAGAATATAGGCAGCTTCACCAAGGTCCTTCATAGCGAAACACTTCCCAAGCCAGGACTTTACTTCCTGCAGGGTTGGAATGTCATTTCCTATGAGTAGTATGTCATCCACATACAATACCAAAAAGCTAACTATACTCCCACTAGCCTTGACATACACACAAGATTCATCTTCACTCCTAGAAAAGCCAAATTCCTTGACCTTTTCATCAAAGCAAAGATTCCATCTGCGAGGTGCTTGCTTCAATCCATAAAATGGATTTTTCAAGCTTACACACTCTATTAGGGTACTCGTTGCTGACAAAACCCTCTGGCTGACTCATGTAAACATCTTCAGCCAACTTTCCATTAAGGAAAGCGGTTTTGACAACCGTCTGCCATATTTCATAATCATGAAATGCAGCTATGGCTAACAGAACCCGAATAGACTTAATCTTGGCTACTGGAGAAAAGGTCTCATCATAATCCACTCCAGGAATTTGAGAGAAGCCCTTTGCAACCAGTCTAGCCTTATAAGTGTGTACTTTACCATCGATGTCGGTCTTCTTCTTGAAGACCCATTTGCACCCTACTGTCTTACGACCTGGAACATTTTCAACCAAGTTCCAAACTTGATTATCATACATGGATTGTATCTCGCTATCCATAGCCTCTTTCCATTTAGCAGACTCGAGGCCTGCCATGGCTTCCTCGTAGCTGTTAGGGTCATCTTGACTTACTAGTGTCCCATCACTAATAAGTGTCTCACCTTCTGCAGTAATATGGAATCCATGGTAATGCTCAGGTGCACTCCTAACTCTCGTGGAACGTCTCAGAGGTACAGATTTGTCAATTTGCTCAACAGGAGTTTCCTCCACAAGTTGAGGGCTAGAGTTTGAAGTTCCTTCACCGCTTGATTCTTTAATTTCTTCAAGATCAATTTGCCTCCCACTGTCTCCTTGGCTTATAAACTCTCTTTCTCGAAAGACTCCTCTTCTTGCTACAAAGACCACATTGTCACTAGGTCTGTAGAAGAGGTAACCAAAGGATCGCTGTGGGTAACCGATGAAAATACACCTCTCGCTTCGAGGTTCGAGCTTATCATGAGTCTCGCGTCTCACGAAAGCCTCGCAACTCCAAATCTTGATGTGGTCTAGTTTAGGTACTTTACCAGTCCACATCTCGTGAGGAGTTTTGGCAACTTTCTTTGTAGGGACTAGATTAAGAATATGGGCGGCAGTCTCTAAGGCATACCCCCAAAATGAGATTGGTAGCGTAGCTCGACTCATCATGGAACGAACCATATCTAACAAGGTTCGATTACGCCTCTCAGCCACACCATTCAACTGTGGTGTCTTGGGAGGTGTCAATTGTGAGACTATCCCACATTCCCTTAGATAGTCGAGGAACTCTGAACTAAGATACTCACCACCACGATCGGATCGAAGCATCTTAATGTTCCTGCCCAATTGATTCTCGACTTCCTGTTTAAATTCCTTAAACCTCTCAAAAGTCTCTGACTTATGCTTGATCAAGTAGACATATCCATATCTACTACAATCATCAGTAAAAGTCAAATAATAAAGATTAGCATCCCTTGTGGCATGTTTGAATGGTCCACACACATCCGTGTGTATAAGGTCCAACAAACCTTCACCCCTCTCACACGAACCTGTGAAGGGTGACTTTGTCATTTTTCCAAGTAAGCATGATTCGCAACTATCATCTGACTTTAGGTCAAACGACTCCAAGACTCCATCCTTTTGGAGTTGGCCTATGCGTTTCTTGCTTATATGTCCAAGACGACAATGCCATAAAGATGCTTTATCCAAGTTATTATTAGTAGAATCAATACACAAAACATTATTTCCTAAGTTATCTACAACGGATACAGCTTCATACACACCATCACAAGGTAATGCTTTAAAATAAAGAACATTATTAAAGAAAGCATCAATAGAACCAACTTCATTATTAAATGAAAAGGTAAACCCTTGTTTGTACAAAGCATGAAAGGAAATAATATTTCTTGCCATTCCTGGCGAGTAACAACATTTATTCAAATCTAAACTAAACCCACTACTTAGCGATAAAGTATAAACTCCAATCTTGGTAACAGGTATAGCTTTCCTATTCCCCATGATCAAGTTTATCCTTCCTTGCTCCACATCCTCACTTCTTCTTAGTCCCTGCAAGTCACAACAAATATGAATACCACACCCGGTATCAAGGACCCAAGAATTAGAATGGGGTGAGTTATTAGAAATGATAGTGTAAATACCTGCATGGTTGGGTTTAACTTTCCCATCCTTCACATCTTGCTGGTATTTTGGGCAGTTCCGCTTCCAATGAGATTTTTCATGGCAATAGAAGCATTCAGCCTCTTTTGGGTCAGAAGAAGGAGTAATGAAACCTTTCTTGGTTCCACTTGAAGAAGAGCCATCAAGGGTCCGAACCTTGGTACCCTTAGAAGAGCTCTTTCTCTTCCTCCCTCAACTTTTCCCGATTGCCAAAACCGGAGTAGAGTTTTGAGTAGGAGTGATAGCAACCGACTTCCCCTTAAGACCTGATTCTGCGGTCTTGAGAAGTCCCTGAAGTTTGCTGAGGGTGACTTCTTCCTTGTTCTTGTGATATGTCATGCGGAATTGATCATAGAACGATGGTAAGGAATGCAAAATAATATCTATTGCAAGATCCTCCGGGAAGTTCACATTAAGCTTCAGCAAACGATCCACATACCTTTGCATTTTCTGCATGTGGCTCGTGACGGATTCCCCGTCCTTCATCATGGTTGTTATCATGGAGCAGATGATTTCATACCTCTCTTGTAGTGCAATTTGATGGTATCTTTCCATCAAATCTTGGTGCATTTCATATGGGTAGAAATCCTCATAAGACTTTTGGTGTTCCGCTGTCATCGTGGCCATCATGATGCAAGCCACTTTCATAGCATCTCTTTCATGTGCCCGAAATTCAGCGATCTCCTGAGGAGTTGCAGTGGACTCATCAATCTCCTTAAGCTCCTTGTCAAGGACATATTCTTTGTCCTCGTAGCGGGTAATCATCCTGATGTTTCTGATCCACTCATTGAAGTTGGATCCATCAAAGGTGACTTTCCCACACAAGTTCATAAGGGTAAAGGAGCCATTAGGATTAGAGCCAGAAGCATTATTGAAAGACATCTGAAGAAAAAAGAACAAGATTAGTTTAGATATAAGAGAGTCCTTAATAAAACACCCAAATGTAATATTAAGACTAGGATCCAATCACAATATAATATAACTTAGAAGAGGTATGCCGTAATCTAAGCTATATCATATTTGAAAGGTAGGTGAATGACGATTCACCAATTTCCACCACGAAAACCGCAATATTTTAGTATTAGGTTTTTGAATGGTTCTTAGAAATTCCTAGATTCTTTGAGATTCAATGAACTTTTCAAAGGCATGTTTCAATCTCGAGTGTGCCCTCCAAGTTTTGTGACTGGGATACCGAGGATCACAAAACGAGGTGTGAAGTAACCATGCAAATCACTTGGTACCCTTAAAGTTTATCACTCAATCGATGTGCCGGTTAACCACACACGCTCCATCGATACTATAATAAACCCTAAGTCACCCTTTACCTACCTTGTTAAGTCCAAGTTAGTGTGTCGGTTAACCACACACGCTCCACCAACGACTTAATCAAAGTGTAAAGTGTAATTTCATGGAATAGCACCTTATTCACATTTTTCCTAAAGTAACTAAGATTGGGAATTTAATAAAACATTTAGTTACTTTATAATATTCATCATACTTTGAATGAGAATTAATAAGTCCTTGTCTTACCCGTTCGGCTAACGACCCTCCACCGATCAAGCAAGCGGTGGGTGAGAGTAGACACCCATTAAGTCACCATTTTATAGGCAACAACCTTATACCCACCTTATAGACCGGCTTCGTGAATGAGGCGTACTAGCGGTAAGACAACTTTGTTCTTATACATATATATATATAATTATTAAATCATAATAATATAAGTATAAGAGTTGAATTTTAATTTTTAAAATTCTAGGGGTTGGAACTAAAGTTTTAACTTAACTTTACTTGTTCCAAAACTTGAGGGCAAGTTTTGTAAACTTTCAAAACTTTTCATTTCTTGTAACTTATGAGTTTAATAGAGTAATAAAATGAGGACTTTTCATTTTTCCTAACTCTTGTGTTCTTTTAATGGTTTTTAATCCAAGAGACTTTTGGTTTTCCATAACTTGAGGACAAGTTATGGACTCCATTAAAACACATCATGATCATGAATTAATCTACCACATAGGTTACAAATAATTCCTATGATCATCTAAACATCATAAGAACAAGAATATGAATATGAACACTTTCAAGAATCAAAATCACATTTAATCTTTGTAATTTTGATAACTAGTTGTTGTAAATGAGTTAGAAAAGACATTACACCTTCTAAAACAAGTTTTCAAGTACCAAAACATTTTAGGGTAATGATTCTAATCCATTTCCAACAACTCAAGTCGAAATTCTGCACTCTGTCGACCCTACTCGCCGAGTGCAAAAACCTACTCGGCGAGTAGGTTGAAGATACACATGAACTCGACGAGTCCTCCCCATGGACTCGCCGAGTCCATCAGTCAGACAGCATAATTTTCGACTTTCTTCAACTTTTAAGCACAAATAACAAACAAACAAGCCTAGGCTCTGATACCACTGAAGGGTTTTGAGCATTCTAACACTTCCTAAGTGTACATGCAACCCTAATAACCTTGGATCTATGTTTGTCTAATTATCATGCAAAGTTGAACTCCAAGGTTATATTCCTATCTAGCATACATGGGGAACAATTTTAACTTGAATCATAGATAGAATAACTTACCTTGTTGTTGCTTGTGTTCCTTGAAACCTTGTGATCCTAGCACCCCAAGTGTGATGCCTCAAATGCTTCACACAACACCAAATGCTCTTGGAAAGACTCTTGAGATAACACACACTTCTCAAAATCGGCCAAGCCCTCTAGTTTCTTTTGTGTAGCCGATTTTGGTGGAGAATATGCTTCTTATATAGTGTTGACACTTCTAGGGTTACACCAAGTAAACCCTAATGTGTCATGACTCTTCATTTCCATGACCCATGGGTTTGTAACTCCCATGGAGCATCCATGGAGCATCCTATGGGTAGAACCCAACTTGATAATCCATGGAGCCTCTTAGCCCACTATACAAGATATGGATGATTTACATAATCAACCCATATATTTAATTAGTTATCCTTTGATCACTTAATTAATTCCAAATTAATTCTTTGATCAACTAATCAAATAATATTATTAATATATTAGAACTTATAATATATTAATAATCTCCAAGTGTTATTCCTCTCATTTAGTCTAACCAATTGCATGGTGCCATGCAACCCAAATGGACCATGCCGGGTCGGGTCAAGTACAAGCCCGAAATAGTTATGGACTTAGACACCTTATCCAACAATAAGTTCAAGGAAAAATCGACCTAACAGTAGGTCTTACATCATACCATAAGGACAAGACTGACAGTCCTAGATTCCTAATTAGAGTATCGAAAGATAGGAATATTTTACAGACAAGTGCTACTTAGAGCACATAAGTTCAAGGCTATCCCTAAATCAAAAGACAGAGATGTACTAGACATCATCTAATGGCGATGGGAATTCCTCGGGCGAGCCCTGAGGTCGGACACTTGGCGAAACACCTCCTGAAGGTGTCGATCCTGAGCTCTCTGACGAGCTCTAAGTTCTACGACCTCAGCTTGGGAGGCAGCCAGCTGTTGTTGTAGGGTTTCGT
Source organism: Lactuca sativa (assembly GCF_002870075.4). Taxonomy (NCBI): domain Eukaryota; kingdom Viridiplantae; phylum Streptophyta; class Magnoliopsida; order Asterales; family Asteraceae; genus Lactuca; species Lactuca sativa. The sequence goes on from NC_056630.2 coordinate 313,867,661, forward strand.
TGGTTCCCCAGGTCTGTTCCATGTCTTCCTCAAGATGGCGGATGCGGACTGTGTTGACACCTGAATTGGCATCAATCTCCATGACCCGGTCGATGGCTGCTCGACCTTGCTCGACATTACGAGCTATTCTGCGGATGATTACCGGCAGAGCTCTGTCAGCAGAGCCACCATCGCTAATGTTGTAAAAGGTTCGGTCCCCAAAGTATGGTAAGGGTTGACCCTGTTCATCACTCCAGCGGTTCAGGTTGTTTGCCCACATGGGTGTAGGACCTGGAAACGCTGGTCGAGGGTTGTTGTTCGGGGCTTGAGCTACAAGCGGTAGGTTGTTGACTTCAGGCTCGGAGTCAGATCCATCAGAAAAGCCTTCTGCGAGGTGATCATCCAAAGGGATTAGATGGTCATCTTCGAGCTCTTCATCGATCCACCCAGCATTGCCTTCATTGGGAAAGTACGGGTCGCCATGATGGAATCCAGCCATTTAGATCTACGCGAGAGGAGAGGTATAAGAATATAGTATACGTGTAACTAGTAGCACAAAATATTCCTATAGTATTTTAAGTTTAAGTTCTACTGATCTTCTTGTGGTAGTGTTGGTAAGTTTTTAGACTTGTTAACATATCACAACCATTCTAGGGCATATGCTAATCACTCCTAGGACCAGCATAGTTGATCAGGCTATGCCATTCCCAGGACTGACCATACATCCCCGAGCTCAATTGTGATATTCAACAATCGTAATACTTTTGTTCTTGTCATTGTGACACTGATTTTACTATGAATGCAGACTAGTATACTTAATTAAATATTTTATTATTTAAAGTATAGACTCTTGGTCAGAGCGTTTTAATCCCATTTGGGTTTATAGATTAGTATATCTTTTATGGGTTGATATATTTGATTCACTACAAACAATGCTCTGATACCAATTTGTCACACCCCAAAACCAAGAACGGCGGAAACGTTCTGGGGCGGAGGACGTCATGTATAGTATCACAACACAGTAAATGTAAATAAGCAAACAACATCATCCATTGCATTAAATATAAAATTTTAATACAAGTGTGTTCTGTACAGTTATAGACACCAAAAATAATGTATAACAAAATAATATGAGATGAGTCTTGAATGCACTCCATCTTCTCAAAAGCTGGCCTCGGTACCTGTCTACTGATGACCTGAGAATACAAGTTATTTTGAAAGAGTTTATCAGCATTAAGCTGGTGAGTTCATAAGTATTTTAGTGTCAATGTTTCTTGTAAAAACGTTTGAACCTGTCTCAATGTATAAGTTTGTAAAAATGTAAGTAAATGTTTGAAAGTGTTTGTAAAAGTTTGAATCTCTCAGAAAATCCTATATTTTCTATAAAAGTAACCTTCTACCAAGGCTAAACGGTTTTGTAAACTTGTCTGTTGTAAAAGTGTGTAATTTCCCAAGTATAACTATCATTTGTTAAAAATATAGTTTGTACATTAATGCTTAAGTGAGGTTATCACTAAAATATGTAATGGGTAAATCATTGTAGTACTGTAGCTTTGTATAATAATACTACTATTGTACTAAATACTACTACCTTAAACCGGATTTATATTAAGGTATAATGTGATAAATTGCACCATGCTATCGACTGGTAACAACGACATAATGAATGGTCGTAATTAAAAGAAATGATGTTTGGCACCCGCAGACCTGCAGGTCCGGCTATAGCTAGCAGCAAGGTGTAGGATAGTCAATCTAGTATAGATCTATACGCAAACTCACGCTCCCCCTCCAAGAGAGTTCTGACTACAACTCAGGTCATGACATTTAAGGCATCCTCCGACACAGTGGATCACAATTATTACGTATTTATGTATATGTTTTGTTTCTCGTTCTAGGATGACTGTATATGTACTTGTTTCTAGTATATCTGTGTATGTATTGTTTCTAGTATATCTGTATATGTATTGTTTCTAGTATATCTATATATGTATTGTTTCTGGTATATCTATATATGTATTGATCCTGTGTTACCCCGATGGTAACTAACTAATGATGTACTGATAAGTATGAATATGGAAGTACTTTTATGTCTATACATGTATATATGATATATAAGTAATATGGAAACGACCTTCGGATGGTCACCCGAAATCCCACCAGACCACATCCAAATCGAGAAAAAGGAAATAGGGCGGATGGCATTCCTAAGCCTTTTGAACATTATTTATATATCTATACATATATGGGCATGCAATTGAATATATAAAAGCATAAATAAGTTTTCATAAAACATTTGAAGCATAAATATAATTTCAAGGGAAGATCGACTTGATGTCGATCTATAAAACAATTTGAAGGCATAAGTTGATAAAACAGTTTAAGTATAAGAAGCATTTGTTTGAATCACAGTCTATAAATAAGTTTGGATAGTAAAAGAGTTTGTAAAACATTTCAAAGTAAAGTGGTTTGATAAATAGTTTGAACAGTGGTAAAAATCGTTGTTTTCCTAGTTATTAATCACATGTGATTAAATGCAATCACATGTGATTGAAACAATAACTATAAGTATTTGACTTGTATTCCCCCCATAAAGCATTTAAAACATTTAAAATCATTCAAAGGTTGATTCAAGGGGTATGAACTCACTTGTGGTGAGTCGTTTGAATTGCAGTGTCGGATACCGTGCTAGGTGGCAAACGGAGACTTGTTTACACGCACGAGCCTAGTTATCATATAATAAGCATATATATAACTAATTAGACAAATAATAACTTAAATAAATAAGTTAAGACACTTAGAAAACATTTAAACACTTTTATGAGTGTTGAAGGTTCAAATGGTTGCATCTAAGTTGCTACGGGACAAGGCAAAAGGGTTTGAAACATCAAATGGCCTTGTATAGGAGTTCACCATCCAACATACCCCACACCTTGGAGTTTACAGCCGTAAACTCATGGGTTTATGGCCGTGAACTCCTCAAATGGTGGTTTTGGGTGTTTTGTGGTGCTATCTTGATCCTAGAACACTCCTAGCTTTGTTGGAATAACACATGAAGTAGTTTAAGGCTCTAGAATACTCCATAGTGGAGTTTACGGCCTAAAGTCCATTCACCCTAGAGTTTATGGCCGTAAACTCCTATGGGGTGATGGCTTTTAATTGTTTTGAGGCTCTTAAACATCAAGGATGGCTTCCATGAATTTATCTAAGGCTAATGGGGACAAGAGGCACACTTTTGTGCCTTCACTTGGAGTTTACGGCCCAAGATATGTTCCTTGGCCGTAAACTCCTTTCAAGGAGTGATTATTATGTGTTCTACTCTCCATTCTAGTCCCAAGTATTCAAGGTAAATTGTCTTAAGGCCTAAGGTGTGCTTGGAACGATTTTTACCCTACAAAAAGGGGTTTACGGCCCAAGAGGGGTTCTTGGCCGTAAACTCCTACAAATCTATGATTTTGAAGGGTTTAGATGTCTTAAATAAGCATAAGCCTTTGAGGGTTAAAGTCTTTAAGCATAAGGGGAAGTTTAGGGCACATTAAGCCCTTGAAAAGGGGTTTACGGCCCAAGGAAGTTCCTTGGCCGTAAACTCCAATGACTTATGGTTCTTGGATGATTTCTAGCCTACAAAGATCATACACTAACTCCTTGATAAGTTGTATAACATGGGGATGGTTCTAGAAAGCCTTAAAGTTCCATTTTGGAGTTTACTCCCCAAGAACGTTCTTGGGCGGTAAACTCTCGGATCTTGTAATCTAAACATGTAATTGATGTTAATAAGCATCTAACAAGTATTGAAACATATTTAGTAAAGTAGACTCACAATATGGGATGAAAACCCGAAGATCCGTCAGAGAGAATATAGCTTTTCTCTATTTGGAATTGTAAATAATGAATTAATTTAATTCAGAAAACTATTTATAGTCCTGGAATATTTTGGCAGAAAATATTTTTATTCCTGATATTGGACTGTAACATTATGAAACTTGAAATGTCCAAATTTCACAAAACCAGGAGCATCCACTCTCCTGATATCCTCTAAAACATAAACCCTAATGTACACAGACTTGTTCGGAAAAGTATGAAAATCACTGAAACTGAACTAGCTCCTATTGAATAGATGATGTTCGTACAATGGAAATTTCGGGTTGTCACAGAAAGGATCATGGAGGAACCAAAGATGGGGTCAAAGTCTGAAAAGTCAAAGAAGGAAGCAAAAGTTGGAGGAGACTCAGGATTCGGCTGCCATTACCGTGGAGGCAAGAATCATTTTGCTAAAGATTGTATGCTGAGACAGAAAGAAGAGAAGACAAATGAAGAAGATGAGGAAGCGAGCCTCCTGAGAAGACTGGAGGAAATAAAGAAAAGAAAGCCTATTGCTAATAATACTACCATGAATGCTTTAATTTTGCAGGATACAAACAACAATGAAGAATTTGGTGGTGTGGAGGTCTGGTCCACAGATTCTGAGGATGATGAAGTTAGGAAGCCCACTCATGGAAAGGCTATGTTGGCAAAAGAAGAACATGAAATAGGAAGATGCTTTGTGGTGACCGAGGGTGTGTCCCAAATGAGAGGATACACAACTGATGAGGGAGTTAAAGATGAAAGGGAGCGAGAGGATAGTTGTTTTGCTGCCAAGCCTATAGTACACAGATCAACGAATGTGATGAGTTGATAAAAATGGTACAAAATATTCTTGCTTCTCTAAAATTCTTGTTACTAATTATGAAAAGGAATTTAATAACTTAAAGTCAAAATTCTTGAGCATAAGTAGCAGTCTCACCCAAACCCGTGTCACAAATTCTAACCTAACATATCAAATCAGCAGGATTTCATCAAAGAGTGAGGAACGAAGGATGTGGATCGAGCAAAAGGAAAAGGAGTTAATTAGATCTTAGGATGATTATATTTATTTTCAAAGAGACAATCTTAACCTTCTTAAACAACGAAATGTGTTTTGTTTAATTGCTAAGAGACTCTATTTTAACATCACTCAGTTGCATCTTGATTGTGAAATAGGAAAGAAGATACATCGCATGATTTTACCCTTCCTTGAATTAAAGGAGGATGAAATCGATGCTGAAGCCTACACCTGTGAAAGCGTTGTATCTTCTAACGAAGTTTCTCCAGCGTATAAAATAGGTCTGGACAAAACTGAATCGTACATAAAGTCCAAAGACCACAAGGACATGCTCAAAAATCTGTTAGACGAAAATGATAGATTGAAATTGAGAACTGAAACTGTACAAAAATTTGACTCTTTGAGTGCCAAGTTAAGTTCAAAAAATAAAATTGATGTTGAAAACGCATCTGAACTTAATGAGGATGATGATCTGAGTGAAATCTCTATAGAGGATTTGGTGGACTGTTCTGAATTTTCCAAAAGCGAACCTAAGTCACACAAGAACCTAATTTCTGAAAACTCTGTTGAGTTTCCTCGTTCGTCTACCGACAAAACCAAAGTTCTCAAAGCCAAAGCTGTTGTATACCAAAAGGTACAAACTACTCCAAACTAAGTCTACACAGTACCGGGTGTCACTCCACAACAAACTGCAGAGTTAACAACTATGGTAGAAGAAGACAATGCTGGAGGATGTGACGAATTTTTCTGGTCGGCCCCAATAGACAACGCTGATGAGATGAAGGGTCTTTCTCAGAAAGCTTCATGGAGAGTGAAAGGTAGATACATACCTGAACCACTAATTGAGCCTACAAAGTATGACGTGCCGAGCACAAGTGGCACTAAACCCCCAATAGACGAACCGATGCAAACCACTAGTGATACCTCTTTGGCAAAAAGAGAATGCTGTGCTCATATTTCGAAAAGAAAGGCCAACATTCACAGAAATCCAAAGCAGATGGCTGATAGAAAGCATCAAAGAAATCTGAGATACAAGAAGAATCTCTCAGAAAGAAAACAGTTTTGGAATTCCCAAAATTCTGACTTTATAAGGATAGAAAGGAAGCACAAATCACAAGAAGACTCAAGGAACCGGAAGGGAAGTTTTGGTCCCACGACGGGAATAAACCAAAAGAGTAGTTTCGGTCCTCACTACAATACCAACCGAAAGAATGGTTTCTGTCCCTCTACTAAAAGGAGCCGAAAAGATGGTTTTGGTCCTTCGACCAATAGGAGCGGAAAGGATGGTTTCGGTCCTTCGACCAATAGGAGCCGAAAGGGTGGTTTTGGTCCCTCGACTGAAAACAACCGAAAGGAGACTTTCGGTCCTTCACCCAATAACAGCCGAAAGGAGAGTTTCGGTCCTTCACCCAATTATAACCGAATGAACGGTTTCGGTCCTTCATCCAACAACAACCGAAAGAACGGTTTCGGTCCTTCGTCTAATAACAACCGAAAGGAGAGTTTCGGTCCTTTATCCTATAGCAACCGAAATAGTGGTTTCGGTCCCCATCCATACAAGTCCAATCAGAAAAACAGGGATTCCAAAGTCACTTCTAAATTCAACTCTTCCCATTCAAATTCTTGTCCTTCAATTACTTCAAAGGGAAAAAAGGAAAACTCTATCCTGAAGATAACAATCTTCCAAAAGAGAATCAAAAGAATACTAATGTCAATACCACAAACTCCAGTCCTACTAAATCAACTAAAATTAAAGTTTTCACCATTAAAAGAAAAGACAAAACAACTTTAGTTAAACGCACATACATGATTGATATTTCTCTTACTATTCCATGTCATGTAAAAGGCTCACAAGGACCCAAGAAACTTTGGGTTCCTAAATCTGCTTAATATTTTGCAGGTTATTCGTGACGAGCAGTTTGACGAAGAATGGTACATCGCTAGTGGTTGCTCACGTCACTTGAAAGGAAGGAAGGAGGAACTGAGGGAGTTTCGTTCTCTCAAAGATGGTGACATTGTAAAGTATGGCAACAACTCATTTGGAACTATTAAAGGCTATGGAATGATCACTAATGGTGAGTTCTCTATAAGGAAAGTAGCTTATGTTGATGGACTTCAACACAATCTTATCAGTGTATCACAGTTGGTGGTTGGCACTGGATTGAAAGTATCATTCGACGATGAAGGCTTAGAAATTGTCGAGTAGAGATCAAACAACATTCTGCTGATCTCAAAGTGAAATGGGGAAATGTATCCTTTGGACCCCAACCCAATTCGAGGTAAACCAGCTGTGTGCTTACTCACAAAGGCTCACTCTGATGAAAGCTGGTTATGGCATAGAAGACTATATCATCTGAACTTCAAGGATATCAACAAGTTGGTCTTGGGTATCATGTTCGAGGTCTTCCAGTTCTAAAATTTGATAAAGAACATCTTTGTGCAGCGTGTGAAATGGGAAAGCAGAGTTGGCAGAGTCATCCTTCTATTATCAATACTAAGGTGATAGAACCATTGGAGTTATTGCATATCGATCTATGTGGTCCATCGTCCATCGAAAGCATTGGGGGAAACAAATATATTCTGGTTATTGTGGACGATCTCTCAAGATTTACATGGGTTTTCTTCCTTAAGAAAAAGTCTGAAGCTACTCCAAAGCTTAAGCTCTTTATTAAACAGATAGAAAAGCAACTAAGAAAGGTAGTTCGTAATGTGAGGAGCGACAATGGCCTGGAATTCAAGAACAAAGACTTTGAAGATTTTCTTGCTGAAAAGGGGACGATTCACAATTTGTCAGCCCCATATACTACACAGCAAAATGGCATTGTTGAATGGAGAAACCGATCCCTGTGTGAAGCTGCTCGAACTATGCTATGCTTCGTGTGCTTACCTTTGTATTTCTGGGCTAATGCAATTGCTCCTGCATGTTATACTCAAAATAGATCATATTTGAATAAGCGGTTCTCCATTACCCCTTACGAGATCCTGAACAATCGAAAACCAAATGTGAAATTCTTTCATGTGTTTGGTTAAAGATGTTTCATTTTCAACTTCAGAGAGAATTGAAATAAGTTTGATGCTAAGGCTGATGAAGAAATTTTCTTAGGCTACTCTCTGAACTCCAAGGCATATAGAGTTCTCAATAAACACTTTAATAAAATTGAAGAGACATACCATGTCACCTTTGACGATAGTTATGTTAAGAAAATGAAATCAACAAAAGATGCATCACAAGAGATCTTTCCAAAGAATGGTCAAGTTACTGTCTCTATCTCGAATCTTTTCAACCAATTCATGCTCCTGTTTGATGAGCCTCAAAAGGCGATTGACTATGAATCAACTACAAAAGACAACAAAGTTAATAATCTGAAACAAGTTATCGACGACGCTGCTAAAAAGATGGCTGATGATCAATCCAAAGAAACCGAAAGAGCAAACGCAAGCGAACCTTCAGGTGACCATCCTAATGTCCAGGGGGAGGCCCCAACTCCTCATCACGATCAAGGATCTTCATTCCAGGGGGAAAACTCATCGCTACATACATCAAGCTCTACTGAAATTCCAACCAATGAAGGGGATACACATGCTGGTCCTGAACAGATGTCATTCTTCGAGGGGGAAAACACCAATGTCGGCGATGGACCAAAGATCACCCTCAAAGTCAAATCATCAGGGAATCTTCAGAAACAGTGTTAAATCGCTCTCAAATCAAAGCGAAACAGGCTGCACTCTTTTCAAAAGTCGAGTTTTGTATGTTCAATTCCTTCGTTTCCAAAGTTGAATCAAAGATTGTTAACTCAGCTCTTGATCATTCAGACTGGGTTCAAGCCATGTAGGATGAATTAAATGAGTTTGAAAGAAACAAGGTATGTCGTCTTATTCCAACTCCAAAGGATGCTTCGGTTGTCGGTCTCAAATGGGTATTCAGAAACAAGATGGACAAAGAAGGGAATGTCATTCATAACAAAGCGAGGCTGGTGGTCAAAGGATATTGTCAAGAAGAGGGAATCGATTATGAAGAAACCTTCTCTCCCGTTGCAAGATTAGAGTGTGTTCGTATCTTTCTTGCATACGCCGCTCACAAGAACTTTGAAGTCTATCAAATGGACGTCAAATGTGCCTTCCTCAATGGTGAACTTGAAGAAACCGTATACGTTGAGCAACCGCCAGGCTTCGTGAATGAGAAGTATCACGATCATTGTTATATCCTTCACAAAGCTGTATATGGCCTCAAACAGGCTCCCAGAGCATGGTATGAAACTCTCACTCGTTTCTTAAAAATGTCTAAATTCAAACAAGGTTTGGTTGACCCAACCGTCTTTCGTAAGCGAGAAGGTAACCACCTTATGATAGTCCAAATTTATGTTGATGACATCACCTTTGGCTCCACGAATCCTAGCTTAACAGCTGAATTCAGAAAGTTGATGGAAACTGAATTTGAGATGAGCTCAATGGGTCCAATTAACTTCTTTCTTGGATTGAACATTAGATAGGGACCCGAAGGCATTTTTATTAATCAGGAAGCATATACACAGACTTTACTAACCAAATTTGGGATGATGGGAGACTCCAAAGTGAAAGTGCCTATGGCCTTTGGAACTAAACTTACATCCTCACTGGAGAAAACAGCAGCTGATATGACACTTTATCGACAAATGATTGGGTCTCTGATGTATCTTACAGCCAGTAGACCTGATATCATGTTCTCCATCTGTTACTGTGCACGATTTCAAGCCATCCCACGCGAATCTCATCTTCAAGCCATGAAAAACATCTTTCGCTATCTGAAGCGAACCTCCTCTCTCGGTCTGTGGTATCCAGCCAACTCAGGATTCTTCGTTCAAGCATTTTCAGATGCTGATTTAGGTGGCTGTGGAGTAGATTGTAAAAGCACCACTGGAGGATGTCAATTTCTAGATAGTAAATTAGTTAGTTGGCAATCGAAGAAACAAACCTGTGTTTCGCTATCCAATGTAGAAGCTAAATATATTGCTGCAACATCCTACACATCTTAAGTCGTAAGGATACAAAGTCAACTCGTGGATTATGGGCTAAACATGAAGAAAATCCCACTATATTGTGACTCTGAAAGCATAATTAGGATTTGTCACAACCCAGTGCAACATTCGAAGACCAAGCATGTTTCACTGAGGTACCATTTCATCAAGGATCACGTTGAAGATGGTAACGTAGAAATTCACTTCGTCAGAATGACTGATCAATTGGCATACATATTCACTAAGGCCTTACCTGAAGAAAGCTTCAATAAGATTCTACAAGGCCTAGGAATGTTGCAAGCCGAATCTGTACCGAAAACGCCTTCACTTCCATAAAGGTCACAAGCAAAATAGAGCGAACCGAAATGAACCGAACGTTCGGTCTATTTCGGGTGAAGTTCGACCATGAACCAAAATGAACCGAACGTTCAGTCTATTTCGGGTTCGGTCCTTCTGAACTCTTTCGCTTCTTTTTTCTTAACAAGGCATTTCAACTGTTTTCTAACGTACACCTTTTTCATTACTTCTTTTCTACTTATAAACTTCCAAAAATATTTTTTCTCTTTCGTTCAATTAGTCAATTCTCTCAAAATTCAAAAATATTTTTTTATATTTTATTCATTATATATATATATATATATATATATATATATATATATATCTAAAGTTTTTCTCTTTTTCAAGTGTGATTCTCGATGGCGAAATTACGGCAGGTAACTGGTTTTCTTAGTTAGGAGTCCCTAGAAGCATGTTGCTGTATGTTGACTAAAGCCTCGAATGATTTTGAGTGAAGCCTTAATCACATGATATATACCAATCGTGTTTTCCCAATCCAAGCTATCAACTTCACTCTAATCATGAGCTACCTTACTCTACTCAAATTGAGTTTAGAGTTTTCTGCTTAGTCCTTCTTTTCTTTAAAGCAGAGGTACATTCGCTTCTTATACCATCTCCATCATCTTTCTCCATTATAATTCGTTTCATCAATATAACCCCTGAGACTTTCAGTATTAACCACTGAGGTTTATGGTCATACCAAAACTATGTTCATGATCTTAGTTTCATGCCACTATGTACTAAGTGAAACCCAAAGCTCAACACCACTAATGAATTGACGGTGAATTCAAATATTCAAGATCTTACTTGTTACCTAATGAAATCTCTTTTTTCTTTTGAGTGATCTTTATGAGCTTGCCTTTCAGCAAGGCTTCTCTAACCCTAAAAGATCCAGTTTAATTTTTTTTTGAGATTTCCTTACTTCCCTCGTCACTATAAAGTTTATCCTACCTACTTGTTCAACAGATCACAATGATCTCATAAGTACTTAATTCAGTTTCGGTCTTATGTCAAGTATTGAAATTTTGAATTGAAGCGAAAGCCACCCTTTTTAACCTTCAAAAGATGCCTTTCAATACTTCTCAACAAGTTATTGATCGTTATTCAATGGGAAACCAAGCAAGCACTTTAATGTCTCTCTTGACTTTGAAGGAAGTGATTTTTGCCCAGAATCAATTGTCTTATGTCTAATTACGACATCACAGATTATCCCTTAAATTTTGCTTTATTTCTTTATCTTTTACACCCTATGCACGGAAATTTTTAATTTTCCAAACTCTAATTCTGTTCAGATTGATCAATAAAGTGCTAAAGGCAACAGGGATTCAAATGTATTATGAAGAAACAATTGGGATAAAGTGGAAGCTGACTCAGCGGCTATCCAAACGGTTTGGAGATTTGAAAAAGTGCATTTTATGGAATGGCGTGTAAAAAGGAAACATCCTTTCTCTTTCCTGCATCATCTTCGGCATGCCAACTGTTCACCCATCAAGTCAGGCGCTATTTTTGAGATAATCCAAGATTTCAGCCGGATTTTTCTCTCTCTTCCTTGTACGTATAAAAGGAATTGGAACGATACTCTTTTAACCTTTATCACTTACCAATCTCTCTCAAAGAACACCGACGATTTTCTGCAACTATTGATCATCTTCTCTAAGCTACTATAATGGCAGACTCGTCATCCGTTCATGATACTTCAGTTTGTCAACCTCTTCTCACCATCAAACCCCAACAGAACCTGATCATCGATCTCACCCCGTTTATCTATGAGCCCTACATGCTATATGTGGTTGAGTGTCTCAAATACTCACCGCTCGTCGACGCGCTGACTAAAGTCGAAGTTGTTCCAATGTCGTGCTTGTCTCTTGTCTACTCTACTGCCTTCTATGACAAGATTAATGAACGAATTCACTTTGAACTCCACGATGAGAAGACCTCCATCTCTAAGCATCAATTCAGTGTCCTAATTGGTCTTTCTCAAGATCCATCTCTGGTAAACCCTGACTCCATTACAACTGGTCAATTGTTTTCTATGTTCTATCAGATGGGGTATACCGAAACCCTAACCACCATTACAAAGCTCAAGAAGTCCTGCCTTCCTCCTCAATGGAATGGCCTTTTTACGTTGTTGTTCAAGGGGATTTCTGAGCGAAGCGCTGGCTCAGATGGTGCAAGCAAGTCCTTCATGATGGTGTTGTATGGGCTGTACCATGCGATTGACCTAGATTATGGGTCTATTATCTGGAAGCAGTTGGTTCAAAGCTTGGTCTCTTCATCCAGGCATTTTGAGATCTCATGTGGGCGTTTCTGGTCTATCATCACCAACTGGGCAATGGACCGCCTTCGTGTTCCAATAATGGCAGATTCTTTGCTCTCATCGATTGCTACCTTTCATACGACAAAAATCATTGTCACTGATCCAACCAAGTTTTCATTTATTGGATCCATTCCTGAAGCAATGCTTGGTCATATCTCTGCGTCGAGTAACGTTCTCCAACAGTACAGGAAGCGTCCATCGGTTGGCCCGAGAGAGCTTACGCTGGCTATGATTCGCTCTATTGAAGAGGCTGACAAGCCAGCCAAAAGGAGTATGAAGCCTGAAACACAGAAGGAAGGTCCTGTCATTAAACCAACTTAGGGGCAAACCCCCAAGAAGCGAAAGTCTGATAAGGCTGCCACTTCTCAAGCTCAACCGAAGAAGCAGAAGAAGCCTGCTAGGAGGCTTATTCTTCAATCCTCAAGTAATTCGGATTCAGAATATGTCCCTCCTAAGCACAAGAATGCTCCTCCTTCAGAATCTGAGAGCGAAAGCTGTGATGAAGAGGCTTCGGGCCGAGGTGATACTCCACCTCGCACCCTACCCTAGAAATTCCAGTTCGCTCTAATCCTCCTTCACTTCCACCTGTAACCATCCTAGTATCCATCCCTCCTATATCTCCCATTACCACCACTCAACCTTGTTGGATTAATGTCTAGGTCCATAACTATAATTGGTAAGACTTGACCCGACCCGGCATGGTCCATTTGGGTTGCATACCATCATGCACTTGGATAGACTATAATGAGAGAAATAAGACACTTATGGTTATTAATATATTATAAGTTCTAGTATATTAATAAGAAGAATAATAAGATTATTTAATTAGTATTGATCAAGAATTAATCTAGGATTAATTAAGTGATCAAAAGAAGGCTAATTAAATATATGGGTTGATTGTGTAAATCATCCATACTTGTATAGTAGGCTAATGCTCCATGGATTATCTAGTTGGGCCAAAACCCATATGATGCTCCATGGATGCTCCATGGTGTATTTGAACCCATGGATCCAAGGAAATGGAAAGTCATGACAATTAGGGTTTGCCCTAATTGTAACACTATATAAAGATATTATTCTTGGCAAAATCGAGACTAGTATTATTCTAGAGAGGGCTAGCCGATTTCATGAGTTGTAGAATTCTCTCAAGTTATTCTAAGTGTTTTGGTGATTGTGATTCCATTTGAGGTGTCACACTTGGGGCACTAGGCACTCAAGCTTCATGAAGACATTCTACATCAAAGAGGTATGTATTCTATCTTGTTATATTGATTGTTTTTGTATGCTAGATTAGGATAATACCCTGGAAGTTCTTATTTGCATGTATAACAGAGAAAACATAGATCCAAGGTATTTAGGGTTGCATGTACACTTAGGAGTGTTAGAATGCTCAAAACCCAACAGTGGTATCAGAGCCTAGGCTTGCTTTCTCTTATACTTGTAATTAAAAGTTGAAAAAAGTCGAAAACTTGCTGTCTGACGAATGGACTCGGCGAGTCCATGGGGGGGACTCGGCGAGTTCATGTGTATCTTCAACCTACTCGGCGAGTAGGTTCATGCAACTCGGCGAGTAGGGTCGACAGAGTGCAGATTTTCGACTTTAGTTGCTGGAAATGGATTGGAAACATTACCCTAAACTGTTTTGGTACTTGAAAACTTGTTTTAGCTGGTGTAATGTTTTTGCTAATTCATTTACAACAACTAGTTATCAAAATTACAAAGTTTAATGTGATTTTGATTCTTGAAAGTGTTCATATTCATGTTCTTGTTCTTATGAAGTTTAGATGATCATAGGAATTATTTGTAACCTATATGGTAGTTTAATTCTTGATCATAATGTGTTTTAATGGAGTCCATAACTTGTCCTCAAGTTATGGAAAACCAAAAGTCTCTTGGATTAAAAAAAAAACCATTAAAAGAACACAAGAGTTAGAAAAATGAAAAGTCCTCATTTTATTACTCTATTAAACTCATAAGTTACAAGAAATGAAAAGTTTTGAATAGTTTCAAAACTTGCCCTCAAGTTTTGGAATTTGTAAAGTTTTCACTTATGAATATTTTAATTCCAAGTTAGCCCTTAGCATTTTAAAAGTTAAAATTCAACCCTTATACTTTATAATATTATAAGTTAATAATATATATATGTAGAGTAAAGTTAGTCTTACCGCTAGTACGCCTCATTCACGAAGCCGGTCTATAAGGTGGGTATAAGGTTGTTGCCTATAAAATGGCAACTTAATGGGTGTCCACTCTCACCCACCGCTTGCTTGACTGGTGGAGGGTCGTTAGCCGAACGGGTTTGACAGGACTAGAATTCTCCCTTCATTAAAAGTATTAATGAAAAATACTAAGTAACTAAACTCTTAATAATACCCAATCTTAGTTACTTAGGAAAAATGTGAATAAGGTGCTAATCCATGAAATTACACTTTACACTTTGTCAAAGTCGTTAGTGGAGCGTGTGTGGTTAACCGGCACACTAACTTGGACTTAACAAGGTAGGTAAAGGGTGACTTAATATTTATCATAGTATCGATGGAGCGTGTGTGGTTAACCGGCACATCGATTGAGGGGTAATTTATTAAGGGTACCAAGTCATTTGCGTGGTTACTTCACACCTTGTTTTGTGATCGTCGGCATCCCAGTCACAAAACCTGAAGGGCACACTCGAGATTGAAACATGCCTTTGAAAAGTTCAATGAATCTCAAATATCTAGGAGTTTCAAAACCAATTAAAACCTAATAATACATTTCGTTTATCTTGGTGGAAATTGGTGAATCGTCATTCACCTACCTTCAAATATTTTATAGCTTGGATTACGGCATACCTCTTCTAAGTAATAAAATAGTTTGTTGGGTCCTAGCCTTAATATTTCATATTGGGTGTCATATTAAGGACTTAAGATCAACTATCTTGAATATCTCCCAAAACATGTCTAGTTTAGACATTTATGATCTTCCTAAATCTCTTGAAACAAGCTTTCCTAAATGAAGATGATGTCCCTTGGAAATCATACTTCTTTCACCTCCTCTGATTATTCTCCCTAACCCACAAGTTCTTGAAAAGTTTAAGGTCACTCAAGCCCTATTGGCAGGGCAAGGTCTAGGTGTGGTCACATCTTGGAGATGTAGTCACATGTTGACAAGCCGGGAGAGTTGGGTGTCAAAGTCTTGAGAAAGTTGGTGGTTCAATCACTTTCTAAGTCACATAGTGAGTTCCTTTGGGACACCTATGAAATAGACTATGACAAGACCCTTAATGATCTTATCTAAGATCAACTTTCTTAAAACTTGATGGACATTGACAATAGTGACACAGGAAATCCCGGAAAGCATTCTCTTCCCAATGGAAAGGGATCGGCCATAGTCAACTTAGTTGACCAAATAGTAAAGAGAAAAGCTAAGTCTGTGATAGTCTCGTGTATCATTATCAAAGGGTCCATATGTTTATATTGCTAAAGGAAGGGGCATTGGTTGCGAAGCTACCAAATTTACCTAAGGATGTTAAAGTCAATAAGTTTGACTCTACTTCAGGTAAAGTCCACTATCTAACTCTATTAAGTTTCTATTCTGAGATTCTTGATACATGATGTGACTGGGTCACATGGTGATGCTGTAAGGATCAAAGGAAAGTGAAGAAACTTAAAGAAAGAATATGCTGAATCTGATCGCATAGATGGATTTCTATCGCATAGTTTGAAAAATCGGATTCTTGAGCTACTTCTTAGGAGTTATGAGATATTGCTTAGGAATAGATAACAACAAGTTTTCATATGGATTGTAAGGATAAGTTTTTCCGCAAAGTTTTAAAATAAAAGAATTTTTTTTTGATTTTATTTATTTTAAAATATCCTTACAATGGCATTTGAGGAAAAATTGTTGGTTATATGATTCCATTAAAAGCAAGAGTGGAAATATGAAATTGATTCTTTCATTTGTGGTAATGTCTAAATTTACCAAATAAGGAAAGATTCTCATCACCCAAGTTTCAAGTGGACCGGAACTTGGAATCATGCAAGTTGTATAGCATGATGAATGAGAACTTTCAAGCACTGGAAAATTAAGACTAATTACTTATTCACATGGATGTGTGAGTCAAGTAATGGACTAAGGGATCGAGTACATAGTTTTGTGCACTGATTTAGTCCACCACAAAAGTTTGATAAGACTATTCGTCATGATTTACTTAAGTTCAGTAAATATGATTATACTTACAAGCTTAAGTGTAACTCTGAGACATTGGAAAAGGTTTCAATGTATGGCAGAGCGAATAAGAAGAATCAAATTAGGCAGAAGGATAAAAGTTTCTCAAATCTGAAAAGATGGGAGAGTACTTTAGTATCAGTTTTGTGATCATCTTAATGATTAAGAAACCATAGCACAATTAGTTCTCTAAGAAAATCTTAGTGCATTCTTATGACTAAGAAGAGGAACTTGAATTGTTGAAGTGGTTAAATCAAGAAGATGAGTCATACTTCGTTCCAATACAAGTCTTAGAGTCATACTCCAAGATTGTCATTCGAGTGACATGTCTTAAAGAAGGTTTAAAACACTTTTCAAATGTAAGAGTAAAAGCTTTCTACTCTTGTACATTTGAAATTGGTAAGTTGTGATGTTTTGGATAAAACAAAGACCAACTTAGGCCAATTGTGTGAAGTGTTTGTCTTGATTAGAATCCGCACTATCTCTTGAATATCTGACAAGAAAGTCTTATATGTCAAGAGGACAGTGGGAGTCTTAAAGGTCTTGAAAGTCTCAAGAACTAATCAAGAATAAAACCTGAAGTTCTTCACTAGCACACGACTTGAGGTTTATAACCTATCGTGTTGACTTGTTCTATGCCCATTCCAGTTAAAGTTGGCTTTGCATATGAGTTCTTAGAGTTCTCAATTTGTTGCACAACAACTTGGAAGCAATGGTAGGCCCTTGAGCTGCCAGGTGTCAAGAAATTAAGATTGAGTTCAATCCATATGAGTTTGGGTTTGTCATTATCCTTGTCTTGTGACTATGATTTTGACCATTCACATGGATAGGAACTCATACACCATATAAATCTAAGTGTCATAAGGTTTCTCTCCGATTCATGAAAATGATGGTGAGGAAACACTTTCACTAAGTAGATTTTATCTAGATAGCAATTGTGATATTTGCATTCTCAAAGCCGTTAGTGGAGCGCGTGTGGTTAACCGGCACACTAATATGGACTTGTGAGAAGTGGCAAAAAGGTCTAACCATTATGATTATGGCATACCTCTTCATAATTGTTTAGACACACAAGTGTGCTATCTAAGGGAAGGTGTATGTTTTTGATAAAGTTTTATCAAAACAATCTAGTATCAGAAATCTGAACTTTGGTAAGAAAGTCAATGAAGTATTGATATCTAGAAGTCCAGCTGATTTCTGAGTACATGTCAAAGCTAGTGGGAGCATAAGTGTTATGCTAATAATCATCATGTTAGTGGGAGCATGATAAATATGATAAGTATTGCAAGTTAGCAATGTTAATTATAGAAAACAAAAGTTTCAATTCGGAAAAAGTTGTTTTGCTATAATTAAGGGAGAGGAAATTATACTTCATCTCAAATCTATAAGCTTAGATCATGAGGTTTTAATCATTTAGTCAAGATATATATATGAATTTCGTGTTGGAATGGCTCAACATAAGGAAATTATGTATATGGGTCCATTATTTGCGTTCTAAAATTCAATTATGATTACGGCATCCCTTTTCATAATCTGAATTATGAGAACTTGGCAAATTGAAATGGACATATTATAGCAAAACACTGGTTTAGTCTTTATGTCATAGCAAAAGACTGGTTTAGTCTTTATGTGAGACATCATGAATCGTGTCCCATATGCTTCGGATATAGGATCGATTACATGTGCTATAATCATCCATTCTAAAATTTTCCAAATGCCTGGGGCATTAAGAAGGGAAAAGGTTTAGAACTGGATATGACTAAAAGGATTAAACAATTGTCGAGGACAATCTAAGGTTTTCCAAAGATTGGTTGCTCAAGGACAGTTGGAAGTATAGTGATAATTCTGGAAGGACCATATTGACATAATTTATAAGGAGGCAACTCTTGTTCAGAAGTGATAGTCAAAATGGAATCTGGAAATGTTTCAAAGTTAGAATTTTCAATCTGTGTAAGATTAAGGAAACTTAATGCAAGAAGGATGTTTCCAAGGAGTTGATCTCCTTTGGAATACTCTGTAATGATTGTTGCCAAGTCTTTGTGAGTGTGTGCATAATCGTTACAAGAGGATCAATGCATATAAGTTTAGAATCTAACAGATTCCAGTAAATGGCATGAATTTGGAATTCTTGCATTTGCAGTAAGGATTTGGGAGTGTGAAAAGAGAATCATTGAAGTTATGTTCAATGGATCTAGTTCACAAAGTAAAGATCATAGACAAACATAGTATGCATACTTGGTGTGTGGCATGACTAGTGTTTAGAAAACATAGTGTACATGCTTGGAGCATGGGACAACTATTGTTTTAAATTCAAGAATAAAGTTGATAGCTGAAACAGTATACAATGAATAATGAGTAATCATATGGTGATAAATAAAAGGTGTTTTATTTATATTCATAAGTTCTGAGACCATATTGGATTCGATTATTATTGTGTTTCACTTTGCATGTTTTGACTTCCCGAATAAACTGGGTTATTCTTCCGGAATGACTAAGTTATTCAAACCATCCACAGCCGGTCATATGTTGGAAGTAGATATGAATTAAGACTGTCATGATGGGTTGTAGAGGTCTAAGGTGTTGGACAAGGCTACAACAATCATGAGTGCTCATAAGTTCTGAGTATTGGATTCAACCCGCGCTCATTGGAATCACTTCATGGATTTTATCACGAGTGATCATGAGACGATAATATCTTATATTCTTCAAACCTAGAGATATGAGTTGTTACTATGAGTTGATAGTACATTGATTGCACGAAATCGCATTTGGTAACTCGGTGCTATAAAACGTGCCTTTGTGTATGATTCAACAAGTAGTAGAACAAGCCATATGAGTCGAAGTTTATCCATTCCTTTTACCTTCGGGATAAAAGCGATATCTGTGGGCCCCTCAATGATTTGATGATGACAAATGGAAGTGCTCGGCCAGGCCAGGACTGACTTGATTTGTTCAATTAGTCAGTCGTCATAAAACGGAAATCGGGAAACAACAAATGGACAGAGAGAATGATTATAATCCATGTCTCAGTCCATATGATATCTAGAATGGAGGAATATATGATCCCTTATCTAATGGACAAGTCATTGAAAAAGGTCAGAGTTTATCTACAAGGTCAGAGTTCGACAGAAGCTTTTGAGAGCTACGATTGTCGGTTGGTTCCTGAAGTCATACGCAATAATAGTTTTAGACTTATCCAAGTGGGTGACTGTTGGATTAATGTCTAAGTCCATAACTATAATTGGTAAGACTTGACCCGACCCGACATGGTCCATTTGGGTTGCATACCATCATGCACTTGGATAGACTATAATGAGAGAAATAAGACACTTATGGTTATTAATATATTATAAGTTCTAGTATATTAATAATAAGAATAATAAGATTATTTAATTAGTATTGATCAAGAATTAATCTAGGATTAATTAAGTGATCAAAAGAAGGCTAATTAAATATATGGGTTGATTGTGTAAATCATCCATACTTGTATAGTGGGCTAATGCTCCATGGATTATCTAGTTGGGCCAAAACCCATATGATGCTCCATGGATGCTCCATGGTGTATTTGAACCCATGGATCCAAGGAAATGGAAAGTCATGACAATTAGGGTTTGCCCTAATTGTAACACTATATAAAGATATTATTCTTGGCAAAATCGGGACTAGTATTATTCTAGAGAGGGCTAGCCGATTTCATGAGTTGTAGAATTCTCTCAAGTTATTCTAAGTGTTTTGATGATTGTGATTCCATTTGAGGTGTCACACTTGGGGCACTAGGCACTCAAGCTTCATGAAGACATTCTACATCAAAGAGGTATGTATTCTATCTTGTTATATTGATTGTTTTTGTATGCTAGATTAGGATAATACCTTGGAAGTTCTTATTTGCATGTATAACAGAGAAAACATAGATCCAAGGTATTTAGGGTTGCATGTACACTTAGGAGTGTTAGAATGCTCAAAACCCAACAAACCTTTCACTACAATTCCTATCCCCACTCCCATTTTCACAGATACCACTACTACCACTACTACCACAAAACCTCACTTTACTATTCCCAATCCACCTGTAACCAAACCACCTATTACAACCGAACCTCCACCTACTTGAAAACCCTTATCTCCCACAGAATCCACTGAAACAACCCCTATTCTAGGCGGTGAGGACTTGGAATTTGATTCCACGTATTTCAGTCCTTACCGAGTGTAGAGCGATGATGATGACGATGAGCCTATTACAAAGCGTCATCTCAAGGCAGTAAATGAAAAGCTTGATCAACTGCTTTCATCCACTTCCTCTGGTGCCTATTTTGAAGTTGCATTGAAGGCCTTGTTCTCCTCTGTCGTCACCGAACACAGTGCCACTTTATCTGTTGTAGCCAAAGCAATCGAAGCCTCTACTTCCCAATGTCAACAAGCCTCTCTTGTTGTTGATTCCTCTACTAAGGAGTGCAAGGAAGCGACCGCAAAAGTCGATAAACTAGTCTCCGAAGCTCATTTGTTTTTAGATTCCTTGCAGGATGTTGCTACTAAAAATGCTCAAATTGTCAACGCTTTAGTAGAGAACCTTCAAAGGTCTCTTCAATCTGAACGCTCTAACCTTGAAGCGGCACGCCAAGCCATTGAAGAAGCCAACGAAAGTCTCCACGCTAATGTCAATGACCGCTTAAGTCAACTGGAGGCGGAGTTAGCTGTAGAGAATCACATTATGGATGAGCTGGACAGACGTACTACACAACTTAAATTGCAAACCCACAAGCTACGTACTGCTAATGCTGAGATTAATGACCTCAAGTTAGAAAGGGAGGTCATTAGGAGTTCTGCTGCAGATGTTCACTCCATCCTCCTTCATCTTATTAAGGCTCACGATCCGATCATCAATATAACTGTCAGGCGTCATCTGGCAGACAAGCTCAGACCGGCATTGGACATTCTTAGCCATATCGAGGGTGTTCCGGTGACCGAGGTCCAACCGAAACAAGGGGAAGAGAAGGTGACAACTTAACCTCCTTATGGATCAAAACCATCTACTGAACCGAAGGGTGATGAAGTTTCGGTCAGCAACAAGGACAAAAAGAAGAAGAAAATCGGCGAGGACGACACAGACAATGAAGATGATGTCTATGCCGAGAATCCCAAGAAACCCTTCCAGAAGGTTAAGACCTCTGATAAAGAATTGGAAGAAAACATCAAGAAACAACAAGTTGAGCTAGAGCTGAAGCGAAAGGAGGCGGAGCTCCTAGAGAAGAAAAAGTCCATGTTTCCTGTGTGGACCATAAACTCGCTTCAAAGATGTGCAATTGATGAGCCAAGCATTCTCTGGCTTGAGCCGATAATGTCCTTTGGCCTTGAAAACTCCAAGGATGCACAGTTCGATATGCCAATCACTCGAAAGGCATTTATCTTCCACCGCTTCAACTCGATTGCTGCTATTCCGTCCCCAGACCCAAAGGTAGATAGGGATCTTCTGGAGTTTTACTTGGAGTTTGCTCAACCCCAATACCTGACTTGGAGCTCAAAGAAAATTACCACAATCAAGGTTATGAAGCCCTATTCAGAGGGGAAATTTATTAATGTCAAATTTAGGGTGACTCGAGGAACCGAAGGCTCAGTCTACCACTTTACCCTCGTTGATCTACCAAACCTTAATCCCCATGACTGGATACTCCTCAATAACATTCTTCTGTCAAATCCTCTGGAGTATCAGCCAATAATTGATCATGTCAAGCGTATGCTTGTTTGCTACATACATGCGGTAGCGAAGATGGACCAAGAGATTGCCTCTGCCATACGCAAGTGAACAACAATCAAGACTATGGGCAGAGCTGGCAATTTCAATACCATGATCAAGGGGAAAATCGATTCAAAGTATCACACAGTTATGCTCCTCAGAGGCGAAGGTCAAAAATGTCTATTCGCTCTTGTTGAGAAACACCTCTTCTCAACGTCTTGCCTGGAGCACATCGTGGAGATCATTCAGAGGTGCGATCAGAACAGTGTTGCCGATAAGAAATTATTCACTGACATGCTGAGGTGGTACATACAGTTTAGACAAACACTTCTCGCTACAATTCCTCGTTTGTTTAAAATAATAAAGTTGGTGAATCCTACTTAGAGGAACTAATCTCTTGCCTCATTTGACGCAAAGGGAGAGATTGTTGGGCCTATTATATTGCATCATTGGCTCGGTCCTTAGCCCATTTTGATTGCCGGTATTGGGCCTGTCCAACCGTGTATATTTTTGTACTAGGGTTTAGTATATAAGCTGCATGCATGCAGACTTAGAAGTTAATGCTTTCATTGTTTATTTTCTCTAAAAGTTTTGTAAACCCTAGCTCGCCTCTACAACGGAAGTTATTCATCGAGCTCTGCTGAGGCGTGACTTTATTTTGAATCATAAGCATACATTTAATTCTATTCCGTGTTCATTCTTTTACTGTGCTTGACTTGTTTGATTTCAATATTCATACCTGTGAAAGATCTAATCGATCTAGAGTTTTTATTCTCATCAGTATGGTATGTGGTAGATTGGGGAACTCACTAAGCTTCGTGCATACAATTTTAAGTTTTGGTTTCAGGTACTTCCGGTAGCGGAGGAAAGAGCTCGGGATGACTGCATGGCACACACCCAGAAGTTTTAGCCTGGGATGTTTACTCTGATAAAAAGAACATCTTTTGAGATGATACTCTAATTTGATATAACAATTTTGGTTTATGAATGAAATGTTTGATAATTATGGTTTTTATTAATGATTTAAAACGAAATTTTCGGACCATAATTTTGGGATGTTTCAAGTTGGTATCTGAGCCTTGGTTTGAGGGATTTAGGCATACTCTCAGGTGTGTTTGAACTCAAACTAAGGACTTGGTATGAACATTTTCAAAAGAAAATCATTTTTATAAAAACGAGCTTTGAGAAAAAGAAAAGAGAAAAGAATTTTGAAAAAGAAGAAAAGCGTGTGGTGCATGCAATCAGCCGAGCTCAAGTAAGTTCTCCCAAATTACCCATAAACGTTTGCTTAGATATGATATAATTATGAGAACTGCATGCTAGATGAGGACTAAGGATCTATGAGGATGCCTTACGTGCCTATTATGTTTATGAGCCTTACGAGTTGTATGCCAGTATAGATTCCTGAGTAGGGGATCGAACAATATGATTGGATTCTGTGGTTAGATTTTCCCTTTTGTCTGAATGCTACTTGCTTTGTGTTTTGTGGGACTTTGAGTTATGGGAGTTAGCCATTAGGTGAATACGTCAAGTCACATTTGACCAGGGTTGAACAATCTCAGAGTGCTGGATTTGGCTCTATTGCGCAACTCTTGTCTGAGTCTAACCATTATATGGACGAGTCCTTTACTCAAAGGATTATATGAGCCTCGTCACTTGTGATGGTACGCAGGTCGTGGCTAATTGGCATTACTAAGATACCTTCAGTAGCTGAGGACTGGGTTCGGGTTCGGGTTCGAGGTTACCCTAAGGCAAGCCTGTGATGAGAGTAGTGCTGGGAGTAGTGGCATTAGTAAGGGACTTGGTGGAGTCGAGGCAATTCTCGAAGAAAGTGCGAATAGATGTTTAAGGTAGTATGGGCCCATACTACTGAAAGCAGAGGATCCGTACTTAATTCGAGAAGGGACAAGATAAAATTAGGGAACTTGTAGTGCGTGTGTGATCCCTTAGTAGTGATGTGTATTATGATAATAGTTATGTTATGTTGCAGAATGGTGAGCTTACGTGAAAGACCAGTAGGGTTTCAGGCGCCGATGAGTGATCCAACTTGGGTTTAGGAGGCGAGCAACTCAGGGAGCACATGAGAGAGTTTATATCAGTTGAGATTTCGCTTAGTATTCTAAACCAAAATCCTATGATCTTTGATACGATCAAGGAGGGTATAGTAGATATTTTCGATGAGAGGCTGGGAGCCTTCCTTGCTAAGATGGTGGCCATGATGGGGGCACATACACTGACATTCCGAGAGTTTAGAGCTTGTGGAGCTCCGGATTACCATGGGGGCATGGAACCCATTGCTAGCAGCAGATGGTTGGCAGATGTCGCCAACACTTTCGCACTAATCGGTGCCCCGAGGGGGACATGGTTTGACTCGCCTCTTGTCTCCTAAAAGACAGAGCTCGTGATTGGTGGGAGGAGGTTGGACATGCTGTTGGAGATGATGTCGCATTGGACGTGATGACATGGAGTGACTTCTCAGCCAGGTTCAGGGCCGAGTTTGCACCAGTTATTAAGGTGCAACAGTTAGCATGGGAGTTTCAAGACCTCCAGCAGACTACTGAGACAGTGGTGGAAATCACTATCAAGTTTAGAGAGAGAGCCCTCCTAGTTCCGCAGTATGTGGCGGATGAGGATATGAAGAAGGCTCGGTACCACGAGATGCTGAGGAGCAGAATCAAGTAGTTTGTGAGTCGGTACAGCTGCAAGACGCTGGAGGATATGATCGCTTGAAGCAAGGAGAGGGAGATTGTCTTAGAGGCAGACACGAAGAGGAAACCAGTCGAGGTGCAGACATGCGCAGGATCTGGCAAGAGGCCCAAGACATCAGATTCTAGATCGAGAGGTTATTAGGACCGTAGCCACTATGGGAAATGCAGTAGTACGCATGAGGGTGCATGTAGGAGTGGCAGTGGTGGCGATTATGGTTGTTTCAGGTGCGGCCAGATCAGTCATTATAGCAGGGATTGTACTGCTACCACCACCCAGGGATGAGACCTGATCTATTTCTATTGCAGTTAGTGGGGCCTCAATAAGGCACAATGTCCGAGTTTAGTTACCATGGGACAGGTGATGACACGTGCCCCTACGACTTTGAGGATCATCGACGACCGTCAGGGCCGGGCAGAGGCGCCCGCGACAAGGAGCAGGGCATTCCAGTTGGTTAAAGAGGAGACACGAGTATCCCCTGATGTGGTAGGTGCGTATATTTCCCTTTCCTATCAGTGTTTATTTATGATTTATTTGCTATGGTACTGCATCGATGATTAGTAAGTGTATTTCATAATATCTTTCCTGCTTATGATTAAGTTATATGCCATTTGCATACCATGGATGTTATATTAGTAGTTCGAAGATATTTCCCTTGGGGCAGGTTCTTAGGATGCGGTCACTGTAGCAAGTGTGAGTAGGGCTCGAGAGGCTTTCTGTTAGTCCTCCAGAGTGGTTTAGATTTGGTGTTGGTTAGTTTTGGAGCACTAGCAATAGTAAGTATTGGTTGTCAGCAGATCGACCATTTGATGGAGAGAAGGATTGATAATCCTTTCCGAGCTGGGAGCTGTAGGGATCTAGTTGAGTTGGAGTGGGGGAGAACCATCCCAGTGCTCAAGAGCAGAAGTAAGTGCAAAACTGGGATGCATTCACGACTTTTTAGGAAGGAAAGCAGCCCAAGTGGCTGTTGGGATAGAGGAGTGCGCGAGTGTAGAGTTTGGGAAAACTTCCCAACATTGAGTTTGTGTATTCACGGTAGTTGTTAAATGATTAGGAACCAGGCTAGATATCCTCTCGGTAGGATGTGAGTTTAGTCAGGATGTAAGACAATGAGATAGCCGTAACATTCACCAACAGTTAGACGAGTGTGAGGTGTGTTGTAAGACTACGGGTAAGCCATAGCATTCATTAGCAGCTTAGTTAGAGGAGTGTGGGCGAGGGCCCGTATCTCCGAGTTAGCAGAGTGTGGGAGGGGGCTCATATCTCCTAGTTAGTATCATTGGAGTCAGGAAAGGATACTAAGTTGAGATTCGAGGAGGAGTGGGCCTGCATAACCCTAGATAGGTGAGACCTATGGGAGAGGCCACTCCGAAATATAGTTGGGTGAGACCTGTGTCTGAGGCCCGTGTACTTACAGAAGTGCAGGTGGGACCTAGTAGAGACTGTATGGTCAAGGTAGGGGATCGAGGATCCCAGGACTTATAGAGCCAGAGTGGCAAGGTAGATAGAGCAGTTTTAGATAGCCAAAGCTTCGTTCGGAAGTCGCTGGGAGTGACTGAGAGATGGAGTTTGAGTTCAGTAACCGGTGGGAGTCCGGTAACCAAGATGATGATAGACTGGTTGGGACCAGTGTGGTCTCGGTTCATCCGGAAAGCGGATAAGAGACAACAAGACCACCAGACAGGAGCAAGGATAGGAGAATCCTTGCGTGAAGCATCCAGTTGGCCGAGTGGTGCTACACCCCTCACATCTGGATCACATAATCTCAGAGGGAAGGATTTAGTCATGTTACACAACTCTCGTTTGAGTCTAACTGTTGCAGGGATGAATCTTTTATTCGAAGGATTATCTGATCCATCCACTGAGTTTAGTGTTCAACACTGAGACGCGATAAGAAGAAGCATTCAGTGGGTAGCAGCAAAGAGACAGCACTGGAGTGACTTTAGATTTGGTACAACATAGGGATGTTGTGACAACCCGAAATTTCCATTCTATACAAACTATAACACTTCAATAGAAGTTATAGCAGTCACAGTTAATTTTCAGACTTTTCGCGTAAGTTTGAATAATTCAGGGTTTACACTTCAGGAAATATCAGGAGAGTGGGTGCACTAGGGTTTTGTGCGACACTGTTATTCCAACAGTCTATTATATTAGAGATCATTACAGGAATAAAAATATTTTCTGCCAAAAATATCTCAGGACTATAAATAGAATTCTGAACCAAATCCATTCATTATTCACATTTCCAACTAGAGAAAAGCCATTTTCTCTCTCACGGATCTTCGGGTTTTTATCCCAAATCATGAGTACCTATTTCTAGTAGTCTTAGAAAGCTTTATATGTATTAATAACATAATTTAGAAGGCTAAATCACTAGATTTAGGAGTTTACTCCCCAAGGTGTTCTTGGGCGATAAACTCCCGAAACCGAGCCTAGATTGTTCTTTGTGTTATGCTACCGCCTTAGACTCAATTGTAGGTGTATTAAGGACAAGAAAACAATCAAAGAACACAAACACATGGGAGTTCACGGCCCAAGTGTATCTTAGGTCGTAAACTCCATTGAAATGGACCAAAGGGTGCTTTTAAGACACCTAAAGCCCTAGACCTTTACATGGAATTGTTTCCCACTTAATTGAAGGACAAAACCACATCAAAATCACCTATTGAAGTGAGTTTACGGGCTTGGTAATGCTCCTAGGCCGTAAACACCAAACAATGGAACAAAAGTGTGCCTAGGGTCCTCATTAGCTTTAAACACATGCCTAGAAATTATCCCACTTATGCATGAGGCTTGAAAACAACAAAAACAACACCCCAAGGGAGTTTACAACCGTAAACACCAAGGGAAATGGCCTTGGGGCCGTAAACTCCTAAATGGAGTGTTTCTAGAACATAAACCCTTCCAAGAATTTAACCACCAAGTTGGAATAATTCTAGGAATCATTTGGAACTTCAAAACACACAAATACCCCATGGTTGGGAGTTTACAGCCGTAAACTCAAGAGTTTACAACCGTAAACTCCATGTGTGATGGTATATGGGGAGTAAACTCCATGTGTGATGGTATATGGGGAGTAAACTCATATATGGGGTCCTTTGGAACCCTAAACACAAGTGCCTTGTCCCACACTAGCTTAGATGCAATCCTTAGGGCTTAAAACACTTATATAAAGTGTTTATTATGTCTAGGATGTCTTAACATTATCAATTAGTAATTGAGACTAATTGAGTGCATATATGTGTGATTACATGTTCATTAGGATCGTAGTGTGTGTACAAGTCCTCGCTTGACACCTAGCAATCCTATACCGTTCAGTTCATCCCAATCACCAACTACAGGTGAGTTCATACCCCTAATCAATGTTTTAAATGATTTTAAACGTTTTAATGTGGGGGGGGGGAATACAAGTAGAAAACAGTATGTTATTAAATCAATCTTATGTATTTTATAACTGTGTTTTCACTCAGTAGATTTCACATATTTCAAAAGGTGACACATGAAGTGGTTTGCTATCTTAAAATACATTGATAACAAAAGTATTAGTTTTGAAATGTTTATTAAAATGACATCAAGTCATTCTTAATTATTGTTCAAAACTCCTAGATATCTTGCAAAACCATTATTTTACCTTCTTGAATCAAATTATACTTATACGCATACGTTCATATATATGTTAGATAATATAGTTTTCACCCTTCATTTAGTTTCCAATACTCTTGGGTAACAAGAGTGCATAAACTTACGTAAACAACCAATTACCTTTCAGTTAACTATCATAGGTATAGTTAGAAGATATCAAACATTGTTACTACTACAAGGAATCACACAAGAGTCAGTTCATTCATGAGTCTATACAAATACCTTACATGATACATGAGTACACTTACTTAGGATTACATGATACATGAATATGTCTACATATACTTAACTATTACATGAACACACTTACATGAATGCCATACAGGAACACTTTTACATAAGTGCATTATCCTATATTTACTCACCTGGATACTTGTACTTAGAACTACGAGGATGATTTATTAGTACCTTCTGTGTAAATCTTCCTGCATATCCCTAGTACCTTGGGATATCTAGACAGGACCCTATCCCTAGTACCTCGGGATACCTAGATGAGCCCCTATCCCTAGTACCTCTGGATATATGGACGAGACTAACCATTCTGGAACCTATCTGTTAGCAACAGTGGGTGATGAACATCTACGGATGCCTACGGTCATTACTTATACTAGGAGTACCTTTACAGGGACTAACCCTTCCTCCACCCTGCTGCTGCTACAGAGGACGATTGGACAATCTTTGGATGTTCATTAGGTTATATAGGTTGTGTTAGCCCTAGTACCTCGGGATAACAGTTACATACGTCGTGTTAGCCCTAGTACCTCGGGATAACACTTACATTAGTAATTTTTCCTGTTTACTTTATTTTGTGATACTTCCACATAAACGATGAGTTAGACTAAGTACTTTTAGTACTAGTCAATAGAAAGGACAAACTATCATTTTACTTACAAAACATTCGGGTCTTGGTAGAAGACTACATTGTCATAACAAAACATTCGGGTCTTGGTAGAAGACTACATCTCAAACTGATAGAAAATAAGGGATTTTCTAGGGCTTTTCATACTTACATCATCATTTTCATTTAAAGGTTTACATGACTTTTAAAACAACTTTTAGTAAGCAAGACAACGACACTTAAATACTTATGAATTCACCAGCTTTAAAGTTGATACTCTCTTTCAAAATAACTTGTATTCTCAGGTCAACAGTAGACAGGACGTGGCCAAGTTTTGAGAAGACGGAGCAGACAAGTCTCGTCTTTTATTTTGATTGTATATTTTTGGTGTCTTACTACAATGAAGAACACACATGTATTAAAACTTTACTTATAATGCAATGGATGATGTTGTTGCTTGTTTAGTATATTACACTGTTGTGATACTGTACATGACGTCCTCCACCCCTGAACGTTTCCGCCGTTCGTGGTTTTGGGGTGTGACAGATTGGTATCAGAGCATTGTTTATAGTGAATATAGTATATCAACCCATAAAAGATATACTAACTATAAATACATCTGGATTAAAACACTCTGTCTAAGAGTTATACTTTTAAATAATAAAATATGTAACAAAGTATACATGTCTGCATTCATACTAAAATCAGTGTCATAACGACAAGAACAAAAGTATTACAATTGTTGAATATCACAAGTAAGCCTGGGGATATATGGTCAGTCTTGGGAATGGCATAGCCTAATCAACTATGCTGGTCCGAGGAGTGATTAACAAATGCCCATGAATGGTTGTGATATGGTAACAAGTCTAAAAACTTACCGACACAACCATAAAGAAATAACATAGGGGTATTTGGTCTTACTGTAATTATCTTAGTTAGTTCGTGTATTTTAGCTATTTCTTACATTAGTAATTTTTCCTGTTTACTTTATTTTGTGATACTTTCACATAAACGATGAGTTAGACTAAGTACTTTTAGTACTATTCAATAGAAAGGAAAAACTATCATTTTACTTACAAAACATTCGGGTCTTGGTAGAAGACTACATTGTCATAACAAAACATTCGGGTCTTGGTAGAAGACTACATCTCAAACTGATAGAAAATAAGGGATTTTCTAGGTCTTTTCATACTTACATCATCATTTTCATTTAAAGGTTTACATGACTTTTAAAACAGATTTTAGTAAGCAAGACAACGACACTTAAATACTTATGAATTCACCAGCTTTAAAGCTGATACTCTCTTTCAAAATAACTTGTATTCTCAGGGCAACAGTAGACAGGTACGATGTCCAGGTTTTGAGAAGACGGAGCAGACAAGTTTCGTCTTTTATTTTGATTGTGTATTTTTGGTGTCTTACTACAATGAAGAACACACATGTATTAAAACTTTACTTATAATGCAATGGATGATGTTGTTGTTGTTTTATTATATTACACTGTTGTGATACTGTACATGACGTCCTCCACCCCTTAGCGTTTCCACCGTTCGTGGTTTTGGGGTGTGACAGATGTCCCACACAGAGATAGAGAAAATTGTTGATTATGGAATGTTTCCTTGGGAAAGCCAATTAATGCGTAGGAACAGATGGGGTGAACCCCTAGGATGTTCAGCATGAGTACTTGGGGAGTACTGGAAGGAGTTCCGGTTGTGTAAGAGCGATCTACAAAAGGTTTATAGCGATTGGATGGTTCTCCAGAGGATGCCCTCGAGGGTTAGCCTTTTTCTCAAGAAAGATCGGACAGTAGACAAATAGAAGCAGTTCTTCGAAGATTGGACCGGGCTTAAAGAGTGTGCATCGTATCAGAGCACCGTGAGAGGTTGCGGGGTAGTTCGTTGTAGCAAACTTCGAGGGCGAAGTCTAATTTAAGTGGGGGAGAGTTGTAACACCCCATTTTGAAGAGTACTTTGGCGACGGTCTCGGAGGCCCAGGGTATAAGTGATTTGGTATTTTATGGGTCTCCGGATTTATTTGGAAGGTTTAAGGCTTGGGTTTGTAGCTAGGAGCGTAAGGCTTATCGCCACCTTTTCGTGGATATAAAGTTTGTCGGAAACGGACTTAGAACGAAGAAGTTATAGCACTTCGAATTTATTGGCATAAATGGCCCCTAACGGAAATGTTTGGCAAGCAAGTCCCATGCATGCAAGTCAAGCATGTACGTGTCTGGCTGGGTATGCCCAACGTAAGCTGGGAGAACGCCCAGCGTAGTAGAGTAAAATGATCGCGGGTGTGGGAGGATTACGCCGAACGTACTCTCAGAGACCCTAAACCCTAATTTTGGGGGCTAACCACTATATAAGGAACATTATGGCTCAAGCCCTAGCCCCTTTTTAGCCTCCCCAACCTCAAAGAAACCCTAAAACGCCTCATCCCTTCATTATTGTGTAATTTTGATCTTGAAAAGCCCGTCTTGGTGGTTTTAAGCTTGGAAGAGGAAAGAAGAAGTTGGCAAAGAAGGACTTGGGAAGTTTGGGCTCATAGATACAGGATAAAATAATCATTTGGGACTCTTTGGAGGTATAAAGTTCATATCTTTACATAAGAGTGCTTATATCTAGTGTAGTTTGGTTTTGAAGTCGTTTTGGTCCAAAGGATGAAGCTTTATAGTCCAAATCTGATTTCTAGGCTAAGGGCTGCCACCTTTGGTGCTAAATGACTCCCTAGGTCAGAAAGTTGTCATCTTGGTGGTCTTAATGGGTTCATGCAAGAGTTAATACCACTTTTTTTAGAAGTAGAATATCATTTTTGGAGTTTGACTTGTTTGGGGCATGCAAAGTCACCAAGTCAGTGACTTTATGGATTAAGACGTTGAAAAGGACTTGGGTCTATGATTGAAGCTTCTGGATTTGAGTATTAAGCACTTAATGAGAAAATGGCTTATCAAGGGAGTACGTTGAGCGTACATGTAGGTACGCCTAGCATACAAACCATTTGGCTAGTACGCTTAGCGTACATAGGAGTACGCCCAATGTACTCATCAGATTTGGGTCTTGCAAGTTTTGGGCCATGCAAGGGATTTTAGTTATTTGGGCCTTAGTGGGCCATCATAAGTCAGATAATGTGGGCCAAGAAGATATTTGGACTTAGGGTAAGGCCGATTAGAGGGATTTGGCCTAATTTTGAAAATTAGGCCATTAGTGGGCCACTAGTGGGTTTGGGAAGCTCATATAATGTTGGGCCTTTTAATATTATGATTTTGAGCCTTAGATATGGACCAAGTTGGACTAAGGGTAAAATGGTCATTTTATCCTAAGGAGGATTATTGATTTGTACTAAGTGATATTTTGGTATTGATAGCTCGGGGAGTCGAGAGATCAGCAGTTCGGGGATCTGCCAGCTAGTAGCGAGGGGTTACTCGCAGGAATCTACAGTCAGCTTTGCGAGGTGAGTTTTCTCTAGTAGGAATGGGTCTAAGGCACTAGTGTCGGCCCGTTTATGTATGTTAGTGTATACCGGATTTATATCTGATGTCGGGGTTAGCCCGATGCAGTTTATATGTTCTGGATTTCGGTCCGATGTCGGGTGGTACCCAAGGCAGTAGTGTATGATTAGTTATACTTGTTGTATTTGTGAGACTTGTATGTGCCTGGTAGGCAGGTGAGTGTGGGCGGGGGCCCGTATCTCATCATTAGTTGAGTGTGGTCGGGGTTCCATATCTCATTAGTAGTAGAGTAGGGGCGAGGCCCAAGATAGGCGGGGCCTTGAGACTAGCAGTTATAGTATAAATATTGTTTCTTACGTATTACCATGCTTATATGTTATTGTTGTATGTGGGTAGTGGGCGGGGCCCGGAGACAGGCGGGGCCTTGTAGAAATATATTTGTATACTGAGTGGGGCTCGATGCTAGGCGAGGCCTGATGCCGGATTCGTCCGATGTTGGGCAGGGCCAGATGTAGCAGGCTAGACCCAATGTTTGCAGTATGTGATTATGTATGGTATGTGGTAGATCGGGGAACTCACTAAGCTTCGTGCTTATAGTTTTCAATTTTGGTTTCAGGTACTTCCGGTAGCGGAGAGAAGAGCTCGGGATGACTGCATGGCACACACCAAGAAGTTTTAGCCTGGGATGTTTACTTTGATAAAAAGAGCATGTTTTGAGTTGATAATCTGATTTGATATAACGATTTTGGTTTATGAATTAAATGGTTGATAATTATGGTTTTTATTAATGATTTAAAACGAAATTTTCGGACCGTAATTTTGGGATGTTTCATTAATTGTGGCTGATAATAGTAAAAACTCAAGAGTTTTTAACTTTAATAGATGTAATTAAATTAACAACAATGATTTTTGAAATCCGAAGGTTTAAAACCCCCAATTCTTTCCAAGATAGCCTTTACGCTATTTGAATCCTCAAGACAATCTTCATCTTCTCCACCTTCTTGCTGAAAACCCTTTTCTTTAAGTTCTTAAAATAAATTTCACAACAATGGTGAAATCCGGTGTTTCAAGGAAGCAATCAAAAGCTTTAGGCTCTGTTCGCCCAGCTAGTTCTGAATCAACCATCAAAGATCAAACTACATCTATTGCTTCAAGCATCTTTAGGGCCATCTTTGATGATCATCCTTCTTACAACGAAGAAATAAGGTTGATGATCAAGTTTATCCCAAAACATCCATTGTATGACATGTTTAATTCTTTCATTGAAGTAGTTCCAATGGCGTTTCTATTCAAGTGTGCTTTCTATGCTTTTCGACTAAGACACAATCTAAAAGAAGTCCATCTCAATCTGGTGGATGACTCACTGGTGGTGCTCACAAAGACAAGTTTTTACATGCAATCAATCTTAGGGTTCTTCCCTCGACGAAAGTGTACTCCCTACGCCCAAATGATGTGGTATCTACTCTGTACCAAATGGGTTACCAAAAGAGGCTAAAAGGTATTGGCGAACCAGAAGAGGCTCAAAGGAATTGGAGAATTCAAGAACAACAAGCTTCCTGTAGTTTGGCAGTTTTTATGCCATTTCATCATCAGAAGTCTTTCAGAAAGAACGGGTGGTAGAGACAACATGGGAATCAAGCTTTGGGAACTCGTCTGGAGTGTCTACATAGGTAATGTCGTGAACTATGGGCAAATCTTGTGGGATGATTTCTTGCAATACATCCCCAAGGAGGCTGTAACATCCCGAAATTCAGGTACAACTATTTAACCCTTCTCTTTTGTCAAGTTGTCAAGATTAGCCCTTGAGTGGAAATTGTAGCAAATGAGTACGTTGGGCGTACTAGAGAGTATGTTGCGCATACTTATGTGCTTAATTAGGACGCAGACTCGCGTAGGTACGCTGGGCGTACCTAAGGTTACGCTGGGCGTACCTAAGGTTACGCTGGGCGTAGCGGGCCCAGATGCAAACCCTAATATTTGGCTTGTGCACTATATAAGGAATGCTAAAGCTTTATCCTCAGCCACCATATTAGAGAGTGAAACCCTAAGAGAGCATTTCCTTCGTCCTAAAGCTTGTGTGTGAGTGTTTTGAGCTAAGAGTGCCTTTGTATGTTAGTGAAGAAGAAGGAGAGGAGCTTGTGGAGGCTAGGGCTTGAAGTGCAAGTTTAGATCTGAGTTCTTCATAGGAAGGAGCTTCATTTAGAGGTATAAGGCTCAGAACTTTCCTCTTTATTTTGGTTTGGTGTTGCATGGACCATTTCTAGGGTTAAAGTCCCAAAGGTGGAGACTTTATGAGCATAAGGGACTCCATGGACCTAGATCTGTCCCATTTCAGTGATATATGTGTAGTAGATCCATAAAAATCCGAACTTGGTCGTCGTTATGGGGTCATGCTTGAGTTATGAGCCTTTCTAGGGTTGGAAATGGAATGTTATGGGTGTTGGTGACTTGTACAGCCATGCAAAGGCTTAAAGTCACCAACTTTATGGATTAAGAGGCTTAGGGATGGTCAGATCTGAAATTTGGACATGTGTCTTAACTGTTTAAGACCCCAAAACCTAAGGAATCTGAAACTAGGAGTTACGCGGGGCGTAATCCCAGTACGCGCGGTATAGGGGGTCGCGTACCCCGTTTCTGTGAGGTCGAAAGGTACGCCCAGCGTACCGGTTTAATACGCACAGCGTAACCCGAGGAGTTGACATTTGTTGACTTTTAGGGTTTGGTCAACATTAGGGTCTTTGAGCCATGAGAGGGGTAAAATGGTCTTTTACCCTTCTAAGAGTGCTAAGAGAGGGAATAGCCTAGCATTGAGAGTTGTATTGATTAGAGTGCTTATACCATGTGATTAGGCAGAGCAGAGTAGTGTGTACGATCAGCCAGCGCCCGAACGGTGATTTCCCAAAATACCCTTATATTATAAGTTATGAGATATGTTATGATATGATATGCATGCTAGAGTAGGCTAGGTCTTCTTATTAGGACTAGAGTAGCCTGATTTGTGATGCCTTAGCCTAGGGGTTTTGCTGCTAGGAGATGCTTGAGAGTGAGTAGATAGCAGCGAGGAGCTTATGAAAGATCTTCTAGAGAGTAGACTATGTATAGAGAGAGTAGAGTACTTGGGACTTGGGATCTTAGGAGGAGGACTTGGGGTGGATATTGATGCGGTGTGGACGGTAGTATTGGGCCTGTACTACCGAAGGCACTAGATCAGTGCGCAACCCAAGTAAGCATCCTTATGGTACCAGGGAGCGAGTAGGAATGGGATATCGAGTGTTTGTACACTCGAGTGAGTATCTGATATTTTGTGTTGTATTTTAGAGAGACGTCATGGTTGGGACACGCCACACACCTGAGAGAAGTGGTGTTAGCGATGAGGAGATCCGCAGGTTGATACACGAGGAGGTGGCTGCTGCCATCCGAGCCGAGATACCAGAGATGTTTGGGTCTATCAAGACCACCTTGATCGAGACTTTTGACGAGCGTTACGCTGCTCTTACTAATGCTGTTGTTGCTACGGCCACCGCAGATGTCACTGCTGTGAGGCCACAGGGGGGTGACTCGTTGTTGTACCGAGATTTCAGGAACACGAAGCCACCAGAGTTTGATGGGACGCAGGACCCAATCGCTATGATGAGATGGATTTATGATATTGAGGGATGCTTCTATACGTGTTCACGCTGAACCAGCTTCGCTTGGGGGGGCGAAGGACTGGTGGAAGTTTGTGATAGTGCACGATTCTTCTGCAGAGCTTGCCGCGGTGACCTGGGAGAGGTTCACCGCTATGTTTTCGTGATGAGTACGTTCTCCCAGTGGAAAGGGAACGTTTGGCCCAGGAGTTCTTGACCCTCAACCAGGGTACCAAGTCTGTTACAGTGATCACCAGCATGTTCCATGAGAGGGCGATGTTCTAACTTGAGCACGTGTCTTCCGAGCAGGCATGCATGAGTCGATATTTGAGCATTTTGAGGAGAGACATTCGCGACTTCATGGCGAACTTTTTGTACCAGACATTTGCCAAGATTTAGGCAAATAAATGGAAGAGGGAGATTGAGCTCCAGACCCAGGCTAGGGAGGAGGCGGAGTCTCAGGGGAGGGATCGGCGACCGGCATAGTCCCAGCCGGCAGCCAAGCGGGCCAAGCCCGTCGATTCGAGATCAGGGAACCAGAAGGGTCGCACTTGTGCCAAGTGTGGCAAGAGTCATGAGGGGGTTCGTAGAGCAAGTTCTTGCTACAAGTGTGGCAAGGAGGGGCACGTGGCCAAGGATTGCCCCAAGGGGTAGGGCAAATCTCCGCAGTTGCGAGGGTCAGCATAGGGAGCATCACAGGGATTTGTCCCTGATGTCGTACCAGCTATGGAGAGACGGCGAGTGAAGTCGAGGCGCCAAAGGATCGCGGGAGAGCCTTCCAGTCGACAGCGGAGGAGGTCCGCGCAGCGCCTGATGTTGTGGCTGGTATGTATTCTTTCATCTATTTATTTTGAGTTTGTGGTGTTATGCTTATATTATGATATGCGTAGGTACATTTCTTGTGAGTTCTGTACCTGCTTTGGTGTTATTTGACTCGGGTGCGAGTCGGTCTTTTGTGTCGTTGGCCTTTAGTCAGCACATCAGTATCCGTCGAGAGGCGTTGAGTCGACCTTTGCGAGTTTCCATAGTTGATTAGAGAGAGGTGCATGCCACTGATGTGATTCGAGGATGTGTACTCGAGAT
Source organism: Lactuca sativa (assembly GCF_002870075.4). Classification (NCBI taxonomy): domain Eukaryota; kingdom Viridiplantae; phylum Streptophyta; class Magnoliopsida; order Asterales; family Asteraceae; genus Lactuca; species Lactuca sativa. The sequence goes on from NC_056630.2 coordinate 313,905,422, forward strand.
CTTCGGCGTTGAGTTTCCGATTGATTTGGTCCCGATTGCAATGGGAGATGTCTGTGTCATCATGGGCATGGACTGGTTGAACAGATTTGGAGCGTTTATCGACTGCGAGCGACAGCTGGAGACCATACGAGACCCTAGTAGGGGAGTTCTTACGGTTAATGGCGAGGGTACCCGTTCTGGGTAAGCAATTTGTTCAGCGCTAGAGCATGGCAGAGTCTACTACAGGGCTATAGCGGGTTTGTGGCTTATGTGGTGGATACGAGAGTAGGTGTAGAGAGATCGAGGTCGGTCGATGAGGTCCCGATAGTGTGTGAGTTCCCGAATGTTTTCCTTGAGGAGTTGTTGTGTGTACCTCCCAGGAGGTAGGTGGAGTTCCGTATCGATTTGGTTCTAGGGGCAGCACTTATCTCCAAGGCGCCCTATCGCCTTGCGCCTCCGGAGTTGCAGGAGTTATCCTCGCAGCTTCAGGAGCTACTGGGAAAGGGGTTTATATGGCCGAGTAGCTCGCCGTGGGGAGTGCCGATCCTTTTTGTCAAGAAGAAGGATGGTTCACACCGGATGTGCATTGATTACCGGGAGTTGAACAAGATGACGGTCAAGAACCGTTACCCCTTATTGAGGATCGACGATTTGTTTGATCAGTTGTAGGGAGCGTCTTGGTTCTCCAAGATTGATCTGAGGTCTGGATATCATCAGATGAGAGTGCGTGATGAGGATATCCAGTAGACAACATTCAGAACTCGTTATAGGCATTACGAGTTCGTGGTGATGCCTTTCGGGCTCACCAATGCACCGGCGGCATTCATGGATCTCATGAACAGGGTGTGCAGGCCGATGTTGGATCGTTCGATGATCGTGTTCATTGATGATATATTGGTGTATTCGAGATCTAGAGAGCAACATGAGGATCATCTGAGGGAGATCCTCGGAGTTCTGAGATCGGAGAGGCTTTACGCCAAATTCTCCAAGTGTAATTTCTGGTTATGAGAGGTCCAGTTCCTAGGACACCTCATTAACCAGAATGGGATCAAGGATTTCTCCAAGATGGTTGTTCCTGTCACTAGGCTGAACCGGAAGGGCGTGGTTTTCAGTTGGGGCCCGGAGCAGCATGCCTCATTCGAGACACTTCTCCAGAGAGTATGCGAAGCCCTAGTGTTAGCCCTTCCGAGGGGATGGAGGATTTTGTGGTATATTGTGATGCGTCGATATCGGGACTGGGTGCGGTGCTAATACAGAGAGGGCATATGATAGCATATGCATCGAGGAAGCTGAAGCCTCATGAGACGAGGTATCCTACTCACGATCTGGAGTTGGGGGATGTGGTGTTCGCCCTCAAGATCTGGCATCACTATCTGTATGGGGTTCGGTGTACCATATAAATGGACCACAAGAGCCTGATGTATCTGATGGATCAGCCCAACCTGAACATGCGCCAGAGGAGGTGGTTGGATGTGGTAAAGGATAATGAGTGTGAGATCCTGTACCACCCGGGAAGGCTAACGTTCTAGCCGATGCCTTGAGTCGTAGGGTAGAGAGTGCCCCGATACGGGATGTTTGTATGAGGTTGACAGTGATGACTCCGATGTTGGACACCATTCAGGAGGCCCAAGTAAAGGCCATGAGGCCGGAGAACCGCACGAGAGAACGGGTGATCGGGCAAGTATCTGAGTTCATTGCCGATAGTCGAGGGCTTATGACCTTCCAGGGCCAGATTTGGGTGCCATTTGAGGGTGGGGCACATACCATTTTGATGGAGGAGGCGCACAGGTCGAGGTTTTCGATCCATCCCGAGGCCACTAAGATGTATTTGGACCTGAAAAGAGACTATCGGTGGCCCTGTATGAAGATGGATGTGGCGTGGTTTGTACAGAGGTGCTTGACCTGTCCTAGGGTTAAGGCCGAGAACCAGTGTCCACATGGAAAGTTGAAGCCACTTGAGGTTCCCCAGTGGAAGTGGGAACAGATTTCCATGGATTTTATCACCAAATTGCCGAGGACTACGAGAGGTGTCAATGCAATTTGGGTGATCATTGACCGGCTGACAAAGAGCGCTCATTTTCTTGCTATCAGTGAGAGCTCTTCTGCAAAGAAGCTGGCGGAGGTGTATATGAGGGAGGTGGTATCGCAACATGGTGTACCGATCTCGATTGTGTTAGATCGAGATGTGCGTTTCACTTCCAGGTTCTGGAAGAAGTTCCATGAGGAGTTGGGTATGAGGTTGCATTTCAGTACCGTTTACCACCCACAGACGGACGGACAGAGTGAGCAATCGATTCAGATGCTCGAGGACATGCTTCGGGCATGTGTGTTGGACTTCGGAGGGAGTTAGGACACGTATTTTCCATTGGCTGAGTTTTCCTATAACAACAGTCACCATTCGAGCATTGGTATGCCTCCCTTCGAGTTGTTGTATGGGAGGAGGTGTCTGTCACACCCCGAAAACCAAAGGCGGAAACGTTCACGGGGTTGACTCCACGTTGAGTCTCAAATCCAATGTACATAGTAATCACAGTATGATAGCTTGATAAAGCATGGGATCACTATCCCGAAACTAGATACATGATAGATTGATAAAATCATGGGATTATCATCCCGTAATGGATCAAGAAATAGCACTTTAGTCTGAGTACCCATGACCAGGCACAGCAGAATAAAGGCCTAACTCTCAAAGTAGTGATGTTCCCCCGGTATCATAATAGAGTAGTATGCCAGAGCAGTAAGAAGGATCTCTTATGCAAGCTTTCTTGATGAAGGGTACCTCTTTATCCCCGGAGATGATTGCTTCTTTTACTATTGCTTCTTTAGCCGAAAAATGGCTCGTGGTAAAGACAAGATATACTTTGACCAGACGTGCTCGGAATCTTTTTGTCGATTCGGGGGAAGTTCTCGTACCTTCACCTCTACAATTCGGTAAAGCGGCTTCGCCTCCTTAGTTTTAAAAACCATGGGATTACCATCCCGAACGAGATATAGACACAAGATCATGGGATTATCATCCCGAACGAGATATAGACATAAAACCATGGGATTACCATCCCGAACGAGATATAGATACAAGAACATGGGATTACCATCCCGAACAGATTTAGATTCTAAACAAATCCTAGCTGTGAATAAGTTTATATTAATACGTATTGTGAGTCGGGTAACCATGCTGATATGACAACGAGACCTCCTTGACGTTAGTTAGACGTCGAATGATATCCAGAATTTGTCACCCCAGGCGTGCCTGCCTAACTGTAGCTAGCAGTTAAGGTGTGGGATTGTCAGTCCCGAATAGATCTATTCACAAATTCCTCGCTCTCCCTCCAGGAGACTCTGGTTACACTTCCGGAGAGGATTTACTTGATCATCCATAAAAGGTAGTGACTATCTCACAAGCTAGTATTAAACTATTCACAGGATTCTCATACGATAACAAACATACAAAGACTTTAAGACATGATACAGTGAAAAATACATACATACAATGAAACTATCTGGCAAAACATTCAAATGATACAGAGATAAACTGAATCAGACATAGTTTATCTAATAACTTAATACAGACATTAGTACATGATATAAAGAGAAACATAGAACCCCAAATTATTCCCATAATAATTTGATTAGTTTGGTTATTTTCTTAACTAAAATCCATTTAGTTGAAATCGATAAATCATTCCTTATGCTCAACATAATACATACGGAGTAAAAGAGTTTATAAGTTTGCCAGATATTATTTGAAACACATAAATGTTATGATTTGAAAACAGTTATGGTTTGCTTGTATTCCCCCCTGAAAACAGTTAAAAACAGTGAAAAAGGCGTAGGGGTATGAACTCACCAGACGAGAAGTATGACGATTTGGACGCTAAGAGTTGATCCGGGGCTTGTAAATACACGAGGTTCCTAATTATAATGTAAAGATACACATTTGTATCTAATTAGGATTTAGTTTATTTATATGATAGGGACACTTGCTTCAAGTCGCGAAAACACTCCGATACAAGTATTTGGAGGGACCCGGGTGGCGTTTAAGGACGTGAAATGACACTAGGGACTTGGGACTTGAGTTTACTCCCCATGAGTAAACTAATATATGAGTTTTGGTCTAAAACACCCATTCCCATGAGTTTACGGCCGTAAACTCATGGTGGGTGTGGTTTATGGTGCTAAATGACTTCTTACACTTAGGGGATAATTTCTAGACTTGGTTTAAGGACTTGAAATGATTTTAAATCACCAAAATGATTAATTTATGGGAGTTTACGGCCTAGTATAGGCTCCTGGCCGTAAACTCCTTAATCCTCATGAAAACGGTGTTAAATGTTGCTAAAACAAATCACATGTGATTAATAGAATTATTCCAAGGCCTAACATGAGTTTTATGGGACATTTGAGGGGTGTTATGGAGTTTACGGCCTATGAGACCCCCCTCATGGCCGTAAACTCTTCTATAGGGTGATACAAAGTGTTTTAAGGCCTAAAACTTGCATGGAAGGACTTCTAAAATTCATCTAAAGGCTTTAGGGGTGTTTAGTTAGCATTCTAACACCATAAATTATGGAGTTTACGGCCCAAGAACAAGCCTTGGCCGTAAACTCTTAAAAATCCCACAAATAATGTGTTTAAGGCCCTTAAACTATTTTTGGTTGGTCCTATGATTTATTCCAAGGCTTTTGGTGGTGTTGGATGGCTTTCTAACACCTTAGAATTGAATTTAAGCCATGTTTTGAGGAGTTTACGGCCCAAGCACATGCCTTGGCCGTAAACTCACCTAAATCCCCAAAAATCATGTTGCAAGTGTCCAAATGCTAAAACCAATATTCTATAATTCAGATTTAAGCCATACTAGTGATTTGGAAGGGTTTAAGGGCATGAAAAACCCCATTTACATGAGTTTATGGCCCAAGCTTATGCCTTGGCCGTAAACTCCTTCAAATGACTCAAAATCAAAGTTTTAAATGTTCTAAGTCCATATCTTGAAGTCCCTTAGCCATATGTAAAGTCCAAATGAGTTTAGGAAGGAGTTTAAGGGCTTAAAACCCTTGAAAATGGTGTTTACGGCCTAGGCAGCCTCCTGGGCCGTAAAATCACATATGTTGTCCTATTTCATGATTAAATGTCAAATTTGGAAGCCAAATATGCTATAGATTAAGGCTAGGAAGGTACCTTAAGGATTTGAGGCTTTAAAATTGAGTTTTGGACACTTAATCTTTGGATTTAGGAGAGAGGTTAGAGAGAGAGTAGAGAGAGAAGGAAAAAGCTTCAAATGAGAGGTTAAACATGTTTATATAGTTCCTAAAACTTGGACACGGTGGAATTCTACCCGATACCGACCTTAAACGATGCTTTAGGTCGCACCCGATTGAGTTTTCGTCACCCGACGAGGATATTTCTAAAACTTATGAAATAAATGTTTTGGGTTAAATTCATGAGTTCCTAAATGATTTGAACCCTCATTGAATGATAATAAACATAAAATTTTTAATTAACTAAACCCAAAACGATATCGGGACATTTTGATCTCCGACGAGTTATACGGGTAGAATGGGTTTTCGGCGATGAACAACTTCGGGTTGTTACATTATCCCCCCGTTAGAGGGAATTTCGTCCCGAAATTCAAAGAATAAGATACAGGTCATGGATTGGAATGAAACACGAATGGATTTGTTGCTTCGGATCTTCACTTTCTCAAGTGGAATCAGGTCTCTACTGAGCGTTCTAACGAATTCTCATTATCGGGACATGCCTTGGTTTCGTTTCTTGACTCTCTCAATCTACGATATCAATCTGTTTTCTCATGGAAGTTCCAACCCTGAACGACTTCGGTTTCCTCAAAGGAATCACCAGGGTTTTGTTGGGCAGACGTTTCTAAGGATTCGAGACGTGATGGTCTAGATAGATGTTACCAAGCTCTAAGGGCATCCGAAACCTGAAGGTTGTAGAATCGATTTCTATGAAGATTCTCGAAAGGTCTGATGCGAGACTAAACTAGATGCTCGAAAGAAACTCCCGGGAATCCTTCAGGTCATACATTTAGAGGGAAAGGCTGCTAACTTCCCGTTTCTCAATAATCACAGAAACGAGGGATGCGTGGTAATTTAAATTGGGAAAACTTTTGAGTTCTAAGGCATAGAATGATACGAAAGTTTGATGCCGAAGATCACGAGACCAGGGCCGAGGAAAGATCTAGACGAGCGACCCTTTCGAAACCAAGGATAACAACATGAATGAAACTCGGTCATTTCATGTTAAACATAGCATCAAATTATTTTTATAGAAAGTTTCCCCCTTTTTAAATCGAATGGAACAGAATAGTCCTCCGGACTGAGGATTCAATCTATAGGTACGAAGTTAATGTTCTCTATCTCACTAGTTAGTCGTCTCGACGGTATACATGTTGATTACATACGAAGGATTGAGTTTAGAAAATGTTCGAATAGATAGATAACGGGTTTCCCTTTTGTACTAAAATCGAAAAGAGTTGCAGGTATAAGAATTATCAAGGAGAAATATACCTGCGGCGGCAGAGGGATTTGTGGTTGTAGCTGTCTTGGGACAATTCCTTTTGAAGTGCCCAGCTTCACCACAATTGTAACAGGCCGGACTGATTCCCACTCCGGATGATTGGTTCGTTGGCTTGGCTGGTTTTCTGCAGGTTCGCGCAAGATGGCCCTTATTGCCACAGTTGTCGCAGATCCTTTCGCGACATGGTCCAGGAATGCGGTGGTGGTAGTTGCATTTACCACACCAAGGAAGGGTACCAGTGTATCCACTGGCGGGAGTTTGGGTTGTGGAACCTACAGCTGAAACAGCGACAGGGGCAGTAGCAGCATGGACTGCTACCGTTTGTTGTTTCTTAGAAGACCCTTGCGTACTCTGGGCCTTCCGCTTGTTCCAGGATTTCTTTTTGCTTCCGCCTCCACTGGCGACCGGCTCGGGGGTAGTAGCTTCCTCATCAGAGTTGTCTTTGTGATCTATCAGGATTTTCGCAAGACATTTGGCACTGTCATATGTGTCTGGCTTTGCAGCCAAGACATTCCCCTTTGTTGGCTGGGTCAACCCCCAGATGAACCTCTCTATCTTTTTACTTTCCGGGGTAACCATTCCCGGACAAAGTAACGCCAGATCGTCAAATCTTGAGGTATAAGCAGCTATGTCGGAACCCTTCATCTTAAGGTTCCAAAGTTCATGTTCTAGCTTCTGGAGTTCGCCCCGAGGGCAATATTCTGCGAGAAGAAGCTCCTTCATAGCTTCCCAACCCATAGCATTGGCTACAGGTAAAGTTAAGGATTTGACTCAGCTATTCCACCAAGTCAGGGCTTTGTCTAGGAAGGTACAGGCGGCAAACTTTCCTCTATCAGACTCCGAACAACCACATATTTCAAAGATTGATTCGATTCTCTCGAACCATCGGGTTAAGGCAATGACACCCCCTGTGCCATCGAAGAATGTCGGTTTTGCATTCATGAAGTCTTTATAAGAACCCCCTTTTTGGTGTCCTTGGCTATCATCTGGGTTTTGGATTCCACCTCCTGAACCCCTCGAGTTCAGTTGAGGTAAGAGCGCTGATATGGTAGCAGAAATGGTTGCCTGAAGTGTTTCCAAATCGATTTGAATAGGAGGTGGTGGCGGAGGAGGATTGTTGTTGTTCGTTGAGCTGAGTCTCTTTCTTGGAGGCATCGTGATCTAAAAAGATCAGGAAAGAGAGGATCATAAGTCCTCTGAATTGAATCAAGAGATATGGGACAGGAGATATCTCATCATGGCAAATATAGCATCATACAAAGCGATAAAGCGGAAAGGAGTTATAAAGATAGAACATTTTATCGCTAGAGAAATAATCAAGGAATAACGCGTATACGAGGATTTTCTACAAAGGATCGGCTCGAGAAATACTCCCATAGTATTTCATGGTTCGCTGCAGCGATGATTCGTTGTTTGGGATATTAGGTAAGTTTTAGGTATGCCGCATACTACAGTCACTCCCAAGCACCTGTTGGCCGTGTCTCGAATGAATATAGTTGGCCAGGCTATATTGACCCTAAACACGACTACATAACTGCCCAGGTTTAACCGCAGCGTACAAAACCCATTTACTTATGTTTTGTTCTACTTACAGTTACGGGTTTCGACGGCTCGGCATACTTAAATACTTTTGAAAATACTTATATTTTGTAGGATACTTTTAATTCAGAGCACTTAAGCCCCTTAATGTTTATAGTTTTATACCATGTAAGGTTTGGTATACTCTGTTCACTATAAACAAGGGCTCTGATACCAATCTGTCACACCCCGAAAACCAAAGGCGGAAACGTTCCCGGGGTTGACTCCACGTTGAGTATCAAATCCAATGTACATAGTAATCACAGTAAACAACCATTACATTACTTATATATATGAAAGTTTACATTTGGTTCAAAAGTAAATTGTACAAATGTTATACATATATCATATGAACAAAAGAGACGAGTCATCCATGTACTCCTTCTTCACCAAAAGATATCGTCGGGTACCTGTCTAACTTGGACCTGAGAATACAAGCAGTTTGAAAATCAGCATAAAGTTGGTGAGTTCATAAGCGGTTTTGTTTTGTGAAAATATATTGGTTTCCTTTAGTTTTCTGAAAAGGTTTGATATCCAAGAAAATCTCATATTTTCTTATGTAAAGTAGTTAAGTTATCTTTCGTTACAGTTCTGTTACAAATTATAAGCTAACCCCAGGAAAATCCCATATTTTCCTAAATGCAAGATTGATTGAATAATATAGAGTATAGTTTAATATACAAAACTATAATTTAGACGAAGTGTAAATAGAAAGTATTTAGAAAGCCTTGGGACTAACATCCCGAACCAGTTATAAGATAATTCGATATAGACCATGGGATCACTATCCCGAAAATAGATATAAGATAGCTTGATAAACCATGGGATCACTATCCCGAAACTAGATACATGATAGATTGATAAAATCATGGGATTATCATCCCGTATAAGATTTAGTTTTCAAAACCATGGGATTACCATCCCGAACGAGATATAGACACAAGATCATGGGATTATCATCCCGAACGAGATATAGACATAAAACCATGGGATTACCATCCCGAACGAGATATAGATACAAGACCATGGGATTACCATCCTGAACAGATTTAGATTCTAAACAAATCCTAGCTGTGAATAAGTTTATATTAATATGTATTGTGAGTCGGGTAACCATGCTGATATGACAACGAGACCTCCTTGACGTTAGTCAGACGTCGAATGATATCCAAAATTTGTCACCCCAGGCGTGCCCGCCTAACTGTAGCTAGCAGTTAAGGTGTGGGATTGTCAGTCCCGAATAGATCTATTCACAAATTCCTCGCTCTCCCTCCAGGAGACTCTGGTTACACTTCCGGAGAGGATTTACTTGATCATCCATAAAGGGTAGTGACTATCTCACAAGCTAGTATTAAACTATTCACAGGATTCTCATACGATAACAAGCATACAAAGACTTTAAGACATGATACAGTGAAAAATACATACTTACAATGAAACTATCTGCCAAAACATTCAAATGATACGGAGATAAACTGAATCAGACATAGTTTATCTAATAACTTAATACAGACATTAGTACATGATATAAAGAGAAACATAGAACCCCAAATTATTCCCATAATAATTTGATTAGTTTGGTTATTTTCTTAACTAAAATCCATTTAGTTGAAATCGATAAATCATTCCTTATGCTCAACATAATACATAAGGAGTAAAAGAGTTTATAAGTTTGCCAGATATTATTTGAAACACATAAATGTTATGATTTGAAAACAGTTATGGTTTGCTTGTATTCCCCCCCTGAAAACAGTTAAAAACAGTGAAAAAGGTGTAGGGGTATGAACTCACCGGACGAGAAGTATGACGATTTGGACGCTAAGAGTTGATCCGGGGCTTGTAAATACACGAGGTTCCTAATTATAATGTAAAGATACACATTTGTATCTAATTAGGTTTTAGTTTATTTATATGATAGGGACGCTTGCTTCAAGTCGCGAAAACACTCCGATACAAGTGTTTGGAGGGACCCGGGTGGCGTTTAAGGACGTGAAATGACACTAGGGACTTGGGACTTGAGTTTACTCCCATGAGTAAACTAATATATGAGTTTTGGTCTAAAACACCCATTCCCATGAGTTTACGGCCGTAAACTCATGGTGGGTGTGGTTTATGGTGCTAAATGACTTCTAACACTGAGGGGATAATTTCTAGACTTGGTTTAAGGACTTGAAATGATTTTAAATCACCAAAATGATTAATTTATGGGAGTTTACTGCCTAGTATAGGCTCCTGGCCGTAAACTCCTTAATCCTCATGAAAATGGTGTTAAATGTTGCTAAAACAAATCACATGTGATTAACAGAATTATTCCAAGGCCTAACATGAGTTTTATGGGACATTTGAGGGGTGTTATGGAGTTTACGGCCTATGAGACCCCCCTCATGGCCGTAAACTCTTCTATAGGGTGATACAAAGTGTTTTAAGTGTTGGGTTTTGAGCATTCTAACACTCCTATGGTGTACATGCAACCCTATAAACCTTGGATCTATGTTTTCTTTATAATACATGCAAATAAGAGCTTTCCAAGGCTTTAATCCTAACTAGCATATTATGAAGTTCTTATACTACAAAGTACTAGTTAGATGACATACCTTTTGATGTAGCTTGATGTCTTCAAGCTTTAAGAGCTTAGCCCCAATAGTGTGGAAGCCTCAAATGGAATCACAAATCATCAAAACACCTTGGAAGACTTTAGAGAATATGGATACTTGGTTCTCTCTAGTGAAATTGGCTAGCCCTCCTTAGTGTACCACACACTAGTGCCAATTTCACCAACCAAGGACATCTTTATATAGTATGGAGGATTAGGGTTAAACCCTAATACCCATGACCTTTCATTTCCTAGGATCCATGGGTTAAACACTCCATGGAATATCCATGAAAGCTTAGCCCAACCTAAATGAACTTGGCCCATTCCATATATATAAGAGTCCATATTTAATTAGTTCCTTTTGATCACTTAATTAATTATAAATTAATTCTTGATCAATACTAATTAAATAATATGATTCCATATTAATATATTAGAACTTATAATATATTAATATTAATCATAAACATACTATTCTCAAAAGATTATCCATATAAATTGTGTCGGTGAAGTGCAACCCAAATGGACCATGCCGGGTCAGGTCAAGTACATACCAAATATAGTTATGGACTTAGACATTAATCCAATAGTCTCCCACTTGGATAAGTCTATAACTATTATTGCGTATGACTTCAAACCTAACTGGCAATCGTAGCTCTTCAAGCCGCTGTCGAACTCTGATCTTGTCAACGAACTTCTCCATTAGATAAGGGATCATATATTCCTCCATTCTAGATATCATATGGACTGAAACATGGATTAAAATCATTCTCGCTGTCCATTTGTTGTTTCCCGATTTCCGATTTATGACGACTGACTAATTGAACAAAACAAATCAGTCCTGGCCCGGCCGAGCACTTCCATTTGTCATCATCAAATCATCGAGGGGCCCACAGATATCGCTTTTACCCCGAAGGTAAAAGGAATGGATAAACTTCGACTCATATGGCTTGTTCTACTACTTGTTGAATCATACACAAAGGTACGTTTTATAGCACCGAGTTACCAAATGCGTTTTCATGCAATCAATGTACAACCAACTCATAGTAACAACTCATATCTCTAGGTTTGAAGAATATAAGATATTATCGTCTCATGATCACTCGTGATAAAATCCATGAAGTGATTCCAATGAGCACGAGTTGAATCCAATACTCAGAACTTATGAGCACTCATGAGTGTTGTAGCCCTTTGTCCAACACCTTAGACCTCTACAAGCCAACCCATGACAGTCTTAATTCATATCTACTTCCAACATATGACCGACTGTGGATGGTTTGGATAACTTAGTCATTCTGGAAGAATAACCTAGTTTATTCGGGAAGTCAAAACATGCAAAATGAAACACAAGAATAATTGAATCCAATATGGTATCAAAACCTATGAACATAAATAAAACACCTTTTATTTATCACCATATGATTACACATTATTCATGTATACTGTTTCAGCTATCAACTTTATTCTTGAATTTAAAACAATAGTAGTCCCATGCTCCAAGCATGTACACTATGCTTTCTAAACACTAGTCATGCCACACAGCAAGTATGCATACTATGTTTGTCTATGATCTTTACTTTGTGATATAAATCAATTGAACATAACTCCAATGATTCTCTTTTCACACCCCCAAATCCTTACTGCAAATGCAAGAATTCCGAATTCATTCCATTTACTGAAATCTGTTAGATTCTAAACTTATATGCATTGATCCTCTTGTAATGATTATGCACAAAGTCAGAAAGACTTGACAACAATCATTACAGAGTATTCCAAAGGAGATCAGCTCCTTGGAAACATCCTTCTTGCATCAAGTTTCCTAATCTTACACAGATTAAATAATTTCTAACTTTGAAACATTTCCATATTCCATTTTGACTATCACTTCTGAACAGGAGTTGCCTCCTTACAGATTATGTCAATATGGTCCTTTCAAAATTATCACTATACTTCCAACTGTCCTTGAGCACACAATCTTTGGTAAACCTTAGATTCTCCTCGACAATTGTTTAATCCTTTTAGTCATATCCAGTTCTAAACCGTTTCCCTTCTTAATGCCCCAGGCATTTGGAAAATTTTAGAAAGGATGAATATAGCACATGTAATCGATCCTATATCCGAAGTATATGGGAATCGATTCATGATGTCTCACATAAAGACTAAACCAGTCTTTTGCTATAACATTTCCATTTCAATTTGCCAAGTTCTCATAATTCAGATTATGAAAAGGGATGCCGTAATCATAATCGAATTTTAGAACGCAAATAATGGACGCATATACAGAATTTCCTTATGTTGAGCCATTCCAACATGAAATTCATATATATATCCTTGACTAAATGATTAAAACCTCACGATCTAAGCTTATAGATTTGAGATGAAGTATAATTTCCTCTCCCTTAATTATAGCAAAACAACTCTTTCCCAATTGAAACCTTTTGTTTTCTATAATTAACATTGCTAACTTGCAATACTTTATCATAATTATCATGCTCCCACTAACATGATGATTATTAGCATAACACTTATGCTCCCATTAGCTTTGACATGTACTCAGAAATCAGCTAACTTTCTTACCAAAGTTTAGATTTCTGATACTAGATTGATAAAACTTTATCAAAATCATACACCTTCCCTTAGATAGCACACTTGTGTGTCTAAAAAATTATGAAGAGGGATGTCGTAATCATAATGGTTAGACCTTTTAGCCACTTCTCACAAGTCCAGGTTAGTATGACGGTAAACCACACACGCTCCACTAACGACTTTGAGAATGCAAATATCACAATTGCTATCTAGCTAAAATCTACTTAATGAAAGTGTTTCCTCACCATCATTTTCATGAATCGGAGAGAAACCTTATGAAACTTAGATTTAATGGTGTATGTGTTCTTATAAATGTGAATTGTCAAAACCATAGACACAAGAAAAGGTTAATGACAAATACAAACTCATATGGACTGAACTCAATCTTAATTTCTTGCCACCTGGCAGCTCAAGGGCCTGCCATTGCTTCCAAGTAGTTGTGCAACAAATTGAGAACTCTAAGAACTCATATGCAAAGCCAACTTTAACTGGAATGGGCACATAATATGTCAACACGATAGGTTATAAACCTCAAGTCGTGTGCTAGTGAAGAACTTCAGGTTTATTCTTGATTATTTCTTGATACTTTCAAGACCTTTAAGACTCCCACTGTCCTGTTGACATATAAGACGCCCTTGTCAAACATCCAAGAGATAGTGCAGATTCTAATCAAGACAAACACTTCACACAATTGGCCTTAGTTGGTCTTTGTTTTATCCAAAACATCACAACTTACCAATTTCAAATGTACAAGAGTTTTAAACCTTCTTTAAGACATGTCACTCAAGTTACAATCTTAGAGTATAACTCTAAGAATTGTTTTTGGAACGAAGTATGGATCATCTTCTTGATTTAACCACTTCAACAATTCAAGTTCCTCTTCTTAGCTATAAGAAGGCTCTTAGAGGATGAATTGTGATAAGGTCTCTAAATCATTAAGATGATCACAAAACTGATACGAAAGTACTCTCTCCCATCTTTTCAGATTTGAGAAACTTTTATCCTTCTACCTAATTTGATTCTTCTTATTCGCTCTGCCATACATTGGAACCTTTTCCAATGTCTCAGAATTACACTTAAGCTTGTAAGTATAACCATATTTACTGAGCTATAGTAAATTATGACGAATAATCTTATCGATCTTTTGTGGTGGACTTAATCAGTGCACAAGACTGTGTACTCGATCCCTTAGTCCTTCACTTGACTCACACATCCATGTGAACAAGTAATTAGTCTTAATTTTCCAATACTTGAAAGTTCTCATTCATCATGCTATACAACTTGCATGATTCCAAGTTCCGGTCCAATTGAAACTTAGGTGATGAGAATCTTTCCTTATTTGGTAAATTTAGACATTACCACAAATGAAAGAATCAATTTCATACTTCCACTCTTGCTATTAATGGAATCTTATAAGCAACAAAAATTTCCACAGAAGCCATTGTAAGGATATTTTAAAATAAATAAAATCAAAAATTTTCCTTTTATTTTAAAAACTTTGCGGAAGAACTTGTCCTTACAATCCATATGAAAACTTGTTGTTATCTATTCCTAAGGAATATCTCATAACTCCTAAGAAGTAGCTCAAGAATCCGATCTTCAAACTATGCGATAGAAATCCATCTACGCCATCAGATTCAACATATTCTTTCTTTAAGTTTCTTCACTTTTCTTTGATTCTTAAAACATCACCATGTGACCCAGTCACATCATGTATCAGGAATCTCAGAATAGAAACTTAGCAGAGTTAGATAGTGGAATTTACCTGAAGTAGAGTCAAACTTATTGACTTTAACATCCTTAGGTAAATTTGGCAACTTCGCAACCAATGCCCCTTCCTTTGGCAATATAAACATATGGAACCTTTGATAATGGTACAAGGGACTATCACAGACTTAGCTTTTCTCTTTACCATTTGGTCAACCAAGTTGACTATGGCTGATCCCTTTACCATTGGGAAGAGAATGCTTTTCTGGATTTCCTGTGTCACTATTGTCAATGTCCATCAAGTTTTAAGGAAGTTGATCTTAACAAATAGATAAGATCATTAAGGGTCTTGTCATAGTCTGTTTCATAGGTGTCCCAAAGGAACTCACTATGTGACTTAGAAAGTGATTGAACCACCAACTTTCTCAAGACTTTGACACCCAACTCTCCCGGCTTGTCAATATGTGACTACATCTCCAAGATGTGATCACACCTAGACCTTGCCTTGCCAATAGGGCTTGAGTAACCTTGAACTTGTGGGTTAGGGAGAATAATTGGAGGAGGTGAAAGAAGTATGATTTCCATAGGACATCATCTTCATTTAGGAAAGCTTGTTTCAAGAGATTTAGGAAGATCATAAATGTCTAAACCAGACATCTTTTGGGAGATATTCAAGATAGTTGATCTGTAGTCCTTAATATAACACCCAATATGAAATATTAAGGCTAGGACCCAACAAACTATTTTATAACTTAGAAGAGGGATGCCGTAATCCAAGCTATAAAATATTTGAAGGTAGGTGAATGACGATTCACCAATTTCCACCAAGATAAACGAAATGTATTATTAGGTTTTAATTGGTTTTGAAACTCCTAGATCTATTGAGATTCATTGAACTGTTCAATGGCATGTTTCAATCTCGAGTGTGCCCTTCAGATTTTGTGACTGGGATGCCGAGGATCACAAAACAAGGTGTGAAGTAACCATGCAAATTACTTGGTACCCTTAAGTGTTTACCCCTCAATCGATGTGCCGGTTAACCACACACGCTCCGCCGATACTATGATAAACATTAAGTTACCCTTTGCCTACCTTGTTAAATACGAGTTAGTGTGCCGGTTAACCACACACGCTCCACTAACCGACTTAAACAAAGTGCAAAGTGTAATTTCATGGATTAGCACCTTATTCACATTTTCCTAAGTAACTAAGATTGGGTATTTATAAGAGTTTAGTTACTTAGTATTTATCATTAATACTTTTAATGAAGGGAGAATTATAGTCCTGTCAAACCCGTTCGGCTAACGACCCTCCACCAGTCAAGCAAGCGGTGGGTGAGAGTGGACATCCATTAAGTTGTCATTTTATAGGCAACAACCTTATACCCACCTTATAGACCGGCTTCGTGAATGAGGCCTACTAGCAGTAAGACTGACTTTACTCTTATACATATATATATATATATATATATATATATATATATATATATATATATATATTATTAACTTATAATATTATAAAGTATAAGGGTTGAATTTCGATTCTTTAAAATTCTAAGGGCTAACTTGGAATTAAAGTATTCATAAGTGAAAACTTTTCAAATTCCAAAACTTGAGGGCAAGTTTTGAAACTATTCAAAACTAATTAATTCCATAACTTATGTGTTTAAAGTAGTTTTAATCCAAAAACTCTTCAAGTTCCATAACTTGAGGACAAGTTATGGAAGACTTTAAACTAATAAAAGAATTAACTTTTCTTTATTTTATAACTTATGGAATTAATTAAGGTTACACTTTTTTTTAATTTATTATTTAATGAAGAGACTCTTGGTCATCCATAACTTAAGGACAAGTTATGGAGTCATAAAACAATTTAATGAGGAAAAAGACTCTTCATTTTGTAACCTATGGCAACTTTTATGAGTTTTAAGATTCATAAATGTGACTTATAAGTTACATAAATACATTTTATGAACTTCTTTTAGATTAATTTGGATTAAAACCAACTATCACATAATTTTATTCATTAATCTAAATTCACTCATAAAACAAGGTAACACAAAAAACTTTTGGTTATCCATAACTTATTCTTAAGTTATGGAATCCTTTAAAACATTAACACCAAATTTTGTAACTCCATAAAAACTTTGAATCAATTTTTTTTAAAACCTTTTCATATCCATAACTTATGGAGGTTTCAAAAAATAAAACTCTTTAGATCAAACTTTTAAAACTAATAAAATAATCATATCATTTTATCTTTTATTAAATTTGACCTAATTCAACTCATAAAGCAAATTATTCAAATTTTACAAATAATTAGTTTTTCACAAGAACAAGTAATTATCTTAAAATTTGACAAACTTCATGCTTTTTTTCTTTTTTTTTTCAACTTTGAAAATAAAATATTTGCATCAATATAACAGAAAACAACTCGTGGCTCTGATACCACTGTTGGGTTTTGAGCATTCTAACACTCCTATAGCTTGGATCTATGTTTTCTTTATAATACATGCAAATAAGAACTTTCCAAGGCTTTAATCCTAACTAGCATATTATGAAGTTCTTATACTACAAAGTACTAGTTAGATGACATACCTTTTGATGTAGCTTGATGTCTTCAAGCTTTAAGAGCTTAGCCCCAATAGTGTAGAAGCCTCAAATGGAATCACAAATCATCAAAACACCTTGGAAGACTTTAGAGAATATGGATACTTGGTTCTCTCTAGTGAAATTGGCTAGCCCTCCTTAGTGTACCACACACTAGTGCCAATTTCACCAACCAAGGACATCTTTATATAGTATGGAGGATTAGGGTTAAACCCTAATACCCATGACCTTTCATTTCCTAGGATCCATGGGTTAAACACTCCATGGAATATCCATGAAAGCTTAGCCCAACCTAAATGAACTTGGCCCATTCCATATATATAAGAGTCCATATTTAATTAGTTCCTTTTGATCACTTAATTAATTATAAATTAATTCTTGATCAATACTAATTAAATAATATGATTCCATATTAATATATTAGAACTTATAATATATTAATATTAATCATAAACATACTATTTTCAAAAGATTATCCATATAAATTGTGTCGGTGAAGTGCAACCCAAATGGACCATGCCGGGTCGGGTCAAGTACATACCAAATATAGTTATGGACTTAGACATTAATCCAATATTAAGGCCTAAAACTTGCATGGAAGGACTTCTAAAATTCATCTAAAGGCTTTAGGGGTGTTTAGTTAGAATTCTAACACCATAAATTATGGAGTTTACGGCCCAAGAACAAGCCTTGGCCGTAAACTCTTAAAAATCCCACCAATAATGTGTTTAAGGCCCTTAAACTATTTTTGGTTGGTCCTATGATTTATTCCAAGGCTTTTGGTGGTGTTGGATGGCTTTCTAACACCTTAGAATTGAATTTAAGCCATGTTTTGAGGAGTTTACGGCCCAAGCACATGCCTTGGCCGTAAAATTACCTAAATCCCCAAAAATCATGTTGCAAGTGTCCAAATGCTAAAACCAATATTCTATAATTCATATCTAAGCCATACTAGTGATTTGGAAGGGTTTAACGGCATGAAAAACCCCATTTACATGAGTTTACGGCCCAAGCTTATTCCTTGGCCGTAAACTCCTTCAAATGACTCAAAATCAAAGTTTTAAATGTTCTAAGTCCATATCTTGAAGTCCCTTAGCCATATCTAAAGTCCAAGTGAGTTTAGGAAGGAGTTTAAGGGCTTAAAACCCTTCAAAATGGTGTGTACGGCCTAGGCAGCCTCCTAGGCCGTAAACTCACATATGTTGTCCTATTTCATGATTAAATGTCAAATTTGGAAGCCAAATATGCTATAGATTAAGGCTAGGAAGGTACCTTAAGGATTTGAGGCTTTAAAATTGAGTTTTGGACACTTAATCTTTGGATTTAGGAGAGAGGTTAGAGAGAGAGTAGAGAGAGAAGGAAAAAGCTTCAAATGAGAGGTTAAACATGTTTATATAGTTCCTAAAACTTGGACACGGTGGAATTCTACCCGATACCGACCTTAAACGATGCTTTAGGTCGCACCCGATTGAGTTTTCGACACCCGGCGAGGATATTTCTAAAACTTATGAAATAAATGTTTTGGGTTAAATTCATGAGTTCCTAAATGATTTGAACCCTCATTGAATGATAATAAACATAAAATTTTTAATTAACTAAACCCAAAACGATATCGGGACATTTCGATCTCCGACGAGTTATACGGGTAGAATGGGTTTTCGGCGATGAACAACTCCGGGTTGTTACAGTGTCGGACTCCCATCTGTTGGGGAGATGTAGGGAAGCGGGTGATGGGGAGAACTGAGATAGTGCTTCAGACGACATAGCAGATTCAGCAGGTTAGACAGAGGTTGTTGACGACTCAGAGTCACCAGAAGAGTTATGCGGATAGGCGACGATCCGAGCTTGAGTTCCAGGTGGGAGACCTCGTGCTCCTAAAAGTGTCTCCTTGGAAGAAAGTGATTCGATTTTGGAAGAGGGGCAAGCTGGGCCCCCGGTATATTGGGTCGGTTAGCGTGATCGCGAGGGTGGGCAGGGTAGCATATCGTTTGGAGCTACCTGCGGAGTTGAGCCAGATTCATGATACCTTTCACGTGTCTCAACTGAGGAAGTGTATAGCCGACGAATCGACAGTAGTGCCTTTAGAGGATATCTAGGTGGACGCGAGTCTGAATTATGTTGAGAGACCAATCGCGATCTTGGACCGGAAGGTCAAGGTTCTGAGAAACAAGGAGGTGCCTCTGGTTCAGGTCCAGTCGTAACATCGGAGGGGGTCCGAGCTGACTTGGGAGCCGGAGTCAGAGATGTGGGAGCAGCATACAGAGTTGTTTATGGCATGAGACTTCGAGGGAAAAGTCTGGTTCTAGTGGGGGAGAATTTTAACATCCCGAAATTCAGGTACAACTATTTAACCCTTCTCTTTTGTCAAGTTGTCAAGATTATCCCTTGAGTGGAAATTGTAGCAAATGAGTAAGCTGGGCATACTCGAGAGTACGCTGCACGTACTCATGTGCATAATTTGGACGCGGACTCACCTAGGTATGCTGGGCGTACCCAAGGTTATGCTGCGCGTAGCGGGCCCAGATGCAAACCCTAATATTTGGCTTGTGCACTATATAAGGAATGCCAAGGCTTTATCCTCAGCCACCATATCAGAGAGTGAAACCCCAAGAGAGCATTTCCTTCGTCCTAAAGCTTGTGTGTGAGTGTTTTGAGATAAGAGTGCCTTTGAGTGTTAGTGAAGAAGAAGGAGAGGAGCTTGTGAAGGCTAGGGCTTGAAGTGCAAGTTTGGATCTGAGTTCTTCAGAGGGAGGAGCTTCATTTAGAGGTGTAAAGCTCCGAACTTTCTTCTTTATTTTGGTTAGGTGTTGCATGGACCATTTCTAGGGTTAAAGTCCCAAAGGTGGAGATTTTATGAGCATAAGGGACTCCATGGACCTAGATCTGTCCCATTTTAGTGGTATATGTGTTGTAGATCCATAAAAATCCCAACTTGGTTGTTGTTATGGGTTCATGCTTGAGTTATGAGCCTTTCTAGGGTTGGAAATGGAATGTTATGGGTTTTGGTGACTTGTACAGCCATGCAAAGGCTTAAAGTCATCAACTTTATGGATTAAGAGGCTTAGGGATGGTCAGATCTGAAAGTTGGACGTGTGTCTTAACTGTTTAAGACCCCAAAAGCTAAGGAGTCTGAAACTAGGAGTTACGTGGGGCGTAATCCTAGTACGTGCGGCGTAGGGGTTCGCATACCCCGTTTTTGTGAGGTCGAAGGGTATGCCCAGTGTACAGGTTTGGTGCGTGCAGCGTAACCCGGGGAGTTGACATTTGTTGACTTTTCGGGTTTGGTCAACATTAGGATCTTTGATCCATGAGAGAGGTAAAATGGTCTTTTACCCTTCTGAGAGTGCTAAGTGAGGGAATAGCCTAGCCTTGAGTGTTGTATTGATTAGAGCGCTTATACCATGTGATTAGGCAGAGGCTAGACCAGGTTTTACCGAGTTCCAGATTACCGAGTTACCCGAGGTGAGTCTTCTCACTATACCTTACCTAGAGTGGTAATTAGAGTATATGACAGAGTATCTTGTATGTTATTTATGTGATTGTGATGCACTGCATTATTTCTATGTGATTCATGCCATGTATGTTCCAGAGTTTACAGAGTTAGAACCGGAAGGTTCATAGAGTTAGAACCAAAAGGTTCACAGAGTTAGGACCAGAGGGTCCACAAAGTTATAGCCTCGAGTGGCTATTATGTGTTATATGTGGTATTTTGGGGAACTCACTAAGCATTTATGCTTACAGTGTTGTGTTATGTGTTTCAGGTACCAGTGAGGATCGCGGGAAGGCGCCGACATGATCATTACACACGTGAGGAGTTTTTATATATTATGATCTTGGGTTGCGTTTCTATGGATTGATATGTGATACAATGATATTTTTATAACATTTATGAATGAAAGTATGTTTTGAAAATGTGAAATTTTTTTTGAAAATTTTGGGCGTTACAGAGGCTCCAAAAGAAGATGTTACTGAGCTTACTTTTGCTCGTTTCTGGTCACTATGTATCGTCGATCTGCACAAGGGGCCAAGCTGGATATGGGCAACGACACAAACTTGTTTTCAACTGGCGATCTGAAAAGGTACACAGCCTCTAAAGATCAAACTATTTTTAGACCCCTTAGACATTTGCCAATGTATATCTTGGATTCCATTGGACTAACAAACCTTGAGGTAGCTGATCACATTGTGGCTACGAGTGGTAATGCCCCATAACACTCTTCCCTGCCAAGACCAAGCCAATCTACCGCAGCCCCTGCCACAACATAGATTCCTCTTACTACCGCAACCCCTACTGCAACACAGGTCCCTCTACTATCGTAGACTAATCTGCTCAGCCCAAATCCAAAAGAGTTAAGTCTCTTGTTACTTCTAGGAAGACCCCAATGAACTTTGTGAAAAAGGGAATTGATCCCTCTAAGAAACAAAAGTCCAAAACCGCAGAATCCTCTGTTGCGATTCATCATTCTCCTTTTATGACTCAAGACCCTCCAGTAAATAATTTAGATAACACTCTTCATGAGTCTTCAAGATCTAGAGATGTCTTCAGGAGAAAGAAACTCAAACACACTCCCAGTCAAAGCCATATGTGAACCATGACAAATATCGCAGTCTCTCAAAAGACACCGGTAGTCATTGGAGTCACTGTAGACTCACCCACTCACACCCCATCTCACCACTCAGATACAATAAGTGTATCTGTTTCATCTCATCGCGGAGACACACCTCTAGTCGCATCCCAAGTGGATCTTATTGGTTCGTCGCCCTAAGGTCTCCAGGGCATCACACTTGCATTTTTTTGATCCTAAGGAGTTGAACTCCATATTACTTCGTGTCACACAAACACTACAAACACCTGTTGCACCGCAGGGAACTTCTTCAACCCTATCCAGAACAGAGCAAAGGCCAAACTTGACTTCAGATCAAGGAGACCGAGGAAGCTCAGGAAATCCTATTCCACCAACATTAATTAAAGGTGGTATAGGCATGGAGAGCACAATTGTGCAAGGAACCACGAACCTGAGGGACACCTCGGTGCGACAAGGATTTGATGGATACAATACTGATGATTCTTGCACTGGATACCGTCCATGTATCGAGTCTGGACACAGGAAGTTTGAAGCATTTCAAAGAGCAGTAAAAGCAAGGTGGGCACAACAGATACAACAACAACAACAACAACAACAACAACAACAACAACAACAAAAGGATGAAGCCCTTCAATCTATGGAAATGGGCAGACACGCTCAACAATGCCAAAACGGTTCATGACATCTTGAAGATTCAACAATAGATGTCCTAGATGGAAGAAACCTTACAACAAGCCCAAGTCATGGAAGGCGGTGCTGGTCCTTCAAAGCCTCCTCAAAATGCAGAAGTACACGATTCAAACGATAACGACACCGCAACTGAAATAACCTCAACCCTGATGTTCGGTATTGACGAAGTTGATCTGGATGATGTTCAACAGCCTCCCACATTAGAATAATTTCTCATGGTTTTTGATGATGAAGAGTCCGGTGGATCTCAACATTCCACTTGCTAACCAAAAGAAAAGAAAAAGAAGAAGATTGCAGTATTAATAAAGGAATTTCTTAATATCCAGGCCAAAGTCGACCAGATCCTGGCCGCAGTCTCGACTCGAGAACCACAGAATACCGAAGTTCTTACACCGCAAACTCTAGTGGAACTTTTGGAAAACCTCTAGACCAGGTAAATGATGCTTGATCAAAAAGTTAGTCTCAAGATGGAAATGGGAATCCGAGATTTGAATAATCGCCGAATTGCTGATCACAAGGAGTTCCTCTCAACTACGGAAAAGCTCATCAAGGAGATTACTGCATTGATGTATGAGTTCAAAGTATCTCATGAAAAACAAGCCATTCACTCCAACAAGCTAGTCGAAGAAACTCATAATGATTACGAATCCATTCTTGCGGTTCTTCAATCTCCCATCAATGGCTTATGTGACAACCCACAGTTTGTTCCGTTAAATTTAACCGTTTCCGCTAACGGAGTATGTCATTCTATAAAAGTTCCGTTAATATTGGGATCGTCAAATAAATAAATGTTTATTTATTTATTTATGTTTTAGGTTATTATTGTCATAACAAAATAAATAAAGCTAGTAAATTTCATTTCCATTTATTTGGAAAATGTTATTTTTATTACGACCATTTAACCCGGGTAAAAACTTTAAACCTCATTAAGCTTTAGTATCGGGCACGCGTATACCGGGTGCAACACCCAAGCCTTATATAAAGGATGGTAAACACATCATAGAACTCTTTTATCACTCTAAATCCACTCTCTCTCTACTCTCACTCTCTCTATCTCGTTTTTGACTCAAAACTGCAAGTTTCCGCCTCTAAAAACGTAAAATCTCTTACCCAAACTTGTTCTAGACATCGATTAGTGTTGTTTTAACCCAACAATCATCCAAAATGGCCATCAAAAAGGAGTTCACGGCCTAAGAACCTCCTTAGGCCGTAAACACCTAAAATGGTGCCAAAAGTCCCAATTTTCCTTCATTTGAGCTTAGAAACTAGTTGTGGAATTAACCTAGAAGTGTTTGAATCTCAAAACAACAATTTTTAGGGCATAAAAGAGAGTTTACGGCCCAAGCACATGCTTAGGCCGTAAACACCCTCTAACCATGCAAAACATGTCCAAAAACACATCCAACCCACCCTTAGACTTAAGATATGAATTACGGATAAAATAGAGTTCACGGCCCAAGCATGTGCTTAGGCCATAAACTACCCTAAATCATGCAAAATGGGAGTTTAAACCCCTAAAAAGCCTTATAACCTTTACTAGGATTTGTTAGAATTAAACCAAAGGCCTAGAAATCAAGGAATGGGGTGTACAAGAGTTTACTACCATAAACCCTAGGGTTTACGGCCGTAAACTCCTAAAGAGTGGCCTTTGGGCCGTAAACTCCAAGGGAGTATACTCTTGGACCCTTAAACACCCCTATAGCCTTGTATAATTCCTTAGAACCATTTCTAGAACCATATGGGACTTGAAATCATTCAAAAACACTCCTCCCATGAGTTTACGGCCGTAAACGCATGGGGGAATGTGGCCTCCCAATCGTGAACTCACTCAAATTAAGTTTTTGGAGAGTAAACTCCAATGTGAGGTCATACACTCCTTCCATACAACTCATTAACCTTGTAGCACTCAACCATAAGACCCTTAATCAAATTATGATGTCTAAATGTTTTAATAAGAGTATAAATCACTAATTACTTGTAAAACATATATCTTCATATGTTACTAGGGTCATAAAAGGTGTAAAAGTCCTTACTTGACACCAAACGCTCATCCAACACATTCACCAGATTTACTCATTTCAGGTGAGTTCATACTCCTTAATGAACCTTTTCAACTGTTTTTACATATTTTACGGGGGGGATACAAGTAAAATGTTACAAGTTTTATTATCAAATCATATGTGATTGAGAACTTACAATTAAAAATGGATTTTTCTGTACTTTTAGATTCTTGTCGATATAAAGGTTTTTAAATGATTATCAAACGCGTTTTTAAAGTTAACTTGTTCTTAAGTTATTTTTAGAATACGTTTAAATTAATTTTTATAAAAACATATCTGCATTAATATATTTATATAAGTAAGACTTGAAGGACTTAGGACCGATAGCTCGCCTTATTTCCTGTTCTTGTTTGATGTGGTCTTAGGGTATCTGTTATCCGTCCGACTGTCGTTGATTTCTTAGTTATATATCATGTATATTGGTGTTAGATATAAAAGTCTTCATCTTATTCAATACCTTCATTATACAAATGCCGAGAACCATACGCTCTAAGTTTACTATAATAGGTATAGTTAAGGCTACTATTACTCGTTACCTCTACTACTATACACACTATAACTATTATTATTACAAGATGATACATGTATAAGAGAACGCACTATGAACTATAAAAAAGACTACTACTCTATAACACAAGAGAAAATACTAATCCAGAGTATAACACACTATTCCTCTATAAGACACTCTACCGCGCCTACACCATGTGACCAGGGCTTTCCGGAAGGAAGGCTACACTACATGTATAGGTCTATACGGGGCAGACACTATTATATCCCGACTGTTAGCTACAGTCCAAGCCGACCAGGCTCAGGAGTGGCACTACTTCACTACACTACGTATGACCGGGAAGGTCATCAGACTCTCTATTTCTCACGCTATTGGTCACATAAAGGAATACACGTATATCCACACTAATACACTAAGACT
This sequence comes from Lactuca sativa, assembly GCF_002870075.4. Taxonomy (NCBI): domain Eukaryota; kingdom Viridiplantae; phylum Streptophyta; class Magnoliopsida; order Asterales; family Asteraceae; genus Lactuca; species Lactuca sativa. The sequence continues at coordinate 313,931,272 of NC_056630.2, forward strand.
AAAGTCTAAGCTAACATCCCCAAGTAAGTAAGTATTTATTACTAATGGAAGTTTACACCACTACTATTGTCAACAGTCATAACTTTTCCTTATCTACATTACACACTTGAGATTTACCACTATACTTTTACATCTAAAGGTTTTCAATGATAAAACTTACACGCAACTTAAACGATTTCACTTACGATGTACTTTCTGGAAAATATAGGATTTTCTAGGGTTTTCTATTACTTATAAAACATAAATTGCAGCTTTTCACACTATAAGTTCTACAACATTTTATACATCAACCACACTAAATTCTTATAAACTCACCAGCTTTATGCTGATACTCGTTTTCAAAATAACTTGTATCCTCAGGTCAAAGATAGACAGGTACAGGTGCAACATTTTGGAGAAGATAGAGCATACAAGACCCATCTCTTATTTTTGATATATTTTTGGTGTCTATTGCAACTTTACAGAACACGCTTGTAACTAAATTCATTGTGTAAATGAAATGGTTGTTGTCTCTTGTATTTACTATTATGAAAATGTTATGATACTGTACATGATGTCCTCCACCCCGGAACGTATTCCGCCGTTATCGGTTTTGGGGTGTGACAGTTTATGAAGATCCCTATCCGCAAACTAAGGTATTGATGAGATCATGGGGCTTACCAAGGAAATCTATTAATTACACTTCAACAAAGAAATCCCTAACAATATTCAAATTTGTGAACAGATGAAGTCTCGATTCAATGAGACTTTTTAAAAAATTGATGGTCTCAAGCAATGGTTTGAGGAGCAATAAATTGTTACTTCCTTAAAAGGGGGAAGTGAGACTCCTCCGCATTCTATCTTAAACAAGGTCATTCACATTCAAAGACTCCTTCCAATTCATTAAACTCCTCCAAGAATCCAACCTACTCCTTCCAAAGAACAAGACAAATCACCAAATCCGCAACCATCTCCACATCAAACTCCACCGCAACAAGATCCTCATCAGTCTCCACAACAGAATCCTCCGTAATTCAGAAATTTGGAGCCCACAATGTCTTCAAATAATTCCAATGACTCGTCGGCCACTCTTCAAGGAAAACGCGATTGGAGGGTGTAACGACCCAATTTTCACGTCCAAAAATTTTGTTTTAAAACATTACATTAGAAAACATTAATAATTGAAAACATTGTTTGATCAAACCATGACACAACGTAAACCATGTCTAAAAGCCAAATCATAAAACCAATCAAAATATCAGAGTATAAATCCCAGAGAATCTCGTAAATGCGGAAACCAGAGAGTGTGTGTGTGGGACATGTTTCTACCATGTCGGATCCTTTCCCCTAGCTGAGGAGCTACCTGAAACCAAAACTGAAAACTGTAAGCACAAAGCTTAGTGAGTTACCCCATCGTACCACATACCATACAAACACATAACATACATACTGCCAGGCCATTCTGGGGTGCCTGACTACCCGGTACGGCCATTCTGGGCTGCCGTCCTACCCGTGTCAAGCCATTCTGGGGTGCTGACTACCCGTGTCAAGCCATTCTGGGGTGCTGACAACCCGTGTCAAGCCATTCTGAGGTGCTGACTACCCGTCGGTCCTAACAACCGATCCTCGGGGACTAGTCCCCTCTTACTACCTTTATCGCATATAACATAACAAGCCAGCATGCAAACATATCATCATGTACTGTCAGGCATTTCTGGGGTGTCTGGCTACCCTTCGGTCCTATCAACCGATCTCTACTTCTATCTCATATAACATATCATGCTAGCATATAACATATCAGGTAGTAGCAAACCTAGATGACATCACAAAGACAATCATCTAACATACGACTCCTACTGGTGGGCCGGCATTGTGGCCGTAGACCCACCGCTACTGGAAGGTAACTCACCTCGAAGTAGCTGCTGATTTGATCGGGAACTGATTGTCTACTGCTGCTGCTACTGCTCCGGAAATCCTCCGGCTGCAATTGCCACAACATACTCAATCAAACACCATTAACTGTCCTTTGGGTAAAATGACCATTTTACCCCTGATCATGCCCTTATTCAAAGTCAGAGTCAACTTTCAGTTGTCCCAACTCGCCGAGTCCCTACCCAAACGATTGTCCTGAATCCCATTTCTACTCGTCGAGTTAGGCGATGACTCGACGAGTTCTCCTTCTAAACTGATATTCAAGTCCTTCATCCTACTCGCCGAGTTGTATGAACAATTCGTCGAGTTCGTCTTCATCCGAAGAACACTTGCTGCTTCGACTCGCCGAGTTGTATGAACAACTCGCCGAGTCTGTTCTTGATCTAAGGAGATTGCCTTGAACTCGCCGAGTCAGGGCATTGACTCGCCGAGTTCCTCCATAGATGAGTTCAGCTTCCGACTCACTGAGTCACACCCCGTGACTCACTGCTCACTCGACACTACGAAAAGGGGACAAACTCGGAGACTCGCGAACAGACTCGTCGAGTCACATGAACGACTCGCCGAGTCGTTGCCATGCACCCACTAAATACATAGATTTGCTCGATTCCAGTCCATGCCATTCATAGATCTGGACTCCTAGAACACGAATCACACGTAAAGTTTCCAACTTTACGTGTATATATTCACCAATACGGATTTTAGGGTTCAAAATGCCTCAAAAGGGTAGATCTAGGGTGAACAAGCAACATGGGTCCATAAAGGTAACAGATCTGAGCTCCTGGAGCTCAATCTTGCCTAGATCTAGAGGCCAATAAACTTATTACGACTTATATTGCACATACAAGCGTGGGGATTGGTTCAAGAATGACTTCAATGAAGTAATAAGCATGGAAACATGGGGAAAAACGGGTTATACCTCAAAGGAACTGCTGAGAGAGCACAAAGATGTTTGGATTCCTTCTCTTCCTCTTGATCTACTTCCCTTTTGCCTCAAAACCTTCAAGATCACACAACAATTGCTTCAAACTCTAAATGAATAACTTAGAACGAGGGTTGGAAGCTCTGGGGGGTGAATGGGGGCTGGCTTGCGGTAGATATGTTGTTTAAATAGGGTGCAAACCCCTAAAACTTAGGGTTTCATCCAATAGCTGTGACTCGCCGAGTCCAGGATATGGACTCGCCGAGTCGCCAACTTAAACGTGTCCTGGGTCCCGCATCTACTCGGCGAGTCGGACCTATGACTCGCCGAGTCCAAGGCTAAAAAAAGAGAAATACTCAAATAAGATTTACGTACCAGGAACCAGGTGCTACAGAGGGCCGCGAAGTTTGCTAAACAAATATGGAGGGCATATGGATTTGATACAACCATGGATGAGTCTTTAATCAATTCTTGGGTAATCTCTACCCGCAGGCTTCTAGATGACGATTATAGGCCAATCCTAACTTATGTTGAACCTCCATCTGATGGATATTGGGACATACCAATCTCTCCAAACTCCAAATTTTTCCATGTTTTTGATCCATTTGATCTCAGCCTTGCAGATGATCAAAGACTCCCCCTTGAATTCGAAAGCTTAAATCTGTTTCATGCCAAGCATGGTACTGACTTTGAAAAGATTTAGTCTAATGATAGACTAGAAGGGGTTAAGAATTATAAAGTGAGGACGTTCATGAAAACTAATTTTGTACAATATACCCTCAACAAGAGAGGAGGTGACTATATATCAGAACGCATGTTGATTTCCCCTGCATGAAACCAGAAGAGATTTTTTTGATTGCAAGGGTTTTTCAAATCAAATTTGAAAAACATCTGAAGAAGAAGATTGCATGTGAAAAAGATTGTGAATTTCTGAAGGCATTAGTATGTGATTTTTGGAAATTTGATGCCGAAATTCACCCTGTCCTGGCCAAGAAGTTCAACTTTCTAGACTTCGAGCCTACACCAAGCTTTACTGAAGGTTATTAAGACATGTCGGTCGGAGCAACAAATTATCTGGAGTTAGGAGTTGTATACAAGAAAGCCAACAATGATCTCAAGTACTTCATACCTATAACCGCAATGCATCGGTTGACCAAGAAGTAACTGGACACCACCTTGGCTTCGGTTCAAAGATCCACGAATACAACAAAGAGGTGAAGTTTGAAATCACCCAAAGAATCTAGTGGCTATATTAAGTAAGGAAGTTCTGGCGGATCATTATCAAATTCCTAAAACTCAACAAGTGAAGAAGAAAGTTGAAGAGGTGACTTTAGGGGAAATTGTTGATACAAAAAGTGACCCTCTTTAACCTAATGATCCGCAATCTTGTTTGTCTACCACAATTGGAGATGCTACCGCAACTAAAGTTTGTCTACAATGGTTAAAAGAAGACGTTTTGTCAACCACAGTGAACCAAAACCACTACCGCAAAGAAGAATGATGAAGACTTTCTAGTTACATAACTGACTTAGTGTGTTAGCTTAGCTTTATCCAGTAACCCTTGCATGGTCACTTAAGTCAAAGGATATTAATTGTTTATTTCAGATGTAACTTTTTGGGACTCTATAAATATAGACTCCCTCTTCATGTAATAGTGTCCACTTTCACAATCTTTTGAGCTAATACAGAAATACAAAGATCATTCTCTAAAGTCTCCATCTTATCTGATATCTGAGACCCTCTTCATCTTAAATTGTTCGCATTTACTAACTTATGTTTGACTGCAAAGCTTGTTATGAATCAGTTTGATGTCTACTTGATATAACTTGTTGTCATTTATATTTCCTTTACATTTCCGCAACAAACTATCTAACACTTATAACTTATTATTGTTGAGCTAACTTGATCCTTGAGATTAACTTATTCCGTAACTATTACCTTGTACTAATGTTTGTTCAAGTGTTTCTCAAAATTTTTTCTCTCAACATAAAGTTTCCAACTTTATCCATTAAGACCTTCCAAGAGATCAAGATCTCAAACCCTAGGTCCAAATAAAGGCAAAACATGACATGAACTTTGTAACAACCCAAAGTTTTCCATCGTTGAGACCCGTTCCGCCCGTAAAATTCGCCGTTTATCAATTCGTTCCGATCTCGTTTTTGGGCTAAATTATTTAAACTTATATGTTTATTTAATACTAATGAGTGTCCGAACCCCTTAGGAACTCATGAAATTAGCCCAAAATATTTATTTCAGAAATTTTAGAAACGTCCCCGCCGGGTTACGGAAACTTAATCGGGTGCGACCAAAAGCCCCGTTTAATGCCGGTATCGGGTAGAATTCCACCGTGTCCAAGTTTTGGGACCTATTTAAACGTGTTCAAGCTTTCATTTGAAGCTTTTGCTTCATCTCTCTACTCTCTCTCTAACCTCTCTCCTCAACCAAGTTTAAGGGTCCAAAACCTCAAATTTAAGGCTTCTAATCACCAAGGTATCCTCCCTAACTCCTTGTATATCATATTTGACCTTCAAATTCGAGTTTAAACCATGGATTAGGGCCATTATCATGAGTTTACGGCCCTAGAACAGTACTAGGCCGTAAACTCATATAAATGGGGTTTTTGAGCAACAAAACACTACCAAACCACAGTTAGACCTCAGATATGGCTAGATGACTTTATGGAATGGACTTAGAATGCCTTAAAGCATGAATTAGGACCTTGTTCATGTGTTTACGGCTCTGGAACATGCTTGGGCCGTAAACACATATAAAGGGGGTTTTTAAGCCCTTAAACCCTTCCAAAACACCAATAAGGTTTAGATACGACTTGTAGAATTATGGTTTTGGCCTTGGAACACCTTGAACATCAATTTAGAGGAGTAAACTTGAGTTTACTACCCAAGAACATGCTTGGGCCGTAAACTCATATTGTTGGGGAGTAAACTCCTCTAAATGTGTTAAGATGCCACTTAAACACACCTTAAACCTTAGGATAAATTCTAGAAGTGTCTACCATCAATTTAGAAGCCTTAAAACATAAAAAAAAAAAAAAAAACACCCATCAAAGGAGTTCACAGCCATGAGGGGGGTTCATGGGCCGTATGTGACAACCCGAAATTCCTGTTCTAAATCAAACCATTGCAATCCAATAGTAGTAGAGCAGTTACAGTGAAAATTCAAACTTGTGGAATAAGTTTGGCAGTTTTAGGGTTTTACACCTAAAGAGTTATTAGGAGAGTGGTTGCACTAGGATGTTGTGCAACACTGTAATTCCATTACCCTAGGTCATTAGAATCCATTCCGAGAAAAGAAATATTTTCTGCCAAAAATCTCAGGACTATAAATAGAATTCTGAACCAAAATGGTTCATTAGTTGAATTCCTAATAGAGAAAAGTCAATTTCTCTCTCACGGATCTTCGGGTTTTCATCCCAGATTGTGAGTCTACTTCCCTAAATGTGTTTTAATACTTGTTATATGCTTTATAACATTGTTTAAATTTCCAAAACACAAGATCCGGGAGTTTACCGCCCAAGAACGTTCTTGGGGAGTAAACTCCAAAATGAAGCCTAAAGGCCACATAGTCCCATTTCCGTGTTAGGCATCTAACTAAGGACTTAGTGTATGATCATTAGAGGCTAGAAACAAATCAAAAGCAAGTAGTTTGAGGAGTTTACGGCCAAGGAACCACCTCTTGGGCCGTAAACTCCAAGTAAAGGGCACAAATGAGTGCCTTGTGATCCCTAGCCTTAGAACAAAAACCTAGAAGCTTTAAACTCATGATTTATGCCAACAAAACCCTTAGAAATCATTTCTATAAGGGAGTTTACGGCCAAGAAACTCCTTAGGCCGTAAACTCCAAGTTTTAGTGCCAAAAACCACTTCAAACTCTTCCTAAGGCTTAGTCTTCATTTTTAGCAAGCACCTTGATGGGTTTAGGACCTAGAAAAATCATGAAAAGCTAAAGTGTTGGAGAGTTTACGGCCAAGAGTATTTCTTGGGCCGTAAACTCCTTAAATGGGGTCAAAGGACACCCTAGACACTTCCATAGGCCAAGAAACTTTTAGGGCAAGTACTTAGAGGAGATATGGACTAGTTAAAATTCTTAGGACCTCATGTGTGAGGGAGTTTACGGCCCAAAGAGTTCTATGGCCGTAAACTCCATCAAATGGTCCCATTTAGTGCCTTAAACCTCCCTTAATCCAAGTATTGAAGCCTAGACTTGTTCCTAGAATTGTTAGACACTTGAAAAGACAATAAGAACCCTCCCAAGGGAGTTTACGGCCGTAAACTCCAAGGGAAAAGGGGTCTTTAGGCCGTAAACTCCCCAAAGGAGTCAATGTGGTGCCCAAACACTTGTATAGGCCTTGAAACAATTCCCACTAGAGTTGTAGTAATTCAAAGTACCATTCCAAGCCTTGTTTGAGAGTTTACGGCCAGGAGCTTACTCCCCTGGGCCGTAAACTCTAATGAATATGGTCTTTTGACCTTAAACTTCCATTAGGGGCATTGCACTCCTTTGTTGCAACCCATTGTCCTCCTAGCACTTGACCAAAAGCGTTGTCCTCGCGCTTAAATGTTATTACTTGTATAATTAGTGTTATAATCACTAATTATTTATATACATATGTTTCATATGTAATTAGGATCATTGTGTGTGTCTAAGTCATCACTTGACACCAAGCACTTGTCCGATCCTTCCATACGATAACAACCGTTCAATTTCCAGTCACATACTGCAGGTGAGTTTATACCCCTTAACTAATGTTTTAAACTATTTTAAATGTTTTATGGGGGGGATACAAGTAGAATCATGCTACTTCTTATGTCAATCACATGTGATTAGTAGGTAGGACATTATTACTTATTACATCAATCACATGTGATTAATATACAACATTCAAAAGATTTGGCTACTCATTAGCCATTTTACCAAATAGTTTCCTTCAAATGATTTTTATAAACATTTTATATGTTTTAAACTACTTCTTACACTGTACTTCTTACTCTGTTTATCATACTTCAAACTTATTTACAACTGTGTTTCAAACAAAGGTTTCTTTATACTTAAAACTGTTTTATTATACTTATGCCTTCAAATTGTTTTATAGATTGACATCAAGTCGATCTTCTCTTAAAATAATATTTCTGTTTCAAATGTTTTACAAAACTTACTTATGCTTTTATTTTATTATAAATTGCATGCATCTATATGTATAGTTATATAAGGAATGTTTAAAGGACTTAGGAAGACTATCCACCCTATTTCCTTTTCGCGCCTTGAGATGTGGTCTGGTGGGACATTGGGTATTCGTCTGAAAGTCGTTTAAAGATTTGTTATATATCATGTGTACATATATAGTCATAAAAGGTCCTTCCAATTCATCCTATGCCCTTGGGTAGCAAGGGTATACATCCACGTCCATACGTACCACTTAGATTACTAGTAAGCTACCATATGGGTAGTTCAGGAAGATACTAGAACCATTACTAGAACGCGATATCATACAATGAGTCAGTTCATTCATGAGTCAATACTTTCTAGAACATTACTATACGTTACATGTACAATTATACTAGGACGAGAACATATACATCTATACTAGAACGTTTACATTACTATACTTGCTAGATAGGGAGAACACACATTCTAGCTAGCACACGTAGAACCTTACCGTACTCTACTATAATATTTACATTATTATACTTATAGGAGTACTTGTGCATGAATATATCACTAGGAGTCCTATTACGTTTTATATGTATCGACTCTGTTATCAATCCGTGTTCTTATCTTTACCTTGTGATAAAATCACATAATCGACGAGATAGAATGGATTATTATCCTAGTACCAAAAGATACGTATTGAGGGATTGACCATTCCTAGAATCTCTGTTAGCTACAGAGGTAAAAGTACATCCACGGATGTCAAACGGTTGGTACCATTACAGGTGCACACTTAAGGGATTGACTATTCCTATACCCAGCTATTAACAACAGAGGTAAGAGTACATCTACGGATGGCTTAAAGTTATCAATGATAGTTACCCTAGTACCAAAGGGTAATATTCAGTTTAGTTATATTATTACCTTATTTTGTGACTCATTCACATAACCAAGGAGGTGAATTATATTTAGGTATCCTAGTACTAAAGGATACAATTTCTTATAATGATAATAATAGTAACACAGTTGGGTCTTGGTAGAAGACTACATTCAGAACAGTTGGGTCTTGGTAGAAGACTACATTCAGAACAGTTGGGTCTTGGTAGAAGACTACATTCAGAACAGTTAGGTCTTGGTAGAAGACTACACACAGAACAGTTAAGTCTTGGTAGAAGACTCCTTTTTGTTACTAATAGGAATCATAGGGATTTCTAGGGATTTTCAAACATTTACAGTTGAGCTACAAACATTTTCATACTTATACTAGCTTTCTTTCAAAGTAATGTCATGTCTTAGAAATTATAAGTTTTCACAAATTAAGACACATTAATACTTATGATCTCACCAGCTTTATAGCTGATACTCGCTTTCAAAATTACTTGTATCCTCAGGTCATCATAGACAGGTACCGATGCAAGGAGAAAGGAAGATGAAGCTTGTTCAAGACTTATCTTTCATTTTGATTTATGCTCTAGTGTTTATCAAAATTTGACATAATACAATTGTATAATAATTATTTTATTAATGCAATGGATGATGTTGTTGCTTGTTTACTACTTTACATTGTTGTTGATACTATACATGACGTCCTCTGCCCCAGAACGTTTCCGCCGTTCTTGGTTTTGGGGTGTGACACCGTAAACTCCAAAAACCATGCCAAAATTCCCCTAAAAATCCATACAAGGCTTGGAAAAATCATTGGAATCACATGTGATTGTTTAAAGACCTAAAACTTTAAGGATTGGGTGTGAGGGGGAGTTTACGGCCGTAAACTCCATGTTTACTACAGTAAACCCCAATAAATGGTCTATAAGTGAGTCCAAATTCATCCCAAAGCCCTAGATAAAATCCTAGCTAAATTACCCTTGTGTTAAGAAGCCATTTTGCACCCAAAATCATCATCCAAGAGTTCACGGCCGTTAACTCATGTGGATGAGGTATATAGGGCCGAAAACTCATGTATGAGTTTACTCTTGAAGAGTAAACTCAATATCCTAGCTTTATATGACTTCAAATGCCAACCGGGTCCTTCCAAACACTTGTAATAGAGTGTTTCCGCAACTAGAAGTATATGTCGCTAGCAAATAAATTAATCAAGTCCTAATTAGATACAAATGTGTATCATTTCATAATCCATAGGAATGTTGTGCGTTCGCGAACCCAGATCTGACGTTTAGGATCCAAACTGACGCGTTTCTCAACCGGTGAGTTCATACCCCTACCCTTTTTCAAATGTTTTCCAATGTTTTTCAAATGTTTTCAGGGGGGGAATACAAGCAAAGGTACAAGGAAATCTTGTACTTAAACGTATTTTCAGTTCAAATGTTCTATTTCATGTATGTTTCTAGTATCAAAAATCGTGATAACTAATGATTCGAATTGCAGGGTGAACAGTTAGACTAAAGTCAGGTTTCTTTAACAAGTGTTTTAAACTATATTACTTTTTGTAAAAGAAATCATACTAATCATAACTAAGATTAATACTAAACGAATATGAATGCGAATACGAATATAACTAATAGTATAGTACGAATACGAATACGAATATAACCAATAGTATAGTACGAATACAAATACGAATGCGAATACGAATATAACCAATAGTATAGTACGAATACAAATATGAATGCGAATATGAATATAACCAATAGGATAGTACAAATACGAATACAAATACGAATGCGAATACGAGTACGAATACGAATATAACCAATAGGATAGTATAAATACGAATACGAATAGAAATAGGACTACGAATGCGAAATAACGCCTTTGGATGACACCAAGACTTCGAATATACAGTTAGTGTACGCCTTGAATGTCACCAGAGTTTTGAATTTAATACAAAAGTACGCCTCTGGACCTCTACTGAGTTTTGAATACATCCGCCTTAGAATGTCGCCAGAGATACGAAAATACAACTAATGAACTCTTTTGGAAATCATCAGAATAATCGAAAATACTGTAATGTACGTTTTTGGTGAATCCAAATATTCGAAAATACAACTAAGTTAGTAGATGATAGACATTCGAATGTAGGATAACTAAGAGTTTAGAATACTTAACTAATACTGCAAGTATGGTAATCATTAGTACTTTGAAATCAAACTTAAGAACCAACCTCAACACATAGGAAAATATGGGATTTTCCTGAAGTAACATAACAACTAGTAACGAGATTAGAAACAAATAGATAACTCAACACATAGGAAAATATGGGATTTTCCTGAAGTAACATAACAACTAGTAACGAAATTAGAAACGAATAGACAACACATCACATAGGAAAATATGGGATTTTCCTTGGGTAGCATAACCACTCATATATGAATAAAGTAACAAACGAATAACTAAACTATTAGGAAAATATGGGATTTTCCTGGAATGACATAACAAACCGTTTTCGAATTTGTAACAAAAGATAACTAAACTGTTTTCATAAGAAAATATGGGATTTTCTTGAACAACAACTTTTTCAAAAAGCAAAGGAAACTTGTTCTTTTCAGAACTAAACCGCTTATGAACTCACTAGCTTTATGCAGATTTTCAAACTTCTTGTATTCTCAGGTCAGCGTTAGACAGGTACACCACCATCTTTTGGAGAAGACGGAGCGTTCCGAAGACTCGTCTTTGCTTTTGTTCATATGATATATGTATATAACACTTGTATAACTTTTCTTTCAAACAGATGTAAACAATATTATGTAATGTAATGTTTTGTGTTTACTGTTTTACTATGTGCATTGGATTTGATACTCAACGTGGAGTCCACCCCGGAAATGTTTCCGCCTTTGGTTTTCAGGGTGTGACAAACTTAACCATTAAGCACTTAATCTCTAAAGTTCTTAGTCCATAAATTCCAAAAGAATTCACCATGCCAAAATTAACCTAAAAGTTGGTGCCTTATAAATATGTATGTCCAATACATGTCTTGAACTTATACTAGGTCAAAATAAGGGTTATGATAAAAAAATCTCATGCATGGCTCAAAATCCAACTATGCTTCAAATTCAAACCAAAAACCACTACAAATGTCCCAAAGATTCATAAAATTGCAAACTTTATGGGATCTCACCATCCCAAATAACATGAACAAGAAGAATATGGGACAAAAATCAAGATCTACCATTCTAACAACATAAAGGTGGAGTCTTGGACACTTACAGAGGTCCATAAGTGTGCTAAGATGAAGAATGGAAACATGCTTGCTAGATATTGGTTCACTTTTTTCCTTCTTCTTCTTTAAAAATCTTTCAAAAGCACCTAAAAGAACTTCAACAATGGAGAAAAGGGATTAAGGTTTCTTTAAGGCTTAGGAGAGTGATGGAGGTTGAGGGTGAGCAAACCCTAGCATCCTCATTCCTTTAAATAGGGAGAAAAACTCGGAAAATTAGGGTTTAAGTCACTAGCGAAAGCCACCCCGTGAGCTATAACCTGCCACGTCGTGGCGGGTCAAAAGAAATATGCGACCAAAAATGCCTCGCCACGTCGTGGCAACTCCAAACAACCAAACTATGAATATATCAAATGTTCCTCAAGATTCGGATGTTACATGTGTTGGATTAGTGTCTAAGTCCATAACTATTTTGGTATGTACTTGACCCGATGGTGCATGGTCCTTTTGGGTTGCCTTCACCAAAGCAACTTGATTGGAGAAATATATAGAGAGAGAGGATAATATGATTTATTAATATGTTATAAGAATAATATATTAAAGGAGAAATCATATTTGTTTAATTAATATTGGTCGATAATTAATTAAGAATTAGTTTTGTGATCAAATGTAATTAATTAAACTAGAGGGGCTGATTTGTAATTATGTGATAGTTACAAAATAAGGTAAGGATTATCTTATAAGTATGGTGGACGAATTTAAGGTTGGAAAGCCTTAGAATTCGAGTATGATAAGGATTCAAGGATTATCTTATTGGTTGCTTAATGGATAATCAACTAGATAAGGATAATGACTGAAACCCTATCTCTACACCTATATAAACAACCCCAAGGTCATGAATTCGGAAATCCCTTCCCAATAAGTCCTAGATACGGATTCTAACCTCTCTCCTCTCTCTTTATACCTTCTCCACTTGCTTATGGTGTTTGTAAGCCATTAGAGGAGTGACACTTGTGACTCTCTGCTTTCCAAGGTCAATTCAAGGAGGAATTGGATTGTTATTGCTATATAACAATCAAGGTATGTTCTTAAACCTATTTACATGTGAATTCTGATTTCCATATGCTAGAATTAGGGTTTATAGTCTTGGATTCAAAGTATGTACAATAGAGAAACCTAGATCCAAGCTTTAGGGTTTGTATGAGCACATAGGATGTCTTATGACCAAAACCCATCAGTGGTATCAGAGCCATGATTGGTTTCTATTGTATTAATGCTTGATGTAACTGAAAATCGTGTTTTGGCCTCACTGTTCGACCTGACTCGGCGAGTCACTCTTGGACTCGGCGAGTCAGCCCTACTCGGCGAGTTCCAGAGAGTGACTCGGCGAGTCGGTGCGTCAGACAGTGCTTATCTCGGGATTTCTTGCTGTTTTTGCATTGGGATAATTACCTTATCATGTTAGATTAATATTAATCCGATTATATGATATATTTGACTATATTTTTAATCTAATTAAAGATATTTATCAATTAATAAGATAATTGTTTCCTTATAAGATAATTGATTAATTATTTTAAGTAAATTGATAAATTGTTTTGCAAGAAATCATCAAATATGGATAATTATGTGATTAAATGTTAATTTGAATTATTTGTTATTTGATCCTTGTTGTTGTGAAAAGTTTCATATTTGGCCCCTTTAGGTTTTATAGTTTAAATTTGAACCCAAAAGTTTTGTTGTTTTGAAATTTAAATAGTTGAAACCCTAATGTTTTGAAAAAGGTTTCAAAACTTGCCCTCAAGTTTTGGAATTTAAATTTTGATTAAATAATTTACTTTGATGCATATTTAAATTCTAAACCCTAATGTGTTGAAATGTTTCAAAACTTGCCCTCAAGTTTTGGAATTTAAAAGTTGATTAAAAGTTTAATTAGGAATGTTAAATTCTAAAACTTAAGTATAGTTTTGAAAAAGTTCAAATCACACCCTTATGGTTTTATTAACTAATTAAGGTGTTTAATTAAAGACGTTTAATAAATCCATAAAAGTTTAGGTTTACAATTTAAGTAAATTAAAAGTATAATTGTTAAATTGAACTACCTAATATTTTAAAAGTGTAAAATACACTCTATACTATATATAACATTAAAAGTCTAACATTATATATATGTATGAGTAAAAGTCAGTCTTACCGTTAGTAGGCCTCATTCACGAAGCTGGTCTATAAGGGGTGTTTAAGGAAATTGCCTATAAAATGGCGATTGAATGGGTATCCACTCTTACCCACCGCACTCTTGACTAGTGGAGGGTCGTTAGCCGAACGGGTAGGATGGGACAAAACCTTCCTTTATAAGTATAATGAAGTATAAAAGTAACTAAATGTTTTCATATAATTCCCAATCTTAGTTACTTAGGCAAAAGTGAATTGATGCAATTCCATGATATTACACTTTGTGCCCTTGCGAAGACGTTAGTGGAGCGTGTGTGGTTAACCGACACACTAAATGGGTCTAAGCAAAGGTAGCAAAGGGTGACTCAATGTTTGTCATAGTTTGGTGGAGCGTGTGTGGTTTACCGGCACATCGAATAGGAGACTGTAACATGTGAGGGCACCATGTAAGTTTGCATGGTTATTCACACCCGCTTTGTGATCCTCGGCATCCCAGTCACAAACAAGAGGGGCATATCGAGATTTAAACATGCCATTGAAAGTTCAATGAATCTCAAAGGATCTAGGAGTTTTCATAGATTTAAAACTTAAAAATAATTTTCGTTTTTCATGGTGGAAATTAGTGAATCATCATTCACTTACCTTCAAATGTTCTGCAATTTGGGTTACGGCATCCCTCTCCCGAGTTGTAGAGTATTGTGTTGGGTCCTAGCCTTGGAATTTCATTTGGGTGATTTACCAAGGACTCAATCAATCAACTAACTTGAATTCGTTTTCTCCCGTTTGTAGATGTCAAAGTTCGACAACTATGGTATTCCCAAATCCCGTGGAACAAGCATTCCACATGAAGATGATATTCCACGATTCGATCGAGGATCAAGAAATCATGCTTCACTTCCTCCTCCTCCTCCAATTATTCTCCCTAACCCACAAGATTGTAAAATTGAAAGGTTCAATATCACTCAAGCCCTTTTGGCAAGTAAACATAAAGAAAAAAGGTCGGTGTGTGCACACGTCCTAAGGATGAAGTCGCACATTGATAGACTAAGAATGATGGGATCCGTTGTTAGTGAAGAGATGGCTGTTGATTGGGTTCTTCAGTCACTTCCCAAATCATATAGTGAGTTCGTAAGAGAGTACTATATGACGAACCACAACGTGACCCTTATAGATCTCACCTATATGCTTATTGCTGCCGAATCAGCAATGGTTTGGCGCAATAGAAAAGCAAAGTTGATTGGTGAATCTGCCTTCAAGACCTCTATGGATATAGACAATGGCAATAAAAGACATGCAATGATCGAAAAGTTTGATCATAACAGAAAGGCAATGTCTGAAGTAGTTCCATGTGTTATTCCAAAAGAGTCAATTTGCTTTTATTGCCAAGAGAAGGGGCATTGGAGACGAAGTTGCCCTAATTACCTAAGAGATCTAAGAGATGGGAAAGTCAAAGGTATGACTGCGCTTTAGGTAAAAATCCACTATCTAGCTCCATTAAGTTCCTATTCATTGATTCTTAATACATGATGTAATAAGATTACATTTGAGTGTTTTGTAGGGTCGGTGAAAAGAAAGGAAGCTTGATAAGAGAGCAAGATGAATCTAATCACAAGAGATGGATCTCGATCGCATGGACTTGAAGATTAGATTTTGAGCTTAGAAAGTTATGATAGAGTTGTTAGAAATTTTCTTTTGTACATAGTTTTCAATGGATTTTGCATTGTAAGGACAAATTTTTTCCGCTGCTTTTATAAATAAAATAAATTTTGTTTGACTTATTTATTTATTTGTTTATTTCCTTACAATGAAATCATTATGAAAATTGATTTTCGAATATTTCTACAACGAATGGATATGATTCTTAGTTATGTTATTTATGGAAATGTCAAGAATTTACCAAATAGGGAGAGTTTCTCATCGCCCAAAGTTTCAATTGGACAGAAACTTGGAATCATGCAACGTGGATGCACGATGAATGAGAAATTTCGTATTTGGAAATTAGACTGATTCGTTGACAAAGTGTCAAGTGAAGGACTAAGAGATCGAGCACACAAAGTTGCGTGTTGATCAAGTCCACCATAAGAGTAACAAAGATATTCGTCATGATTTACTAAAGGTTTAGTAAATATGATTATACTTACAAGATTAAGTGTAATTCTGAATTGATTAAAGGGTTTAGATCCATAGCAGAACGAATAAGAAGAATCAAGTAGGCAGAAAGATAAAAGTTTCTCCATTCTAAGAAGATGGGAGAGTACCTTTTATGCTTTATGATAGGTCTTAATGATTAAGAACCATATCTCAATTGATCCTCTAAGTGAGTCTTAGTACAATTGTATGTCTAAGAAGAGGAATCAAGAATTGAAGAAATGGTTAAATCAAGAAGTCTATCATACTTCGTTCCAATAACAAGTCTTAAAGTTAAGATTGTGACAATGAGTGAAAAGTATTAAAGGTTTATAACATTCATCAAATGTGGGAAGTTGTGATGTCTTGAATAAAGACAAAGGCCAACTAGTACCAATTTATGAAGTGTTTTGATAAAAGCTACACTAACTCTTGAATATTTGTTTGTCAAGAAATGGTTATTGACAAAAGAATCGTATATGTCAAGGAGTCAGTGGGAGTCTTTATGGTCTTCAATAGTTTCAAGAACAAATCAAATAAACCTTACCAATCATCACTAGCACACGAGTTGAGGTTGACAACCTATCGTATTGACATTATTTTGATTCTGTGCCAATCCAATCAAGTTAATTATGCATGTGAGTTCTATGAGTTCTCATTTTGAACGCATAAAAGGCAAAGCACCTTAATCAATGAAAGGTACATTGATAGGAAAAGGTGAGTTGCTTAACTACTTGGAAGGCATGGTGGGCAGCTGTGCTACCATAAGGCAAGAAATCAAGATCAAGAAAGTTCGATCCATAAGAGTTTGAATTTGTCGTAAACTTTGGTTTTGACAAATTCGCATGGATAGGAACATTTACACCGTTTAAAATCTAAGTGTCATAAGATTTCCTCCTTCATGAAAATGATTGTGAGGAAATGCTTTCACTAAGAAAGATTTTAAGAAGATAGTGATTGTAAAATTGCATTCTCGAATTCAATTATGGTTACGGCATCCCTTTCCATAATTTGAATTGTGAGGTTTGGCAATTAGTCTTAATTGTTTAGACACACATATGAACTATCGAAGGCAAAGGTGTATAAAGAATCCTTGATAAAAGATTATCAAAGCACTAAGTATTAGAAACATGAACTTAAGAAATTCAATAAGCATTGTTTTCTGAAAGTTAAGATGTTTATGAATACATGTCGAAGCTAGTGGGAGCATAAGTTTTATGTTTTATAATAATCATCAAGATAGTGGGAGCATAAAAGTTATGATTGTATGATTATTAAGGAAAGTATTGCAAGGTTAGCAATATTAATTATAGAAAACAAGAGTCATACTTTGCAAAGTCGCAATAGTTGAAGAGTTGTTTTGCTATAATTAAGGGAGAGAATATTATGCTTCATTTCAAATCTAAAGGTTTAGGTTGAGAAATGTTAATAAAATTTAGTCAAAGGTACAAAGTGTGTTCTTAAAATTTCGATTATGATTACGGCATCCCTCTTCACAATTCGAATTTTGAGAACATAGCAAATAAAACATTATGCGTCGTGTCCCATACGCTTCGGGTATAGGATCGATTGCAAATGCTTTAATGTTTGACCATTCTAAAATTTTCCAAATGTCGAGCGCATTTAGAGGGAAAAGGGACTAGAATTGGTTTTGACTAAAATAATTAAACAACTATCAAAGGACAATCCAAGTTCGACGAGGATTGGTTGCTTGTGAGTAATTGGAAGTATAGTATTGGAAAAATATGGAAATGTTTCCATAATTGGATGAACCATATCGACATCATTATGAATAGATAAGATTCTATTAAGAATGAGTTGTCATATGGAACATATGGAAGTGTGTCCATATTGGGAATTGAATATTGAGAAATCTATGACTAGATTAGAAACTTCTATGCAAAAGGATGTTCAAAGAAAGTACTTTGAGTGAGAGACATCACATTTATGGAATTGTCTTGTAACAATATCCGATAGAAGACTTTGTAATATCATTGGCAATAGTCTTTGTGACTTTGGTGCAGTGACATTACGAAAGGATAGTTGCATAGAATGTTAGAATCTAGCATATTCTATAAGTAGCAAGAATTTGATATTCTTTAACTTATGAAAAACGGATTTGGAGTTGTGAAATGAGAAGGATTGGAAATGTGTTCAATGTGATCTATTTCACAAAGTAAGAACCATAGGTAAACATTGTGTGCATGCTAGGAGCATGAGACAAGTGTTGGAATTCAAGTAAGAAGTTGATTACCCGAAACTACAAATAATGAGTAATCAATATGGTGATAAATAAAAGGTGTTTTATTTATGCTCAAAGGGTTGAGGCCATATGGGATTAGTATTATTCTTGTGTTTCACATTTGCATGTTTTGATTTCCAGAATAATTGAGTTTATTAAGAATAATCGAATTATTCGAACGGGCCACAGTCATTCATATGTTGGAAGTAGATATGAATAAAGACTGTCGTGAATTGGTGTGTGGAATGTCTAGAAAAGTATTATACATAAGCAAATGTTTGCTGCAACGTTCATGAGTGCTTATGAATGAGATTTGAGCATTGGATTAGACCCACGCTCACTTGGATCACTCCATGGATTGTATCACGAGTGATTGGTGAGACGATAACATCTTATATTCTTGAAACCGAGATGTGTGAGTTGTACCTTGCGAATCGGTTGCACATTGATAATATGTAAACGCACCAGTAACTTGGTGTTATAAAACATATTGTTGTGTGTGATTAGGTGCGTGAGTGCAAGCGAGCATTGTATCAAAGTTTATCCGTTCCTTTTATCCAAAGTAGGATAAAAGCGATATCTTTGGGCCCCTCGATGGTTTAGTGATGACAAACGTAAATGCTCGGCCGGGCTAGGGCTAATTTGATTTGTTCAATTAGTCAGACGTCATAAATCAGAAATCGAGAAGTAGTACAAAGAGAATGATTAGAAATCATATCTCATATGATATCTAGAATGGAGGAATATATGATCCCTTATCTAAGGACACGCGTATTTGATATGATCAGAGTTGACAGCGGCTTTGGAAAGCTACGATTGCAGATCGGGATCTGAAGTCATACGCATAATAGTTATTAGACTTATCCAAGTGGGAGACTGTTGGATTAGTGTCTAAGTCCATAACTATTTTGGTATGTACTTGACCCGATGGTGCATGGTCCTTTTGGGTTGCCTTCACCAAAGCAACTTGATTGGAGAAATATATAGAGAGAGAGGATAATATGATTTATTAATATGTTATAAGAATAATATATTAAAGGAGAAATCATATTTGTTTAATTAATATTGGTCGATAATTAATTAAGAATTAGTTTTGTGATCAAATGTAATTAATTAAACTAGAGGGGCTGATTTGTAATTATGTGATAGTTATAAAATAAGGTAAGGATTATCTTATAAGTATGGTGGACGAATTTAAGGTTGGAAAGCCTTAGAATTCGATTATGATAAGGATTCAAGGATTATCTTATTGGTTGCTTAATGGATAATCAACTAGATAAGGATAATGACTGAAACCCTATCTCTACACCTATATAAACAACCCCAAGGTCATGAATTCGGAAATCCCTTCCCAAGAAGTCCTAGATACGAATTCTAACCTCCCTCCTCTCTCTTTATACCTTCTCCACTTGCTTATGGTGTTTGTAAGCCATTAGAGGAGTGACACTTGTGACTCTCTGCTTTCCAAGGTCAATTCAAGGAGGAATTGGATTGTTATTGCTATATAACAATCAAGGTATGTTCTTAAACCTATTTACATGTGAATTCTGATTTCCATATGCTAGAATTAGGGTTTATAGTCTCTGATTCAAAGTATGTACAATAGAGAAACCTAGATCCAAGCTTTAGGGTTTGTATGAGCACATAGGGTGTCTTATGACCAAAACCCATCAACATGACCCCTATCAGTATATTTATAAGTAGCAAACAAATCCTTCAGGGTTTCAAACTCTTATGGTTTATCCTTACTTTATTCAAAACCTGCCTTATCCTTATCCATGGATAAGAAGAACCGTCCATATCACCTCTCCGGGAGCTTTTGAAATATTCCAATTAATCTCTTCAAATTAATTAATATTCAAGTCCTTTAACTAATTAAAACATTTTATATAATTACCAAAATAATTTCTAATTAGTTTATTAATTCCTTAATAAATTAACAACTTATTTTCTCCATTTTCTTAGTGATATATGTGTCATGGGGCCAATCCAAAAGGACCCTGATATTACTTGAAATTTTACTAAAACATTTAATGACTTTGGACACTATTTCCAGCAGAATTATGCAATGTTATTGATTGAAGAGAGTTTAGAACTCAAATGTTACAACAACTAACACGAACTACCAAAATATTACTAAACACTCTCCACCGTCCTGAATATATACTAATATAATAATAAAGTCGATGAAGAAAGCAACCAATATAGATATGAAACCTATGATAGCTCATATAATTATGCTATAACAACTTTACCCTTACTAACCTTCGTCTGGAGGTCAAATGTGTTCGATCCTATTATGTGCCAAATACCGAATGAGCATTACGAAGCTCTTCAACGTTGGTATTAAAAAATTTACGAAGTACATATTTGAATGTTAAAGACAACTAGAATAAAACTTGCACTTCAACAATCTCCCTTTGTGGCATGTCATTCCATACTTTAACTTCTCTTCAACTCTAGAAACAAAATGAGACAAGCTCCAACTTAACTTCTCTGAATTTTATCTACCAATTCAACATATCAATAGTTCTCTTTCTCAACTCCTCATCATCTTTTGGGTTCAATATTACCCTCTGAATAATTTTCTTTATTACATATTTCAAAAAATTTATTTTTGATTCATTTTGAAGAAAACTTTCTTATATCAACACCACATAATCTAACCAAATAAACAACTACCTAAGTTGGATTCGTCAATATTTCTCCATTTCACTTTCTTTAAATACCATACAAATTTCTTTTAGGTGTAAGAACTTGTGTTTCTTAGAGCTTGAGCAAGAACCACACTAGTGTGGGATAAATCATTATAGTAGAAAATGAAGAATGTTCTACTGACTGTAAAGTTGTAGATTGAGATTTTGCTTCCACCCCTTTCAAAATCTTGAACAATACAATAAGATCATGATGATTTATAAATCAGGAAATTAGAAATAATGAACTTAATTTCATTAAGTATATCTCTTATAACGTCGAACTGATAATTATGAATCATATCTTTGAAATTTGTAATGTCCCAAATTTGAGACAAAATTTTTCATTTTTAATTTAAAGGAAATCATTCCAAAACATTCTCGAGATAGATACATAGTTGCTTGTTCCACAACATAATCAAATTAGAGTCATAACAAAATCAAGATGCGGAAATCTTTAAAACATAACAGCGGATGCAATGCAATCAAGCTGCCCCTTCCCCTTGCTGACAGAACAACCTGAAACAATTTAAACTTAAAATCATAAGCACAAAGCTTAGTGAGTTCCCTAAAATACAACATATCTATGTGAATGTTATGATCCAATCATAGTCTTACACTCACTTTCGTTGCTAAAGTCCAACTGAAGTCTTTTTTGCTATGATCCAACCATAGTCTTTCATGTTAGTGCTATGATCCAACCATAGTCTTTCATATATGTGTTATGATCCAACCATAGTCTTTCATAAATGTGCTATGATACAACCGTAGCCTTTCATACAGATGTTATGATCCAACCATAGTCTCTCATGCAAAGTCACAAAGACAGTTTAGCATACTATGAAACCTATTGTCCTAAATAGTATAGTGAGAAAACTCACATGAGGCAGTAAACAGAGAACAAAACCATATAAGTGGCTACTATTGATTTACATCTTTTAAGATACCTACATTCATATCAATAACCCCTTACCTAGCTCATATTTTGCATATTACTTATTGATACTATATAATACATTTTTTGTTCACTTTTATTATCATTATAACAATTGGTTTTCGTACCAATTTACCCCTCTTATCCTTATTTCTTTGGAAGCTTAACACTTATCATTAAACAACACCTCCTTAGCTTTTTAGGGCTATAAAATACACACTCTATCAACTTTTCCACATTATTCAATGATTTTTCTATGAACGCATTTAATTTTATAATTATGAATTGATCGTCTACTATTTCATTCTCAATCATAAAATATAAGACATCCTTTGATAAATTTCACTATTTATAACTAATCATGTTGTTTTTGTACTATGCTTAAATCTTGTTACTATTTTAACTGCACAATAGTTTTTTACCTCAAAATCCATACAACTTTATTAATCCATTTAATTTTTATTGAATTAATTATCTTGTAATTAATTTAATTAAACCATAGTTACTGTCATCCATCATCTTAAATAAACAACATTTAATTAATCAGATTTTTGTTCAAATTAATTGCTAACAAGGATTTGACTTCCATTTAATCAAATACCTCAAACCCTAATTACTTAATTAAATCCATTGATGTTTAATTCATATAATCGGCCCATTAGAAATTAAAAGCCCAAAAGTTTAAAAATAACCCAACTTATATAAGATGCAAAGCAAAAGGAATTACACCTCACGAAAGACATCGCCCTCAACCTTCAGTTGGTCGGCGCACCCCCAAATCACCGGTGACGCCTAACTTCGGCAAACCCTCCTTCCCAAAAGACATCTTCTTCTATAGCAACAAAGATCCAAAGGGGTTTGAATCTTGACTCGAACACGTGTGACTCATCCTGTACATCCATTCATTCGCCGGAGAAGCCATGAGCACCACCAACATCGTCGTTCACTCCCACTAGAGTTTGCTTCTAAGCCGGTCATTTAACAGGCCCCTAGGTGTTATAAGTGCTTGCACCAACCCAAGTCATAAGCTCACCGAAAACAACCCATACGTCCCCATGAAATGTAACGTCCGAGAATAAATTTAAAATTTTGAAAATCCATTTATGTAATATAAAATACATTTCATTTTAACATTTAACCAACACCCTTATTATTAACAAGAAACAATCATAATGATAAAATTCAACCATGTTCCAAAATCCAATGGTTTAAAACAGCGAAATAATGTCAATAAAATCAACGTCCCAAAATAGAATATCAAGTCAGGACTATGTGTACAAAAATGTCTTGCCTTTCCCTTCCCTGGTACTTGAAGATCTTGAAACACTTGTTTTTAAGGAAAGAATAAGCAGAAAGCTTATGTAGCGTTTAGTTACCGAAATATATATATTTTTTTTCGTTTTTCTTTTTCAGTTTTCGTTTTCGTTTTCATTATTCATTGAAAAACTTAGAAACGTATTTAGTTAAAACTTATTCATTTTTTATTTTTAGTTTTAGAAAAAATAGAAAATGTATTTAAATGTGTATTTTTCTATTGATTTTTCATTTTCATTATTTATTTTCATTTTTCATTTTGTGAAGGCTAGTTCGTGCAACATGTCCGGACATCCTAAGGTTCTCCTCTAGTCCATCAGGGCAAGTGGCATATACTAATTGACAAAGTGCAATGGTACATTTTTGTATAGAAGTAAAACCAATTATACCTCTAGCATCTCGATGTTGTTGAAAAAATGGACACGTTGCCGTGACGTCGTTGACTATACGCAAAAACAGAGATTTATGCATATGGAACCAACGACGAAAATAATATCCTATAAATGTGGCGTCATCCACAAAGTAATCTTGCATGAGTCAATCATTAGCCGCCTCACGAAATCTTTGTATGTATATTCTCTTCCTCCGGCATGCATTCTCAGCATTTTCTTCTTGTAGTCGTTCGATCATCTATTCCGCCTCATGAATAACCTTATAGTCGTTTCAAGCAAGGCATCGAACATGCCTGATGAAGATGACGAAGAAGACATTTTGAGAGAGTATATTGTAGTTGTAAAGTGGATGTTATGAGTTAAAAGGAGTTGAAGTCATAGTATTTATAGGAGTTTAAAAAAAATGGAAATAGCCGTTGCCAGCTACCCCCGTCTTCTCATTGGTCATCAATACTCGGCATATATGAACCTTGATGCCAAGCCAAGCTCGACAATCGAAGGGGTCGCATGGTGTGCACCGAGGTTGTCGAACCCTCGCCGAGCCCATAACCACCGGCCTTAGGCCTAGTGTATTGGTGTGTCTATATATACAAGTTGGTTCCATTGTTTTTTTAACACCAACCCCATTCACCTCGTTAAGCTCAAGTCTTTTGTCTCTATTTCTCTATTTTTTCCATCGGGGAAGGATGAAGACAGACCATAGTCTTTTCGGTTAAGCAAAATTGTACTTGTACTCTTTAACAACTAAGAACTAAGAAGACTGTCAACCTCTAGACTCATCTTATTCTTCGATCTTTAAGAATAGATTTGGTTTTGTTCTAGGTAAGTTTTTATTTCTACATAGTTGTTTTTCTTGCAATCTACACTCTAATCGATTTTGTTGTATTCGTTTTTTTAGATGTAGAAATCGAAACAATAGTTCTATACCTGATTGTTTATGTAAGAATTATTTTCTACACGGGTCAACAAATGCATAATCTAAATCTCTGATTGTTTTTGTAGATACAGAAGTGGACACCATGCTGATTTCGTCTTCTTACTCATTTGCTAGCGGGTTACATTCTCTGCATTGATATATGGAATTTGCAACAGATTAATTGGGTGCTTAGAACATGATGACATGGATTTGGTTGTAATTTTTAGTGATTAGTAAAATAGAAAGTTTTGCGACATTACTTGGTAGTTTGTATCACAAACTAAAAAGATGTATGTCATTTTTGTGAAGTTTTTATAACTCACCAGTCATTTTTTTCGAGCCTATCATAATATCTCTTTTCTTATTAATTTTTCTTCTTGTGAATTTATATTATTTTTATAAAATTAAATCAATATTTATATGTTTTATACAAGTACATCAAAGCTGATATACTTAAAAATGATCCATCTTTGTTAAGTTTCCTGTAATGGATGGGGTGGATGAGGTGGGAGGAGTTGTGTGTTAATATTTTAGAAAAAAAAATTAAATTAGAAAAATATAGAAAACAATGATTATCATTTTCCAAAATTTTCCAACTTTGTAATTTTAGAAAACAAAAAATTTTCATTTTCCGTGAAAAATTTAGAAAAATAGACGAACTAAATGCGTTTTCAAAATTCTCATTTTTTTTGGAAAATTTTTCCGGATAACGGCTAATTTCTCTGCAACTAAACGCACCCTTAGTGATTCCAACATAACACAACACATCAATAATATATTCTTTACATCTACCATATATGTATATTAAGATGCCATCAACTTGTAATATAAGCATACAATGAAATATCTTGTATGTCCAAGAGTTATTATATAATGATATTAGTAATAACATATGATCCTATTGGGTCACAATTTATAGCAAGTTACTACTAACTGATTACTTATTAATATAATTTGATTATTAATAAACATCAATACTTGTATTTAATTGGAAAAACATTTTTTTTTGCAGAAATAATATTTTACCAACAAATTGAGAATTATTATTTCTAGGAAATAATAATAACGAGAATAAAACTTGTGAATTATCATATTGTATGATTACTTATGTCATGTACAAATAAGTGGGCACTTTGAGTAAACACTTAGTATACGTAACTAGTTAGTTGTTATAAAGTAATAAGCAATTGGAATTTGTCTCTTTCTTAAAGTTAGGAGACAAAGCATGGGACATGCTTTTTAATTTGTTTATTACATAACAACATGCTTGTAAGAAACCCCATACAAACCTTATTATTATATCTATCCTTTGTACCAAAAGGGGATATAAACGAAGGGGACGAGAGAAAGTTTTTTACTAGCTTTTCTTCACTCCAAATCTCAAAAATATGGCTGCCAAAATGTTATTTTTGGAGATATTTCCCTCTCATCTTCTTCTTGCAAATGGTTAAAGAATTGAAGACAAATAAGTTGTTTTCTATTAAGACTTATTTGGATATGTCTTAATAGCTTAAAATTAACTTATTAACAAGTGTTTACTAATATATTATGGTGGTTCAAATCTTTCTTTGTGGATACAGTATAGAAAACTTTCACATGGAGTTTTAAAGCCATCTTCATCAACTTCCTAATTGCCAAAATGAGCCAAAGTCTTCAAAAGTTGTTATATTTTCTTCTTTTTTTGGTTATGTTAAATTTTTCTAAGTTATAGCAAAATGATCCTTGGTGGGTATAAAATGGTTTTAGTTTATTCAAACAAAATGCTTCCGTTGTTAATTATGTCAGTTTTGAAGACTAAAATTGGACTATTTTTGATGAAAAACTCAACATACAATTCATGCAAACAAACAGAACAAGGAACTTAGAGCTAAGGACTTGCATAAGGGTCACTTACCAGCTCAGGTCACATACGAACCAACACTTACAACTCACCTTAGTACATCTTGACCAACCACAAGTTGGATTAGGTGTCTAAGCCCATAACTATAATTGGTATAAACTTTAATTGACAGTAGCAATGTCATTTTGGGTTGCCTTCAAACCTGGCAATTGAATAGGATAATTGTTAGAGAGAGAAAAATGATTTATTAATTTATTACTTGGTTAAAAAATTAATTAGAAATCTAAATAAATGATTTATTAATGTATTATGGAAATAATATATTAATTAGAAATCATAATGTTTAATTATTATTTAACCAGAAAGTAATTTGGAATTAATTTTAGGATTAAAGGAATTAATTGAAACTGCAAGGACTAAAGGTGACAATGTTCAATAGTTGAGCATTAAGCATTCTAGAACCTCCCTAAAGGGAGGGGGAACGAATTCTAGCATGTTCCTAGGGTTCCTTGGGCTCTAAGGTTGCCTTGGATGCCTTAGGGAGGAAGTTAAGAGATTGGGGTTATCTTAGATACACCTGTCTAATCCAATACCTTCCTAACACCAATATAAACCCTACACCATAAGGAATTTCGGCTAGGCACTCTTAAAAAAGGCTTAGAGCCGAAATTCTTCTTACCTTCTATATATATATATATATATATATATATATATATATATATATATATAGTAATCCTTGGTTTCTTGAGTTTGTTTGTGAGTCATCAGAGGCACGACACTTGTGGCGCTTGCTACCTAAAGTCTTTCAAGCAAGGTTTTTAGATTGCTATTACAATATAACAATCAAGGTATGTATTTTAATCTTTATTATGTGAATTTCGATTATAATACTTAGAACCTAGGGTTTCTTCTTTTGTGTTCAAGTTTGAATGTTCAATTAGAGAAAACTTAGATCCAATCAATTTAAGGTTGCATGCACACATAGAAATGTATGTTTCGCTCAAAACCCACTAGTGGTATTAGAGCCTAGGATGTTTTTCAGTTGAACTTGATGCAATTGTGAATCGTTTAAAGGAGAAGGGAGGAGAATCATCATTCTGTTCATAGAACTCGACGAGTTCATGTTTGGAACTCTACGAGTTTGCCCAACTCAACGAGTGCATTGCCTTGATTAGGATTATTACCTTGATTCGTTTTTCTGCCTAAAATTGATTTTTTATTAAAGGTAATTGTATATCCTTATCAAAATTTATGATTGGTTTAATTTTTTATACAGATAAAATTAATGGTTAATTTAATTATTAAAAATTTAACCTAGTATTTTCTGAAAAGTTTTAAAAAATACCCCCTTGGTTTCGGAATTTAAAATTTAATTAAATAGTTTAATTTTGAAATCTTAAATTCTAGAACCCTACTATTTTAAAAGGTTTAAAGTACATCCTTATGGATGTTATTAATAATTTAATTATGTAACAGCCGAAATTGAGGTACAACCGATTAGCCCTTCATCTTTATTTATTTTTCATTTTGGGCCTTTGTGTTGGGCGAGTACGCTGGGCGTACAAGGAGTACGCTGCGCGTACTCGCATGCCTCATTTAAACACGTCATCATCGAGTACGCTGGGCATACCCAGGGTTACGCCGGGCGTAATCGGTCCAGACCCAAAACCCTAATTTGAGTGGTTGGCTATAAAAGGAATGAGATGCTTGGTTCCTCAGCCACCATCCTTCAGAAAGAAACCCTAAGAGAGTTGTTCCTTCATTCATAGCTTGTTTGTGAGTGTTCTAAGCTTTGAGGTGTCATATCAAGGTAGCAAAAGGAAAGAGGAGTCCATTGTGGAGGCTAGAAGTTGGTGTGCAAGTGTAGATCCGTGAAAAGCAAAGGTTGGAGCTTCTTCCTAAGGTAAAAAGTTCAAATCTTGCCTTGTAGTTCTTATGGTATGCTTCATGAATCAATTTCTAGGGTTTTGGTCCCAAAGATGGAGACTTTATGAGCAAGTAGTCTCCATTGGCTTAGATCTACCATATTCCAGGTCCATTTGAGTTGTATGTTCATAAAAATGTGATCTTGGACGTATATATTTAGCCATGCAAGAGATCTAGATCTTTGGAGGTGAAAAGGAAGGTATTAGAGAGTGTAGGAGCCATTACAGCCATGCCAAGGCTTAAAGGTTCTGACTTTATGGATTAGGAGGCTTAATGAGAGCCAGATCTGGAAGTTGAAGGAGTGTCTTAACCATTTAAGACAAGAAATATGGTATGGCTGAATCTGGGATTTACGCTGGGCGTAATTCCCAGTACGCGCAGCGTAAGGGGTTGCGACCCCCGATTGTGACTCATCGATGTACGCCCCGCATACAGAAGCTGGTACGCCCCGCGTACTGTTGTCAGTTGACTTTCGTTGACTTTTAGGGTTTGGTCAACATGAGTCAAGGAAGGGTAAAATGGTCTTTTACCCCTCTGCGGGATAATGATAAGGGTGTAGCCTAGCCTTGAAAGTCTATATTAATTAGAATGATATTTTGCTATGATTAGGCGGGGTTGGGTCTTCGTTTCGAGATTCGGAGATAGCGAGCACGTGAGATTCTAGACTTCGTGCGAGGTGAGTCTTCTCACTATACTATACCCAGAAGGGTATTTATGTGTGACCGAGAGGTAGGATATGTTATGAGTTGTATGCGTTGAATATGATAAGTTAACCGTTTGTATGAGCTATGTATGCTATGCTGGATATGGGCCGAAAGGCATTATGTTATTGGTCGGAAGGCATTTTATGTTATTGGCCGGAAAGCATTGTGATGTGGACCGGAAGGTCGATGCGGGTAGGACCGGAAGGTCTACCGGGTCGGGACGAAAGTCCCCTGAGACACATGGACTGGAAGGTCATGGCCTGGAAAGGCGTATGTGCGTGAGTAGTATTTTGGGGAACTCACTAAGCATTTATGCTTACATTTGTTGCGTTATGTGTTTCAGGTACTAGCGAGGACCATGGGAAGGCGCCGGCGTGATCTGTACACACTGATGGAGGATTTATGATCTTGGGATTTATAGGATTTGAATTATGATATGATACATTGGATCTTTATGACTTGTTTTGAATGAAAACATGTTTTTAAGAAATGAAAATTATGTTTTGAAAATTCACGTTGTTACAAGTTGGTATCAGAGCCTTGGTTTGAGGGATTTAGGTGCACCTTCGGGCGTAACTGAACTCAAACCAAGGATTTGAGAAAAAATTTCAAAAATAAAAGCAAAAAATTTTATAAGGGATTTTGTGATAACCAAGGATGAAGCAGTGTGTACGGTCAGCCAGCGCCCGAACGGTAAAATCCCGAAAATACCCTTACAATATGTGTTATGAGATATGTTATGATATGTTATGCATGCTAGAGTAGACTAGGTATTCATATTAGGACTAGAGTGGCCTGATTTGTGATGCCTTAGTCTAGGGGAAACCTGATACTATGAGATGCTTTGAGAGCGAGTAGGTAGCCAGTGTATAGCAAGAATAGAGTACTCGTGATCCGGGGTTCAAGGAGGAGGACTTGGGGTGAATGCTGATGCGATGTAGTCAGTAGTATAGGGCCCGTACTACTGAAGACACCGGATCAGTGGGTAGTCCAAGTAAGAATCCTTTGGGTATCGGGGCTCGAGTAGGGTTGCGTTATCGAGTGCGAGTATGCTCGATTGTGTGACAACCCAAGTTTGTTCCGTTACATTTCCCCGTTACGGTTAACGGAATATTCCACTGTATAAAAGTTCCGTTAATAAGAGGCCGTCAAATAAATAAATGTTTTATTTATTTATGACTTATGTTGTTATAGTCGTGATAAGAGAAATAAAAACTCGTAATACACATTTCCAATTAGTTGGAAAAGTTAGTTTTTATTATCACGACCACTAAATCGGGTGCGACCAAAAGCCCCGTTTAACGGCAGTATCAGGTAGGATAGCACTGAGCTCCAACTCCCACCCATATACAAGGGGGAGTAAACCCCATTTTGAACATTTTCCACCCTCTCTCTCTATACTCTCTCTCTAGGCTCGTTTTCGACTCGAATCCGCAACCAAACGCTTCCAAATCGTAAGTCCGCTTACCCTAGCTTGTTCTAAACATTATTGGTTGTGTTTGTAACCCAAAAATAGGACATAGAAGCTATTGAAAAGGAGTTTACGGCTCAAGATCCTCCTTAGGCCGTAAACCCCTTAATTGAGGCCAAAAGGACCCAAATTTGTCCCTAAAAGCTTGGAAATAAATTGAGGATTTAGCCTAGGAGTGTTTGCTCATTAAAAACAATCAATTTAGGGCATAAAAGAGAGTTTATGGCCCAAGCACATGCTTAGGCCGTAAACACCTCTAAACCTTGTCAAAATGTCCCAAACACACTCCCAAACCACCCTTAGGCTTAATACATAAATTAGGGGCTTGCTATTTCGGGTTTAGATCATTCAAACACAAAGAATTGAGGGACTAAAAGGAGTTTACGGCCCAGACATGTGTCAAGGCCGTAAACACCCTCAAACATGCCAAAACATTGGTTTTTATTCCCCGAATGGCCTTAGACTATTACTATAAAATGCTAGGAGTGATTTAAGGGCTTAAAACTTCACTTAACTCATGGCATAGGAGTTCACAGTCGTGAACTCCCTTAGGGATGGTTCATGGGCCGTAAACTCCATAATGGTGCCCTTAAAGACCCTAAACTCATTCATACCATTTAGATTTGGACCTAGAAAAATCCCACGAACAAGATTGAACCCTTAAAACACACTAGAACCCCTCACCATGAGTTTACGGCCGTAAAATCATGGGGAGTTGTCCCTGGGCTGTAAACTAAGTGTAAAGAGTTTACTCTCGGAGAGTAAACTCCATTCCTAAGCCATACACACCCTTAGATGTTACCCGAGACACCCCAAACGCTTAACCAAAGTGTTTTCCGCTCCTTAGAGAGCGTATACTTGTTTAATTAGTATTAAATATACTAATTGTATGTGAACATATGTTATCATATGTTACATAGGTCTCTAAGTGTGTCCAAGTCCCTACTTGACACCGAGCACCCAACCGGCGCCTTTGTCGGATCCACTTACACCAGGTGAGTTCATACCCCTGAATGAACCTTTTAAATGTTTTTACATGTTTTATAGGGGGGAATACAAGTTAAACATGCCAGTTATCATATCAATCAGATGTGATTGATAACCCGCATGCACAAGGTTTTACCACACTGTACACTTTCTTACTAAGTAGGATACTATAAAGGGGTTTTCAAAAAGGTTTTCACTTATTCAATACTCTTACTTATACTGTTTTATCTAAATACATTTTAAACTGGTTTATAAATGTTCCAAAGATTTTTTAAAGGTTTTCAAACTTATCTTACCAAAGGATAACAAAATGTGATTTTCCCTGAGTATAAAGGTTTTTCTAAGGTTTTCATCAAAGTTCCCTTCACGTCTTACACTTTTACTTGTTAGTTACCACTGCTTCGCTTCACTTATTTTAAACTCTTACTTGATAACGCTTTCACTTCTTGATACACTTATACCTGTTATCGCCTCTATTTCGCTTATACTTATAGTCACTTATACCTGTTGTTGTCTCTATTTTGCTTATACTGGTAGTCACTTATACCTGATAGACGCTTTCACCTCACCAGTTGTCGCTTCCACTTCGTGATACACTTATACTTCACGATTCGGTTATTCCACACTGTACGATTACACACCACGATGGTACGTTTCCACTTATTACACACTCAGTCGTAGTTAGACGTATGTCTGTGCTTGTATGGATATATATAAATAATGATTGAAGGACTTAGGAAGATTCGTCCGCCCTATTTCCTTTTCTTCGTTGAGATGTGGTCTGGTGGGATCGGATGGCCGTCCAAAGGTCGTTTGGCTCATTAGTTATATATTATGTATACGAGTATTGATGTATAGGTATGCTCTAGTCAGTTCAGTCATGAGTCTCTACCTCTAGTTTAGCACTTACATTAGAAACCCACTACCCACTAGAAACCCACTACCCACTGTTTGGAAGTCATTACCCACTATTTGGGATGCATCTTCGGGACACGGCCTCCTCCGTCGTCTAGTTGGTAACCAGAGTCTCCTGTAGGGAGAGCGGACATTGTGTGTATAGATCTATACGGGATTGACACCCCCGCACCCTGACTGCTAGCTACAGTCCACGGCCCACCAAGCCAAGGGGTGAAAAATGTCATATTTTATAGACGCTTGTAGGGCGTCTGGTACTCTAGTGTCAGTTAGTATGGTTACGAGTATCCCGGGTTACCTTATAATTCATGGCCTTAAGGTAACGGTATTTCACCAGCAAATTTACGTTGTATGTTGGTAACTCATTCTCAGAGTCACACTGTTTTTGACCTTGCAAGTTGTATCTTTCATTTGATATTGTCTGCGTTCTATATTCTCTGTTTTTGACCTTACAAGATGTATATTTCATTTGATACTATCTGTGGTCTGTATTCACTGTTTTAGACCTTACCAGCTGTACCTTTCATTTGGTACTTTCTGGGGTCTGTGTCTCCTTTTGGTAGACTGAGTCAGGCATGTCGTTCATTCGATACTCTCCTGGAGTCTAGAATTCCTTTGCCTTAGTCAGCAGTCCTCACTGCTGAGGCATATGTTATTTCCCCGATTCTTCTTGCTTTCTTTAATAATCAAATTCAGTATTTTGATAATGATAGCGATTAAGGGAAAACTACTTTTACCACACTAACTCCGTCCAGTCTTGGTAGAAGACTACTTTATTAAAGAAAATATAGGATTTTTTGGAAAGAACTCTAATACACTGTAAATTCTTAAACTACTACATTATAAAGTTATTCGAATAAAATGTCACTAAATACTTATGAACTCACCAGCATTTGTAAAAATGTTGATACTCGCTTTTCAAATAACTTGTGTTCTCAGGTCAGCATTAGACAGGTACATCCCCGGAACTGTTGATGAAGATGGCTTAGTACCATGCTGTATTTATTATATTTGCTTGTATTACTTTGATACCCTGTAATGTAATCCATGTAAAACTATTACTATTAATGCAATGTTTTGTTGTACTTTGATTACTATAATGCATGTGTTGTGATACTTGACATGACGTCATCCACCCCAGAACGTTTCTGCCGTTCCGGTTTTGGGGTGTGACAGATTGGGTCTCTGATATTTTATGTTGTATTTCAGAGGCATCATGGTTGGGACACGCCACAGACCTAGGATGAGTGGTGTGAGTGACGAGGGGCTTCGTCAGATGATCCACGATGAGGTGGCTGCGGCAATCCGGGCCGAGATTCCGGAGATGTTTGGGTCTATCAAGACCACGCTGTTGGAGACTTTTGATGAGCGGTACGCCGCGGTGATTGAGGCTGCGGCCGCTGCAGCTACAGCAGCTGTGGCTGCTGCCAGACCTCAGGGAGGAGACTTGTTGTTCCGAGAGTTCAGCAACACGAAGCCACCCGAGTTTGATGGGATGCAGGACCCGATCGTTGCGATGCGATGGATTGCTGACATTGAGGGATGCTTCTACACGTGTTCATGTCCAGAGCATCTGAGGGTGCGGTTCGCTTTGAACCAGCTCCGCCTGGGAGCAAAGGATTGGTGGAAGTTCGTGATGGCGAATTTCACTCTTGAGGAGATTTCAGCGGTGACTTGGGAGAAATTCACCACCATGTTCAGAGATGAGTATGTTCCCCCGATGGAGAGGGAATGACTGGTTCAAGAGTTCTTGACCCTCAAGTAGGGTAATGATTCAGTTGCTGTGGTCACCCGGAAGTTTCATGGGAGGGCGATGTTTTGCCCTGAGCAGGTGTCGACTGAGCAGGCACGGATGAGCCGATATTTGGGTATACTAAGGAGGGACATTCGGGAGTTCGTATCGAACTCGACATACCGCACATTTGCTGAGCTCCAGGAAAATGCCCGGAAGAGGGAGATCGAGTTGGAGACTCAGGCCAGGGAGGAGGCCGAGTCTCAGGGGGTGGATCGGCGGCCGACTCAATCCCAGCCGGCAGCCAAGCGGACCAAGTCCGCCGATTCGAGGATAGGAGGTCAGAAGAGCCACACTTGCGAAAAGTGCGGCAAGGGTCATGAGGGGGCCTATCGATAAGGTGCTTGCTGCAAATGTGGCAAGGAGGGGCACATCGCTAGAGATTTCCCCAAGGGATTTATGGTTTGCTTCCATTACAAGCAGACTGGCCATCGGAAGGCCGAGTGTCCTCAGCTTCTCTAGGGATCTGTGCCTGCTGCTAGGGCTATTGAGACTCGACCGGTGAAGGTCGAGGCCCCGAGGGCTCGTGGGAGAGCTTTTCAGTTGACTGCGGCGGAGGTCCGCGCAGCGCCCGATGTCATGGCTGGTATGTGTTCTTTTGTGTATTTATTTTTATGCTGAGATGTTGTGCTTATTTTCTGATATGTGTAGGTACTTTTCTTGTGAATTCTGTACTTGTCTTGGTATTATTTGACTCGGGTGCGAGTCGGTCTTTTATATCTCTGGCTTTTAGTCAGCACCTCGGTATTGATCGAGAGGTGATGAGTCGACCTCTGAGGATTTCCATAGCTGATGAGAAAGCGGTATATGCCACCGACGTCATTCGAGGATGTGTGCTAGAGATTTTTGTTGTCAATTTCCCTATAGACCTAGTTCCTATCGCTATGGGAGATGTCTGTGTCATGGTGGGCATGGACTGGTTGAGTATGTTTGGAGCGGTCATTGACTGCGAGAAACAGCTGGTGACTATGCGAGACCCTAGTGGGGGAGTGCTTATTGTGTATGGCAAGGGGACCCGGTGTGGGTCAGCGTTTTGTTCGGCTTCCAGGGCGAGGCAGAGTTTACAGCAAGGCTGCAGTGGATTCATAGCCTATGTGATGGACACACGAGCGGCCACTGGGAGGCCAAGTTCGGTTGATGAGGTTCCGGTAGTGTGCGAGTTCCCGGATGTTTTTCCCGAGGGACTGTCGGGCGTGCCTCCGGAAAGACAAGTGGAGCTCCGTATTGACTTGATTCCGGGAGCAGCACCTATTGCCAAGGCGCCTTATCGCCTCGTGCCGCCAGAGATGCAGGAGTTATCCTCGCAGCTTCAGGAGCTATTGGGGAAGGGGTTTTATTCGACCAAGTAGCTCGCCTTGGGGAGCACCGATCCTTTTTGTCAAGAAGAAAGATGGTTCACACCGGATGTGTATTGATTACCGGGAGTTGAACAAGTTGATGGTCAAGAACCAGTATCCGTTACCTAGGATCGATGATCTGTTCGATCGGTTGCAGGGGGCATCTTGGTTCTTCAAGATAGACTTGAGGTCGGGTTATCATCAGATGAGGGTTCGGGATGAAGATATCCAGAAAACTGCATTCAGAACTCGTTATGGACATTATGAGTTTGTGGTGATGCCTTTTGGGCTCACCAATGCCCCAGCTGCGTTCATGGATCTCATGAACAGGGTGTGCAGGCCGATGCTGGATCGGTCGGTGATCGTATTCGTTGATGATATTTTGGTATATTCGAGGTCTAGAGAGCAGCATGAGGAGCATTTGAGGGAGATCCTTGGAGTTCTGAGATTGGAGAGGCTGTATGCCAAATTCTCCAAGTGTGATTTCTGGTTACGAGAGGTCCAGTTCCTAGGACATCTTGTTAACCAGAAAGGGATATTGGTCGATCCGGCCAAGATTGAGGCAGTGATGAGATGGGAGGTGCCGAGATCACCCACTGAGATCAGGAGCTTTTTGGGATTGGCCGGCTATTATCAGAGGTTTATTAGGGATTTCTCCAAGATTTTCGTGCCACTTACCAAGATGACCTAGAAGGGTGTTGCATTTTCTTGGGGTTCGGAGCAGCATTCCTCATTTGAGACCCTTTGTCAGAAGTTGTGCGAGGCCCCGGTGCTCGCACTCCCGGAAGGGATGGAGGATTTTGTGGTATATTGTGATGCATCCGTATCTGGGTTAGGGGCAGTGCTTATGCAGAGGGGGCACGTTATAGCGTATGCATCGAGGCAGTTGAAGCCCCATGAGTCGAGACATCCCACCCACGATCTGGAGTTGGGGGCTGTGGTGTTTGCCCTCAAGATCTGGCGGCACTATCTATATGGGGTTCGGTTTACCATATACACGGACCACAAGAGTCTGAAGTACTTGATGGATCAGCCAAACCTGAATATGCGCCAGAGGAGATGGTTGGATGTGGTGAAGGATTATGATTGCAAGATCCTGTACCACCTGAACAAGGCTAATGTCGTAGCCGATGCTTTGAGTCGTAGGTCGGAGAGCGCCCCGATCCGAGACATTTGTATGAGGTTGACGGTGATGAATCCCATATTGGACACCATCCGAAGGGCCCAGCCTGAGGCTGCGAGACTAGAGAACCGAAAGCGGGAGCGGGTTGTTGGGCAGGTGTCGGAGTTCGTTACCGATAGTCGGGGACTTATGACATTTCAAGGTCAGATTTGGGTACTGTTTGTGGGCGGGACGCGTACCATTTTGATGGAGGAGGCACATCGATCGAAGTTCTCTATCCATCCCGGGGCTACTAAGATGTATTTGGACCTAAAGAAGGAGTATTGGTGACCCTGTATGAAGAGGGATGTTGCATAGTTCGTCCAGAGGTGCCTAACTTGTCGCCAAGTTAAGGCCGAGCACCAGCGTCCGCATGGTAAGCTGCAACCGCTGGAGATTCCCGAGTGGAAGTGGGAACAGATTACCATGGATTTTATCACCAAATTGCCAAGGACTGCGAGAGGAGTCAATGCAATTTGGGTGATTGTGGACAGGTTGACGAAGAGCGCTCATTTTCTTGCTATCAGTGAGAGCTCTTCTGCTAAGAGGTTGGTAGAGTTGTATGTGAGGGAGGTGGTATCGCGGCATGGGGTTCCGATGTCAATTGTTTCAGATCGAGACGTGCGATTTACTTCCAGATTTTGGAAGAAGTTTCACAAGGAGTTGGGTAAAAGGCTGCATTTCAGTACCGCATACCACCCACAGACGGACGGGCAGAGTGAGCGGACGATTTAGACGCTCGAGGATATGCTCCGAGCGTGTGTTTTGGATTTTGGAGGGAGTTAGGACACCTATTTACCCTTGGCAGAGTTTTCGTACAACAACAACCATCATTCGAGCATTGGTATGCCACCGTTTGAGTTGTTGTATGGGAAGAGGTGTCGGACCCCCATCTGCTGGGGAGAGATGGGGCATCGGGTAATGGATAGTACGGAGATTGTGCTTCAGACGACAGAGCAGATACAGCAGGTCATGCAGAGATTGTTGACCGCTCAGAGCCGCCAGAAGAGCTATGCGGACAGGCGTCGGTCTGAGCTCGAGTTTCAGGTTGGTGACCTGGTACTCTTAAAAGTCTCTCCTTGGAAAGGAGTGATTCGATTCAGGAAGAGGGGCAAGTTGGGACCTCGATACATTAGACCTTTCAGGGTGATTGCGAGGGTAGGTAGGGTAGCCTACCGTTTGGATTTACCTGCGGAGATGGGTCACATTCACGACACCTTTCATGTGTCGCAGTTGAGGAAGTGTATTGCCGACGAGTCGACTATGGTTCCATTAGAGGATATTCAGGTGGATGCGGGCCTGAACTATGTTGAGAGACCAGTGGCAATTAGGGATCGAAAGGTTAAGGTTCTGAGGAACAAGGAAGTGCCCTTGGTGCAAGTGCAGTGGTAGCATCGGAAGGGGTTCGAGCTGACCTGGGAGTCCGTGTCGGAGATGCGGGAGCAGCATCCAGAATTGTTTTCGGTATAAGACTTCGGGGACGAAGTCTGGTTCTAGTGGGGGGAGAATTGTAACAGCCGAAATTCAGGTACAACCGATTAGCCCTTCATCTTTATTTATTTTTCATTTTGGGCCTTTGTGTTGGGCGAGTACGCTGGGCGTACTTGCGCGCCTCATTTAAACACGTCATCGTCGGGTACACTGGGCGTACCTAGGGTTACGCCGGGCGTAATCGGTCCAAACCCAAAACCCTAATTTGAGTTGTTGGCTATA
Source organism: Lactuca sativa (assembly GCF_002870075.4). Taxonomy (NCBI): domain Eukaryota; kingdom Viridiplantae; phylum Streptophyta; class Magnoliopsida; order Asterales; family Asteraceae; genus Lactuca; species Lactuca sativa. The sequence continues at coordinate 313,970,022 of NC_056630.2, forward strand.
AAAGGAATGATATGGCTTGGTTCCTCAGCCACCATCCTTCTGAAAGAAACCCTAAGAGAGTGGTTCCTTCGTTCATAGCTTGTTTGTGAGTGTTCTAAGCTTTGAGGTGTCATATCAAGGTAGCAAAAGGAAAGAGGAGTCCATTGTGGAGGCTAGAAGTTGGTGTTCAAGTGTAGATCCGTGAAAAGAAAAGGTTGGAGCTTCTTCCTAAGGTAAAAAGTTCAGATCTTGCCTTGTAGTTCTTATGGTATGCTTCATGGACCAATTTCTAGGGTTTTGGTCCCAAAGATGGAGACTTTATGAACAAGTAGTCTCCATTGGCTTAGATCTACCATATTCCAGGTCCATTTGAGTTGTATGTTCATAAAAATGTGATCTTGGACGTATATATTTAGCCATGCAAGAGATCTAGATCTTTGGAGGTGAAAAGGAAGGTATTAGAGAGTGTAGGAGCCTTTACAGCCATGCCAAGGCTTAAAGGTTCCAACTTCATGGATTAGGAGGCTTAATGAGAGCCAGATCTGGAAGTTGAAGGAGTGTCTTAACCATTTAAGACAAGAAATATGGTATGGCTAAATTTGGGATTTACGCTGGGCGTAACTCCCAGTACGCGCAACGTAAGGGGTTGCGACCCCTGATTGTGACTCATCGATGTACGCCCCGCATACAGAAGCTGGTACACCCCGCGTACTGTGGTCAGTTGACTTTCGTTGACTTTTAAGGTTTGGTCAACATGAGTCAAGGAAGGGTAAAATGGTCTTTTACCCCTCTACGGGATAATGATAAGGGTGTAGCCTAGCCTTGAAAGTCTATATTAATTAGAATGATATTTCTCTATGATTAGGCGGGGTTGGGTCTTCGTTTCGAGATTCGGAGATAGCGAGCACGTGAGATTCTAGACTTCCTGCGAGGTGAGTCTTATCACTATATTGTACCCGGAAGGGTATTTATGTGTGACCGAGAGGTCGGATATGTTATGAGTTGTATGCGTTGAATATGATAAGTTAACCATTTGTATGTGCTATGTATGCTATGCTGGATATGGGCCGGAAGGCATTATGTTATAGGCCGGAAGGAATTTTATGTTATGGGCCGGAAGGCATTGTGATGTGGACCGGAAGGTCGACCTTCGGGACTTGAGCAAAAAGACCAGGGCTTCCGGTTTGAACGGGCACGGAAAACGAGGAAAAACGCAAGAGAAATGAGAAGAAATGAGCAATTTTTCTAGAAACCCTCGCATTCTATTTATAGGGGTCTGAGAAGCCTCGATACGCGGGGCGTACGCTCGTACGCAGTGCGTACGCGTACGTCATGCATGACCGAGTCCTCGACTGCCTCGGCTTCGGATGGGACGGATCGGGTCGGATGGGACGGGTCGGATGGGGCGACGTGGACGGACCGAGACCAAGGCCCTCGGGTACGCGGGGCGTACGAGGTTACGCAGCGCGTAACTCGGATGAGGACGCTGACTCCTCCCTCGGATATTACCGGATTTTTGAATTAATTTTATATATAATTTATTTAATAAACTTCAAAAAATCATATCTCCTTCATACGAACTCCGTTTTCGATGGTCTTTATATCCACGCGAAGGTGAGACTACGCTCTACAACTTTCGTTTAGACTCCGTTGGCAAATTCTGAAATTATTTTTATTATTTAATTACAAAATGACGTGATTAAGGAATTTCTTTAAAAATTCATAACTTCTTTATCTGACGTCGGTTTTTGCCAGACTTTTCACCGCTGAAATGCCATTGTCGAGACCTTCGATTCTCGTTTAGGTCATTCCGGCCAAAAGTCGCTCGATCTCCGATTCGAGTTTTTAGCTGTCTATTGCTAAGCCGAACTTGGAAAAATCTTAACTTCAATATACGAAGTCGGATTTGGGCGTTATTTTTACGTAAGATCCCGGTTTAATGACATTTAAACATAGAGGGAAAATAAAAATAGAATTTTTTGGACATTTTATTATCAAAGTTAATTTTATTAATTCAAAAGTGGTTACAATACTTGACTTTTTAGGTCATTACAAAGAGTTGAAATATCGGGTTGTCACATCATCCCCCCGTTAGAGGGAATTTCGTCCCGAAATTTAAAGTAAGAAAACACTTGTGGATTAGGGAAACAGATGTGGGTACTTGTGTTTCATCTGATCTTCGCGTTCCCAGGTGTATTCAGGTCCTCGCTTTGCATTCCAGCGGACCTTCATGATGGGGATGCGACTTTGCTTGGTTTGCTTGACCTCTCGGTCCATGATTTCTACTGGTTCCTCCACGAAGTTGAGGCTTTCGTTGATCTCGATCTCGTCGAGTGGAATAACAAGAGTCTCGTCGGATAGACACTTTTTCAAGTTTGACACGTGGAAGGTAGGATGTACGTTACTGAGTTCTTGCGGTAGATTGAGTTTGTAAGCTACAGGACCGATCCTCGCAAGAATCTCGAAAGGCCCTATGTATCTTCGATTGAGCTTCCCACGCTTTCCAAAGCGTATCAAGCCCTTCCAGGGTGAGACCTTCAGTAGGACTCGGTCGCCTACCTGGAACTCCAAGGGTTTCCTGCGCTTGTCAGCGTAGCTTTTCTGTCGGTCTCTAGAGGCTTTCAATCGTTCACGAATTTGAACGATCTTCTTTGTCGTTTCCCGAATGATCTCCGGACCTGTGAGAGTGCTTTCGGGAGCTCGTTCCTTAGCTAACTGGGTATCACCCACTTCAGCCCAGCACAGAGGGGATCTGCACTTTCGGCCATACAGGGCCTCGAATGGAGCTGCCTTTATGCTTGTATGATAACTATTGTTGTAGGAAAATTCAACAAGGGGTAAATGAGTATCCCAAGCTTTTCCAAAGTCAATCACACAGGCACGCAACATATCTTCTAAGGTTTGGATAGTTCTCTCACTTTGTCCGTCGGTCTGTGGATGGTAGGCTGTACTCATGTCCAGCCTAGTTCCTAGGGAACTTTGTAATGACTGCCAGAACCTCGAAGTGAATCTACTATCTCGGTCGGAGATGATAGAAAAGGGAACACCATGCAGCCTTACAATCTCCCTAATGTAAGTTCTGGTAAGTTTCTCCATCTTGTCTGTTTCCTTGATCGGTAAGAAGTGTGCAGACTTGGTCAGTCTATCGACGATGACCCATATGGAATCAAATCCCCCGGTCGTCTTGGGCAACTTGGTTATGAAGTCCATAGTGATCCGCTCCCACTTCCATTCTAGTATCTCCGGTTGTTGTAGAAGACCGGAGGGTTTCTGGTATTCGACCTTAACCTTTGCGCAAGTAAGAGATTGTGCTAGTTCCTTGGCACTATCAAAGGTAATGGGCCTGGAAGCGATCACACTTGACTGGATCTGGGGCGACAGTCCCCAAATATATCTCTCGATCTTTTTGCTCTGGAGAGCAACCATATCAGGGCATAAGTTTGCCAAATCACAGAACCTATTTGTGTAGGTAGTGATGTCGGATCCAACCATTTGTAGACCCCAGAATTCTTACTCGAGTTTTTGTATTTCACCTCGAGGACAGTATTCCTTCATCAGCATGTCTTTCAACTTTTCCCAGCCGATGGAATACGCCACCACCAAAGTTAAATAGTTAACATGGCTGTTCCACCATGTTAGTGCTCGGTCAGAGAAGGTACAAGCTGCGAACTTGACCTTGCTGCCTTCGAGGCATCCACAGATTTCGAAGACAGATTCCATCTTCTCAATCCACTGTCTCAACACCATAACACGCCCAGTTCCATTGAAGCTACGGGGTTTGGCGTTAGTGAAGTCCTTGTAGGTGCATTCCCGAGGGTGTCCGTGGCTTTCGCCGTGGTTCGAGGGTGGTGCACCTGTTCCTGATCCGCTAGGGGCAGGAGCGTTGATTGCTGACACAGCAGCTGCAACTGCTGCTGTGAAAGCTGCCAGGAACATGTTTTGCATCGAAAGGATTTGGTGGTTGAAGAGGTACAGGTGGTGGTGGACGTGGTGGTATTGGTGCTGCGTTGTTTGGATTCCTCCTTGGATTCCTTCGTGGCGGCATATTTAACTATACGTTTAAAAGATGACGAAATGAATAATAATAAATGATTAATGAATGTGTCTCATGGACTAAATCCCCATAGCCCAACAACAGAAGGAATAGCTAAAACAGACGAACTGACTAAGATAAAATAGACAACCATTCTCGGGCATATTCTAATCACTCCTCGGACCAGCATAGTTGATCAGGCTATGCCATTCCCAAGACTGACCATATATCCCCAGACTTGTGATATTCAACAATCATAATACTTTTGTTCTTGTCGTTGTGACACTGATTTTAGTATGAATGCAGGCACGTATACTTTGTTAAATATTTTATTATTTAAAAGGATAAACTCTTAGACAGAGTGTTTTAATCCCATGTATTTATAGTTAGTATATCTTTTATGGTTTGATATACTTAATTCACTATAAAAAATGCTCTGATACCAATCTGTCACACCCCAAAACCACGAACGGCGGAAACGTTCAGGGGTGGAGGACGTCATGTACAGTATCACAACAGTGTATTATAATAAACAAGCTACAACATCATCCATTGCATTATAAGTAAAGTTTTAATACATGTGTGTTCTTTCATTGTAATAAGACACCAAAAATATACAATCAAAATAAAAGACGAGACTTGTCTGCTCCGACTTTCTCAAAACCTGGCCTCCGTACCTGTCTACTGATGACCTGAGAATACAAGTTATTTTGAAAGCGAGTATCAGCTTTAAGCTGGTGAATTCATAAGTATATAAGTGCCATTGCCTTGTTTTTGAAAATCTGTTATGAAAGCCATGTAAACCTTTAAATGAAAATGTTGAGGTAAGTATGAAATCCCCAGAAAAACCCTTATTTTCTATAAGTATGAAATGTAGTCTTCTACCAAGACCCGAATGTTCTGTATGTATGAAGTGTAGTCTTCTACCAAGACCCGAATGTTTTGTAAGTATGAAGTGTAGTTTTTCCTTTGTATTGACTAGTACTAAAAGTGCTTAGTCTAACTCATCGTTTATGTGAAAGGTATCACAAAATAAAGTAAATAGGAATATACGTAATAAAGTAAATGTTAGCCGGAGGTACTGGTGCTAACATGTACTTATATAACCTAATGAACATCCGAAGACTGTCCAATTCTCTGAACCCGGGTACATTATTTCGTGCATTCAAGCCCGGAAGTGCTTGCGAAAGGAATATCATGCATTCCTAGCACACGTCGTCGATACCGGCCAAGAACAGAAAGACATTCAGAAAATCCCAGAAGTATGCAACTTTCCCGACATATTCCCAGAAGACCTTCCCGGTTTACCACCACAACGCCAAGTCGAGTTCAGAATCGACTTAGTGCCAGGGGCTACCCCCGTAGCCAAATCTCCTTATCGTCTGGCACCGGCTGAAATGCAGGAACTTTCTAGTCAACTTAACGAACTTCTCAAGAAGGGATTCATTCGACCAATCTTCTCGCCATGGGGAGCACCGGTCTTGTTCGTCAAGAAGAAAGATGGATCGTTTCGCATGTGCATCGACTATAGAGAACTCAACAAACTTACCATTAAAAATCATTACCCCTTGCCCCACATTGACGATTTGTTTGATCAACTTCAAGGAGCCAACTACTTCTCGAAGATAGATCTGCGATCCGGATACCACCAACTACGAGTGTTAGAGGAGGATGTTCCCAAGACAGCCTTCCGAACTCATTATGGGCACTACGAGTTTGTAGTGATGCCATTCGGATTAACTAACGCACCCGCAGTATTCATGGATCTGATGAATAGGGTGTGTCGTCCTTACTTGGATCAGTTCGTCATCGTCTTCATTGATGACATACTCATCTACTCTCGAAGTAAGGAGGAGCATAGTCAACATCTCCGTAAAATCTTATAAACATTGCGATCGGAGAAGCTCTACGCAAAGTTCTCAAAGTGCGAATTTTGGATTCGACGAGTCGAATTCTTGGGCCATGTAGTTAGCGAAGAAGGTATACACGTGGACCCTTCCAAAATTAAGGCCATCGAGAACTGGTCAGCACCAAAGACACCTACTGAAATTCGTCAATTTCTAGGTCTAGCTGGCTACTATCGCAGGTTCATTCAGAACTTCTCCAGCATAGCGAAACCCCTTACAACCCTGACCCAGAAAGGCGTGGCCTTCGACTGGGAAGAGAAACAGGAAAGAGCATTCCAAACGCTCAAACGAGCCTTGTGCACCGCCTCGATACTATCCCTTCCCGAAGGAATAGAAGACTTCATTGTCTATTGCGATGCATCCAATCAAGGACTCGAATGTGTACTGATGCAACGAGGTAAAGTCATAGCCTATGCCTCGAGACAGCTGAAGACACATGAGGTTAACTACACAACGCACAATCTCGAGCTAGGAGCAGTTGTGTTTGCTCTGAAAATCTGGCGACATTACCTATACGGTACGAAAAGCATGATCTTTACAGACCATAAGAGTCTACAACACATTTTCGACCAGAAAGAGCTCAACATGAGATAACGACGGTGGGTCGAGCTACTTAGTGATTACGAATGCGAAATTTGTTATCATCCGGGTAAAGCCAATGTAGTAGCCGACGCCCTAAGTCGGAAACAATATACTGGTCGTAGAGTCAAATCTTTGACTCTAACCATCCATTCACACTTGTCCACGCAAATAAAGGAGGCTCAGCTCGACGCTTTGAAACCTAAAAACGTGGCGGGTGAATCCCTTAGAGGGATGGATAAGAACTTGGAAGTCAAGGGTGGCGGAGCCTTATACCTCATAGATCGGATCTGGACACCGAAACACGGTGGCTTTAGAGACTTGGTCATGACCGAAGCTCACAACACTCGTTATTCCGTCCACCCGGGTTCAAATAAGATGTATCGGGATCTTAACCTTCCTAACAACGAAACTTTAATTATCTATGGCGACAAACCTAGTACGAGCCTTCGCATCATTTCGTGCATTCAAGCCCGGAAGTGCTTGCGAAAGGAATATCATGCATTCCTAGCACACGTCGTCGATACCGGCCAAGAACAGAAAGACATTCAGAAAATCCCAGAAGTATGCAACTTTCCCGACATATTCCCAGAAGACCTTCCCGGTTTACCACCACAACGCCAAGTCGAGTTCAGAATCGACTTAGTGCCAGGGGCTACCCCCGTAGCCAAATCTCCTTATCGTCTGGCACCGGCTGAAATGCAGGAACTTTCTAGTCAACTTAACGAACTTCTCAAGAAGGGATTCATTCGACCAATCTTCTCGCCATGGGGAGCACCGGTCTTGTTCGTCAAGAAGAAAAATGGATCGTTTCGCATGTGCATCGACTATAGAGAACTCAACAAACTTACCATTAAAAATCATTACCCCTTGCCCCGCATTGACGATTTGTTTGATCAACTTCAAGGAGCCAACTACTTCTCGAAGATAGATCTGCGATCCGGATACCACCAACTACGAGTGTTAGAGGAGGATGTTCCCAAGACAGCCTTCCGAACTCATTATGGGCACTACGAGTTTGTAGTGATGCCATTCGGATTAACTAACGCACCCGCAGTATTCATGGATCTGATGAATAGGGTGTGTCGTCCTTACTTGGATCAGTTCGTCATCGTCTTCATTGATGACATACTCATCTACTCTCGAAGTAAGGAGGAGCATAGTCAACATCTCCGTAAAATCTTATAAACATTGCGATCGGAGAAGCTCTACGCAAAGTTCTCAAAGTGCGAATTTTGGATTCGACGAGTCGAATTCTTGGGCCATGTAGTTAGCGAAGAAGGTATACACGTGGACCCTTCCAAAATTAAGGCCATCGAGAACTGGTCAGCACCAAAGACACCTACTGAAATTCGTCAATTTCTAGGTCTAGCTGGCTACTATCGCAGGTTCATTCAGAACTTCTCCAGCATAGCGAAACCCCTTACAACCCTGACCCAGAAAGGCGTGGCCTTCGACTGGGAAGAGAAACAGGAAAGAGCGTTCCAAACGCTCAAACGAGCCTTGTGCACCGCCCCGATACTATCCCTTCCCGAAGGAATAGAAGACTTCATTGTCTATTGCGATGCATCCAATCAAGGACTCGAATGTGTACTGATGCAACGAGGTAAAGTCATAGCCTATGCCTCGAGATAGCTGAAGACACATGAGGTTAACTACACAACCCACAATCTCGAGCTAGGAGCAGTTGTGTTTGCTCTGAAAATCTGGCGACATTACCTATACGGTACGAAAAGCATGATCTTTACAGACCATAAGAGTCTACAACACATTTTCGACCAGAAAGAGCTCAACATGAGATAACGACGGTGGGTCGAGCTACATAGTGATTACGAACGCGAAATTCGTTATCATCCGGGTAAAGCCAATGTAGTAGCCGACGCCCTAAGTCGGAAACAATATACTGGTCGTAGAGTCAAATCTTTGACTCTAACCATCCATTCACACTTGTCCACGCAAATAAAGGAGGCTCAGCTCGACGCTTTGAAACCTAAAAACGTGGCGGGTGAATCCCTTAGAGGGATGGATAAGAACTTGGAAGTCAAGGGTGGCGGAGCCTTATACCTCATAGATCGGATCTGGACACCGAAACACGGTGGCTTCAGAGACTTGGTCATGACCGAAGCTCACAACACTCGTTATTCCGTCCACCCGGGTTCAAATAAGATGTATCGGGATCTTAACCTTCCTAACAACGAAACTTTAATTATCTATGGCGACAAACCTAGTACGAGCCTTCGCATCATTTCGTGCATTCAAGCCCGGAAGTGCTTGCGAAAGGAATATCATGCATTCCTAGCACACGTCGTCGATACCGGCCAAGAACAGAAAGACATTCAGAAAATCCCAGAAGTATGCAACTTTCCCGACATATTCCCAGAAGACCTTCCCGGTTTACCACCACAACGCCAAGTCGAGTTCAGAATCGACTTAGTGCCAGGGGCTACTCCGTAGCCAAATCTCCTTATCGTCTGGCACCGGCTGAAATGCAGGAACTTTCTAGTCAACTTAACGAACTTCTCAAGAAGGGATTCATTCGACCAATCTTCTCGCCATGGGGAGCACCGGTCTTGTTCGTCAAGAAGAAAAATGGATCGTTTCGCATGTGCATCGACTATAGAGAACTCAACAAACTTACCATTAAAAATCATTACCCCTTGCCCCGCATTGACGATTTGTTTGATCAACTTCAAGGAGCCAACTACTTCTCGAAGATAGATCTGCGATCCGGATACCACCAACTACGAGTGTTAGAGGAGGATGTTCCCAAGACAGCCTTCCGAACTCATTATGGGCACTACGAGTTTGTAGTGATGCCATTCGGATTAACTAACGCACCCGCAGTATTCATGGATCTGATGAATAGGGTGTGTCGTCCTTACTTGGATCAGTTCGTCATCGTCTTCATTGATGACATACTCATCTACTCTCGAAGTAAGGAGGAGCATAGTCAACATCTCCGTAAAATCTTATAAACATTGCGATCGGAGAAGCTCTACGCAAAGTTCTCAAAGTGCGAATTTTGGATTCGACGAGTCGAATTCTTGGGCCATGTAGTTAGCGAAGAAGGTATACACGTGGACCCTTCCAAAATTAAGGCCATCGAGAACTGGTCAGCACCAAAGACACCTACTGAAATTCGTCAATTTCTAGGTCTAGCTGGCTACTATCGCAGGTTCATTCAGAACTTCTCCAGCATAGCGAAACCCCTTAGAACCCTGACCCAGAAAGGCGTGGCCTTTGACTTGGAAGAGAAACAGGAAAGAGCGTTCCAAACGCTCAAACGAGCCTTGTGCACCGCCCCGATACTATCCCTTCCCGAAGGAATAGAAGATTTCATTGTCTATTGCGATGCATCCAATCAAGGACTCGAATGTGTACTGATGCAATGAGGTAAAGTCATAGCCTATGCCTCGAGACAGCTGAAGACACATGAGGTTAACTACACAACCCACGATCTCGAGCTAGGAGCAGTTGTGTTTGCTCTGAAAATCTGGCGACATTACCTATACGGTACGAAAAGCATGATCTTTACAGACCATAAGAGTCTACAACACATTTTCGACCAGAAAGAGCTCAACATGAGATAACGACGGTGGGTCGAGCTACATAGTGATTACGAACGCGAAATTCGTTATCATCCGGGTAAAGCCAATGTAGTAGCCGACGCCCTAAGTCGGAAACAATATACTGGTCGTAGAGTCAAATCTTTGACTCTAACCATCCATTCACACTTGTCCACGCAAATAAAGGAGGCTCAGCTCGACGCTTTGAAACCTAAAAACGTGGCGGGTGAATCCCTTAGAGGGATGGATAAGAACTTGGAAGTCAAGGGTGGCGGAGCCTTATACCTCATAGATCGGATCTGGACACCGAAACACGGTGGCTTCAGAGACTTGGTCATGACCGAAGCTCACAACACTCGTTATTCCGTCCACCCGGGTTCAAATAAGATGTATCGGGATCTTAACCTTCCTAACAACAAAACTTTAATTATCTATGGCGACAAACCTAGTACGAGCCTTCGCATCATTTCGTGCATTCAAGCCCGGAAGTGCTTGCGAAAGGAATATCATGCATTCCTAGCACACGTCGTCGATACCGGCCAAGAACAGAAAGACATTCAGAAAATCCCAGAAGTATGCAACTTTCCCGACATATTCCCAGAAGACCTTCCCGGTTTACCACCACAACGCCAAGTCGAGTTCAGAATCGACTTAGTGCCAGGGGCTACTCCGTAGCCAAATCTCCTTATCGTCTGGCACCGGCTGAAATGCAGGAACTTTCTAGTCAACTTAACGAACTTCTCAAGAAGGGATTCATTCGACCAATCTTCTCGCCATGGGGAGCACCGGTCTTGTTCGTCAAGAAGAAAAATGGATCGTTTCGCATGTGCATCGACTATAGAGAACTCAACAAACTTACCATTAAAAATCATTACCCCTTGCCCCGCATTGACGATTTGTTTGATCAACTTCAAGGAGCCAACTACTTCTCGAAGATAGATCTGCGATCCGGATACCACCAACTACGAGTGTTAGAGGAGGATGTTCCCAAGACAGCCTTCCGAACTCATTATGGGCACTACGAGTTTGTAGTGATGCCATTCGGATTAACTAACGCACCCGCAGTATTCATGGATCTGATGAATAGGGTGTGTCGTCCTTACTTGGATCAGTTCGTCATCGTCTTCATTGATGACATACTCATCTACTCTCGAAGTAAGGAGGAGCATAGTCAACATCTCCGTAAAATCTTATAAACATTGCGATCGGAGAAGCTCTACGCAAAGTTCTCAAAGTGCGAATTTTGGATTCGACGAGTCGAATTCTTGGGCCATGTAGTTAGCGAAGAAGGTATACACGTGGACCCTTCCAAAATTAAGGCCATCGAGAACTGGTCAGCACCAAAGACACCTACTGAAATTCGTCAATTTCTAGGTCTAGCTGGCTACTATCGCAGGTTCATTCAGAACTTCTCCAGCATAGCGAAACCCCTTACAACCCTGACCCAGAAAGGCGTGGCCTTCGACTGGGAAGAGAAACAGGAAAGAGCATTCCAAACGCTCAAACGAGCCTTGTGCACCACCCCGATACTATCCCTTCCCGAAGGAATAGAAGACTTCATTGTCTATTGCGATGCATCCAATCAAGGACTCGAATGTGTACTGATGCAACGAGGTAAAGTCATAGCCTATGCCTCGAGACAGCTGAAGACACATGAGGTTAACTACACAACCCACGATCTCGAGCTAGGAGCAGTTGTGTTTGCTCTGAAAATCTGGCGACATTACCTATACGGTACGAAAAGCATGATCTTTACAGACCATAAGAGTCTACAACACATTTTCGACCAGAAAGAGCTCAACATGAGATAACGACGGTGGGTCGAGCTACTTAGTGATTACGAACGCGAAATTCGTTATCATCCGGGTAAAGCCAATGTAGTAGCCGACGCCCTAAGTCGGAAAGAATATACTGGTCGTAGAGTCAAATCTTTGACTCTAACCATCCATTCACACTTGTCCACGCAAATAAAGGAGGCTCAGCTCGACGCTTTGAAACCTAAAAACGTGGCAGGTGAATCCCTTAGAGGGATGGATAAGAACTTGGAAGTCAAGGGTGGCGGAGCCTTATACCTCATAGATCGGATCTGGACACCGAAACACGGTGGCTTCAGAGACTTGGTCATGACCGAAGCTCACAACACTCGTTATTCCGTCCACCCGGGTTCAAATAAGATGTATCGGGATCTTAACCTTCCTAACAACAAAACTTTAATTATCTATGGCGACAAACCTAGTACGAGCCTTCGCATCATTTCGTGCATTCAAGCCCGGAAGTGCTTGCGAAAGGAATATCATGCATTCCTAGCACACGTCGTCGATACCGGCCAAGAACAGAAAGACATTCAGAAAATCCCAGAAGTATGCAACTTTCCCGACATATTCCCAGAAGACCTTCCCGGTTTACCACCACAACGCCAAGTCGAGTTCAGAATCGACTTAGTGCCAGGGGCTACTCCGTAGCCAAATCTCCTTATCGTCTGGCACCGGCTGAAATGCAGGAACTTTCTAGTCAACTTAACGAACTTCTCAAGAAGGGATTCATTCGACCAATCTTCTCGCCATGGGGAGCACCGGTCTTGTTCGTCAAGAAGAAAAATGGATCGTTTCGCATGTGCATCGACTATAGAGAACTCAACAAACTTACCATTAAAAATCATTACCCCTTGCCCCGCATTGACGATTTGTTTGATCAACTTCAAGGAGCCAACTACTTCTCGAAGATAGATCTGCGATCCGGATACCACCAACTACGAGTGTTAGAGGAGGATGTTCCCAAGACAGCCTTCCGAACTCATTATGGGCACTACGAGTTTGTAGTGATGCCATTCGGATTAACTAACGCACCCGCAGTATTCATGGATCTGATGAATAGGGTGTGTCGTCCTTACTTGGATCAGTTCGTCATCGTCTTCATTGATGACATACTCATCTACTCTCGAAGTAAGGAGGAGCATAGTCAACATCTCCGTAAAATCTTATAAACATTGCGATCGGAGAAGCTCTACGCAAAGTTCTCAAAGTGCGAATTTTGGATTCGACGAGTCGAATTCTTGGGCCATGTAGTTAGCGAAGAAGGTATACACGTGGACCCTTCCAAAATTAAGGCCATCGAGAACTGGTCAGCACCAAAGACACCTACTGAAATTCGTCAATTTCTAGGTCTAGCTGGCTACTATCGCAGGTTCATTCAGAACTTCTCCAGCATAGCGAAACCCCTTAGAACCCTGACCCAGAAAGGCGTGGCCTTCGACTGGGAAGAGAAACAGGAAAGAGCGTTCCAAACGCTCAAACGAGCCTTGTGCACCACCCCGATACTATCCCTTCCCGAAGGAATAGAAGACTTCATTGTCTATTGCGATGCATCCAATCAAGGACTCGAATGTGTACTGATGCAACGAGGTAAAGTCATAGCCTATGCCTCGAGACAGCTGAAGACACATGAGGTTAACTACACAACCCACGATCTCGAGCTAGGAGCAGTTGTGTTTGCTCTGAAAATCTGGCGACATTACCTATACGGTACGAAAAGCATGATCTTTACAGACCATAAGAGTCTACAACACATTTTCGACCAGAAAGAGCTCAACATGAGATAACGACGGTGGGTCGAGCTACTTAGTGATTACGAACGCGAAATTCGTTATCATCCGGGTAAAGCCAATGTAGTAGCCGACGCCCTAAGTCGGAAAGAATATACTGGTCGTAGAGTCAAATCTTTGACTCTAACCATCCATTCACACTTGTCCACGCAAATAAAGGAGGCTCAGCTCGACGCTTTGAAACCTAAAAACGTGGCGGGTGAATCCCTTAGAGGGATGGATAAGAACTTGGAAGTCAAGGGTGGCGGAGCCTTATACCTCATAGATCGGATCTGGACACCGAAACACGGTGGCTTCAGAGACTTGGTCATGACCGAAGCTCACAACACTCGTTATTCCGTCCACCCGGGTTCAAATAAGATGTATCGGGATCTTAACCTTCCTAACAACAAAACTTTAATTATCTATGGCGACAAACCTAGTACGAGCCTTCGCATCATTTCGTGCATTCAAGCCCGGAAGTGCTTGCGAAAGGAATATCATGCATTCCTAGCACACGTCGTCGATACCGGCCAAGAACAGAAAGACATTCAGAAAATCCCAGAAGTATGCAACTTTCCCGACATATTCCCAGAAGACCTTCCCGGTTTACCACCACAACGCCAAGTCGAGTTCAGAATCGACTTAGTGCCAGGGGCTACTCCGTAGCCAAATCTCCTTATCGTCTGGCACCGGCTGAAATGCAGGAACTTTCTAGTCAACTTAACGAACTTCTCAAGAAGGGATTCATTCGACCAATCTTCTCGCCATGGGGAGCACCGGTCTTGTTCGTCAAGAAGAAAAATGGATCGTTTCGCATGTGCATCGACTATAGAGAACTCAACAAACTTACCATTAAAAATCATTACCCCTTGCCCCGCATTGACGATTTGTTTGATCAACTTCAAGGAGCCAACTACTTCTCGAAGATTGATCTGCGATCCGGATACCACCAACTACGAGTGTTAGAGGAGGATGTTCCCAAGACAGCCTTCCGAACTCATTATGGGCACTACGAGTTTGTAGTGATGCCATTCGGATTAACTAACGCACCCGCAGTATTCATGGATCTGATGAATAGGGTGTGTCGTCCTTACTTGGATCAGTTCGTCATCGTCTTCATTGATGACATACTCATCTACTCTCGAAGTAAGGAGGAGCATAGTCAACATCTCCGTAAAATCTTATAAACATTGCGATCGGAGAAGCTCTACGCAAAGTTCTCAAAGTGCGAATTTTGGATTCGACGAGTCGAATTCTTGGGCCATGTAGTTAGCGAAGAAGGTATACACGTGGACCCTTCCAAAATTAAGGCCATCGAGAACTGGTCAGCACCAAAGACACCTACTGAAATTCGTCAATTTCTAGGTCTAGCTGGCTACTATCGCAGGTTCATTCAGAACTTCTCCAGCATAGCGAAACCCCTTAGAACCCTGACCCAGAAAGGCGTGGCCTTCGACTGGGAAGAGAAACAGGAAAGAGCGTTCCAAACGCTCAAACGAGCCTTGTGCACCACCCCGATACTATCCCTTCCCGAAGGAATAGAAGACTTCATTGTCTATTGCGATGCATCCAATCAAGGACTCGAATGTGTACTGATGCAACGAGGTAAAGTCATAGCCTATGCCTCGAGACAGCTGAAGACACATGAGGTTAACTACACAACCCACGATCTCGAGCTAGGAGCAGTTGTGTTTGCTCTGAAAATCTGGCGACATTACCTATACGGTACGAAAAGCATGATCTTTACAGACCATAAGAGTCTACAACACATTTTCGACCAGAAAGAGCTCAACATGAGATAACGACGGTGGGTCGAGCTACTTAGTGATTACGAACGCGAAATTCGTTATCATCCGGGTAAAGCCAATGTAGTAGCCGACGCCCTAAGTCGGAAAGAATATACTGGTCGTAGAGTCAAATCTTTGACTCTAACCATCCATTCACACTTGTCCACGCAAATAAAGGAGGCTCAGCTCGACGCTTTGAAACCTAAAAACGTGGCGGGTGAATCCCTTAGAGGGATGGATAAGAACTTGGAAGTCAAGGGTGGCGGAGCCTTATACCTCATAGATCGGATCTGGACACCGAAACACGGTGGCTTCAGAGACTTGGTCATGACCGAAGCTCACAACACTCGTTATTCCGTCCACCCGGGTTCAAATAAGATGTATCGGGATCTTAACCTTCCTAACAACAAAACTTTAATTATCTATGGCGACAAACCTAGTACGAGCCTTCGCATCATTTCGTGCATTCAAGCCCGGAAGTGCTTGCGAAAGGAATATCATGCATTCCTAGCACACGTCGTCGATACCGGCCAAGAACAGAAAGACATTCAGAAAATCCCAGAAGTATGCAACTTTCCCGACATATTCCCAGAAGACCTTCCCGGTTTACCACCACAACGCCAAGTCGAGTTCAGAATCGACTTAGTGCCAGGGGCTACTCCGTAGCCAAATCTCCTTATCGTCTGGCACCGGCTGAAATGCAGGAACTTTCTAGTCAACTTAACGAACTTCTCAAGAAGGGATTCATTCGACCAATCTTCTCGCCATGGGGAGCACCGGTCTTGTTCGTCAAGAAGAAAAATGGATCGTTTCGCATGTGCATCGACTATAGAGAACTCAACAAACTTACCATTAAAAATCATTACCCCTTGCCCCGCATTGACGATTTGTTTGATCAACTTCAAGGAGCCAACTACTTCTCGAAGATTGATCTGCGATCCGGATACCACCAACTACGAGTGTTAGAGGAGGATGTTCCCAAGACAGCCTTCCGAACTCATTATGGGCACTACGAGTTTGTAGTGATGCCATTCGGATTAACTAACGCACCCGCAGTATTCATGGATCTGATGAATAGGGTGTGTCGTCCTTACTTGGATCAGTTCGTCATCGTCTTCATTGATGACATACTCATCTACTCTCGAAGTAAGGAGGAGCATAGTCAACATCTCCGTAAAATCTTATAAACATTGCGATCGGAGAAGCTCTACGCAAAGTTCTCAAAGTGCGAATTTTGGATTCGACGAGTCGAATTCTTGGGCCATGTAGTTAGCGAAGAAGGTATACACGTGGACCCTTCCAAAATTAAGGCCATCGAGAACTGGTCAGCACCAAAGACACCTACTGAAATTCGTCAATTTCTAGGTCTAGCTGGCTACTATCGCAGGTTCATTCAGAACTTCTCCAGCATAGCGAAACCCCTTAGAACCCTGACCCAGAAAGGCGTGGCCTTCGACTGGGAAGAGAAACAGGAAAGAGCGTTCCAAACGCTCAAACGAGCCTTGTGCACCACCCCGATACTATCCCTTCCCGAAGGAATAGAAGACTTCATTGTCTATTGCGATGCATCCAATCAAGGACTCGAATGTGTACTGATGCAACGAGGTAAAGTCATAGCCTATGCCTCGAGACAGCTGAAGACACATGAGGTTAACTACACAACCCACGATCTCGAGCTAGGAGCAGTTGTGTTTGCTCTGAAAATCTGGCGACATTACCTATACGGTACGAAAAGCATGATCTTTACAGACCATAAGAGTCTACAACACATTTTCGACCAGAAAGAGCTCAACATGAGATAACGACGGTGGGTCGAGCTACTTAGTGATTACGAACGCGAAATTCGTTATCATCCGGGTAAAGCCAATGTAGTAGCCGACGCCCTAAGTCGGAAAGAATATACTGGTCGTAGAGTCAAATCTTTGACTCTAACCATCCATTCACACTTGTCCACGCAAATAAAGGAGGCTCAGCTCGACGCTTTGAAACCTAAAAACGTGGCGGGTGAATCCCTTAGAGGGATGGATAAGAACTTGGAAGTCAAGGGTGGCGGAGCCTTATACCTCATAGATCGGATCTGGACACCGAAACACGGTGGCTTCAGAGACTTGGTCATGACCGAAGCTCACAACACTCGTTATTCCGTCCACCCGGGTTCAAATAAGATGTATCGGGATCTTAACCTTCCTAACAACGAAACTTTAATTATCTATGGCGACAAACCTAGTACGAGCCTTCGCATCATTTCGTGCATTCAAGCCCGGAAGTGCTTGCGAAAGGAATATCATGCATTCCTAGCACACGTCGTCGATACCGGCCAAGAACAGAAAGACATTCAGAAAATCCCAGAAGTATGCAACTTTCCCGACATATTCCCAGAAGACCTTCCCGGTTTACCACCACAACGCCAAGTCGAGTTCAGAATCGACTTAGTGCCAGGGGCTACCCCCGTAGCCAAATCTCCTTATCGTCTGGCACCGGCTGAAATGCATGAACTTTCTAGTCAACTTAACGAACTTCTCAAGAAGGGATTCATTCGACCAATCTTCTCGCCATGGGGAGCACCGGTCTTGCTCGTCAAGAAGAAAGATGGATCGTTTCGCATGTGCATCGACTATAGAGAACTCAACAAACTTACCATTAAAAATCATTACCCCTTGCCCCGCATTGAAGATTTGTTTGATCAACTTCAAGGAGCCAACTACTTCTCGAAGATAGATCTGCGATCCGGATACCACCAACTACGAGTGTTAGAGGAGGATGTTCCCAAGACAGCCTTCCGAACTCATTATGGGCACTACGAGTTTGTAGTGATGCCATTCGGATTAACTAACGCACCCGCAGTATTCATGGATCTGATGAATAGGGTGTGTCGTCCTTACTTGGATCAGTTCGTCATCGTCTTCATTGATGACATACTCATCTACTCTCGAAGTAAGGAGGAGCATAGTCAACATCTCCGTAAAATCTTATAAACATTGCGATCGGAGAAGCTCTACGCAAAGTTCTCAAAGTGCGAATTTTGGATTCGACGAGTCGAATTCTTGGGCCATGTAGTTAGCGAAGAAGGTATACACGTGGACCCTTCCAAAATTAAGGCCATCGAGAACTGGTCAGCACCAAAGACACCTACTGAAATTCGTCAATTTCTAGGTCTAGCTGGCTACTATCGCAGGTTCATTCAGAACTTCTCCAGCATAGCGAAACCCCTTACAACCCTGACCCAGAAAGGCGTGGCCTTCGACTGGGAAGAGAAACAGGAAAGAGCGTTCCAAACGCTCAAACGAGCCTTGTGCACCGCCCCGATACTATCCCTTCCCGAAGGAATAGAAGACTTCATTGTCTATTGCGATGCATCCAATCAAGGACTCGAATGTGTACTGATGCAACGAGGTAAAGTCATAGCCTATGCCTCGAGACAGCTGAAGACACATGAGGTTAACTACACAACCCACGATCTCGAGCTAGGAGCAGTTGTGTTTGCTCTGAAAATCTGGCGACATTACCTATACGGTACGAAAAGCATGATCTTTACAGACCATAAGAGTCTACAACACATTTTCGACCAGAAAGAGCTCAACATGAGATAACGACGGTGGGTCGAGCTACTTAGTGATTACGAACGCGAAATTCGTTATCATCCGGGTAAAGCCAATGTAGTAGCCGACGCCCTAAGTCGGAAAGAATATACTGGTCGTAGAGTCAAATCTTTGACTCTAACCATCCATTCACACTTGTCCACGCAAATAAAGGAGGCTCAGCTCGACGCTTTGAAACCTAAAAACGTGGCGGGTGAATCCCTTAGAGGGATGGATAAGAACTTGGAAGTCAAGGGTGGCGGAGCCTTATACCTCATAGATCGGATCTGGACACTGAAACACGGTGGCTTCAGAGACTTGGTCATGACCGAAGCTCACAACACTCGTTATTCCGTCCACCCGGGTTCAAATAAGATGTATCGGGATCTTAACCTTCCTAACAACAAAACTTTAATTATCTATGGCGACAAACCTAGTACGAGCCTTCGCATCATTTCGTGCATTCAAGCCCGGAAGTGCTTGCGAAAGGAATATCATGGATTCCTAGCACACGTCGTCGATACCGGCCAAGAACAGAAAGACATTCAGAAAATCCCAGAAGTATGCAACTTTCCCGACATATTCCCAGAAGACCTTCCCGGTTTACCACCACAACGCCAAGTCGAGTTCAGAATCGACTTAGTGCCAGGGGCTACTCCGTAGCCAAATCTCCTTATCGTCTGGCACCGGCTGAAATGCAGGAACTTTCTAGTCAACTTAACGAACTTCTCAAGAAGGGATTCATTCGACCAATCTTCTTGCCATGGGGAGCACCGGTCTTGTTCGTCAAGAAGAAAAATGGATCGTTTCGCATGTGCATCGACTATAGAGAACGCAACAAACTTACCATTAAAAATCATTACCCCTTGCCCCGCATTGACGATTTGTTTGATCAACTTCAAGGAGCCAACTACTTCTCGAAGATAGATCTGCGATCCGGATACCACCAACTACGAGTGTTAGAGGAGGATGTTCCCAAGACAGCCTTCCGAACTCATTATGGGCACTACGAGTTTGTAGTGATGCCATTCGGATTAACTAACGCACCCGCAGTATTCATGGATCTGATGAATAGGGTGTGTCGTCCTTACTTGGATCAGTTCGTCATCGTCTTCATTGATGACATACTCATCTACTCTCGAAGTAAGGAGGAGCATAGTCAACATCTCCGTAAAATCTTATAAACATTGCGATCGGAGAAGCTCTACGCAAAGTTCTCAAAGTGCGAATTTTGGATTCGACGAGTCGAATTCTTGGGCCATGTAGTTAGCGAAGAAGGTATACACGTGGACCCTTCCAAAATTAAGGCCATCGAGAACTGGTCAGCACCAAAGACACCTACTGAAATTCGTCAATTTCTAGGTCTAGCTGGCTACTATCGCAGGTTCATTCAGAACTTCTCCAGCATAGCGAAACCCCTTACAACCCTGACCCAGAAAGGCGTGGCCTTCGACTGGGAAGAGAAACAGGAAAGAGCGTTCCAAACGCTCAAACGAGCCTTGTGCACCGCCCCGATACTATCCCTTCCCGAAGGAATAGAAGACTTCATTGTCTATTGCGATGCATCCAATCAAGGACTCGAATGTGTACTGATGCAACGAGGTAAAGTCATAGCCTATGCCTCGAGATAGCTGAAGACACATGAGGTTAACTACACAACCCACAATCTCGAGCTAGGAGCAGTTGTGTTTGCTCTGAAAATCTGGCGACATTACCTATACGGTACGAAAAGCATGATCTTTACAGACCATAAGAGTCTACAACACATTTTCGACCAGAAAGAGCTCAACATGAGATAACGACGGTGGGTCGAGCTACTTAGTGATTACGAACGCGAAATTCGTTATCATCCGGGTAAAGCCAATGTAGTAGCCGACGCCCTAAGTCGGAAAGAATATACTGGTCGTAGAGTCAAATCTTTGACTCTAACCATCCATTCACACTTGTCCACGCAAATAAAGGAGGCTCAGCTCGACGCTTTGAAACCTAAAAACGTGGCGGGTGAATCCCTTAGAGGGATGGATAAGAACTTGGAAGTCAAGGGTGGCGGAGCCTTATACCTCATAGATCGGATCTGGACACCGAAACACGGTGGCTTCAGAGACTTGGTCATGACCGAAGCTCACAACACTCGTTATTCCGTCCACCCGGGTTCAAATAAGATGTATCGGGATCTTAACCTTCCTAACAACGAAACTTTAATTATCTATGGCGACAAACCTAGTACGAGCCTTCGCATCATTTCGTGCATTCAAGCCCGGAAGTGCTTGCGAAAGGAATATCATGCATTCCTAGCACACGTCGTCGATACCGGCCAAGAACAGAAAGACATTCAGAAAATCCCAGAAGTATGCAACTTTCCCGACATATTCCCAGAAGACCTTCCCGGTTTACCACCACAACGCCAAGTCGAGTTCAGAATCGACTTAGTGCCAGGGGCTACCCCCGTAGCCAAATCTCCTTATCGTCTGGCACCGGCTGAAATGCAGGAACTTTCTAGTCAACTTAACGAACTTCTCAAGAAGGGATTCATTCGACCAATCTTCTCGCCATGGGGAGCACCGGTCTTGCTCGTCAAGAAGAAAGATGGATCGTTTCGCATGTGCATCGACTATAGAGAACTCAACAAACTTACCATTAAAAATCATTACCCCTTGCCCCGCATTGACGATTTGTTTGATCAACTTCAAGGAGCCAACTACTTCTCGAAGATAGATCTGCGATCCGGATACCACCAACTACGAGTGTTAGAGGAGGATGTTCCCAAGACAGCCTTCCGAACTCATTATGGGCACTACGAGTTTGTAGTGATGCCATTCGGATTAACTAACGCACCCGCAGTATTCATGGATCTGATGAATAGGGTGTGTCGTCCTTACTTGGATCAGTTCGTCATCGTCTTCATTGATGACATACTCATCTACTCTCGAAGTAAGGAGGAGCATAGTCAACATCTCCGTAAAATCTTATAAACATTGCGATCGGAGAAGCTCTACGCAAAGTTCTCAAAGTGCGAATTTTGGATTCGACGAGTCGAATTCTTGGGCCATGTAGTTAGCGAAGAAGGTATACACGTGGACCCTTCCAAAATTAAGGCCATCGAGAACTGGTCAGCACCAAAGACACCTACTGAAATTCGTCAATTTCTAGGTCTAGCTGGCTACTATCGCAGGTTCATTCAGAACTTCTCCAGCATAGCGAAACCCCTTACAACCCTGACCCAGAAAGGCGTGGCCTTCGACTAGGAAGAGAAACAGGAAAGAGCATTCCAAACGCTCAAACGAGCCTTGTGCACCGCCCCGATACTATCCCTTCCCGAAGGAATAGAAGACTTCATTGTCTATTGCGATGCATCCAATCAAGGACTCGAATGTGTACTGATGCAACGAGGTAAAGTCATAGCCTATGCCTCGAGACAGCTGAAGACACATGAGGTTAACTACACAACCCACGATCTCGAGCTAGGAGCAGTTGTGTTTGCTCTGAAAATCTGGCGACATTACCTATACGGTACGAAAAGTATGATCTTTACAGACCATAAGAGTCTACAACACATTTTCGACCAGAAAGAGCTCAACATGAGATAACGACGGTGGGTCGAGCTACTTAGTGATTACGAACGCGAAATTCGTTATCATCCGGGTAAAGCCAATGTAGTAGCCGACGCCCTAAGTCGGAAAGAATATACTGGTCGTAGAGTCAAATCTTTGACTCTAACCATCCATTCACACTTGTCCACGCAAATAAAGGAGGCTCAGCTCGACGCTTTGAAACCTAAAAACGTGGCGGGTGAATCCCTTAGAGGGATGGATAAGAACTTGGAAGTCAAGGGTGGCGGAGCCTTATACCTCATAGATCAGATCTGGACACCGAAACACGGTGGCTTCAGAGACTTGGTCATGACCGAAGCTCACAACACTCGTTATTCCGTCCACCCGGGTTCAAATAAGATGTATCGGGATCTTAACCTTCCTAACAACGAAACTTTAATTATCTATGGCGACAAACCTAGTACGAGCCTTCGCATCATTTCGTGCATTCAAGCCCGGAAGTGCTTGCGAAAGGAATATCATGCATTCCTAGCACACGTCGTCGATACCGGCCAAGAACAGAAAGACATTCAGAAAATCCCAGAAGTATGCAACTTTCCCGACATATTCCCAGAAGACCTTCCCGGTTTACCACCACAACGCCAAGTCGAGTTCAGAATCGACTTAGTGCCAGGGGCTACCCCCGTAGCCAAATCTCCTTATCGTCTGGCACCGGCTGAAATGCAGGAACTTTCTAGTCAACTTAACGAACTTCTCAAGAATTGATTCATTCGACCAATCTTCTCGCCATGGGGAGCACCGGTCTTGCTCGTCAAGAAGAAAGATGGATCGTTTCGCATGTGCATCGACTATAGAGAACTCAACAAACTTACCATTAAAAATCATTACCCCTTGCCCCGCATTGAAGATTTGTTTGATCAACTTCAAGGAGCCAACTACTTCTCGAAGATAGATCTGCGATCCGGATACCACCAACTACGAGTGTTAGAGGAGGATGTTCCCAAGACAGCCTTCCGAACTCATTATGGGCACTACGAGTTTGTAGTGATGCCATTCGGATTAACTAACGCACCCGCAGTATTCATGGATCTGATGAATAGGGTGTGTCGTCCTTACTTGGATCAGTTCGTCATCGTCTTCATTGATGACATACTCATCTACTCTCGAAGTAAGGAGGAGCATAGTCAACATCTCCGTAAAATCTTATAAACATTGCGATCGGAGAAGCTCTACGCAAAGTTCTCAAAGTGCGAATTTTGGATTCGACGAGTCGAATTCTTGGGCCATGTAGTTAGCGAAGAAGGTATACACGTGGACCCTTCCAAAATTAAGGCCATCGAGAACTGGTCAGCACCAAAGACACCTACTGAAATTCGTCAATTTCTAGGTCTAGCTGGCTACTATCGCAGGTTCATTCAGAACTTCTCCAGCATAGCGAAACCCCTTACAACCCTGACCCAGAAAGGCGTGGCCTTCGACTAGGAAGAGAAACAGGAAAGAGCATTCCAAACGCTCAAACGAGCCTTGTGCACCGCCCCGATACTATCCCTTCCCGAAGGAATAGAAGACTTCATTGTCTATTGCGATGCATCCAATCAAGGACTCGAATGTGTACTGATGCAACGAGGTAAAGTCATAGCCTATGCCTCGAGACAGCTGAAGACACATGAGGTTAACTACACAACCCACGATCTCGAGCTAGGAGCAGTTGTGTTTGCTCTGAAAATTTGGCGACACTACCTATACGGTACGAAAAGCATGATCTTTACAGACCATAAGAGTCTACAACACATTTTCGACCAGAAAGAGCTCAACATGAGATAACGACGGTGGGTCGAGCTACTTAGTGATTACGAACGCGAAATTCGTTATCATCCGGGTAAAGCCAATGTAGTAGCCGACGCCCTAAGTCGGAAAGAATATACTGGTCGTAGAGTCAAATCTTTGACTCTAACCATCCATTCACACTTGTCCACGCAAATAAAGGAGGCTCAGCTCGAGACTTTGAAACCTAAAAACGTGGCGGGTGAATCCCTTAGAGGGATGGATAAGAACTTGGAAGTCAAGGGTGGCGGAGCCTTATACCTCATAGATCGGATCTGGACACCGACACACGGTGGCTTCAGAGACTTGGTCATGACCGAAGCTCACAACACTCGTTATTCCGTCCACCCGGGTTCAAATAAGATGTATCGGGATCTTTCATATCTTTGGGGGTAGATGTTTTGTGATCAATGACGGAGATCAGCTTAACAAATTTGCACCGAATTCTGATGAAGACATCTTTCTTGGCTACTCTACAAAGAAGGTTGCTTACCGGGTTCTCATCAGACGTACAAGGCTAATTATTGAAAGCTTCGATGTGAAATTCGATGACTCTTACATCCGCAACGCCCCTCCATCCACTGAAACCACCGCAATCACGGAAAGCGACATTCCTACTTCTTCAAGTCCTTTGAATCTAGTTGATGTCAATTATGACGATCGTTTCGACCCTGTTGAAATGGCGAAACTATCCGAAGTTCTTGTGTCACCGACAGCTCAACAACAACATGCTGATGTTTCAAGTCCATCTCTATCCGAAGTAGCATCTCTCAATACTTTCACCTTTCCGGTTGAGGGGGAAAGCTCTATTCTAAATCAAGCAATAAACATCGAGGTTCCAATACTTGATGATGCTCAAGTTCCTATTCGCAGAAAATCATTACCATCAAACGTATCTTTGGATTCGGATGATGAACTCATAGAGAACATTGACACTAGAATCGATTCAAGGATCATCACTCTTCCATCAGCAGTCCAGGGGGAACCTTCTCATGTTCCAGAAGAACTCCCATCAACAATCCAGGGGGAACCTCTCCAAACTCCTCAAGAAAATTTCATTCTCGCTCCAACAAGCCAAGATGATTCCGCAGGATGTTCTCAAATCCAGGGGGAACTGCCATTACCAACTGAAGAAACTTCTGATATTGAAGACATTCCCTCTACCGTAGCCGTTGATCATCTGATGCCTCGTCTACATGTATGGACAAAGGACAACCCACCAGGTCAAATTATTGGCAACCCATACGCAGGTATCCAGACTCGATCTGCCAAGGACTTATCTGATCATTATCAGTATGCAACATTTATGTCCGTTGTCGAGCCTCGATCGATCAAAGAAGTATTATTGGAACTTGATTGGATTTCTGCAATGCAAGAAGAACTGGAAGAATTCAAAAGGAACAAGGTGTGGCAACTCGTTCCCATACCGAAAGGCCATACTATTGTTGGAACAAAATGGATGTTCAAGAACAGGTTAGATGAATTTGCTCCGGTTATCGGAAATAAGGAAAGACTAGTTGCAAAGGGGTACAGTCAACTTGAAGGTGTTGACTACGATGATACATATGCTTCGGTGGCACGAATGGAAGCCATCCGAATCTTTTTAGCATATGCTGCCTACAAAAACATCAAGGTACACCAAATGGACGTTAAGAGTTCTTTTCTCAATGGGGAATTGAAAGAAGAGGTATATCTTCAGCAACCTCCCGACTTTGAAAGTATTGAATTCCCTGACCACTACTACAAGCTTCAAAAGGCAGTCTACGGTCTGAAGCAAGCCCCAAGAGCTTGGTTTGAGACTCTTTCTGAATTTTTAGTCTCTTTAGGGTACAAAAGAGGAGTGATTGATCCCACGTTATTTAAAAAAGCAAATGGTGACCACCTTATGATTGTACAATTATACGTGGATGATATCATCCTTGGATCGACTGAATAAGGAATGGTGGATGAATTTGCTAAGCTCATGACAAACAAATTCCAAATGAGCATGAATAGAGAGATTAATTTCTTTCTAGGTCTTCAAGTCAAACAAACTCATCAAGGGATATTCATTCATCAAGAGAAATACACCATTGAATTATTGAAGAAATACTCTATGGAAAACTGTTCCTCGGCAAAGGTCCCTATGGCTTTCGCTTACAAGATCTCTGTTGATCCCTCTGGCGAATCTGTGGATCACAAGACTTATAGAGGTATCATTGGCTCTCTTATGTACCTCACCGCAAGCCGACCGGACATTGTCTTTGCAACTGGTGTATGTGCAAGGTATTAGGTTGACCCAAAAGTGTCACATATGACCGCAGCCAAACTCAAGGCATTCTTACAAATGTTAGGGATGATGAATCCGGACCCTTAATTCTTCTTGAATTAATAGGTACCGCAGACCACTCTTGGTCTCCATTACGGTCCTAACTGAAAGTCTTTTATATTAGATGGTTTTGATATATTCTGTGTAACACAGTCTATGTACCGCAACCATATATTATATCTATCTTTCACGGGTCTTTCTTGCTTGTTATTACTAACTTCTTGTATAAGTGCTCTTCTCAGTTTCTCCCACTACAGTCATCCGCAATGGCTAAGGAGCCATCCGCAATGATGTGTCCATCCGCAGTCACATTAATTGATCTTCAGACGGTTCATTCTTTTGGAAAACAAAAAAAACATAGTGTGCTATTTAATGATCCTTCATTAAATAAAACATTAAATAAAAAACATTCCTTTGAGAAACTGTCACATTCTTTTTCTTCAAAAGCTTGTGTCAGACCTATTTTAGGTATGATGACAAAATAAAGATTTTCCAAATCAAATTCTTTTAATATGTCTTTTCCTATTACCCCAAACAATCACATCCGTTACAACTTCCGCTTTTATCCAACAGATTAATCTTACCCCCACCACACGTTCACCAGACATGATATAAAATCTGACATTTCATTAAATGCAGAGCCCTTTTCTGGTTAATCCCAAATTCAGATTTTATCCCTTTTTTGTCAATATGTGGCTGAGATTAAAGGCGCTAATTCAAAAGACAAACCCAAACGTTTTCACCCAAATTCACTTAGGTCAAAAACGTTTTCCGCTCCATTAAGTCACTATAAAACCTCTTTCTTCTCCACAAAAAAAAGTTTACGCTCTCTAAACCTTCAACCTTCTTCTGCATTCTTCAAAGCTTTCTCAAACTCACAACAATGGTGAAATCCGGTGTCTCGAAGAAACAATCCAAGGATTCTCGATCAGTGAACCCGACTGGTTCAGACTTTCCCACAATTTCTTCAAGCAATTTTAGAGCCATATGTGAAGAACAACCTTCTTACAATGCTCCCACAAAACTCATGATCAAATTCCTGAAAAATCACCCTCTGTTTAGTCCAGTCGATGCTTTCACAAATGTTGTCGCAATTTCAACCCTCTTCAAATGTGCCTTCTTAGCCTATCGCCCACTCGATAACCCCCAAGAAGTTTATCTAAACACAATCAATGATTCTTTGGTCATTCTGTCCAAGGAAAAATTCCTCACCGCCATTAACCTCCTTGTTCATCCCTCCATCAAGATTTTCACCCCTTCAATGGCAGATATTACTTCGGCACTCTACCAGATGGGTTATCAGAAAAATATCAAAGGAATTGGAAAATTCAAGAAGAACCAATTGCCTGCGGTCTGGCAATTTGTGTGCCACTTTGTCATCCGCAGTCTATCTGGTAGAACCGGAGGCACGGATAACATGGGTCTCAAACTGTTGGAACTGGTATGGAGCATATTCACAGGACACGATGTGAAATACGGAAAGATACTTTGGGATGCTTTTCTACAATACATTCCCAAAGAGAGCCCAAGGGAGAACATAACCGAACATACCTTTGCTAGGTTCTGGTCCTTCTACATTTCAGACATACATGCGGATGCAGGGATAGACATGGGTAGTGACATCAACTTCTTCATCACCAAGGATCTCAAAAGGTACAATCCTTCATCTGATCAATCAATATTTGGCCCAATCCGCAAACTTCCTGTCCATATTCTTTCTACCCTCGGTCTTGAGACTGCTGATGTCTCAGACCACATTGAGGCTATGGAAGGTATTGACCCATACATTCCTACCCCGCCTCTTCCATCCGCATTTGTTAACTCTGAAGGCACCGCAGTCCCTTCTTCCACAACTCTCTCCAATATCTCTCATTCCCAAAGACGTAAGCACAAAGTTTCTACTCTTCATGGCCCCCGCAACACCAAGAAATCAGGAACTCCTAAAAAGGATGCTTCCAAACCCTCTAAACCTTCCAAGAAAAGGAAAACACCACCAGTAATCACTACTGTGGAACCAAATCATCATGACTCCAGCAATGATTCAGATGAGGATAACCAACCCATTTCAATCCTCAAGAAACGCAAAACTGATCCCTCTAGCCATATGCATGACCAGAATGATACCTCAGCCTCTCTACATGCTCCAGTAGTCCTTGGGATGCCTGCACATCCATTCAAAACTACCATCTTCTTCCTTTCAGACTAAGAAAGTGAGTCTGATTCACAGCAACGAGGAGACTCCCCCCAGTTCATTCCGAAGGGGATAATACTGGTTCTCGCCTTAAAGTCTTAAGGGCTTCCCGACTACATATTTTTTTCTCCTGAGAAGTTGAACTCCATCCTTTTGAATGTCACCCAAACACTGCAAACACCTTCCCAACCGCAGGGCACTTCTTCCGCCCATGCCTGAACTGAGCTGAGGCCAAACTTGACCACGTGTCAAGGAGACCAAGGAAGCTCAGGAAATCCTACTCTGATTACATTAGTAATAGGTGGTTTAGGCACGGTGAGCACAAATGTGCAAGGATCCGTGAACCCGAGGGACACCTTGGTGCGATTTTAAGGAATTGACGATGATAACTCTAGAGATTCATGGAGCAAGTATCAACCCTCCAACGAGGCTGAAGCAAAGAAATATGCCGCTTTTCGTAGGGCATTCCAAGCACGCAAGGATCAAAAAATCAAACAACACCAGCTGAAGGAACAAAAAATACAAGCAGTGGCTAAGTATTGGGCTGATGCAATTAATAATGCCAATACCATAGCCACCATTCTTAAAGTTCAAGACTGGATGACTGAAATGGTCGAAACCTTCCACAAGAATCAGGAAGCAACTGCTGACCAACATGCTTCCAAAGTTCCTCCCACTCCCACTGCTGAAGGTTCACAAGACAAAGGACCCGAAATCGAAGTGAGCTCTGCTCCCAACTTCGGTTTTGATGATGCTGAATTACAAGAGGTAAACAAACCCTCTCCTTCTGATGACGACCTCATGATGTTTGATGAAGAAGAAGAATCTAGTGGCTCACATCATTCGACTTCAAAACCCAAAGAGAAGAAGAAGAATAAGAAGAATGTTGTTACCAAAAAATAATTTCTAAGTCTTCAAGCCAAGGGCGATCAAATCCTTGCTGCGGTCAAGCCAACTCAACCACAACCAAAAGATATCCCTGGACCGCAATCACTGATAGAAAGTATTGAACGCCTAGAAACACGTGAGAGAATGGCTGCGGAGCGTATCTCTCTAAAGGTTGAAATGGGGATCTAGTCCCTTGACAATAATCGTTAAGCTGAACACAAAGAATTCATGGCTACTGCGGAATGCCTCATCTCTAAGGTAACTGCAATCAAGAAAGATCTTCAAGCAGCCGTTGTGGATCAAGCCTCTCACACGGACAAGCTGATTGCTGAGACTCACACTGCGTATGAGTCCGCAATCTCAGTTCTTCATGCTATGATCAACCGTATGCAGCGATCCCTGTCTGCAAATTTCTATGGCCCCGAAATCCTTCATCTCACCAAGGAAATCCACAGGCTCCTCTTCAACCCCACCATCCCCAACAATCAACAACTAGCCGAAGCCCTTAAAGCTCAATTCCAAGAAGTGTTTGCCAAAGTTGATGGCCTTCGTGAATGGCTTGAGGAGGCTCCGGGTCTGAACTCCTCAAGAGGGGGAAGTGAAGAATAAGAAGTCCATCACTCTAACCATTATGTCTCACAACATCAAACTCCCCCTATCACTACATAAAAAATTCCTACACCACAACCTTCATCGCAACCATCTCAACACATTCCACCTCATGACTCTCCATTGCAACAGGAAAATACTCCTGAGAAACCAGAGACTCCCCCTCAATTCAAAAACCTTGTGGAGTACATGTCTTCTCCGAGTTCAAATGACTCTCCTGCCACCACTCAAAGGAAAAATGATTGGAAGGCAGACAAACTAGCTGAAGAAGTATGGAGACTATGTGCTTTTGATACCATCATGGATGAGTCCTTGATAATTTCTTGGATCAATCCTCACCGCAGACTGCTTGATGATGACTACACTCCCCATCTCACCTATGCGGAACCCCTTTCATATGGCTACTGGGATGTCCCAATCTCTCCCAATGCCATACTTCACTGTATTTGAGCAGTTCGACCGTAGCCTTCCTGACGCCAAAAGAGTGCCAATGGAATTTGAGAGACTTAGTCAATTTTATGCTAAGCATGCCTCTCCCATTGAGAACATATGGTCTAACGATAGTCCATCCGCAGTCAAGAACTACAAAATCCGGAAGTTCATGAAGGCTGACTTTATCCAGTACACTCTGACCAGAAGGGAACACGATTATGTATGCACCTAGGCTAATTTTCCCTATATGAATCCGGAAGTCTTTCTCATTGCAAAGGTGTTTCAACACAAGTCTGAGAAGCACCCGAAGATGAAGATTGCACTTGAAAGGGATAATACTTTATTGAAGGAAACAGTTTGTGACTTTGCCAAGATCGACGCAGACATCAACCCCATCATTGCCAAGAAAGTCAATCTGTGTGACAACCCGAAATTTCCATTTGTACGAACCTCATCTATTCAATAGAAGCTAGTTCAATTTCAGTGATTTTCACGCTTTTCCGAACAAGTTTGTGTACATTAGGGTTTATGTTTTAGATGATATCAGGAGAGTGGATGCTCCTGGTTTTGTGAAATTTGGGCATTTCAAGTTTCATAATGTTACAGTCCAATATCAGGAATAAAAATATTTTCTGCCAAAATATTCCAGGACTATAAATAGTTTTCTGAATTAAAATAATTCATTATTCACAATTCCAAATAGAGAAAAGCCATATTCTCTCTGACGGATCTTCGGGTTTTCATCCCATATTGTGAGTTTACTTTTCTAAATGTGTTTCAATACTTGTTAGATGCTTATTAACACAAATTACATGTTTAGATTACAAGATCCGGGAGTTTACCGCCCAAGAACGTTCTTGGGGAGTAAACTCCAAAATGGAACTTTAATGCTTTCTAGACCCATCCCCATGTTAGACAACTTGTTTAGGAGTTAGGGTATGATCTTTATAGGCCAAAAAGCTTCCAAGAAACACAAGTTCTAGGAGTTTACGGCCAAGGAACTTCCTTGGGCCGTAAACCCCTTTTCAAGGGCTAAATGTGCCCTAAACTTCCCCAAATGCTTAAGGACTTTAACTACTAGTACTTGTGCTTATTTAGAACTTCAAAAGCTCATCAAAATCACAAGTTAGTAGGAGTTTACGGCCAAGAACTCCTCTTGGTCCGTAAACCCCTTTTTGTAGGGTAAAAATCATTCCAAGCACCCCTTAAGCCTTAAGACAATTTACCTTGAACCCTTGGGACTAGAATGGAGAGTAGAACACATAAAAACCACTCCTTGAAAGGAGTTTACGGCCAAGGAACATATCTTGGGCCGTAAACTCCAAGTGAAGGCACTAAAGTGTGCCTCTTGTCCCCATAAGCCTTAGATAAATTCATGGAAGCCATCCTTGATGTTTAAGTGCCTTAAAACAATTAAAAGCCATCACCCCATAGGAGTTTACGGCCGTAAACTCTAGGGTGAATGGACTTTGGACCGTAAACTCCACAATGGAGTATTCTAGGGCCTGAAGCTACTTCATGTATTATTCCAACAAAGCAAGGAGTGTTCTAGAAGCAAGATAGCACCACAAAACACCCAAAACCACCCTTTGAGGAGTTCACAGCCATAAACCCATGAGTTTACGGCCGTAAACTCCAAGGTGTGGGGTTTGTTGGGTGGTGAACTCCTATACAAGGCTATTTGATGTTTCAAACCCTTTTGCCTTGTCCCGTAGCAACTTAGATGCAACCATTTGGACCATAAACACTCATAAAAGTGTTTAAATGTTTCCTATGTGTATTAACTTATTTATTAAGTTATTATTTGTCTAATTAGTTATATATATGCTTATTATATGATAACTAGGCTCGTGCGTGTAAACCAGTCTCCGTTTGCCACCTAGCACGGTAGCCGACACTGCAATTCAAACGACTCACCACAAGTGAGTTCATACCCATTGAATCAACCTTTGAAATGATTTTAAATGTTTTATAACACTTTATGGGGGGGGGGGGAATACAAGTGAAATACTTATAAGTTATTGCTTCAATCACATGTGATTGTGTTTAATCACATGTGATTAATAACTAGGAAAACAACGATTTTCACCACTGTTCAAACTGTTTTTCAAACTGCTTTACTATTGAAATGTTTTACAAACTGTTTTACTATCCAAACTTACTTATAGACTGTGATTCAAACAAATGCTTCTTATACTTAAACTGTTTTATCAACTTATGCCTTCAAAATGTTTTATAGATCGACATCAAGTCAATCTTCCCTTGAAATTATATTTATGCTTCAAATGTTTTATGAAAACTTATTTATACTTTTATATATACAATTGCATGCCCATATATGTATAGATATATAAATAATGTTCAAAAGGCTTAGGAATGTCATCCGCCCTATTTCCTTTTTCTCGATTTGGATGTGGTCTGGTGGGATTTTGGGTGACCATCCGAAGGTCGTTTCCATATTACTTATATATCATATATACATGTATAGACATAAAAGTACTTCCATATTCATGCTTATCAGTACATCATTAGTTAGTTACCATCGGGGTAACACAGGATCATACATATACAGTTATACTAGAAACAATACATATACAGAGATACTAGAAACAATACATATACAGAGATACTAGAAACAATACATATACAGAGATACTAGAAACAATACATATACAGAGATACTAGAAACAATACATATACAGATATACTAGAAACAATACATATACAGATATACTAGAAACAATACATATACAGATATACTAGAAACAATACATATACAGATATACGAGAAACAATACATATACAGATATACGAGAAACAATACATATACAGATATACGAGAAACATTACATATACATGAATACGATATCAATTGTGATCCACTGTGTCGGAGCATGCCTTAAATGTCATGGCCCGAGTTGTAGCCAGAATTCTCTTGGAGGGAGAGCGTGAGTTTGCGTATAGATCTATACTGGATTGACTATCCTACACCTTGCTTCTAGCTACAGCCGGACCTGCAGGTCTGCGGGTGCCAAACGTCATTACTTTATTACGACCATTCATTATGTCGTTGTTACCAGTCGATAGCATGGTGCAATTTATCACAATATACCTTAATATAAATCCGGTTTAAGGTAGTAATAATTAGTACAACAGTAGTCTTATTATACAAAGCTACAGTACTACAATGAATTACCCATTACATATTTTAGTGATAACCTCACTTAAGCATTATTGTACAAACTATATTTTAACAAATGATAGTTCTATTTGGGTAATTACACACTTTTATAACAGACAGGTTTACAAAACAGTTTAGCCTTGGTAGAAGGTTACTTTTATAGAAAATATAGGATTTTCTGAGAGATTCAAACTTTTACAAACACTTTCAAACATTTGCTTACATTTTTACAAACTTATACATTGAGACAGGTTCAAAGGTTTTTACAAGAAACATTGACACTAAAATACTTATGAACTCACCAGCTTAATGCTGATAAACTCTTTCAAAATAACTTGTATTCTCAGGTCATCAGTAGACAGGTACAGAGGCCAGCTTTTGAGAAGATGGAGTGCATTCAAGACTCATCTCATATTATTTTGTGTTTCATTATTTTGGTGTCTATAACTGTACAGAACACAATTGTATTAAAATTATTTATTTAATGCAATGGATGATGTTGTTTGCTTATTTACATTTACTGTGTTGTGATACTATACATGACGTCCTCCGCCCCAGAACGTTTCCGCCGTTCTTGGTTTTGGGGTGTGACAGATTGGTATCAGAGCATTGTTTATAGTGAATCAAGTATATCAACCCATAAACGATATACTAATCTATAAACCCAAAAGGGACTAAAACACTCTGACCAAGAGTCTATACTTTAAATAATAAAATATTTAATTAAGTATACTAGTCTGCATTCATACTAAAATCAGTGTCACAATGACAAGAACAAAAGTATTACGATTGTTGAATATCACAAGTGAGCTCGGGGATGTATGGTCAGTCCTGGGAATGGCATAGCCTGATCAACTATGCTGGTCCTAGGAGTGATTAGCATATGCCCTAGAATGGTTGTGATATGTTAACAAGTCTAAAAACTTACCAACAATACCACAAGAAGATCAGTAGAACTTAAACTTAAAATACTATCGGTGTATTTTGTGCTACTAGTTACATGTATACTATATTCTTATACCTCTCTTCTCGCGTAGATCTAAATGGCTGGATTCCATCATGGCGACCCGTACTTTCCCAATGAAGGCAATGTCGGGTGGATCGATGAAGAGCCTGAAGATGAGCATCCAATCCCTTTGGATGATCACCTCGCAGAAGGCTTTTCGGATGGATCCGACTCCGAGCCTGAAGTCAACAACCTACCGCTTGTAGGTCAAGCCCCGAACAACAACCCTCGACCAGCGTTTCCAGGGCCTACTCCTATATGGGCAAACGACTTAAATCGCTGGAGTGATGAGCAGGGTCAGCCCTTGCCATACTTTGGGGACCGAACCTTTTACAATGTTAGCGATGGTGGCTCTGCTGACAGAGCTCTGCCAGTGATCATCCGCAGAATAGCTCGTAATGTCGAGCAAGGTCGAGCAGCCATCGACCGGGTCATGGAGGTTGATGCCAACTCAGGTGTCAACACCGTCCGCATTCACTGTCTTGAAGAAGACATGGAACGGACCCGGAGAACCGACGAAACTCTGCAGCAACAGCTGGCTGCCTCCCGTGCTGAAGTCTTAGAACTTCGAGCTCGTCAGAGAGCTCAGGACCGACACCTTCAAGAGGTGTTTCGCCAAGTGTCCGACCTCAGGGCTCGCCCGAGGAACTCCCATCGCCATTAGATGATGTATAGTACATCTCTGTCTTTTGATTTAGGGATAGCCTTGAACTTATGTGCTCTAAGTGGCACTTGTCTGTAAAATATTCCTAACTTTCGATACTCTAATTAGGAATCTAGGACTGTAAGTATTGTCATTATGGTATGATGTAAGACCTACTGTTAGGTCGATTTTTCCTTGAACTTATTACATCAGTAATACCCGTACTATTGAAATCTATCTAATCTGTGGGAAAAATTTGTACACTTGTGTATTCCTACTGATATTTCTTATTGTGATTTCAAACACTCATTCAACTGTTGGGCTATGGTTAGTTAGTCCATGGGTCACTCTCACATTGCTTACAAATTGATTCTTATCATCCTTCTTGTTTTTATGAACTTATAGCTGAAGGATGCCTCCTCGCAAGTCTCCCAGGAATAGGAATAATCCTGTACCGCCACCGCCTCCACCACCTGCAGTCATCGATACTGTAGCTCTGAATGCTGCCGTAGCTGCAGCAGTGGCAACTGCCATGGCTCAGTATCACTCATCGGATGCTAGCAGAGGTGGAACCCCTGTTGAATCTATCCCAGTTGAAATCCCGGTGCGCTCCAGGGAGTGCTCTTACAAGGATTTCACAAACTACAAGCCGAAGCCTTTCTATGGCACCGGCGGAGTCATTGCTCTCTCGCAATGGTTCGAGAAGACTGAATCAGTCTTCGAAATCTGTTCATGCTCTGCTGCATTTAAAGTGAAATATGCCGCGTGCACCTTCGAGGATAAAGCCCTAACGTGGTGGAACGGCCACGTCAAAGCCCTGACTCTCGTCGTGGCTAACGCCATGGGCTGGGAAACGATGAAGGACCTCATGACGGAGGAATACTGCCCGAGGGGCGAGGTCCAGAAGTTAGAACATGAACTCTGGAATCTGACCATGAAAAAGGCACCAACGTGATCGCTTACACTGCCCGCTTTAGCGAACTGGTGGCCCTATGCCCCAACATGGTTCCCACTGAAGGGAAAAAGATTGAGCGGTATGTATGGGGGCTAGTGCCTCCGTACCAGGGGAATGTCTTAGCATCCAACCCTGCTACCTTCGACAGTGCCAAGCGATTGGCACAAAGACTTATTGACCATGGAGTCAAGACCCCTGCAACTACAACCACCCTAGCCATCCCAGAACCCTCTAAACCCGCTGGCAACAAGCGGAAGTTCTGGGATGAGAAGAAGAAGCAGCGTGCTTCGAAGAAACAGCAAATCGTAGCAGTACATGCTGCGGTAGCCCCTACTGCTGTTACTGCTCCGGGGAAGCAGTACGCTGGAAGTTTGCCGAAGTGCAACAAATGCAACTTCCACCACAACGGCGCCTGCCGTGAAATGCAGTGTTCTAACTGCAACAGAAAAGGACACACCGTCCGATTCTGTAAGTTCCCGGCGCAACCGATCTCCCAAGTTCCTTGCTCAGGCGCGAGCCCAACTTGCTATGGATGTGGCGAAACAGGCCACTTTAAGAGGGACTGCCCTAAGGCGAGGAATACTGGAGGAGCAGGGAGGGTACTAGCAATAGGCCACGGGGAAGCAGTTGCTGACCGGACAGTGGTGACTGGTACGTTCCTCCTTGATAACTCCTATGCATGCATTCTGTTCGATAGTGGAGCGGAGCGAAGCTTCGTAAACCACATATTTGCTCGCATGCTTAAGCAACAACCACACGCTCTTAATGAACAATTCACAGTAGAAATGGCCAATGGGAAAACTGAAAGTACTAATAGCATATACTTAGGTTGTCTTCTAACCTTAGATAACCATTCATTCCCAATCGACCTTATGCCGGTCTCAATAAAAAGTTTTGACGTTATTATCGGATTGGATTGGTTAAGTCTTCATCGCGCCGACATCATGTGCTACGAGAAAGCAGTCCGACTAAACCTCCCGTCTAACGAAACCCTTATAGTCTACGGCGACAAACCTGGTGCGAGTCTTCGCATTATATCTAGTATTCAAGCACAGAAATATCTGCGCAAAGAATACCACGCATTCCTTGCTCACATCGTCGACACGAACCTAGAAACGAAAGAACTAAAGGACCTCCCAGTAGTGAGCGACTTCCTCGACATTTTCCCAGAAGAACTACCCGGGTTACCTCCGCAACGACAAGTCGAGTTCAGAATCGACTTAGTCCCAGGAGCTACCCCAGTAGCCAAGTCGCCCTATCGGTTAGCACCAGCCGAGATGCAAGAACTCTCTGGTCAACTTAACGAACTGCTCAGCAAGGGCTTTATAAGACCAAGTTTCTCACCTTGGGGAGCACCGGTCTTGTTCGTTAAGAAGAAAGACGGATCATTCCGTATGTGTATTGACTACAGAGAACTCAACAAATTGACGATCAAGAATCGTTACCCTCTGCCACGCATAGACGATCTATTCGACCAACTGCAAGGGGCGAACTATTTTTCCAAGATTGATCTGAGATCCGGATATCACCAGTTACGAGTGCTCGAGGAGGATGTGCCAAAGACAGCCTTCCGAACTCGTTACGGACACTACGAGTTCGTGGTTATGCCATTCGGATTGACCAATGCGCCCGCAGTCTTCATGGACCTGATGAATAGAGTATGCCGACCTTACTTAGATCAGTTCGTCATCGTTTTCATTGACGACATCCTGATCTACTCCAGAAGTAAGAAAGAGCATGGCGACCACCTACGACAAGTTCTAGAGACACTACGGAAAGAGAAACTTTATGCAAAGTTCTCGAAATGTGAATTTTGGATCCGAAGAGTCGAATTCTTAGGACACGTGGTAAGCGAAGAGGGAATCCACGTGGACCCATCCAAAATAAAAGCCATTGAGAACTGGTCAGCACCAAAGACGCCTACAGAAATTCGTCAATTTCTAGGTCTCGCTGGCTACTACCGCAGGTTCATTCAGAACTTCTCCCGAATAGCGAAGCCTCTTACGACCCTGACCCAGAAAGGCGTGGCCTTTGACTGGGAAGAGAAGCAAGAAAGAGCGTTCCAAATGCTCAAACGAGCCTTGTGCACCGCACCAATACTATCCCTCCCGGAAGGAATAGAAGACTTTGTAGTCTATTGCGATGCATCCAATCAAGGACTCGGATGTGTTCTGATGCAGCGAGGTAAGGTCATAGCCTACGCCTCGAGACAGTTGAAGACACACGAGGTTAACTATACAACCCACGATCTTGAATTAGGAGCAGTAGTGTTTGCTCTGAAGATCTGGAGACATTACTTGTATGGAACGAAGAGCACTATCTTTACCGACCACAAGAGTTTACAACACATTTTCGATCAGAAGGAGCTCAACATGAGACAACGACGGTGGGTCGAACTACTCAGTGACTACGAATGCGATATTCGTTATCATCCGGGTAAAGCCAACGTAGTAGCAGACGCCCTAAGTCGGAAAGAATATTCTGGTCGCAAAGTCAAGTCGTTATCCATAACCATCCATTCACACTTGACTAAACAAATTCAGGCGGCTAAACTTGAGGCCATTAAACCTGAAAATGTGTCGAGTGAATCCCTTAGGGGAATGGACAAGAACTTCGAAGCCAAGGGTGACGGAACTTTATATTTCATGAACCGGATCTGGACACCGAAACACGGTGGTTTCCGAGACTTGGTCATGACCGAGGCGCACAACACTCGGTATTCCGTCCACCCAGGTTCAGATAAGATGTATCTGGATCTTAAAAAGCTTTACTGGTGGCCTAATATGAAAGCAGAGATTGCTACCTTCGTGAGTAAATGCCTTACTTGCGCGAAGGTTAAGGTCGAGTACCAGAAGCCCTCTGGTTTACTGCAACAACCAGAGATCCCGGAATGGAAGTGGGAGCGGATCACTATGGATTTCATAACCAAGTTGCCCAAGACAATGGGTGGACTTGACACCATATGGGTCATCGTTGATAGATTGACCAAGTCTGCACACTTCCTGCCTATCAAAGAAACCGACAAGATGGAAAAACTTACAAGAACATACATTAGGGAAATTGTACGGTTGCATGGTGTACCTATTTCCATTATCTCCGATAGAGATAGTAGGTTCACCTCAAGATTTTGGCAATCCCTACAACATTCCCTAGGAACAAGGCTGGACATGAGCACAGCCTACCATCCACAGACCGACGGACAGAGTGAGAGAACCATTCAAACACTGGAGGATATGTTGCGAGCCTGTGTGATTGATTTTGGGAAAGCATGGGATACTCATTTACCCCTTGTCGAATTTTCCTATAATAACAGTTATCACACGAGCATCAAGGCTGCTCCATTCGAAGCTCTCTACGGCCGCAAGTGCAGATCCCCTCTGTGCTGGGCTGAGGTTGGTGATACCCAATTAGCAAGAGGGCAAGCTTCCGACAGTACACTCACCGGTCCGGAAATCATTCGGGAAACGACAGAGAAAATCGTTCAGATCCGTGAACGATTGAAAGCCTCTAGAGACCGACAGAAGAGCTACGCCGATAAACGAAGAAAACCTTTGGAATTTCAGGTGGGAGACCGAGTCCTTCTCAAAGTGTCACCCTGGAAAGGCTTGATACGCTTCGGCAAGCGTGGGAAGCTTAATCCGAGGTACATAGGGCCTTTCGAGATTCTTGCCAGAGTCGGCCCCGTAGCTTACAAACTTGATCTACCCGACACACTGCGTAACGTACATTCTACATTCCACGTATCTAACTTGAAAAAGTGTCTATCCGACGAGACTCTCGTAATCCCACTCGACGAGATCGAGATCAACGAGAGCCTCAACTTCGTGGAAGAACCTGTAGACGTCATGGACCGTGAGGTCAAGCAGACGAAACAAAGCCGTATCCCTATCGTGAAGGTTCGCTGGAACGCCAAGCGAGGACCGGAATTCACTTGGGAATGCGAGGATCAGATGAAGTTGAAATACCCTCATCTTTTCGCTTAATTGTTTGTAACTTTTATTTGCTTAAATTCTAATTTCGGGACGAAATTCTCTCTAACGGGGGGATGATGTGACAACCCGAAATTTCCATTTGTACGAACCTCATCTATTCAATAGAAGCTAGTTCAATTTCAGTGATTTTCACGCTTTTCCGAACAAGTTTGTGTACATTAGGGTTTATGTTTTAGATGATATCAGGAGAGTGGATGCTCCTGGTTTTGTGAAATTTGGGCATTTCAAGTTTCATAATGTTACAGTCCAATATCAGGAATAAAAATATTTTCTGCCAAAATATTCCAGGACTATAAATAGTTTTCTGAATTAAAATAATTCATTATTCACAATTCCAAATAGAGAAAAGCCATATTCTCTCTGACGGATCTTCGGGTTTTCATCCCATATTGTGAGTTTACTTTTCTAAATGTGTTTCAATACTTGTTAGATGCTTATTAACACAAATTACATGTTTAGATTACAAGATCCGGGAGTTTACCGCCCAAGAACGTTCTTGGGGAGTAAACTCCAAAATGGAACTTTAATGCTTTCTAGACCCATCCCCATGTTAGACAACTTGTTTAGGAGTTAGGGTATGATCTTTATAGGCCAAAAAGCTTCCAAGAAACACAAGTTCTAGGAGTTTACGGCCAAGGAACTTCCTTGGGCCGTAAACCCCTTTTCAAGGGCTAAATGTGCCCTAAACTTCCCCAAATGCTTAAGGACTTTAACTACTAGTACTTGTGCTTATTTAGAACATCAAAAGCTCATCAAAATCACAAGTTAGTAGGAGTTTACGGCCAAGAACTCCTCTTGGGCCGTAAACCCCTTTTTGTAGGGTAAAAATCATTCCAAGCACCCCTTAAGCCTTAAGACAATTTACCTTGAACCCTTGGGACTAGAATGGAGAGTAGAACACATAAAAACCACTCCTTGAAAGGATTTTACGGCCAAGGAACATATCTTGGGCCGTAAACTCCAAGTGAAGGCACTAAAGTGTGCCTCTTGTCCCCATAAGCCTTAGATAAATTCATGGAAGCCATCCTAGATGTTTAAGTGCCTTAAAACAATTAAAAGCCATCACCCCATAGGAGTTTACGG
This sequence comes from Lactuca sativa, assembly GCF_002870075.4. Classification (NCBI taxonomy): domain Eukaryota; kingdom Viridiplantae; phylum Streptophyta; class Magnoliopsida; order Asterales; family Asteraceae; genus Lactuca; species Lactuca sativa. The sequence continues at coordinate 314,011,697 of NC_056630.2, forward strand.
CCGTAAACTCTAGGGTGAATGTACTTTGGACCGTAAACTCCACAATGGAGTATTCTAGGGCCTTAAGCTACTTCATGTATTATTCCAACAAAGCTAGGAGTGTTCTAGAAGCAAGATAGCACCACAAAACACCCAAAACCACCCTTTGAGGAGTTCACGGCCATAAACCCATGATTTTACGGCCGTAAACTCCAAGGTGTGGGGTTTGTTGGGTGGTGAACTCCTATACAAGGCTATTTGATGTTTCAAACCCTTTTGCCTTGTCCCGTAGCAACTTAGATGCAACCATTTGGATCATAAACACTCATAAAAGTGTTTAAATGTTTCCTATGTGTATTAACTTATTTATTAAGTTATTATTTGTCTACATAGTTATATATATGCTTATTATATGATAACTAGGCTCGTGCGTGTAAACCAAGCTCGTGCGTGTAAACCAGTCTCCGTTTGCCACCTAGCACGGTAGCCGACACTGCAATTCAAACGACTCACCACAAGTGAGTTCATACCCCTTGAATCAACCTTTGAAATGATTTTAAATGTTTTATAACACTTTATGGGGGGGGGGGAATACAAGTCAAATACTTATAAGTTATTGCTTCAATCACATGTGATTGTGTTTAATCACATGTGATTAATAACTAGGAAAACAACGATTTTCACCACTGTTCAAACTGTTTTTCAAACTGCTTTACTATTGAAATGTTTTACAAACTGTTTTACTATCCAAACTTACTTATAGACTGTGATTCAAACAAATGCTTCTTATACTTAAACTATTTTATCAACTTATGCCTTCAAAATGTTTTATAGATCGACATCAAGTCAATCTTCCCTTGAAATTATATTTATGCTTCAAATGTTTTATGAAAACTTATTTATACTTTTATATATACAATTGCATGCCCATATATGTATAGATATATAAATAATGTTCAAAAGGCTTAGGAATGCCATCCGCCCTATTTCCTTTTTCTCGATTTGGATGTGGTCTGGTGGGATTTCGGGTGACCATCCGAAGGTCGTTTCCATATTACTTATATATCATATATACATGTATAGACATAAAAGTACTTCCATATTCATGCTTATCAGTACATCATTAGTTAGTTACCATCGGGGTAACACAGGATCATACATATACAGTTATACTAGAAACAATACATATACAGAGATACTAGAAACAATACATATACAGAGATACTAGAAACAATACATATACAGATATACTAGAAACAATACATATACAGATATACTAGAAACAATACATATACAGATATACTAGAAACAATACATATACAGATATACGAGAAACAATACATATACAGATATACGAGAAACAATACATATACAGATATACGAGAAACATTACATATACATGAATACGATATCAATTGTGATCCACTGTGTCGGAGCATGCCTTAAATGTCATGGCCCGAGTTGTAGCCAGAATTCTCTTGGAGGGAGAGCGTGAGTTTGTGTATAGATCTATACTGGATTGACTATCCTACACCTTGCTTCTAGCTACAGCCGGACCTGCAGGTCTGCGGGTGCCAAACGTCATTACTTTATTACGACCATTCATTATGTCGTTGTTACCAGTCGATAGCATGGTGCAATTTATCACAATATACCTTAATATAAATCCGGTTTAAGGTAGTAATAATTAGTACAACAGTAGTCTTATTATACAAAGCTACAGTACTACAATGAATTACCCATTACATATTTTAGTGATAACCTCACTTAAGCATTATTGTACAAACTATATTTTAACAAATGATAGTTCTATTTGGGTAATTACACACTTTTATACCAGACAGGTTTACAAAACAGTTTAGCCTTGGTAGAAGGTTACTTTTATAGAAAATATAGGATTTTCTGAGAGATTCAAACTTTTACAAACACTTTCAAACATTTGCTTACATTTTTACAAACTTATACATTAAGACAGGTTCAAACGTTTTTACAAGAAACATTGACACTAAAATACTTATGAACTCACCAGCTTAATGCTGATAAACTCTTTCAAAATAACTTGTATTCTCAGGTCATCAGTAGACAGGTACAGAGGCCAGCTTTTGAGAAGATGGAGTGCATTCAAGACTCATCTCATATTATTTTGTGTTTCATTATTTTGGTGTCTATAACTGTACAGAACACAATTGTATTAAAATTATTTATTTAATGCAATGGATGATGTTGTTTGCTTATTTACATTTACTGTGTTGTGATACTATACATGACGTCCTCCGCCCCAGAACGTTTCCGCCGTTCTTGGTTTTGGGGTGTGACAATCTGCCACCACTTGACCCCGCACCAATGCCTACCGAAGGCTATGAAGAAAGATCCTTAGGTGAAACCAACTACCCTGAACTTGGAGTCATTTTCAAAAGGAAGACTGATAATGTCAAATACTTCATTCCTATGACTGCCATGCATCGTCTCACCAGGAAGCAACTTGATATCTGCCGAAACGCAGTTAAAAAATCAAAGCACACAACTGCAGAAGTCAAGTTCGAGATCTTAAGAAGAATCAACTGGTTGGAGAACATCAGGAACTTTTGGTGGATCCTGATCAAGTTTCTTAAACTTGATAGCTGATCAAAAGTTAAATAGGTCACTTAGGGGGAAATTTTTTAATCATAAAAAGTGACCCTCTTGAACTTCAGCTACCGCAACAAACATACCCCCGCAGTCAAGTCTCTTCATCAGCAGTCACCAATCGCAGTCTCTATCTACCGCAGTCTTTACTAGATTACTTTACTTTGGCTTTTTAGTAATACACTCTATTGTCCAGTATGCCTGCATGACTACTCTTAGAGATGTAATCTAGTGATCTTTGTGAGTCTCTATAAATAGAGCTCATTCTCTTGTAAACTAACGTGTAACGCATCTAATTCTAATACACATATCTGAAGTTATCTTTTCTATCTCACTTACTCACTCTTCTTACTTTCATAATCTATTACAACCACTCTTCGGAGCAAGTCTTCTATGACTTAATCACTAAGTTTGATCTCCCTTATTAACTTGGCTTGAATGCATTCCTCGTTATGAATCAGCTTAAGTGTATACTTGATATAAAAATTGCTATCATTTACATTTCTTTACTTTTCCGCAACTAACTCTCTAACATCTAACTGTAAATATTATTTTTGAGCTTTTAGATCCTTCGAGATTAACTATTCCACAATATACTTGTTCTAACATTTGTTCAAGTGTGTCTCAAAGTTTTTTCTCTCAACAATTATTCATATCTCGTTTGTGATCCTCAGCACCCCAGTCACAAAGTGAGAGCATAACTGAGATATAACATGCCATTCATCATCAATTAGTATTATGCGCTTAATATAGATCAATACATATAAATGGAAATTCGCTTGGTACAATGTGCAATTCGATTATGACATCCCTCTTTAGAATTCGAATCGAAAATATGCATCCTAGCCTTAATTTAAAATTTTGGGTTAATAATTATGGATTAAGTAAATCAACTAACTTGAATTCCTATCCCCCTTTATAGATGTCGAGTTCCGATAACAATGGTCTTCCTCATCCTTTTGGAAATGGTTTTCCTTTTCATTTTGAAGATGATCTTCCACAAGTTAACCAAGGTGAAATAATGTTCCCTTCTTCAAATGGTGGAACTAGAAATCATGCTTCCCCAACTCTTCCTCCACCTTCTCCAATGATTCTCCCCGACTCACGTTTTATTTAACTTGAAAATTTCAAGGTTACTCAAGCCCTGTTGGCATGCAAACACCTAGATGGAAGTTATGTGTGTGTATATGTTCTAAACATGAAGTCGCACATTGACAGATTGGTAATGTTGGGTGTCGTTTTCCCATAGGAGCTGGCTATTGACTTAGTTCTTCACTCACTTCCTGAATCATATATTCAGTTCATTAAGAACTACTATATGAATGACAACGATGTGACCCTAATTGATCTGACATATTTGCTAATTGCTACTGAAGCAGAAATGTTGAAGAGCACTAGTCAAGAAAATGTGTTTAAAGGATCTGTCTCCTAAAACTCCATGGATAATAGCAACAATGGTAGTCTGAAAAAGGTTTCTCTTCCTAATGGAAAGTAATCAGCCAAGGTCAAACCATTTGACCATATGGTAAAGAGAAAAACTAATTCCGAGACAGTTCCATGTGCTATTCTTGAAGAGTCCATATTTGTCTATTGCCAATTGAAGGGACATCAGATGCGAAGCTTCCCTATCTACCTGAAAGATCGCAAAGATAATAAAGTCAAGTTGTATGAATCTACTTCAGGTACATCCACTATCTAACTCTATTTTATTAAGTTCCTATTCATAGATTCTTAATACATGAAGTGATAGTCACATTTTGAAGTTTTGCATAATCTAAGAGAAAGACGGAAACTTAAGAAGAGTAAGTTGAATCTGATCGTGAGAGATGGATTTTAGTCACATGGTTCGATGTTCGGATTTTTGAGTTACTGCTTAGGAGTTACGATAGATTGCTTAGGAAATATCTAGAAACATAGTTTTCATATATATTTGCATTGTAAGGACAAATTTTTCCGCACATTATCAATAAATTAAATTTTGGATTTTATCTTATTTACTTTATATTTCCTTGCAATGGTATTTATGAAAATTGGTGGTTATATTTCCATTGTTAGCAATGTTAAATATGGATTTAATTCGTTGTTATACCATTTGTGGTAATGTCATAATTGACCAAGTGAAAAGGAATTCTCATCACCCAAGGTTCAATTGGATAGAAACTTGGAGTCATATAATTCGAATTGTGTGATGTATGAGAATCTTGATCTTTGGAAAATTAAGACTAATTCCTTGTTCACATGTTTGTGTGAGACAAGTGAATGACTAAAGGATCTAGTACACATTGATGTGGACTAGTCAGATCCACCACAAAGGAAGATAAGTCTATTCATCATAATTTACTGATGGTTCAGTAAATATGGCTGTGTTTATAAGATTAAGCATAATTCTAACACTTTGAAAAGTTTCAAAGAGTAGTGGAACGAATAAGAAGAATCTATTAGGCAGAAAGATAAAGTTTTGTTCAATCTAAAAGGAAAGGAGAGTACTTTAGTATCATATTTTATGATCATCTTAATGATTATGGAACTATGTCATAATTGATCCTCTAAGGACATCTTAGTAAAATTGTCTCAACTAAGAAGAGGAATTACATATTGTTGAAATGGTTTAATTGAGAGAAGAGTCATACTTTGTATCAAATCAACTTTTAGAGTCACACTCTAGTAACTACGAATCCCATCTCAAACTAAGTAGGTTTATGAAACCTCATGAAATGTGGAGTAGAAATGTTTTCTTGCTCTAGCACATTTGAAATTGGTAGTTGTGATATTTTGGTTAAAACAATGATAAACTAATACCAATTAAATGAAGTGTTGTCTTGATAAGAACCCACACTAACTTTTGAATGTTTGTCAAGTAATGTTCCTTAAATGAAAAACTTATATGTAAAGAAGTTAGTGGGAGTCTTAATGATCTTGAGTAGTTTTAGGAGTCAATCAAGAATAAACATGTTCCATTGAAACTTTGTTACTAGAACAACTTTGCCAGCATAACAATTATGTTCCCGCTAGCTTTGAAAGGTATGTAGAAATCAACTAGACTTCTAGAAACTTTAATGCAAGAAGGATGTTCAAGGAGTGTACTTTAAATTTGAGACTTCATTACCATGAAATTGTTCTAGTAACAAAGTTTCAATGGAACATTTTTGTGATATCACTGCCCAAGTCTTTGTGACTTTGAAGCCTCGACATCACAAAATGAAATTGGATGTAAAGTTGGAATTCTAACACATATAGAAGTGATAAGAATTTGGAATTGTGATATGAGCATCATTGGAGTTATGTCCAATTGATCTGTACACAAAGTAAGGACCATAGAAAGACATAGTATGTATGTTTAGAACATGACATAATTGATGTTTAACTCAAGTATTTAGTTGATTACTCGAAACATTATACAATTAATAAAGTCTAATTAATATGACGATTAAATAAAAGGAGTTTTATTTATATTCAATAGATTTGAGACCATAGTTAATTAGGTTACTATTGTGTTTCACTTTGCATGTTTTACTTCCCAAATAATTGGATTATTTAAAACATCCATAGTCGATCATACTTTTGGAAGTAAGTACTGAATTAAGACTGTCATGAATCAGACTGTAGATTGTCTAAGGGGTTAGACATAACAATGGTTTGCTGCAGTATTCATGAGTACTTTTGAAATGGGTTTTATCACGAGTAATTTTGAGATGATAATATCTTATATTCTTGAAATGGAGACATATGAGTTGTTGTTTACGAGTCAGTTGTGCATTGATAATACGTAAACGCATTAGTAACTTGATGTTAGAAAACATTTTGTTGTGTGTGATTTTATGAGTGAATATTGGAAGCATATGAGTCTAAGTTTATCCGTTCCTTTTACCCCAAATGGGAAAAAGAGATATTTGTGGTCGCCTCGATGATTTGATGATGACATCTAAAGCGCTTGGCCAAGCCTGGACTGAATTGATATGTTTAATTAGTAGTCTGATATCAGTTGTCATAAATCGGAAATCGGGAAACAAATCTTGGATAGAGAGAATGATTATAATCCATGTCTCATGTCCATATAATATGTTGTAGAACGGAGGAATATTTGATCACTTCTCTAAGGACACATCACTGACTAGGTCAAAGTTCGACAACGACTTTTAGTAGCTAAAATTTGGTAGTTATACTTGCAGTTATAGTTATTAGACTTATCCAAGTGGAAGACTGTTGGATTAGGTGTCTAAGCCCATAACTATAATTGGTATAAACTTGAATTGACAGTAGAAATGTCCTTTTGGGTTGCCTTCAAACCTGGCATATGAATATGATAATTGTCAGAGAGAGAAAAATGATTTATTAATGTATTACTTGTTTAATAAATTAATTAGAAATCTAAAAAATGATTTATTAATGTATTATGGAAATAATATATTAATTAGAAATCATAATGTTTAACTAATATTTAATCAGAAATTAATTTGGAATTAATTTTACGATTAATGGTATTAATTGAAACTGTAATGACTGAAGGTGATAATGTTCAATAGTTGAGCATTCAACATTCTAGAACCTCCCTAAAAGGGGGAGGGGAACGAATTCTAGGGTGTTCTTTGGGTTTCCTTGGGCTCTAAGGGTGCCTTGGATGCCTTAGGGAGGAAGTTAAGGGATTAGGGTTATCTTGGATACACCTGCCTAGTCCAATACCTTCCTAACACCTATACAAACCCTACACCATAAGGAATTTCAGCTATGCACTCTTAAAAAAGGCTTAGAGCTGAAATTCTTCTTCCATTCTCTCTCTCTATATATATAGTAATCCTTGGTTGCTTGAGTTGGTTTGTGACCCACTAGAGGCGCGACACTTGTGACGCTTGCTACCGAAGGTCTTTCAAGCAAGGTTTTTAGATTGTTATTACAATTAAACAATCAAGGTATGCATTTTAGTCTTTATTATGTGAATTTCGATTATAATGTATAAAACCTAGGGTTCTTCTTTTTTGTTCAAGTTTTCATGTTTAATTAGTGAAAACTTAGATCTAATCAATTTAGGGTTGCATGTACGCATAGGAATGTATGTTTTGCTCAAAACCCATCACCACATACCAGCACAAGTACAATCCACACCAAACAAGCAAATAACATACCAAACAAGCAAATAACATGCACGTACTAGATACCAAACAACCTAGTATTGTTATCCTATAATCTAAAAATCGCACACGATCTCATGTAAATACACATCAATGTAATGTAGTGAGAAACTCACTTCGAATCGAAAGTAGATCACAAAAAGAAACCATAAAACTCCAAATAATCAAGGAACTTCCTTGCCCCCCTATTGAAGTGTTATAAAACATTAAAAACATAACCCTTATCCCTTAATTCAACTACTTAGTCCCTTGTTTTGTTTTCAACTCTTAACCCCAAAACTACAATATGTTTAAGACTTCTTTTTGACCCCTTCAACCCATTAAATCCAAATTATTATCCCATATTCAAAAATTTCAGCTCAATAACTTTCCATGGATATATTAAACTAAGGGGCTATTTTTTTGCCTTTACTCGTTCCGATCAGAAATGATTGCTGATTTAGTCAGCAGTTAGAGCGTCTGATAGACCTCTAAAGTGTCTGACGCAGTCAACAATAGCTCCCTAATGGGCTGACTCGGTCCCCCATAAAATTAATGTTGACCCAAAAAAACCCCATCGTCCATTTGTCTCGTGCCTTAACATAAATCACACAGCTTCTTCCCTTCCTTCCATCTTTAGTGCAACCTAAAACAGATCCCTCCGACGACTTTGACGCTTTCTCAGTGACTTTCAGCGACTTCATAGCCATCACTTCGACTTCGACATCTACAACAACAGGTAAGCATTGGTTGTTTTGTAATTATATTTTCTAAAGCATACATATGAAATCAATTGAATACCATGTGTGTATGAAATCAATTGAAAACCATGTGTGTATGAAATCAATTTTCCACACGAATTGTGTATGAAGTCAGATTGTATCTACATGAAAGCTGACCATGAGTGTATGAAAATAGTTTATTTGTATATGATTTCCAATTTATATGTATAAAATCCGGTTATAGGTTTATGATATCAGATTATAAGGTTATAAAATCAGATTTATGCCTATGAAATCAGAATATGTTTGTGTATGAAATCAGAATTTATGTATGTATGTAATCAAATTTTTATTATTGATTTATGTTGTATGAAATTTGAAATTGTTGTATGAAACCTGATATTTGAAGTTGTATGATCATGATTTATGTTGTAAGCATTGGTATGAAATCTAAATTTGTTGAAACGTTTTATGATCTAGGTATGAAATCAATATTTATGTTGTACATGTTATTAAAAATTGATGAAATCAGATTTATGCTTGATTTATGTTGTACATGTGTGTTAAGCTATTTTTTCTTTTATAATAGACATGATAGATAAAAGAACTAGAATTAGTTAGAAGTTAGAGAGTGTTGACAATTTTTTTTTGAAGGATGTATACACGAACCAACCAATAATGATCAGCGGAAACGTCCGAAGGCTCGTGTGACTTAAATTGAATATCATCACAATGAAATTATATGAATCACAACATAAACATCACCATGCATCAATATATTACAAATGACATTGTTCACATCAAGTACATTGTTTTAATGTTACAAATCATTTCTTAAATTGTTTGCTAGTTTTCAAAAGCAAAACACACTAACATACTTGGTACTTATTCCTCAGCTTAGCTGTTACTTGAGAATACAAGTTATTTTGAAAAATGGTCAACATATGGAATGTTGGTGAGTTCATAAGCAGGTTTGATATGAAAATGTTCTGTGTAGTTTGAACGAAAACAACCCAGAAAATCCGATATTTTCTGAAAAGACCATTGTTTATAAAAAGGTGTGAAGATCCATAAATATATGCATGATGATTTCAAAACATGTATAATTGAAAAACTTTGTATTAAACGTACAAGTGAAAATGTTGAACTTCCCCGGAAAACCCGATGTTTACGAAAATAAAAATATCGTATAACGGTTTGAATGGTTATCCATCACGTGAATGATTTTGAATTACCTTGATTACTTGATTTATATTGGATTTATTTATGTGAGTCGTTATAACCATGCATGATAATGACTAGTTCGTCTGTCTTGGCACTCTGGTGAATGCCGGAATTGATCTTAAGATTTTGTCACCCTACACTCGCCGAGTCTAACTGTAGCGAACAACTGAGGTGTGGGGGAGTCACCCCCGTATAGATCTATACACAAACTCTCGCTCTCCCTCCAGGAGACTTTGATTATAACTACAAACTATGACCGACACACGTTGGTGCCACTCGTTATTACTCACTAAATCCCAATTGACTTTGATTACTATTGATTATCGACCTGTATTTGTTTACTTGGACCTTACTAGCAGTACCAATGGGCCACTAAGTCCCAATAGCACTTAAAAGCCATTGAGGGTCCCTTAAATATGAAATTAGGTCGTAGGAGGGCCTAATAACATTTATTACTATTCCTTGGGCCCAAAATCATGTTAATGGGTCACGAAGGCCCCAACAAGCATGATTGGACTTTCAAGCCCAAAGTCTGGATTGTTTACTTGTTTTTAGGAATTGTATAATTGTTGGAAGGTTTGATTGGACGATTGTTATTTGGGATTGGCACGAGGCCGTTCGGTTGTTGTTAACGATTCTTGGAATTATACATATATTCATCTTGAAGAGTTGTAGTTTGTATTTTTTTTTTTTGACTCAAACATCTTGATAGTAAAAGGATTGATTCAAAAAGTTGGTTTGACCCATTTTATCCATTCTTTAATAAGCATGACAATTTTAGTCCCTTTTTAAAAAAAAGACATTTTAAGTCCTTAAATCATTTTCTTGACACATTTGACCTATAGACTTACTCAATTGATATTTTTAGCCCAAAATTTATTCTTTGACAGTTTCAGCCCTTCCAGAAAAGTAGTTTTTGGTCAAAGCCCAAACTTTTGCAACTTTTACAATTTTGGCCCAAAATCCAAGTAGTTTACATTTCTAGTCCTTTTTAGTAAAGAAACGCATTTAACCAATGAAATAATTTTGTTTACATTTTTATCCCCTGTTTTGAGAAATTTTTCATTTTAGCCCTTTGAAAATCATATTTTTCGCAACTTTGGGCTTAATGGGCCTAAAAGCCCAAAAATTGGCCCATTGAGCTATTATTTACATTTCAAGTCCTTTGAAGAGAATAATTTTCACAAAAACATTTATTTTAACTGTTTTGACTCTTTTGACCCTCAAGAAAACTGTGAAAAGCAACTTCTCACCCAACTTTTGTTTATTTGACAATTTAAGCCCCAAAATTTGTTTTATGTTACAATATGTCTATTTTAAATCTTAGAGGGTATTTTTCTTGACTTATTTAGTGTGGTATACCTTAGATCATGTTAGTTTTCCTTCTTATGTCATAGATCTCGAGATTTCTTCTCTTTTTGTTGCATATTTACCACATAAACACTTACAATCACATATACATGCATAAAATCATACATAACACACACATACACATAGATCTACACATTTTACTTGTATTCTCCCCCATAAAACTTGTAAACACCGAAAAAGAGGGGTATGAACTCACCTTGAGGTTTGGATTTTGTTTTGATGAAGAATTGAGAGAAGATTTCGGCCTAACAAGCTTCCTTAGAAGTCCTTGAGCTTAGATTGCTTCTAAGGAGTATGATTATCAAGTTGAATGAATTAAAAGATGATTTTTGATGAGGTATAGAAGTTAAAATTTTGATTTAAGTAAGAACTAACCAAGACTTGAAGTGATTTTTGAATTAAAAACTCTTTGGAATGCTTCTAATTCTCAAAAATTTAGATGAAAAGGAGAAGAGAGTTCTTATGTGTTTGAGACAGATTTTTGAGAGTGTGTGTGTGTGTGTGTTTTTCCTTGGTGCTCTCGGACGAAGAAGAAAAGAGAGGGATAAGAGAGATATAAGGATGTGATGGATGCATGGGAACATGAGATGGTTGCATGGAAGACCAAAATATAATTAGGAGGTGGCTAACCCTCCTTATTTCATCAATTTCCACTTTTTTTTTGTTTTCTTCTTCTTGGGCCGAGAAAGGGATAAAAGAGAAGAAGATTTGGGCCTTGCATGCTTAAGCCCATATCATGATCCAATAAGATGATTGTTGGCCCAATTGGTCTTTGGAGAGGGTTCACGGCCCAAAATAAATCAAGGATTGATTTTTATGGCTCATTAGGGCTAATTAGGTTAGTTATGGCCCAATAAGATCCATTAGGGTATTTTATTTCATTCTAGGCCCAATATGGCCCAAATTATTAAAATAAACGGAATTGGGTCCAATTAGAGCCCATTTAAGAGTTCTAAGCCCAAAGTAGTCAAATTGGAAACTTATTGGCCCATTAGGAGCAATAAGGAAGTCCTAGTTTAAAATGGACTTAAACTGTGATTTCTAGGGTTTCTAATTCTTTGTTGACTATTTGATGTGCTTGTATAAAGTGTTTCATGGGTGTTTTGTTGTTATTCAATAAGCATCATACATGCTTTCACATTTTTGGTTCACATTTGTTATCATTGTTCTTGTTACAAAGCATCAAAATTCCTAGTTGTGACATCATCCCCCCGTTAGAGGGAATTTCGTCCCGAAACTCATTTGAAAGCTAGATTTGAGAATGTGAGAATAGGTGAGGGTACTTCTGCTTCATCTGGTATTCGTGTTCCCATGTGAATTCTAGCCCACACTTCGCGTTCCACCGTACCTTCAAAATCGGAATGCGACTTTGCTTAGTTCGCTTCACCTCTCTGTCCATGATTTCGACTGGTTCTTCGACGAACAGGAGATTCTCGTTGATTTCTATTTCTTCAAGGGGAATGACGTGGGTTTCGTCAGATAAACACTTTTTCAAATTGGAAACATGGAATATAGGGTGTACAATGCTGAGCTCAGCGGGTAGCTGCAGTCTATATGCCAGTGGACTGATTCAGGTAAGAATCTCGAAAGGTCCGATATATCGTGGGTTCAGCTTCCCTCGTTTTCCAAAACGAATGACCCCTTTCCAGGGAGATACTTTTAACAACACCTGATCCCCGACTTGAAACTCCAAGGGCTTTTGCCATTTATCAGCGTAGCTCTTCTGTCGGTCGCGTGATGCTTGTAGTCGAGCTCTGATTTGAACTATCTTCTTCGTTGTTTCACGTATGATCTCCGGTCCCGTTAACGCCTTGTCTGATGTCAGTCTTCTTACTAGCTGGGTGTCACCTACCTCAACCCAACACAACGGTGATCTACATTTACGTCCATACAACGCCTCGAAGGGAGCAACTTTGATGCTCGTGTGATAATTGTTGTTGTACGAGAATTCGATTAAGGGTAAGTGGCTATCCCACGACTTTCCAAAGTCTATCACACATGCGCGAAGCATGTCTTCAAGCGTTTGAATGGTTCGCTCGCTTTGACCACCGTTTGCGGATGATAAGCAGTGCTCATGTCGTCATGTGTTCCCAGTGCTTTTTGAAGTGATTGCCAAAAGCATGAAGTGAATCTACTATCTCTATCTGAGATGATAGATACTGGCACTCCGTGGAGTCTCACAATTTCCTTGATGTATAGCCTTGTCAACCTCTCCATCTTGTAGGATTCTTTTGTTGGCAGGAAATGAGCGAATTTCTTCAATCTATCGACTATTACCCATATGGTGTCCAATCCATCTGTTGACTTGGGTAATTTGGTCACAAAGTCCATAGTAATCCTTTCCCATTTCCACTCGGGAATTACTGGTTGCTGTAATAATCCCGAGGGCTTTTGATATTCCACCTTCACTTTAGCGCAAGTAAGGCATTTGCTAACATAGGTGGCAATCTCTGCCTTCATTTTGGGCCACCAATAGTGTTGCTTAATATCCAAGTATATTTTGTCTGAACCCGGATGGATGGAGTATCGTGTCTTGTGGGCTTCATTCATGACTATCTCTCGGAATCCCCTAAATTTAAGGACCTTAATGTGGTTCATGAAATAATATGCTCCGTCCTCTTTCACTTCGAGATTCTTTTCCATTCCACGTAACGCTTCACTCGTTCTGTTTTCCGCCTTCATGGCATCTGACTGGGCTGTTCTGATTTGCGAGGTCAGGTGGGATTGGATGGTTATCGAGAGAGTTTTCACACGACAATTCGAGTATTCTTTCCTACTCAAGGCATCAGCTACCACGTTAGCCTTGCCTAGATGGTACTTGATTTCACACTCATAATCGTTTAGTAGCTCAACCCATCTTCGTTGCCTCATGTTCAACTCTTTTTGATTTAGGATGTGCTGGAGGCTCTTGTGGTCCGTGAAAATAGTGCACTTTGTACCATAAAGGTAGTGCCTCCAGAGTTCAAAATGCAACCTTCTGGTAGTGATAGTATTGGTGCACTACAGAGTGCTTGTTTCAAAGTTCGAAATGCAACCTCTTGCTTATCTATCCATTCGAAGGGAACACCATTTTGTGTAAGCATGGTAAGTTGCTTGGCTGTCTTAGAGAAGTTCTGGATGAATCTCCTGTAATAGCCTGCGAGGCCTAAAAATTGGCGAATTTATGTGGGTGTCGTTGGGATTGCCCATCCTTTGATGGCTTTGACCTTAGAAGGATCCACATGTATTCCTTCTTGACTAACAATGTAACCCAAAAAGTGCACACTACGGAGCCAGAACTCACACTTAGAGAGTCTTGCGTATAGCTTTTCGATTCGCAGGGTTTCCAAGATTCGTTGGAGATGTTGGCCATGCTCCTCTTCGCTTCGAGAATAGACTAAAATGTTGTCAATGAAAACGATGACAAAGTTGTCGAGGAATGGTCGGCAGATTCGATTTATTAGGTCCATGAATGTGGCAGGGGCATTCGTTAGACCGAAGGGCATTACGACAAATTCATAATGTCCATAACGAGTTCGGAAAGCGGTTTTGGGGATGTCCTCTTCTCAGGCTTTGAGTTGATGGTACCCAGATCACAGATCTATCTTAGAGAAATAGCTTGCGCCTTGAAGTTGGTCAAATAGATCGTCGATTCGCGGGAGTGGATAGCGATTTTTGACAGTGAGCTTATTTAGTTCCCTATAGTCAATGCACATCCTAAAATATCTTTCTTTCTTCTTAACAAAGAGAAATGGAGCTCCCCATGGTGAGAAACTGGGTCGGATGAATCCTTTGTCCAAAAGTTCACTGAGTTGGCTGGAAAATTCTTGCATCTCCACAGGAGCCAATCTGTAAGGCGATTTGGCAACGGGAGTAGCTCCTGGCACAAGATCAATTTGAAACTCGACTTGTCTTTTTGGGGGTATCCCCGGAAGATCTTCAGGAAAGACATCTGGGAACTCACAAGCTACTGGAATGTCTTGAATGTTGACCTCTTCCTTGGATTTATCCACTATATGAGCCAGAAATGTCAAGTCCTTCGTTCGCAGATACTTATGTGCCTTAATGGACAATATAAGACGAAGGTTTGTGCTAGGTTTGTCTCCGTATATAATTAGGGTTTTGCGATTCGGAAGGTGAAGGTGAACGGCCTTCTCGTGACACATAATCTCAGCATGGTGGGGGCTTAACCAATCCATGCCAATAATCACATCAAAACTCCTAATGGAAACAGGCATTAAGTTTATTCGAAAGACGTGTTGGTTTAAGGCTAGGGTACATCCGATATATATTTCCCCAGTGGATTTTGTTTTCCCATTGGGCATTTCCACCGTAAAGGTTTCATTAAGCTTTTGGGGTTGTTGTTTTAACAAGTGTTTAAATTTATTTCTCACAAAGCTTCGTTTTGCTCCGGTATCAAATAGGATGCATGCATAAATGTGGTTAAGGAGAAACGTATCGGTGACAACAGCGGGATCCTGAACCGCTTCAACCCTGACCCATGGTCAGCACTCTACCTATTCCTCCATTCCCAGGGTTGTTGTTTTTAGGGAAGTTTCAACGGAAATGTCCAGTCTTTCCACATCCATAGCAGGTGTGGCTCGGTCCTGCATTGTTGCCGCTGTTGTTGCTGTTGTTGTTGTTGCGGTTGTTACTGTTGTTGTTTCCTTGCTGCTGATTCTGGGGAGGATAGGTCCTGCAATATTTTGCTGTGTGACCCTTTCGATTTCAGTTGCTGCAATGCATCTCTCTGCATTCCCCATTATGACGGAGACTACACTTGTTGCACTTTGGAAGAGTTCCAGAATACTGCCTAGGAGCACTTGGAACAGCTGAGACTGGAGCATGTGGTGCGGATGGAACTTGGATGGTTGCAACATTGACTATCACTATTTGTTGCTTCTTGGACGATTCTAAGCCTTGACGTCCCTTCCTCTTGTTGTTCTTTACTTTCTTTTTGTCACTCTCCTTCTTGCCTTCAGCCTTCACCAGCTTCTCACCCTTCTTGTTGTTGTGGTCGTACAACTTCTTGGCCAATCTCTTGGCACTGTCGAAAGTTTCGGGATTCGCTGCTATCACATTTCCTTGGATTGGGGAGGTTAGTCCCCAGATGAATCGTTCGATTTTCTTTCCCTCCGAAGTAATCATGCTAGGGCACAACAAAGACAGTTCACTAAACCTTGATATGTATGCGTCAATGTCGAAATTTCGGACGATGAGATTCCACAACTCTTGTTCCATCTTCTGAATTTCTCCTCACAGGTAGTACTCGGCCATCAGCATTTCTTTCATCTCCCTCCACGACATAGAGTTGGCTACGAGAAGAGTCATGGCTTCTACGTGTCCGTTCCACCAAGTGAGAGCTTGATCAACGAAAGTTCATGCGGCAAACTTCACCTTCATGTCCTCAGGGCATTCGCATATCTTGAACCCTGATTCCATCTTCTTGATCCATCTTTTCAGAGTTAACATTCCCCCAGTGTTATTAAAGGTTCGTGGCTTGGCATTAGTGAAATATTTGTAGGAGCATACCTTGGTAGGTCCTTGATTCATCCCATTGTTTGAACTTCCAGCCCCTTGTCCATTGACTCCACCATTGTTCCCTTGGTGGATTTGTGCCATGGATGCAGTGACCGCAACAGATACAGCTGCTTGGAATGCAACTGAGTTGACTTTGGGTGGGGTTGGCCCAGGGTTTCCGCGGGTTGGTCGTTGAGGCATATTTCTGTCATGGAACGGAAAGATGTTGAGTACCTATGGTTTCTTTTGTGAGATCGTGGTCCTATAAACTAGGTGTGTGGCACGAACTTAAGTAATGTCACAAATTAGCATATAATCATGGATATATAACACATAGCAGATTACAACGTCACAGTAGAACACATAAAATCTTCCATTAATATTATCCGCACTTTGATACATGAAAATTTGCTCGAAAGAGCACACATAAATGGTGCAAGTTCGACAGCGTAACGACTCTATGAGTAGTGTAATCACTTAAACATAGAGTTGATGGTACATAGCATAGATCATAGCACTAGTAAGGTAAGTCTACTCCTAACACTCTATGGAGCGCCATATGACTGCAGGGAGGTCATATACCAAAGTGTTGTGCCAACAACTAGGCCATCTCAGTCATTTCTCCAATGACTTCATCCCTCTCCTGCTCAGCTTGCATTGCTCATATTTCTATGGCGAATAGTTGTTGCTGCAGAGCAGCAATCTCAGCTTCTGGAGAGCGATTCTCCCTTGCGGGATTCCCTGGTAGGGGGGGTGGTCCTGCTGCACCTCGCTGACAGGTGATGTGGCAGACTCCTCGCCTGAGTCTTTTTCTTCCTCCATGTCATCATTGGTCCCATCAAACTCGTAGTCTGAGTCTGTGTACTCATCAGGCCCCACGTCGTGTGCTCCCCCTGATCTCCCTCAGGCTCATCTTTGATCATCCCGTGAGCCACTAAGACCTGATGAGACTGAATGCCCTGGTGCTCCCCTTTCATGGTGACTGAGAGGAGGTATATGAATAAATTACGATTACTCCTAAGATGGTTTAATTATTGTATAAATTGAGTTGATGTTCTCTTCTTAGTGATAAAGGGGTATGTTTTTAGGTTTACCTACCATCACGATCTCCTCGGGGCATGTGATAGTTGTACCTCAGAGGAAATGTAGTTGATCAGGCTTCATTCACTCCTTAATATGACTATGAATAGTCCCGGCTTAACCGAGATGCTAGCATTATCTTGTTTGATTTGGTATTATTATTTTTCCTATGTCTTACGAGTAAGGGTGTTTTATCATTGTGTTTATTTGTTTTGTTTTGTTTAGAGTTGTTTTGTCCCTCTTTGGTTTATAGTTGCATATCAATGTGTGGTTAGATATGCTAGTTCACTATAAACAGAGCTCTGATACCAGCCTGTCACACCCCCGAAATAGACGGCAGAAACGTCCGAGGGCTCGTGTGACTTAAATTGAATATCATCACAATGAATATACATGAATCATAACATAAACATCACCATGCATCAATATATTACAACTGACATTGTTCACATCAAGTACATTGTTTTAAAGTTACAAATCCATACATAAATTGTTTGATAGTTTTCAAAAGCAAAACACTAACATACTTGGTACTTATTCCTCAACTTACCTGTTACCTGAGAATACAAGTTATTTTGAAAAATGGTCAACATATGGAATGTTGGTGAGTTCATAAGCAGGTTTGATATGAAAATGTTTTGTGTAGTTTGAACGAAAACAACCCAGAAAATCCGATATTTTTTGTGAAAAGACCATTGTTTATAAAAAGGTGTGAAGATCCGTAAATATATGCATGATGATTTCAAAACATGTATAATTGAAAAACTTTGTATTAAACGTACAAGTGAAAATGTTGAACTTCCCCGGAAAACCCGATGTTTACTAAAATAAAAATATCATATAACGGTTTGAATGGTTATCAATCACGTGAATGATTTTGAATTACCATGATTACTTGATTTATATTGGATTTATTTATGTGAGTCGTTATAACCATGCATGATGATAGGATAAAATAACAAACGTGAAGATCGATTAGATCTATGAAACAGGTATTACGATGAACTCAAAACAGTAAATAAAACAGGAGTGGATCAAAACATGTCGAATGATTAGATCAAATAATCCTCAGCAGAGCTCGACTAAGAACTTCCGCTGTAGAGGATTTAGGGTTACAAGAACGATAATAATAAACTTGTGAATAATGCACTGATCGTTCTATTCTCTCTTTTTTTTTACCTAAGATGCATGCAAGCACCTATATTTATATTCAACCCTACTAAACTCACGGATGGACAGGCCCATACCGGAGATACAAAAATGGACTAGCTAACGAGCCCAATAGACGCAACACTTAATACAAAACACGACCCAACAATCTCCCCCTTTGCGTCAAATTGGAGCGAGACTACTTCTTCTTTGAGCCAGCAGCGGGAGCCTTCTTTACAGTATCAAACAGACGTGTGATAAGAGCGAGAATAGTCTGTCTGAACCGAATGTACCATTATATCATGTCATCGAAGTACTTGACATCATCCGCTGAGTTCTACTTGCATTTGTGGATGATCCCCAAAACGTGCTCTAAGCAAGCAGTGGTGTAGAGGTGTTTGTCAGCCAAGGCGAAAAGACATTTCTGTCCTTCGTTCCTGGTGAACATGACCGAATTCCTTCTCGAGTCAATTTTACCCATCTGCATTTGGTTGAGATCACTGGCAGAGCCAACAGGAGATATTTTTGGTTTCTTCTTAAATACGCTTGCAATCTCCTGATCCATCAGTGCAACTTCCATGATGTAGCACACTAGCATCCTCTTGAGATGGCCGATGATCGGACCATATTCAGCTTCGTTGGTGAGAAGGATGTTGTGCAAGATAATCCAATCATGGGGATTAAGGTTTGGAAGATCTGCAAGGGAAATAGCATGTTCGGTTTTGGCAGATCCCCGAAGTACCTTGAACCGAATGTTGATGAAGTTCCCTTCACTATACGGCTTCAAGACCCGAACGTTGATAATTTTCTGAGCGCTCCAAGTCTGATACTGAGGTTGAGCAGCCTTCAGATAGAAATTAATTAAGTCCCGATCAACCTGTGGATGAGGATGAGGGAACTCTGCAACGTTGGAGAAGGCATGAAAGATGAACGCCTTTCGGGTCAGTGGCATGTCAAACTGAGAGTCGACAGTGTTGGAACAATCAAAAGAGATTACAGGTTCCAGCCACAAGATACTCGGTGTGTCAATGGCTTCTTTTATCATCCTCTCTAGAGTCCAGGCAGGAAAAAAAGTTTTCCTACTCTCAATAAGGTCGTGGGCTTCCTTCTGTTTTCGTTCAGCTTCTTCTGCCTCTCTTGCTACACGAGCACTGACATCAGCCTCATTGCGTCGACTTCTACGTTTCAACAAGTCGGCGATTGTTTCTTTGTCTTCTTCTTCTTCTTCTTCAGCAATATTTTTGCCTTTGTCTTTCACACCAGAACCGGAGGCTTGGCCTATTGGAGGAGGTTCGGTAGTGTGAGTTGCCTTTGAGGTAGGAGGTGGTTGGGACATAGATTCCTTCTCTCCCCCTTGTGTCGGAATGGACACGAAATCAAGTAACCCTTCGATTTTGCTGAGCAGGGAAAGGGTGGGAGCGAGCTTCTCTGCAAGGTACGCCGCACAGAGTAGTTTAGAATGGGATCATGTGCTTCAAGGATGTTGGAGATGGCAGAGTGGACATCCGAAACACACGACTTTATCACCTCCCTTTCGGACCGAAGAGAGTTAATCTCCTGTTGAGAGTGGGAGAGTTGAACACTCTTGACCTTTAGAGCAGTGGTCTTCTTGGAAACAACATCCATAAGAGAGTTCTCAGCAGCCAAATCTTCTTGTAGCTTCGAGAGACGCTCGTCAATGGTTGTGCGGAAGGCTGAGTTGTCGTCTGAAAGCATTTGACGAAAAGAAGCGAAGGACTTCAACTCAGTGGAGACTGACGTTGCTAGCTGTTGAACAATTGGTTCCAACGTAGTCTTGGCAGCATTTGCACTCTCCTGTAAAGACTTTAATAGGCAAGAGGCATCAGAAAATAGTTTATCGACTTTTTCGGTCGCTGCCTGACAGGCTTTTGTTGAGGCATCGATGGCGGAGGTTGCAGAAGCAATAGAATCTTGTTGAGCTTTAGAGAAGGCGTCAACAATCTTCTGAACTGCATCTTCAGAAAGGGATGACTGAGAAGTGGAAGAGGAGGCGATGAGCAAGTCAATCTTGCCATGGAGCTCCTTAAGATGTCGTTTTGTGACAGGAGCGTCGTCATCGTCATCACTCTGTATTTGAAACGGACTATAGTAGACCGAGTCAAACGTCATATCTTCCCCGCCAAGGAATGGTTCTTCTCCCTCTGAAGCATGACCAGGAGAAGGTGGTGGTGGTGAAGCTGGTGGTGTAGTAGTATGGGTAGGTTCGGGTTGGGTTGTTTCGGGTATAGGTGTAGGTTCGGGCGCTTTTGTGGTTTCGGGTGCTGGAGTGGTTTCGGGTGCATCAGTATGAACCCACGTATCAGATACGTTGGCTCTAACATCTGCAGTGGATGTTGTGGTTGCGTCGGTGAATATTGGTGTTGGTATTGGGATTGAAGTGGGTGGTATTGAAGTAGTGGAAGTTATGGGGGGAATAGAAATAGGAATGGTTTTAGGTGGAGAGGAAATT
Source organism: Lactuca sativa (assembly GCF_002870075.4). Lineage (NCBI taxonomy): Eukaryota > Viridiplantae > Streptophyta > Magnoliopsida > Asterales > Asteraceae > Lactuca > Lactuca sativa. Next base: position 314,032,921 of record NC_056630.2, read on the forward strand.
GGAGAAGTAGAGGCATGAACTTCTGGGGTAGGAGATCTGGGTGGAGTGTTGCCTCGTGGAGAGTCATCAGAATCCGAACTCTCACCCTCAGACTCGCTTGAGGAGGAAGCGATGATCAGCTTTCGCTTCGGCTGAGTTTTCCGTCTCTTTTGCTGCGGAGACTGAGCAGCCTTGGTTGGTTTCCTCTTCTTTGGGGATGGGCCTTTAGCTCCTTTAGCCACTTGTTTCCCCTTATCAGCCTTCTTGCCTCTTGGAGCAGGCTTGTCGGCATCATGAATGGACTTCAACATCTCCGGAGTAAGATCCCTCAGACCAGAACGCTTGAACCCTTTGTACGTCTGGATAATCCGACTGTTAGCAGGAACATCCCCATACATGGTTTCCGGAATTGAACCGTTGAATGGAAACTTTGAAGCGTCCGATACAATGATCTTCGTGGTATGGAAGGTACCAATCGAAGACATTGGAGCACCAGAGACAATGGGGACGTGGTACTTTTCCATCACCCATTTCGTGATCAGAGTCCAGAACCTAGCGTATGAAATCTCAGAATGTCTGGAGGTAGAGGAGAGACTCTAGATGAGTTGTTGCCATAGAACAAATCCATAATCCATGTTGATGCCATTTTATATACCATACATTATGGACAGAAATAACCGACTGGCACCATCAGATCCAGCACTTCTTTCAGATAACCCTTTGAATAGAACAGTGAACATCCCGTTCCACTGTGGAGGTAGGCACGACTTCTTGAACTTCGTGGCCGTAGTAAGCACCTCCGTATAACCCATGTTATAAAACATGTAGAACAAGTGCCCCATTGGAATCGTTTCAGGGTTAACCCTCGAAGAATCAGGTTCAAACCCTAACAGCGAGCAAAACCTTTGCTTTGAGATTGATGCCTTGTGCTGAAAGATATCAAAGAAGATTCTGTCAACGACCTTGTCGTAGTGAGCGGTCGCAAAGATCTGTGACAAGAACTCCATCAAAACAGATTCAGCTCTTGTAAGTGCAGGAGCAATCGGAGAAAACTTCAAACACTCGATAATGGGGAACATGAAGGCGTCGTAAGCATGAAGGGTTAAATCGATGATTACGCTTTGTTGTGGGCGAATGGGCATTATGTGGGATGTTGCGTGAACAGAAGATGAATCTGCCATTGCTTGAAGAAAGTGGAGAAGATGATGAACAGTGAAGGTTTAGTTATTTCTTGCGCTCTGGGAATTTGAATTGCAGTAAAGAGGTAAACGGTGGAGGAGGTTGCCTTTTATACTATGGTGTAAGGAGAGAGAAAAATCATCCCAAATCTTCTATTGAAAAACGAAGGGTTTTTCCGGAGTTGACTGATGCGTGACATTTGGGGTTACCGACGATCACGCATGAGAGAGAATGTCAGGTCCCAAATAACACGCCTTCCCATCAGGCGCCGTTTGGAGACGAGACGGTTCAGATTCACACGCGCCCTTCTTGCGCTGTTTGGAGATTAAACGGTTCCGATTCGCACGCTGTCCCTTTTAGCGCCATTTGAAATCAAATGGATTAGACTCCCGCCTGAGTCAGCATGTCTTCATCTTATCCCTTTAAATTGTAACGGCATCTTTTGAAAAATGCCCCCACGTGGATTAAAATCAACCACGGCCTTTAATCAACTGCCAATCCAATTAAAATGCCTTGTAATTAATAGAACCTGAATTTAGGAAAATCAAAGATTTTCGTGCTTAGGGTGTAAAAGAAAAGAAATAAAGCAATATTTTTGGGAAAATATGTGATGTCAATTAAGACACAAAACAAATGATCTCGGGCACGAATCTCTTCCTTCAAAGTCAAGAGAGACCTTAAAGTGTTTGTGTGGTTTCCCGTTGAATAATGATCAAACACTTATTAAGAAGTGTTGAAAGGCTTCTTTTAAATAGGCTTATTAGGGTGGCTTTCGTTTCGATTCAAACTTCCTTATCTTGATATAAGATAGAAAGCGAACGAAGTACTTGTGAGACCGGTGTAGTCTATTGAACAAGTAGGTTGGAGATAATTTAATTTAGCTCAGAAATATGTATATAAAATCTCAACAAAAATTTAAAACTGGATCCCAAGGGAAGAAATGTTATGGGTGTGAACAATTTCATAGGAATCACACAAAAAGAAAAATTTGAGACTTCAAGGAGGTACATCCGTCAATGCATTAGTGAAAACTAGAGCAAATTAATTGTTCACCGTCAATTCGTATTGGGTATTGAATTTTGGGTTTCACTTAGACCGTAGTGGCACGAAACTAAGATCATGAACACAGAAATTGTGCAACCATAAACCTCAGTGGTAATTTCTGAGAGTCTCAAGGGTTACGTTTGTGAAACGAATGTGATGGAGAAATGCAATTTAGACGGCGTAAGAAATCAAAGTACCTCTGCTGTGAAAAATAGGACCAAGCAGAAAACTCTTATCTCATGTGAGAAGAGAGTTAGGTAGCTCATGATTAGAATAAATAAGAAAGCCTAATTGGGAAGACAAGGTTTGTTTATACCAAGTCAGTAAGGCCTATTATTCAGAATCAGGTGAGGCTTTGGAGACATACAACAGCATGCTTCTAAGGACACTTAACTAATTCAATAATTTCCCCATAAACGAACACACACATAAACTTAAAGCCAAAGAGAAAATAAAGAACAAAGTATTTTTGGAGTTTTAGAATTTATATAAAAAAAAATATTTTTGGAATTTTTAATAAAAAATAAAAATAAAAAAAATAAAAGTGAAATAAATAAAAAAAAACAGAAAAAAATTTGGAACCGAACCCGAGCGTTCGGTTTATTTCGGTTGTGAAAAACTTTGGAACCGAACCAGAGCGTTCGGTCTATTTCGGGTGAGAAAAATTTTGTAACCGAACCCGAACGTTCGGTATATTTCGGTTGCTAAAGAAAATAGGTTTAACAAAGAGAATAACTTTGACAATAAGATAAATGCATTTGGAACAATTATGCATAAGATCTACAACCAAGAAAACTACCTTTGATTGATGAGCGAAAAGCAGATTATTCAATCGACCCCGAGCGTTCAATTCATTTCGGTACATTAGTACAAGACCCGAACCCGAACGTTCGGTCTATTTCGCTTCTTACTTTTGAGTTTGAGAGGTAATGTTTGGTACTGACTCCGATTCCATCATACCTAGCCCTTGTAGAATTTTGTTGAACGATGCTTCAGGAAGAGCTTTGGTGAAGATGTCAGCCAGTTGATCAGTGGTTCGAACAAAATGAATTTCGACGTTCCCATCTTCCACATGATCCTTAATGAAGTGATACCTCAGTGCTATGTGCTTAGTCTTCGAGTGTTGCACTGGGTTATGACAGATCCTAATTGCACTTTCTGAGTCGCAATATAGTGGGATCTTTTTCATATTGAGTCCATAATCCCGGAGTTGACTTTGGATCCAAATCACTTAAAAAGTACAGGAGGCAGCTGCGATGTATTCTGCTTCAGCGGTAGACAGTGATACACAGGTCTGTTTCTTTGATTGCCAACTAACCAACTTCCCGTCTAGGAATTGGCAGCCTCCCGTGGTGCTTTTCCTGTCTAGTCCACAACCTCCAAGGTCTGCATCTGAGTAGGCTTGAACGAAGAAGCCTGAGTTGGATAGATACCATAGGCCTAAAGAGGTAGTTCGCTTGAGATAACGGAGTATGTTCTTCACTGCAAGCATATGAGGTTCACGTGGATTCGCCTGAAATCTAGTACAGTAACAAACAGAGAACATTATATCAGGCCTGCTAGCAGTAAGATACATCAGAGAACCGATCATCTGGCGATATAGCGTAATATCAACTGCTGGCTTATCCAATGATGGAGAAAGCTTGGTGCCGAATGCCATTGGAACTTTAACCTTTGAATCTCCCATCATGCCAAATTTTGCGAGGTGAGTCTTCGTGTAAGCTTCCTAATTAATAAAGATGCCTTCGGGTCCCTGTCTAATATTTAAACCAAGGAAAAAGTTAATTGGACCCATTGAGCTCATTTCAAATTTAGTCTCCATCAGCTTTCTGAACTCAGCTGTTAAGCCAGGATTCGTTGAGCCAAAGATGATATCATCGACATAAATTTGAACAATCATAAGGTGGTTACCTTCCTTCTTACGAAAGAAGGTTGGGTTAACCGAACCTTGTTTGAATTTTGACATCTTTAAAAACTTGGTTAGCGTTTCATACTAGGCCCTCGGAGCTTGTTTCAGTCCATATACGACTTTGTCCAAAATGTAACAGTGATTGGGGTACCTTTCATTGACGAATCCAGGAGGTTGCTCCACGTACACCGTTTCTTCAAGTTCTTCATTTAGAAATGCGCACTTGACATCCATTTGGTAGACCTCAAAGTTTTTGTGTGCAGCATAGGCAAGAAATATTCTAACAGATTCCAGCCTAGCTACAGGAGCGAAAGTTTCTTCATAGTCGATTCCTTCCTCCTGACAGTATCCTTTCACCACCAGACGGGCTTTGTTTCGTATCACGTTGCCTTCCTTGTCCATCTTATTTCTGAAGACCCATTTGAGACCAACAACTGAGGCATCTGGAGGAGTTGGAATGAGGTGCCAAACTTTATTCCTTTCGAATTCATTCAGTTCGTCTTGCATAGCTTGAACCCAATCGGAGTGATCAAGAGCAGTGTTAACTGTCTTTGGTTCAACTTTTGAGACAAAGGAGCTAAACATACAGAATTCTACTTTTGAAAATAAGGAAGTTTGTTTTGCCTTTAGTTGTGATCGGGCCAGGACCTTTTCAGAGACATTACCGACAACCTGGGAAACAGGATGATCTATAGTCCATTTGGCAAGAGGAGGGTAATTTGGATCATAAGATGGATCCAATTCAGCGTTTACCATCTCTTCTAGTTCAGATTGACTGTCATCGTCATAAAGCATATCAGTATTCTCCCCCTCGACAGATAAGTTTTCAGATGTATCTTGAGTTTCCAGAGCTATAGGGGTTTCGGGTGGTGTTGAGCTTTTAGGTCTTGACGCACCTTCGGGTGTTGTAGCACTTTCGGGTGTTATAGCACCTTCGGGTGTAGCTTGAGAACTGTATTCCCCCTCAACATGTGAGCTCGGCTGTGATGACAAAGATGTGTCCTCCCCCTCAACTGAAGTATCGTGCTGTGGAGGTTCGTTAGAACTTGATCCTCCTTCATTCATTCTCTTTGCAGTATCTTCGATGAGTTGCTTCAGATGATCTACTTTGTTGTCTGCTGCACTAGCTTCTGAGAGACTTGCCTTCTCTGGTTCATCGAATAACTCGACGAACTTCTCAAATAGGTTTTCGATCGAGGCTGTGACTTGGCCCGTGTGAGAAAAGATTTCTCCAACTGTGTCTTCGTTGGCCTTTAGCTTTTTGACATAGCTATCATCAAAAGTCACATAATAAGTTTATTCTATTTTCCTTGAGCGCTTGTTTAATACCCTGTAGGCTTTAGAAGTGAGAGAATAGCCCAGAAATATCCCTTCATCGGCTTTGACATCGAACTTGTTACGATATTCTTTAGAATTGAAGATGAAACACCGTGAGCCGAATACATGGAAAATTTTGACATTTGGCTTCCTGTTGTTGATGATCTCATAAGGAGTGAGAGTGAATCGCTTATTGAGATATGACCTGTTCTGCGTAATGCATGCTGCAGCAATAGCATCAGCCCAAAAATATAAAGGTAAAGAAGCAAAACTTCGCATGGTTCGAGCCGCCTCACACAAAGATCGGTTTTGTCTTTCGACAATCCCATTTTATTGAGGGGTGTAGGGAGCTGAGAAGTTGTGACTGCTTCCTTTTTCGGCCAAGAATTCTTCGAATTCTTTATTTTTGAATTCCAGCCCATTGTCGCTCCTGATGTTGCGAACGACTTTCTTCAGCTGTACTTCAACCTGCTTGATAAACATCTTTAGCTTGAGAGTTGCTTCAGATTTGTGCTTCAGAAAGAACACCCATGTAAAACGTGAAAAGTCATCAACAATAACAAGAATATACTTGCTACCGCCGATGCTTTCAATAGATGATGGACCACACAAGTCAATGTGAATTAACTCTAATGGTTCAACAACTTTGGTGTTTACAATCGATGGGTGACTTTGACGACTCTGCTTCCCCATTTCACACGCAGCACATAAATGTTCTCGATCGAATTTGAGCAGTGGAAGACCTCGAACATGACCACCTGTGACAAGTTTGTTGATATCCTTGAAGTTGAGATGAGAGAGCCTTCGGTGCCACAGCCAGCTTTCGTTAGATTGTGCTTTGGATAACAGGCAGATAGCTGGATTCCCTTTGATGGGTTTGAGGTTCAGGGGAAACATTTCGCCTTTGCGCTCCGATTTGAGAATTACTCTTTTCGTTTTCTTTTTAATTATTTCCGAACCCTCATCATCGAATGAGACCTTGAGACCGGTACCTCCAACAAGCTGAGATACACTGATGAGGTTGTGTTGTAGTCCTTCAACGTATGCGACCTTCCTAATCGTAAAATCACCATTTGTTATCATTCCATAGCCTTTTATTGTGCCGAATGAGTTGTTCCCGAAATTGACATTTCCACCGTTTAAAAGAGACCGAAATTCCCTCAGCTCTTCCTTCCTTCCTGTCATGTGACGCGAGCAGCCACTGTCAATGTATCATTCTTCGTCAAACTGCTCGTCACTGATAACCTGCAAAAATTAAGCAGATTCAGGAACCCAAAGTTTCTTGGGTCCACGTGAGCCTTTCACAGGAACAGGAATAGTAAGAGAGATGTCAACAAGATATGTTCTTTTTATTAAAGTTGTTTCATCTTTCTTTTTAATGGTGAAAACCTTAATTTTATTGGGATTTGTTATTGTCGGTTTGGATTCAGGTTTAGGCACTGGGACATTGGAATGCTTTTGATCGGTTTTGACTGCGGAAACCTTCGATTTTCCTTTCAAATCTGTTGAAGATTTTGGATTTTGAGTATTAACAGAATTGGATTTAGAATGAGGTTGAGAGGAATTAGAAGGATTAGAAGAAGTAGAACGAGAAAATTTAGACTGAGATGTTTTCTTGACTTGAGGTTCTAAGTGACCCTTTTGTTTTTTATCATTAGTGGTACCAAACTTAGAACTTTGGATGCTTTTGCTCTCAGAACCGAACTTATGCTTTCGGTAGCTTGTGTTTTCTGAACCGAACCTTTGCCTTCGGTTATCATAATTTTCAGAACCGAACGTGTCCTTTCGGTTGTTATGACCCTCAAAACCGAACCTCTCCCTTCGGTTGTTATTACTTTCTTGTGATCTAAAGGTACTTTTCTCTAACTTTGAATTTCTGTCATGATGAGAGAAATGGGCGTTTTGAGATTGCCAAAACTGTTTTCGTTCTGAGAGATTCTTCTTGTATCTCATATTCCTTTGCTGCTTCTGATTCTTCACTTGCTTCGGCTGTCGATGGATATTTGCTTTTGCCTTTTGCTTTTTGTCAGCCGGTTCACTCTAAACTGATGAGGTTTCGCTTGAAGGAGTGACTTCTTTTGCAGGATCTCCTTTTTCTTCAGGAACATCTTTTGTACCACTAGTACTTGGCATGTCAAAGTTATCGGGCTTATTCAGAGGCTCTGATACCAATTGATAGGATAAAATAACAAACGTGAAGATCGATTAGATCTATGAAACATGTATTACGATGAACTCAAAACAGTAAATAAAACAGGATTGGATCAAAATATGTCAAATGATTAGATCAAATAATCCTCAGCAGAGCTCGACTAAGAACTTCCGCTGTAGAGGATTTAGGGTTACAAGAACGATAATAATAAACTTGTGAATAATGCACTGATCGTTCTATTCTCTCTTTCTTTTTACCTAAGATGCATGCAAGCACCTATATTTATATTCAACCCTACAAAACTCACGGATGGACAGGCCCATACCGGAGATACAAAAATGGACTAGCTAACGAGCCCAATAAACGCAACACTTAATACAAAACACGACCCAACACATGATAATGAATAGTTCGTCTGTCTTGGCACTCTGCTGAATGCCAGAATTGATCTTAAGATTGTGTCACCCTAGACTGGCAGAGTCTAACTGTAGCGAACAGCTGACGTGTGGGGGAGTCATGCCCGTATAGATCTATACACAAACTCTCGCTCTCCCTCCAGGAGACTTTGATTATAACTACAGACTACGACCGACACACGTTGGTGCCACCCGTTATTACTCACTAAATCCCAATTGACTTTGATTACTATTGATTATCGACCTGTATTTGTTTACTTGGACCTTACTAGCAGTACTAATGGGCCACTATGTCCCAATAGCACTTAAAAGTCATTGAGGGTCCCTTAAATATGAAATTAGGTCGTAGGAGGTCTAATCAATTTAGGGTTGCATGTACGCATAGGAATGTATGTTTTGCTCAAAACCCATCACCACATACCAGCACAAGTACAATCCACACCAAACAAGCAAATAACATACCAAACAAGCAAATAACATACACGTACTAGATACCAAACAACCTAGTATTGTTATCCTATAATCTAAAAATCGCACACGATCTCATGTAAATACACATCAATGTAATGTAGTGAGAAACTCACTTCGAACCGAAAGTAAATCACAAAAAGAAACCATAAAACTCCAAATAATCAAGGAACTTCCTTGCCCCCTATTGAAGTGTTATAAAACATTAAAAACATAACCCTTATCCCTTAATTCAACTACTTAGTCCCTTGTTTCGTTTTCAACTCTTAACCCCAAAACTACAATATGTTTAAGACTTGTTTTGACCCCTTAAACCCATTAAATCCAAATTATTATCCCATATTCAAAAGTTTCAGCTCAATAACTTTCCATGGATATATTAAACTAAGGGGCTATTTTTTTGCCTTTACTCGTTCCGATCAGAGATGATTGCTGATTTAGTCAGCAGTTAGAGCGTTTGATAGACCTCTAAAGTGTCTGACGCAGTCAACAATAGCTCCCTAATGGGCTGACTCGGTCCCCCATAAAATTAATGTTGACCCAAATAAACCCCATCGTCCATTTGTCTCGTGCCTTAACATAAATCACACAGCTTCTTCCCTTCCTTCCATCTTTAGTGCAACCTAAAACAGATCCCTCCGACGACTTTGACGCTTTCTCAGTGACTTTCAGCGACTTCATAGCCATCACTTCGACTTCGACATCTACAACAACAGGTAAGCATTGGTTGTTTTGTAATTATATTTTCTAAAGCATACATATGAAATCAATTGAATACCATGTGTGTATGAAATCAATTGAAAACCATGTGTGTATGAAATCAATTTTCCACACGAATTGTGTATGAAATCAGATTGTATCTACATGAAAGCTGACCATGAGTGTATGAAAATAGTTTATTTGTATATGATTTCCAATTTATATGTATAAAAGCCGGTTATAGGTTTATGATATCAGATTATAAGGTTATAAAATCAGATTTATGCCTATGAAATCAGAATATGTTTGTGTATGAAATCAGAATTTATGTGTGTATGTAATCAAATTTTTATTCTTGATTTATGTTGTATGAAATTTGAAATTGTTGTATGAAACCTGATATTTGAAGTTGTATGATCATGATTTATGTTGTAAGCATTGGTATGAAATCTAAATTTGTTGAAACGTTTTATGATCTAGGTATGAAATCAATATTTATGTTGTACATGTTATTAAAAATTGATGAAATCAGATTTATGCTTGATTTATGTTGTACATGTGTGTTAAGCTATTTTTTCTTTTATAATAGACATGACAGATAAAAGAACTAGAATTAGTTAGAAGTTAGAGAGTGTTGACAATTTTTTTTTGAAGGATGTATACACGAACCAACCAATAATGATCAGCGGAAACGTCCGAAGGCTCGTGTGACTTAAATTGAATATCATCACAATGAATATATATGAATCACAACATAAACATCACCATGCATCAATATATTACAAATGACATTGTTCACATCAAGTACATTGTTTTAATGTTACAAATCCGTTCTTAAATTGTTTGCTAGTTTTCAAAAGCAAAACACACTAACATACTTGGTACTTATTCCTCAGCTTAGCTGTTACTTGAGAATACAAGTTATTTTGAAAAATGGTCAACATATGGAATGTTGGTGAGTTCATAAGCAGGTTGGATATGAAAATGTTTTGTGTAGTTTGAACGAAAACAACCCAGAAAATCCGATATTTTCTGAAAAGACCATTGTTTATAAAAAGGTGTGAAGATCCATAAATATATGCATCATGATTTCAAAACATGTATAATTGAAAAACTTTGTATTAAACGTACAAGTGAAAATGTTGAACTTCCCCGGAAAACCCGATGTTTACGAAAATAAAAATATCGTATAACGGTTTGAATGGTTATCCATCACGTGAATGATTTTGAATTACCTTGATTACTTGATTTATATTGGATTTATTTATGTGAGTCGTTATAACCATGCATGATAATGACTAGTTCGTCTGTCTTGGCACTCTGGTGAATGCCGGAATTGATCTTAAGATTTTGTCACCCTACACTGGCCGAGTCTAACTGTAGCGAACAACTGAGGTGCGGGGGAGTCACCCCCGTATAGATCTATACACAAACTCTCGCTCTCCCTCCAGGAGACTTTGATTATAACTACAGACTATGACCGACACACGTTGGTGCCACCCGTTATTACTCACTAAATCCCAATTGACTTTGATTACTATTGATTATCGACCTGTATTTGTTTACTTGGACCTTACTAGCAGTACCAATGGGCCAGTAAGTCCCAACAGCACTTAAAAGCCATTGAGGGTCCCTTAAATATGAAATTAGGTCGTAGGAGGGCCTAATAACATTTATTACTATTCCTTGGGCCCAAAATCATGTTAATGGGTCACGAAGGCCCCAACAAGCATGATTGGACTTTCAAGCCCAAAGTCTGGATTGTTTACTTGTTTTTAGGAATTGTATAATTGTTGGAAGGTTTGATTGGACGATTGTTATTTGGGATTGGCACGAGGCGGCTCGGTTGTTGTTAACAATTCTTGGAATTATACATATATTCATCTTGAAGAGTTGTAGTTTGTATTTTTTTTTTGACTCAAACATCTTGATAGTAAAAGGATTGATTCAAAAAGTTGGTTTGACCCATTTTATCCATTCTTTAATAAACATGACAATTTTAGTCCCTTTTTAAAAAAAAAAAGACATTTTAAGTCCTTAAATCATTTTCTTGACACATTTGACCTATAGACTTACTCAATTGATATTTTTAGCCCAAAATTTATTCTTTGACAGTTTCAGCCCTTCCAGAAAAGTAGTTTTTGGTCAAAGCCCAAACTTTTGCAACTTTTACAATTTTGGCCCAAAATCCAAGTAGTTTACATTTCTAGTCCTTTTTAGTAAAGAAACGCATTTAACCAATGAAATAATTTTGTTTACATTTTTATCCCCTGTTTTGAGAAATTTTTCATTTTAGCCCTTTGAAAATCATATTTTTCGCAACTTTGGGCTTAATGGGCCTAAAAGCCCAAAAATTGGCCCATTGAGCTATTATTTACATTTCAAGTCCTTTGAAGAGAATAATTTTCACAAAAACATTTATTTTAACTGTTTTGACTCTTTTGACCCTCAAGAAAACTGTGAAAAGCAACTTCTCACCCAACTTTTGTTTATTTGACAATTTAAGCCCCAAAATTTGTTTTATGTTACAATATGTCTATTTTAAATCTTAGAGGGTATTTTTCTTGACTTATTTAGTGTGGTATACCTTAGATCATGTTAGTTTTCCTTCTTATGTCATAGATCTCGAGATTTCTTCTCTTTTTGTTGCATATTTACCACATAAACACTTACAATCACATATACATGCATAAAATCATACATAACACACACATACACATAGATCTACACATTTTACTTGTATTCTTCCCCATAAAACTTGTAAACACCGAAAAAGAGGGGTATGAACTCACCTTGAGGTTTGGATTTTGTTTTGATGAAGAATTGAGAGAAGATTTCGGCCTAACAAGCTTCCTTAGAAGTCCTTGAGCTTAGATTGCTTCTAAGGAGTATGATTATCAAGTTGAATGAATTAAAAGATGATTTTTGATGAGGTATAGAAGTTAAAATTTTGATTTAAGTAAGAACTAACCAAGACTTGAAGTGATTTTTGAATGAAAAACTCCTTAGAATGCTTCTAATTCTCGAAAATTTGGATGAAAAAGAAAAGAGAGTTCTTATGTGTTTGAGAGAGATTTTTGAGAGAGAGTGTGTGTGTGTGTGTTTTTCCTTGGTGCTCTCTGCCGAAGAAGAAAATAGAGGGGAGAAGAGAGATATAAGGATGTGATGGATGCATGGGAACATGAGATGGTTGCATGGAAGACCAAAATATAATTAGGAGGTGGCTAACCCTCCTTATTTCATCAATTTCCATTTTTTTTGTTTTCTTCTTCTTGGGCTGAGAAAAGGATAAGAGAGAAGAAGAATGGGAAGCGGAGACCATGGTGTGTGTATATATATATATACACACACGCACACATTTTTTAAATTTGATTATTTTTTACTAGTTTGATAATATCTATTAAATTCTCAAATTGTTGAAAAACTATGTAGATAAGCTTAGAAATGCACCCCTAGCTTGCGTTGATCTTTCAACCCAACTGTTTGATGGGCCGACATCGAACGACTGTCATAGTTTGGGGCTATCTTCGACACCACCTCATCCCAATGAAGTATTTACTAGACATAATTTTGAGGATACTGAGATGGAAGACCTAACACCTCATATGTATATCCCAGCCTCAACCTCAACAGTACCCCCACCTACTAGTACTTCATCTGCAAGTGAAAAATCCTCTGGCCAGACAAAAAAAGGGAGGGGGGGGGGGACAAAATGGTCCCAAGGACACCACACTTGATGATGCGTTGAGAGAAGTTAGCAAGTAAATTTTCAAGGCTGTAAAAGCATTCAAGCAAGCAAATAATCTTGAAAAGGATACGGATGAATGTATGCAAAGTTGGAAGGCTTGAACTGGGGAGAATATGATCTCAAATACAACACTGCTCTTATGTTATTCATTGAAAATGCTGGTAATAGGAAGGTTTGGTTGCGCCTCAAGTCGTCGACTTGTGAGTCATGGGTGATGTAACACCGAAATTTTCAAAACAATTTTTTGATTTAAAAATAATCGTTTAATTCTTAAAACACTTTGCTTAAAATCTCATTCATAACGAATTACAAAACATAACTCCATTTTCACTTGCATAATAAACCAGGATCCTCAAAACATGACTCTTTCTCTGGTGTGTACAATCGACCCGGTGCTGTCTCGTGATCCTGAGAGAAACCTAAAACACATAACACAAAACACTGTAAGCACGAGGCTTAGTGAGTTCCCCAAAATACCACTCTAACACATATTAGCCACTCGAGGCTATAACTCGGTTGACCCTCCGGGCAGTGTATCTCAGTGGGACCCTCCAGTCCCAGCTCTCTGTGGGCCCTCTGGCCCTAACTCTATGGACCCAAGGGTCCTAACTCTGAATCATGCATATCACATATCACAATAAATCTCAACATATAAATATCATACAAATATACTGGCACATAATATGAAAAACACCACATATAGCACATATTAACCACTCGAGGCTATAACTCTATGGGCCCTTGGGCCCTAACTCTACGAACCATCTGGTCCTAGCTCTGTGGACCTTCTGGTCCTATCTCTGATTACACACAGCATAAATCACATAGAAATAATGTGGTGCCACACGTCACATACAATAACTCTATCACATAACTCTGTTACCACTCTAGGTAAAGTATAGTGAGAAGACTCACCTGGAAAGCAGAAAGCAGATATCCCCACACTTGAATCTCAAACTCACCACCGCCTAACACATAAGGCAAATACTCTCATGAATATAACTCTCAAGACTAGAATCAACCCTCTCTTGGCACCCTCTTAAGGGTAAAAGACCATTTTACCCCTCTCTTGGCCTAAAGGCCACATCGCTGACCAAACCCTAAAAGTCAACGGTCAACTTTGACCGGACTCGGCGAGTGCACTAGGGCGACTCGGCGAGTCTACACGTGTCCACTGACTCCCTAGGATCCTCTCTTGACACATCGAGTATTTCTCTGACTCGACGAGTTTCACCTGGCATAAATCGCGGGGCCACCACGACTCAACTCGGTGAGTTCCGGCATGACTCAGTCCCCCCCTGACTCTCCCTGACTCACTGAGTCGACCCCTCAACTCGACAAGACCACTCGCTGAGTGGTTACGGGGAAACTTCATGCTACTCGCCGAGTCTGTTCTTCGGACTCGGCGAGTCTATACCATGCATAAACTCAAACTCACTCCTGAGGTCAGATCCGTTCTAATAACTCATAGATCCAGTCCTTCCAAGCACATACATCACGTAAAGTTACTATCTTGGTGCTCATGCAAAGGTTCAAAGGCCTTATTTGATGATATGGTCTCTAGAATGCTATTCTAAGCTCATGGCCTCCATTAACACTCATAAAGCTTGAGGGAAAAGAGTCTCTGGACCTCTTTGGGTCCAGATCTAAAGCACCAGCACGAGAAGAGGCCAATTACTCCTTGTATCATTCCACAAAGAAACTCTAACTCAAAGATTTACACCAAGGACTGACAAAGGAACGAATGGTTACCTTAAATGAAGTCTCTGAGCTCAGGAATCACTGGATTAGCACCCTCTTTGGTCTCCTCTTGCCTTGATCCTCTTCTATATGCAAAAACACCCACAAATAGTCAAGGATCTTCCTCTTCTCTCTCACAAAACGCTCAAAGACTCTTTAGGGTTCTCTCTGGGGTTGGTGGCCGCAAATGACGGCCATAAGCCCCTTTAAATAGGTCTCATACCCTGAAAATTAGGGTTTCATTCAACAGCGTGGACTCGCCAAGTCCACCTTTTGGACTCGCCGATATGGATTTATATGTTATGTTACCGATTGTTATGTGATATGAATTTATATGTCATGGATTGTTATGTTATTGATTTTTATGTTATAGATTTATGTGATGGATTTGAATGTAATTTATATTTAACATCTAACACGTCACATATAGATAAACAAAGGTGAATGTTATATTTACTTATATTATCGTTGTGTTGGTTGATGTTGGTCCGACAAGGGCAAAGAAGAATTGAAAGAATAAGGGCTAACGAACTAGTAGCAAGCATGCATGCATATACGCAATATTTGATACACAGATGTCATACATAATGTTACAATATGATGTACCTTTCACAAGATGCATTTGTACTATTATGCAATCATTTTACATAAAGAAATCGGTTGCAATGTAGTAGGACAATAAGCGTTGAAGAGAAGATGGCTATATTTTTACATGTTATAGAACATAATGAACGTTTTCGAGAGGTTAAAGGAGTATTTTAACAATACACAAATGATTCATCAATGCTTTCATGAGGTCCTAACTGTAATGATGTGTTTTGCAATAGAAATTATAGTACCCACATCTTCTAATCTAACAAGAAATACCTCATAACGACATAGATGGCTAACACAAATATTTTCCGGAGCAATAGGTGCACTAGATGGAACACTTATACATCCAGCTATGCCCGTTGATCAACAAACTCGCTAAATGGGAAGAGGAAAAGGTGAAGTTTATCAAAATGTAATTGGAATTTGTGTTTGATATGAAATTAACCTTTGTATGGGTCGGATGGGAGGGTATAGCACATGATTCTAAAGTTTTGAAAGAAGTTGCTTTTAATCTGACTTCCAGATTTCCATTCCCTCCACCAAGTTTGTAATTTTCCTATAACTTTTATTATCTATATTATTGATATAATAAAAGTGGCAATCAGCTACAAATAAATATTATTTTTGTGATGTCGCATACACCAACACCCATGGATTTATGGTTCCCTACCGCAATACTAGGTATTGGTTAGCCGATTTTTTGAAGAAACAAATCTTTAACCAAGGAAGAAAGGTTCAATCATGCTCATGCACAACTTAGAAATATTATTGAACGTGCTTATGGTATATTGAAGGCGAGATTTCCAATGTTAAAACAAATGGGTCCTTATCCTTTTCCTGTGCAAAGAGACATAGTCCTTGCATGTGTTGCGGTCCATAATTTTATAAGGAAATACAATATTTAAGATGATTTATTTATGAACTTTAAACACGACACTATGGTTACTCCTGATGTAGAAGGTGGAGGAAGTGAGGACCAAAATAAACAAGACATAGAATGAAGTTTAGAAGCCATTAACTATATGACTACTTTACGTTAGGGGTGTTTACGAGGTAGTTCGGTTCGGATAGTAATAAAAATGTGAACCGTGACCACGGGGCGGGTACCTCGTGCGCACTAACCGAAACCGAATCGAATTGACAAAAAAACCGAACCGAACCGAACCTTATGAAGGCGGGTAACCACGGTTTGGTTCACGGGTACCCGATAGAATTAAAAAAATCAAGTTCAATTGAAACTACAAACTCCTATTCTAGTCATTTTGTTTCTTAAAATTAGTAAGTCAAAGAGTAAAATAAACACAATGAAGTTCAAATATCATACACAATAATATATATATATATATATATATATATATATATATATATATATATATATATATATATATATATATATATAATAAAAATAACAAGAAAATCAGAATTTAGAACTATAAATTTGAATTGTCGATATGGATGTTGTTTTGGGCTATTGGCTATTGGATTCACACACACACACACACACACACACACACACACATATATATATATATATATATATATATATATATATATATATATATATATATATATATATATATATATATATATATCAAGTGGTTCGGTTCGGTTATTTGCGGATACCTAAATATCAAAACAAAAAACTGACCCGTTGACATCCGGTTTTTTCGGTTTCGGTTTTTTTCAGTTACATTTTTTTTTCAGTTTTGGTTTTTTCGGTTTTAGATTGGCTGGTTCGGTTCGGTTTTTCGGTTTTACAGTTTTTTTGCACACCCCTACTTTACGTGCTTAGATTACTAATCTATTACTTTCAAATTGTTAACGTTAAATTTTAAGCAATTTATTATGTAGATTTTAAATTTGTATGACAATTTCTATTTGGATTTTAGATGATGTATGTTTAATTTGGATTTTATGTGACCATTTGTATTTTTATAATTATTTTATCCAACACAAGAGACAATATAAGGGTAATATGGTCATTTTTATCATTCAGTCAGATTTTCTAACCCGATCAACTTCTAACCCGATCAACAACTATTAAATGACCCTTAAGTTTAATTAGTTTTCTAAGATTTAATATGAATTTACAAAATAGTGTATCAAAGCAGCTAAATTCGGACCAATCAGTGAAAATGATGATTTTCTAAGAAGAGCTATCAACAGGTCAAGGCAAAAATCATGGAGTTACTAGACTCAAATCATGAACTTTAGGCACTAACTTTTCTCAAATCCCATATTCCCTGATTTTTTTTTATAATTTTACAAAACTGGACAGAAAAAGGAAAAACACATAAATTCACTACTTTGCCTTTTTAGGTTAGTTTGGCTTCTCAACCCATTAAATCATCATAAAACGACCCACCAAAGCTAGAAAACAATGACTTAAGAGTTTCTAAAAAGTATTGAGCCAAATTTCAATTTGAATTGCAAACCACCACCCAAACTATGTTGTCAAAAGGAGAAATTCAAAGTACAATGTTTTAATGGAAAAATCATGAGTTTCTTAAGGTTTTAAACTCCATTAATAAAATAAGACCACAAGGTAGAACAAAGAGAACCACCCACCACCACCATAGTAAGGTGACAGGTGCTGGTCAACGACGACAGCCATGGTCGGTGTCCATGAAAGTTGATGGTGGTGATGGTGATGGGTTTCGAGCCTCTTTAGATGAAAAAAATGGCATCAGAAATGATAAACAGTTCTGATCTAAACTCGAAATCTGTAGGATCTAAACTCACTAATCTATGTAACTTAATATAACTATTAAGTAAGCATACCTTTGATTTCTTAGATGGTTTCTTCTTTTGACGAGCCAATGGATTGAACTAGAGAACCCAAAAGATAGTTCACCTTCTGTGATCGCACCCAAGACGCAAACAAGAAACAGATCAAAGTAATCCTCGAACTTCAAGCACAAACATAATCGAAGTCTCAATTCTATTCTTCGATCACGTCGTGGGGACTAGATGGTCACGACGTGAGAATGATGATATGGGATTCTTAGGGATTTTCAGGATTCTAAACTTTGATATCTAACAGGTATATTTCTCATGTGTCAAATCCGGATTTTGAGCACTCTATTTATAGGCAGGTGATTTGAAACCCTAGAGATAAATACCAAAAATAATAGTAACTAGAAAACGATCCCAGGCTTCGCCCCAGTTTAAATAATTTTTTTATATTTTTTTCTAATTTCTTCTTGGAGAGAGGCGATGCTTGTCTGCATCTTGTTGTCACATGTCGTTCTTTTGTTGAGAACATTGTCGGATATTACGAAGTTCAGGAAGTGTGGGCGAGTTTCTATGGTGTTGTATTACCCCTGAAGAATTAAATATATATATGAATTTTATTTTTCTTTATGTAAAATATAATTTTTATTGTTTATTTATAGCGTAAATTACACGAATGGTCCCTATGGTTTAGGGTAATATGCGTGTTTGGTCACTCACTTATTTTTTTAACTCGGAAGGTCCCTATTGTTTGTTTTTGTTACACGCTTGGTTCCTGTCTTACCTAAAAAGACTATTTTGACCTTAATTTTTTTAATTTATTTAAATAAGCACACCCCTAACCCCACCCCCTCACCTTACCTTACCTACCCCATCATTTTTCTCTATTTAAATAATAGTCTTTTTAGGTAAGACAGGGTCAAGCATGTGACAAAAACAAAACAGTAGGGATCAAGAGCGTAACAAAAACAAATAGTAGGGACCTTCCAAGTTAAAAAAAAATAAGTTAGGGACCAAGCGCGTAAATTACCCCAATGCATAGGGACCATTCATGTAATTTACTCTTATTTTTACGTATAGCCATGTGATCAGCAGTATAGTGAAAGCCAGGGAGTAGAAATGACCACTCCATAAAATAAGGTGGCAAAATTGTCAAGCACGTCCACATTTTCTATATATTACGAGGACAATTTTTTTAATTAGTTTTGTACACATAGGTCAAACCTACCAAAATACAAATATGTTACACATATGGACTGTTTTTGAAAAAAAAATTATAGGGACCATATATATAAATTAAAATATTTAAGGGAGTAAATTTGCCAAATTTTAAAACCTTTGTTGCAAGGACTAAATCTATCAAAATGTATAACCTTTGTTGTTGCAGGGACTAAATATGTTAAAATATAAAACCTTTGTTGTAGAGACTAAATATGCAAAATATAAAAGCAACAACCAACACTAAGCAAATTAAAGAAAAACGGGACCATTTTTGATAAAATGTAAGAAACATTGGGCCAAAATTATAGACCACTAAAGATTACTATTCAAAAGCCATGCATATATATATATATATATATATATATATATATATATATATATATATATATATATATATATATATATATATATATATATATATATATATATATATATGAAGTTGATTGTTGACCAATCATTTTAGTTATTTTAAGAAAGTAATTAATAAATATTATTGAATTAAAAATAATTAAAAAATACCATTTAATTTCACTATAAAGGTATTTTAGTTAAATGACATAAGTTTTACAAAAAGGAATATTCCAGATTTCTTGAGATAATTAATTTTCTTGATTTAAGAATTATGATTTTTTTAATTAATTCAATTTTAATTCTAGGATAATTTTGAAGTATACCCGGTTTTATTCCGTTAAATGATATTCTATAGAAATGTCATGATACATATTTCTGATAGAATATATATTTTGATTAAATGAACTTGTTAAAGAAAGAGAACATTCTTGAAACCTTAGTTGCAAAAAAAAACAAGATCTTTTTATATTTATGGAGATTTGAATGTAGATTCATACATATTATTAAAGAATACCAGTCTTATATATTTTAATACAATTATACACATTATAACAGAATGTCATAAAAATGAAATAAATTCTTAAAAAACATAACATGCTTGTATATACAATTCTTGAAAAAATGCATTTGATCTTCTTCAATAGTCCAGAGTCGACTTGATTCTAACCATTCTTACGAAAATGACATTATGTGAGACTAACATCCGACGAGAATTACATTATGTAAGAATACTATTATATGAGAATACATTTATCTTCATCATCTAATATATGCAATGCTCATGTCTCTGACAAAAAATATACACATTATCAAATCCTACGATAAAATACTCTAACAAACGTTAGTGATTCATTTTAGAAATACATTCTAAGCTCAACACAACTATCCACAAACTCCGTATGTTTCCTAGTCTATAATCAATAAATAAAAGTGAGATGTTAGTCAATAATGAAAAACAGCTTGCTTTTTAAGAAAATTATGAACCGTAAGTAATATGGTTTTAAAAAATAAAAAGTAAACAATCAACTTTTTTGTCGACCAAAATCTCTAAGCGACGATGATACTTGTGATGGTATTAATATATAAACATTGTATGGATTTAAAAACAAAAAAGCAATTAATTATAACATAATAGGGACGAACCTCTTAGGAAGGGATTCTTGATTTTTTTTTGTTTGCCGACACAATGGAACGAACACATGTACTAAACGAGAGTTTTTTTTATTGAATCTCTATCGAACCTTCTCTCGCTCCTGTTGTAATGTGTCGGAGATGCTTATAGCGCTGGGATAGGGTTGTGGTGATTACCGACAATGAAGATGATGATGGTCATCGGCTTACGAAAATTCTAGAGGAAAAAAAAGGAGGCCGATGATTTTTAGAGTAAGTGGGGAGAATATTATTATGTTTAGAGTAAACCAAGCCATAATTAGAGAAAAATAATTCTGGAATTAAATGAAACTAGGAAAGAATCCTAGCTTTGTGGTGTTAGATAAGCCAAAGAATACGACTTGATTGGATGAGTAATGATCTATTAAAGGAGATTGTCATTTTCTCTTTCATCAAAGTGAAAAATTTATCAAATATGGTGTTGGATTTTTTAAAGAATGCAAACAGCAGCCTCTGTTCGCTTACTTTGTATCTTGCAACTAAGTGCCGTAATTTAAATGAAAAAAACATGAAGAAAATAATTTAAATGAAAAAAACAGTTATTTGCTGTTTATTCTCTTCAGGGTCTTAAACTCAATGTTCATCATCATACAAGAACATAAAACAAAGAAAAAATCAGAATATGCACATATATAATAATTAATTAATGATAGACTTACCCATACTAAGAGTTGATAACAGCTAAGGAGCCAATCATGACGTAAAGCATTATGACCACTTCTTTTGTTACTTAAAAGGAGAATTATGTCAAAACAGGCCATGTATGCACCACTAACAGGTAGAATGAGCAAGAAGATGTTCTCACAGAATTATATATGCAATGAAAATTAGTAAAGGGCAAGAATTGCAAAAAAATTATGAATTATCACCAATATTTAAAGCACACTAGTTACCTTTGTAGTGTCCTCTTGTGATCCAAAGTGTTAAAAATCTGTTTCAGCAACATAATGATAGGAATTAGATAGTTAAATACTTAAAAGGGTAATTCCTAAATAGAGTTTGTTAGAGGTTTGCTAATAATTAGAGTGTAGGGTTGCTTTGTTAGATTGGTGTTAGTCGCTAGAGTGACATTGGCTCATTGGCTAGGCCTTTGAGAGAGGGATTCATCCCTGGGCAATCATCCTATCAGGAGATTGTATTCTCTATCTTGTCTCATTCGATCATCAATTTCAATTCCAGTTTTCTCTATCAGTCATCCACTGTTGTTTGTTCTGTTTCAATTTCTCATCACATAACAAAAAAAAATCGTGATAAGCAGCCCTAAAATCAGGGGTGAAGAGAAAAACATGTCACATAAATGGTTAGATGTAACATGTAAATGCTAAGAGTTCACTTTCCTTGCCCCTTTTTCACTTCAATTAGATAATGCTTAGGTGTAACTTGTAAAGATAACAAATTGTAAGAAAATGAGACAAATGCTAAGAAAATGATCTAGACCTATTTGGGTATACAAAGTGTGTTGTGTCGGAGTGTAGAAAGGAACATACGACTAAGAAGACATGACCTAAATCGAAGATACCTCCATTCCTATAGAAGCTTATGAATTCCAAGAATGCTCTGTGTAATGCAATCAAAAATTCAACAACCTAACAATACAAACAAACAAAATCATCGTTGAAACTGCTACAAGGTATAGGTGCACTGCATCTTGACATCGCCTGTCAAACAATAATTAGATTTTGATAAATAATAATCTCAAAAAGGTGACATGTCATTTTCTCACATGTCTAATAGAAATACATTCAATCTTTGTTTGCCGTCAGTATCCCAGAAGTTAAAAGCACCATCAAATCCAAAAGTTGCAAATGTTTGATGGACCTGAAAATTTAGGTCAATTTGGTGAACCAAAATCTCTGTAAGCAAACAATGGTTTTTGCAGGGGAAAAATTTAATTCGAAATATATCGTGTACTTCCAAAAAGAGATAAAATCACGAACGTCAAATTTACAGAGTATGATAAATAGTTGTAGGATTGTTGTATGATAACATCAAAGCGCTAAGACAAATTGGTAAGTCGATTGAATATCAAAACCGAGAAATCGTGCTTTAGATTCTTAAAATCGAACCCAAATAGAAATAGAGACAGTCAGTCAAAACCCTAATCGTGGAAAAATTTGAAAACCTGAGATGGAGTTGTCGGCATCTGATTTGTGCATCATTTGAATCCAATACCTTTGTCACCGTCGGCGTAACCAGATACGTCATAAAATCTTCATCTTCATGGGAGACCACCACCGCCGACCAACGGAGGCATGCATAAGCTGCATATAGGAGATGGAGTGAGAGGGAGGACGGGACGACCGATGGAGAGAAAGAAGATTAATAAAGATCAGGGTTGGTATAATTCCAAGGAACGAAGCGGTGATACTTAGACTAATCTGATTGCATATAGGAGATGGAGTGAGAGGGAGGTCGGGGCAACATCCTGACCTTCCGGTCCATGTCATCTTGACCTTCCGGTCCTTACAATACATAACATACATAGCACATACATATCACATAGCCGCATATAGCACATACATCTCATAGCATACAAGGCCTTCCGGTCACACATAGGTACCCTTCCAGGTGCAATATAGTGAGAAGACTCACCTCAATGAAGTCGGATAAACTCTCGTGCTCAACGTCGCGACCTAGCTTCCTTCTATCATTCAAATAACATCCCTGATCAATATTCTCTCATAGTCTCATCTCTAAAGATTGGGTAAAGGCCATTCTACCCTTCTCTGAACTCTCTTGAATCAGTCTTGACCAGAACCCTAAGGTCAACGAAAGTCAACGGTCAAACTTTGACCCGACTCGTCGAGTGCACATGGGCGACTCAGCGAGTCCATGTGGGTCCTCTGAATCCTTCTAGCCTCTCTTGGCTCGTCGAGTCATCCTTCCACTCGACGGGTTCCTTCTGTCACGAATCGTGGGGCAACCCCGACTCGACTCGTCAAGACCACTTATGAACTCGGTGAGTTGCTTCCATTTTCATACTCAAATAACCTTCTAAGGTCAGATGTGCTTCTCTAATCTATATATCTGACCTTTCCAAGCATGACAATCACGTAAAGGTCTTGGTACACATGCAACACACCCAAAGCTTCTTTTGGTGAAATAACCTCTAAAATGGCCTCTTAGGCGCATAACTCAAAAGGTATGGCATAAAGCAGAGTGGTAAGGACTCTCTGGACCTCTTAAGGTCCAGATCTATGAACCAACTCGCCTTGGGACCTCACATACTCCAGATTCAACTAAAAGAGGCATAAAGAAAACACTAGATTTCACTAGAATCATAATAAACACGAGAATGGCACAAATTGTTACCTCCAACAGCTTCCTCTGATCAAATAGAAGTGGATCCAAGCTCCTCAACCCGCCTAGCTTGTTCTACCTCCTTCCTTCTTGCTAAAACACACAATAAATGGTGAATTAGCCTTCCTCTTGCACTACAAACGATCTCTCTGCTCTCTAGGGTTTCTCAGGGGTGAAGTGGCCACAAATAGAGGCCATAAAGGCCTTTAAATAGGGCACAAACCCTGAGAATTAGGGTTCCAATCCACAGCGTGGACTCGTCGAGTCCATCCTTTCCGACTTGTTGATTCCGTTCATTAATCCAGTCAGCAATCGCGGTCCTACTCAAACGAGTCTACGCCTCAACTCGTCGAGTCCCTCTCTTTTACTCAAAAAAATAAAAGATCAAACATAATACCTGGAAATCTGGATGTTACAGTCAGTTTGCTGTTAAGTAAAGTAATTTTTACATCCATTTGCCATATTTCATAGTCATGAAATGCATCAATGA
This sequence comes from Lactuca sativa, assembly GCF_002870075.4. Taxonomy (NCBI): domain Eukaryota; kingdom Viridiplantae; phylum Streptophyta; class Magnoliopsida; order Asterales; family Asteraceae; genus Lactuca; species Lactuca sativa. The sequence continues at coordinate 314,057,431 of NC_056630.2, forward strand.
TAAATAGTATCCTAATAAACATAATCATAGCTACTCGTGAGAAGGTTTCCTTAGAATCAACTCCTTGAGTCCGAGTATAACCTTTTGCGACCAGTCGAGCTTTATAAGTATGTTTGCTCCCATCCATGTCAGTCTTTCTCTTGAAGATCTATCTATACCTAATGGTTTTAAGACCAGGTGTAGGATCAACCAAGTTCCATACTTTATTATCATACATGGACTGAATCTCACTGTCCACCGCCTCTTTCCATTTTGCAGCCTTTGGGCTCGTCATGGCTTCCTGATAGCTACGTGGTTTATTATCGCCTAACAGTTTTTCATCCTCTGGAGTAATATAGAATCCATAAAACTTAGGTTGACGACATTTTCTATCATATCTACGAGGTGGAGGTGGAGGTACATTAGATTCCTCAACAGGTTGATCAACCTCTTGTTGGGGTCTAGTGTCAACTTCCGGTTCTTCATTGGTTGACTCTTGAATTTTATCAAGATCAATTAGGATCCAACTAGTTTTTTGTGATATCAGTTCCCTCTCACGAAAGACTGCCCTACGAGTAACAAAGACCTTCTTCTTAATAGGCTTGTAAAATAAGTATCCACAAGAATCTATGGGATAACCAATGAAGTAACACCTTTCAAACTTGGGTTCAGGTTTTTCTAGCGCTTCTCGATGAGTGAAAGCCTCACAACCCTAAACCTTAATTCTTGCAAGAGAGGCACGAGTCCCTTTCCACATTTTGAATGGTGATTTCTCAACCTTCTTAGTTGGTACGAGGTTTAGAATATAAGCGGCCATTTATAGAGCATAACCCCATAAACTAATTGATGGTGTAGCACGAGTCATCATAGAATGAACCATGTCAAGAAAGGTTCGATTTATCATTTCAGACACCATTGTCTTGTCGTGTTCTTGGTGGAGCAAATTATGAGACTATCCCACAATTTCTAAGATGATCGTATAAGTCATCAGTAAGATACTCTTCGCCCCTTTTAGAGCAAAGTATCTTAATTTTCTTGCCCATTTGGTTCTCTACTTCACTTTGGAATTTCTTGAATACTTCAAATGTCTTGGACTTCTGTTAAATCAAATAAACATATCCATATCTACTGAAATCATCAACAAATGTGACAAAAGTATCTTTCACCATGCCTAGTGATGTGTCTAAACGAACCACATGCATCCGAGTGGATGATGTCCAACATATATGCTCCTCTCTCACAGTTACCTATAAAAGGAGATGTTGTCATCTTCCCAGGTAAGAAGATTCACACTCTCCATTAAATTATGGGTTAAATGGTTCCAAGATTCCATTCGATTGAAGCTTGGTGATTCTCTTCTTGTTTATATGGCCAAGACAACAATGCCATAGACATGATTTATCCAAAGAAGTTGAACTAACATTTAAGATTAAGTTATTATTTCTACGTACACTAATTACAAATTCATATATGTCACTTGAAGGACTTGCTTTAAAATAAAGAGCATTTTCTTCGTAAACCAAAATAGAAGCACCATTATTATCAAATCCAAAAGTAAAACCATCCATCCACAATGTATAAGATGAAATAATGTTTCTTGCCGTGTAAGGTGAATAGTAACAATTTTTTAAAAAACTGAAAAACTAGAAGGAAATGAAAGCTTGGAATCCCCTATCTTGGTAACAGCCACTCTGCTCTTGTTCTTGATGATCAAGTCAAAATCTCTATGCCTTAGCTTCCTACTTCGACTTAGTCACTACACATCAGAACAAATGTGGTTTCCACATCCTGTGTCAAGTATCCAATTATAAAAGTAAAAGTCGAATGTAATTCAACTGTAAACATACCTGAAGTGCCAACTCCCTTGGCCTTGTTCTTTTTGAGATCCTCCAGACACTTAGGGCAGCTACATTTCCAATGACCCTTCTCTTGGTAGTAGTAGCAAATGGCTTCCATAGGATCATTTATAGGTGGCATGTGAAAAACGTCCTTTTAGTTTAGAATTGGGAGCACCCAGCTTTCCTTTCCCTTTTCCTTTAACATTAGTATGAGAGGACCTCTTTCTCTTGACACTACTTCTCTCCCTTTTACCTTAACATTAGTATGAGAGGACCTCTTTCTCATGACACTACTTCTCTAATAGCCAAAACATGAGTGGTTAAATTTGTGTTCCTAGGTGGAACAACGCTTTCTTCAGCTGTCTTGAGCATCCCATGTAACTCCATGATACTCTTCTCCAAACCATTAATATAGTGGTTCATACTGAGCTGCTTGTATACACTAGTCAGAGAGTTAAGAATGACATCAACAGAAAATTCTTGAGTAAATGGGAAGCCAAGATGTTCAAGTTTCTCAAATTACCCGTTCAGTTTTAACACATGGGCACTTACAAAACCATTCTCCTGTTGCTTGCCACGTAGAATAGATTGCATCACCTTGAACTTCTCTGTTAGATCTTTCTCTTGAAACATGTCTTTGAGATGTTCATTCCTGCTGTAGGCCCCAACGTTCTCATAACTCTTTTGGAGTTCAGAATACATGGCCACTAACCAGACATAAGACTTCAATCAAGTGATAGCGATGTTTTTCATGTTTGGCTGCTTCTTCTTCAGTAGCATCGTCAAGAAGCTCCTCTTCAAGATACTCATCCAAGACATACTCCTTCTTTTCATACCTCAAAGTGATCCTTACATTACGAATCCAATCTAGATAGTTTGGACCCATGAGCTTCTCTCGCGAGAGGAGTTGGAGTAGAGAGAAGTTTGATGAAGTAGTTGGTGCAGAAGGAGGAGTAGCACCTGATTCGTTGGACATCTATTAAGAGAAGAAACACAATTACTTTGATCAAGAATCCTTTTATTATAATTACCCAATAACAAATTATTAATAAAAACGGTAGCATCTATATTTGGCTTCACAGTGTAAAGTGGATTAGCCGAAAGTAACAAATGAAGTTATTTATGTGGACAAACGATTGTCGATCTCAATCTATATGGGATTCCTATAAAACGAGATTTATTGACTTCTATCAATAGCATGTTAATCTTTTCTAATGCTCATTTAGCACTCATGACTGGATTAGTCGAGGATCATGAATTCAAATGGTGAATCGACCATGCGAAGTTACGATGAGATTCGTCTCAAGTAATACTTGAGAATCACGATCACCGTATACCTTTCTTTGACTATGTTCATCTTTTGACAAGCTGGTAAACCACTCATGCTTACGTCAACAAGAACATACCACAAGGCGTGATTTCCATGGGAAGCATAAGATTCACATTATATATAAAACAACAATTTGTTTTAATACTTATAGAGTTACTACTTTTAACTTTGCACATTTTTCCTATCAACCCCTTCCGGTAACTCCACTTCAAATGCAAGAAGGTGGTGAGGGTGGCAAGCAATGAATACTTCTTAAAAGATGGCCTCATTAGGAATCAAACAAACCTATCGTAAAGCTCCCTTATAGCAAGGAAGTGGATGAGTCTAGTCATGGTAAGACTAACAATGTACATTAGGATGTAACATGCAAGAATACAATGTTCATTTTACTGTTGTACATATGAATACTATTTTACTATATATATATATATATATATATATATATATATATATATATATATATATATATATATATAGACACACACACACACATTTGTGGATTATGTGTCCTTTAATTCTATTGACTTGAAGTCAATAATTAAATTATATGAGTTCTAATCTTTTGACTTTTAATTAATCTTATAATTAAATCAAATTGACATTATCTTTTAGTATAAAGGCTAGTTGTATTTGATTAAAATGAAAAAGATATAGCAACAAAAGATAAAAAAACGAAGTTAAAAGAATCTGGAACTCCAGGTTCTATGATGTGGGGAAAGATCTACCACGTCGTGGCACACATGAAACACAGGACTTAATTTAAATTATTATTCTAAGTTCTAAACTGCTAGCCATGACCTGGCCAAGAGGTGACCACGATGTGCCAATGAAGTCAATCGTGATCCATGTGAATACCACAGCGTGGTGGAAGACCAGCCACATCGTGGGGAAGAGGCAAATCGACTTAAAAGTCGATTTACATAATCAATTTCAATCAAGACAAATTTTCTAGACTTTCAAAACAATTTAATAATAGAAAGGAAAAAAACTACACATACAAACCTTAACATACTCAAAGGACAAAGTCTAAGTGCAATAGACTTGAGTTGACTATGCTCTTATACAACTGATGGGTTTCGATCCTCTTTAGATCAAAACAAATGGCAACGGAAACGATAAAGAATTCTGATATAAACTTGAAATCTATAGTTTCTAAACTCAAATCCCACATGTATTCTAGTTTTGGGTGTTAATTTCACTAAATTGGTCCTCAAATTCTGTAACATGTATATATCCACAACCGTGTGAAAATTTCAACTTTATAATGAAATAGAATGGTCAATTTGTTCCTACATCCTCTCCAACTGACATAATTTATGTCCATATCCACAATATTAATATTATGTTTTTGACAAAAAGAAAATACATTCAATAAAGTTTTTATCAAACCTCGTGTCTCTTAAGGACTTCAATGCATTCATTTGTCCTTTTAACCAAAGAAGATGCTTCTAAAATGTCTTGATCCTTTTTTTGAAGATGCTTTGACAATATACCCGTGAGGTGTAAAACTTCATACATCAAATGTAAATAAAACACGAATGCTTGATTTCAGTTACTTAAAGTGGATTTTTCCTCTTCAACATAAGAAAAACATGAAGAACCTCCGTAAATAAGTTCATCAAACTTGTGATTGTTTTGTAATGTGAAGTTGTATCTCCCGATCGAATAAAAGAACTTTCTTGATTTTACCCTCTTCTAGTTTCAAGTTCACCATTACCAATTGCCTTTTGCACCTTTTCTTTATAACCTTCTCGTAGCATGTATTTCCTTTTACATGAACCACCTACCATATTAACCACTAAATTTTTTTTCTCAAAGAAGTCTTTAACACCATCATGCTTCTTTGCTAAACCCACAAATAACTAACTAAAGTTGGTGTTCGAAGTACTGTACATAATGCGCTGAATCATTATCTTGTAATATCAAAGCTTTCAGACCATTGAATATACCTCGCATATTGTTTGTCCCATCGTAACCTTGACTTCTTACCTATTTAAAAAACATAAGACATTAAGGAGAATAATATTCAAGTAAAATACATAATAAGAAAAAAAATTCAATTACCAGAGTCATACTCAACTTATTAGCGGTAAAAACTTCATCTATGGCTTCTTTAAGAGTCAAAGAGGATATAACGTTCACGTGCACAATTCTAATGAATCTTTCCTTCACAATTCCATAGCTAGCGACATATTTTATAATTATGGTCATTTGTTCATTTTTAATACAACACTAGATTCACCAACCAATAAAGAAAACATATCCTTACCAATTTCTTTGTGAATACTCAAAATTCTCTCTTTTGAAAAACATTCAACAATATGTTTTTGACTCCTCGGGCACGTCACATGATTATATTGAGGAACATTTTTTTAAAGCAACATTACAAATTGTTTCATTATGATCTCACATGAAAGATACTACCTCAAAGAAAAGTCATCTGTTAAGAGAGTCACTCGACTCATCATGACTAAGAAATGGTAAACCATTTTTTAATAAAATTTTACAAGAACTAATTCTAACTAGTGTTTATATTTACTCTCCTCAACTTTGGTTTGCTTCTGAAAGGCTATGTTAAAATATTGTTTTTCTTTCATTAGAAATTCATACTTTTGTGTTGATTTGGGATAAAAACTATCAACATTACCCTTAAGAGTCGATGTTTTTTTTGTTTGTTTGTTTAAATTCCAAGTTTCAAAACCGTGTGTAACGAATGCATCTATTTCTCTTTGTTTTATTGTGGTGTCTCCATACACATATCAAAATAAACAATGTTTTTTGTTCTCTTTTACGCTATACTCTAACCAATCAAACTCATCAAACCAAATCAACAATAAAACAACTTTCTTTGTTACCTATTTTCTTTTATAGAAATGTATGACACCTTGGTTGACAAGGTACTTGAAGAAAATATGTCCTTATTTCATCTCTTTGATTTGGATTATAAGTTGTAATACTTGTTCTATCCGTTGCTTCTTTTGGAAGATCCTTCAAATCAAGACTTGCAGGGTGTGGACTTTGTGATTGTGGTCTTTGTGGATTTAAAGCATTAGAAATCAAATGAAATGATTGATTGGAACTGGATCATTGTCTATTGGATGATCCTTCAACACTTGATTCATTGGAGCTTGGTGTCACATAATGAATCTTTCAAGTAGTCAATACCATGTGCCACTTAGCGTATTTCAAGCTAAGTAACGCTAACTTCGCTCCTTATGATGTATTAACAAACCAGCAAGCAAGAAACAAAGGCTAAACATGTCAGACCCCAAAAACGGAACGGCGGAAACGTTCGGGGGTGGAGGACGTCATGTACAGTATCACAACAAATCATAGTAGTAAACAAGAAACAACATCATCCATTGCATTAATAATATAATTTAATACAAGTGTGTTCTGTGAAGTTTATAAGACACCAAAAATGTAAATCAAAATAAAAGATGAGTCTTGAACGAGCTCCATCTTCTCAAAACCTGGCATCGGTACCTGTCTACTGATGACCTGAGAATACAAGTTATTTTGAAAGAGTTGATCAGCTTTAAAGCTGGTAAGTTCATAAGCATTTTAGTGTCATTTTTTGTATGCAAATGTTTGTAAGTGTTTGATGTATAAGTTTGTATCTCCTAGAAAATCCTATATTTTCTACTAAACGTAGCCTTCTACCAAGGCATCAAATGTTCTGTATGTTTGTTTCTTGTATGAGTGTGCATTTCCCAAGTGTGACTATCATTAACCAAAAATATAGTTTCTACATTACTCTTTATGTGAGAAGATCACAATTTGAATGTAATGGGGAAATAATAATAGTACTGTAGTGTTGTATTATAGTAACTACTGTTGTACTATCTAACTTAATCCGACCGTTAATTAAGGTGTAATGTGAAATGATTGCACCATATTATCGACTAATAACACGATGATGAAAGACGTCGGAAGAAATGACATTTGGCACCCGTAGACTTGCAAGTCCCACTGTAGTGAACAACAAGGTGTAGGATAGTCAATCCAGTATAGATCTATACATAAATTCACGCTCTCCCTCTACGAGATTCTGGATACAAATCAGGCCATGAAAGTGATGTCATTCCCCGAACAATGGTTCACATTCAGGTTATTGTATACTTGTATATGTAATGTATGTACTAGAGTATTGTATGTTCTCTCTGTCTAGTATGTAGTATGTTCTCTTTGTTTCTCATCATATTATGTTCTCTTGTATAGTGTAAAGTATGTATTGTTTCTCATTATAGTATGTTCTCTTAGTTTCTCATAATAGTATGTTCTCTTAGTTTCTCATAACAGTATGTATTGACTTATGTATGAACTGACTCTTTGTATCTTTCATTGTACTATAAGTAATGAGTAGTGTCTTCCTAAACTATACCTATTATAGTTTACTAGTAAAGTTGTTTGTAGAACTGAGTGTATTTAACTGAGATAAAAGCTTTTATGTCTATACATATATACATAATATATAACTAAGGATCAAATGACACTCGGACAAACAACAGGGTACTCTAAGTTCACAACCAAACAAGGAACAGGAAATACAGTGTGTTATCAGTCCTAAGTCCTTCAAACCTTACTTATATAACTATATATGCATTAGACAAGGTTTGGACAATATATAATTGTAAAAGAGTTAAAAGAAAAGGTTTGTCATGTAAGAACAAGTTTGATAAAGAATTTAACATGTAAAAGAGTTGGATAATCATTTTGAAGAAGTTTGATTTATTAAAACAGTTAATAATATAGAAAATCCATTGTTTGGTGGTTATTAATCACATGTGATTGATATAATAACTATAATGTTTCAACTTTTATTACCCCCCCCCCCATAAAAGCATTTAAAATCATTTAAAAGGTAGATTAAGGGGGTATGAACTCACCTGTAGTGAGTAACTCGAATGAATGATCGATATAGGATTGGTGGGTGTCAATTGGAGACTTGAGCACAAACGAATCCTATTAACCATATAATGCCATATATATATATATATATATATATATATATATATATATATATATATAATTAGTGCTTGAAACAACTGATTATTGAATTGGGGCCACCTTAGGGACTAGTAAACACTTATATTGAAGTTTTACAACCACATATGATTATATATAAGGGGTGTATGGCTATACAAGGGGGTGTATGGTCAAAATGCCCAATATTTGTGTGTGTGCGGCCAGGGTGTGCAGCCAGGGTGTGTGTGCTGCCGCACACTCCCTAAGAAATGTGCCAAAACGTATTTTAAGGCTTTAGGACTCATCTAGGAAGGTTTCTTACTTCATGCTTTAGCCTTATATGGAGTTCATTGCCAATTTTGGACCTAAAAGGGGTGTTTGCGGCCACTATGATGTGTGCGGCCGCACACCCTTTATGATGATGATAAAATCGCGTTTCAAGTATATCATCAAGTGTTCTTAGAATATAATAGGTTATCATAAGTGTATACACGTTTTAAAGGCTTGAAAGGGTGATTAAGGTCCAAAACTAGTGTGTGTTCTTGGTTTTCTTGGTGTTCTTTACAAAAAAATGGATGTTTTCATGGATCAAAGCAAAGGGAAAGGATAGTTAAGGTCATGTATTAGCTAATCCAAGGATGAATCACTTACTTGATTGAAGATTGGAGTGAAAAGTTGGATGATACTTGAGAGAAAACGAGTTCTAGTCTTGAAGAAGTGGAAAAGTGATTCAAAAAGGCTAAGTGTTGAATATATATATATATATATATATATATATATATATATATATATATATATATATATATATGTGGGAGTGTGTGGCTAGATTGGGTGTGTGGCCGTACACTCAAGTGTGCGGCCGCACACTCCATATGTTGGAGTGTTTGGCCTGAGTTTGCTTGATATGCATCTTGTTATCCTATTTCTAGGCTCCTACCTTTATTGTACTAGGTTTAGAACACTCAAATAGACCCTAAACAATGCTAACAGATAGCCAAACGAGTCTAACTTTGATTGAATTAATCTATTGTACATGATAGAAATTTCGGGTAGTCACATCATCCCCCTGTTAGAGAGAATTTTGTCCAGAAATTAGAGTTTAAGCAATTAAGTAGTTACAATTTACTAAGCAAAAAGATGAGGATCATTAATTTTCATCTAATCCTCGTGCTCCCAAGTGAATTCAGGTCCTCGCTTGGCGTTCCAGCAAATCTTCACTATTGAGATGCGGCTTTGCTTCGTCTGCTTGACCTCTCAGTCCTTGATCTCTACAGGTTCTTCCAAGAAGTTGAGGCTCTCGTTGATCTCGATTTCGTCGAGTGGGATAACAAGAGTCTCATAGGATAGGCACTTTTTCAAGTTCGAGACGTGGAAAGTAGAATGTACGTTACTGAGTACGCGGGGTAGATTGAGTTTGTAAGCTACATGGCCGGTTCTAGCGTGAATCTCGAAAGGCCCTACATATCTTGGATTTAGCTTTCCACTCTTTCCGAAGCGTATTAATCCCTTCCAAGGTGAGACTTTCAAGAGAACTCGGTCTCCCACCTGGAATTCCAAAGGTTTCCTTCTTTTGTCTGCGTCGCTTTTCTGTCAGTCTCTAGAGGCTTTCAATCGTTCAAGAATCTAAACTATTTTCTCTGTCGTTTCCCGAATGATCTCCGGACCTGTGAGAGTGAAGTCAGGAAATCGTCCTTTAGCTAACTGGGTGTCACCCACCTCATCCCATCACAGAGGGGATCTGCACTTTCGGCCATATAGGGCTTCAAATGGAGCAGCCTTCATACTCATGTGATAACTATTGTTGTAGGAAAAGTCGACAAGGGGTAAATGAGTATCTCAAGCCTTCCCAAAGTTGATCACATAGGCTCACAACATATCTTCCAAGGTTTGAATAGTTCTCTCACTTTGTCCGTCGGTTTGCGGATGGTAGGCTATACTCATGTCCAGCCTAGTTCCTAGGGAACTTTGTAGCGACTGTCAGAACCTCGAAGTGAATCTACTATCTCTATCAGAGATAATGGATATGGGAACACCATGCAGTCGTACGACCTCCCTAATGTATGTTCTAGTGAGCTTCTCCATCTTGTCAGTCTCTTTGATAGGCAGGAAGTGTGCAGACTTGGTTAACCTATCAACGATCACCCATATGGCATCGAGACCACCCGTTGTCTTGGGCAACCTGGTTATGAAGTCCATTGTGATCCTCTCCCACTTCCATTCAGGTACATGCGGTTGCTGAAGTAAACATGATGGTTTCTGGTATTCGACCTTAACCTTTGCGCAAGTAAGGCATTTACTCACGAAGGTAGCAATCTCTGCTTTCATGTTAGGCCACCAGCATAACGTTTTAAGATCCAGATACATCTTATCTGAACCTGGGTGGACGGAATATCGAGTGTTGTGCGCCTCGGTCATGACCAAGTCTCTAAAGCCACTGTGTTTCGGTGTCCAGATCCGATCCATGAAATATAAAGCTCCGCCACCTTTGAGTTCCAAGTGCTTATCCATCCCTCTCAGGGATTCACTTGCCACATTTTCAGGTTTCAAAGCTGTCACAACTAGGAATTTTGATGCCTTGTAAACATTGAACAATGATAACAAATCTGAACCAAAAATGTGAAAGCATGTAGGATGCTCATTCAATAACAACAAAACTTCAATCAAATACTTCATTCATGCACTGCAAATAGTCAACAAAGAATTGGAAAACCCTTGAAATCCTGGTTTAAGTCCATTTTGGACTAGGATTTCCTTATTGGGCCTAATGGACCAATAAGCTTCCAATTGGACTATCTTGGGCTTAGAATTCTTAAATGGGCTCTAAATTGGACCCACTTCCATCTATTTTAACATTTTGGGCCATATTGGGCCTAGAATGAAATAAAATACCTTAATGGGCCTCATTAGGCTATAACTAACCTAATTAGCCCTAATGGGCCACAAAAATCATTTCTAGATTAATTTTGGGTCAAGAATCATTTAATTGGGCCATAATGTGGATTAAACACCCAAGGCCCAAAATTTCTCTCTTTCTCTAATTCTCGGCCCAACCTCAAGCATGAAGAAAGGAGAGTTGACTTTCCATGCCACCTCATTTTTACATAGGGGTCTTCCATTCATTCATTCCATGTTTTCATGCAACTATCCCATCAAAGATCTCTCTCTTCTTCTCTCGGCCGAACACAACACAAACACACACACTTTACTCCAAAGTCTCTCAAAGAAACTCTCTCCATTCCTCTCCAAATTTTCGAGATTTAGGAAGTTTTTAAAGGAAATCAAACCACAAATACATCATCTAAGGTAAGTTCATGCTTGGATATATGATCTAGATTCTTTGTTTTATCAAAAACCTCTTCCTAATCCATACAAAATCATGACCACTCTCTTAGAAATCATCTAAGTTCGAGATTTACCAAGAGGACTTGCTAGGATCGAAACTTCTTCATCTCTTCTTTCAAAAACCAAAACCACAACTCAAGGTGAGCTTCATACCCCTCTCTTTTCGGTTTTTATGTGTTTTATGGGGGAGAATACAAGAAAATGTGTAGATCTATGTGTATGTGTATGCTATGTGTGATTTTATGCATGTATGTGTGTTTTTATGTGTTTCTATGATGAACATGTAACCAACAAGGGGTGAAACTCGAGATCTATGACATGAGAAAGTAAACAAACATGATCTAAGTTATTTTTCATTAAACTAGTCAAGAATGATAACTTATAAGATTTTGATGAACATATTTCCAACATAAAATCCACTTTTGGGCTTAAATTGTCAAAAATACAAAACTTGGTTTAAAAGTTGCCAAGTCACGGTTTCTTAAGGTTCAAAAGTGTCAACACAGTTTCAACAATTGTTTTTATGAATATTAAAATTTTCAAAGGACTAAAAATGTAAATTTTTAGCTTAATGGGCTAATTGTGGACTTTTCGGCCCAATAAGCCCAAAATTGCGAAAAATGAAAATTTTAAGGGGCTGAAATGAAACTTTCTTCAAATCAGGGGACAAAAAGTGTAACAAAACTACTTCAAGGGTCAAAAATGCTTCTCATTCCCAAAAGGGATAAAAAATGTAAAGTTTTTGGATTTTGGGCTAAAAGTGTAAAAATTGCAAAAAAGTCGGGCTTTAACCAGAAAAAACTATTCTGGAAGGGTTGAAATTGTTAACAAAATAATTTTTGAGCTAAAAATGTCATTTCAACAAATCTATGATGCAAAAGTGTCAAGGAAATGTTGTAAGGGCTTAAAATGACTTTTCTCTTATATAACAGACTAAAATTGTCATTTTATAAAAAGAAAAGGGGATGAAATGGGGAAAACCACATATTTTAAACCAATTATTTTATTTATAAAATATTGAGTCCAAAGTAACAACCTGCGGCTTACCAACAATCGAAAGACAAATACATATATAACTCCAAATCATCGTTATAAACGAATCGATCGGTCTCGAGTCGATACAAAATAACAATCGTTAAATCGAACCCTCTAGTAGATAAGCGACACCTAAGACAAGTAAACATTCGACACTTGGCCCTGAAAGTTTCAAATCATGCTTGTTGGGCCTTGTAAGCCCATTAACATGATCTTTGGGCCCAAGGGATAATGATTATATGTTATTGGGCGTTCTACGACCTGATTTTACATAAAGGGACCTTAAATGGCTTTTTAAATACTATTGGGCTCTAGTGGTCCATTAGTGTTGCCATAAGGTCAAAGTAATCAAATGCGAGATGGGCCAACGTGTCTTTCGCATCCCCGATAGCCTAAAATAACTCACGGAAGTAGCAGGACTTTGTACTCCTCTTTTCCTCGTTTGTTAGGCTTATGAGTAATCCAAGTAAACAGATTCAGGTCGTTCATCAATAGTAATCAAGGTTGTTTGGATTAAGTGAGTACTAATGGGCGACGCCTCAAAGGATCGTTCGTAAACTGTAGTTATAAACTAGTCATTACTAATGCATGATTATAACACCTCACAAACCTTAATTAATCCAACACCTCCCGAGTAATCAAGGAAGAGTAATCAAAATCATTCATTGTGGCGGTATAACAATTTGGGAAATCACTGTATTTTATGTATTTGGAAAACATCGGGTTTTTCGAGGAAGTTCAATATTTTCACTTGTAAGATTAATACTAAGGTTCTACCATTATACATGTTTTGAAATCATCATGCATATATTTACGGATCTTCATACCTTTTTATAAACAATGGTCTTTTCAGAAAATATCGGATTTTCTGGGTTTTACAAACTACACAAAAACATTTTATCACAACATTGCTTATAAACTCACCAACATTTCATATGTTGACGTTTTTTCAAAATAACTTGTATTATCAGGTAACAGATAAGCCGAAGAATAAATACCAAGTTTGTCAGGGTGTTTTGCTTATGATATCTATCAAACAATTTATGTTATGAATGTGTAATATTTAAAACTATGTACTGGATGTAAATGATAACAACTGTAATATATTAATGCATGGTGACGTTTATGTTATGATTCATGTATATTCATTGTGATGATATTCAATTTAAGTCACGTGAGCCCTCGGGCATTTCTACCGTCTGGTTCGGGGGTGTGACAGGTTGGTATCAGAGCACTGTTTATAGTGAACTAGCATATCTAACCACACATTGATATGGAACTATAAACCAAAGAGGGACTAACACAACTCTGAACAAAACAAGTAAAACACAACGATAAAACATCTTTGCTTGTGTGAATTAGGAAACAGAACATAATACCGAACCAAACAAGATAATGCTAGCATCTCGGTTAAGTCAGGACTGTTCATAGTTGTATCAAGGAGTGGATGTAGCCTGATCAACTACATTTCCTCCGAAGTACAACTATCACATGTCCCGAGGAAATCGCGATGGTAGGAAAACCTAAAAACATACCCCTTTATCACCAAAAAGAGAACATCAACTCATTGTATTCAATAAATAAAACGTCTAGGGATAATATTAGCATACTTATACACTCTCGCAGACAGCATGACTGGTTTTCACAACCCCCCGGAGATCCTTATTTCCCAAATTAGGGGAATAACGGATGGTTGGAAGAACCCGAAGAAGACCCCAAGGAGGAGTCTGAAGAGAAGCCTAAGGAAGACCCCGAGGAGGAATCCGACGGGGAACCCTAAGCGGAAGTCGAGGGCAGACCTGCTGAGCTAGTAGTGGAACAGGAGGAAGATGAAGCCGAAGGAGGTCTCGAGGAGGAACCCAACGATAACAAAGATGGTGATTCGGACGCGGAGTCCGAAGTCATCAACCCCCCTTATCCGATTAGGGTGTCCGCTTATCGGGTGGGCCCCACTGGTCCTCCACCCCCCTAGGGTATTGATCTTTGGAGATGGAGCAGACAGCAGGGACATCGACCCCCGTTCGGCATGTCACGCGAGTTCTATGACCTGAGGGATGGAGGACCGGCCGATCGTGCTCTTCCAGTCATGGTGAGATGATTGCGGAACACTGGCGACCTAACTCAAAGCACCGCCGATCAGATGCACCAGATGCAGACTAGGGCCGAGTGTGCAGAGCAGGAGACACGAGAGGTTATCCGAGAGTTCCACATGAGGCAGGTAAGGTGGGAGGCTCGACTCCGAGATGCGGAACGACATGTGGCTCGTCTTCAGGGAGCGTCCACTTCCTCAACACCACCCCCTGACGCATCCCACCATGACTAGGACTAGTCGTATCCATCTTTAGTATTATGTTACTAGAATCTATGCTATGTACCATCGACTCTATGTTTAAGTGATTACACTACTCATAGAGTCGTTATGCTGCCGAACTTACACCACTTATATATGCTCTTCGAGCAAAATTTTCATGTATCAAAGTGCGGATAATATTAATGGAAAATTTTATGTGTTTTACCGTGATGTTGTAATATGCTATGTGTTATATATCCATGATTGTATGCTAATTTGTGAAATTGCTTAAGTTCGTGCCACACACCTATTTTATAGGACCACAATCCCACAAAAACCATAGGCACTCAACATCTTTCCGTTCCATGACAGAAAGATGCCTCAACGACCAACTTGTGGTAACCCTGGACCAACCCCACCCGAAGTCAACTCAGCTGCATTCCAAACGGCTGTATCAGCTACGGTCACCATAGCAATGGCGCAAATTCACCAAGGGAACAATGGAGGAGTCAACGGACAAGGGGCTGGAAGTTCAAACAACGGGCCCGGTCAGAACCTAATTGATGTGAGTTGTTGACTATGAGTTGGTTATTCATTGATTGTACGAAAATGCATTGGTAACTCGATGTTATAAAACGTGCCTTTGTGAATAATTCAACAAGTAGTTAGTACAAGCATATCAGTCGAAGTTTATCTGTTCCTTCTAGAAGTAGAAGCGATATCTGGGCCCCTCGATGATTTGGTTTTGACCTATGTACCGGGCCCGGTCATAACCTAATTGATGTGTTCAATTTAGTTCTATGTCGAAACAAATTAGAGATCGAGAAACAAATGTTGGACAATAAGTAACACCATGTTCCATGTGGTTGTACGTATGATGTCATGAGAACAGAGGATTACATGATCACTTATCTTAAATGGCGTATCATCATCATCTCGGTTTCGAGAGACTTTGAAAGAGCTACGATTGCTAGTCGGATTTTGAAGTCATATTTGCAAATATAGTTATTAGACTTATCCAAGTGGGAGACTGTTGGATATAGTGTCTAAGTCCCTAACTTTATTTGGTATGTACTTGACCCGACCCGTCATGGTCCATTTGGGTTGCATGGCATTACAATACTTGGATAGACTAGATGAGAGAATAAAGCACTTATGATTATTAATATATTATAAGTTCTAATATATTAATAATAGTATTATTTAATTAGTATTGATCAAGTATTAATCTAGTATTAATTTGGTGATCAAAGTGAGACAAATTAAATATATAGGGTTAATTATGACAATCATCAATTCTTTTATGGTGGATTAATTATCCATGGTTTATGGGTTTGGTTATAACCATATGGAGCTCCATGGATAGTCCAAGGGAGTTACAAACCCATGGGTCATGAGATATGAAGAGTCATGACAATTAAGAGTATTCACGTGAAAACCCTAATTGTGACAACACTATAAAAGGAACCCTTTTGCAAGCAAAATCGGCTACCTAGTATTCTAGAGAGGGCATAACCGATTTTTGAGTGTAGAAGTATTCTCTCAAGTTATTCCAAGTTTTGTGGTGTTGTGTGAAGC
This sequence comes from Lactuca sativa, assembly GCF_002870075.4. Classification (NCBI taxonomy): domain Eukaryota; kingdom Viridiplantae; phylum Streptophyta; class Magnoliopsida; order Asterales; family Asteraceae; genus Lactuca; species Lactuca sativa. The sequence goes on from NC_056630.2 coordinate 314,073,791, forward strand.
ATTTGAGGCACAACATTTGGTGTGCTAGGCTCACAAAGTCTTGAAGGAATCCAAGCAACAACAAGGTATGTATTTCTACTAGTTTTTATGTTTTATATTTTCCCCATGTCATGCTAGTTAGGAAATAACCTTGAAAAAGAAATTTGCATGTATATAGAGAAAACATAGATTTAAGGTTATTAAGGTTTCATGTACACTTAGTAAGTGTTAGAATGCTCAAAACCCATCACTACTAAGGCATGCTCCTACAAAGACTTCACCAACGCCAAGCCACGAACCTTTAATGGCACTGGGGGAATGCTAACTCTGAAAAGATGGATTGAGAAGGTGGAATCGGTATTCGAGATATGTGAATGCCTTGAGGAGATGAAGGTGAAGTTTGCCGCATGCACTTTCGTTGACCAAGCTCTCACTTGGTGGAACGGACACGTAGCAGCCATGACTCTTTCCGTAGCCAACTCCATGCCATGGCAGAGATGAAAGAAATGCTGATGGTCGAGTACTGCCCTTGTGGCGAAATTTAGAAAATGGAGCAAGAGCTGTGGAATCTCACTGTCTGAAACTCTGATATAGATGCATACATATCAAGGTTTAGCGAACTGTCTCTGTTGTGCCCTGGCATGATCCCCTCAGAAGGAAAGAAGTTCGAGCGATTCATCTAGAGACTAACCTCCCCAATCCAAGGAACGTGATAGCTGCAAATCCCGAAACCTTCGACAGTGCCAAGAGATTGGCCAAGAAACTGTACGACCACAACAACAAGAAGGGTAAGAAGCCGGTGGAGGCTGAAGGTAAGAAGGAAAGTGACAACAAGAAAGGAAAGAACAACAAGAGGAAAGGACGTCAAGGCTAGGAATCATCCAAGAAGCAACAAAAAGTGACAGTTAATGTTGCAACCACCCAAGTTCCATCCACACCACATGCTCCAGCCTCAGCTGCTCCAAGTGCTCCTAGGCCATATTCCGGTAATCTTCCTAAGTGCAACAAGTGCGGTCTCCATCATAATGGAGAATGTAGAGAGATGCAGTGCACTAGTTGCAATCGGAAGAGTCACACGGCAAGGTATTGCAGAACCTATCCTCCCCAGAACGAACAACTAGGAAACAACAACAACAATAACCGCAACAACAACAACGGCGGCAACAATGCAGGACCATGCCACGCCTGCTATGGATCTGGAATGACTGGGCATTTCTGTCAAAACTTCCCTAACAACAACAACCCCAGGAATGGAGGAACAGGAAGAGTGCTGACCATGGGTCAGGGAGATGCGGTTCAGGATCCCGCTGTTGTTACCAGTATGTTCCTCCTAAACAAAACTTATGCATGCATCCTATTTGATACCTGAGCAGAACGAAGTTTTGTGAGCAATAAATTTAAGCACTTGTTAAAACAACAACCCCAGAAGCTCAATGAAACCTTTACGGTGGAAATGACCAATGGGAAAACAGAATCCATTGGGAAATCTATATTGGATGTACCCTATCCTTAAACCAACACGTCTTTCGAATAAACTTAATGCATGTTTCCATTAGGAGTTTTGATGTGATTATTGGCATGGATTGGTTAAGCTCCCACCATGCTGAAATTATGTGTCACGAGAAGGCCGTTCGCCTTCACCTTCCAAAATCACGAAACCCTAATTATTTATGGAGATAAAACCAGCGCGAACCTTCGTCTTATCTCGTGCATCAAGGCACAGAAGTATCTGCGAAAGAAGGATTTGACGTTTCTGGCGCATATTGTAGATAAATCCAAGGAAGAGGTCAGCATTCAAGACATTCATGTAGCATGTGAATTCCCATACATCTTTCCTGAAGATCTTCCGGGGATACCCCCAAAAAGACAAATCGAATTTCGAATTGACCTTCGCCAGGAGCTACTCCCATCGCTAAATTGCCTTACCGATTGGCTCCTGCGGAGATGTAGGAATTGTCCAGCCAACTCAGTGAACTTCTAGACAAAGGATTCATCCAACCTAGTTTCTCACCATGGGGAGCTCCAGTTCTCTTTGTCAAGAAAAAGAACGGATCTTTTAGGATGTGCATTGATTACAGAGAACTAAATAAGCTCACTGTCAAAAATCGCCATCCACTTCCATGAATCGACGATCTATTTGACTAGCTCCAAGGAGCTAGTTACTTCTCAAAGATAGATCTATGATCTGGGTACCATCAAACCAAAGGTCCGGGAAGAGGATATTCCCAAAACTGCTTTCGGAACTTGTTACGGACATTATGAATTTGTCGTAATGCCCTTTGGTCAAACGAATGCCCCTGCCGCATTCATGGACCTAATGAATCGAATCTTCCGACCATTCCTCGACAACTTTGTCATTGTTTTCATTGACGACATTCTAGTTTACTTTCGAAGTGAAGAAGAGCATGGCCAACATCTCCGACAAATCCTGGAAACCCTGCGAACTGAGAAGCTATACGCAAAACTCTCTAAGTGTGAGTTCTGGCTCCGTAGTCTGAACTTTTTGGTTCATGTTGTTAGTCAAGAAGGGTTACACGTGGATCCTTCTAAGGTCAAAGCCATCGAAGGATGGGCAGTCCCAACAACACCCATAGAAATTTGCCAATTCTTAGGTCTAGTAGGTTACTACAGGAGGATCATTCAAAATTTCTCTATGACCGCCAAGCCACTTACCTCGCTTACATAAAAGGGCATACCATTCAAATGGACGGACAAGCAAGAAGCTGCATTCCAAGCTCTGAAGCAAGCACTCTGTAGTGCACCGGTACTATCGCTACCAAAGGGATCAGAAGATTTCATAGTTTACTACGACACGTCGAATCAGGGTTTAGGTTGCATACTCATGCAGCGTGGAAAGGTAATAGCTTATGCGTCCCGGCAACTAAAGACGCATGAGGTAAATTACACCACTCATGATCTGGAATTGGGAGCAGTGGTCTTCGCCCTGAAGATTTGGAGGCACTACCTTTATGGTACCAAGTGCACCATTTTCATCGACCACAAGAGTCTCCAGAACATCTTGAATCAAAAAGAGCTAAACATGAGGCAGCGAAGATGGGTTGAACTACTAAACGATTATGAGTGTGAAAACCAAGTACCACATAGGGAAGGCTAACGTGGTAGATGATGCCTTGAGTCGGAAAGAATACACAAATTGTCGTGTGAAAACTCTCTCTATAACCATCCAATCCCACTTAACCTCTCAGATCAGGGCAGCCCAGTTCGATGCCATGAAGGCAGAAAACAAAACAAGCGAAGCATTACGTGGAATGGAAAAGAATCTCGAAGTCAAAGAGGGCGTAGCATATTATTTCATGGACCGCATTTGGGTCCCTAAACTTGGGGGATTCAGATAGGTAGTCATGAATGAAGCCCACAAGACGCGATACTCCATCCATCCGGGTTCAGACAAAATGTACTTGGATATTAAACAACACTATTGGTGGCCTAACATGAAGGCAGAGATTGCCACCTATGTTAGTAAATGCCTTACTTACTCTAAAGTAAAGGTGGAATAACAGAAGCCCTCGGGACTATTACAACAACCAGTAATTCCCGAGTGGAAATGGGAGAGGATTACTATGGATTTTCTGACCAAGCTACCCAAGTTATCAGATGGATTGGACACCATATGGGTAATAGTCGACAGACTGACGAAATCTGCTCATTTCCTGCCAATAAAAGAATCCTACAAGATGGAGAGGTTGACGGGGATATACATCAGAGAAATCGTGAGACTTCACGGAGTGCCAGTGTCTATCATCTCAGATAGAGATAGTAGATTCACTTCATGTTTTTGGCAATCACTTCAGAAAGCCCTAGGAACACATCTTGACATGAGCACTGCTCATCATCCACTAACGGATGGTCAAAGCGAGCGAACCATTCAGAAAGTTGAAGACATGCTTCGCGCATGTGTGATAGACTTTGGGAAGTCATGGGATACCCACTTACCCTTAGTTGAATTCTCATACAACAGCAGTTACCACACGAGCATCAAAGTTGCTCCTTTCGAGGCGCTATATGGACGTAAATGTAGATCACGGTTGTGTTGGCCTGAGGTAGGCGACACCTAGCTAGCGAAAGAACTGACATCAGACAAGACGCTAATGGGACCAGAGATCATACGTGAAACAACGGAAAAGACAGTTCAGATCAGAGCTCAACTACAAGCATCACGCGACCGACAGAAGAGCTACGCCGATAAACGGCGAAAGCCCTTGGAGTTTCAAGTCGGAGAACGAGTGTTGTTAAAGGTCTCTCCCTGGAAAGAGGTTATTCGTTTTGGAAGACGGGAAAAATTGAATCCGCGATACATTGGACCTTTCGAGATTCTTGCCTGAATTGGTCCAGTGGCGTATAGACTGCAGCTACCCGCTGAGCTCAACAGTTTACACCCGTGTTTCATGTTTCCAATCTAAAGAAGTGCTTATCCGATGAAACCCTCGTCATTCCCCTTGATGAAATAGAAATCAACGAGAATCTCCTGTTCGTCGAAGAACCGGTCGAAATCATGGACATGGAGGTGAAGCGTACTAAGCAAAGTCGCATTCCGATTGTGAAGGTATGGTGGAACGCAAAGCGTGAGCCAGAATTCACATGGGAACGCGAAGACCAGATGAAGCAGAAGTACTCTCACCTATTCTCGCAATCTCAAATCTAGCTTTCAAAAGAATTTCGGGACGAAATTCCCTCTAACGGGGGGATGATGTCACAACTAGGAATTTTGATGCCTTGTAAACATTGAACAATGATAACAAATGTTAACCAACAATGTGAAAGCATGTAGGATGCTCATTCAATAACAACAAAACTTCAATCAAATACTTCATTCAATCACTGCAAATAGTCAACAAAGAATTGGAAAACCCTTGAAATCCCGGTTTAAGTCCATTTTGGACTAGGATTTCCTTATTGGGCTTAATGGACCAATAAGCTTCCAATTGGACGATCTTGCGATTAGAACTCTTAAATGGGCTCTAAATTGGATCCACTTCCATCTATTTTAACATTTAGGTCCATATTGGGCCTAGAATGAAATAAAATACCTTAATGGGCCTCATTGGGCCATAACTAACCTAATTAGCCCTAATGGGCCACAAAAATCATTTCTAGATTAATTTTGGGTCAAGAAACATTTAACTGGGCCATAATATGGATTAAACACCCAAGGCCCAAAATTTCTTTCTCTTTCTCTAATTCTCGGCCCAACCTCAAGCATGAAGAAAGAAGAGTTAACTTTCCATGCCACCTCATTTTTACATAGGGGTCTTCCATGCAATCATCCCATGTTTTCATGCAACTATGTTATCAAAGATCTCTCTCATCTTCTCGCAGCCGAACACAACACAAACACACACTTCACTCCAAACTCTCTCAAAGAAACTCTCTCCATTCCTCTCTAAATTTTCGAGATTTAGGAAGTTTTTCAAGGAAATCAAACCACAAATACATCATCTAAGGTAAGTTCATGCTTGGATCTATGATCTACATTCTTTGTTTTATCAAAAACCTCTTCCTAATCCATACAAAATCATGATCACTCTCTTAGAAATCATCTAAGTTCGAGATTTGCCAAGAGGACTTGCTAGGATCGAAACTTCTTCATCTCTTCCTTCAAAAACCGAAACCACAACTCAAGGTGAGCTTCATACCCCTCTCTTTTCGGTTTTTATGTGTTTTATATGGGAGAATACAAGAAAATGTGTAGATTTATGTGTATGTGTATGCTATGTGTGATTTTATGCATGTACGTGTGTTTTTATGTGTTTCTATGATGAACATGTAACCAACAAGGGGTGAAACTCGAGATCTATCACATGAGAAAGTAATAAAAACATGATCTAAGTTATTTTACATTAAACTAGTCAAGAATTATAACGTACAAGATTTTGATGAACATATTTCCAACATAAAACCCACTTTTGGGCTTAAATTGTCAAAAATACAAAACTTGGGTTAAAAGTTGCCAAGTCACGGTTTCTTAAGGGTCAAAAGAGTTAAAACAGTTTCAGTAATTGTTTTTCTGAATATTAAAATTTTCAAAGGACTAAAAATGTAAAGTTTTAGCTTAATGGGCTAATTGTGGACTTTTCGGCCCAATAAGCCCAAAATTGCGAAAAATGAAAATTTTAAGGGGCTGAAATGAAACTTTCTTCAAATTAGGGGACAAAAAGTGTAAAAAAACTATTTCAAGGGTCAAAAATTCTTCTCATTCCCAAAAGGGATAAAAAAATGTACAGTTTTTCGATTTTGGGCTAAAAGTGTAAAAATTGCAAAAAGTCGGGCGTTAACCGGAAAATACTATTATGGAAGGGTCGAAACTGTTAACAAAATAAGTTTCGAGCTAAAAATGTCATTTCAACAAATCTATGATGCAAAAGTGTCAAGGAAATGTTGTAAGGGCTTAAAATGACTTTTCTCTTATATAACAGACTAAAATTGTCTTTTTATAAAAAGAAAAGGGGTTGAAAAGGGGAAAACCACATATTTTAAACCAATTATTTTATTTATAAAATATTGAGTCCAAAATAACAACCTACGGCTTACCAACAATCGAAAGACAAATACACATATAACTCCAAATCATCGTTATAAACGAATCTAACGGTCTCGAGTCGATACAAAATAACAATTGTTAAATCGAACCCTCTAGTAGATAAGTGATATCTAAGACAAGTAAACATTCGACACTTTGGCTTAAAAGTTTCAAATCATGCTTGTTGGGCCTTGCAAGCCCATTAACATGATCTTTGGGCTCAAGGGATAATGATTATATGTTATTGGGCCTTCTATGACCCGATTCCACGTAAAGGGACCTTAAATAGTTTTTTAAATACTATTGGGCTCTAGTGGTCCATTAGTGTTGTCATAAGGTCAAATTAATCAAATGCGAGATGGGCCAACGTGTCTTTCGCATCCCCGATAGCCTAAAATAACTCACGGAAGTAGCAGGACTTCGTACTCCTCTTTTCCTCGTTTGTTAGGCTTATGAGTAATCAAAGTAAACAGATTCAGGTCGATAATCAATAGTAATCAAGGTTGTTTGGATTAAGTGAGTACTAATGGGCGACACCTCTAAGGATCGTTCGTAAACTGTAGTTATAAACTAGTCATTATTAATGCATGATTATAACAACTCACAAACCTTAATTAATCCAACACCTCCCGAGTAATCAAGGAAGAGTAATCAAAATCATTCATTGTGGCGGTATAACAATTTGGGAATTCACTGTATTTTATGTATTTGGAAAACATCGGGTTTTCCAAGGAAGTTCAACATTTTGACTTGTAATATTAATACTAAGGTTCTATCATTATACATGTTTTGAAATCATCATGCATATAGTTACGGATCTTCACACCTTTTTATAAACAATGGTCTTTTCAGAAAATATCAGATTTTCTGGGTTTTACAAACTACACAAAAACATTTTATCACAACATTTCTTATGAACTCACCAACATTTCATATGTTGACATTTTTTCAAAATAACTTGTATTCTCAGGTAACAGATAAGCCGAAGAATAAGTACCAAGTTTGTCAGGGTGTTTTGCTTATGATATCTATCAAACAATTTATGTTATGAATGTGTAATATTTAAAACTATGTACTGGATGTAAACGATAACAGTTGTAATATATTAATGCATGGTGACGTTTATGTTATGATTCATGTATATTCATTGTGATGATATTCAATTTAAGTCACATAAGCCCTCGGACGTTTCCGCCGTCTGGTTCGAGGGTGTGTCAAAAGCATTGAGCTAAGCCTCCTTAATTTTTGTGGATAAGTGTAAATGGATAGTCATAGTCAATGATTTGACTCTACGACCAGAGTATTCTTTTCGACTTAGGGTGTCAGCTACTACGTTGGCCTTGCCAGGATGATAACAGATTTCACATTCGTAATCACTGAGTAGCTCGACCCACCGCCGTTGTCTCATGTTGAGCTCCTCCTGGTCGAATATATGTTGTAGGATTTTATGGTCGGTAAAGATAGTGATTTTCGTACCGTACAGATAGTGTCTCCAGATCTTCAGAGCAAACACAACTGCTCCTAACTCAAGATCATGTGTGGTGTAGTTGACCTTGTGTGTTTTCAGCTGTCTCAAGGCATAGGCAATGGCCTTAACCCTTTGCATTAGAACACAACCGAGCCCTTGATTCGATGCATCATAGTAGACCACGAAGTCTTCTATTCCTTCTGGGAGGGATAGTATCGGTGCGGTGCATAAGGCTTGTTACAGCGTTTGGAACGCCTTCTCTTGTTTCTCTTCCCAGTTAAAGGCCACGCCCTTCTGGGTCAAAGTTATAAGAGGGTTCGCAATTCGAGAGAAGTTTTGAATGAACCTACGATAGTAGCCAGTGAGGCCTAGAAATTGATGAATTTCTGTAGGCGTCTTCGGTGCTGACCATTTCTCAATGGCTTTGATTTTGGAAGGGTCCACATGGATTCCTTCTTTACTAAAAACATGACCCATGAATTTGACTCTTCTAATCCTAAACTCACATTTAGAGAACTTTGCGTAGAGCTTCTCTGATCGTAATGTTTCCAAGATCTGACGTAGATGCTTACCATGCTCTTCCTTACTACGAGAGTAGATAAATATGTCATCTATGAAGACAATGACAAACTGATCCAATTAAGGACGACATACCCTATTCATTAAGTCCATGAATACTACAGGTGCATTGGTCAATCCAAATGGCATCACTACAAACTCGTAGTGTCTGTAACGAGTTCGGAAGGCTGTCTTCGGAACATCCTTCTCTAGCACTCCTAACTGGTGATACCCAGATCTCAGATCTATCTTCGAAAAGTAATTCACCCCTTGAAGTTGGTCAAACAAATCATCTATGCGAGGCAAAGGGTAATGATTCTTAACGGTTAGCTTGTTGAGCTCCCTATAGTCGATGCACATTCGAAACGATCCGTCTTTATTCTTGATGAACAAGACCGATGCTCCCCAGGGTGAGAAGCTGGGTCTAATAAAGCCCTTGCCGAGTAGTCCGTTAAGTTGACCAGACGGTTCTTGCATCTCTGCGGGTGCGAGACGATAGGGCGATTTGGCTACGAGGGTAGCTCCTGGAACTAAGTCGATTCTAAACTCGACTTGTCGTTGCAAAGGTAATCCTGGTAGTTCTTCTGGAAAGATGTCAGGAAAATCGTGTACTACCGGAATGTTCTTAATGTCCTTCATCTCTTGGCTCACGTCGACAACATGAGTAAGGAATGCGCGACATTCCTTTCGCAAGTATTTTTGGGCTTGAATACTCGAGATGAGACGGAGGTTCATGTCGGGTTTGTCGCCATATACTACTAGAGTTTCGCCAGACGGAAGATTAAGGCTAACAGCCTTTTCATAACACATGACTTTGACACGATGCAGACTCAACCAATCCATGCCGATAATGATGTCAAAACTTTTAATTGATACCGACATAAGGTCGATTGAAAATGAATGGCTATCTAGAGTTAGGGTACATCCTATGTATATACTGCTAGTGCTTTTAGTCTTTCCGTTAGCCATTTCTATAGTGAACAGTTCTTTAAGTGTTTGTGATTTTTGCTTAATTAATTGAGCAAATTTCTGGTTCATGAAACTCCTCTCCGCTCCACTATCAAACAGAATATGCATATGAGTTATCGAGGAGAAACATACCAGTGACCACTGTGGGGTCGACAATCGCTTCCTCGTGGCCTATGGCCAAAACTCTTCCCACTCCACCGGCATTCCCTACCTTCAGGCAGTTCCTCTTGTAGTGGCCCACCTCGCCATAACCGTAGCAATCCTGACCCACACCAGCGTCGGGGACTTGGTTGATTAGCCTCGTCGGAGCTTTGCAGAAACGGGCAGTGTGCCCCTTCCTATTGCAGTTAGCACACTGCATTTCCCGGCAGGCTCCTGTGTGGTGGAAGTTGCATTTGTTTCACTTGGGCAAACTTCCAGCGTACTAGTTTACCGGAGTAGCAGCGGCAGGTGCTATCGCAACATGAACAGCCACGACCTGCTGCGTTTTGGCAGTTTTCTGCTTCTTCTTGTCATCCCAAAACTTCCGCTTGTTGGCAGTGGTTTTGGAGGGTTTTGAGATGGCTAGGGTTGTTGTGGTTGACGACGGGGTAAGCACCCCATGGTCAATGAGCCGTTGTGCCAATCGCTTGGCACTATAGAATGTAGTGGGGTTTGAAGCTAAGACATTCCCCTGAAATGGAGGCACCAGCCCCCAAATGTACCTTTCTATCTTCTTTCCCTCCGTGTGTACCATGTTGGGACATAGGGTCACCAGCCCGCTGAATCTGGTGGTATTGGAAACTATGTCGGAGCCCTTCATGGTTAGGCTACATAGTTCCTGTTCTAATTTCTGGATTTCGCCCCTCGGGCAGTATTCTTCAATCATGAGCTCTTTCAGAGCTTCCCAGCCTATAGCATTTTCCACCACTAGAGTGAGTGACTTGACATGGCTATTCCACCATGTTAGGGCTTTTTCCTCGAAGGTGCAAACAGCGAACTTGACCTTGCTCCCTTCTGGGCAGGAGCATATTTCAAAAACCGATTCGGTCTTCTCGAACCATTGCGAGAGGGAAATGACTCCGCCAGTCCCTTTAAAGGACTTTGGCTTGCAGTTGGTGAAGTCCTTGTAGGAGCACTCTCTCGAGCGCACGAGGACCTCACCTTAAGTTGAATGGACAGGTGTTCCACCTCCACTGGTACCAATAGAATGATATTGATCCATGGTTGTTGCCACAGGCACAACTACTGCAACATTTAGAGCTGTTGTATCGATTTGCGGAGGAGGTGGTGGTGTTGAAGTTACCGAAGGATTACGTCTCGTTGATCGACACGGAGGCATCTTTTAACTAAAAAGTTTACAAAGATGACGATACTGGTAAGGATTTAATAGTGAGAAATGATTATAGTGACTCATGGACTAACTCTCCATAGCCCAACAACACAATTGATTAGTATGATTGAACGTAGATCTAGTACTAGAAAGATGATAGCATTTGGATAATAATTTCCATGGGATTAGATATATGTCAACAATACTGGTTTTATAGATGTAACTAGTACGGGAAAATGACCTAAAGTAGGTCTTACATCAAACCAAGATGGGAAATTTTTGACAGAAGCACGACCTAATCAAGACTTAACAGATTTAAAGTCTTTACAAAGATAGGAAATTAAACTAGAGTTTTCACATAAACTATGTTATATCCAAAAGATAGAGTTGAGTAGGCTCTATCTATGACGAGAACCACTAGAATGAGTTCTTGACTCTGACAGAAGGCGCTCCATGTCTCTCATGCGCCTTTCAGACATTTCCTGCCGAGCTCGAAGTTCCCTGACTTCAGCTTGGGATGCAGCTAGCTATTGCTGCAACGCCTCATTGGTTCTCCTAGTCCTTTCCATAGCCGCTTCGAGATGGAAAATGGGGACAGTGTTAACGCCAGAGTTGGCGTCAATTTCCATGACTCGGTCAATGGCTGCCCGACCTTGCTCGATATTCCGAGCAATCCTACAGACCATGATGAGTAGGACTCAGTCAGCTGGACCTCCCTCGCTTAAATTGTAAAAGCTTCGGTCTCCATTGAAGGGTAAGGGCTGACCCTGCTCATCACTCCAACGGTTCAATTTTGTCGCCCACAAGGGTGTGGGACCTCGAAATGCTGGTCGGGGGTTGAGATTTGGGACTTGAACCCCTTGAGGTAGGTTGTTGACTTCTGGCTCGGAGTCAGAACTATCCAAAAAGCCTTCAGCGTGGTGATCGTCCAAAGGGATTGGATGATCATCTTCTCGCTCTTCTTCAAGCCATCCGGCATTGCCTTCGTTTGGGAAGTATGGGTCGTCGTGGGGATGGAATCCAGCCATGTTATCTACGCGAGAAAAGGGATAAAGAAATAATTAATAGACGTACTAACTAGCTAATTATAAGAGGATCTTTATCAGTTACTTCAATACTTGTTTGGTGCATACCAGTTATATGAAATCAAAACAGGATAGACCTACGAATAAGTGACCCTAACTCTAAACCCACAACATGGAGTAAAGAAAAGATCATAGATTCTCAGTCTATGACATCTTAGCTAAATATAACCTTAGCGTATCCACTTAGCAACTATTGACCTACTAATAAAGACCTTTTTATTTCTCAAATAAGAATTATTCTAACACAAAATACTCCTATAGTATTTTAGGATTATGTTTTGTTCTAAGGTTTTCATTGTAGTAGTGTTGGTAAGTTTTTAGACTTGTTAACATATCACAACCATTTTTGGGCACATGCTAATAAATTCTTGGACCAACATAGTTGATCAGGCTATGTCACTCCGAGAACTGACCATACATCCCCATGCCTACTTGTGATATTCAACAATCGTAATACTTTTGTTTTATCCTAGTGACACTGATTTTAGTATGAATGCAGGTATGTATACTTGGTTAAATATTTTAGTACTTAAAAGTATGAACTGTTGATTAGAGTATTTAATCCTGATGTGTTTATAGTTTGTATATCTTTTATGGGTTGATATACTTGATTCACTATAAACGATGCTCTGATACCAATCTGTCACACCCCAAAACCGGAACGGTGGAAACGTTCGGGGGTAGAGGACGTCATGTACAGTATCACAACAAAACATAGTAGTAAACAAGCAACAACAACATCTATTGCATTAATAATATAATTTAATACAAGTGTGTTCTGTGAAGTTTATATGACACCAAAAATGTAAATCAAAATAAAAGATGAGTCTTGAACGAGCTCCATCTTCTCAAAACCTGGCATCAGTACTTGTCTACTGATGACCTGAGAATACAAGTTATTTTGAAAGAGTTGATCAGCTTTAAAGCTGGTGAGTTCATAAGCATTTTAGTGTCATTGTTTGTATGAAAACTTTTGTAAGTGTTTGATGTATAAGTTTTTATCTCCTAGAAAATCCTATATTTTCTACTAAACGTAGCCATCTACCAAGGCATCAAATGTTCTGTATGTTTGTTTCTTATATGAGTGTGCATTTTCCCAAGTGTGACTATCATTAACCAAAAATATAGTTTTTACATTACTCTTTATGTGAGAATATCACAATTTGAATGTAATGGGGAAATAATAATAGTATGGTAGTGTTGTATTATAGTAACTACTGTTGTACTATCTACCTTAATTCGGCCGTTAATTGAGGTGTAATGTGAAATGATTGCACCATACTATCGACTAATAACACGACGATGAAAGGCGTCATAAAAAATGACATTTGGCACCCGTAGACTTGCAAGTCCCACTATAGAGAACAGCACGGTGTAGGATAGTCAATCCAGTATAGATCTATACACAAATTCACGCTCTCCCTCTACGAGATTCTGGATACAAATCAGGCCATGACAGTGATGTCATGCCCCGAACAATGGTTCACATTTAGGTTATTGTATACTTGTATATGTAATGTATGTACTAGAGTATTGTATGTTCTCTCTGTCTACTATGTAGTATGTTCTCTTTGTTTCTCATCATAGTATGTTCTCTTGTATAGTGTATAGTATGTATTGTTTCTTATTATAGTATGTTCTCTTAGTTTCTCATAATAGTATGTTCTCTTAGTTTCTCATAACAGTATGTATTGAATCATGTATGCACTGACTCTTTGTATGTTTCATTGTACTAGAAGTAACGAGTAGTGTCTTCCTAAACTATACCTATTATAGTTTACTAGTAAAGTTGTTTGTATAACTAAGTGTATTGAACTGAGATAAAAGCTTTTATGTCTATACATATATACATAATATATAACTAAGGATCAAACGACACTCGGACAAACAACAGGGTACTCTAAGTCCACAACCAAACAAGGAACAGGACATAAAGTGTGTTATCAGTCCTAAGTCCTTCAAACCTTACTTATATAACTATATATGCATTAGACAAGGTTTGGACAATATATAACTATAAAAGAGTTAAAGGAAAAGGTTTGTCATGTAAGAACAAGTTTGATAAAGAATTTAACATGTAAAAGAGTTTGATAATCATTTTGAAGAAGTTTGATTTATTAAAACAGTTAACAGTATAGCAAATCCATTATTTGGTAGTTATTAATCACATGTGATTGATATAATAACTATAATGCTTTAACTTGTATTCCCCCCCACCCCCCCCCCCCCATAAAAGCATTTAAAATCATTTAAAAGGTAGATTAAGGGGTATGAACTCACCTGTAGTGACTAACTCGAATGAAAGATCGATATAGGATTGTTGGGTGTCAATTGGAGACTTGAGCACAAATGAATCCTATTAACCATATAATGACATATATATGTATACAATTAGTGCTTGAAACAACTAATTATTGAATTGGGGCCACCTTAGGGACTAGTAAACACTTATATTGAAGTGTTACAACCACATATGATTTTATATAAGGGGTGTATGGCTATATAAGGGAGTGTATGGTCAAAATGCCCAATATTTGTGTGTGTACAGCCAGGGTGTGCAGCCAGGGTGTGTGTGCTGCCGCACACTCCCTAAGAAATGTGTTAAAACGTATTTTAAGGCTTTAGGAATCATCTAAGAAGGTTTCTTACTTCATGCTTTAGCCTTATATGGAGTTCATTTCCATTTTTGGACCTAAAAGTGGTGTGTGCGGCCACTATGATGTGTGCGGCCGCACACCCTTTATCATGATGATAAAATCATGTTTCAAGTATATCATCAAGTGTTATTAGCATATAACATGTTATGATAAGTGTATACGCGTTTTAGAGGCTTGAAAGGGTGATTAAGGTCCAAAACTAGTGTGTGTTCTTGGTGTTCTTTACAAAAAATGGACGTTTTCATGGATCAAAGCAAAGGGAAAGGCTAGTTAAGGTCATGTATTAGCTAATCCAAGGCTGAATCACTTACTTGATTGAAGATTGGAGTGAAAAGTTGGATGATACTTGAGAGAAAACGAGTTCTAGTCTTGAAGATGTAGCACCTGGTTCTTGGTACGTACTCTTTTATTTAATTCTTTGTGCATTTTGCATCTTGGCCTTGGACTCGGCGAGTCAAAGGATCGACTTGACGAGTAGAAGCAGGAAGGGGCATGGGGTTTAAGTTGTGGACTCGCCGAGTCGGGTCCCGGACTCGGCGAGTAAGCTGTTGTGTGGACAAAAACCCTAATCCAGGAGTGTGCACCCTATTTAAAACATTCTAACTCGGCCTCCCTTGCCTCTAACACTTCCAGAAGAGCTGTAAAGCGAAACCCTAGCCTCCATATTGTTCTTGTGAGTGATTTTTGGCTTTGTGAATGAAGTTTGGAGCTTAGAAGAAGAAGGAGAAGGTTGAAGGGTGCAAAGAGAGGAAGTAGATCCGAAATCTACTCTATGAAAGGCTTCCATTTAGGTAGAAAAGTTCCTACCTTGATCTCTAGTTCATTAGATCCCCTTTTTGTCCCTAATTTGTAGTTTATAAGCCCTAAAACCTCAAACTCTATGTGTTTATGCTCTATGTTCCGAAAGGGGTTCAGATCTGGGCCTTATGGACATCTTAGAAGTATAAAGTTTATGTGGTTGAAGTGATTGAGGTCCCTATTGAGTGTTTGACCTCATAAAGAGCTTGGATTTGCCTTTTGGAGCTCATAGGGCCATGCATGCACGTAAAGTTTGCAACTTTACGTGATAAGCATGACCTAGGAGCTTAGATCTATGGTTTGGAACCGTTGCATGTCTCAGATTTAGTCTGTTTGGGAGGAGAGTTGAATCAACTCGGCGAGTGCCAAAGTGTACTCGGTGAGTTCTATGAAGATGGTCTTAGACTCGACGAGTTGGATGAACCACTCGACGAGCCCTTTGACGATTAACTGGAACTCGACGAGTTGTTCTTCAAACTCGGCGAGTCATATGAGCAGTTACTGAGTCAAGAGGGGTTTAAGTGTAGAAAGTCCAACCCTTCGTCACTACTTGCGGAATTAGCAATTTATTGAGTAGCGATAGCCCCAGAAACCCAAATCTTCAAGATGGATGCTCTGGTGAGGATTTGGGAGCGAGTAGGGGATCTGCTCGTGGGACTCGGCGAGTTGTTCCCGGACTCGGCGAGTTGTTCCCGGACTCGGCGAGTCGGATGAGTTTCCTTATGTCTTTCGAATGGGAGAAGAACTCATCGAGTTGTCGGCCCAACTCAACGAGTAGGGTCGCGGATGGGGACGAGTAGAGAGTGAGGGACTCGGCGAGTTGATGGTCCAAATCGGCGAGTCGGGTAAACTGGAAGTTGACTGTGACTTTGACTTGGCTTGGTTGGGGGTAAAATGGTCATTTTACCCCAAGTATAGAGATCAGTTTCTAACTGAGTGGTTGTGGGATTTGTAGCCGGAGGATTTCCGGAGCAACAGTGGACGGAGGTTTCCCGCACTGATTATCAGCAGCTACTTGTATGAGGTGAGTTACCTTCCAGTAGGGGTGGGTCTAAGGCCATAATGTCGGCCCACCAATGAGGAGTATTTAGAATATAATTGTCTTTGTGATAATTTATCTTTGTTTGATATGCGTTTGGTTATGAGTTATATTTGTATGATATGTTACATTATAGGGATAGTTTCCCTGATAGAGGTCTTTAGGACCAAGGGGTAGGTCAGTACCCGAATATGTGGCTTATATCTTGTTATTGTATGCTAGTGGTAGGGGTGCAAAAGTCCCCAGTTACCGGTTGAAAGATATTGATGACGATTACCGGTTGAAAGATACCGATGACGATTACCGGTTGTAAGATACCGATGGTATTGTATGGTATGTGGTATGATGGGGGAACTCACTAAGCTTTGTGCTTATGGTTTCAGTTTTTAGTTTCAGGTACCTCTTCATCTAAGGGGAAGGAGCCGGCGGCATAACATGGCATCACACACATATTTGATATTCCGCACGGTGGTTTCTGGGATTGTACTCTGATATGTTATTTGCTTATGTTGTGGGTTTGAAACATGATACTTGATTTTATGGGATGATGTGTTGGTTCAATATTTTCTAGTTGAATTTTGGGATGTTACAAGTTGGTATCAGAGCCCTGGTTTGAGGGATTCGGACACGCCCTCGGGGGTGTCTGGACTCAAACTAACGGGATAAAAGATTTTTACAATAAAATGGTTTTCTAGAAAGCTAAACGGAAAGATTTTAAGAAAGACAGTGTGTGTGATGCATGCGACTAGCCGGGATCAAGTAAGTTTTCCCCAAGATACCCATACGTGTTATGTTATGCTATATGGCTTTGATTCAGAATTGCATGCTAGAATAGGACTAAGGATCTAGGAAGATGCCTTGTGTGCCTGATATATGATTCTGATAATTGCATGCTAGTTAGGGCTAAGGATCTAGGAGGATGCCTTATATGCCTGTTGTATGAGCTGTATGCTAGGACCATTTAGTCAGCAGTAGGATGGCCTGTATAAGTTATGCCTGATTTGGTTCTGGCTATTTCTGGCTATTTCCAACTAACTAAGGAGCGGATATGTAACAGTACCTGCAAGTTAGTTAGGGGGAAATGGTTGGGGCTCCTAGTGCAGCTGATGGCGGAGGGTAGGTCGGAGAGTGCCCTAGGGAAGTCTAGGATGAGGTCAGTGGAAAGGGTATCGATAAAAGGGACTTGGTGAAGTCGAAGCAATCCTTGAGGAAAGTACAGGTAGATGTGGAAGGTAGTATGGGTCCGTACTACTGAAAGCAGAGGACCTATACTCGAATCAAGGAGGACCTAGATGGAACCAGAGACCTTGGAGAGTGTGTTAGATCTCTCGAGTTTATGTATGATCCTGACATTTATGCGTGTGTTTTTTTCAGCATGGTGACCACACGTCATGGAACAGGGGGTTCCGGATTAGGATCGGGATCAGGCTCGGGTGAGGGATCCGAGCAGGTTGATGACGGGCTGTGCGAGTTCATCGCGTCTGTGATCACAAGAGGCATACTTGAGTCGACCCCTATCATCTTCGGGTCGATCAAGGAGGGGATTGTTGAGCTGATGGAGGATCGCCTATGATCATTCAAGAGTGACTTGTCATCTGGCCAGTCAGGATCTCACACACTATCCTTTAAGGACTTCAGGGGCAGTGGTGCGCCGGATTTCCATGGGGCGAAGGACCCCATTGCTGCCAGACGATGGATTGTGACATTGAGTCCGCACAGCTGACTAGCTTCTTCCCCGAGGGGTCAAAGGTGAGATATGCAGCAGGATGCTTACGAGACAGTGATAGAGATTGGTGGGAGTCTGTTAGTGACTCATTGGGAGCCTCGACTGTTGAGGATATGACTTGGACGGACTTTGTGACTAGATTCAGCATGGAGTTTGTGCCAGTTGTGGAGCTTCAGCGGCTGGCCATGGAGTTTTTGGATATGAGGCAGACTACAGAGACTGTGGCGGAGATCACCGCCAAGTTCCGGGAGAGAGCATTGCTGGTGCCCCAGTATGCGGGTGATGAGGATATGAGGAGGACCCCCTACCATGACATGCTACGAGCTGACATTCGGGAGCATGTTAGTTTTTCAGCTTGCCCTACCTTGGATTCCATGATTGCCAGGGCTAGGGAGAGGGAGATTGATCTGAAGCACGTCCAGAAGAGGAAGGCAGTGGAGGGGCTGACGACCGGGGCTTCGGGAAAGAAGCCCAAGGGATCTGATGGTAGGCCGAAAGGCCAGGCAGGACGGGACCGTTGTGGGAAGTGTGGTCGGTCACATGAGGGAGCTTGTCGCACCGGGCTGGGTTTGGGCTACTATAAGTGCGGCAAGGTGGGGCATTTCGGCAGGGATTGTACTGTCCCCGTCCCTGCGGTACAGATGACAGACCTGATTTACTTCCATTGCAATTAGAGGGGTCACAAAAGGGCCAATTGCCCGAGATTGCCAGCAGTGCCAGCAGCGACGCCGGCCTCAGGGAAGGTGCGGGTTACAGATGACCGGAAGATCAAGTTAGAGGCTCCAGTGGTGCGGAGCCGAGCATTTCAGCTGACATCTGAGAAGGCACGTGCTGCACTCGATGTGGTGATAGGTATGATTCTTTCCCTCTGATTTATGTATATGATGTTTGTGATATTGATATGTTCTTTGTTTAGGATCGTTCCATGTGAACGGCATCCCCGTTCAGGTATTGTTTGATTCGGGTGCTACCCGATCATTTGTTTCTCTTGCGCTTAGGAAAAAGTTTTCTGAGTCTTCGAGCATGTTGGATTGCCCCCTGGAGGTCGAGATTGCGGACGACCGGTCAGTGCGAGCACCTGAGGTCTTCCGGGATTGTGTGCTAAGGTTATTTGAGGAGCGCTACCTGGTAGACTTGGTTCCCATTCCATTGCGTGGGAACAAGGTGATTATAGGCATGGATTGGCTCAGCCCTAATGGGGCAGTGATCGACTACGCGCAGCAGTTGGTGCGGGTCTGGACTCCAAGTGGGGGAGATCTGGTGGTTCAGGGTGAGAGGCCACAACGAGGACCAGCTTTATGTTCAGCAGCGAGAGCTAGGCGTTACCTCCAGCAGGGTTGTACAGGTTATGTCACGTATGTTATGGATACCCGGGAGAAGGGTAGGGCGACTGTGGACGATGTACCTATGGTACGAGAGTTTGTGAACATATTCCCCAAGGAGTTGCATGGGATACCTCCGGAGCGACAGGTGGAGTTCAGGATCGACCTAGTCTCTGGTGCGGCTCTGATAGCCAAGGCACCGTATCGGTTGGCTCCTCCTGAGATGCAGGAGTTGTCTACACAGCTGCAGGAGCTGTTAGAAAAGGGTTTCATTAGACCAAGCAGTTCACCCTGGGGAGCCCAGATTATGTTTGTGAGGAAGAAGGACGGGTCGCATCCGATATGTATAGATTATCGGGAGCTGAATAAGGTAACAGTGAAGAAACGTTACCCACTCCCGAGGATTGATGATCTCTTTGACCAGTTACAGGGAGCATCTTGGTTCTCCAAGATCAATTTGCGTTCAGGTTATCATCAGATGAGGGTCAGGGAGGAGGATGTGCAGAAGACCGCGTTTCGGACGCGCTACAGCCATTATGAGTTCGTGGTGATGCCATTTGGGCTCGCCAATGCTCCTGCCGCGTTCATGGACCTCATGAACCGCGTATGTAGACCGATGTTAGACCGGTCTGTGATAGTGTTTATCGACGATATCTTGGTTTACTCCAAGACGCGAGATCAGCATGAGGAGCATCTGTGGGAGGTTCTTGAGACCTTGAGGAGGGAGAACTTGTATGCTAAGTTCTCCAAGTGTGAGTTCTGGTTGCGCGAGGTGCAGTTTCTTGGGCACCTTGTCAACCAGAACGGGCTTTCGGTAGATCCGGCCAAAGTGGAGGTCATGATGAGTTGGGAGGTTCCGAGGTCTCCATCTGAGATTCGGAGCTTTCTAGGATTGGCAGGCTACTATCGGAGATTCAGGACTTCTCCAAGATAACAATTCCGCTCACGAGACTGACTAAGAAGTCGATGGTGTATCGTTGGGGCCCTGAGCAGTAGGCCGCATTCGAGGAATTGAGACAGAGATTATGCAAGGTGCCAATTTTAGCCCTGCCAGAGGGCATGGAGGATTTTGTTGTGTACTGTGATGCATCCATCGCAGGTTTGGGTGCGGTATTGATGCAGAGAGGGCATGTCATCGCCTATGCGTCGAGGCAGCTGAAGCCTCACGAGGCGAACTACCCGACGCATGATTTGGAGTTGGGGCTGTTGTTTTCTCCCTCAAGATTTGGCGTCATTACCTCTATGGGGTTCGTTGTACGATTTACACGGACCACAAGAGTTTGAGGTATCTAATGGACCAGCCAAATCTGAATATGAGACAGCGTCGGTGGCTTGATGTGGTAAAGGATTATGATTGTGAGATCATTTACCATCCGGGGAAGGCCAATGTCATGGCCGATGCGCTTAGCCGCAAGGCAGCACCGATCAGGGATATCTGTCTGAGGATGACAGTGGTGACTCCGCTTCTGGAGCGGATCCGAGAGGCTCAGCAAGAGGCGATGAAGGAGGAACATCGGAAGAGTGAGCGGATTGTGGGGCAGGTTTCCTCTTTCGACTATGATAGCCGAGGGTTATTGACTCTTCACCGTAGGGTGTGGGTCCCTTGTCATGGAGGCGTGCGCTAGGTCTTGATGGAGGAAGCGCACAAATCCCGATTCTCCATTCATCTCGGGGCGACGAAGATGTATAGGGATCTTCGTATGGACTATTGGTGACCCTGCATGAAGCGGGATGTGGTATGGTACGTGGAGCGGTGCTTGACCTGCAGGAAGGTCAAGGCCGAGCATCAGAGACCACACGGTAAGATGCAGCCGTTGGATATTCCGCTGTGGAAATGGGAAGGCATCACGATGGATTTTATCACCAAGCTTCCCAGGACCACGCGGGGAGTGGATTCGATCTTAGTCATTGTCGATCGATTGACCAAGAGCGCCCACTTTATCCCAATTCAGGAGAGCATCTCGGCCGAGAAATTGGCTGATATCTATAACAGGGAGGTGGTGGCGCGGCATGGAGTGCCAGTTTTGGTGATTTCAGACAGAGATGTGCGGTTTACTTCCAGGTTTTGGAAGAAATTTCATGACGAGCTGGGTACTCGTCTGCATTTTAGCACCGCCTTTCACCTGCAGACGGATGGCCAGAGCAAGCGGACCATCCAGACTCTGTAGGATATGCTGCGGGCATGTGTTTTAGATTTCGGAGGTAGTTGGGATACCTACCTCCCGTTGGCGGAGCTCTCGTATAATAATAGCTATCATGCGAGTATCGACCATCCTCCCTTCGAGATGTTGTATGGGAGGAGGTGCAGGACCCCGATATGCTGGGGCGAGGTTGGCCAGAGGGTAATGGGGAGCACTGAAGTAGTGCTCAAGACGACAAAAAATATTCAGCAAGTCCGGAGCAGGCTTCAGACTGCTCAGAATCGGCAGAAACGTTATGCCGAAAAGCGCCGATCAGACCTGGAATTCTAGGTCGGGGATGTGGTTCTCCTGAAGGTGTCACCATGGAAGGGCGTCATCCGATTCAGGAAGCAGGGCAAGTTGGGCCCCAGGTACATTGGACCCTTCAGGGTTGTAGCCCAGGTGGGCAAGGTGGCGTACCGGCTGGATCTACCAGCCGAACTCAATCAGATCCACAACACTTTCCATGTCTCTCAGCTGCGGAAGTGCCTGGTGGACGACTCAGCAGTGGTACCTTTGGAGGACATTCAGGTTGATGACAGCCTGAACTACATCGAGCGGCCTGTAGCGATCCTCGACCGGAAGTCGAAGGATCTGAGGAACAAGAAAGTGGAACTCGTGAGGTGCAATGGCGGCACCGTAAGGGGTTGGAGTGGATTTGGGAGCCAGTGGACGAGATGATGGAGCATTACCCCGAGCTGTTTCAGGATCGAGTAGCAGACTTCGAGGACGAAGTCTAAAATAAATGGGGAGATTTGTAGCACCTGGTTCTTGGTACGTACTCTTTTATTTAATTCTTTGTGCATTTTACATCTTGGCCTTGGACTTGGCGAGTCAAAGGATACACTCACTGAGTAGAAGCGGGAAGGGGCACGGGGTTTAAGTTGTGGACTCACCGAGTCGGGTCCCGGACACGGCGAGTAAGCTGATGTGTGGACAAAAACCCTAATCCAGGAGTGTGCACCCCATTTAAACACTCTAACTCAGCCTCCCTTGCCCCTAACACTTCCATAAGAGCTGTAAAGCGAAACCCTAGCCTCCATATTGTTCTTGTGAGTGATTTTTGGCTTTGTGAAGGAAGTTTGGAGCTTAGAAGAAGAAGGAGAAGGTTGAAGGGTGCAAAGAGAGGAAGTAGATCCGAAATCTACTCTGTGAAAGGCTTCCATTTAGGTAGAAAAGTTCCTACCTTGATCTCTAGTTCATTAGATCCCCTTTTTGTCCCTAATTTGTAGTTTATAAGCCCTAAAACCTCAAACTCTATGTGTTTATGCTCTATGTTCCGAAAGGGGTTCAAATCTGGGCCTTATGGACATCTTAAAAGTGTAAAGTTTCTGTGGTTGAAGTGATTGAGCTCCCTATTGAGTGTTTGACCTCATAAAGAGCTTGGATTTGGCTTTTGGAGCTCATAGGGCCATGCATGCACGTAAAGTTTGCAACTTTACGTGATAAGCATGCCATAGGAGCTTAGATCTATGGTTTGGAACCATTGCATGTCTCAAATTTGGTCTGTTTAGGAGGAGAGTTGAATGGACTCGGCGAGTTCTATGAAGATGGTCTTAGACTCGACGAGTTGGATGAACCACTCGGCGAGTCCTTTGAACATTGCCTGGAACTCGACGAGTTGTTCTTCAAACTCGACGAGTCATATGAGCAGTTACTGAGTTAAGAGGGGTTTAAGTGTAGAAGGTCCAACCCTTCGTCACGACTCGCGGAATTAGCAATTTATCGAGTAGCGATAGCCCTAGAAACCCAAATCCTCAAGATGGATGCTCAAGTGAGGATTTGGGAGCGAGTAGGGGATCTACTCGTGGGACTCAGTGAGTTGTTCCCGGACTCGGCGAGTCGGATGAGTTTCCTTATGGCTTTCGAATGGGAGAAGAACTCGTCGAGTTGTCGGCCCAACTCGACGAGTAGGGTCGTGGATGGGGACAAGTAGAGAGTGAGGGACTCGGCGAGTTGATGGCCCAACTCGGCGAGTTGGGTCAACTGGAAGTTGATTGTGACTTTGACTTGGCTTGGTTGGGGGTAAAATGGTCATTTTACCCCAAGTATAGAGATTAGTTTCTAACTGAGTGGTTGTGGGATATGTAGCCGGAGGATTTCCAGAGCAGCAGCAGACGGAGGTTTCCCGCACTGATTATCAGCAGTTACTTGTATGAGGTGAGTTACCTTCCAGTAGGGGTGGGTCTAAGGCCACAATGCCGGCCCACCAATGAGGACTATTTAGAAGATAATTGTCTTTGTGATAATTTATCTTGGTTTGATATGTGTTTGGGTATGAGTTATATCTGTATGATATGTTACATGATAGGGATAGTTTCCTTGATAGACGTCTTTAGGACCAAGGGGTAGGTCAGTACCCGGATATGCTTGACTATGTGCTTATATCTTGCTATTGTATGCTAGTGGCAGGGTTGGAATAGTCCCCAGTTACTGGTTGAAAGATACCGATGACGATTACCGGTTGAAAGATACTGATGACGATTACCGGTTGAAAGATACTGATGACGATTACCGGTTGTAAGATACCGATGGTATTGTATGGTATGTGGTGTGATGGGGGAACTCACTAAGCTTTGTGCTTATGGTTTCAGTTTTTGGTTTCAGGTACCTCTTCATCTAAGGGGAAGGAGCCGGCAGCGTAGCATGGCATCACACACATATTTGATTTTCCGCATGGTGGTTTCTAGGATTGTTCTGTGATATGTTATTTGCTTATGTTGTGGGTTTGAAACATGATACTTGATTTTATGGGATGACGTGTTGTTTCAATATTTTCTAGTGAATGTTTTATGAACAATTAAATTAAAAATGAAATTTTTGGACTTGAATTTTGGGATGTTACAGAAGAAGTGGAAAAGTGATTCAAAAAGGCTAAGTGTTGAATATATAGGTGGGAGTGTGTGGCTGGAATGGGTGTGTGGCCGCACACACTTGTGTGTGGTCGTACACTCAAGTGTGCGGCCGCACACTCCATATGTTGGAGTGTTTGGCTCGAGTTTGCCTGATATGCATCTTGTTATCCCATTTCTAGGCTCCTACCTTGATTGTACTAGGTCTAGAACACTCAAATAGACCCTAAACAGTGCTAACAGACAGCCAAACGAGTCTAACTTTGATTGAATTAATCTATTGTACATGATAGAAATTTCGGGTTGTCACAAAACACTATGAAATGGGAAACAAGTATGTATTACTTTAGAACTCTTTAATTATACAAGGCTACTTCTCAATGAATGCTACAAATCAATCTTACTTCCTATTTATAGGCATTTACCACCTCCTCCAATGAATGGAGTTTGAAGGACTATACAAAAACAATGCTCAAATTCCAATATATCATTCCATTCGGTTTATAATGCTCCAAATCCACAAATACCACGATCACAAAGTCCACGACTTATAAGTATTGATTTGAAGGATCTTCCAAAAGACCTGATGGATAGACCAAGTATTACAACTTATAATCCAAATCAAAGAGATGAAATAAGAAGGGCATTTGTTTCAAGGACCTTGTCAACCAAGGGGTCATACATTTCTATCAAAGAAAATACGTAACAAAGAAAGGCTTTTTTTTGTTGATTGGTTTAATGTGTTTGATTGGATAAAGTATAACATAAAAGATAACACAACATATTTTTTATTTTTCTATGTGTGTGGAGACACTATAGGAAAAAAAAGGAAGAGATCAATTCATTAATGTTTTGATACTTAGAATTAAAAAAAAACATTGAAGACTCATGAGGGTAATGTTGATAGTTTTCGTCACAAAAATCAACACAAAAGTGTGAATTTCATATGAATAAAACAATCTATTAGCGTAGCCTTTCAGAAGCAAGCCAAAGTTAAGGAGAGTGAGTGAGTGACTATAAACTTTAGTTAGGTGCTTCAATTAGTTCATGTAAATTTTTATTAAAGAATGATTTATCATTTTGTGGTCATGATGAGTCGAATAATGCTCTTAATAGATGAATTTTCTTTGAGGTATTATCTTTCATGCAAAATCATAATGAAGTCATTCACAATGTTACTTTAGAAAATGCTCCTCAAAATAATCAAGTGACTTTCCCTAGGACACAAAAACAAATTGTTAAATATTTTTCAAAAAAGATAATTTTGAGTATTGGCAAAGAAATTGGTAAGGATGTGTTTTCTTTAGGGATAATGACTTGAAAGGGTAACCAACTATATCCTTTGTACATATTTGGTCACTTAACTTTTTTTGGTGCACTGTTAACCATTGAATTTGTTTTTTGTTTAAAAGATAACATTATTACCTGCAATAGCAGGTAAAATCTGTCTTGGGGGGTTTGAATTCCACCTTCGGCGACATTTCCGACGTTCCTTACCTCCGACGAAATCTCCGGTCATCTTCTTTGGTGAAATTTCTAAGATTAACAAGACTTAGGGATTGCGTCTGCAATCTAATTTTTTAATGCATCCAAGAACTTCAAACATTCCCAATTTACACCAACATTGGATGGAATTTTACAGGATATGATGTTGTTTCCTACATTTATGAAAAACATTTTAAATTAAGAACTTCAAAGATCTTCCACCCGCTAGAAATGCATCCAAGAACTTCAAACATTCACAAAATAAACCAATCGAGAGCTTGTTTCCACCTCCTAGAAAGTAGAAATGCATAATCAATTTTTTTCCCTGTTCTTGTTTTTATAGGAAACAATGTGATTGAACCTGTGAAATTATATTATTGTCATTGAAATCATGGATCATGGCAGGGGTAAATCGAGAAAATAGAAGATGGATTTCGAAGGTGGGAGATGAAGATGAACACACGAACACAGATGAAGACACAAAAACACAAATCCCTTCATATTTTGATTTTGATTCCAAATCTTGCATTGAATTCGACTTCCTTCTTCAAGTTTTGATTTCCTCTTAAGCTGAACATGAACATATAAAAAATCCCAGCTTCCAAACTCTATTTTTATGATAAATGATGGTAAATCTGAAATCCGATTTCGCGTTGAACCACTTGGTTTGTTTTTCTCATGATTTTCCAGAAATCGGTTTTACTTTGAAGAGTAATACATGATTTTGAACTCTGATTCTTTTATGAAATCTGATACATGATACAAGATTATACATTGAAGTGTAATACATGATTTTCGAAGTCTAAGAAGATGACCGAAAATGTGGCTACAGAAGATGACCGGATCTTAGCGACTGTTCAGAGGGAGATGGCATAATCGATGATGGAGAGGGGCTATGAAGGAGGAGGAAAAGATGTTGGTGACCAGAGGGTATGAAAGACATTTGTCTTTGAACGAAACCCATTTTGGGCGTCCGTCGTAGATGTCGCCGAAGGTAATGAACGCCGGAAATATCATTGGAGGAGGAACTCAACCCCCCCCCCCCCCCAAAATAGGTTTTACCTGCTATTGCAGGTAAAAATGGTATCTTTTAAACAAAAAAAAAACAAGTTTAATGGTTAACAGTGCACCAAAACGTTAAGTGACCAAATATGTACAAAAGATATAGTTGGTTACCCTCTCATGTCATTATCCCTTTTGTTTATTGGTTGATGAATCTAATGATGTATTGAAAAAAGAACAAATGACCATAGTTTTGAGATATGTCAATAGCCTTGGAAATGTGAAGGAAATATATATTGGAATTGTGCATGTGAAAGATGCATCCTCTTTGACTCTGAAAGAGGCCATATATGAATTTTTTACCAATAATAAGTAGAGTATGACTTAGGTAATTGAAACTTTTTTTTGCTTGTTATGAAATTTAATTGAATATTATTCATTTTAATGTCTTTTATATATATATATATATATATATATATATATATATATGTATATATATATATATATATATATATATATATATATATATAAGGATAATGTTACAATGGGGAAACAATATCCGAGGTGCATTCAACGGTCTGAAAGCTTTGATATTACAAGATAATGATTTATCGCATTATCTACATTGCTTTGCACACTGACTTCTGTTAGTTATTGTGGGTGTAGCAAAGAAGCATGATGGTGTTGAAGACTACTTTGAGCACATTTATTTGGTGGTTAATGTGGTAGGTGGTTCATGTAAGAGAAATTATATGATAAAGGAGAGTTACAAAGAAAGGGGGCAAAAGGCAATTGGTAATGGTTAACTTGAAATCGGGTGAGGGTTAAATCAAGAAAGTTCTCTTATTCGAGCAGAGATACAAGATGGGGTTCACATTACAAAACAATCACAAGTTTGATAAACTTATTTGCATAGGTTCTTCATGTTCTTACTTATTTGCAAAGGCAATTGGTAATGGTGAACTTGAAAATGGGTGAGGGTTAAATCAAGAAAGTTCTCTTATTCGAGTAGAGATATAAGATGGGGTTCACATTACAAAAAAATCACAAGTTTGATAAACTTATTTGCAGAGGTTTTTCATGTTCTTACTTATGTTTAAGAGGAGGTATCTACTTTAAGTAACCAAAATCAAGCATTTGGTATCTTAAGATATTTCAAGACACTTGATTTCGTGTTTTATTTACATTTGATGTATCAAGTCTTACACCTTACGGGCATATTGTCAAAGCATCTTCAAAAAAGGATAAAGACATTTTAGAAACGCCTTTTTTTATTAGATGGACAATAGATGCATTGAAGTCTTTAAGAGACACGGGGTTTGATAAAACTTTATTGAAGGTATTCTATTTTTGTCAAAAACATACTATTAATATTGTTGATATGACCAAAATTTTGTCACTCTGAGAGGCCGGAGGACCAAAGTTACCAGTTAATTTCATT
This sequence comes from Lactuca sativa, assembly GCF_002870075.4. Lineage (NCBI taxonomy): Eukaryota > Viridiplantae > Streptophyta > Magnoliopsida > Asterales > Asteraceae > Lactuca > Lactuca sativa. The sequence goes on from NC_056630.2 coordinate 314,102,202, forward strand.
TTGAAGTTGAAATTTTCAACACGGTTATGGATATACAAATTACAGGATTCAGGGACCGATTTAGTGAAATTAGCACCCAAAACTAGAATACATGAGGGCTTTGAGTCATTGTGATGCAAACAAAGTTGTTGAGATTGAGCGAGTTGTACAAAAAAGAATTTGATGATTTAGAAATGATGCAACTTGATGGTGAACTTGAGATATATTATCACTCTTTTGCATAAAGATGACCGGTTCAATAGTTTGAAGAAAATTTTCGACATTTCTCGTTTTATGGAGGAAACAAGGAAATATCGTTCTTATCTATGGTTTATAGATTGTTAAAGTTGGTTATGGTTTTACCCGTCGCAACAGTCGAAATATGTTTTCCGCGATAAAGTTTTTGAAGACGTACTTGCGTAACAAAATAGGTGATGATTTTTTGGGCTTGATCGACACAGAGCGTTGAAGAGCTTCTAGCTTCTAATGTTTGACAAAATGTTCTGTTTTGAACAGAACGCCTCGTTTGACACTACAAGCTTCCAATGTTTAGTTTAAACAAAACGCTCCAAAACTAAATGCTACTTCACGTAGCGTTTAACAAAACACTACCACCTAGTTTTGCCGAACACTCCCTTTGAATGATGTCATTATTTGTAATGTTGAAAAAGAAGCCCTTGTAAAAGTGAAGATTGAAGATATAATGGATCGCTTTCAGAAAAGTGTGTACACATGGATGTCAAATTTAAAATATAAGTTCTAGAACTATTGGTTTTTTATTTTTAATGCATCCGTACTTTTAACACATTTTATGTTATTATATTTGATCAGAATTGTTTTTTGGTGCCATTACTGCTGTAAATTCCTACGTCCGTCCCTGGACGAACCTACCCCTAGAAGATGACTTGCACATATGGTCATATGGATGTCTTCTTGAGGTCGTGCTTGCGTTTTTGTGTTATGATGATGAATTTGGTATTTGTAATAAGTTGCGGTTGGGTTAAATTATAAGGATATATCATGCATTTTATGATGTTTTTATTAGGGTAAATGGCACAGAAAACACTCTTTTTACACAGAAATTCGATTTTGACACCGTGTTTTTTTGTGTGTCAATTTTGACACTGTGTTTTCCAATTTGTTACAATTCTGACCACTTGACTGGTTAACCAGGTTGCATGCTGACGTGGCATGCTGACGTGTCAAAATTAAATTTTTTTTCTCACAAAAAACACTAAGTTTTCATTTTTTTTTTCGATTTTGACACTAAGTTTAATTTTTTCTTTCAACTTTGACACTATGTTTTTTTGTTGCAAATTGAACATCATTTTTTCTAATTTTGTTCAAAGTTGACAATTTTCTATTTGAAACCGTATAAATATTTTTTTTAATACATTTAAACCGTATAAATATGTTTTTTTTTCATTTAAAAACCATAGTTTTGTATAAATACATTTTTTTACACTCAAACCATATTTTTATGTATAAATATGTATTAGTTATATAAAAATTGTATTTTATATTAAATATACAACTTTAAAATGTGTTTGGAGGTTTGGAATCGTGTAGTCGATCAAAACTCGGATATCAAGTTTGCAACCCATCAAATTTTTACATCTTATTAAAAGCTTATGGTTAGTTTGATTCTCATGATATAACTAATGCTTTGAATGTAAGAAAAATAAACACCTTGTATTTAAATAAAAATGTGGGTTTTAAACGAAAAAATATATTTATACGGTTTAAAATGTAATAGAAAAAAATATATTTATACGGTATCAAATAGAAAATAGACAAAATTGAACAAAATTTGATAAATGATGTTCGATCGGAACAAAAAAAACATAGTGTCAAAATTGAAATAAAAAATTAAACTTAGTGTCAAAATCGAAAAAAAGTGAAAATTTAGTGTTTTTTGTGGAAAAAAATCAATTTTGACACATCAGCATATCATGTCAGCATGCCACATCATCAAAACTGACACGTCATCATGCCACGTCAGCATGTAACATGGTTAACCAGTCAAGTGGTCAGAATTGTAACAAACTGGAAAACACAGTGTCAAAATTGACACAAAAAAAACACGGTGTCAAAATCGAATTTTTGTATAAAAAGGGTGTTTTTTGTGTCATTTACCCTTTTTATTATGACCGTTGTTTATAGTGTATTTTTACAAGTCTTTATGATGCTTTTACTTTCGAAGATTATTACAAAGTTTTTAGTTATATAATTTATTACGATGTATGGAGTCTAAATACAATATGTCTCACCAGGAATTTCAAGCTCAAGCTGATTGAGAGACACTTGATGATTATTCGTTTGTGCCTTCGAAAAAGGGTGAATTTCATATATACCCTTACTAAACATCCAAATATCATATTTGCCCAACGTAATTTCTAAATATCATATTTAACCTTAATAAAATTTTGAAATATCAAATTTGTCCAAATGTTGTCTTTTAGTATTTCTTAATATATTATAATCATTTTAAATTCTTATTTTTATCAATCGACTATTATACCCCTTTTTAAAAATTTATAATATTATCTATGCCCATTCATGAACTTTAAACATATCATTTGTACCAAACTTATTAGTTTGCTCAATTTAAACAACGGCCTCAATGGAAAACAAATCATATTTACTGTAAGGAGCATATAACCATTAAAGTTAATGGTTTATCTTCTTTTAATAACATACTCTTCCTTCATATGTTTGTTTAAAATTGACTTTACTAAAATGGATCTGACATATCCCATTCCTTATCTTCCTTCATATGTTTGTTTAAAATTGACTTTACTAAAATGATCTGACATATCACATTCCTTAAAAGAATGATTTTTATTGAACCATTATCTCCAATTACATCATATGCATAATTTACTTCCTTTGATTAATTATCCATATTTGTTACTCATGGAGTATTTGATACTCTTGCAACGCACAATTAAAAATTGATATTGGTTCTTCTGAAAACCTCGAACAATTCACCATAATCTTATTGAAATCTCAAAGAGCTATGAAGTATGAACTATCCAACGATGTTTATCCATCACCCGTAATCTTTTCTTTGGCCTTTTGGATCTTCAAAATCTGTTTCAGTCTTTTGTTATACAACCAAAAAATACATAATTATCCTAAATCTACTATTACTCGAATATGTAGATAGGAGTTCTTACTTTTAACGTCATAAGTATAAACATCAATAGGAACCTCTCATTGATGAAAAATGGACAAGCTTCCAATGTTTATTTACTGTTATCAAACCATGTAACTGCCACTGCATCGATTCTTCCTTTCTCCATTCTTACTTCTATAATTAATCAAAATTGCATACAATAATTCACTAAAATCCAAAATATGAAGACCATATTAGTTGATGCTTATCACGATTGCAAGAAAACAAGACGATCAAAGCAAAAAAGGAAGATGAAGATATGGTTGTGATTGTAATATTGCTTCAACATATTTATGTGATTTAGGCCAGGGACAATATGGTCTATTTAGTTTCTTTTTTCTAATTATAATAATTTTAAAATATAAAAAATATTTAAAAAATAGATTTGGACAAATATGATATTTCAAAAAATTAAAATGGATAAATATGATATTTAGACATTAGGTTGGACAAATATCATATTTGGTTTTTAATAAGAGTATATTTGATATTCAGTTAACGGTTACTTAGAAAATACTAGATTTCACACTATCAAGTGATTTTGTTAAACATTTTTTTAAGAGAAATTAATTTGCTTCCTATTTTCTATACCTACAAATGTTCCTACCCAATCAAATTATGACAAGTGTCATCATTCCATATTTTTTAACTAACTCATTAATGCTATATTAAGAATGATGATTTGTTAATATTTCATTGAATAGGAATAATTATAGACATAAAAGGTAGGAGATAATTTAATTTCTCTTTTTGAGAAATTAATTTGCTTCATATCGAGTTAAATGCGTTACGAAAAGTTTGGACTTTTGGTTTGTAAATTTGATGATAGCGCTTTAACGTATAAGGGTGTTGCTAATAAGACACTCATCCGACAACCAATTGACCACTTTTTAAAAAGTCAACCAATAATTAACTGTTTATAATAAGTTTTTCCAAAAAACAATACAATTTAATCCAATAAAAATATTTAAAAAATTAATTAGGATGTCTATATTGCAATATGGATATGGATGTCTTTTTAGTCAACCCCGTTCTATAATCATCGGGTTGTTTATTTGTGATTACCCCATAACAAAAAGTCCTAAACGTTTGTGGATCCAAATTGAAGGGTTTTATAAGACAAACAGAACATGACAACAACAAGCCGACAAGGATCCGAATCTGATTATACCCATCTTTACATAATCAAGTCGGGTCTTAATCCGTCGACATAGGTAGACCTAAGCTATCATAATCGTGGAGAAGATTTCCAATTATTCATTGGGGCCAAAAGTGAATACAACATTTATCATGAAGAAGATCTCCATGGCCATGCTAATGATCACCTACTGATTAATGGCTCCATCGGTTCCTATATCGAAGGCATACTAGTCCCTATGAATGTTACAGCTGTTACAATTTTCATCTAATTTGTGTCTACGCATCATACAATATCTGTATCACATATATAGATCGGATAATCAGTTTCAGTATTTGACGAGGGTTTGCTCGAAAATCTAGGGTTCTTATGTCTTAGAGGTGATTAATTGAATAAGCACGAAAAAAGAGTAGTTTGCGTGTATGTTTAAAGAAGGATGAAAAAACCCTGATGAGAGGCAGAGCAGATCGACAACTTAGCCCAAAGCACCGCTGCCGCCGTTTACTTCCCTCCGCCGATTCGCCGCACCCTCCATTTTCTCCGATTAGATATGAGGTGAAGACTAAAGTAAAGTATGCTTGATTGCTTTCAAATCTACTTATTAAAAGTTAAAACCATTTTCATATTAAATAAATGATCAAAATCTCCGATTTCAATCATAATTTTTAAAATCATGAATATAAAAATAAGCAAATTACACACACTTATTATAACAAAAAAAAACTCCTGTTTTTTTTCCTTTCACATTGGTTGTTTATTTTTTATTTTTAAAGTTTTTATTTTTCAAATTTGATATTGAATGTTTTTATTTGTGTTATGAATTACTTCACAAAACTTATAACAATGAAAAAAAACATCTAAAATACGATTCATTAATATATTTTATATAAAATATTATATATTATCAACAAAAATATTTAAGTTCAAAGTTAAAAAATAAGATTTTAAAAGTTAAAAGTAAATAATAAATATGAGACGGAAAGAATATATGGTTATAGTAAGGGTTATTGTCACTCTGGCCCAACTATCTTTCGTATATTGGTTTAAATGGTCCCTCGTGACTATTTTTTGCTTGTAAAGGGATTATACTTGTAAATGACTGGTTAATATGGGACTTTAACCCACAATCGAAGGTAAAAGAACTTTTTGACTTGCCAACTAAGCAGCTTACTCAGCATTGAACTGGAGTCGTGTACTCATCCTCCACCTAAGCGTCCAACTAACCTTCATTAATTAGTCATTATGTCTACCAACCATCCAACAACTTGTAGAGGACAAGGAAGAGTCGGTGGTGGTAGGGGCATAAAGTCTTCTTCACAAATCTTTGGTGCTTAAGGTAGCAGAAATCGAAACCTTTTTACCCTAATAAGCCAAACACGATTCCGACCAACACCCTAAAATCTATCAATGTCGGCTCCACCACCTCCCTCACCTGACTCGATAAATTCTGGAGAGTTTGTTAACCTCAGCGACTTGCATTCGATTTTTTACGACTGTGGAGACAAGATTGTTGCCAACCAGATCGAGATGCAGACGCTCAAACATCAAGTGGGTAAAGATTTCATTGTGTGCAGTGTTGATCACATCAGTCTACATCACAAGTTGGAAGATCATGAGAGGAAGTTAAAAGCGCTTGCTCTGGTGATGGGCGGTGTCATGGTGGCAATGCTTGGGATGATGATGGTTGGGGTCAAAGTCCTTATGAAGCTTGGATAAGATGCTTTGGGTACAATATGAAGCTAGGATAGTTATGGATTTTCTGTTCTTAGTTTTTTTTTTGTTCTTTTGGGTTTCAGATATAACGATCATGTTAAAAGACCTGTGTTAATGACAGGCATTTTGTGCGTATGTTAAGTTTTTTAATGGAAAAGGACCTGAGTATCTCTCAGGCGTTTTGTATCATAGTACATTTGACCATTTTTAGTTTGGTTGTAAGATCATGCAAGAACAAGAATGATAACATATGTTGGGTTGTTGTACCCCACGTGCGTTGCACGGTGAGGGTATTTTTGTCATTTGATGCTTCTAACGGCTGTAAATAACCCTGGAAGACCATTTTGTTTTGTCTTTTTCAAAGCAACTGTGATCCTTCATTTTGTTTTCTCTTTTTCAAAGGAACTGTGGAGTGAGATTCAAAAATTCGCACATGAAGATTGTGTGTAGGTGTGGAAGTCCAGCAATAATTCGCACATCGAAGACTGTCAATAACCCTGGAAGACCATTTTATGCATGTCCAAACCAGGTAATTGTATTCATATGTTTAGAACCCTAGTTTGATGATCGGTTTTTTAATGTTACCTTAATTTTTGTTTTAGGGACCACGATCAGGTTTCATTTCTTGGGTGGATGAAATAAAATGCAACAATGAAGACATAATTTTAAGTGTACTCCTGAGGTCGAAGAAAAACCTGCAAGCAGAAGTGTTGAAGCTGAAGCTGCTTTTACTTTGTGGTTGGGTGTTTTTTTGGGTTTAATCATTTATAAGTTGTAATCAAATGTACTTTAATCATTTATATGGTATGTACTTGGATTGGTGAATTAAGAAGACTATGTAGTTATGTGATGATTCATTGATGTGTTGTTGTGTCATTACCCTTAATCTAGTCAAATAAAAGCAATTGTTAATGTTCTTGGGTTGCTTAATGAAAATACCCTTACTTACAAGGACCACATTCTTGTGTCAATACCCTTACTTACAAGGACCACATTTTTGTCCATTAAGCACACAAATAGCACATGAAAATAATGGGAATTGACTGCATGCTAGGTGAAAAGTAATAGGAATCCGAAAGTCTTAAAGAAGCAAAGCATGATAATATTACAAACCATTGTCAATGTAAACATACTAACTTCACACAAACAAGTAAATGTCAAACCAAACAAACAAGTACAACATAAAACCATTGTCAAACATACCCATAGGAAACCATCAAATTATACCTACTCATTAAGGTCTACCGGGTTTGCACTAGTTTCACCTTTCCCATCCTTGGTCTTAACCTTCTTTGCAAGTTTCTTTTTTATGATCCTCTCAGATTTTTTCCTTTTACCACCAATTTTTGGTCCACTCCTTCCTTCATAACCTGTAGTTAGTCCACTCCTTCCTTCACCATCTCTAGTTGGTCCACATGTTGTTGCCATTCATCCCATGTATATGGTATTTGTAAGTGTTCTTGTAGAAGGCAACATACAACATTGGATCAACATAAGTGGCTACATCTCTATTCAAATATGATATAGTAGCTACTGAGTGCACACAACCATACCCATTAAGTTGCCATACTCTACAAGTACAAGTCTTCTTGTCAAGGTTAACAACATATGATTCTGCCAGGTTTCTGGTTTCAAATTGGTTAAGACCACTTGGTAAAACCTGCCAATACCTATTAAACCCACCTTATTAGTTAGTATGTCACTTATATTAAAAGTGTAAAGACTAGAAAGTACCTTTGAGCTCTTTTCAATTTATTTAGTAGGAGTATTATTGATGGGCAAGGTTTGTAATCAGGCCATGAACAACCTTTCATCTTCAAATTGTACAGCCTCTCCATAACATATAGTCTAATCTCCTCTAACATGGTGATGATTGGCTTTTTCCTTGCATCCCTGATGACACTATTAAAGCTCTCAGACAATCTATTTTCCACTGCATCACACATCTTTCCTTCTTGAAAGAATGCTCTACTCCAAGATTTTGGGTTTGTTTCCATAAGGTAATCATAGGTTGCAGGATTAAGTACTTGAATTTCCTTCATGGCAGCATTGAATAAAGGCTCAGTGGATGCTTTGCTTTCCTTCCAAAACATGTTCTCATAGTGTACACCACTAAATCTTTTCCTAAAGTTGGCTACAATATGCCTTGCACATTGCCTATGTTCAGCAATGGGAAGCACTTCCTTAACAGCCTCTAACAACCCCTACATAATAATAGTCATATTTTAAACATCATGTAACTTAATTGTGAAATATATAAAAGTTGTAAGTATATGACATACCTTGTGTTGATCTGACATCAATGATAAACCAAAACCATCCTCTAGATGAAGGTCATCTTTTAGATTTTCCAAGAACCATTTCCTATTTGCTTTGTTTTCTACACATACAACTGCCCATGCAATTGGGAATATGTGATTATTAGCATCCCTTCCTACAACAACAATTAGCTCTCCTGAACATAAATCCTTTAAGAAACACCCATCCAAATTTATAATTCTTCTGCAGCTCCCTCTCCACCCTTGCTTGAGGGCATCAAAACAAATGTAAAACTTGCTAAAATAAGTCTTACCATCTGGCATAGCATTGACATTTATTTTGACTGTTGATCCAGGATTTGATCTTCTTATCTCCTCACCATATGACCATAGCTTTGCATAGTGATCCACTAATGTTCCCTCAATCAACTCAATTGCATACTTCTTAGCTCTTCTACACTGTCCCATACTTACATCTATCCCAAAATTCTCTTTAACCTCATCCCCAAGGAGCCTAACACTAACTTTTTGTTTCTGTAAGAATTGGGTGGTGTAATGGGTACCTATCCAAGCATATTTAACAATTGAACCTAATTTGAAGTTTCTTGCACAGTTATGCTCATTTATGATACTCTTAATTTGGAAAGATTTTTCATCACTCATCCAAGATGCCCACAATCTAAACTTGCAAGCACCGGAACAACATTTCACTAAAAGTCTCCTGCTATCATTTTTCTTGTAGCATAACTGATAACCATTTGCAACAGCATAGTTACACAACATGTGTTTCAGTTGTTTAGCGTTCACAAATCTCATACCTAATACAGGCTTCTGTTTTTTCCAATGAACATTGTCATTATAAATAGCTTGCTCATTAGATATTACTTCATCATCGACTGCATGCTCATATAGCTCTTCATGAGGAGGACTGTTAGGGGTAACTTGGTCATTTGGGCACAGTTTGCTCAAAAACTCATCATCTTTTGTGTCACACCCCCAAACCTGAACGGCGGAAACGTTCGGGGGCGGATGACTTCATGTGGTAACGTAACAAATGAATACATAGTAAAGAAAGCAATACAACCATCATATATATAACTGAAAGTTTACATTTGTCAAAAGTTACATGTTCAAAACTCAATTACAATATGATGTCAAAATACGAGATTAAACTGGCGCCGCAACATCCCTTCATCAAAAGCGAAATGAATACCTGAAATTACTGATTTCCTGGGACATACAAGTAATTTTGAAAGAGTAGATCAGCATTTAAGTTGGTGAATTTCATAAGTATTTAAGTGACAATGTTTGAATGAAATGAAATGTTTTATCTTTGTTTGTTTGTGTTTAGAAAATCCTATATTTTCTACTAGTATAAAAGTAGCCTTCACTCAAGACCAATGTTTGTTTCCAAAATGTATGTAAATGTAAAATAACCAATGAGTTTGAAAACCTTGTAAATCAATGCATTTTTAATACCCCTTGTGAGTTTTATAACCATACTATTGACTCGGAATGCCTATACACAACGTTCTTCAGGCGTTGGAATGTTATGACGTTTGTCACCCCAAACGGTGGACTGCAGCTAACAGTCAGGGCGCGGGTTGTCAAGCCCGTATAGATCTATACACAAACACCATGCTCCCCCTCCAAGGGATTCTGGTATATAATACAGGACTTGAAATGTGTACTCGAACGTACATGAAGTTAGTGTCTCACAAAACCGTGGTATAAAAACAGATCTACTTGTTAAAATGTTACGTTTGTTCTTGTATACGAAAGTAAACTTCTTGAAATTCATGTTCCTAGTACATAAGAGTTAGAAATCTGTTCGTAAAACTATACCTATTATAGTTTTCTAAAAGTGTGTCTTGTTTGTTTAGAAATACCTAGAAAAGAAATCACTTGATTATGAAAGCATAGATTTTTGGTGTAGAGTCTAAGATAGACAAGAATAATCTAAGAAAAGTTTAGTTTATACATGCATTTCAACAAATTTATATTTCAAAAGATAGAATGCTATTTTAACATATGTTATATATATATATATATATATATATATATATATATATATATATATATATATATATATAAGTTCCTTAAAGGTTTATAAATCGCATGTGATTTGAATATATAACAGCATATAAAAGAGTTTCTTTATATAACACACGATAATACTCGTGTGTTTTACTTGTAATCCCCCCTTGAAAGCATATAAAAGCATTTAGAATATTTAAAAAGGTTGATTAAGGGGTATGAAACTCACTTGAAAGTTTGAAGATAACGAGATGGAAAACCGGGCAGAGTTTCGTCTCGGGAAACGGATTTTCCTCGGGATTCTCGGGAATCTCGGGAGTAAAATCGACCTTCGGGACTTGAGCCAAAAAGACCAGAGCTTCGGGTTTGAACGGACACGGAAAACGAGGCAAGGTTGTGAGAGAGAGGAGAGAAATGAGCCCTTTTCTTGGAAGCCCTCGCATCCTATTTATAGTAAGGCTGGTCTGCCTCGGTACGCGGGGCGTACGCTCGTACGCAGCGCGTACGCGTACGTCATGCATGACCGAAACCTCGACTGCCTCGGCTTCGGATGGGACGGGTTGCTGGGTACGCGGGTCGGATGGGACGGCGGGTCGGATGGGACGACGGGTTGGACGGGTCGGAGCTTCGGATGGGTCGGACGGGTCGGATTCCTCGGATAGTGCGACGTGGACGATCAGAGGCCAATCCTCTCGGTTACGCTGGGCGTACAGGGGTACGCAGCGCGTACCTCGGATGAGGACGCTGACTCCCCTTCAGATAATATCCGAATTTTGATTCAAATAAATAATTAATTTATTTAATAAACTTCAAAAATTCATATCTTCTTCATACGAACTCCGTTTTCGATGGTCTTTATATCATCGCGTAGGTGAGACTACGCTCTACAACTTTCGTTTAGACTCCGTTGGCAAATTCCGAAATTATTTTTTTATTATTTATTAAAAACCCATCGTGTTTAAGGAATTTCTTTGAAAATTCATAACTTCTTTATCTGATGTCGGTTTTTGCCAGACTTTTTACCGCTGGAATACTAATGTCGAGACCTTCGATTCTCGTTTAGGTCATTCCGGCCAAAAGTCGCTCGATTTCCGATTCGGGTTTTTAGCTGTCTGTTGCTAAGCCGAACTTGGAAAAATCATAACTTCGCTATATGAAGTCGGATTTGGGTGTTCTTTTCACGTACGATCATGGTTCAAAGACATTTAATCATAGAAGGAAATTAAATAGAACTTATTTGTACATTTTATTATGAAAGTAAATTTTATTACTCAGAAGTGGTTACAATACTTGACCCATTTTGGTCGTTACAAAGAGTTGAAATATCGGGTTGTCACATTTTGTCCTATTCATAGGAATACATTCATCAGGTTCATTGTCAACTTCCAAGTCAATGCCATCATCTTCCTTACCTTGCCAATCCTCCGTACTACCTTGCAGATCCTCCATATCACCTTCATCATTCTCAACTTCAATGTTAATGTCATCACCTTCCCCATCTTGCAACTCTTCCCTAGTGCCTTGCAAATCCTCCGTAACACCTTGCCTATGACCCAACAGATCCTCAATTTCAATTCCATCATCCATATCTATACCACCTTGAACTTCTTCACCAACTTCAATTCTATCAGATAATTCATCTAATGAACTGCATATTTCGCCTTGCTCCTCAAGGATCCATTGATGTACATTAACACCAAGATGGTCCATGTATACATTAATAACACTACCAGAAGCATATCCTACTTCAATGAAGTCCATATAGTCTATATTAGTAGCTATTAACCTCAATCCATCAGGGAACACCACATCGGGCATGCAAAAGTAAACATTGATGCATACCTCATTAGCGAATCTTTGAATGAACCCCACAAACTCGTTCTTGTCCATTACAGCAAAATCGACATCATCGAACATTTGTTCTGCACCATCTGAGTAACAAATAGCGGGGTACCTCGAAAAAATTCCGGCAAAATGGAGATCTATCTTCATGTAGACAGCCATAGGATTGATTATGTTGGCCGATTTCAGGGAGGAAGAGTTTAAGAAACGGGTTCGTGTCAATCACGGTTTGAAAAAAGTATACGAATGCAAATGGTAGCAGAATAAAAGAAAGGGACAGTTGAGAGGGTTTAAACGGATATAAGTTTCATTTAGTGACATAACACGTGGAAATGACCTGGCATATTTAATCTACTTGGCATTGAGGTGGAATAAGAAAACGTCCTAGTCAGATGGGTGTGACCGGTTGCACCCTTCAAATCTAGAAATGTGACCTTTTAAACCATAAAATGACAAGTATAAGCCCTTTAAAATCAAAAAATAGTCACGAGGGACCATTTAAACCAATATACGAAAGATAGTTGGGCCAGAGTGACAATATCCCTTATATTAATACATAAAGTTAGGAGCTATTTTAAATATTTTTTTTAATTATTTTATAATTATAATTGGTAATTGATTTTTTAATTCATATAAAGTTATATTTTATTATAACTTTATATAATTTAATAATTATAAGGGAAATTGAGTAATCTAACCACTTTTTAATATGAATTTGAAAAAAATATTAAAAATGTTTTTTTATAAAAATAACCACTTTATTCGGAACGAAAACATTTTGGACCAAGAAAAAACATTTTTTTGACTAACTCCGGAATAACATTTCAGATTCCGGACTAAAGTTTCAGAATATGAACAGTACTCCGAAATGTCATATCCCGGACAAAAAAAATCAGATTTCAAAAAAAAAAATCCTTTGCAATTTCAAGCACAGGTCCGAAATCCGAAGAACAATTCCGAAATTTAAAAAAAAAATCATCTTTTTCTTAATTTAACAAAAAAATTAAACAAACATAATAATATGAACTATATACAATCTAATTGCAGAAAATTCGATATTTTATTAAAAATATGACATTAAGCATTACGAAATGAAGCATTCAAAATAAAAAAAAAAAACAAAAACAAAATAATTTCTTTGAAAAAAAATGAACAATACTCCGTAATATAAAAAGTACTATGGAATTAGACATTTCTAAAAAAGTGATTATTTTTCGAAAACCGAAAAAATATGCTTATTTTTTTTTTTTTTTGAAAACCTAGTTTATAATGGTTAGTTTACTTAATTTTCGTAATCATAAAGTATAAAATGTGGACGGAATTTGTAATTTACTTAAAAAAACAATCATACAACAAAAGTAATGGATTCGTAATTATAAAGTATAAAATATGGACGGAATTTGTAATTTACTTTAAGAAAAAACAATCATACAACAAAAGTAATGGATTGTGATATAACCATGATCCATCTACATCTTTTGGAAAAGAAAACTAAAAGTGAATCAAATCCTCCGATCATTACGGAAAAAGATTTCATACCACATGATGTTTACTTTTCATGTCTCATTTTCGTAATTAACATTATTATAACACGTATTTTTTTCGCATACGAGATATCCAAATATAAGCTAATTTGTTGAGTCAGACCACTTGATAATGGGCCAAATAGGGATTCCATTTCCATCAAAACATATAATTTAAATGAGCAAATTAGTTTTGCTTGTTGCCTTATGCTTCACAAAAATGAAAGTAAATAGCTAATTTTTTTAAAGTGATCAATGACGAAAAATGTTTAAATTAGTGGATTTTTTTTTGTTGAATAAAGTTAGTAGGAACCTACTGCTTTTAAGCCCAAAAAAAAAAACTATAAATGAAGCAAATACTTATGAATGTTTTGAAATTATACTCGATAGGAAGACATTTTGATTAACCTTACTTGTGACACCTCGATCTTATCTTGTTAGGAATTGATCAATACTTTAAAACATTTTCAAGCACTTTCAATGCAATGAGAATAATAAACAGTTTATAGTAAAATCGAATTTTAAAAACCAGTTACGTACAAGTGACTATTAATTTAGCGAAATAATAATCGTAGGGGGTTGGATTCAGTTTACCTTAATTCGGTTATGATAATGATGTTGTAGATGACTTGCTCAAGTTAGAGCACCTCCACGGGTATCCATACGAGCAAAAACCAAGACACCAACAAATGTTAGTTCTTCCAATCAATCACATTATATCACCTTCGTTCCTTATGTTCTTGGGTGTGGGATGTCTTTGATTAGAGAGGGATGAGATGAGACCAAAATCTAGGTTAATGATTATGGAAAAATGACATTGTGGCCCATCAAACTTTCGACTTTTGGTTTAAATGGTCCATAAACTATTTTTCTGGTTTTATGGGGGACATAATGTGGGTTTTAACTTGTTTATTTGGTCCCTCTAACCTAGAATAACAAGTTTCATGTGCCACGTAATCATTTTCTCATTCGAAAGACAACATCATCTTCATATTTACAAATCAACCTGTAAAAACTCAAAGACAACATTAACACTCTATAAGACACTCGCTTCAAGAAGGCTAGCCCATAATTAATCGCTCTTTATTACCTCAAAATGTAAGTCCCTAATATGCATGTGTATCAATCAGATCCGTTTGATGGTGCGGAATCCCAATCAAACGGATGATGCCAGATCACAATAAGAAGAGAAGGAGAAGAAGAATATTAAGAATCTTGATTGTATTGATGATATGAATGAAATTCCTTACAATAGATTCTCTCACACAATATGCTCTCTCTTCCTCTCTCTCTTGGCCGTACAATCTCTAGGGTTCATCAATCCCTACTCCTCACCCTAACACCTATATTTATACTTGGAGAACATGGGCCGGATAACATGGGCCGTAAATGGGTTTACGGCCGTAAACTCAACCGTAAACATGACCGTAAACTCCAAAAATATTATAGAAAAATATAATTGCCCAGAAAAGCAAAGTATAAATCATATTTTGACCCAACAATCTCCCCTTCGTTTATAGCTTTCTTTTCTTAAATGACCCAACAAGCTCCCCCTAAAAAGTAGCTGGCTCTTCTTGTTGATCTTCATTAGGAGATTGGCTTCAGCATTTAACTTCAATGAATGACTTAATCTTGGGCACTTGGGCAATTCTTCAAGATTTGGAATTGAACGCACATTGGGTGAGGATGCTTGATGTATTGATTCTTGAAAGATAACGCCTTCAGCTTAAGAATCTTCAGAGAGAACAAATCTTCTGGATCACTTCAGCAGGTACAAAGATAGCAGCAGACTGATTAAGGAGGCTTCAATGCAATCCGTCACATAATCTTCAATTTCAGCTTCACCTTGCTTCTGGGGTTGAAAGATTGAATGTCGAAAGAATAATCTTCATTTCTTGCTCCTTCGAATGAGAATTCTTCGATGCTCGCAGACGAGGCTTTGGCTCAGAAATCTTCAACACAAACTCCATGAGTCTCATCTATACCTTAAATCACTTTTCAAGACAAAACAAAACTAAAAGAAAACTTAGCACACAAATTAAAACAGAAACAAAAATATTTTTGGATTTTTGATTTTTCTGAACAAGAAATAAAACAGAAATAACACTATTTTTGGATTTTTAATTTTTTTTAATTTTTCTTTGATTTTTGAATTTCTTTTAATTATCCCCTAATATTTAAATTAGAAGAAACTATGAAAAAAATTAACAAAAATAAAATGATATCTAACTTTAAGAATGATTCGGGATCAAAGTTGTTAGACAACCTTTATCCACTTATCGGTACCTTTCATATTCACATCTTTGTCTGGTCGATCGTCGGTATTGTTGTCCACTTAAACACGAAAAATTGTGACAAATTTAGGACATACTATTTGTTACAAGACAAGGTGAACTTAAGTTCCTAGTAATTATATCTGATCATAATTCCTTAAATACTATATCTTAAGGACCATTCATCTGACGACGACCAAGGATATTGTTGTCCACCTAAATTGAGCAGCGAGATCTATAGACTATCTTTGAGTGTTCAATTTTAATTGTACTGGAACATGTTTCCCGCTTCCTGATATGCCCTAGCCATCAAGAACTTCCAGAGTACTCCTTACATCGGGTGAGCAGACAACCATTCAGAGAGAGGATAGATTCTGAATTCTATAACTTATTACTTCAGAGGGGTTGAGAAGAAGAAGGTTGCATATGCTGTGTACCAGGTTGGATTAGAAGTCACGCAAAGGAGACAACATATGGCTAAGTAACAGATAAGAAGTATTTCCCATATATAACATGTAGAGAAATAGAGTTGCATATGTTGTGTACCAGGTCGGATTGGAAGTCACGCAAAGGAGACAACATATGACTAACAGACAGAAAGAAAGAAAATGATATTCTACAGACCTAATTTATCGGAATTACCAGTCGCCCCATCCAACCGGAATTAAGGACAAAATCCACACATCGAGGAAAAGTTAAACCACGGTTCCAAGTACGGGTTCATTTAATGTGACGAGTAGATTCCCATATATATCTCCCTGCTCAACCTATCCGAGCGTCGTATTGTCAGGCTGAATGAATCTAACTAGGTCAAGATTTGTCAAGTCTATAAATTTCCTAAGTTCAGCTCTGCCTAGTCATGTTCATTTAAATTTTTTCGTACCTACTAACGCATCAAACCAGAGCATAAACCCTTCAACTTCGGGTACGTTACGTAGACTCAGGTTTCCTGTTATGACTTGATAATATCACTTCCCAAAACATCTCCCTCAAGCACACTTCATAACCAACATTTTTGTTTTTTTTATTTTCTGATTTTCTAATGTTTTTGGATTTTTTTTAAAATTTTCTAATTTTTGTTTTGTTTTTATTTCTCCCCCTAAATTTGTGCATAGGAGAGAAACGAAAATAAATGCGCAAATTTAAACTATCCTAAAACAAAAATTAGTCTTTAAAGCGAATCAGCTTAAGAAAAACTCAGGAGTATAGAGAAGAAAACTCAAACTATAAGTCACCGATTGAATTTGCATCCAGAAGGTCTGAGAACAACACGCGTAATCTCAGAACAGATCCGAAAATTGTTCATGTCATTAAGCACTAACCCCATGTGATCCCTTCTTTTCTTCCCTTCTTTCCTTTCCCGCAAAGGACACAAACTCTCGAATAAAGTTATGAGTGCTGTATATTTGAGAGATGTCCCCTATCATATGCCAGGAGCAGCCACTACAAACAAACCGAAATCTGATGATATGCCTCCATAGCTACTCCGACACAGAGCGGGATTAATTGGTCTTTGGAACCCAGTCCATTTTGAAACTGGGTCGACCTTTGTCATCAATGCAGGGTACTCTCTCCCATGACATATCCTGCTTATCACAAACAGAAGACAATGAAATATTAGAGTCATTAGAAGATTTGGGAGTTTTCACTTTTGGTACCCATCTATATTCGGGTTTAACCCATTTCTTGTTCGATCCAATGGGTGCCTCGGCACTTGCTTTGGAACTTGAAGTCGGCTGCCGAGATGACTTTGACCTAGCCAGTCTTGGTTTTACAGGAGCATCTCTTGAACTAGACTTCTGGGCCAGCATTCCCTTCTTGTTCTTGGGAGTTGGATGCTTGGCCTTGTGAGTTTGATTCTTGGCCTTGGGAGTTGAATTCTTGGCCTTCTTGGCATTCCAGTCGGCGTTATCTGAACGTGACCTTGAGGTGTTTCTTTTGAAAAATCTCCCTCTTGGTGCGTTCTGCCAGCCTTGTGCATAGTAGGGAACATATCCGTGATTAGGACAATTTCTGGAAATGTGTCCAGGGGTTCCACAGTGAAAACAAGTCTTTTTCTTCACTGTGAAGTTATCTCTTCCTGCCCGTGGTGGCGTATCTTTGCCTCGTTTCTTGTTGTTCCCACATGCACAATTGCAACAGGCACTTTGTTGCGTTGGAATTGGAGGCTTGTATTTCTTAACAACAGGTTTGTTAGGAGTAACAGATTTAGAGTTCAAGGGGTCGTTTGTTTGTTCAGAAGAACTCTCCTTGTTCTCATCCTCTACTACTTTACCTGCACATCTAATAGAAACATCAGTATTTTCAACATTAATAACTCCTCCTGACACAAATCCAGCTCGTTTCCCATATCGAAGATGTGGCTCCCTGTCAGTTTCGTCCTGTGTCATAGGGATGGATGTGTAGTTATGATTATAAGGAGGAGGTACACTATCATACCCTAGACCCTTGTTTTGATTTTCTTTGAATTTTAACTGGGTTTCATATAAGGACTCGACTGTTTGACTTGACGCAATATAATTTTTAAAACTGACATCTGTTTTTCCACACTTAATTTTTAAAGCGTCAAGTTCTTCAATTACAACAAGTTGTCTCTTAATATAATCATAATTTTCACACTTGTTGCTATACTCTTCCTGAAGTTTCCTAAAGTCCTTGGTTTTTGCTTCTAATTCAGCCTTCAGGGGTTTTTGTCCTTTCCTGAGTTGATATCCTTCATATCTCAGGTCCTCAACTTCTCTTTTAAATAAATCAATTTGTTCCTGAAGAAATTTAATCGTGGCTTCACAAGCTGGAGTACATGTAACTTCAGTGACCGGAATGTTTTCAGAACTCATTATTTCTCTACACTTCAAAGCATCAAGTTCTTGAATTACATCAGCAAGACTAAGATGATTGAGATCTTTTGTTTTCTTGATGATAGCCACGTTCATATCCCACGATTTCGGAAGTGAATTTAGCAGCTTTTTGTTGATCTCGGACTTAGTCAAGAAGATCCCGACTATATTCATCTCAGTAGTGAGTGTAGTAAATCGCTGCAACTGAGTTTCAAGGGTTTCTCCAGGGATAAAATCGAAAAAGTTGAAATTTTGTCTTAACATATCCTGACGACTCTCTTTCATGTTTCAACTCCCTCGTAGACCTTAAAATCAATTAAAAAAGCACAACTAAGACCCAAAATCAAACTTAAAAGTCAAACCCTTTGATTATAAACCTCAAAAGTCAACCTTAAAAGTCAAATTTAAAAGGTTAAATTGAAAAAACAAACTTGAAAAGTCAAACTTAAAAGTCAAATTTAAAAAGTTAAACTTAAAAGTCAAATTTAAAAAAATAAACTTGAAAAGTCAAACCGAAAAGCTAAATTTGAAAGTTTAAAAGTTAAACGAAAAAGTCAAAGTTTAAAATCAAAGATCAAACTTGGAAGTCAAAGTCAAAATTTTAAATAAAAAGTCAAAAAATAAAAGTTAAAAATATATTTTTTTAATTATTTATTATTATTATTATTTATTTATTTATTATTTTTTTTCTTTATATTATATATATATATATATATATATATATATATATATATATATATATATATATATATATATATATATATATATATATTAAATTTTGGATGAAAAAGGAATTTAAAATTTAAAAGGAATTGAATTTTGGGTTAAAAGTGTCGAAATAGGAAAACTTGCTGCGAAAAAGACGGGTTATAGCTTAATTTTCGAAGGAATGTAACAAGTGATCAGGTAGCTGAGTTGGATAAGGCCCTGAAGAAATGCGAGCTGGAGGTCGCGTGTTCGATCCCCACCACTTCCAAAGTCCCGTTCGATGTTTTTAATGCGAAGCGATGGTGGTTCTTGCGAGGCTGCGCTTGCGAGGCCGAGGTGCGAGGCTGAGAACTCAGAAGCCGGAAACGTGCGAGACCGAGCCGCAAACTGCTGAGCCGTATACTCCGAGCCGAGGCCGCAAACTCCGAGCCGCAAACCTCGGGCCGTGAGCTCCTCGGAAACCCTAGCTGCTGGCTGCCACCCCCTCGCAGGTTACGACCAAAAACAGTGATTTTTGCCCTTGTTTGCTACAAAATTCGATCAAAAACACTTTTTTTTATGAAAAACACGAAGAACAAACCCCCCTTAATTTTCAGAGATCTATCCAAAAACGCAAGAATATTTCGAAAATAAGATCAAATAATGCCCCAAATTTGAAAAAATTGACTGATACAACTTGACTCTAATACCAATTGTAAGTCCCTAATATGCCTGTGTATCAATCAGATCCGTTTGATGGTGCAGAATCCCAATCAAACGGATGATGCCAGATCACAATAAGAAGAGAAGGAGAAAAAGAATATTAAGAATCTTGATTGTATTGATGATATGAATGAAATTCCTTACAATAGATTCTCTCACACAATATGCTCTCTCTTCCTCTCTCTCTTAGCCGTAGAATTGCTAGGGTTCATCAATCCCTACTCCTCACCCTAACACCTATATTTATATTTGGAGAACATGGGCCGGATACACATGGGCCGTAAATGGGTTTACGGCCGTAAACTCAACCGTAAACATTACCGTACTAGAAAACAACCCTTTAATGACGCGCAAACAATAACACTCGCTGATAAAGGACGCACATTTGTGTGTGCCCTAAAAAATAATGTCAGTTTTGTAAAATTTGAAGGATAAAGGACACGCATTTTGTGCGTGCCCTAAAATTATTGTCAGAAAAGAAAAAAAGGAAATGTGGAGGGCGCCTTGCATAAAATGTGCGTCGTCTAAATGTGTCGCTTTATAACATTTTAATGAAACACACGTTTTTAAGGCGGGATTTCACCCGCCTATTGAATCCCCAAAATTAAACCCCCCAAGCCTCTTCCAAAAAGCCCTAGGCCTTCATCTTCATATCAGTGTCGCACCACCACCCAACCTCCGATCTCGCACCGCCAAGTGTCTCCGACCATCTTCTCCAACAATTCTTTCCTATCGCACTACATCGATAAACCCCCCAATCATTATTTTAGGTCACCATTCACTAACAGCCTCACTATTCTGAGAGTTTAAATCAAGTTTTCATTTGACCATAAAGTCAAAATTGAATCGAATGTTCATTCGTCACAAAGTCATTGATATGGACGACGACGCCTCCGCCACCGGTCTCTAGTCGACGACACCGAACGAAGCCTCCTCCTCCGGCCGCTTCCATCTCCCCCTTCTTTCACGTTGTTTACAGTTACGATCCATCAGCCATGATGTCACACCCCAAAACCAAGAACGGCGGAAACGTTCTGGGGCGGAGGACGTCATGTAAGGTAATCACAACACAGTAAATGTAAATAGGCAAACAACATCATCCATTGCATTAAATATATAAATTTAATACATGCGTGTTCTGTATAGTTTTAGACACCAAAAATATAACGTAAATCAAAATAATAAAATGATGAGTCTTGAGTACGCTCCATCATCTCAAAAGCTGGCATCGGTACCTGTCTACTGATGACCTGAGAATACAAGTTATTTTGAAAGAGTTTATCAGCATTAAGCTGGTGAGTTCATAAGTGTTTTAGTGTCAATGTTCATTGTCAAAAACGTTTGAACTTGTCCCAAAGTATAAGTTTGTAAAAATGTAAATACATGTATAAAAGTATTTGCAAAAGTTTGAATCTCTCAGAAAATCCTATATTTTCTCTAAAAGTAACCTTCTACCAAGGCTTAACAGTTTTGTAAACTCGTCTTTTGTAAAAGTGTGTGATTACCCAAGTATAACTATCATTTGATAAAATATAGTTTGTACATTAATGCTTAAGTGAGATTATCACCAAAATATGTAATGGGTAAATCATTGTAGTACTGTAGTTTTGTATAATAAGAACTACTGTTGTACTAATTACTACTACCTTAAACCGGATTTATATTAAGGTATAATGTGATAATTGCACCATACTATCGACTGATAACAACGACATAAAGAACGGTCGTAATAACGGAATGACGTTTGGCACCCGCAGGCCTGCAGGTCCGGCTGTAGCTAGCAGCAAGGTGTAGGATAGTCAATCCAGTATAGATCTATACGCAAACTCAACGCTCTCCCTCCAAGAGAATTCTGGCTACAACTCGGGCCATGACATTTAAGGCATGCTCCGATACAGTGGATCACATTTGTTATCGTATTCTTGCATGTGTGATGAAATGTTTCTTGTTCTAGTATAGTTGTATATGTTCTCGTAGTATAGTTGTATATATTCCCTTCCTAGTATAGACTCATGAATGAACTGACTCATTGATCTAGCAGTTGTAACAGTATGGTTCTGTGTTACCCCGATGGTAACTTGTTAACAGTGTGTTTAGTACGTATGATTATGGAAGTACTTTTATGTCTATATATGTATATTTGATATATAATTAATATGGAAACGACCTTCGGATGGTCACCCAAAATCCTATCAGACCACATCCAAATCGAGGAAAAGGAAACAAGGTGGATAGCCTTCCTAAGCCCTTTAAACATTATTTATACGTCTATACATATATGGGCATGAAATTTGTAATTTAAAAACATAAATAAGTGTTTATAAGACATTTGAAACATAAGTATATTTTATTAAAGAAAGATTAACTTGATGTCAATCTATAAAACAATTTGAAGGCGTAGATTTGATTAAAACAGTTTAAGTATAAGGAACATTTGCTTAAATCACAGTTGCAGTGTAAATTCGAATAGTAAATGGGTTTGGAAAACATTTAGAAGTAAAACAGTTTGATATATATAGTTTGAATAGTGATAAAACCACTGATTTCCCTAGTTATTAATCACATGTGATTAGAGCAATCCTAAGTGATTGAAACAATAACTATAAGTATTTAACTTGTATTCCCCCCCTTTGAAAGCATATAAACGCATTTAGAATATTTAACAGGTTGATTAGGGGGTATGAAACTCACTTGATTGATTGAAGAAAGCGAGATGGAAAACCGGGCAGAGTCTCGTCTCAGAAAACGGATTTTTCTCGGGATTCTCGGGAATCTTGGGAGTAAAATCGACCCTCGGGACTTGAGCAAAAAGACCAGAGCTTCGGGTTATAACGGGCACGGAAAACGAGACAAAGTTGTGAGAGAGAGGAGAGAAATGAGCAACATTTTCGGAAAGCCTCGCATCCTATTTATAGGAAGGCTGAACCGCCTCCGAACGCGGGGCGTACGCTCGTACGCAGCGCGTACGCGTACGTCATGCATGACCGAAGCCTCGACTGCCTCGGTTCGGATGGGACGGGTTGCTGGGTACGCGGGTCGGATGGGACGGCGGGTCGGATGGGACGTCGGGTCGGATGGGTCGGACGGGTTAGAACTCTTCGGATAGTGCGACGTGGACGATCCGAGACCCTCGATCTCAGTACGCGGGGCGTACGAAGGTACGCAGGGCGTACTTCGGTCCAATCCGATGACTCCCCTTCGGATATTACCGGGAATTTATAATTAAATTTTTATTTATTTTAAATAAACTTCAAAAATTCATATCTCTCTCATACGAACTCCGTTTTTGACGTTCTTTATATCCTCGCGAAGGTGAGACCATGATCTACGACTTTCGTTTAGATTCCGTTGGCAAATTCCGAAATTATTTTTATTATTTATTTATTAAAATGACGTGATTAAGGAATTTCTTCAAAAATTCATAACTTCCTCGTCCGAGGTCAGATTTTGACGTTCTTTTTATGTACGCAAACCTTGATATGATTTCTATTACTTTAATTAATCCGAATAAGATTTTAGGAAGGTTACATTTTGACCTAAATTTGATCGGTTTAACATTACATTGACTCAAAATATCGGGTTGTCACATCATCCCCCCGTTAGAAGGAATTTCGTCCCGAAATTAGAATTTTAAGCAAGCTAGAATTTACAAATAACTAAGCAAAAAGGTGAGGGTATTTCAGTTTCATCTGATCCTCACGTTCCCAAGTGAATTCCGGTCCTCGCTTGGCATTCCAGCGAACCTTCACGATAGGGATACGGCTTTGCTTTGTCTGCTTGACCTCACGGTCCATGATCTCTATAGGTTCTTCCACGAAGTTGAGGCTCTCGTTGATTTCGATCTCGTCGAGTGGGATTACGAGAGTCTCGTCGGATAGACACTTTTTCAAGTTAGATACGTGGAATGTAGAATGTACGTTACGAAGTGCGTCTGGTAGTTCGAGTTTGTAAGCTACGGGGCCGACTCTTGCAAGAATCTCGAAAGGCCCTATGTACCTCGGATTAAGCTTCCCACGCTTGCCGAAGCGTATCAAGCCCTTCCAGGGTGAGACTTTGAGGAGGACTCGGTCTCCCACCTGAAATTCCAAAGGTTTCCTTCGCTTATCAGCGTAGCTCTTCTGTCGGTCTCTGGAGGCTTTCAATCGTTCACGGATTTGAACGATTTTCTCTGTTGTTTCCCGAATGATCTCCGGACCGGTGAGAGTACTGTCAGAAGTTTGCCCCCTGGCTAATTGGGTATCACCCACCTCAGCCCAGCACAGAGGGGATCTGCACTTACGGCCGTAGAGAGCTTCAAATGGAGCAGCCTTGATGCTCGTGTGATAACTGTTATTATAGGAAAACTCGACAAGGGGTAAATGAGTATCCCATGCCTTCCCAAAGTCAATCACGCAGGCTCGCAACATATCTTCTAGAGTTTGGATGGTCCTCTCACTCTGTCCGTCGGTCTGAGGATGGTAGGCTGTGCTCATGTCCAGCCTCGTTCCTAGGGAATGTTGTAGTGATTGCCAAAATCTTGAGGTGAACCTACTATCTCTATCGGAGATAATGGACATAGGTACACCATGTAGCCGTACGATTTCCCTAATGTATGTTCTCGTAAGCTTCTCCATCTTGTCGGTTTCTTTGATGGGCAGGAAGTGTGCAGACTTGGTCAAT
This sequence comes from Lactuca sativa, assembly GCF_002870075.4. Lineage (NCBI taxonomy): Eukaryota > Viridiplantae > Streptophyta > Magnoliopsida > Asterales > Asteraceae > Lactuca > Lactuca sativa. The sequence continues at coordinate 314,127,049 of NC_056630.2, forward strand.
CTATCAACGATGACCCATATGGTGTCAAGTCCACCCGTTGTCTTGGGCAACTTGGTTATGAAATCCATAGTGATCCGCTCCCACTTCCATTCCGGGATCTCTGGTTGCTGCAATAAACCAGAGGGCTTCTGGTACTCGACCTTAACCTTTGCGCAAGTAAGGCATTTACTTACGAAGGTAGCAATCTCTGCTTTCATATTAGGCCACCAGTATAGCTTCTTAAGATCCAGATACATCTTATCTGAACCTGGGTGGACGGAATACCGAGTGTTGTGCGCCTCGTTCATGACCAAGTCTCGGAAGCCACCATGTTTCGGTGTCCAGATCCGGTTCATGAAATATAAAGCTCCGTCACCCTTGGTTTCTAAATTCTTGTCCATTCCTCTCAGGGATTCACTTGACACATTTTCAGATTTCCTGGCCTCAAGTTGAGCCGCCTGAATTTGCTTAGTCAGGTGTGAATGGATGGTTATCGATAATGACTTGACTTTGCGACCAGAATATTCCTTCCGACTTAGGGCGTCTGCTACTACGTTGGCTTTACCCGGATGATAACGAATATCGCATTCGTAATCACTGAGTAGCTCGACCCATCGTCGTTGTCTCATGTTGAGCTCCTTCTGATCGAAAATGTGTTGTAAACTTTTGTGGTCGGTAAAGATAGTGCTCTTCGTTCCATACAAGTAATGTCTCCAGATCTTCAGAGCAAACACTACTGCTCCTAGTTCAAGATCGTGGGTCGTGTAGTTAACCTCGTGTGTCTTCAATTGTCTTGAGGCGTAGGCGATGACCTTACCTCGCTGCATCAGAACACATCCGAGTCCTTGGTTTGATGCATCGCAATAAACTACGAAGTCTTCTATTCCTTCGGGAAGGGATAGTATTGGTGCGGTGCACAAGGCTCGTTTGAGCGTTTGGAACGCTCTTTCTTGTTTCTCTTCCCAGTCAAAGGCCACACCTTTTTGGGTTAGGGTTGTAAGAGGCTTCGCTATTCGTGAGAAGTTCTGAATGAACCTGCGGTAGTAGCCAGCGAGACCTAGAAATTGACGAATTTCTGTAGGAGTCTTCGGTGCTGACCAGTTCTCAATGGCCTTAATTTTGGATGGGTCCACGTGGATTCCCTCTTCGCTTACCACGTGTCCTAAGAATTCGACTCTTCGGATCCAAAATTCGCATTTCGAGAACTTCACATAAAGTTTCTCTTTTCGTAATGTCCCTAGAACTTGTCGCAGATGATCGCCATGTTCTTTCTTACTTCGGGAGTAGATTAGGATGTCGTCAATGAAAACGATGACGAACTGATCCAAGTAGGGTCGGCATACTCTATTCATCAGATCCATGAAGACTGCGGGCGCATTGGTCAATCCGAATGGCATCACCACGAACTCGTAATGTCCGTAACGAGTTCGGAAGGCGGTCTTCGGCACATCCTCCTCTAGCACTCGTAACTGGTGATATCCGGATCTCAGATCAATCTTAGAAAAATAGTTCGCCCCTTGTAGTTGGTCGAATAGATCATCTATGCGTGGTAGAGGATAACGATTCTTGACCGTCAGTTTGTTGAGTTCTCTGTAGTCAATACACATACGGAAGGATCCGTCCTTCTTCTTAACAAACAAGACTGGTGCTCCCCAAGGTGAGAAACTTGGCCTTATAAAGCCCTTGCTGAGCAGTTCGTTAAGTTGACCAGAGAGTTCTTGCATCTCGGCTGGTGCTAAACGGTAGGGCGACTTGGCTACTGGGGTAGCTCCTGGGACTAAGTCGATTCTAAACTCGACTTGTCGTTGCGGAGGTAATCCGGGTAGTTCTTCTGGGAAAATGTCGGGGAAGTCGCTCACTACTGGGAGGTTCTTTAGTTCTTTCGTTTCTAGGTTCGTGTCGACGACGTGAGCAAGGAATGCGTGGTATTCCTTACGCAGGTATTTCTGTGCTTGAATACTTGATATGATGCGAAGACTTGCACCAGGTTTGTCGCCATAGACTATAAGAGTTTCGTTAGACGGGAGGTTTAGACGGACTGCTTTCTCGAAGCACATGATGTCGGCACGGTGAAGGCTTAACCAGTCCATGCCAATGATGACGTCGAAACTCTTTATTGAGACTGGCATGAGGTCGATTGGAAATGAATGGTTGTCTAGAGTTAGGGTACAACCTAAGTATATGCTACTCGTGTTTTCAGTTTTTCCATTAGCCATTTCTACTGTGAATAGTTCTTTGAGTGCGTGCGGTGGTTGATTAAGCATGCGAGCAAATTTATGGTTTACGAAGCTTCGCTCCGCTCCACTATCGAATAGAATGCATGCATAGGAGTTATCGAGGAGGAACGTACCGGTCACCACTGTCGGGTCAGCAACTGCTTCTCCGTGGCCAATAGCTAGTACCCTCCCTGCTCCTCCAACATTCCTCGCTTTGGGGCAGTCCCTCTTAAAGTGGCCTGCTTCGCCACATCCATAGCAGGTTGGGCTCGCGCCAGAGCCAGGGACTTGGTTGATAGGTTGTGCCGGGAACTTACAGAATCGGACGGTGTGTCCTTTCCTGTTGCAGTTAGAGCACTGCAATTCACGGCAGGGGCCGTTGTGGTGGTAGCTGCATTTGGTACACTTGGGCGAACTTCCAGCATACCGACTCACCGGAGCAGCAGTAGTAGGGGTTACTGCGGCATGAATTGCCACCAGTTGCTGCTTTTTGGCAGCCTGATGCTTCTTCCTTTCATCCCAGAATTTCCGCTTAGTATCGGCGGGTTTGGAGGGTTCCGGGATGGCTAGGGTGGTTGTGGTTGCAGAGGTTTTGACTCCATGGTCAATGAGTCGTTGCGCCAATCGTTTGGCACTGTCGAAGGTAGCGGGGTTTGACGCTAGCACATTCCCCTGATATGGAGGCACTAGTCCCCATATGTACCTCTCGATCTTCTTCCCCTCGGTAGGAACCATATTGGGGCAGAGGGCCACCAGCTCGCTGAATCGGGCAGTATAAGCGACCACATTGGTGCCCTTCATCGACAGGTTCCAGAGTTCCTGCTCCAGTTTCTGGATCTCGCCCCTCGGGCAGTATTCCTCAGTCATGAGGTCTTTCATTGTTTCCCAGCCCATGTCGTTGGCTACGACGAGAGTTAGGGCTTTGACGTGGCCGTTCCACCACGTTAGGGCTTTACCCTCAAAGGTGCAGGCGGCATATTTCACCTTGCACGCAGCAGGGCATGAACAAATTTCGAAGACTGATTCAGTCTTCTCGAACCATTGCGAGAGGGCAATGACTCCGCCGGTGCCATAGAAAGGCTTCGGCTTGCAGTTTGTAAAATCCTTGTAAGAGCACTCCCTTGAGCGCACAGGGATTTCGATCGGAATAGATTCCACAGGGGTTCCACCTCTGCTGGCATCAGAAGAGTGATACTGAGCCATGGCGGTTGCCACTGCTGCAGCTACGACAGCATTCAGGGCTACAGTATCGATGACCGGAGGCGGAGGAGGTGGTGGAGGTGCAGGATTATTCCTATTCCTGGGAGACTTGCGAGGAGGCATCCTTCAGCTGAAAGTTTAAAAAGATAAGAAAGATGGTAAGAATCAATTTGTAAGCAACGCGAGAGTGACACATGGACTAACTAAACATAGTCCAACAGTTGAAAGGGTGCTTGAAACCACAACAAGCATTATTAGAAAGCACAAGTGTATAGATTTTTCCCCAGATAGATAAATCTCAAAAATTTACTGGTATTACTGATGTAATAAGTTCAGGGAAAATTGACCTAACAGTAGGTCATACATCATACCATATAGAAAAGTTTGACAGTCCTTAGATTTCAAATTTGAGTACGGAAAGTTAGAAATATTTTACACACAAGTGCTACTTGGAGCACAGATGTTAAAGGCTATTCTTTAATTACAAGACGGAGATGTACTAGACATTAACCAACGGCGATGGGAAAATCCCGGGCGAGTACTGCGGTCGGACACTTGACGAGACACCTCTTTGAATGGGTCGATCCTAAGTCCTCTGACGAGCTCGAAGTTCCAATAATTCAGCTCGTGAGGCAGCCAACTGCTACTGCAGGGTTTTATTTGTCCTCCGGGTCCGTTCCATGTCTTCTTCAAGACGGCGGATGCTGACTGTGTTGACCCCTGAGTCGGCATCAATCTCTATGACCCGGTCGACGGCTGCTCCACCTTGCTCGACAATACGAGCTATTCTGCGGATAATGACAGGCAGAGCTCGGTCAGTAGAGCCACCATCGCTGACGTTGTAGAAGGTTCGGTCTCCAAAGTATTGTAAGGGTTCACCCTGATTATCACTCCAGCGGTTCAGGTTGTTTGCCCACATGGGTGTAGGACCTGGAAACACTGGTCGAGGGTTGTTGTTCGGGGCTTGACCTACAATCGGTAGGTTGTTGACTTCAGGCTCGGAGTCGGACCCATCTGAAAAGCCTTCTGCGAGGTGATCATCCAAAGGGATTGGATGATCAACTTCGGGCTCTTCATAGATCCACCCGATATTGCCTTCATTGGGAAAGTACGGGTTGCCATGATGGATATCTAGCCATCAAGATCTATGCGAGAATAGAGGTATAAGAATATAGTATACGTGTAACTAGTAGCGCAAAATACTCCTATAGTATTTTAAGTTTAAGTTCTATTGATCTCCTTGTGGTATTGTTGGTAAGTTTTTAGACTTGCTAACCTATCACAACCATTCTAAGGCATGTGCTAATCACTCCTAGGATCAGCATAGTTGATCAGGCTATGCCATTTCCAGGACTGACCATACATCCCCGAGCTTACTTGTGATATTTAACAATCGTAATACTTTTGTTCTTGTCATTGCGACACTTATTTTAGTATGAATGCAGACTAGTATACTTAGTTAAATATTTTATTATTTTAAGTATAGACTCTTGGTCAGAGTTTAGTCCCTAATGGGTTTATAGTTTAGTATATCTTTTATGGGTTGATATACTCAATTCACTATAAACAATGCTCTGATACCAATCTGTCACACCCCAAAACCAAGAACGGCGGAAACGTTCTGGGGCGGAGGACGTCATGTAAGGTAATCACAACACAGTAAATGTAAATAGGCAAACAACATCATCCATTGCATTAAATATATAAATTTAATACATGCGTGTTCTGTATAGTTTTAGACACCAAAAATATAACGTAAATCAAAATAATAAAATGATGAGTCTTGAGTACGCTCCATCATCTCAAAAGCTGGCATCGGTACCTGTCTACTGATGACCTGAGAATACAAGTTATTTTGAAAGAGTTTATCAGCATTAAGCTGGTGAGTTCATAAGTGTTTTAGTGTCAATGTTCATTGTCAAAAACGTTTGAACTTGTCCCAAAGTATAAGTTTGTAAAAATGTAAATACATGTATAAAAGTATTTGCAAAAGTTTGAATCTCTCAGAAAATCCTATATTTTCTCTAAAAGTAACCTTCTACCAAGGCTTAACAGTTTTGTAAACTCGTCTTTTGTAAAAGTGTGTGATTACCCAAGTATAACTATCATTTGATAAAATATAGTTTGTACATTAATGCTTAAGTGAGATTATCACCAAAATATGTAATGGGTAAATCATTGTAGTACTGTAGTTTTGTATAATAAGAACTACTGTTGTACTAATTACTACTACCTTAAACCGGATTTATATTAAGGTATAATGTGATAATTGCACCATACTATCGACTGATAACAACGACATAAAGAACGGTCGTAATAACGGAATGACGTTTGGCACCCGCAGGCCTGCAGGTCCGGCTGTAGCTAGCAGCAAGGTGTAGGATAGTCAATCCAGTATAGATCTATACGCAAACTCAACGCTCTCCCTCCAAGAGAATTCTGGCTACAACTCGGGCCATGACATTTAAGGCATGCTACGATACAGTGGATCACATTTGTTATCGTATTCTTGCATGTGTGATGAAATGTTTCTTGTTCTAGTATAGTTGTATATGTTCTCGTAGTATAGTTGTATATATTCCCTTCCTAGTATAGACTCATGAATGAACTGACTCATTGATCTAGCAGTTGTAACAGTATGGTTCTGTGTTACCCCGATGGTAACTTGTTAACAGTGTGTTTAGTACGTATGATTATGGAAGTACTTTTATGTCTATATATGTATATTTGATATATAATTAATATGGAAACGACCTTCGGATGGTCACCCAAAATCCTATCAGACCACATCCAAATCGAGGAAAAGGAAACAAGGTGGATAGCCTTCCTAAGCCCTTTAAACATTATTTATACGTCTATACATATATGGGCATGAAATTTGTAATTTAAAAACATAAATAAGTGTTTATAAGACATTTGAAACATAAGTATATTTTATTAAAGAAAGATTAACTTGATGTCAATCTATAAAACAATTTGAAGGCGTAGATTTGATTAAAACAGTTTAAGTATAAGGAACATTTGCTTAAATCACAGTTGCAGTGTAAATTCGAATAGTAAATGGGTTTGGAAAACATTTAGAAGTAAAACAGTTTGATATATATAGTTTGAATAGTGATAAAACCACTGATTTCCCTAGTTATTAATCACATGTGATTAGAGCAATCCTAAGTGATTGAAACAATAACTATAAGTATTTAACTTGTATTCCCCCCCTTTGAAAGCATATAAACGCATTTAGAATATTTAACAGGTTGATTAGGGGGTATGAAACTCACTTGATTGATTGAAGAAAGCGAGATGGAAAACCGGGCAGAGTCTCGTCTCAGAAAACGGATTTTTCTCGGGATTCTCGGGAATCTTGGGAGTAAAATCGACCCTCGGGACTTGAGCAAAAAGACCAGAGCTTCGGGTTATAACGGGCACGGAAAACGAGACAAAGTTGTGAGAGAGAGGAGAGAAATGAGCAACATTTTCGGAAAGCCTCGCATCCTATTTATAGGAAGGCTGAACCGCCTCCGAACGCGGGGCGTACGCTCGTACGCAGCGCGTACGCGTACGTCATGCATGACCGAAGCCTCGACTGCCTCGGTTCGGATGGGACGGGTTGCTGGGTACGCGGGTCGGATGGGACGGCGGGTCGGATGGGACGTCGGGTCGGATGGGTCGGACGGGTTAGAACTCTTCGGATAGTGCGACGTGGACGATCCGAGACCCTCGATCTCAGTACGCGGGGCGTACGAAGGTACGCAGGGCGTACTTCGGTCCAATCCGATGACTCCCCTTCGGATATTACCGGGAATTTATAATTAAATTTTTATTTATTTTAAATAAACTTCAAAAATTCATATCTCTCTCATACGAACTCCGTTTTTGACGTTCTTTATATCCTCGCGAAGGTGAGACCATGATCTACGACTTTCGTTTAGATTCCGTTGGCAAATTCCGAAATTATTTTTATTATTTATTTATTAAAATGACGTGATTAAGGAATTTCTTCAAAAATTCATAACTTCCTCGTCCGAGGTCAGATTTTGACGTTCTTTTTATGTACGCAAACCTTGATATGATTTCTATTACTTTAATTAATCCGAATAAGATTTTAGGAAGGTTACATTTTGACCTAAATTTGATCGGTTTAACATTACATTGACTCAAAATATCGGGTTGTCACACATGAGACCAGAAATCAAGAAGAAAGGTGCGTATAGTTTTAGTTTGTGTTTCTGTTAGGGGATTTTTTATACTCCTCATTTCACCTTTTATTTTAAAGAAAATCATATTCATGAAAATTGTAATTATTGATCGTTGGAAGCATAAGAGTTGTGGTTGTAGATCTAGATTTAGGGAAAAAAGGGCCACTGTGCACATTTGTGCTTGCATCGCTTCATTATTAGGTCAAGGTGGGCCCGATGACTGCAAATTTATCCCTCAAGCTCCCCCTGGGTCCTCTGGTAAATCAAATCCTTTAACCTTTTGTTCATAACAAATTCATACACGATTATACAGCAACAAAGAGGTCTTCCTTCGTGAACTTATCAGGCAAGTTTCAAACTTTTGCAAATTTCTAGTTTACTTTTAAGCCCTTATGTTGATCATTTATTCATCTAACATTTAAATAAATCAAAATCTTTCATACTTTCAGCAATGAAAGTGATTCCTTGGACAAGCTTCGATTCCTTAGTGTTACTGATCAACAGCTTTGGAGGGTGCTTCACAACATGACATATGTATTAAAACCGATCAAGAAAATGGAATAATTACCATTCAGTAAGTTAAGAATCTTAATTAAAATAAAATTTAATTGAAAAATTACTAATTTCCATATGTGTATTCAGGGACTCTGGTATTGGTATGACTCACCAAGAACTAGTTGACTCTCTTGGAACAATTGCCCACAGTGGAACTGCAAAGTTTCTAAAAGCCAAAGGTATATGCTTTTATGCTTTTATGATTTTGTCAACGTATATAAATATTTTATTTTGAGAATTATAAATAATAATATACTAACAAAGTTTCTCAAAGCCTTAAAGGTATATGCTTTTATGATTTTGTCAAAATATATAAATATTTTATTTTGAGAAATATAAATAATAATATACTTACACAAATCACAAGATAACAAAGAAGTTGGTTCAGACAAAATTTTGATTTAGTGTGGGATTTTACTCATTGTGAATAATTCATGTTGTCTGTTTCTGCATGCAGATGCAACTTTAGAGAAATACATTTGTGTCAGGAAAAGAGAAAATGGAGCTCCTTTCTTAATCCCCACAAGAGCATCTTTTTTCCACTGTGAAACTGCACACAATAGGGTATTTCTTTTTACGAATTTGCCCCTATTAAGCCTAGTAAGTCAAAAGGAAACAACTTTATTGCCTTGTATTCTTACCTGATGCATCAGTATTCTGCTGATACTTTTCCAGCTCTTCTGTAATTTCTTTAATAGATTTATTTGCACCATATGTTGAAACTATTTATTTGCATGTTAGTAGTGTATACAGAGGTGAAGAAATCCTGCAACTTACATGTTCTGAAATAGTTTATGAGCTTAAATATCTATTGGATTTGTCGACTCTTTGTTGGCATTTCTCCAAAAAAACATTTCTCATGTTTCTAGAGGAAACAGGATTTTCACCTGAAGATGTTCTTATTCAGGAACCCAAAGCTGGAGTAAGTATTCTCTCTCTCTCTCTCTCTCATGAATGCTGCAAACGTATGTGTCTCTCTCAATTCACCTTTTGAAGAACCTGGCACGTATCTATATAGCAAAACCTGTAAGTTTTTCCCCCTTTCTTTTCTGAGTAAACCATAGGAAATAACCTACTCCTACTTTATTACTCTGTATAGGATGTACATGTAACAATTCTTTACCCATGATATCCATGTACTTACACTAAAGTAGATATTCGCCCATAGAAGTGATATGATTTCATTGATTGTTTTTAGGTTCTTGCACGGGAGTATTTAATATCATTCACCGAGACCTAAAGCTAGACAACTTGTTAATTGGTCCAGATGGCCATATCAAGGTAAATAAAATTAAATTTCTGAATAAGCAACCAATTACTAATAATTATAAAATGATTATTTGCTATAGGTGTCAGATTTTGGGCTATCGAAGGTAGGTCTGATTGACAGTACAGAGGACTTATCAGGGGTGCATCAGAAAACAGGACCTCTATTTATGGGGAAAATGATTTTAATACGTATTATCATTTATTGTAAGATCAATTGGAGAAAGGGCATTTTGGGTAACTATTATATATATGTTCTGCTATGTTATAGGTTGTGATATGCCTCATGTTGCGGAAGACAGTTCCACTTATGAATTATGTTCAAGTGAGTAAACTTATCTATATATGTTGGTGTAGTTTAATTTATATTTTGTTTAATACTCTACTTGAATATAATTTTCTATATGTCAACCATGTGCTCTTTTTTCTTATCTGACTGGTTAAAATTTTTAATGGCATTACAAAGGAAAATTTATGTAGAAGTTGTGTAACATTCATCAAGTTTTTGGACTCAATTTGATTTGGTGGGGATCTTTATGCTTCTGTTGACCTATTTTAATTTCATGCAGGCTGTTTTTATGTTTTGTGTTATTGCTGCTATTGGTTCTTCCCAGAGGTACTATTCTTGTAATCTTATACTTATTTGCTGACCAACCAAAGCTTATATACTTACTGTAGTCATTTTACTGAAGGGAACTGGTTCCTACTCTATATTATGCATCAAGGTGATTGAATTTAGCAACTGATCATCTTTTGTGTGACATGGTTTATGTTGTGTATATTATTTTCTAGAAAAATTCTACATAGTGTTAGGATCATGTTTGCATTTAGAAAAAAAATTAACCAGCAAAAAGAGTCTTGATATCAGTTTGTTTTTAATTGGAAATTACAAACATATAAAATACCAACTCATTATTGGGATTTATCTCATCAAATACAACGAGTGGACAGGTGACATGTTTTAATTGGAAATTACGAACATATAAAAAGGAATATAATACTCCACTACATTGATTTCTAACCTCCACACCCTCCTATTTGAGGTCATGTCCTTGAAAAGAGCCAACTCCTGCATGTCTCAACTCTCAATAATATGTCCTTATTTGTAGAGCCCTTCTCTGCTTCATTATACTTAGTCACTAATTATGGTTCACAGGAAACAAATTTGTTGTGGGAAGTGGAGCTAAAACTGTTTGTATATGTTACTATGAGTAGGAGAATAACTGGTGTGGAGGTTAGGAGAATAACTGGTACTAATAGCTGACTATTTGGGTTTTTAACTTCTTTAGTTGCTGACAAACCACATACAATATTTATTTCCTCAGGTGGGTTAGTAAGCTAATCAGGAAAAAGCATGATTCTTCTGTGACCAGAGTTGTCTGGCATCCTAATAATGTTTGTATTTTCTCTTATTTCACATGACTATTATTATTATTTTTTTTCCAGTTTGCCACTTTAAATTTAATATTAAGCTTTCTTTCTATACATTCATTGTTCTTCTGACCATCCCATATCTAGGATTTTTTAACCACATATATTAGGGAATGAATATAACTATAAGTTTCTTTTGTTGTTTCTTAGACAATTATATGTTAGAAAATATTATTATTTTGACATAATTAGTTATTTTTGACAGGTTCTCATTGCTACAACATCTTCCGACGGAAAATGCAGAGTATTCTCGACTTTTATTAAAGGGGTTGATGCAGGGTATTAGGCTTCATCTTTTCCTATATTTCACATCTTTACTTTTACCACAACATTCTCAATGACTGATGTGTGTAAAACTCACTTAGTTTTAATCCTACTTTAATTTTCAAATAACACACAAAAGGCAGTGAACCTATCAATTGTGGTATAGCTAAATAAGCAGGGTATCGAACACAGGGAACGGCAAATTAAATTAAAAACTAATTCTATCTAAATTACTTTAGCAAATAAGGGTTTTTTCTCTAGTTTTACAAGACTAGAAACTTATTAAACAAAATTAATGCAAGGCTAGAAAAGAACAAATTAACTAGATTCAATAATGGGAAAGAAACTTCTATTTAGTTCAACTCGGTTAACTTTATGGTTGCTTTTAAGGTAATAGTGCAATGGATTAATTCTTTCGTTGGTTACCGATTCAAGTGATTAAGTTGTGTTCACTACCCTAATCCTTAGCAAATAGACTAATTCAAACAGTGGCCAATTGCTTAACTTAATTATATTTACTAGATTCATTATTCGGGTTAAGTTAGACTTGCAATAGCTAATCAAATTGTTATTTTTAATTAACCTCTTGTTCAATAGTCATCTTACAAGCTTGCACATGAATTTACTCAATTTACTTATTAATCCTAGTTTCATATTCATTAATCCTAGACATATGATTTAGTGGTCACTTATCATATGAGGTCGATAATTAATAGATGTTCATGCTAATTAACTATCTTCCTATTAACAGAAAATAAATTATCATTCATACACAAGGTTCTTTAGCAAGCTAAAATAACAATTAATCACCAACTTAGAATTAATCCTACCAATCAATCAAACCATATTGTCAACTTTGTATCCCCAAACAGAAGTATAAAGAAATTAGTTCATAACTAAGGTGAATAACAGCAAACAAATAAGTTCAAGTTGCTTAATCATATTGACAAAACAAGAGAATTAAGTAGAATGATGAAATTACGCCTTAATTACTCCCGGAATTGGATTCTAGCTTCTTTGGTCGACTTCTAGGGTTCTTCTGGCTTCTTATTCGCAGCTTAACACCTCTGAAACTTCCCAGAATTCTCCCCCTTTTCGCATTAAAGAGTTATCTTTATATATGCATACCGACTCGTCGAGTCATATGGCGACTCGTCGAGTCCCTCTCACATTAGTCGTAACCTGATAACTGTCTTGACTTCCGAATGCTTATCTCTCTGAATCCGCGACCGGACTCTTCGAGTCAAGAGATAACTCGACGAGTAGAAGCCTTATTTTGGCTGTTTTCTTTCTTCTTTCCACTCTTGAGCTCTCAACCGCTTCTCTTGCTTCCTTTCGCTTCCGAGCTTCATCTTTGGAATGAAAAACACAATTTAACACTTTTAAGTACCTTTTGTCCATAATATGCAACAATTTAGCTAATATATGAATAATAAACTACACTTAATACACACTAAATATGCACATATCAAAATACCCCACACTTGTCTTTTGCTTGCCCTCAAGCAAAACTGAATTTTAACACATTAGAATCACATATAATAACTCCAATCCAACCCAGCCATTACGCCAAGACCGCAACGCATGCATTTGTGTCTAAAATTTTTCCTAAAGAACCCCCCATATTCCAAATACTCACAATCCTCATAAACATTCACCCACTCACCCCGAACTATGCTCATTTTATGCAACCCTCCGAATCCATCCTCAGAAAACCTCTTAACCTCAAGGTATTTTTAATCGAGCAACCCAAGCATACATATTCTAGAAAATTACAATTTATCCGATACCACTATGGAATTCTTTGAATTCTTCACTTCTTTGAACATTTCATCTTTAATATCTTTGAATTCACCAACTTGTACTAGCTTTTGGTATCTTCAACTTTTTGGATTTCTTTGGAATTTTGATCTTTGAACTTCATACTTAACTTTGATGCTCCAAAATTCTTATAACTTTTCTTGTAATTCTCTCTTTTCTCTTTTTTCATGTATTTCTCACTTTTTTTTTTACTCAAATCCTACATGCTTAAGCAGGGGCGCTCAATCTCAACCTTTATTGGCTAATGATAAAAATTTTCCAGGATACATTTCAGGTTTAGGCTGCTAAACATATTGCATCCCTCAGGCTGAGCGAGGTCGTGTTTTTGTCTCATGATTTCACTAAAATAAGGAGGCCACAAATGCACTAGAACGTATATAGGCTCAACTAAACATTTGGGTCTTCATGCAATTATTAACACAATCTAACATGGAATCCTAGTTTTTACCAAAATTTCCTAAATTAGATCCTAAATAATCCTTTTGGTATGCAAAAATTTTTTAAATTTTAAAATTGACTATTATGTAACCAACCCCCTACCCCACACTTATGTGATGCAATGCCCTCATTGCATACTATGCATAGAAACATAAAAATAAAGAGGGAATCGGAACAAACTCCCCTGGGATAGCAGTGGATAGGTTGATCACTCTCATTTAAGCTCCATCTTCAATAAACTTCATACATGGGAACAATCTCATCCATGTATCGTGTGGGTCGCTCTAAACATGCGAAAATCGGCATAAGATCTTCAAGAATGGATATGGTAGTGGAAGGATGCAAGTGGTATAAGTAGTAGCATCAAATCAGCAGTCGTTCGGCTCAAAAAAATGATCGACTCGTCGAGTTTGATGATGGACTCGCCGAGTAGTTGCGCGCATTCTGAAAATATCTGGAAATACAAAGCAACTCGTCGAGTCAGCTTAGTGCACTCGACGAGTCGGCACCTGAATGAAAAATCCAGGTATGTGACAACTGTTTGAGTCCATAACAACTTCATTAACGCTTCCTCACATGCAGACTCAATCGCTCACACTCCTAAGACCGGACTTGACACTTTGACGTTAAAAACTCGCTTCCTTGACTCGCTCTCACACGAAAAACAACCATGCTTTACCTCATCCTAAGCAATCAAAATGCAATCCTGAAAATACTTAAAGCAAACAACTATTAAACAAAATAATACCTTAAAGCATACACACCAAAAATAAAACAAAATAAAAATCAAATTGTTTAAACACAAAAACACAAAAAATTAATCCTCATCCTCCTCATCATCGTTATTGGCTCCACTTCCTCCCGCTCCGCTATGGCGTGCACTAATCCTCTCGTCCCACGATGGAATAAATGGATAATTCCCACCATCAATATGTGGAATATTGAAGTGGTCAAAAAGTCGTATGTGGGATTGATTGCTAAAATTTAGCCCCCGCGCCATTTGGTCTTGCATCCGCCTCATCTCTATGTTGTACCAATCCATTGGTACATCTTCATTCTCTACCGGAAGCACCGGCGGCTCATCCTCCATATCCCGTTCTCTTCTCGATCGCACCCTCCTTCCCGGTGCTTCAGGACCTACAACCGGGTCATCATTTGGGATGGCATAATGGCCACCACCATAGTCTTCAATAATTCGGGCCCTGCGGAAAAGAATAGGATTAAATGGGGGTGTCGGGATCAAAGTCATGAGGTTCCAGGCACCACGGTTCATCAACCCGAATGAATTAGCCAATCGAGTGACAAACATTCCTCCATTGATACGGGATGTTTTGTGATCTTTGACCGCACCCTCCGAAAGGTATGAAGCAATACACCATGGAATGTTGCAAAAGACGTCGGGTGTTATTATGCTCCATAAGTAGAAAACATCAAGGTTGGAGACCTTGTCATCGTCTTTCCTTTGGTTGATGGTGGAGGAAATAAGGCGGTGAATGAGGCGGTGGGTCGGGGATCGGATGCTCCCTTCCTGCGCGGACTTCGGGATATAAACTTTATTCCCAATAGTGTGCCACCAACCCGTGCTAGTAACCCCATCGGGAAACACCATGTGAGTGGTTGCCAAAAAGGCCCGAAAGAGGTTCGTAGAAACCAACGGTTGATCATAAATCCCTAGCCGGCAAGCAAGATCCACCACCGAGCATTGATGATACTCGCCCCCAAGACAAAATGTAAAACTTGCCGGATGATACAAATCCACTCCACCGGTAAAAGATACCGTGGAAAAGAACTCCAAGCAAAGCTCCAAATACACCGGCTCTTGCATGCGGAAGACCCGGCTCCATCCATCACATATCATTGACTCGCCGCCATGTTGAAACTCCCTTAAAAGGTATGGAGCTAATTCTTCTTCATATCGCACCGTTTGCAACCATTCCCAATCTATTCTGTTCGGGACATAAACCTCCTTCTTTTTAATATCGGCAAGCTTCTTTTTCCACTTCCGTATTGTTGAAACGGACTCGATTTGCGGGAAGTTTAACCATGGAAATTCCTCTTGGCTACCCCTTGAAGATTGTCCTCTTCTAAACATGATTCCTGCAAAACATATAAACCATACCCAGAAAACACAGAATGTTAACAAGCCAAACTGTTTCTGCATCTCGACTAGACTCGTCGAGTCCATGCCCGACTCGGCGAGTCGCGGGACCTGTACGAGTCAGTCGACGGGTTTCACCAAATTGAACCATGTAATCTCTAAATTCTTGCAAGGGTTTTGTTCAGGGACTTCCTACCAAGTACCAAGGCCATAATAAACATTCAAAACAACAAGATCCATGATAAAATCAAAAACCTAGAATTTAGTCACTATTTCAAAAACGGGTTTTTTTCATGAAACTGCAAGTGTAGATGGCCTTAATATCACTTTCTATCTAGAAAACAAGAAGAAAGTTGTCACCTTTCTAGTTTAATTCTTGAAGATTTGGAAGAGAGGTTGAAGAAGTCTTGAATGCTTGAGAGAGAAGTGTACCCGGCGAGTGTAATGTGAAAATTGAACTTTTAGGGTTAAAACTCTATTACATGTAAAAGTAATTTCGAAAATGTTTATTTTTTTTCTGTAAATAAGCTCGACTCGTCGAGTCAGGGTCAGACTCGGCGAGTCCCATCGAGCAGTTAAAATTTTTTCTGAGATCAGTATGTACTCGTCGAGTCAGGGTCAGACTCGGCGAGTCGTTTATAAAACATTTCTAATTTTTGAAATTTTGTTATTTATTGAAAATATTCTCACCCCACTCTTAAGCTAGGTGCTCCCTTAAGCAGACAAGTTCGATGATTTGGAAGATTAACATTAAAACACAAAACAAAAACAATAAATGAAAAAAAAAACTAAAGAGTAAAAGAAAGCAAACTCTAACGACGGGTTGCCTCCCGCCAAGCGCTTCTTTTTGAGGAGTCATTAGCTAGACTCCTTCCCATTTACGTTTTGTCGCCTTCAAGCATCGGGAATGTGCGCCGTACTTTTTTCGGTTTATACTTAGTCTTGTAGGCGTGAATCTTTTTCTTGTAAGCCCTTTTCAATTCGTTTCTTCTCTTTTTCGCTGTATCATCCTCAGCTGGTTGGGCCTCTCTTTTCCTCTTCTTCTTTTTCAACCCATGCTTTTTCACCAATTTTTGAACCTCCTTTTCTTTAAATTTGATAACTTCATACTTCATAATGGTCCGTGCTCTAGGTTTAGTGGTGAATTGGGGATCAGCTTCCGCTCCGCTTCCATTTATGGCTTCATTCTCTTTTGTGCTCGACTCTTTTCCAAATGGCATCATATCAAGGCATGCCACGTTGGCGTGTTGGACCTCCATTCCTTTTACTTTTTCTGCAGATTGTTCTTCCAAAGAACCACTCACAGTAACTGAATCCAGGGTATGTGAAGAACTGTCAACAAATAAATCAGCTTGAGTTAAGTTTTTCTCCAAATCAACTGGACTCGTCGAGTCCATTATGTCGACTCGGCGAGTCGGGTCGGGTTTCATCAATTCTGGATCGTTATCTGAGTCGGCTCCTTCCAGTAGCTTTTCTAGCTCCTCCAAGTCTTTGTCAGCATCTGAAACTTCTTCTGAGTGTAGCGTGAACTTACTTGGGTCTTCTTTTAATAAAATATCAAGCTCTTTTTGCAATACCTCATCATCTAATTGGATAAATGAGATTTCTTCTCGCTTTTCTTCTTCTTGCTTGATCTCTGGATTAGCTTTAAACATCACCGACTCATCACCCACTCTTAATGTCAAAGTAGTCTCGGATATGTCAATTAGGGCACATGCGGTGTTTAAGAATGTTCTGCCCAAAATAATTGGTATTTCGGGGTCTTCTTTCATCTCCACCACCACAAAGTCTACTGGGAAGATAAACTTGTCTACTTTGATAAGGAGATTTTCACATATGCCTTGTGGATGAATAATTGTTTTATTTGCCAAATGGATTCTCATATTTACCGGCTTTGGCGCTGGTAAATTTAGCTTCTTAAAGAATGAATAGGGCATCAAATTAATGCTTGCCCCTGAATCAGCCAAAGCTCGTGTGGAAACATCATTGCCAAATTGGCACGGGATTACTATATTACCCGGATCACCCTTCTTCTCAGGTAGCTCATTCATCAATATCTCCGCGACTTCAGCAAGATCTTTCCTGGCAGCAAACAAACCCTTAAGCAAGTTAAAGTATTTGGGAGTTTGGAGCATTGTGTCCACGAATGGCATATTGACTTGTAAGGCTTTAACATGCTCCACGAAGGTTCTATAGGCTTGAACTTTTTCTGAAGGAATGGCTCTGGATGGGTATGGCAAAGGAGGGTTGTATGTCTTCAGAAAACTTGCTTTTTTATCCTTCCCGACTGGACTCGTCGAGTCCATTTTGGTGACTCGGCGAGTCGGATCGAGTTCTTCTCGTTCTGGTTCTTCTTCCTTTTCTGCCTTCCCTTTGGAAACCCTTAGTGTTTCTGCCAATTCTTCTTCACCGCTGGAGGTTATAACGCTCACGTTCTCGTTCCTTGGATTGGGTTGGGTGTTGCTCGGAAGTTGACCCGGTCTTCTTTCATTCACTTGATGTGCAAGCTGTCCCAGCTGTTTCTCAATGTTGAGAATGGAAGCTTGCTGATTCCTCAACATGTTCCTGGTTTCTTGCATTGCTACATCGTGATCATTATGCCTTTTCTCGGACGCGCTTATGAATTTTGTAAGTATGTCTTCTAAGTTCGTCTTCTTGTCCGTCACCGGTTCCTCCTTTTGATAATAACCCCTCTCCCTCTGCTTATATTTTTCTTCCTTAGCCTTTCTGTACTCTTCGTATGGGAGCCACTCCTTCTTCGGTTTCCTCCAGTCTTCATCATATCTATCGCCGCTAGAGTAGCATACTTGAGCTTTCTTATTTCCATTCTCATCTCGATCACATTCTTTAGTAAGATGAGGACCGCCACAATGTTCACATCCAACTCTAATAGCATGGATCGTTTGATCCATTTTCGTCATTCTTCGGTCTAGGCTATCGAGTTTAGCTATTACCGCCGCCATGCCATCGCTCACTGAGTTTACTGCTCCACGACTCACTTCATTCCTCGGATTGTGGTATTCTCTAGAATGCTTAGAGAATTCTTTAATCAATTCCTTTATTTCTGGAGGTGGCTTTCGGGTGAGCGGGCCTTGTGAATCGAGTAGTTGCCTTGTGGTGACATTTACTCCATCATAAAAGATGGAGACCTCCTGTTGGCTATTTAGATCATGGTGTGGGCAATTTCTAAGTAGGCTCTTGTACCTTTCCCAAGCTTCATAAAGAGATTCTCCGGGTTGTTGCTCGAAGTTGGCAATGGCTTTCTTTAACTTGGCTATCTTGGAAGGTGGGCAGAAATGGTCAATGAACTCTTCTTTCATTTTGGCCCATGTGGTGACCGATCCGGGAGGGAGTGACTTCAACCAATCCTTTGCAGCTCCTTTGAACGTGACAGGAAGCATGCATAGTAGCTGGACCTCGCGGGGCACATTAGGTACATTGAAGTAATCCGCCACGTCATTTACTTCATCTAAGTGCTTATAGGCGTCTTCATGATCTCTCCCGTGAAATGGTATCTCCTTGAGTTGAGCGAGAATATGGCCCTTTAGTTCGAACGTAGCGGTAGCGGGGATTGCGGGTTGCACAAGTCCCGGGCCGGTGTCATCACGCATCCTTTTCTTCCACTCCCCCATGGGGATCTCGTCAATATTAGCCATTGCGGTGGCTAAGTCTTCTTCAATATCGGATGTGTGCTCGCTTTCTTCTTCGGTCTCGTATTCGGTGTCTTTCGGGATCAGATCTTCGGTTGACAACGACGCACTGGATGCTCCTGCTTTGCTGCTCCTCTTCTTGCCAAACACGGATTTGAAGTTTTTGAGTGGTGAGTTCTTTGAAGAGGTGGTTTCTCCAACGGTTTTGCCCTTGTTTCTTCTTAATGCGGTTTCCGGATCTTCAAGAGGAGGAATTAGAGGTGTAGAAGATCCTCGGGTCATGAACTAACTGCAACTTAAAACAAAACAGAACGCGTAAAAAAGAACAAAAATTTAATCTGATTCAGCGTCAGACTCGCCGAGTCGGGGCGAATGCACTCGGCGAGTTCACGTGAAAATCAGTTTTTTTTTTTTTTTTTTTTTTTTTTTTTTTTTTTTTTTTTTTTTTTTTTTTACTTAAACAAAAATTGAACAGAAATTAACTTTGCGTAAGATGAATCTTACACAAAGGGTCGATTGAATTAGAATTTAATGCTAATTTTAGAACCGTTCCCCGGCAACGGCGCCAAAAACTTGATGTGTGTAAAACTCACTTAGTTTTAATCCTACTTTAATTTTCAAATAACACACAAAAGGCAGTGAACCTATCAATTGTGGTATAGCTAAATAAGCAGGGTATCGAACACAGGGAACGGCAAATTAAATTAAAAACTAATTCTATCTAAATTACTTTAGCAAATAAGAGTTTTTTCTCTAGTTTTACAAGACTAGAAACTTATTAAACAAAATTAATGCAAGGCTAGAAAAGAACAAATTAACTAGATTCAATAATGGGAAAGAAACTTCTATTTAGTTCAACTCGGTTAACTTTATGGTTGCTTTTAAGGTAATAGTGCAATGGATTAATTCTTTCGTTGGTTACCGATTCAAGTGATTAAGTTGTGTTCACTACCCTAATCCTTAGCAAATAGACTAATTCAAACAGTGGCCAATTGCTTAACTTAATTATATTTACTAGATTAATTATTCGGGTTAAGTTAGACTTGCAATAGCTAATCAAATTGTTATTTTTAATTAACCTCTTGTTCAATAGTCATCTTACAAGCTTGCACATGAATTTACTCAATTTACTTATTAATCCTAGTTTCATATTCATTAATCCTAGACATATGATTTAGTGGTCACTTATCATATGAGGTCGATAATTAATAGATGTTCATGCTAATTAACTATCTTCCTATTAACAGAAAATAAATTATCATTCATACACAAGGTTCTTTAGCAAGCTAAAATAACAATTAATCACCAACTTAGAATTAATCCTACCAATCAATCAAACCATATTGTCAACTTTGTATCCCCAAACAGAAGTATAAAGAAATTAGTTCATAACTAAGGTGAATAACAGCAAACAAATAAGTTCAAGTTGCTTAATCATATTGACAAAACAAGAGAATTAAGTAGAATGATGAAATTACGCCTTAATTACTCCCGGAATTGGATTCTAGCTTCTTTGGTCGACTTCTAGGGTTCTTCTGGCTTCTTATTCGCAGCTTAACACCTCTGAAACTTCCCAGAATTCTCCCCCTTTTCGCATTAAAGAGTTATCTTTATATATGCATACCGACTCGTCGAGTCATATGGCGACTCGTCGAGTCCCTCTCACATTAGTCGTAACCTGATAACTGTCTTGACTTCCGAATGCTTATCTCTCTGAATCCGCGACCGGACTCGTCGAGTCAAGAGATAACTCGACGAGTAGAAGCCTTATTTTGGCTGTTTTCTTTCTTCTTTCCACTCTTGAGCTCTCAACCGCTTCTCTTGCTTCCTTTCGCTTCCGAGCTTCATCTTTGGAATGAAAAACACAATTTAACACTTTTAAGTACCTTTTGTCCATAATATGCAACAATTTAGCTAATATATGAATAATAAACTACACTTAATACACACTAAATATGCACATATCAATGACATATGTGATGATGGTTGGCAGTAAACTAAGGGAATCTAGAAGTGGATCCTCATTAGATGCAAAATTTGGAGAGGTTTGGCTTTATTATATTTCTGAATTAACCTAGAGTTTGTGCTATGAAATCATGGAGAAAAAAATCAAGTGAATGACCCTAATTAACCTAGAGGAATACATATATGCTACCACATAACCCTAATTGTATTTGCCTTGTATTCGTGCACTTTCTAATTGATACTTATAACATATGTCAATAAAAATGCTATCCTCTTTTTCCTTAAGAGAAATAAGTTTATTTATTGTTATGTTTGAGTAGCTAATTGTTCAGCTTGATCTCTCATTTTGCTGGGCCTTTGGTGTCAAATGATCCCTAAGTGGTAATAGCTTAGCTTACGTAGGTGAGGGAATTTATTCTATTGCTTCATATTCAAGTTAAGTTGCTATAAGTTTGGAATTGGTTTGTGGATTCTGATGGAATCCATCGAAATTGGAATTAGAGATTCCATTCCATGGCATTTTTAGTTGCCAAATGACGGGATTCAATTCCATTGGGGTGGGTGGAATCATTAAGCTCTTAAGTTGCTATAAGTTTGTAATTGGTTTTCTGTTAAAATATTTTATTCAGTATATTGTTGCAACTTGAAATATCTAAATTGATTTTCATTAATTACTTTTACATTTTAATATTCATATATCTTAACTTCCTTCACATGCTTCTCTGCAGATGGCTATGGCTGGCATATCTACACAAATATATATCCTAATTAACTTGAATTGTCTTGTTAGATGGTAATTATACATATTAATGTATTATGTATGTGATCTATATATATCCTTATCTTTCCTTGACACAAATAAAGTAATGAAGAGTGCATATAGAAGTGTCATGTTCTAATTGAGGTTTATTATATATCTTGCATTTGCAGCGGAGGGTTGATTAATTTTTTTTGTGTAATAGTGAGAGGCTAGAGCATGGGGTGCTTTTTTTAGATGGCCACCACCAGCCTCTGCCGCCTCCCTTGTAATAAAGTTTTCTAATTTCTACTGATGATGATGGTATGTAAATTAATTGCAGGGTAAAAGGAAGGAATTCCCACACGAGGAGTTAAATAAGAGTGAGGAACACATGTCTATTCATGAAGCCTGGTAATTGTAAGGATATAATAACTTCAAGTATCAACCACTTATGAACTATGAACTGTAAGTGTTACTGAAATTTAATAAAGTGTCTCTCTCACACACACAAACAAAACCATTTTTTATTTTTGAGACTTTTTTTGCAGACAAAAATGACCCTGTGTGCCTAATATTAGAGCCAAGCTGTTAGTCCTTCAAATCATAAGTGAAGCAATTCCATCCAGCTACTCGTACCCTTATTCTCTTCTATATCAATTAGAGTCCATTCTTGAATCGGATCCTTTAATGTAAGTTTTACATGCACTACTACTATACAAAATCTAATGTCCAAAAGTACACCAATATTTTTGAGTTGTTAGGCTTTATTTGACACCCATACTTGTTTGGTTGATTTACATAAAGAAAGAACTTACTTGTTCCATGGTTCTTCTTTAGAGGTGACAATGTTGAGCTTCATCTTGCAGCTTGCCTCATGGAAGCCGTTGGAGAGTTTCAATAACAATAAAGAGGAGATAAACCAGGTCCAGATTTGCATTATCTGTTTTTCTTTTATTTGAGTTTCAATTACTTCTAAAGGTTGTTGATTGTGGACAACAACCAATTTTGTGACATGGAGGATTTTTTTGACATGATATCTGAAACAAGGTCTCCCTTAATAGCAATGTAGTATTAGGTTATATAGTTAGGGAAAACCTCTTAATGACAATGTACAATCAGATCCTCATAATACCAATGTATTACAATTTTTTGTCATGATGTTATTGAATGAAATTAATTGTTTTGCTATATATTTGTTTCCACATTTTTGTATTATACGTAAATGAGTATCGTAAAGACGCGTCGTAAATGCATATCGTAAATGGTTGTTGAAGTTTATGACACGCAAATGTGTGTCATCTTCATTTATGACAGGGGCTTTAATGATACACAATGCGTGTCCTAAATGTGCGTCGTAAGGTTACGACACGCAAATGCGTGTCGTCTTCCTTTATGACAGGGCCTTCCTTGATACGCATTGCGTGTCGTAAATGAGCGTCGTAAATGCACGTCGTAAATGTTTGTCGTCTATAGACGACGCGCAAAAGCATGTCGCCTCTCGTTATGACAGGGCCTTCCTTGACACGCATTTGCGCGTCGTCTGAGCGTTTTACGACACACATTGCGCATCGTAAAAAGGCTATTTTTCTAGTAATGGTAAACTCAAAAAATATTACAGAAAAATATAATTGCCTAGAAAAGCAAAGTATAAACCATATTTTGACCCAACACAAAAGCACTCGAAACAAGAATCAATTGTGTAGTTTCATCTACTCTCGTAGTCATCGATGGCTTCCTCACATCCGAATCTCTATAAAGAATACTCATTTACACTTCAACCAAACTTTTCATACAAAAGTCCCAGAATCGGTGACTTTAGTTGCTCAACAAGTATGTCGATTGTTTAGATAAGTTAAATATCGTGATTAATTTGCTCCGCCAAGAAGGTGGTCTGACAATTCATAGGCTCGAAGAGGTGGTTGAGTTTTTGAAGCGACCAAGGCCACCGACCCGTTTAGAACACGTCGATTGATGTCACAACTAGCATTTTAGCTAGGAAATTCTATTTTATGTAAGCATCAACTATTGTAAGACTTGTACTATATGCGGATATCATACTCTTTGCTTAATTAAAATCATCCATTTGAATCAAAACACCTGAGTGAAGTTCCAAAACCTAATGCAATAAATCCCCTATACTTAACTATGGGTCTGAAACCCTAAATATCTCGGTTCACCTCAGGATGGACCAGGACCCTTTTTATTGGGCCTAATGGGCCAATAAACTCTCAATTGATTACTTTGGGTCTTGGAACCCTAATTGCGCTTTAATTGGACCCACATTCATGAAACTAAAGTATTTTGGATCATGTAGGCCTAAAATGACTCATCTTGTAATCATGGGCCTTATTGAGCCGTAGATGGTTATATAATCCCTATTGGGCCGTGAACTAACTTCTTGGAGTTCATTGGGCCGTAAGCCCCATCCCCTCACCACCTTTGGGCCGTAAATCTATAAGAAGGGCCCAATGGGCCGAAAACCCTCAACTTGGGCCTCATAATGTAAAATATGAGCTAGTATGGCCCAAAGTTTTCCCTTCTCTTTTCCCTTCCCTCGTTCTCGGCCTACTTATGTCTACAAAAAATAATAATATTAATAATAAATGGAATATTAGGGAAGAGCCATCTCATTATTAACTAGAGGACTTCCAAGTAACTACCCCTCACATTTCAAGAAAATCCCATTCATCCATGCAACCATCACATCAAATTTCTCTCTTCCCTTCCTCTTCTTCTAACTCTTGGCCATAAGGCCTTACCCACCACCATTTTTCATTTCAAACTTAGAACACTTTCTTCATTCCTCTCATACCTCCCAAAGAACCCAAGGAAAATTTCACCACTTCTCCTTCCAAAAATTCATGAACTAGGGTCTTCACCAAGATTTTCTTCAAAGATCATCACTTATTTGGTAAGCTACTCTTTAAGCTTGATGATTAACTTCATTTTATGATAATCTTCACACTTTGACACTTCATTTCATGATCCATGCTCTTAGAAGTTCATAGATCTCAAAAATCGCTTCAAGAAAGCTTGTTAAAGTCGAGATCCTCTCATTCCCTCACCAAAAACCGAAAACTTCAAAGCAATCTGAGTTCATACCCCTATTTTTGATTTTTCACTTTGTTTTGGGGGAGAATACAAGTTGTTTTGTGTAGATCTATGTGTGTATGCATGATTTTGTGTGTTTTTCTAGTTACATATGTGTTTATGTGTTGTAAACTTGATGAACTTAAAGATCTACTAAAGGATGATGATATTGGTATAACATAACAATTATTTCAACTTATCTTACAAGAAAAAGGTTTTAAAGTACATATAAGTTACTTAAAGCTAAGAAAAACTTCATAAAAGGGGCTAAAAGTGACAAAATGACAAAAGAATGAGTTATTTATGTAACTCACAGCTAGTAAGGGGTTCAAAAGGATATTTTTTGCTAAACATGGTTAATTTCAACATTTTAAACCTTACAAGGACTAAAAATGTAAACATTTTTGTAAATGGGACTTATTTGGGCTTCTCACGGTTTTGGGCCAAAAATTGTAATTTTTGATCTTTTGTTGGATTAAATGTCATTTTCAACAAAGTTGTGCCAAAAATATAAATTTTTGATAAGAAGGGTTAAAGATGTGAAATTATTAAAATTTGGGCCAAAAAGATGAAATTATCTATAATGGGCCGAAAATACATATTTTTGTAAAAATCAAAACCAAAAATGATATTTTTGACAAAAGTGAGTTAAAAATGTTATTTTTACAAAAGCTAGCCTAGAATGCAAGTTTTGTTCTAAAAAGGGGCCTAAAATGTTATTTTTACCAAAATCGAGCCTTAAATGTAAATTTTTGGCTTAATGGGCCAAGTATGTGATTTTTACAAAAAGTGGGCCTTTTATGTCATTCTGGTAAATAATTGAGCTAAAACTAGCAATATAAGAACAAACGGGCTAATTATGTAATTCTCATGGTTATGTGGCCTTGGTGACCCATTTATATGCTTGATAGGTCCTGAATAATCTTTATATGTTTATTGGGCCTTATTGACCCACTAACATGCTCGAAGGACCTTGGATACTCTTTGCGTGCTATTTGGGCCTGTAAATAACACACATGTGAGATGGGCCTTAGTGTCCTTTTACATATATTTTGGGCCCATGTTATATAATCTCATTCCTTTCGAGCCTTGAAATGACTTACATGTTTAGTGAGCCTTAGTTGTTCGCTTACATGATTCATTGGGCCTAGAGTGTGCTTTATATGTTTCTCTTCGCGTAAATTTCGATTAAGGATCTAGTGAGACATGTCGGTCGACACCTATTGAATGTATGATCGTAGCCTGTAGTTATAACCAGAGTCTCTTGGAGGGAGAGCGGGGATTTGTGTATAGATCTATACGGGGATGACACCCCATACCTGAGCTGTTCGCTACAGTTAGACTAAACCAGTCTAGGGTGACGAAAACCTTATTCTATTTCCGCCGGCGTCCAACAACGCCATGACAGGCGAAATTGTCATTATCTAGTATGGTTATAGCAACTCACTTAGAAGAATTAACATTTCAAATTTACGGGAGATCATCCTCTTTTCTAAATGGATTACTCGGGAACATACTCGCACCGATACTCAACCTTGGGAGTTGGTATACCAACATTCTCTTTTAGACAACATATGGTTGTCTGGGGGCATTCTCTGTACATTCTCTTTCATTTTCTTCATTTTATTTTGCATACTAGTAAACAATAACACACATGCATTAATACAAGATCAGACACAAACATACTGAACTGTTTTCAGAAAATATAGGATTTTCTGGTGATTACAAAATTATACAAATCATTTTCTCAAACATGCTTATGAACTCACCAACATTTTTATGTTGAACTTTTTAAATTAACTTGTATTCTCAGGAAACCATTGAAACAGGTTGGGCTGAATAAACTAATGGATATTTTGTTATATTTTGTTTCATCATACTTTAATTATTTTGGCATGTAATATTGAAACACATTACTTGATGTAAGCAATGTATGTTGTTATACCACTTAGCTCATCTTTTTTTTTTTTTTTTAAAATAAAACTTATGGAAAATGGCACAACATTACTCTTTAAATATATCTAATAGTGTTGGAGATTCTAATCGAGCTCCAATATTTGTTGCAAGTGAGTACCATCATTGGTCTCAAATAATGGAAAGGTATTTAAAAAGACTTGGTAAGGAAGTTTGGAGGTCTGTTGAAGAAGGACCCCATGTACATGCCCTCACACCTATTGTCATTGATCAAAATTGTACCAGACTTGGCGCTGGAGGAGCCACCATGACCAGACCCATTTTCAGTGACATAGAAAAAATGGAGAAAGATGAAATTGCCTTTATGAAATATCATGTGGTGTTCCTCCTGGAATCTTTGATCTCATCATCAACTACAAGTCAACCAAAGAAATCTAGGAATTCCTAAAAAATCTATATGAAGGAACTAAACATGCATAAGGCAAGAAACTTAAAACTACACTGAAAGACTTCAACAACTTTAAAGCTCTTCTCTTGTGAAAGTCTTGATGACTCCTTCAAGAGATTAAACCTTATCGTCACTAGATTCTCAAATGCAATCATTAAACAAATCTTCAATTTTTGACTGGTTTGGGAAGACAATGGATGATGGTAAAAATGATTTCAATGTGACAACAAGATCAAGACTCTCTCTTTATACAAACTCTACAGTGAACTTCAAGCTCAATAATCCACAATAATGAAAGACCGCATGGATCTTGGTGGACCATTCGCTTTAGTTGCTCACTCACCACTATCAGCTAGTAGACCACCAAAATATCCTCATCCTAGTAAATCTTCGCATGAGTAATCTCTACAATCATACAAACGAGACATGGATCTGGATGATGAAGAAGATTACAAAAACGAGCCATCATAAGCCAACAATTCAACTGACTCCCTCCTCTCATATACCGTAAAAACCAATAGCTCACACGACCTCCCTTTAATCGAAACTTCAACCCTTAAAACACCTTACCTCATTACTTCACTCAACCCTCAAGGTGTCCACATAACCTACCTTATCAACCTCAACCTTAGCCTACACCATTGATGTTCACAAACGCCATGTGACAACCCGAAATTCCCATTTTGTACAAACAAAATCACTTCAATAGAAGTTATAACAATCATAGTCAATTTTCAGACTTTTCGTATAATTTGGAGTAATCCAGGGTTTAAACTTCAGTAAATATCAGGAGAGTGGATGCACTATGGTTTTGTGCAACACTGTTATTCCAACACTCTGATATATTCGAAATCATTTCAGGAATAAAAATATTTTCAGTCAAAAATATCTCAGGACTATAAATAGATTTATGAACCAAATTCATTCATTATTCACATTTCCAACTAGAGAAAAGCCATTTTCTCTCTCACGGATCTTCGGGTTTTCATCCCAAATCGTGAGTGCACTTCTCTAGTTGTTTTATAATGCTTATTATATGCTTAATAACACAGATTACATAACAAATCTGTGAGATTCGGGAGTTCATCCCTTACCTTACTTTGGGGACCGAACCTTTTACCACGTTAGCGATGGTGGCTCCGCGGATCGAGCTTTGCCCGTCATTATCCGCAGAATAGCTCGTAATGTTGAGAAAGGTCGAGCAGCCATCGACCGGGTCATGGAGATTGATGCCAACTCTGGTGTCAACACAGTCCGTATCCGCCGTCTTGAAGAAGACATGGAACAGACCCGGAGAACCAATGAAACCCTGCAGCAACAGCTAGCTGCCTACCGAGCTGAAGTCTTGGAACTTCGAGCCCGTCAGAGGGCTCAGGAGCGACACCTTCAGGAGGTGTTTCGTCAAGTAGCAGACCTCAGGGTTCGCCCGAGGAATTCCCATCGCCGTTAGAAGATGTCTAGTACATCTCTGTCTTTTGGTTAAGGAATAGCCTTTAACATCTGTGCTCTAAGTAGTACCTGTCTGTAAAATATTCCTAACTTTCAGTACTCTAATTAGGAATCTAAGAACTGTCAAACTTTTCCATATGGTATGATGTAAGACCTACTGTTAGGTCGATTTTCCGTGAACTTGTTACATCGGTAATACCAGTAATATTGACGTCTATCTAATCTGTGGGAAAAATCTGTACACTTGTGTTTTCCTACTAATATTCTTGTTGTGATCTCAAACACTCATTCAATGGTTGGGCTATGGTTAGTTAGTCCATGTGTCATTCTCACCCTACCTACAAATTGATTCTTACCACTTTGCTTATCTTTATAAACTTATAGTTGAAAGATGCCTCCGCGAAGGTCAACAAGGCAAAACCCTGCACCACCTCCACCTCCTCCTCCGGTCATCGATACTGCAGCCCTGAATGCTACCGTAGCTGCAGCAGTGGCAACTGCCATGGCTCAGTATCACTCCTCCGATGCCAGCAGAGGTGGAACCCCTATTGAATCAACTCCGGTTGAAACCCCTGTATGCTCGAGAGAGTGCTCCTACAAGGATTTCACCAACTATAAGCCGAAGTCCTTTCATGGGACCGACGGAGTCATTGCCCTCTCGCAATGGTTCGAAAAGACTGAATCGGTCTTCGAAATTTGTTCATGCCCTGCGGCGAGCAAGGTTAAATACGCCGCCTGCACCTTAGAAGGAAAGGCCCTGACGTGGTGGAACAGCCATGTTAAAGCCCTAACCCTCGTTGTAGCCAACGACATGGGTTGGGAAACGATGAAAGACCACATGATTGAGGAATACTGCCCGAGGGGCGAAATCCAGAAATTGGAGCAGGAGCTTTGGAGCCTGACCATGAAGGGCACCAACGTGGTCGCTTATACCGCCATATTCAGCGAACTGGTGGCCCTCTGCCCCAATATGGTTCCCACTAAAGGGAAAAAGATCGAAAGGTACATATGGGGGCTAGTGCCTCCGTATCAGGGGAATGTCCTATCATCAAACCCCGCTACCTTCGACAGTGCCAAGCGACTGGCACAGTGACTCATTGACCATGGAGTCAAAACCCCTACAACAACAACCACCCTAGCCATCCCGGAACCCTGCAAACCCGCTGACACTAAGCGGAAGTTCTGGGAAGACAAGAAGAAACAGCGAGCTGCTAAAAAGCAGCAAGCGGTGGCTGTGCATGCCGCGATAACACCTGCTGCTTATACTGCTTCGATAAGGCAGTATGCTGGAAGATTGCCTAAGTGCAACAAGTGCAACTTCCACCACAACGGCCCATGCCGTGAAATGCAGTGCTCTAACTGCAATAGGAAAGGACACACCGTCCGTTTCTGTAAATCCCCGGCGAGGCCGATCACCCAAGTCCCCGGCTCTAGCGCGATCCCGACCTGCTATGGATGTTACGAAGCAGGCCACTATAAGAGGGACTGTCCAAAGCGAAGAATGCTGGAGGAGCAGGGAGGGTACTAGCAATAGGCCATGGGGAAGCAGTTGCTGACCCGACAGTGGTGACTGGTACGTTCCTCCTCGATAACTCCTATGCATGCATTCTGTTTGATGGTGGAGCGGAGCGAAGCTTCGTGAATCATAAATTTGCTTGCATGCTTAAACAACCACCACACGCACTCAAAGAACAATTGACAGTAGAAATGGCTAATGAAAAAACAGAAAGTACGAATAGCATATACTTAGGCTATACCCTAACTCTAGATAACCATCAATTCCCAATCGACCTTATGCCGGTCTCAATAAAAAGCTTCGACGTTATCATTGGCATGGATTGGTTAAGTCTTCATCGTGCCGACATCATGTGCTTCGAGAAAGCAGTCCATCTAAACCTCTTGTCTAACGAAACTCTTATAGTCTACGGCGACAAACCCGGTGCGAGTCTTCGTATTATCTCAAGTATTCAAACACAAAAGTATTTGCGTAAAGAATACCATGCATTCCTTGCTCACGTCGTCGATATGAGCCTAGAGACGAAGGAACTAAAGAGCATTCCAGTAGTGAGCGACTTTCCCGACATTTTCCCAGAAGAGCTACCAGGATTACCTCCGCAACGACAGGTCGAGTTCAGAATCGACTTAGTCCCAGGAGCTACCCCAGTAGCCAAGTCGCCCTACCGATTAGCACCAGTTGAGATGCAGGAACTATCCGGTCAACTTAACGAACTGCTCAACAAGGGCTTCATAAGACCAAGCTTCTCACCTTGGGGAGAACCAGTCTTGTTTGTTAAAAAGAAAGACGGATCATTCCGTATGTGTATCGACTACAGAGAACTCAACAAATTGACGATCAAAAATAGTTACCCTCTGCCTCGCATAGACGATCTATTTGACCAACTGCAAGGGGCGAACTACTTCTCTAAAATTGATCTAAGATCCGGATATCACCAGTTACGAGTGCTAGAGGAGGATGTCCCGAAGATAGCCTTCCGAACTCATTACGGACACTACGAGTTCGTGGTGATGCCATTTGGATTGACCAATGCGCCCGCAGTCTTCATGGATCTGATGAATAGAGTATGCCGACCTTACTTAGATCAGTTCGTTATCGTTTTCATTGACGACATCCTGATCTACTCTCGAAGTAAGGAAGAGCATGGAGATCACCTGCGACAAGTTCTAGGAACTTTACGAATGGAAAAACTCTATGCGAAGTTCTCGAAATGTGAATTTTGGATCCGAAGAGTCGAATTCTTAGGGCACGTGGTAAGCGAAGAGGGAATCCACGTGGACCCATCCAAAATTAAAGCCATTGAGAACTGGTCAGCACCGAAGACGCCCACAGAAATTCGTCAATTTCTAGGCCTCGCTGGCTACTACTGCAGATTCATACAGAACTTCTCCCGAATAGCGAAACCTCTGACAACCCTGACCCAGAAAGGCATGGCCTTTGACTGGGAAGAGAAACAGGAGAGAGCGTTCCAAACGCTCAAGCGAGCCTTATGCACCGCACCAATACTATCCCTCCCTGAAGGAATAGAAGACTTCGTAGTCTATTGCGATGCATCGAATCAAGGGCTTGGATGTGTTCTGATGCAGCGAGGTAAGGTCATCGCCTACGCCTCGAGACAGCTGAAAACGCACGAAGTTAACTACACGACCCACGATCTTGAATTAGGAGCAGTTGTGTTTGCCCCAAAGATCTGGAGACATTACTTGTACAGAACGAAAAGCTCTATCTTTACCGACCACAAGAGTTTACAACACATATTCGACCAGAAAGAGCTCAACATGAGACAACGACGGTGGGTCGAGCTACTCAGTGACTACGAATGCGATATTCGTTATCATCCGGGTAAAGCCAACGTAGTAGCAAACGCCATTAAGTTGGAAGGAATATTCTGGTCACAGGGTCAAGTCATTGTCAATAACCATCCATTCACACTTGTCTAAGCAAATTCAGGCGGCCCAACTTGAAGCCATGAATCCTGAAAATGTGACGAGTGAATCCCTAAGAGGAATGGATAAGAATTTAGAAGCCAAGGGTGGCGGAGCTCTATACTTCATGGACCGGATCTGGACCCCGAAACATGGTGGTTTCCGAGAATTGGTCATGACCGAGGCGCACAACACTCGGTATTCCGTCCACCCAGGTTCGGATAAGATGTATCTAGATCTTAAAAAGCTATACTGGTGGCCTAATATGAAAGCAGAGATTGCTACCTTCGTAAGTAAATCCCTTACTTGTGAAAAGGTTAAGGTAGAATACCAGAAGCCCTCCGGTCTACTACAACAACCAGAGATCTCAGAATGGAAGTGGGAGCGAATCACAATGGATTTCATAACCAAGTTGCCCAAGACAATGGGTGGACTTGATACCATATGGGTCATCGTCGATAGATTGACCAAGTCTGCACACTTCCTACCTATCAAAGAAACTGACAATATGGAGAAACTTACGATAACATACATTAGGGAGATTATACGACTACATGGTGTACCTATATCCATTATCTCCGATAGAGATAGTAGGTTCACCTCCAGATTCTGGCAATCGCTACAACACTCCCTAGGAACAAGGCTGGACATGAGCACAGCCTACCATCCACAGACCGACGGACAAAGTGAGAGAACAATCCAGACCTTAGAAGATATGTTGCGTGCTTGTGTAATCGACTTTGGAAGATCTTGGGATACCCATTTACCCCTCGTTGAATTTTCCTACAATAACAGTTATCACACGAGCATAAAGGCAGCACGATTCGAGGCCCTCTATGGCCGAAAGTGCAGATCCCCTCTGTGTTGGGCTGAGGTGGGTGATACCCAGTTAGCTAAGGGAAAAGTTCCCGAAAGCACTCTCACGGGTCTGGAGATCATTCGGGAAACGACAGAGAAGATCGTTGAAATTCGTGAACGATTGAAAGCCTCTAGTGACCGAAAGAAGAGCTACGCTGATAAGCGAAGGAAACCTTTGGAATTCCAGGTGGGAGACCGAGTCCTTCTCAAAGTCTCACTCTGGAAGGGCTTGATACGTTTCGGTAAGCGTGGGAAGCTTAATCCAAGATATATAGGACCCTTCGAGATCCTCCCAAGGATCGGCCCCGTGGCTTACAAACTCAACCTACCAGACGAACTTCGTAACGTACATTCTACATTCCACGTGTCTAACTTGAAAAAGTGTCTGTCCGACGAGACTCTTGTAATCCCACTCGACGAAATCGAGATCAACGAGAGCCTCAACTTCGTGGAAGAACCAGTAGAGATCATGGACCGTGAGGTCAAGCAGACAAAGCAAAGCCGTATCCCGATCGTGAAGGTTCGCTGGAACGCCAAGCGAGGACCGGAATTCACTTGGGAACGCGAGGATCAGATGAAACTGAAGTACCCTCATCTTTTCGCTTAGTTATTTGTAACTTCTTAATTGCTTAAATTCTAATTTCGGGACGAAATTCCTTCTAACGGGGGGATGATGTGACAACCCAAAATTCCCATTTTGTACAAACAATATCACTTCAATAGAAGTTATAACAGTAATAGTCAATTTTCAGACTTTTCGTATAAGTTGGAGTAATCCAGGGTTTACACTTCAGTAAATATTTGGAGAGTGGATGCACTATGGTTTTGTGCAACACTGTTATTCCAACACTCTGTTATATTCGAAATCATTTCAGGAATAAAAATATTTTCAGTCAAAAATATCTCAGGACTATAAATAGATTTCTGAACCAAATTCATTCATTATTCACATTTCCAACTAGAGAAAAGCCATTTTCTCTCTCACGGATCTTCGGGTTTTCGTCCCAAATCGTGAGTACACTTCTCTAGTTGTTTTATAATGCTTATTATATGCTTAATAACATAGATTATGTAACAAATCTATGAGATTCGGGAGTTTACCGCCCAAGAACGTTCTTGGAGAGTAAACTCCAAAATGAAGCTTAAATGCTACCTAGTCCCATTTCCTTGTTAAGTAACTAGCTTGGTCTTGTATGTATGTATATTTGAGGCTAGAAAACAATCAAAAACACCAAGCTTTGGGTGTTACGGCCCAAGAACTTCTTGGACCGTGAACTCCAAAAACAAGGACCAAAAGGTGTTTTTAACACTCCTTAAGCCTTGGACATTTAACCCTATTTGATCCTAGCTAATTTGTGGACTTTAAAACATCAAAGACACTCCCCAAAGAGAGTTGACGGCCCTGGTAATGTTCTTGGGCCGTGAACATAAAGCAAGGGCACCAAAGTGTGCCTAGGACCTTCATTAGCTTAAAACAAATGCCTAGAAACTATCCTACTTGTGCTTGGGGCTTGAAAACATAAAAACACCCATCCCATGAGAGTTTACGGCCGTAAAATCTAAGGGAATTGGCCTTGGGGCTGTAAACTCCTCAAAGGAGTATTTCTAGGTCCTAAACTACCCAAGGAACTAAACCACCAAGTAGAACTTATTCTAGAAATCAAATAACACTTCAAAACACCAAATGCTATCAAGTTTGGGAGTTCACGGCCGTAAACTCAAGGGTTTACGACCGTAAACTCCTTTTGTGGAGTTTATTGAGTGGTAAACACTTATATAAGGCCCTTGGAAACTTTAAACCCCTTTAGCCTTGTCCCATAACAACCTAGAAGCAACCCTTAGGACTTATAACACTTATACAAAGTGTTTACATGTTCTAGAGTGTCCCAACAGATTTTATTAGTTATTATTTGGCTAATGAGTTATATTTTTTCTCATTATATGATTACTAGGCTCGTGCGTGTGAACAAGTCTCCGTTTGCCACCTAGTACAGTATCCGACACTTCAATCCAATCCATTCACCACAAGTGAGTTCATACCCCCTTAATTAACCTTTGAAATACTTTTAAATGTTTTAAATGCTTTTATGGGGGGGGGGGGAATACAAGTTAAATACTTATAGTTATTACATCAATCACATGTGATTAATAACTATAATACCAATGATTTTATCACTGTTCAAACTGTTTATCAAATTGCTTTATTCCAAAATGTTTTACAAACTCTTTCCTTACTAAATACTTTTATTTAAACTTTATTATGTTTCTTATAAATTGCATGCCCATATATGTATAGATATATAAGAAATGTTTAAAAGGCTTAGGAAGGTCGTCCGCCCTATTTCCTTTTCCTCGATTTGGATGTGGTCTGGTAGGATGTCGGTTAGCCGTCCGAGGGTCGTTTCAATATTAATTATATATCATATGTACATATATAGACGTAAAAGTACTCCTTTATTCATGCGTACCAGTACATCATTAGTAAGTTACCATCGGGGTAATACAGAATCACACATATACTATTGCTAGATCAATGAGTCAGTTCATTCATGAGTCAATATTTAGTACTATGAGATCATATACATTACATTACTATGAAAACATATACATTACTATAAGAACATATACAACTATACTAGAGAAGAACATATATAACTATACTAGAGAAGAACATGTACAACTATACTAGGAAGAGAACATATACAACAATACTAGAACAAGTAACATTACATTACATATACATGAATACGTTGACAATTGTGATCCACTGTATCGGAGCATGCCTTAAATGTCATGGCCCAAGTTGTAGCCAGAGTCTCTTGAAGGGAGAGCGTGAGTTTGCGTATAGATCTATACTGGATTGACTATCCTACACCTTGCTGCTAGCTACAGCCGGACCTGTAGGTCTGCGGGTGCCAAACGTCATTCCGTTTTACGACCATTCGTATGTCGTTGTTACCAGTCAATAGTATGGTGAAATTAATCACATGATACCGTAATATAAATCCGGTTTAAGGTAGTTAGTACAGCAGTAGTTCCTATAATACAACACTACAGTACTACAATAATTTACCCATTACATATATTTAGTGATTATGTCACTTAAACATTAATGTACAAACTATATTTTGTTAATGATAGTTTCACTTGGGAAATTACACACTTTTACAACAAACGAACATACAAAACAGTTAAGCCTTGGTAGAAGGCTACTTTAAATAGAAAATATAGGTTTTTCTGAGAGATTCAAACTTTTACAAACACTTACAAACATTTACATACATTTTACAAACTTACACTTGAGACATGTTCAAACGTTTTGATAACAAACACTGACACTAAAATACTTATGAACTCACCGGCTTAATGGTGATAAACTCTTTCAAAATAACTTTTATTCTCAGGTCATCAGTAGACAGGTACCGAGGCCAGCTTTTGAGAAGATGGAGCGCATCCAAGACTCATCTTATTATTTTGATTTACATTATATTTTTGGTGTCTATAACTATACAGAACATGCTTGTATTAAAATTATATATTTAATGCAATGGATGATGTTGTTTGCTTGTTTACTTTTACTGTGTTGTGATACTCTACATGACGTCCTCCGCCCCAGAACGTTTCCGCCGTTCTTGGTTTTGGGGTGTGACCGATTGGTATCAGAGCATTGTTTATAGTGAATCAAGTATATCAGCCCATAAAAGATATACTAAACTATAAACCCATTAGGGATTAAAGCACTCTGACCAAGAGTCTATACTTTAAATATTAAAATATTTAATTAAGTATACTAGTCTGCATTCATACTAAAATCAGTGTCACAATGACAAGAACAAAAGTATTACGATTGTTAAATATCACAAGTGAGCTCGGGGATGTATGGTCAGTCCTGGGAATGGCATAGCCTGATCAACTATGCTGGTCCGAGGAGTGATTAACATATGCCCTAGAATGGTTGTGATATGTTAACAAGTCTAAAAACTTACCAACAATACCACAAGAAGAACCTAAACTTAAAATACTATAGGTGTATTTTGTACTACTAGCTACATATATACTATATTCTTATACCTCTCTTCTCGCGTAGATTGAAATGGCTGGATTCCATCACGGCGACCCGTACTTTCCAAATGAAGGCAATGCCGGGTGGATCGAAGAAGAGCCCGAAGATGAGCATCCAATCCCTTTGGATGATCACCTCGCAGAAGGCTTTTCTGACGGATCCGACTCCGAGCCTGAAGTCAACAACCTACCACTAGTAGGTCAAGCCCCGAACAATAACCCCCGACCAGATTTTCCAGGTCCTACACCCTTGTGGGCAACCAACTTGAATCGCTGGAGTGACGAAAAAGGTCAACCCTTACCTTACTTTGGGGACCGAACCTTTTACCACGTTAGCGATGGTGGCTCTGCGGATCGAGCTCTGCCCGTCATTATCCGTAGAATAGCTCGTAATGTTGAGCAAGGTCGAGCAGCCATCGACCGGGTCATGGAGATTGATGCCAACTCTGGTGTCAACACAATCCGTATCCGCCGTCTTGAAGAAGACATGGAACGGACCCGGAGAACCAATGAAACCCTACAGCAACAACTAGCTGCCTCCCGAGCTGAAGTCTTGGAACTTCGAGCCCGTCAGAGGGCTCAGGAGCGAAACCTTCAGGTGGTGTTTCGTCAAGTAGCAGACCTCAGGGTTCGCCCGAGGAATTCCTATCGCCATTAGAAGATGTCTAGTACATCTCTGTCTTTTGGTTAAGGAATAACCTTTAACATCTGTGCTCTAAGTAGCACTTGTCTGTAAAATATTGCTAACTTTCAGTACTCTAATTAGGAATCTAAGAACTGTCAAACTTTTCCATATGGTATGATGTAAGACCTACTGTTAGGTCGATTTTCCGTGAACTTGTTACATCGGTAATACCAGTAATATTGACGTCTATCTAATCTTTGGGAAAAATCTGTACACTTGTGTTTTCCTACTAATATTCTTTGTTGTGATCTCAAACACTCATTCAATGGTTGGGCTATGGTTAGTTACTTAGTTACCACTTTGCTTATCTTTATAAACTTATAGTTGAAAGATGCCTCCGCGAAGGTCAACAAGGTGAAACCCTGCACCACCTCCACCTCCTCCGGTCATCGATACTGCAGCCCTGAATGCTGCCGTAGCTGCAGCAGTGGCAACTGCCATGGCTCAGTATCACTCCTCCGATGCCAGCAGAGGTGGAACCCCTGTTGAATCAACTCCGGTTGAAACCCTTGTATGCTCGAGAGAGTGCTCCTACAAGGATTTCACCAACTTTAAGCCGAAGTCCTTTCATGGGACCGGCGGCGTCATTGCCCTCTCGCAATCGTTCGAGAAGACTGAATCGGTCTTCGAAATTTGTTCATGCCCTGTGGCGAGCAAGGTTAAATACGCCGCCTGCACCTTAGAAGGAAAGGACCTGACGTGGTGGAACAGCCACGTTAAAGCCCTAACCCTCGTTGTAGCCAACGACATGGGTTGGGAAACGATGAAAGACCTCATGATTGAGGAATACTACCCGAGGGGCGAAATCCAGAAATTGGAGCATGAGCTTTGGAGACTGACCATGAAGGGCACCAACGTGGTCGCTTATACTGCCAGATTCGGCGAACTGGTGGCCCTCTGCCCCAATATGGTTCCCACTAAAGGGAAAAAGATCGAAAGGTACATATGGGGGCTAGTGCCTCCGTATTAGGGGAATGTCCTATCATCAAACCCCGCTACCTTCGACAGTGCCAAGCGACTGGCACAGCGACTCATTGACCATGGAGTCAAAACCCCTCCAACAACAACCACCCTAGCCATCCCGGAACCCTCCAAACCCGCTGACACTAAGCGGAAGTTCTGGGAAGACAAGAAGAAACAGTGAGCTGCTAAAAAGCAGCAAGCGGTGGCTGTGCATACCGTGATAACCCCTGCTGCTGATACTGCTCCAGTAAGGCAGTATGCTGGAAGCTTGCCTAAGTGCAACAAGTGCAACTTCCACCACAACGGCCCCTGCTGTGAAATGCAGTGCTCTAACTGCAACAGGAAAGGACACACCGTCCATTTCTGTAAATCCCCGGTGAGGCCGATCACCCAAGTCCCCGGCTCTGGCGTGAGCCCGACCTACTATGGATGTGGCGAAGCAGGCCACTATAAGAGGGACTGTCCCAAAGCGAAGAAGGAAGATGTTCTCATCGGCCAAAAGTGTTACAAGGAGAACCACTTTGCAAGGGACTATAAAGCTAATGTGGTAAAGGACAAAGCTTTCTATTTGAGGATAGCTCAAGAAGTAGAGGATAAGGAGAAATAAAGAGCATTATTTGCTCATGTGCAAAGGGATAATCAAGTATGGTCATCTAGAGAGGAAGACGAGGAATGTGATAATAAAAGGAAGAGAGGAAAGTTGTGTTTAGTTACAAGGACTGGATCATCTAAGCTGAAGAAGAACTACTGCTTTATGAAACATGAAGGAAACATCAACATTGTTGAGGAGGTAAAACTCATGATATATTTTAATCATTATATCTTAAAAGATTTTCAACCTTACATTGATCAAATCACTCAAACGTATGCTGACATCCTCTCATATTATAACAAAGCCTTTGATGAAAAAAATACAGTGACCCAATAGTTGTACCACTTGATAGGAAGACTAGACGACATGAAGCTTAAGGTAACTGTGTTAAAAAGAGATTTGTTGTTAGAAATAGATGTTAGGTTGCTTAATGAAACTAAGTTAGGTGTTTCTTTCGATCAACGAGATCTGAACCAAGTAGAAAATGTACATTTGAATCTTTTAATTGAAAAAATCTTCAATGAAAGCAAAGCAATCAAAAATCTTGTTAATAATGGATCAACGAATAACCCACATATAACTAGGGTTGGTCAAATGGCTTCAACACCTGAGAGGAATCTCCACCGAGTTTCGATACCAACCACCCTTATGTTCCACATAACAGACCTTTCATGTATCATGTCAATGAAAAGACTTACCCAAAAGATATCCAATATCACTTTAGTAGACTGCACGAGTTAAGCAATAACTATGTAATTGATGATATTGTCCCAGAAACATTGGGAGTCATTGAAAAATCATCACT
Source organism: Lactuca sativa (assembly GCF_002870075.4). NCBI lineage: Eukaryota > Viridiplantae > Streptophyta > Magnoliopsida > Asterales > Asteraceae > Lactuca > Lactuca sativa. Next base: position 314,167,174 of record NC_056630.2, read on the forward strand.
CAATACCAGTCACAGGATCTCTTTGGTTTGGATTAGGAGATGAATATGATGAGGAAATTATACTATAAGGAATAGACTTGTATCCAAAAGTTGTCCCAACTGTGAATCATGTGATACCTTTGTTGGAATAGTGGCTAAGGCTACAACTATATTAGACAAGTATTTGACCCGGTTGTGCATGGTCCTTTTGAGTTGCCTTCACCATGGCAACTTGACAGGATGATTTATAATGAGAGAATAAATATTATTAATATATTATGAGAATAATATAAAGTATAATAATATTATTATTTGATTAATATAAGTCATAAATTAATTAGGAATTAATTTTGGTGACTTAAAGAGATTAATTAAATAAAGGGGTATAAATTGTCAATTGTTTGATAGTTGCACTTTGGGCTATATATCCTTTATGGATAAGGGGTGGAAGATTTCTAGGGCTAAGGATAGCCATAAAATCGTCCAAGGCTTATCATGAAAGGGATTTGGATTGCTTAGGGCCTAAGTTATCCAATTAGGGTTTAAGGGTGAAACCCTAGGAGCCTTGCAAGTATAAATAGACCCTTCGGGTCAAGAGAAATCGGCACTTGTGCTTAGAGAAGAAACCCTAGCCGAATTTCTCTTCCACCCTCTGACTCAAATCATCCTCCTTGCTAGTTGGTGTTTGTAAGCCATTAGAGGAGTGACAATTGTGACTCTAAAGCCTCAAGGACAAGAAGATCAAGCACGTGTTTCAAGGTAAACTTCTAATCTTTGATTTCATATTGTTATTATTGTATATTAGCCATTAGAAGTCTTGGATTCAATGTATGTTTAATTAGAGAAACCTAGATCCAAGCATTAGGGTTGCATGTGCACATAGGAATGTTTATATGGCCAAAACCCATCAGTGGTATCAGAGCCTAGATTGGTTTCTATTGAATTGATACTTTGATTGCTTGTTTGTTGCTGAAAAAATCGTTTTTTTGTCCACTGCCTGATGAACTCGGCGAGTCCCATGGTGGTACTTGGTGAGTAGGCTCAATCGGCGAGTCCATCTGGGTACTCGACGAGTTCGAGCGTCAGAAAGAGCAATATTCGGGATTTCTTGCTGTTTATCTTTGAGATACTTGCCTTAATCATATTAGATCAATATAAATCCGATTTTATGATATATATATGAGTATATTCTTGACCTAATTGAAGATATTTATCACTTAATAAAATATTTGTTTCCTTATGTGATAATTGATTAATTATTTTATTAAATTGGTAAATTGTTTTGCAAGAAATCATTAAATAAATCAAATATGGATAATTATGGAATTAATTGTTAAATGAGATTATTTGTTATTTGATCCTCTATGTTTTTAAAGGTTTAAAACTTTCCCTCAAGTTTTGAAATTTATGTTTTGTGATTAAAAGTTTAATTTAGACAATTTAAATTTGAAACCCTACAATTTTACAAGTTTAAAATCCAACCCTATACTAATATAATATTACAAGATTAATATATATATATATATATATATATATATATATATATATATATATATATATATATATGTATAATTAAAATGCTAGTCTTACCGTTAGTAGGTCTCATTCACGAAGCCGGTTTATAAGGTGGGTATAAGGTTGCTGCCTATAAAATGACGCTTAATGGGTGTACATTCACACCCACCGCTTGCTTGATCGGTGGAGGGTCGTTAGCCGAACGGGTAGGATAGGGCAACCTCATCTCTTCATTAAAAGTATAATATGAAATACAAAGTAACTACATGTTTTTCAAAATTTCCCAATCTTAGTTACTTTAGGAAAAGTGAATTGATGCAATCCCATGAAATTACACTTTGCACCCTTACTAAGAAGTTAGTGGAGCGTGTGTGGTTTACCGGCACACTAATTGGTTCTAAGCAAAGGTGGAAAAGGGTGATTCATTGTTTATCATAGTTCGATGGAGCGTGTGTGGTTTACCAGCACATCGAATAGGTGATCGCTACAATGAAGGCACCATGTAAATTTGCATGGTAATTCACACCCACTTTGTGATCCTCAGTATCCCAGTCACAAACGAGAGGGGCATATCGAGATTTAAACATGCCATGGAAAAGTTTTCAATGAATCTCTTCCAAACCTAGGAATTCTCAATACATTTAGAACTTAAAGTTATGTGGTGGAGAATTAGTGAATCGTCATTCACTTACCTTCAAATTGTTTGCATGTTAGATTACGGCATCCCTTTTCTAATATGTAAATATTGTTGTTGGATCCTATCCCTAATTTTTCTTATTGGGTGATAATTAGGGATTCATATTTTAATCTATCTTTGTCCCTTCTATTTGTAGATGTCGAACGCAAACAACGCTGCTGCTAGTTCATTCGCATAATTGCTCGCTATGATGACAAGGAGTATGTCCTAGATGAGAAGCTCAAGAAAATCAACCCATAAATCGCTACTCCGGCTGAAATGACCGCTTTTGAAACTCACGAGCATGATGCAACGAAGGTACATTGCATCATGATAGCCACCATGAATGCTGAATTGCAAAAGTCCTATGAGGACATGTATCCGTACCAAATGCACCAAGACTTGTTGGAGAGATACCACCAGAACGCGAGGCAAGAGCGTTACGAGATTTTCACTAACATGATTTCCGCTAAAATGGGTCATAGAGAATCTCTTACCGTGCACCTGCAAAAGATGCAAAGGTATGTCGATCGTCTTCGCAAGTTGAATGTTGACTTTGGGGAAGACTTGGCGATCGACATGGTGCTTCACTCTTTGCCTCTGTGTTACAATCAATTTAGGATGACCTACCACATGAAAAAGGAAGAGGTCAACCTAAGCAAGCTCCAAGGTCTCCTTAGGGTTGCTGAAAGCAACCTCAAGGACAAGTCTGTTGCACCCACTCCCAATCCACCAGCTGCTCTTGTTTTGGCCATTGGGCAAGGAAGAGGCAAGAAGAGGAAGGCTCCGTCTAAGAGCCACCGCAAGGGAAATTCCCGAGATGGTTCCTCTTCTAGTGGGACCAAAGTTGATCCTGCTAAGCCCTGTCCTAACCCTATGGAGGCAGAGTGCCATCATTGCCATAAAATAGGGCATTGGAAGAGAAGCTGCCCAGACTACCTGCAAACCATAAGGGAAGGAAAGATCAAGCCATCTTTTGCAGGTATTTATACAATTAAATCTAACGATTCATCTCATGCTATTTCTTGGGTCCTTGATACCGGTTGTGGTTACCACATTTGTTCTGATTTGCAGGGACTAAGAAGAAATAGGGATGTGGAGCATGGAAGAATAAATCTAATCATGGGGAACAGAAGATCGTCGCTTGTGACCAAGATTGGAGTGTATTCTTTAGTGCTTAGGAATGGTTTATCTTTAGATTTGAACAATTGTTGCTATTCGCCAGAAATGGCTAGAAATATCATTTCATTTCATGGTTTGTTTAGACAAGGTTTTAGATTTTCTTTTAATAATGAGAATGGTTCTATTCTTGCTTATCTAAATGGTGTCTTATATTTTGAAGCAATATCGTGTAATGGAATTTATGAAACTGTTATGATTGTAGATAACTTAGGAAATGATGTTTTATGCATGGATTCTTCCAATGGTATGGATAGAGCATCCTTGTGGCATTGTCGTCTTGGAGATGTCAACAAGAAGCGCATAGCCCAACTCCAAGAGGATGGAGTGTTGGAGTCATTCGACCTTAGGGAAGATGACACATGCGAGTCTTGTTTGCTTGGAAAGATGACTAAGTCACCCTTCACAAGTACATGTGAAAGGGGTGAGGGTCTATTGGACCTCATACATACCGATGTATGTGGACCGTTTAGATCAACCACGAAGGATGGGAACGGCTTCTATGTGACTTTTACCGATGACTATAGTAGATATGGGTATATCTACTTAATCAAACAAAAGTCAGAAACTTTTGAAAAGTTGAAAGAGTTTAAGAATGAAGTGGAGAATCAATTGGGCAGGAAAATCAAGATGCTTCGATCCGATCAAGGAGGAGAGTACCTAAGTCTTGAATTCCACGACTATCTCAAGGAGTGTGGAATAGTTTCACAATTGATGCCACCTAGGACACCACAGTTGAATGGTGTGGCAGAAAGGCATAATCGAACCTTGTTAGACATGGTTCGCTCTATGATGAGTCGTGCTTCACTACCTATCTCTTTTTGGGGGTATGCCTTAGAGACTGCCGCCCATATCCTTAACCAAGTCCCTACTAAGAAGGTAGCCAAAACACCTCACGAGATTTGGACAGGGAAAGCTCCCTCGTTAGCACATATCAAGGTTTGGGGTTGCGAGGCTTTCGTAAGACGAGATACTCACGACAAGCTTAAACCTCGTAGTGAGCGATGTATTTTCATCGGCTACCTGCAGAAATCCTTTGAATATCTCTTCTATAGACCGAAGGACAATGTTGTCTTTGTTGAGAGGAGAGGAGTTTTCCGAGAGCGAGAACTCATAAGCCAAGGAGACAGTGGGAGGCAAATCGAGCTTGAAGAGATTCAAGAGTCAATAGATGAAGGAACCTCTACCGCTGGCTCTCAACCCGAGGAGGAAACTCCGGTTGAACCGATTGACGAGTCCTTACCTCTTAGACGTTCCGAAAGAGTTAGAGTTCAACCCCAGTTATATGGTCTTCATATTACTACCGAAGGGGATACGTATATTAGTGATGGTACACTAATAAATCTAGATGAACCTAATAGCTATAAGGAAGCTATGGCAGGCCCGGAGTCTGCGAAATGGAAAGAGGCAATGGACAGCAAGATCCAGTCCATGTATGACAACCAAGTTTGGAATTTGGTCGATAATGTGCCCGGACGTAAGACCATCGGGTACAAATGGATCTTCAAGAAGAAGACCGACATGGATGGAAGCGTACACACATATAAGGTGCGATTGGTTGCGAAGGGCTTTACTCAAACTCCCGGAGTTGACTATGATGAGACCTTCTCACCAGTTGCGAAGATTAAGTCTATTAGAGTGATGCTAGCTATTGCCGCATTTCAAGATTATGAGATTTGGCAAGTGGATGTCAAAACCGCTTTCCTTAAACAGGAAGTTGGCTGAGGATGTTTACATGGCTCAGACAGAGGGTTTTGTCGATCCGAAGCATCCGAATAGAGCGTGTAAGCTTGAGAAGTCCATTTATGGACTTAAGCAAGCGTCTCGCAGATGGAATCTTTGCTTCGATGAGAAAGTCAAAGAGTTTGGATTTGTACGAAGCGAAAATGAATGTTGTGTATATGTCAATGCCAGTAGGAGTACAGTAAGCTTCCTCGTTCTGTATGTCGATTACATACTACTCATAGGAAACGACGTCCCGACTCTACAGGAAGTTAAGTCTTGGCTCGGAAAGTGCTTCTCTATGAAGGACCTCGGAGAGGCTTCCTATATTTTGGGAATAAGGATAGTGAGAGAAAGAAGTAAGAGACTAATAGGACTTAGTTAGAACACTTACTTGGATAAAGTACTGAAACGTTTTAGTATGGAAAACTCGAAGAAGGGAGAATTACCGATACAAAGTAATGCCAAGTTGAGTCTTTACCCTGAATGGAGGAGCAGTGACTTGGAAAAGTTCCAAGCAGGAAACCGTAGCTGATTCAATGTGCGAATCAGAGTACATTGCAGCGAGCGAAGCGTCGAAGGAGGCAATATAGTTAAAGAACTTCATTGGTGATCTTGGAGTTGTACCCGCCATAAAGGAGACCATGGAGATTTTCTGTGATAATGAAGGAGCGGTTGCCTTGACCAAGGAACCGAGGGATCATGGTAGATCTAGACATATCGACAGAAAATATCACTGTAACACCGTGAATTTCAAAATAATTTTTTGCATAATATAAAAACATATTCATTTAATTTTTCATAAAACATCAGTGTTTGAAACTCCAATCAATGTCATACAATGAATCCCAAGATCACATATCATAAAAATCCCATGTGTGTGTACTGATCAAGCTGACGCCTTCCCACGGTCATCACTAGTACTTGAAACAATAAACACCAACACTGTAAGCACAAAGCTTAGTGAGTTCCCCAAAATACCACACATAACACATATTAGCCACTCGAGGCTATAACTCTGTGGGTCCGTAGACCGTACTCTGTGAACCCTCTGGTTCTAACTCTGGGAACCTTCCGGTTCCAACTCTATAAGCATGCACAACATAAATCACATAGAAATAATGTAGTACAACACATAACATACATATAGCATACAAATACTCTGTCACATAACTCTGATTACCTACTCAAGGTAAAGTATAGTGAGAAGGCTCACCTCGTGTATCTCGATAACTCGCGAATCCCGGAAATCACTCGCGCTCGATCCTCCGAGCTATAATCCTCCTATAACATCATATACCTCTAATTAGCACTTTCACATCTAAAGTGGACTACCCCTATCAAGTCAACACTTGTCAACTCTGGTCAACAGTCAACGGTCAACTTTGACCGGACTCGGCGAGTGCACTAGAGCGACTCGGCGAGTCTATACGTGTTCACTGACTCCCTAGGATCCTCTCTTGACACGTCGAGTACTTCCATGACTCGACGAGTTCCACCTGGCATGAATCACGGGGCCACCATGACTCAACTCGCCGAGTCTCAAGAACAACTCGGCGAGTTCCAGCTTGACTCAGTTCACCTTTCAACCCTCTCTGACTCTCCCTGACTCACTGAGTCAACCCTTAACTCGGTAAGACCACTCGCTGAGTGGTTATGGACAATCTTCATGCTACTCGCCGAGTCTGTTCTTCGGACTCGGCGAGTCTAAGCCATGCATGCACTCAAACTCACTCCTGAGGTCAGATCCGTTCCAGTAACTCATAGATCCAGTCCCTCCAAGCACATTCTTCACGTAAAGTTACAATCTTGGCTACCATGCATCGCCTACAAGGCTTCTTTTGGTGAAATGACATCTAAAATGGTAACCTAAGTCCACAACTCAAAAGGAAAGGCATAAAGCAGAGCATTTGGGACTCTCTGGACCTACTAATGTCCAGATCTAGGTACCAATTCCCCATGGGACCTCTCACACTCCAATTACAAGGTAAACAAGGCATGAAGAAACCCCAGATTTGACCATATCAATAAAAACACGAGAATAAGCTCTGAATATTACCTCAAATAGCCTCCTCTGTCGAAATGAAAGTAGATCCAAGCTCCCCAACGCTCCTAGCTTGGCCTTCCTCTTCCCTTCTTGTAAACACACACAAGGATGGTGAATAATGGCCTCTTTTCTCACTCACATGGACTCACAGATGCTCTGGTGCTCTCAAGGTCGAAGGTAGCCGCAATGAAGGGTTATAAGGTCCTTTAAATAGGGCTCATGACCGGGAAATTAGGGTTTCATTAAACAGCGTGGACTCGCCAAGTCCACTCTTGGACTTGCCGAGTCCGGACGCGAACCCGCGTCCAAATCCGCGATCCTAATCGGCGAGTCTAGGCTCCAACTCGCCGAGTCTCCTCACAATTTACCAAAAATAAATAAATGAATAATACCTGAGAATCCGGGCTGTTACAATTCTCCCCCACTAGAACTAGACTTCGCCCTTGAAGTCTTGCTCTGCAAATAACTCTGGATGCTGCTCACCCATCTGACGCTCCGGTTCCCAAGTCATCTTGGACCCCTTCCGATGCTGCCACTGAACCAAAACCAGGGGTACCTTCTTGTTCCTCAGAACCTTGATTTTCCGATCTCTGATTGCCACTGGTGTCTCAGCATAATTTAGGCTCGCATCCACCTGAATTTCCTCTAATGGAACCACTGCCGACTCATCGGCTATACACTTCCTCAGCTGCGACACATGAAAAGTGTCGTGAATCTGGCCCAACTCTGCTGGAAAATCCAAACGATAGGCTACCCGACCTACCCTCGCGACTACCCGGAATGGACCAATATATCGGGGCCCTTAACTTGGCCCTCTTCCTGAATCGAATCACTCATTTCCAAGGAGAGACCTTCACGAGCACAAGGTCGCCGACCTGAAACTCAAGCTCGGACCGGCGTCTGTCTGCATAACTCTTCTGACGACTCTGAGTGGTCAACAACCTCTGTCTGACCTACTGGATCTGCTCTGTCGTCTGAAGCACGATCTCTATACTGCCCATCACGCGCTGTCCAACCACTCCCTAACAAATGGGGGTCCGACACCTCCTCCCATACAACAGCTCAAAGGGCGGCATACCAATGCTCGAATGATGGCTGTTGTTGTAGGAAAAGTCTGCCAAGGGAAAATATGCATCCCAACTACCCCCGAAATCCAACACACATGCCCGGAGCATGTCCTCGAGCATCTGAATCGTCCGCCTCACTCTGACCGTCTGTCTGGGGATGATATGCGGTACTAAAATGCAGCCTAGTACCCAACTCCTCATGAAACTTCTTCCAGAACCTGGAAGTGAAACACACATCTCGGTCTGAAACAATCGAGATCGGCACCCCATGCCGAGATACCACTTCCCTCACGTATACCTCTGCCAATTTTTCTGCTGAAGAACTCTCGATGATAGCAAGAAAGTGAGCGCTCTTCGTCAACCTGTCCACAATCACCCAAATTGCATCAACTCCCCTGGCAGTCCTTGGCAATTTGGTGATAAAATCCATGGTGATCTGTTCCCACTTCCATTCGGGAACCTCCAACGGCTGCAACTTACCATGCAGCCTCTGGTGCTCGGCCTTAACCCTAAGGCAGGTGAAGCACCTCTAAACAAACCACACAACATCCCTCTTCATACAGGGCCACCAATACTCCTTTCTCAGGTCCAAATACATCTTAGTGGCCCCAGGATGGATCGAAAATTTCGACCGATGAGCTTCTTCTATCAATATGGCATGCGTTCCTCCCACAAACGGCACCGAGATACGCCCCTGAAATGTCATAAGCCCCCGACCATCGGTAACGAACTCTGAAACCAAACCAACAACCCGCTCTTTCTTCTGCATCTCAGGTTGCACAGCCTCGGCCTGTGCCCCACGAATGGCGTCCAACACTAGAGTGATCATGGTCAATCTCAAACATACATCCCGCAGCAATGTGCTCTCTGCTCTATCGCTCAGTGCATCGGCTACAACATTAGCCTTGCCTGGGTGGTACAGGATCTCACAATCACAATCCTTGACCACATCCAACCACCTTCTCTGTCGCATATTTAGGTTGGGCTGATCCATCAAATATTTCAAACTCCTATGGTCCATGTATATCGTACACCGAACCCCATATAGGTAGTGACACCAAATCTTGAGGGCGAACACCACTGCCCCCAACTTTAGATCATAGGTGGGATATCTCATCTCATGCGGCTTCAGCTGCCTCGATGCATATGCTATCACATGACCTCTCTGCATCAGCACCGCCCCCAACCCCAAAATCGATGCGTCACAGTATACCACAAAGTCCTCCATCCCTTCCGGTAGGGCTAACACCGGGGCTTCGCATAACCTTTGGCGAAGTGTCTCAAAGGAGGCCTGCTGCTCGGGGCCCCATGAAAAAGCAACACCCTTTCGGGTCAACCTGGTGAGTTGCACTGCGATTTTAGAGAAATCCTTGATAAATCTCCGATAATACCCTGCCAACCCTAGGAAACTCCTGATCTCGGAGGGTGAACTCGGCACCTCCCAACTCATCACCGCCTCAACTTTGGCCGGGTCGACCAATATCCCTTCCTGGTTAACGAGATGTCCTAAGAACTGGACCTCCCGCAACCAGAAATCACACTTGGAGAATTTGGCATAAAGCCTCTCCGATCTCAGAACTCCGAGAACCTCTCTCAAATGCTCCTCATCATGCTCTCCAGATCTCGAATATACCAGAATGTCGTCGATAAATACAATCATCGACCGATCCAGCATCGGCCTGCACACTCGGTTCATCAGATCCATGAACACTGCCGGGGCATTGGTGAGCCCAAAAGGCATCACCACAAACTCGTAATGCGCATAACGCGTCCTGAACGCTGTCTTCTGGACGTCCTCATCTCGCACCCTCACCTGATGATATCCAGACCTCAAATCGATCTTGGAGAACCAAGACGCTCCCTGCAACTGGTCGAATAGATCGTCGATCCTCGGCAATGGGTAACGGTTCTTGACCGTCAGCTTGTTCAACTCCCGGTAATCAATGCACATCCGGTGTGAACCATCATTCTTCTTGACGAACAGGATAGGCGCTCCCCACGGCGAGCTGCTCGGCCGAATAAACCCTTTCCCAGTAACTCCTGAAGCTGCGAGGATAACTCTTGCATCTCTGGAGGTGCAAGGCGATAAGGCACCTTAGCGATAGGCGCGGCCCCCAGAACCAAATCGATACTGAACTCCACTTGCCTCACAGAAGGCACACCTGGCAAATCCTCAGGAAATACATCAGGGAACTCACGCACTATCGGAACCTCCTCAACATACCTCGGTCTCTCGGAATCCACCCGCGTATCCATCACATACGCCACAAAACCCTTACAGCCCTGCTTTAGACACTGCTTTGCCCTAGCGGCCGAACAAAACGCTGATCCCGAACGTGTACCCTTGCCGTACACCGTAAGAACTCCCCCACTAGGGTCTCGTATGGTCACCAGCTGTCGCTCGTAGTCGATAACCGCACCGAATCTGCTCAACCAGTCCATGCCCACAATGCCACAAACATCACCCATCGCAATAGGAACCAGATCAATCGGGAACTCAACACCGAAAATCTTGACTACGCACCCTCGGAGAACCTCTGTGGCATATATCACCCTCTTGTCAGCTATGGAAACTCTCAGAGGCTGACTCAACGCCTCACGACTAACACTGATATGCTGACTAAAAGCCAAAGATACAAAAGACTGACTCGCACCCGAGTCAAATAACACCAAGGCAGGTACAAAATTCACAAGAAAAGTACCTACGCATAACATAATATAAGCATAACATCACAACATCAAAATAAATACACGAAAGAATACATACCATCCACGACATCGGGTGCTGCGTGGACCTCCTCCGCGGTCAACTGAAAAGCTCTCCCTCGTGGTCTCGGCGCCTCAGCCTTCACTGGCCGACTCTCGGTAGCTCTGATGGAGGCAGGGGCAGATCCCTGAGGTGCTCCCTGAGATGATCCTCGCAATTGCGGACACTCTGCCTTCCGGTGTCCGGTCTGGTTGCAGTGAAAACACACCACAAACCCCTTGCGGCAGTCCTTGGCCATGTGCCCCTCCTTGCCACACTTGTAGCAAGATCCCGCTCTATAGACTCCATCATGACCCTTGCCACACTTCCCACAAGTGCGGCCCTTCTGGCTCCCTGGTTTGGGATCAGCGAGCTTGGCCCGCTTGGCTGCCGGTTGAGACTGTGCCGGTCGCCGATCCCTCCCCTGATACTCCACCTCCTCCCTGGCCTGAGTCTCTAGCTGAATCTCCCTCTTCCGGGCATTTTCCTGAAGCCTGGCAAATGACTGATACGAGGAGTTTGCCACGAACTCCCGAATGTCCCGCCTCAAGATACTCAAATATCGGCTCATACGTGCCTGCTCCGTGGACACGTGCTTAGGGCAGAACATCATCCTCTCATGGAACATCCTGGTAATCACCGTAACAGACTCAGTACCCTGCTTGAGGGTCAGAAACTCCTGGGCCAAACGCTCCCTCCCCACCTGGGGAATGTACTCATCTCGGAACATGGCAGTGAACCTCTCCCAGGTCACTGCCGCAAGCTCGGCAGGCGTAAAGTGCGCCGTCACAAACTTCCACCAGTCCTTCGCTCCCAAGCGAAACTGGTTCAGCGCGAACCGGACCTTCAAATGCTCAGGAGTTGAGCAAGTGAAGAAACACCCCTCTATGTCAGAAATCCATCTCATAGCCGCCACCGGGTCCTGGGTCCCATCAAACTCTGGTGGTTTTGTGTTGCTGAACTCTCGGAACAGCAACGCATCACCACCCTGCGGCCTTGCGGCAGCAATAGCTGCGGTAGCCGCTGCAACAACAGCCTCAGAAATAGCGGCATAACGCTCGTCGAAGGTCTCAATCAACGTGGTCTTAATAGACCTGAACATCTCTGGTATCTCTGCCCTGATGGCCGCAGCCACCTCCTCATGGATGATCCGGCGGATCTCCTCATCACTAGTCTTACTGCTCTCAGGCATCAGACGTGTCCTCACCATGATCTACCTCTGAAATACAACATACGATAATTTAGAATCCATTCGAGCATACTCACACTCGACAACTCATCCCTCCTTGATCCTTGGTATTCCAAAGATTCCTACTTGGGCTGTACACCGCTTCGGTGCTTTCAATAGTACGAGCCCAATACTACTGTCCGCACCATATCAGAATACACCCCAAGTCCTCCTCTTCGGATCCCAAATTCCAAGTACTGTAACACCGAAAATTTCAAACAATTTTTCATTTAAAAATAACGTTTAATTCTTAGAAACACTTGTTTAAAATCTCATTCATAATTGGATTACAAAACATAACTCCATTTTCACTTGTATAGAAAACCAGGATCCTCAAACATGACTCTTTCTTTGGTGTGTACAATCAAGTCGGTGCCGTCCCGTGATACTGAAAGAAACCTGCAACACAACATAAAACAAAACACTGTAAGCACGAAGCTTAGTGAGTTCCCTAAAATACCACACACAACACACATTAGCCACTCGAGGCTATAATTCTGTGGGTCCGTGGACCCTGCTCTGTGAACCCTCTGGTTCTAACTCTGTGAACCTTCCGGTTCTAACTCTAGGAACCCTCTGGTCCCAGCTCTGAAAACATGCACAGCATAGATCACATAGAAATAATGCAGTACAACACATAATATACATAGCATACAAATACTCTGTCACATAACTCTGGTTACCTACTCAAGGTAAAGTATATAAAGAAGACTCACCTAGCAAGTAGAAAGCAGATATCCCCACACTTAAATCTCGAACTTGCCACCGCCTAACAGGTAAGGCAAATACTCTCATGAATATAACTCTCGAGACTAGAATCAATGCTCTCATGGCACCCTCTTAAGGGTAAAAGACTATTTTACCCCTCTCTTGGCCCAAAGGCCACATTCTTGACCAAACCCTAAAAGTCAACGGTCAACCCTTGGTCAAAATCAAGTCCTTAGTCAAAGTCAACCCCTGACTGACCCTACTCGCCGAGTCAACCCTATGACTCGCCGAGTTCCCATAATCAGAACTTCAATCGATCCGCGACCTAACTCGCCGAGTCACCCCGAGACTCGCCGAGTTCAACAACTCTAAGTCCACTCGCACACAACTCACCGAGTCATCCCTTGACTCGCCGATTCTCAACTCGACCAGAAGATATTGGGACTTTTCGACAAGACTCGCCGAGTCCAACAACTGACTTGCCGAGTCTAAGGCTATCTTCAACCTACTCACCGAGTTGTTCATACAACTTGCCGAGTTCCAGACCATCTTCATCCAACTCGCCGAGTTGTTCTTCCAACTCGTCGAGTTCGAGCTCATCTTCAAGCAACTCGTCGAGTACACCCATGTGACTCGCCGAGTACCACCGGTCTGAATCCATTCAGAAGCATTCCAGGCCATGCAATTGCTCCAAAACATAGATCTAGCCTCCTACCACTCATCCATCACGTAAAGTGGCAAACTTTACGTGAATCCAAAGAGTTCTAGGCCATTTGCACATTGGGCTAGGGTTTGGGGACATGATGGCTCCACAAAACAGTCCAACACAGGGACTTTCATGCTCTCTGATCCTTCTCCATTCCAGATCTGAGGTAGCAACCTCAAATCTAACCTCTAAACTTCCAATTACATCCATAGACAAGTTCCCAAAATTCCCAAAATGAAGAAACAACATAACAACAGCCCAAGAACGAGATATTACCTCCAAGAGATGCCCCAACTGCAATGTAATTCGAACCCAAGCAAAGCCCCTTGCTCCAAGCCTTCAATCTCCCAATATTCCTTCAACAATTACTTCTCTAAGCTCCAATCCACTCAATAATGGTGCTTCTCCGCGATTTAGGGTTTTCTGGGGCTCAAGGGGTGATAAGGAGGCTGGGAGGAAAACATAATGTTCTTTATATAGGGCTCAACCCCGAGAATTAGGGTTTTCTCCAATCGGCGCCTACTCGCCGAGTCCTCCTCACTGACTCGCCGAGTCGGCTACTTAGCACGCGACCCAGTCGCGACTCTACTCGCCGAGTCCATCCATGGACTCGTCGAGTCACTCTTTCACAACTTACTCTTTTAGCCCTTCAAACTCTGCTCATCCTCGGAAGTACCACCGAACTCTGCTCTACTCTTGATATTTCGCATAATATAAAAACATATTCATTTAATTTTTCATAAAACATCAGTGTTTGAAACTCCAATCAATGTCATACAATGAATCCCAAGATCACATATCATAAAAATCCCATGTGTGTGTACTGATCAAGCCGGCGCCTTCCCACAGTCATCACTAGTACCTGAAACAATAAACACCAACACTGTAAGCACAAAGCTTAGTGAGTTCCCCAAAATACCACACATAACACATATTAGCCACTCGAGGCTATAACTCTGTGGGTCCGTAGACCCTACTCTGTGAACCCTCTGGTTCTAACTCTGGGAACCTTCCGGTTCCAACTCTATAAGCATGCACAACATAAATCACATAGAAATAATGTAGTACAACACATAACATACATATAGCATACAAATACTCTGTCACATAACTCTGATTACCTACTCAAGGTAAAGTATAGTGAGAAGACTCACCTCGTGTATCTCGATAACTCGCGAATCCCGGAAATCACTCGCGCTCGATCCTCCGAGCTATAATCCTCCTATAACATCATATACCTCTAATTAGCACTTTCACATCTAAAGTTGACTACCCCTATCAAGTCAACACTGGTCAACGGTCAACGGTCAACTTTGACCGGACTCGGCGAGTGCACTAGAGCGACTCGGCGAGTCTATACGTCTTCACTGACTCCCTAGGATCCTCTCTTGACACGTCGAGTACTTCCCTTACTCGACGAGTTCCACCTGGCATGAATCACGGGGCCACCACGACTCAACTCGCCGAGTCTCAAGAACAACTCGGCGAGTTCCAGCTTGACTCAATTCACCTGTCAACCCTCTCTGACTCTCACTGACTCACTGAGTCAACCCTTAACTCGGTAAGACCACTTGCTGAGTGGTTGTGGACAATCTTCATGCTACTCGCCGAGTCTGTTCTTCGGACTCGGCGAGTCTAAGCCATGCATGCACTCAAACTCACTCCTGAGGTCAGATCCGTTCCAGTAACTCATAGATCCAGTCCCTCCAAGCACATTCATCACGTAAAGTTACAATCTTGGCTACCATGCATCGCCTACAAGGCTTCTTTTGGTGAAATGACATCTAAAATGGTAACCTAAGTCCACAACTCAAAAGGAAAGGCATAAAGCAGAGCATTTGGGACTCTCTAGACCTACTAATGTCCAGATCTAGGTACCAATTCCCCATGGGACCTCTCACACTCCAATTACAAGGTAAACAAGGCATGAAGAAACCCTAGATTTTACCATATCAATAAAAACACGAGAATAAGCTCTGAATATTACCTCAAATAGCCTCCTCTGTCGAAATAAAAGTAGATCCAAGCTCCCCAACTCTCCTAGCTTGGCCTTCCTCTTCCCTTCTTGTAAACACACAGAAGGATGGTGAATAATGGCCTCTTTTCTCACTCACAAGGACTCACAGATGCTCTGGTGCTCTCAAGGTCGAAGGTAGGCGCAATGAAGGGTTATAAGGTCCTTTAAATAGGGCTTAGGGTCGGGAAATTAGGGTTTCATTAAACAGCATGGACTCGCCGAGTCCGGACGCGAACCCGCGTCCAAATCCGCGATCCTACTCGGCGAGTCTAGGCTCCAACTCGCCGAGTCTCCTCACAATTTACCAAAAATAAATAAATGAATAATACCTGGGAATCCGGGCTGTTACAATCACTTTATTAGACATCGAGTAGAAGAAGGACAACTCATAGTGAAGAGGATATCATCAGAAGATAACCCAGCAGATCCGCTTACGAAGGGACTTAGTAGGGTTAAGCACTTGCAGCATGCTAGGAGTATTGGGCTGAAGGATGATATTAGTATAGATTACATAGTAGTAGAAACGTGTAATAGATAAATGTAATTAATATTTGATGATTAAATAAAAGATTATTATTTGTGAGTAATGTTACTGTCTTATGTTAATTGTTTAACTATTGTTTCATTTTTGCATGTTTTGACTTCCAGAATAATTGAGTTTATTATGAATAATTGAATTATTCAAATTATCCACAATCGTTCATATGTTGAAATTAGGTATGAATGAATATTGTCATGAATTGGTGTGTAGATTGTCTAAATGGTATTAGACATCGCAAAAGGTTGCTGCAACGTTCATGAGTGCTTATGAACTAGTTTTGAGCATTGGAACAAACCCGTGCTTGCTGGAATCACCTTATGGAATGTGATAGAAAGGGTGATCGCAAGACGATAATATCATATGGTCTTAAAACCAAGATATATGGTTTGTTATTTGTTAATTGGTTGTACATTGATAATGCGAAACCGCATCAGTAACTTGATGTTATAAAACGCATTGTTAATGAATAAGTAAATGCATATAAGTCGAAGTTTACCTGTTACTTTTTACCTCAAGAGGGTAAAAGCGATATCTCGGCCCCTCGATGATTTGTTTTGACTTATGTGCCGGGCCCGGTCAGAACTAAATTGATGTGTTCGATTAAGTTCTATGTCGAATAAATCAGAGATCGAGAAACCAAATGCTAGACTAATTGTTCCATAGAATTGTCAGCATGATATCTAACAGAGGACTATACGATCCCTTATCTAAAGGACAAGATTGATTAGATCAGAGTTTGACAACGTCTTTGAGAGCTACGATTGCAAACCGGATTATACTTGTGCATATAGTTACTAGAATTATCTAAGTGGGAGACTGTTGGAATAGTGTCTAAAGCTACAACTATATTAGGCAAGTATTTGACCCGGTTGTGCATGGTCCTTTTGGGTTGCCTTCACCATAGCAACTTCACAGGATGATTTATTATGAGAGAATAAATATTATTAATATATTATGAGAATAATATAAAGTATAATAATATTATTATTTGATTAATATAAGTCATAAACTAATTAGGAATTAATTTGGTGACTTAAAGAGATTAATTAAATAAAGGGGTATAAACTGTTAATTGTTTGATAGTTGCACTTTGGGCTATATATCCTTTATGGATAAGGGGTGGACGATTTCTAGGGCTAAGGATAGCCATAAAATCGTCCAAGGCTTATTATGAAAGGGATTTGGATTGGTTAGGGCTTAAGTTATCCAATTAGGGTTTAAGGGTGAAACCCTAGGAGCCTTGCAAGTATAAATAGACCCTTAGGGTCAAGAGAAATCGACACTTGTGCTTAGAGAAGAAACCCTGGCCGAATTTCTCTTCCCTCCTCTCTCTTAAATCATCCTCCTTGCTAGTTGGTGTTTGTAAGCCATTAGAGGAGTGACAATTGTGACTCTAAAGCCTCAAGGACAAGAAGATCAAGCAAGCGTTTCAAGGTAAACTTCTAATCTTTGATTTCATATTGTTATTATTGTATATTAGCTATTAGAAGTCTTGGATTCAATGTATGTTCAATTAGAGAAACCTAGATCCAAGCATTAGGGTTGCATGTGCACATAGGAATGTTCATATGGCCAAAACCCATCAACCTTCACCCATCGTAATATCACATCCTTCATCCAAGACAGAGGTTTCAAAAGAAGTCCATGTCAAGGATAAAGTTATAGTCATATCAAAGACAAGTATTCAAGCTCTTCCAGAAGAAGTCAAAACAAAGAACTATGAATATGGACAACGTTCCCAATGTCATGAACTCTATAGTACATATGACTCATCTCATAAACATGTCCTAAAAGGAAAACTCTATAAAATAAAGAAACCGAAGTTGAACAACTTTGATGTCTTTTCACCAAAGGATGAGGTAAAAAATGCATTGAAAGAGGAAATTAGATCTCGCATAGAGACTAGGAATAGTGAGTCCTGTCCTATTGTCCCTACCAAAAAGAGATAAAAATATTCAGGAACAAGAAGGTTTTTTATATGACATCCCCATTTTCACGGCCAGAAAAGGCCGATTTGTTTATGCTTTGTTTGAAAATCAGAGTAATCATTTAAAGAAAACTGCTGCGGAATTTGTTCCCAAAATATGATAAAGATTTATCAAAGCATTTCCATAGAAATGTATTTCATTAAAAAGATTCAGGATGTCATGTTCGATATAGACCAAAAGCATAAACAGAAAAAAATAGACCTTACAACAGTTATTTATAACTACTGGCCTATAATCCAAAATCTCTCGTTATGCCAGCCAACTTATGCTCTCGTTCCATAACCTGTAATACAAAGAAAACTGCGCGGGTCAGGCTTGGGAGCCTGGTGAGCATATAGGGTTTTCAACCCGCACTATTATATCATATATGTGTGTGTATATACATACATATATATATATATATATATATATATATATATATATATATATATATATATATATATATATATATATATATATATATATATTAGAACTCACAAACTTATACAATTTCACCATACAAAACAAATCTTATCCCACGACATCAATCCTCACAATGACACGATCTAATCTCTCGTATCAAAATTTATCTGTTTACCTGATCCCTACTCATGGATCTAAAAATAACCTCTTGATCTAATCCATACTCCCTGATCTCACACTAATCTCTTGATCTAATTCACACTCCCGGATCTAAAACCAATCTCCTGATCTAATCCATACTCCTAGATTTAAAATTGTGCATAATCCTTACTCCTGAAATACGGACAATTAACTATGTCTTAATCCATACTCCCAAATTAGTAACAAGTTTATCTCGTTTATTGACAGTATCGTTTTCGAGACCCCTATCGCAATATGTGATAATGGATTTTTAGAGTACACCGGTGAACATCAAGTTCACAACACCTACAAGTTACGAGCCTGCTAATGTTCCACTAGACTGTCTAGAATAGTCCGTGGTTGTCATCCCTACTCTGTTGATTGAACGGGGCCATCGTTTGGGTAAAGGTTTCACTCATTTTTCACCTACCACCCTCACCTCAAGATCTATATCACCTTTTATCTCATTATCCAACTCATTTTTTTATCACACACCAACTATCTCAACTACCCCTGTTCTACCAAACATATTTGTAGATACAAAATACATATACAGTTTAACTCATTTGAAAACTATATAAAACATCCATTCCACACTCATCTCAAATAAACAACAATATATAAACACATAGCATTTTCTCATAGCATATACTTCATATTTTATGTGTTAGAAGAAAGTGACTACACATTCACTCATAACATAGATGTAATACATTCAACCAAACCTTGTATTAAAACCGTGTTTAGAAAAGGGACTATAGACTTACTTGATAAGACGATGATCGGACAACACCTCGTCTCTTAAAATAATATTCTTCGCTGAAACCGAGATGTTTTCTCCAAAACCGGGCTTGACGCGGGCAGAGTTTTGGCTCGAAAACTATTTTTCTCGGGATCTTTGGGGCTTCGGGACTTTCTTCGAGGGTCGGGATGATACCGGGGCTTTGGAGGTATAACTTGCCAACTAAAAGAAAGTTTAATGGAGGGAAAGGATAGAAATGAGCAACCAATTCTGCTGGAATCACATCCTATTTATAGGAGGGGTCTCGCCTACGAACGCAACGCGTTCCCTGAATGAACGCAGCACATTCTTGAACGCAACGCGTTCCTTGGACGAACGCAGCGCGTTCCGCCGTGCGTCATGGCATACGAAATTCAAACTTGACATGCGATGGGACAGGCTCTGGGCTCCGAACACGGGGCGTCCCCCCTTCGGTGTGTGTGCCTCAAAGATCAGAAATTCATATCTTTCGCATACAAGCTCCGTTTTCGATGTTCTTTATATCCACACGAAGGTAGGATTTTGCTTTATAACTCTCGTTTAGACTCCGTCGGCTAATTTTGATTTTAAATTTTATCGTATTATTTTTAGTAGGACGGGACAGGAAAACTTCGTTAGGAATTCACAACTCCTTCATCTGACGTCCGTTTTCGTCTATCTTTTTACCGTTTGACTACTATCAACTAGATCTTTGATTCTCGTTTAGATTGTTTTGGCTAGAAACCACTCGATCTCATATTCGAACTTTGGGCTGCATACCGCTAAATGAAAACTTCGAAAAATCATAACTTCGTCATACGAAGTCAGATTTAGACGTTCTTTTAATGCACACTCTCGGTTTAACATAATATACGACTTTCGTTTAGATCACTAAGGCTAAATATCGTTCTATCGTAAATTCACTATTTACGTCATGCAGTTTCGTACGGGTTCTGTCATGAAACTTGGACATGCCATAACTTCTTCGTTATAACTCGGATTTCAGCGTTCTTTATATGTACGGTAACCTTGTGACATATACTACAACTTGGTTAAGATTATTTATTTTGAATACTCTTCTATCAAAAAGTCATTTTTGACGCTTGTCGTCTCTAAATTGACTAGCCCGGATCTACGGGCTTTACAATTATCTTCCACTTAGGATGATTATGTCCTAGAATCATCAACGAAAATAGGTCTTGTATAATGATTCCATACGTTATTTCTTTTAATCTTAGGTAATAATCGCAATTTCTATGTTTTTTCGAATTAGTACCTAACTCTTGGACTTCTTGACCGTAGGCGATGCTTAATCTTGCATCTCCTCTTCGTACGATGTTAGACGCTCAATCGTAGCCTTTGAGTTACAAAATAAATCCTTATTGAGGACTCTTTCTTCTTCTTAAGATAAGTACTTTCCTTTATCTATTGTAACAGACCAATGGGTCGTGTTCAAATGACCTCTCTTCGTATCAAGCAACGTTTAGACTCAAGTCTCTTTGAGTCAAATTCCAGAATGGAATATACCTTCCCTCATATTCTAATGTGATATAATCATATTTTAGTATGTAGAATATCAAAATTCTTTGTTAATGAGCACGATGCTATCGGTCGCATTGATTTCAATCTTCTGACCTCAGTCGGATGCTACATCGAACTTGGTTCTCTGAACCACGTAACAAACTCATCGTATTCGGACTCAATTTGATATGATCACTAGGGTCGGAATAACAACCATCTTACTAGTCATTACCGAAACAATGGTAATGACATACTTGAATAAAACGGAATCCATTACTAGCTTCTTGGTAACCTTGTGACTTTCCCTGATCCAAGTGCGAGTCCTCTGCTTCCGGTAGTATAGGCCTCTACTACCATTCACACCTACTCATACTCGTCCTAAGTATTGTCTCGCAGTCAACCAAGTCACAATACAAAATCACACAATCATTCAACACATCAGATAACAAAACCAAGGTTTATATTATTTCTTGAAACGATTACACAAAGGTTCAAGTCCACCCTATACTATGCCTCTAACACTTCCTGATACTAGCTATATCCTGATATGAAGTATTCATTATTGATTCCTTGTATTGTCATCTGCTTCGTCAAGGATCATTTGAAATGCTGTTGCCTTTGGCTGTGGCAGCACCTTCGGCCTTGTAGCCCCTTCTCTTCTTGGGCAGTTTTGCTTGAAGTGTCCTTCTTCACCATACTTAAAGCAGGATTCTCTTTTGGTTGTGCATTCACTGGCATAATGACCAGTCTTCCCGCATTTGAAGCAGGTCATCTCTTTAGAGAATTTGCCAATGTGCTTCCTCTTACACTTATCACACCATTTTGCTCCTTCTTTAAACTCCTTCAAATCAGATTTCGAGACTTTTCTCTTCTCATCGGGCCTTGAGGATCCTTCAAACTTTCTTTTCTCGCCCACTTCGTCCCTCTCCAGATTCTTTTCCCTTATCTGGGTCTCGACGTTCTTAGCAGCCCAGATCGCAGTTTCCAAAGTGGTTGCTTGCTTGACCATAGGACCAAAGTCTGTTGGTAATCCACGGGCAAACTTGTTAACCTTGGAGAGTTCAGTTGGAACCAGGTAAGGAACAAGCTTCATCTTCTCCGTAAAACTAATAGCATACTCGGTGACGCTCAATCTTCCCTTTTTCTGATTCTGGAACTCATTGTTGATTTCCAGAAGATCCTGCTCAGACCAGTATTGTATTTTCAGTTGCACTATAAAATTTTCCCAAGACATCTTGCTAGCTTCTCCCTTGGGCATCGAACTAGCTAGTAGCTCCCACCAGCTCAACACTCCAGACTTTAACAGAGGAATCACGTGAGCGGTCTTCTGTCTATTGCTTCACTGGCAACTCTTGAACATTGTCTCCATCTCGGAGATCCAATCCATAACATCCACTGGTGTCGGGCTTCCAAATAGACACAGTGGTTTGGATGCCATGAAGTCGTTGTACTTGCATCCGCGTCCATCATTTCCTCCATCCTGGTTGTTTTGCCTAACAATTGGTGGGTTGGCTTGACCAACAACCCCATTGAAGTTTCCTCCTTCCGACTGCCCTTCATTCAATTCAGGTTGTTCAATCGGCATTGAAATTCCTTCACGATTCTACTGAGGCAGATGTTTAGTTTCCTCCACTTGACGATCCAACATCATTTGAATCATCTCTTATACCCCAACCATTGTCATTGGCTCATGTACTGCTGCTACCATGGCTACTAGATCAACCACAGGTGGTCGATTCCTGTTTTCGTTCACGTTTCCAGCTCCACTTCTAATTCTTGTCATTTTTGATCTACACACAGAATAAGGTGAATTTAGATCTCTATTTTGATAGACGTTAAAATCATCCTTATCACTCCGAAACGTTTACATGCTAGTTCTAATATCGTAGTCATACACTTAGAATCCTAAACACATAAGGTTTCCAGATCCGGTCGGCAACAGACCATAGACTCGAACAAACAATTCCATATATGACAAACATATAGCATTTATCACATAAAAGCTTTTTAGGCATCTTTCCTAAAATATACTAGTGCTCGTGTCAATTTAGGTGTACTACCTAACATATTTTAGACACACTCCTCACGATCATCAATTAGCATTCTAAGTTTAAGTCTAGAAATTTCCTACAAATTCCTAGTTCACTTAAACTAATGCTATGATACCAACTGTGACATCCCCATTTTCACGACCAGATAAGACCGATTTGTTTATGCTTTGTTTGAAAATCAGAGTAATCATTTAAAAAAAACTGATGTGGAATTTGTTCCCAAAATATGATAAAGATTTATCAAAGCATTTCCGTAGAATGTATTTTATTAAAAAGATTCAAGATGTCATGTTCGATAAAGACCAAAAGCATAAACAGAACAAAATAAACCTTACAACATTTATTTATACCTACTGGCCTATAATCCAAAATCTCTCGTTATGCCATCCAACTTATGCTCTCGTGCCATAACCTGTAATACAAAGAAAACTGAGGGGGTCTAGCTTGGGAGCCTAGTGAACATATAGGGTTTTCAACCCACAATGTTATATCATATATGTATATATATTAGAAATCACAAACTTATACAATTTCACCATACAAAACAACTCTTATCCCACCCCGTCGATCCTCACAATGACACGATCTAATCTCTCGTATCAAAATTTACTTCTTTACCTGATCCCTATTCATGG